>NC_139020.1:193218870-194418870 GCF_964662115.1 Mustela nivalis
CAACTCCTTGGAAACTGACAAACATAAAAGCCCCCTTGCTGGCTTCATTCCCTCTTTCACTGGTTGCAGGCTAGACTCCCTGCACCAGGGGGAGCAACCAGGGCATAAATCAGATTACTTCTCTTCCTGCTTGAAATCCCTCGACGGCCTCCAGTTGCACTTTAAGGAAAGTCTCTACTCCCAGCCCTTGCCTGCCAAGCTGTGTATAACCTGACCCCGCCCCTTTCCTCAACCTCATCCTTTGTACAGATCCCGGCATCACACCATTGCTTTGGCAGAGACTGTCCCTGACTCCCCCTCTAAAGAGAACACCCTCCCATAGCCTGTCACTTCCATTCTCTGCCGCAGACCTACCATTCTTCCGATACGCACCCGCACACACAATTGCAAGGTCTGTTGACAACAGTATCTCCACCGCCCAGGATGGAGAATGTCCCCAGCAAATATTCTATGGAAGGAATGGAAACTGAAAAGCCGTCATTCAATAATTCCCATATAATCATTCTCCTCTCAGCTGTTGTAGATGATTTTTTGTTTTTGTTACTGCTGTTGAGGAAAAGATGAAGTAACTGACTCAGATTTGCAGACCAGGTTGTACAAAAAAGATCCGCATCATTAAATGCTGGAATCCTACTCAAGCCCGAGGAGAGACACGTGGGAACCAAGGAGCCTGAGGGGTCCGGCAGACACAGGCCTTCGAGCTCACATTCCAGCCACTGGACAGAATGACAAGTGGAATTAAATTTAATATTGAAATAGTTTTGCCCTTCTTTTTGTGGTTGTTGTTCCTTTTGGCTGATTTTGCATGATTTAAATTGGTTCTGCTGAGAAGGAAAAGCATTGACAAAAAACTCTGAATGCACCATAAAGAGACTCAAAGACACTCAGGAGGGGCCCATGGATGGAAACCACTGGAACCCCATTAAACTTGCAGCTCACCACGGCACTGCTTGTCAGTTTTTATTACACGTGCTTTTTTTTTTCTTTTTTGGTTTTAGGCCTTTAAAAAGAAAAACCCTTCATATTGTATAAGCTTTAAAGTAATGGAAACACTAGTCATTGTTGACTTTTGCCCATGCCTCAAATTCAATTTAGGAAGATACCATCGGGGGGGCTAAAGGGCCCTGTGCCGTACTTAAAACAACAGTAAACTGGATCGTGTCCCCTTAATTCCCCGTGTGAGGGTGTCTGCGGAGGACTTAGAAAGTGCACACCAAAGACAATAATTCTAAGGAGAGAAATGCCTCCACTTCCGAGATCTAATCCAAAGCAAACACTGCACAGCACGTACGGGTAGGTGTTGAGGGGCTGGAAGGCTGAGATTTATGTGCAAAAATGAGAAAGCTCTGAATGTGTATAGTTTGGCGAAGGAGACATGATAACTGCCCTTAAATTTTTGACAGAGCAAACACCGAAGGGGAAAGAAAATAATGACCAGCGCTAGACAGAGGAGGTAATTAGGGGTAACGGGAATCTCAGGGAAAGTGGATAAAAGCGTCCTGCTGGGAAGACCTTCTAGATGGGAAAATAGTTCTGCTGAGTCTGGGACACAGCCTTGCCCCAGAGGGGCCTCTCCTGGGGCTCCCTGGCCTCGCCCAGAGCAGGGCTGGTGGGCCTGACTTTCCAATCAGGCCGGGGTGGCAAGAAGCCTGTGTCTGCGGGGAGGTTGCCTTGGAAATGCCACTGGCCTCCCTAAAATCTGCTGGGGGAGAGGAGGGTATTCAAGGGGTCCCTTCAGGTCCCTGAGTGGAGGCTGGCATTTTGGTACATCACTCTAGTGTCCTCCGTTGCTGAGGGAGAGGGGATGCTGACTGACCCATCAGATTACCCAGCCCCCCCATGCCATGCTTGTGGACAGCGGTGGTTCCCAGGCTCAGCTGATAACCCAAACCACCTGGGAAGCGGGAGCAGGATGTTGATTTGATAAAAATACCATTCCTGAACTTTCTTACACCCACACCTGCTGAACCAGGTCTACATGGCATACACTGGTATGGGGCAGAAGTGGGATTCAAACTTGCCACATTCAAACCTTGAGACCCTGCCCTTAGCTGCTGGTCGTGGACCACGAGGCAATGGCTCTGTGCCCCCCAATAGTTTCAAATGTCAATCTCTGGGTTTGGTTTTGTTTCATTTTTTAAGAGCTACCAAGAAATTCTGCTGCCCTAATTGTCCTGCTGTTTCTGACTGGGAGGACGCTGCTGTATCAGTTAAGTTGGTCACAGGACTTAAAGGAAGTGACTAGAAAACCACCAGATAAACTGGCCAGAATTTATCAGGATTTACAACCACAGCTGTATCCCCAAAGTCCTAGAAGTGACTATTTCTAACATTTGCAGATAAGTCCCTGGAATAAAGTACCATTGCCTTCCGACCTACACATTACCTCAGATCGCTGGAGCTGTGTGTCACCCAGGATGAGCTGGCTCTCTTGTCGCCCCAGGAACCATGAGGTGTCTGATCTGGTTGGGAATAGCTTTTAAAAACCTTAGCAGATGCTGCTTTTTTGTTTGCGACCTTTCCACACATGCATTATGTGCTGGTGAAACCATGAGTTATAATCGACTTTCCCCCAAGTTTATGCCTATGATTTGCACAGATCAATTTGTTCACGTTGAAGTACCTTTAACAAGTGTTTATCAAATATCTTGTATGAGTACCAGTAAAAGTACCCCTAGGAGGAGTAACAATAACACAACCACCAACACCACACCACTGTCTTTCAATTGTACTGAACCCTGGGACTCTCCCTTGACAATAATCCTGTGAGGTAGGTGTTAACTCTCACTTCTGTTTTTGCAAATGGTTCAGTAGTTCATGGAAATGTTAAGGAGCTTGGATGGTGGGGGCAAAGAGGCAGAGCCAAAACCAGAAATCAGGTACATCCTCTGTGCTCTGACTTTGGTGCTGTATGACCTTCCATTATTCCAAGTGCAAAGAAGAATGCTTTGGCTCATCTAGGGCATGTCATCCGGACTGGGGAAGTTAGACCAGCATCTGCACCCTGTGTCAATGCAGTATAGGTCATCAACAGCAAAGCATCAAGAGCCATGAGAACCGGGAGGAAGGAGACATAGCTGCAGAATCTGACAGTGTAGCAAAGGCAGAATCAGACTGACTCTGAAAAGGAGGGATTCAGTACAAGTGAAGGTGAATCAGAAGAGTAGCTTGGGACCAGTCTGTGGGACGCCAAGAGGGAGCTGAGCAACAGGTGTAAAACTGGAACATGCTTTGGAAAAGTCATCTGGTGGCAGGGCTGAGCCTTGAATATGGGGCAGTAGGCAGGGGGGCCAGTGCTCACTTTCCAAGAACTGTCTCCACAAAATGTAATGTGCGTGGGGATGACAGAGAGTCTAAAAAGGAGGCTACCCATGGTCATGTTGAAAGAGCTTCTCTCCCTGTTACACAAGGTGGAACCACAGGAACCTGCAGAGATCAATCACTCTTGAAAGGCATCACATCCCAACTCCCCTTGGTTACCTAGAACATTCAAACATGGAGAAACAGCTCAGAAATAAAGAGTTGTACAAAGCAGGGGACATAAATGTCTGAAGGCTTTTTGACTCGTGGCTTAAACACCACTGTAACAAAATAGAAAATGGCAGTGAGCCTCAGCAGTAAGCCACCAAGGGCCATCAGATGAGAAAAAGGAGACAGAAAATGGTTAAAAATCAAACTCTTAGAATGGCCAAGATTAGCAAGAGGGGAAACAACATGTGTTGGAGGGGATGTGGAGAAAGGGGAACCCTCTTACACTGTTGGTGGGAATGCAAGTTGGTGCAGCCTCTTTGGAGAACAGTGTGGAGATTCCTCAAGAAATTAAAAATAGAGCTTCCCTATGACCCAGCAATTGTACTACTGGGTATTTACCCCAAAGATACAGATGTGGTGAAAAGAAGGGCCATCTTACCCCAATGTTTATAGCAGCAATGTCCACAGTCACCAAACTGTGGAAAGAACCAAGATGCCCTTCAATGGACGAATGGACAAGAAAGATGTGGTCCATATACACTATGGAGTATTATGCCTCCATCATTAAAGATGAATACCCAACTTTTGTAGCAACATGGACGGGACTGGAAGAGATTATGCTGAGTGAAAGAAGTCAAGCAGAGAGAGTCAATTATCATATGGTTTCACTTCTTTGTGGAGCATAACAAATAGCATGGAGGACATGGGGAGATGGAGAGGAGAAGGGAGTTGAGGGAAATTGGAAGGGGGGGTGAACCATGAGAGACTATGGACTCTGAAAAACAATCTGAGGGGTCTGAAGGGGCAGAGGGTGGGAGGTTGGGGGAACCAGGTGGTGGGTATTAGAGAGGGCACGGATTGCATGGGGCACTGGGTGTGGTGCAAAAACAATGAATACTGTTATGCTGAAAAGAAATTTTAAAAAAAAGATTAAAATCTAAAAAAAAAAAAATCAAACTCAAAAACTCAAAATCCATAGCAGCCTAGAAACATTTGTTCTGGTAGCAAACAAGCTCTGAATGCTTTACTAAATAACTATGCCATGACTAATGGACGTTAAATGTCATTGAGGAGACCACAAAGGAAATATTAAATTATGATGCCATTCAGATAGGCAGTCAGGTAGAGAACACACGCAAAACACAGGTCCTGTGAAACTCACCCTACTTTACAAGGCTTGATGCTTCAGGTATCTGGAAAGCTCTCTCCCGCACAGTGATCACCTGGGATGTGAGCGAGAGGGCACCAGGTGGCTAGCTAAAAGCTGAAGTGTTCAACCAGTCATCCTGAAACTTCTAGATGCTTCTGACTGCACTTAAGTGGAGCACGCACAAAATATGAGAGTGAATTATTTTAGAAGAACCTAAAATAGTCTACAACTTTGCGGTAAAGTCTCTATCTAATCTATTAATATCTATTCCTAATCCTAATAAAGTCATGGACTCTCCCAACACACCCAGACCTCAAACTCAGTGGGAGAAAGACCGCATCTGTCTTGCTCACTTCTCCATCTCAGGACCTGGCGCTGCACCTGAAGTGTAACAGATGCTTAATAAACGTTGCATTAATAAAAAAAAAAAAAAAATAGAAAAGTGATTAGCCTCAATCAGAAAAATACTACACATCTCTGAAATGTCCATTTAAATAAAATGAGCACTAAAGTTAAACTATACAGCTAGTAACCCATTTGGAATGTCTAGCAAGAGTGTAGTTATTTGAACATCTTTAATAAGCGGGGGGGGGGGGGCACCTGGGTGGCTCAGTCAGCTAAGCATTTGCCTTCCCCTCAGGTCATGATCCCGGGGTCCTGGGATCGAGTCCCACCACGGGCTTCCTGCTCTGTGGGGAGTCTGCTTCTCCCTCTCCCTCTGCACTTTCCCAACTCTTATGTGTGCTCGCTCTTTCTCAAAAAAGAAATTTTTAAAAAATCTTAAAAAAATGGGCAGGAAGTCAGTCCATTTCCCCTTCAAAGGCTAGTTTCTCTATCCCCTCACTATACAAGCTGTGGAAGGACAGACACTGAGCAGCAAGGGGGAAAGAGGCACCGCCCAGTGGGCGGCCAAGTCAACTCTTAGGAAGGTCTAACTGAATTCAGCTACTTTGGTTGCAAAGTGTCAAATGCTGCACCAATAGACGAAATACAAGACAAAGGTCCAGGCGACATCTGAACCGAAGAGCTCCGTGTCCAAGGACTGTGTTAGAGAGAATTTACATCATGGCAACCAGCATTCACAGACACATCACAGAAGGCAAGCACCACTCTGGACACCGGGGTAAAGAACAGAGGTTCCTGATGCTTAGACGCAGAAAGGAGACTGGGAAACGAGATGAGAATTTAAAGAAGTCGTGATCCAGACAGAGCAGGACATGCGTCCTAACAAAGGAGAGATGCTGAACGCGAGGACCGTCCCCTAACAAAGCCACGCTGTGGGCTGTCCTTGGTGGACGGCTCGCCCAGGCGGTGTGATTTTTCAGGAAGGTTTGAGGACAAAAGAGGCTTAAACCTAATTAAAAAGGGAGAAATAAAAAAGGAGCTTATTGGTGATTTTAAAGATAAGGAAGCAAATAATGAAAAGTTAGACAGACAAAAATTAAAGGAGCAGAGTGAAATAAAGATAAACACAGCAATGCTCTGGAAAGATAAGGAGGAAACAGCTTGGCGCAGAGTCAGGGGAGCCATTAAGGGCTGTGGCGAGGAGGAGTGACAGATGGGGCTGGTAGTGTTGATGGGCTCCATGAAGTCTTTGCTTTGAAATTCCTAAAAGGAGCTGCCTCTTAGGAATGTCTCCTAATGAGAGATTCCAAATGAGAAAGTGCAATGTTCAGAACGAATGGCTGCAGAAAGCCAGGCCGGGACAGATTCAATGCATCGGCTCTGTGTGCTCAGGATGGGTGGGCGCCCCCCCCCCACTCTGCTTGCTGCCATCATCCTGTCTGCAGAGTTGGGAGCTACAACTGTGACTTGAGCCCCACAGTGTGACTGCAGAGTTGGGAGCTACAACTGAGAGAGCGACTCAGAAACTCAGCACCGCACTCTCTGAGATGCCTGTCTTTTTTGGCCACCCTACCCCCATCCCACCGCCCCACCTCCATCCCCAGACCTGTGTTGCTCCTCCCTCTCTGAGACAGATCCATGAGCTTCTCACTAGGCCTGCAGGATGCTAATCAAAAAAGCCACAGTCGCAATTAGGTGTTTCTGAAGTGAGCATCTCTCTTCTTAACAGAAAAGAAAGATGAGCCAGTAATTTTAGGGCCATTTGCAATAATCCACAGAAGGAGGCAAAGTTGAGTTATGGGTAAAGAAATAGCAGCGCTTCTTGGAGAACAAGAGGCTCCTGATAACGTGCCTTGAATTTCCATTTCAACAGAAATAGATGTCTCTGTTGAGTTCATTGTATCGAGCATTTTCTAACTGAAACATAATATTGTAGATATCAGAGCATTGGCAATAAAATTACCAGAAAATTATCCATTTTGACTTGACTATGGAGATCCTGTCAATTAAAATCTATTTTATCTTGCTGTTAAAATGTTTCAATGAGTGATGGGTCACGGTTCTTTTAGCAGCAATGCCAGCCAATGAGATAAAGAAGAAACCCTTCAAAATGCTTGCTCGGGCTGAGAAAGATGGCCACACTTCAGAAAGAACAATAATTGGTGATGTTGAACCCATTCACAAGGCAGCAAAGGGGTCTACGGTTTGAGAACTGGATTCCAGTCGAGATGCCGTTTCATCCCCGGCTGCTACATTGTGTGTTTTCGATCAAGCCATGGGTTGCTGTCAATTCATCAGTCCAACAAACCTGAAAGCAGAAGAGTCCAGGAATTTTCTATCAAGAAACATTAACTTCTTCACTTTCATACATGAGTCAAATAAATGCTATGATGTGATTTTCTGTACATGGGCTTGCTTTGAAAAGCATAGAGCCCCACACAATTGCATTTACTAAATAAGCATTTGCCAAGTCCCTCTAGGGTACAAGTCCCCTTGCGATTTCCTGTCTTCCAGGGGCTTCCCATCTGCGATGGGAAGGTGGGCCCAGACCACTTGGCACATGCATGGGCCCTAAGGTTATTTGTGAATGCACAGTGGACCTCCAGGCAAGGAGGTGTCTCCCTGTTCTACGTGGGATAGGGCAGAGCAGAGCCCTGAGTCATCTTACCAGACCCATGGGATCACCTGGCAAAAACCCCAAAAGAGCTTTTATGAAGAAGGTGCAGAGACTAAAGGGAAAAAAAAAAAAAAAAGTCAGCCCAAACAAGTTATTTCTGATCCTGACCAAGAATAATCTCATTCTTCATTTGGTGCCCTCCCAAACCTCTGATGTTAAATACAGAAATAAGCAGGTTCTGTGTTAAGGGTATTTATTACAAGGCATCTGTCAAATCTAATAGAAAAACAAGCAGAAGAAAGACAAGTATCATCTTAAATTATCATCTATCAGACTTATTAGTAAGGTAGAATGAAGATCTCCATTCCAGCTTGTCTCCAACAAAGGGAGTGAGTATCACAATCCTAAAAGAGCATCTAAACGGTCTCTTCCTCAAGTCCCCGTGCCAGCAGGAAAGTGAAGAGAAGGAGCCCTCGAGTTGGGCAGATGGAAATTTAATCCCAGCTTTGCCATTTACCGGCTCAGCTACTGGCCTCCCAGCCTCTTCCTCCTTATTGGTAAATGTGAGACGGAGTAATAACTATTAGGATTCGGGGCGCCTGGGTGGCTCAGTGGGTTGAAGCCTCTGCTTTCGACTCAGGTCATGATCCCAGGGTCCTGGGATCGAGCCCCGCCTCCGGTTCCCTGCTCAACAGGGAGCCTGCCTCCCTCTCTCTCTCTCTGCCTGCCTCTGCCTACGAGTGTTCTCTGTCAAATAGATAAATAAAATCTTTAAAAAAAAAAAAAGAATAACTATTAGGATTCGTGCCCTTATAAGAAGAGACCAGAGAGCTAGCTTGCTCTCTTCCTGCCACATGAGGATACAGCGAGAAGTCGGCAGTCCGCAACCCGGAAGAGGGTCCTCACAAGAACCTGACCTTGCTGGCACCCTGATCTGGGATCTCCATCCTCCAGCTCCATGGGGAATAGACTCCATTGTTTATAAGCCTCTTAGTCTATGGCTCTTTGTTACAGCGGCCTGAACTAAGACACTGTGTAACACAGAGTGACCCCTCACAGAAACTATTGACTTTAGTTAATAACAATGTATCCATCTTCATCAATTTTAACAAATGTACTGCACTAACACAAGACGTTAATAAAAGGAAAAACGGCAAAATCGTGCGGGGTAACAGAGGAGAAAATAGGTATAGGGGAACACTCTGTACTTCCTGCTCCATTTTTCTGTAACCCTAAAACTTTTCTAAAACAGAGTGTTTATGAATTTAAGAAGATGCTTGAGAAGAACAGCAATTATGCTATCTCAACAAATTCAAGTGTAATTAACCTCTACATATTACAAACAGAATACAGAAAACTCTGGCGAAGCTCTTTGGTATTCGAAAGCCGAAAGAGATCCCATGCCATGCTCCTGGATGCAGTCTGTTCTGAAAGCCCAGAAGGATCTCTTCAGACAGCTGTCCTCCCTGGCATTGAGCTGGACCAGACAGTGGAGGTGCATGTCACTGAGGAGGAGACTTCTGGGTCGCACCATCTCTGCCCACTGCCATGCATTTTATGGTCATCTCAGAAAGTGACACTTTTGAAGGGGTTGCTATAAATCAAGCCTGAACTAATGGAGACAGAGTCATCAAACCTCTTAAGCCAGTATTTGGCTCCCCCCTCTTTAAGGATGGGAATCTCTTTCTTTTCTTTTTTCTTCTTCTTTTTTTTTCCCCCCTATTGCTTATTCCCAGCCCCCAGTAGGGGTCTAAGGCAGGAGGTTAGCTCAGCCTATAAATACGGGGCATCGCCCTTTGAGTCCTGGCATGAGTGGACAGATTCATGATGCCAGTGGGATCTTCCCAGTCCCTTATATTTATTTAAAGTGAAAACAGTTGTAAGAGACACCTGGTTTCCCAGGAAGCTGTGATTCGAACACTGCACTTGCAGTTCTATGAAATAAATTTAAAAAGGCAGTAAGAGAGACCAAGTAACTAACTTGGAATCTTCCACGGCCAGAGGTAGAGGTCAGTGGGGACCCATATGATACAAAGGCTCCGGGTGAAGGACAGTGGGTAGCCACTAGCCACCCTATTAAGGACACTGAACTTCACAGGAAGGTTATTTCTTTTCCAGCTCTCCTGCAAGCCTTGGGATTGGGACAAGGGGAAGGAAGATGTCTGCTGGCCATTCTGGGACTCAAATGCCTCTCCAATCTGGACTCATGCCCCCTCACACCACGGGCCTTGGGCTCAAAGCCCCAGGCCCCGGTGAAGAGCTAAACAAGGCTGTTTGGGGTTCATGCTACTCCTCACCCACCTTCCTGTAGGGCCAGCTGGTTTTCTTTCAATGGTTGGGATCTAAACTCTACTTTTTAAATAAAATTAAGGAAAAAGAGAGTCAATGTGAAGAAAAACACCTTGTTAAACAATTCTGTAGGTTCTACTCAAATAAGGCAAAAATTCATAAAGGCAAAGTCGGAAAAGCCGGAGTGTGGGTGGCTCCAGCTCCTGCTTTTCACTATTAGGGACACCGAGACTCCCCAAAGGAGGGAAAATTTATATAGAGGCCACAGAGATAATCAGCAGCCAAGCTGGAACCCAAACCAGATCCTCTACGTATCCAGCCAAAGAGATGTTATCTAAGGAACAGGCATCTTCTGGTCAGATGGCATATTAAGGCAGAAAGGAGTTGGATAGAGATAAATGATCCGTCATTGCCAAAATGCAGTTTGCTCTTGTTAATGGTTCCCAGCCTACCTCGTACAGTGAATAGAGACCTCGCCACCCCCCTCCCATCTTCCCTGCCTTTCCCCCTCTGCCTCTCACACCATCCCCCCCCCCCCCGCCATCCCAAACATTTGGGAAGCCAGGCACCATGGTGGGGGCAGAGACACAAAGTAGGAAAAAAAAAACACATTGGCTCTGCCCCTGAGAAATTCCTAATCTCATCAGGGGTCCCCGCTGTCAGATAATGAAGCCCTGGAGGCCTAACTATAGGGAGAGGGCCTGGGGAGCTCCTGGAAACCTCAGTGAGAAAGAGGTCTCAGGAGCCTACCTAGTAGTGCACCTTAATAGAACACGGATTGTTCACTCACTATAAGTGAGATGTAATACTTCATTACTACTTCTTCTAATTATCCTGGACACAGTATGCCTGGTCTATTTCAGCAAGATAAATCCTAAGACCTTCCTTCCAATTATCTGCATTTGTTTTAAAAAAAATGCATTTTCTTATTGGCATAAAAGGTGATCCTATGCCTGCTAACAGATACATTTATATACATATTATATAAACATCACTACTGGGTACATCACCTTAATGGACTATTCTACTATGGAGTACTGCTTAGTACTATTACTTAATATAAGGCTCGACTATGCACATTATAAAAGATGCACAAAAATAGGTATTTTATAAGAGACAATCTAATAGTTTCTTTCTGCACCACAGAGGAACATTTTATACACTCTCCTTTAGAAATTACTGCCTTGGCTCTGGGTCTTGTCAAAATGAGATCCTGTGACCTCCAGGCTGGAACGTGCCTGGGGGTTGGGTGTGGGATCAGCAGTGGGATCAGGAGCCTCCCAGTTGCCCTCCCCGTGCGCAGAATCAATCCTGGGAGTGTAGTCCGTGAACCTGTATTCGGCAGGCTTCTCAGGTGACTTGCACTCACTTAAATACATTTTCCCAAGAAGAAAAAAAAAAATGTTGAAAAAAGTTCTTTAATGCAATAAACCTACTTTCAAGTGCTCACTATCCAGGAACCACAATGCAAAGAGCAGAGACAATAAATTGTTTTGATGTGTTGCAGCATCTGTCAGCGGGCAGCCACACAGGAAGCTGCTCCAGCCCCCCACCCCCACCCCCAGGCTCCTCTGGCTGGAGAAGGCTGCCTGCCAAGCCCCAGACAGCAGAGAGGCTCCCCTTCAAGGTGGCCCCAGCCCAGATCAGGTTTCAGGGAGCACCTCTCCACCTTCGCCAGAAGCCAATTATCCACCTTGTCAACCTCAAGCCCGTCCTGGTCGGCCACCAGACACTCTTTCCTGATGTCAGTTTTCTTTCCTGGGACCCAAGAGCATTTTCAAAGCTTAAAACGGTCGGTCATTTGTTCAATGCTGTTCTTATCACTGATTCGTCATCTAAGCTTCTGGTCCTGGAGGAAACACAAGCTCCAGGTTCCAAAGCATCAGAGCTTCACACAGGAAGACATCCTGCTCCCAGATCACTGCCTACGCTTCTGCCTCCTCCTACCCCACCATTCCCACCTCCTGCAGTGCCCCCAACCAGCCCACCCACACCTCTTCTCAGATCCTCTCCTGCTGTATAGACCAGCACCTACCACCATTGCCTGTGTATTTCAACAGAATGTGATGTCTTTATCACAAGACTCAGTCCCATCACCTCCCAGGACAGCTTTGTGCAGAGCTGTCTATCACTTACTCAAGACTATATAAACTTCCAAGATCCTCAAACTGCCTTACTCATCTTTCAATCTCTCTAATGCTGACCATTGACATAAAAGCATGGTTCAGTAGGTGGTCCATGGCTATGCAGCCTGTGATACTCCACTACAAGCATTCTCATCCATGTGTAGGTAACACAGGAACATTGTAGACTACGAGATTATGATAATATATTTCTGCAGATTATAAAAATAAATATTCTCTGTATATGGATGAATATTATATGGATATTGGCTCAAGTCCAAGCTCAACCACTTGCCTGCTGTGTGATCTTTGGTAAGTCACATAACACCTCTGTGAGCCAGTTTCCTCATCTATAGGATAGGGAAATAGGACTAGCTACCTGCTTAATATTGCTGCAACATTAAATAAGGTTATATACGCAATATAATTAGAATGATGCCTGAGCATCATAAACAATAAATGTTTATTATTCTATTTATTTGACCATTATTGAGGATTATTGTTGACTAAGGCACTATGCTATGGACTAAGACTACAAAAAAAAAAAAAAAAAAAAAAAAACAGAAGCAAAACAGAACAAAAAAGACCCCACTATAGCTTGGAAGACAGAGGGAATCTGGTTAATGATGTCCACTATGCAGATGCCAGACACAGGCATTTTGAAGCTATAGGACCAGCAGATGGATGAATGGGAAAAGTTCTCATTTATCTAGTGGCTATTAATTGCTGGAGACAGTCCAACTCCTTCAGCTTGTCAGTGTTTTGAGCTCCTAC
Organism: Mustela nivalis; assembly: GCF_964662115.1. Classification (NCBI taxonomy): domain Eukaryota; kingdom Metazoa; phylum Chordata; class Mammalia; order Carnivora; family Mustelidae; genus Mustela; species Mustela nivalis. Next base: position 193,231,640 of record NC_139020.1, read on the forward strand.
AGAAGGGGATGCCAGTGGCAATGACACAGGGCTCCTTCCCCTGTTTCCCCTATGTACTGTTATCCCGTGTGTGTGTGCGTAGCAGATAAGAGGGTGAACCAACCTTCCTGGTCCACACCATCCTACTCTAGTTTGGCCACACCACACCTCTGGGTCCCATCTCTCTGCACAACCTCCCACCAGATCTCCACTGAGTGACCTTGCTGGGAGCAATCAGGCCCTATGGCTCTGATTCTGGCACGAGCTCAGGGATCTGCACAGGGCTCCTCGATGAGGTTGTGGGATCCGCCCCGGGTGGGGTCTGAGCCCCAGGAATCTCGGAGGATGGTGAGAACACATGCTGAAGGAGCCTGAGCAAAGGCAGCATTCTCACCCGGACCTCTTCAGGAGGAAGCAACCAAAGCCTGACTCAAAGGTGCTTACACAACACAAGGGGTGTATTAGCTCAGTGATGAAAAGGATCAGAGATGCTCTTCCTGCGGATGAGTGTCTCTGAGAAGTGACATTTGAACAGAGACCAGAATGAAGTGCGGGGTAAGCCAACTGGCTCTGTGGGGGGAGAACAGTCTGGGCCAGGGGGCAGCAGGCACAAAGGCTCAGAGGCAGGAGATGGAGCTCAGGGAGAGAAGGAGAAAATGGCTGGCAGTGCGATCAGGGAGTAATGTGGCCAGAGCAACACGAGGTTTGAGGGCCTTGGAGTCATTGCACTAACCGAAAGTTCTCTCTCTGTAACCCAAATCTGAATGAACCAGCTCCACTGCCCTAAATGGAAAACACACACACACACACACACACACACACACACACACAGTCTGACAAAAATAACTTGGTGAAAGACATTAATAAAACCACACAGTGATTCTTGCATGCCTGTAATTACATTGCAACCCCTTTATAGAGGACTGGAAACAACATATATTTATGTCTGTTTCAATTTGGGCACTGCTTAGGAGATGATCTGATCATGGAGAGGTTCTACACTAGAGATTAGAAATGAAACTATGTGTGTGTGTGTGTGTGTGTGTGTGTCTTTGTGTGTCTGTGTGTGTGAGAGAGAGAGAGAGAGAGAAAGAAAGAGAGATCTAAGCCAGAGGCATCAAACAGCTAAAGGTTGACCGAATGTCCCGTTAGCTTGGTGTTCACGATGAAACCAGGAGGTTGACACACCTTACACACACTCTAAGGCTGAGGCGGCAGCAGACCCTCATGCAGGTGAGGGTCAGGCAGTGGGACCCCTAACCTTTACTGAGCTTTACGTACTCACATCCCAGCAATGAATCCTCAAAGCAAGGAGGAGTAGAAAGGAGGCAAAGAATCATTCATGCATTTAAAGCAGTTTCAATTCCTGCCCTGCGGAGCTGACGGTTTTATCCGGTATTGAAAAGGGCCAAGCCTGTTCTCAGGGGATTACAGTCCAAGTGGACACCCGAGTGGGAGGTAGCTGAGTCTCAACACAGGAACATCAGAGCAAGTCCCTAAGAGGTGCCCCAGTGTAAAATTATAGAATGGTCTCAGGTGGTGGTGGTGGTGATTGTTTTCAGTGCTTGGTGCATAGGACATACTGAATCACCAGTAACAGCTACAGCAAACTGGTCAATGATGTCCACTAAGCTGGTGTCAGATCAGGAACTAAGACGACACAGGCAGCTGGTATCAGATCAGGAACTAAGACGACACAGGCATTTTGAATCTATAGGATCAGCAGGTGGATGAATGGAAAAAGTTCTCAGTATCTAGTGGCTATTAATTGCTGGAGACGGTCCAGCCCCTTCAGCCTGTCAGTGTTTTGAGCTCCTAGAGAAGGGGATGCCAGCGCTAATGACACGAGGCTCCCTTCCCCTGTTTCCCCTATGTACCGTCATCCTGTAGATAAGAGGGTGAACCAACCTTCCTGGTCCACACCACACCTCCAGGTCTCATCTCCTCTCTGCACAACCTCCCACCAGATCTCCACTGAATGACCTTGCTGGGAGCAATCAGGCCCTATGGCTCTGACTCAGGCACGAGCTCAGGGATCTGCACGAGGCTCCACGATGAGGCTGAGATGACATGAGAGCACAATGTCCAGGCAAACATGAGTTGCAGGCATAGCTGGATTCAGAACGTCATGCCGCATCACCGTGCACCCTCACATGAGCACATGTGAGACTACACACACACGCACACACACACACACGGTCTGGATTGGTGGTGCAATTTGTTCTGGGGCAGTCCCCATCAGGGAACAGAACAGTGGCTCAGCCCCCCGGGTGAAAAGAATGCCTTTGTCCTCGTCTTTCCAAGACAAGTTCCTGCAGGGGGTTTCCTGGGACTGACCCAGGTCAAGCACCCATCCTGAGACAAATGACCAAGTCAGAGAAAGTATACAGACTGCCCTGACCGGGTATGTGGGTCACACATCATCTCCATCCCTGCCCCCACCCACAGTCTAGAAGGAGGATAGAGAGTCAGGGTGTGGGCAGCTGAGTAAGGGGGATGCACACTGGGAAGGCAGAACATAGCTGACGTCCATGCCAGAAGGGTCAAGTGTCCTTTGAGCTCCAATCCGTTCAAAACATGCATTAACCTGAGTGTGCGGCTCTAACACAGAATCCTGGGGAACTCTTGGGGATAGTGGTGGGGGGCTGCAGTCCAAAGCCACATAAATAATTACACAGGGCTCCAAGCCCAGACACTCCCCCCCCACACCCCCCAGGAAACACAACCTCATGTTGTCACTACATCATTTCCACTTCATTCCTTTGCATGTTGGAAGGATCCCCGCCCCTGGCCCCTTGAGGGACCACTTGAAAATACATAGACTTTGGAGAGGCAGCGTTACACGAGGTCGTCTTGCACCAGTCACTCCTCCATCTGTCCAAACACATTGGCTTTCGGTCAGGGTGAATTTATTAAAGTTCAAAATGACAGAAGACAAGTGGGTGAATTTTAATTCCAAACATTTGTAAAAACAAAATACTATTATCTGGGTCTCCAAACTAGAATATCGTACAGAATACGTTTAAAAAAAAATACATAAATATATAAAGTACCGCACATAGATATTCTAGAGAGAGTTGTAGGTATACAAGTTCTATGTTTCTGATCAAAGATCCAGTAAACATGCTGGTGCAGATTGGTGGGTAATTTGCTTACCCCTGCATCGCGGAGGCCGGAGGTCCAGGAATGACATTTCCTCCAGGCGGGTCCGGGTTACGTTCAGCCAGTGAGAGGCCCTCCGGGGAGAGAAGGGAAAGCTGGAGAAGCAGAGCAGGCACATTGGCTCCTGGTGAGGAGCGGAAACGTGCCCTTCAGCTGAGAAATGTGCGCTCAAGGAGTCTCTGCCAGCAGCTTCGGACGGACTCCAGCCAACTGCCCACTTCTGCCTTGCAGACAGCTCAAATCACAGCCAGAGAGTCCCCTGGGATTCCCCCACTTCCTGGTTTCCTAAAAGCTAGAGCAAGCTTTCCTTGGTGTTGGTTCCCTCAGTCCTTCCTCTGAGAGCCGTCAATTCTCCATGGAAAAGCCCTTCCTGTTTGAAATACCTGCGTGGATTTTTGCGCCCTTCTTCATACTATAAAAACTTCAAAATCTGTCAACAGTGTCTTTGTCTAAAAGAGTATACAGAAAATTACAAGTCACACCCAACCTAAGGTTAGGGCCCGGGAAGACTCTCAGGGTTCTGTCTAAGTGGGCTGAATATTTTACTAAGTCCACTTCAAGTTTTTTGCATTAGCTGTATTCGACTTGGGTATCAGCCCAGCTTCTACAAATCATGTTTCTTTTTCAATGACAAATGGAGTACTGAAAATGCTGTCAACAAGTCTGCGGCACGCTTCGGAATGCATCAAAAATCACACGTGTTGGTGGATGGCTAGAGGGATAGGAGATGAGCAGAGACAGGATGAAGTGAATATACTTAATGTCAGTGGTAGGAAATGAGTGGTGGGTATACGGATGCTCATGGTTAGACTATTCGAGTTCGTCCTACGTTTGAACATTTTCATAATGAAGTGCCAGGGGTAGGGAGGGGAACACTATCAACCCACACCCAAAGAAGAACATTGGTGGCAATAGGATTTTCTTAAGTGTTTTTTTAAAAAAAATTAGTAGGATAAGCCTGCCTATTACCTAAGTTTTCTAAAATCGTTTCTCTCGATATTGCCCGTTTTCTGTGTCCTCCTCCGTCACTCTCAAGAGGGAGATCCCCATGTGACTCAACACCTCCGGGGAAATCTTTCCTCCAAAAAATAACCCTACAGCATCATCCAATAAACCCATGTAAAATTCATAATGAGCTACTCAATAAATATTTACAGGTTGTCGCAAATTATACTGTTTAAAGCCACGAGAAAATTAGGGTTTGACGATTAAATCTTAGATTCCTCTCCACCCTGTAATTACCATGAGCTGGAATCCACCCACTCGGGTACAACCTGCAACCCACTCCCAGAGAACGGTTTGGTTGCGTAATACGCTCAAAGGCTATTAATTAATGGCGATTTGTTTCACCTGCCTGGGTTTCCAATATTCTCAGAGGCAAAATATTAGGATCTGATCGCCTGTACATCAGGAAAACATCTGTTCATTTCCTCCTTCGAAAAAGACTTTTTGCCAAGGGAGGCGCTCTGCTGGGTGAACTCCTCCTCTTGGGGCTTCTGGGGGAACAAGTCGGTCAGATACACAAAAAGGTGACGGGTGCCTTCCATCAGAAAGGCAAGCTGCAGCCTGGGAGGCGGAGAAAGGGAATGAGGGTGGTTTGTGAGGGGAGGGTTGTGTCTTGGATGAGGCCGCCAAGGAAGGGCTGCCTTAAGAAGGGGGAGTCTCTGGGAAGATAAGGGAGAACCTCGGAGATAAGCTGAACCCTGCGGGACAAGGAGGAGCCAGCTCTTGGCAAAGACGATTGCACACAAGGGCAATGAGAATAGAAGAGGCTAGGCATGGTTGAGGAGCAGAGGGAGGTCCGAGTGGGAGCTCTGGGCTCTGGGAATATGTATGGGAATTGTAAGGACCTATTTAGCAAGAGCTTTCATGAAAGTTCAACTGTCCCTGCTTCCCTTGCCCCAGGGGATTCACTTAAAAACAAGTCCCAGCTTCAGGTAACACAGCCCAGACACAAGGGTGGGTCAGGCCAGGTGGAGACATCTGATCAGTAGGGGGCCGCACACTGTCTCCCTAGCTACCAAGGAGTAGGGGCCCCCACCCTTTGGAAACACTTTTTGGCGCGTAATCAAGGTGTAATAGGCTGGGTCAAATGTCTACTAGGGTAAATTGTAACTCAATTGGTCACCTAGCATCAGTATGGAGTTTCCTGTGTGTGTTACAATCTCATTGGTCACTGTGCGTGGCCAGGCCCGACTGCATGGCCTTTGCCCTTAAAAGCTAGACTGTGAAACAGAGGGAGGGTCGCCCTCTCTTGTAAGAGGTGTGGCCCTGAACGTGTGGTTAGATTCTTGATGCTTGGCGCGAAATAAAGCTTTGCTTGACCTTCGCTTTGTATCAGTCTTGCTCCTTTAATCAAGCCCCCATTATTGGGGCATAACAGGAATATGGGAGGGAGCAATCATTGAGCACCTACTGTGTGTCCAGAATGGAGACGTGTGTTTCACAGGCCCCCGTGAGGGAGGGAAATCACCACTCTCGTTTTACAGTTGGCTATCCTGAGGCTCAGACAGAGAAATGATGGTCCCTGTGTCACACAGCTGTCAGGAGCCAGAATCGGGATTGGAACCTGCATTCGGGGAGCTCTAAAGCCCATCTCCTTCACCACGGAACCTAGTGGCCCAGAATACACACAGTCCCTGCAGGATGGCGAGATGGGGAGCTTCAGAAGAACAGAATCTATAAACTGGGGACCAGTGGGGCAGGCGTTGGTCTCCCGTTAGGTTTGTCTTAGCCCATCTGAGCCTGAGTAGACAGAAGACATACAGACATACAGACACACACACACACACACACACACGGAGAAGATAAGGAAAGAAGTCCAACAAAGCTGGAAGTCATCTTCCAGTCCAATTGATCTTTTCCTGGGGAAACTGCCATGCGCTCACAACCTGCTTGGTTCACAAAAGAAAAAGAGAGCGTCCACCTTGCGGTGGGTTCCTGCTCCTATTTTTCCCTCCTAGCCTTACGGTAATCAAGTGATGGTGTTTTATTCCTGTGTACCCATCACCCAAGCCAAGGGAGGAACACATTGTTCCCAAATGTTTTCTTACTGCAGCGCCTTTGTGCAATGATGATTGCTGTAATTTAACCTCCATAATAAAACACAATCATCCCTGGACAACGATTTACAGCACAGTTTCAGAGCTGTTTACCTCCTCCATTGTGCTCCATGGTGATTACGATTTATGGGCGTTGTCTGCCCCTGGGAGCACTCAGAGCCCAGCCAACAGCCATCAGCCAGACGGGCTGCTCTCTTAAGGCACCCAAAAGCTTTGGATGCACAAGCCAGAAGACATCCTCAGGACCAGGATGGGCTCCACAGCTTGATCTACATGTGTGGACAGTGAAATGAACCATAAAGCATTCCAGGTGATTCTGCTGTCTGCCGTAGAAGTCCTGCATCTTCCTGGTAAATCATTCTGCAGGTACACAGGTGGAAGCCCAATGTTACACACCTGCCTGCTAGCAGCAGTAAGCATGAAGATGCCATTTGGAACAAGGCCATTTGCCTGGCTGGCTCATGGCTGGGGAGGGAGGGGGGCGACAGCATTATTGTTGCCAAAATGCAAATGACAAAAAAGAAAGGAAGAAATGAGGTGGTAAGACATTGGACTTCAGAGGCACAAAACTAAGTATCAGGAGTCATGAAAGGGCTGCATCAACAAATCTTCCTCCACACAAGAAGGTCGAATCCAGGGGTGTCCTAGGTGGCTTGGTCAGTTAAACATCTGCCTTAGGCTCAAGTCATGATCCCGGACCCTGGGATTGAGTCCAGCATCAGGCTTCCTGCTCACAGGGAGCCTGCTTCTCCTTTTCCCTCTGCTGCTCCCTGTGCTTGTGTTCTCTCTCTCTGTCTCTCTCTCTCTCTCTCTGACAAACAAATAAAATCTTTAAAAAAAGAAAAAAGATTCAACCTAATATTGTTAACATGGCCTTCAACTACTATGGGATGACCATATTCAACTAATGTAGAACCAACAGAACTCAAGCAATGCATGAATTAACGGGGTGGTGCGGGAGGTAAAAGTGTGCCCATTTTAAAGGAATCTTTATGCTAATGTTGTTTGTGCACAACGTGAATGGTAGCCATGGGCTTTGGGGTCCGACAGACTGGGTCAGTGCCTGCTCTACCATGCTTTCCCTCCAGGACCTTGGGCTTGCCTCACAAGGTTGTTGAGAAAAAGGAGTGCAATCCTGTGTGTAAAGTACACATGGAAGAGGGGACAGTGGGAAGAAAGGTTCAGAGAAACTCACTGTCATGGTTAGCATTCTACCTTTGCACCACGGCTCCCACTTCACACATCTGCATCCCACCATCGTGATCTGCCTGTTCAGCCGACCATCCTGTGTGCAGATGGACAAGGGTATGTCCCTCTGCGGTTCACACCGCGTGTGCATGGGCAGCTACCACTCAAACGCAAGGCTGAGCTGTTCACACTCAGCATATAACCATCCCTGGTCCATGAAAGGCCCCCTCTCCAATTACATTTTCCCCTGCAGCCCTGACCTACACTCTCACCCCCCACCCCCGCTGGCACCCAATCTACTCTATTTGATAGACAGCCTTAACCATGCACATGGTCTTACATGCTTTTAATTTACATAGGTGTTACGATGTTATAAATCTGATTCCATTTCTTATACATTGTTTCATTCAAGCTCAACCTGGCTGCCTTGTATTCATCCAGTTCACTTCCCATGGCCACAACCACACATCTGACCTGTCCCCTTCTGTAATGGTGGGGCCCAGGGGATCTCCAACTGCTCCCCCAAAACATTCTGCAACTGGCTTCATCTCATCCCTCCTTATTTCATTGCTTTAAATCAACTGACATAGCTTATGTAATTCTTCTTTAAAAGATAATTATATTTTATCTAATATGGATTAAAATATATGTACAACTATTAAAATTGTCTGCATGGCCCCTAGGCTCCCCTATTCGCATCAGCCCACTAGAAACTGGCCTAATGTTGCCCACACTGGACAACCACCCTACCCTTAGCTGAAAGGCAGGGACTGATGAGCTCAGGTTATCAATCTAGTTCTCTTATTTAAACTGTTCTGTTTAATCTGCAGCTTTGCCTCCTCCCAGACACCAGGCTAATGCTGCACATGTGTTTCTCATTGGACCTTCACATCAGTTCTGAGATCGGCTACCTCAGTGTCTCCATCTCAAGGAGGGAAAAATCTGGGCCCAGAGTCTAATGGAACCCACAATAAAGCCAGCCTTGCCCCTATCCTAAGAGTGCGATGTCAGACATGTAATTGTGTCCATTTCAAAGATGGCAAAACTGAGGCTTAGAAGGGAAAGGCATCACACTCAGTAAATGATGGCCAGCCCCAGGACTCCAAGCCTCCAAAGCCCAGGCAGACATGCTAGAAGAGAGGAGCCAGTTTCCTGAGGGCCAACTGAGTATCTAGTGCCTCTCAACTCTATGGCAAAGCAAATGGTGGGGGCAAAGGCCCCGAGCTCCCACTTCTACAAGAGAGGATAATTCCCAAGGCCAGCCTTCTTCAGTCGCTGGGGTCACTGAGACAAAGGGGGCATGCTTCCAGAAGCCACTGACGAAGGAAGGTAATTACACACTTGACTCCATAAAACTGCCTTCAGAGAGCTGAGCCTCCCTGGGAGACAAGATTGAAGAATTAATGGGTGAGCGCCCCTACAAGGTACCCCCACCCACTTACTGCCTGAGTGGTGGGTCAGACTCACCAAAACAGGACAATCCAGAACAGATCCATCTGCTAAATGTAGCTGAAATTTTTCAGAAGTGGGGCTCTTCGCCTCCACTGAACACAGACCGGATGGTTTCTCCCAGCACAACAGAGGCTGTAGGGACTTCTCGGCCCCCTCCTCCTGAGTGCTCTGGGGGCTTCCAGGCTCCTGCGATGGTACAAAGGACCTGTTCTCTCTACCCCTCCAAGTGCACTCAGCCAGGGGAGAGGGGCAGCTGAGCCTCCCGCTGAGATCTGGAGGAGCTGCTTCCGATTACTGAGAGGACAAAAACAGTTCTGAGGGGAGGGGTGGGTGGATAGCAATCAGAGGCACAGAGAAAAGTGGGGAACATGGCAGCATTGCCCTGGGGACACGGGGAAAGAGAGACAATGAAAAAGAGAAATGCAAACGCTCCCTTGACTTCCCCCATCCTTGGTGTGACTCCCAGACCCTGCCGTGAACACCTCTGGCCACAGAACCCAGGGCGAAAGGTGCTAGGGCCAAGCAACGCACGGAGCACCCTGGTGTAGGGAGCACCCTGCTGCGTGGACCCCAGAAATGCACCAGGCCCTGAGGCCTTGACCTCTCACCTCCCATAGGTCAGAGGGCCCTTGTCTTGCTCTGCCCACTCCAACCCCTCCCAGTTCTGTCCTCCTTTCAACCCTGTCAACTTGCCCCACTCTCCCTGCTCCCCCCTCTCCAGCTGCTCCTTCTGCCGGGCCCCATCTCTGGGCCATCTCTGGGCCCCAGACTCTGCTCCCCACCAGGGCTCAGTCCCCCCACCTCCGTGGGCCCCACCTGGGTGGCCGGGACTACCAGCTTCTAGGCCTGTCCCACTCCCCTAACTTTGGATTCAGCATCTGACTCCCCCCAAGAAGCAGGAAAGGCCACAGGGGGATGGTACTGGCTCCCTTCTCATGGCTACAACGTGGTTCCCACAGCAGCCCACGCGGAGGCCCAGGCTGTCCGTTTTAGGAAACACAGCTCACAGTCCACAGCACGGACAGGATGGTCAAAGCCAGTGTGGTGAACGCCCACAGCCACTCAGCCTTACAGGAATGAAGGCAGCTTAGGACAGGAAGAGCCAACAAACAGACTGCACCACTACTCTCAACTTCTATTTTCTCCTTAAAATGGCAGGAATTATTAAAAAAAAAAAAAAAAAAAGAGCACTCTTCCTCACTTCTAACAGGCATTATTTCAAAGCATTGCCCACCCTGTCGGATTCCCTGAGGAAGGAACCAGAGACATGAGAGAACCTGAACTTGAGTTATAGGGACTGGGACCCCACCTCCGGGTGTTTCAGAGCAGCAGGAAGAGAACGTTGCATGCAATTCCCACCGGCACCCTATGAGAGAACAGAGCTCCCTGTGTCGGAAGACGGAGAAGGGGCCCAGCAGCAGGGAGCAGGGGTCGGACCACCTTCTCCGAGGGCTGGCTCAGGCCAGGGGAAGTCACTCACTTCACTCCTCTACAAATGGACCGCAACAGGGGGGCCACCATGGAACGCAAGGAGAGAGCTCGGAGCTGCCCCTGCAATCAGGCCTGAACTGGACTGCCAGCTCTCCTGCCCCGTAGTTGTGTGACGGTAGGCCAATTAGCTAGCCCCAGAAAGCTAGAAGCCTCACCTCCCAGAACACACTGTAAGTGCCTCCTGGTGGGGCTCCCTGTGGGGTGGGACGAGGTAACTCAGTGCTGCTCACTCTCAGCTGAACATTAGACAGCCTGAGGAGTTTTTGGAAACCCCCACACCCAGTCCACACCCCAGACAGAGACAACTAGAATCCCAGGAAGAGAGGCTGGGCATCTGTATTTTTTTTAAGCCTCTAGGTGATTCCAATGTACCTCCTCACCTCCCAAGCTTGAAAGCCAGCGAATGATTCTTTCTGCTTGGAATGTGATTTCCCTGAGCAATGGTGTCTGCTTCTGTGAGCTCTTTGGAAATGCAGACTCTCAACCCACTAAAATGGACTCTTCATCCTAGCAATACTCCTGAGCTATTCCGATGAACCGTATACTCGGAAAAGTGCGCAAATGTTTCACCTTGAGTGCTTAGCTGGGTCCTTGACCTCTGACAGCGACTGGATCTTAATAAAAACCCCAGGAAGGACAGTACAACATGTGGGTAGAGGGGGAAGACGGTCTGGGCTGGAGTCTCAGCTACCTACAGTGAGAAACGGCCTCAGCTGCTTCTCCAGTTCCTAACCAATAATAACGTTACCCAACTCAAAAGAGGCTTATAAGCATTAAATCAGATAAGACACGAAGAATGCTTAATACCTGCTTGCCAGAGTCAGCGCAACAGTGCCATTCTGATCACAGCTAGAGTGAGTGATCAGCTCTTCCGATGATAACATTTGGTTAATTACATGTCAGAGCTGAAAGGAACTCACTCTGAGTGGCAAGGGTACTTTTCAGCAGATGGCCCTGAGACAAGTGATTTCCACATGCAAAGAATGAAATCAGAGCCCCACCTCACACCATGTACAAAAACTAACTCAACCTGGGTCAAAGACCTACATGTAAAAGCTAAAACTGTAAGACTCTTAGAAAACAACATAGGCACAAATCTCTGTGACCCTGAATTAGGTAGTGACATCTTAGATATGCACCCAAAGTACAGGCATCAGAAAGGAAAAAATAGATTGGTAGGACGTTGTCAAAATTAAAACTTTGGGCTACAAAGGACACCATCAAGAGAGTGAAAAGACAATATATGGAATGGGAGAAAATATGTTCAAATCATGTATTTGATAAGGGACTAGTATCTAGAACATATAAAGAACATTTACAACTTAGTAACAGATAGACAAATGACAGTTTTTAACTTGGCAAAGGATTTGAACCGGCACTTCTCCAAGGAAGATATACAAACAGCCAATAAGTATCTAGAAAGATGCTCAACATTATTAGTCATCAGGGAACTGCAAGTCAAACTGCTACCACTTCTCAATCACTAATGTGTGTGACAGGTAACAAGTGTCGGTGAGAATATGGAGAACTCAGACCTCTCCAACACTGCTGATGGGAACACAAAATGGCATAGCCATGTGCGAAAGCAGCCTGGCAGTTCCTCAAAAGGTTAATCATAGAGTTACCATATGACTAGCAACTCCATTTCTACATGTTCCCAAGAGAAATAAAAATATACTTCCATGCAAAAACATGGATACAAATATTCACAGCAGCATAGTCAATACAGGCAAAAAGTGGAAAGGGCACAAGTGACCACCAGCTGGTGAACGGATACGCAGAGCGTGGTCACATACCGTAGAACGTTACTGGACCATAGCAAAGAATGAACTATTGACACATGTTAAAATATGGATAAGTCCGGAAAATATTACACTCAGTGAAGGCAGTCACAAAAGACCATAAACTGGATGCTCCCATTTAAGTGGTATCTCCAGAATACGTAAATCTATAGAAACAGAAAGTAGAAGAGCGTTTCCCTGTTCTCCATGGAGGAAGGAGGTTTGGGGGGGCAATGGAGGGTGACTGCCAGTGGGTTTGGGATTTTTCCCTTGGGTGCTGAAAGCTTCTGTAGGTGACTGAGGGGATGGTTCTACAATCCTGTGGATACACTAAAAAACTGTACACTTTAAATGAGTGAATAGTATTGTATGGGAATTGTATTGTAGTAAAGCGGTCAAAAATTTGCAGAGGTAACTCAGTGTGATATGTTCAGGGTTGGGCCAAAGATGAGCTGCTTTTTAAATGCCAACAACTCAGTTATTAAGACGAGTTACACACATGACAAACATCAGAGAGGCGATGTGAGACTCTAATTTAAAATCATTGACTATGCAAATGTGAAATTTCAGAATATGCAAATGCACCACACCATGATAAAAAGGAAGGATACATGGGGCTAATTTCTTACTGTTAATTCTGCTAAAATAACTCCTTTATTGTCCCGTTCCTACCACGGTGAGCTCTTGATGTTGTTGTTGATGAAGATGTAATGTTCTTTTCTTCTTGAAGGAAGTTTGATGAATTATTTTTCTATAAGGTGTCTGCACAGAGAGATAAGTGCCACACATTCAAATGTAACCACTTTCAGCATTTTTCATTCCCTTCTCCCCGTGAGAGATATTGTCTCAGTCATCATTCTAGTAGAAAAGTGTGTGCTGTGGGGAGGGACAGTGGAGGGGGGGTGCCCTCTGATTTTTGTTTCCTAATTCTGTGAATGAGACCAGATGGGGAGTTATTTACATAGATCAGGTCTTCTTTGAGATGAGAGAAAATACACAAGAGAAATAAGACTTCTTGTTTATAAAAGCCTAACACAAGAGCTGAAATTTTGAAATGTTAAAGGTGAAGAAAATCTCAGAAAGAGCCTTCCAGTGTTTCATAGACTTAAAGAGACACGCACACACATGCATGCACACACGCACACACACACACACACACACACAGCTTGAGGAGAACACCCAAGGACTCCCCCCACCCATATTCCTTTTTGCCAAGTAAAGAAGGCTCAACACACTTCCTTGGAGTAAAATCATGTCTACCATGTCTGGTCTCAAGAGGCCACCTCTGATTTCCAAATGGGGACTTCACTGTCCCCAGATGATGACCATAGGGACTGCAATGACAGACATCTGGCACAGCAAGGGAGGAAGTCCCCCAAGCCTCCAGGACGTCCTCCTGGAGACAAGCTGCCTGGCCCCACAAGACTCCTCTACCAGAGGCTACCATCGAGCCATCCAAACTGGCCTGCAGGCCCTGCCCCCCCTCGGGTCTGGCCTTGCTCCTGCCTTGGGCTCCTTCCACTGCCCCTTTGCAGCTGGTAACTGTCAGCACATGTCTCAGTAACAGTGTGGAGGGCCGGGACCACTGCCTGGCCTGAAGTTCTTCCAGAGAATCCTGCTGGAGGAGAGGAGACACCCCCTCGCTGGCTGGTGTTGGGGTGCGAACGAACAGCTCCCCAACAAGACCAAGATGACGGTCTGCTTTCTGACCACCACCGCAGCCTTCCAGGGGCCCCAAGACGTTCCTCTCATTGAAGCGCATCAAACAACCCGATGAGATGCTCCAGAATCACTGGGTGCACAGTGAGATTCTCCTCCCCCACTGACACATAAAATCAATTAAAAAGCACACCAGAAAAAAAAAAAAAAAAGTCCCATTTGCCCCCCGATCATACAAAAGCATTATCTGTTGTGTGTTCAAGCAGCCAGTACAGCTCGGGACATGCAGTCAATGATATCCCAGCTGATTCTCAACAAAGACTCTGATTACTCAAGAGGGCCGGCATCCCTCTGCTGAATGCAATGTAAATGAAACGCCAATGAATTCCCAGCCACCTTTTCATTTTCCCCTCATAACCTAATTTACAAAACGTAAATAGTCTCGCTGTGTCTGTGGGCCCAGCGGCTCCTTACCTCCATGCAGGAAACTGAGCAAAGACCAAAACCAGACAACCCATGCCACCGACACCTCCCTCCCATAACTACGCATTCAAAATATTGCTGAAAACCCCTAATTTGTTGCCATTTATACAATTATAGCCAGTGGTCTTTATTATTATTATTATTATTATTATTATGGCTTTATTCTGTCATTTTGATCTATTGATGGTGACACTTCAGTGATTCACCATCATTTCCTCCCACCCACAAACCTTTTAAGATTTCTTTTGCCTCGCCTGAGTATAAACTAAGTGGCATTATTTTTCTACCTGATCTGGTATGGAAACACCAGTCTTTGGAGAAATCAGCGGAGCAAGCAGTCGGTTGGTGTAACACTGCTGTGCTGTGTGGTCCCCACCCACCCACTCTGGCTCGGACAAGTGTCCTGCATGTCTCCCACCTGCAGAGGACACCTCGTTCTCGTTCCGTTCTAGTGGGCGATGCAGGCAGAGAAGGCAGCAAGGCGAGCTCAGAGCTTCCGAGTGGGTGCCCTGATGGGCGTAATTGCTATGGGTTAAAGGCAGGGATCAGCACTATAATTTCACACGAGTCTCCATGGCCACGGGCCTCTCTTCTCCGGGCTGTTTGGTCCACTTGGTCTTGACCAAAGCGACAGGAAATCTTTCAAAATGGGGCTTTATAGATGGAGAATAAAAATAGGCAGTGAAAATGGGAAAGACGGTTTTAAATGATATTCCTCTTCAGATGGGAAAGAAATTTTTCTTTTTCTTTTTCTTTATCATCGCACAACAGAAATCAAATCTGAACTTCTGAGACAGAGGAGAAATGGATCATTTGGTGGGGAACAGGGGCCAGGGCAAGAACGAGCACACAGAAAACACCCAGGAAACCTTACCCAGCACCACGTCCTGGCGACCAGATGGTCTGCCCATGACAGCGTCATTACCAGGGTGGTGAGTCCATTCATTCACCGATACTAGCCAAATGCCCAGGCTGGGTCCCAGGGCTGTAAGGGGAAGCAAGATCACCATGGTCCCTACCCTCATGATACCAGGGTCCTAGTGGGGAGACAGCCACCATCAAGTCAACACTGAGCTAAAGAGAAGTTAAGTACAACACCCAAAAGTTAATAAAGGAAGTAAGCAAGATGGTATTACAGACCATGGTGGCAGGGTGGGGTGGGGCTCTGGACAGGTGCCTTGACCCAGCCATGCTATAACTAGGACAATACCAAGCCCAGAAGTGGGCAACTACTCTCAGCACCACTCCAAAATTCTCCTTCATGGCATCTTGCTCAAATTTATGAAGAATCCCCTTGAAACTGCCCAGACATCAGTGTGTTCCATTTCTAGGGGGTAGGGAGATGCCTGTGTTCACCACATGCCACATGAAGAGAAACATCTGCCAAACCTGGAGGCACACACCCCAACTCTAGCCTCCAGCCTATACTACGACCAGAAGATCTCTCAGCCAGGCTCCGAGAACACCTGGGAACCCCATGGCCGTTCTGCTAAGTCACAGCCTCAGAACACAGACTTCCTCCTCCCTCCCCTATCCCCAGTCAAGTTTTCCTTCCTCAGTTCCAACCAAATAGGAAAGAGGGAAGAAAAAAAGGAAAGAAGGAGTGGGGGGGGGGAAGAGAGGGAGGGAAGCCGTTCTTTGATTCCCTCTATAGAAATCACTAACTTTTATTTCCACCCCGAGCAGCTGGCCTGATTTCTGCCCATTTCAAGTCCCCCATTCACCTTGTTCTGGGAGGAGAGCCATGTAGGGAGGGAATGGGCTGAGGCTGAAGCGTGGAGTCTAAGAAGGCAGTAGTCTGACTTGAGATGGCATGCAAAGGACCCATTTACTTGGAAGAGATGGTCAAGGGTGCTGGAAGGATCATGAGCTATGTGGCTTCTCTGCAGTTAAGATCAAAACCTTTTCTCTCCCCATCATCATTCAGGAGTTTTCTGAATGAAGAGGTGTAACCTATTATCAGTCTGACTTTAAGTTATCCTGGCTTCAAGATAAAGATCTGTGAGTCAATCACCAAATGCCTAATGAGCACTTAACTAAAGACTCAGACGCGGTGATAGGTACTGGGGCTGGAGTGGGGGGACCAGCTGGGACAAAGAAACACTATAGTATGGACAATGGGAAAGGGCATTAATAGGCGACTTATAAGAAAAAAGGAAGAAGAAATGATCGATGAACAGACAGAAAAACCGCACCATAAGAGGAAGAGACCCAAAGTGACCCTGGTCCTTAGTCTAGGTGTCTAACAATGAGCGGGCTGGAAATGGAGTCCTTTCTCAGTGAGAAGGGATATACTGCACGCAACTTCTCTTGGGACCAGTGACTTTCTCCTGTAGTAGGAGGGTCTAAAACACCCAGACACCATATTCTTCAGGAGGGTCTAAAACACCCAGACACCATATTCTTCAGGTGCTGAGTCACTGGTATTCCCAGAAAACTCTTCCAAACCAGCACCCCAAAGCCAGGCAGCTTGGTGTCTGTCAGTGTCCCACATCCCTCCCCCCACAACTAGGCTGTTCTTATGATACCGTCCAGGAAGGAAGACAGAAGAGGTAGGGAGTGTCCTCCGAGTGTGTCCAAGTGAGTTCCTGAGCCCACACCTGTCTTTGAGGTGTGCTGGGGGCCCCGCACCTAGACCTTCTCTGTGTTGTGACAATAATGCTCTAAGACATGGTATAATTTGCCACAAACTTCGTTACAGCATAGGTGGGAAGCCAAAAAAGATCCACCATGCTAAACAGTAAGTAATTGAAGAAAACAAATAAAATGAGATACTACTCTGTGCCTGTAAGACTGACAGAAATCAAAAGTAATGGCCAAATGTCAGAGAGGACAGTGAAGAAAGAGAGCCTCTCCAGCCTCACAGGGGGATGCTGTCTGGAGGACAAGCTGGCAAGGATGCCAAAAGCCTTCTTTTAATTCCTAGGAATACGTCCTAATACATGCACCACATAGAAGGCCAAATTTCTCTACAAGAGTTTTGCACATCATTGCTTTTCATAGCGAAACACTGTAAATAATATCAGTGGTCACCAAAAGAGAATTTCTTGATTGGAACAACCAGAATGCAGACTATACTAAAGTCATGAAAAATAACAGAACTATATATATTCACTGATGTGGAATGATGTCCGCAACATATAAAATTAGTTTTGTAAAAATCAGTTGGCTAGTTACAAGAATAATCCAATGTTTTAGAAGTTTATGTGTGTGTGTGTGTATACATATATGTACAATAGAAAAGATATCTGGAAAAATAGAAACTATGATGTTTAAAAAGAAACAGCACTTAAAAATGTCAAGTGCCGGGGTGTCTGGGTGGCTCAGTGGGTTAAAGCCTCTGCTTTCGGCTCAGGTCATGATCTCAGGGTCCTGGGATCGAGCTCCGCATTGGGTTCTCTGTTCAGGAGGGAGCCTGCCTCCCCATCTCTGCCTGCCTCTCTGCCTGCTTGTGATCTCTGTCAAATAAATAAATAAAATCTTTAAAAAAAAAATTTTTTTTAAATGTCAAGTGCCTTTTAATACCTCTCGATGCTGTGATCTTTACTCTCTCCTTTATCATTTTCTGCAAGTTCTTCTTTCTTTTGCAATGAATATGGATTAAGGTCTGTCTTTATAACAAACAATTGTTATAGGACTTAAAGTTTAAAAAAAAAAAAAAACAATGAATATGTATAATCCGGGAAAACAAAAACTAAAGCAAAGCAAATATGGGTGAAGTGAGTTACACAGAAAATCCAAAACTAAGTCTTCTACAAAGCTTTAAAAATGGAGAGATTTTAGCCAGTTAAAAATGGGACAAATAACCACGAAGCAGGCACGCCTTTGGTACAGTGGCTTGACCTACAAAGAAGACCTCCCTCTACAGGCCAACAGGCGCAGAGTAAGCAGGAAAACCCGACTATGGTTCTCAAAGCCAACCCAACTTCAGCACAAGGCTGACGGGACAGGCTTGAGGAGACAGGAGATAAAACATCCCCTAAGAAATGTCCAGAAGTTCTCCCCTCTCTCAGCAGAAGCTCATTCCCCCAGGAGGCAGGCAAGTAGCTCACTCTGAGTGTAGGTGGGAGAACAGTTCTGTGGGCCTCTCTGAGATGAGGCTCCGGGGGATACCATCTAACCTTTGTTAGAGAAAACCCACCCCCTTCTTGGAGGGAAACCCAAGAAGACCACCCACAGGGTTCCTGGAGGTTGTGATCTCACCCATTCACCAAGAATGGTTCCCGGACCTCATAAAACTGGTGAATCCAGATCGGTGCTATTTCTCAAGTTTCTTCTGGTTTGAGGTTTCTGCTGTAAATTTTCTTACACATATGTATGGGGTTTTGCAACCCAGTTTGCAGAAGGAAGGGGGGTGGGAAGAGGTGAGGGAAGGAGGAAGGAGAGGGGGGGGGGAATGGAGGGGAGGGGAGAAAGGGAGAGGAGAGGGGGGTGGGGGCAAAGGGAGGGGAGGCAGGAAGAAACAAAGGGGAGGAACAGAAGGACAGAGGGAAGGGCGAAGAAGCAAACAGGCCAGAAGATACAGCAACAGAATAAAATAAAAGTCTTTTCATTTGTGACTTAAAACACTGTGTTTACTGTCTCAAACAAACTGACTTCTCTTTCAGGGACCATGTTAGGAAACTCTGAGTGAGATGAGAAATGAACAAAGGCAGAAACGTCTTCTGGATGCGTCCAGTCGCCTCAACTGGCTGAGCACTGAAGATCCTCCCAGGAACGCTAGGAACATTGGCTTCCGAGACTTCCGCAGCTCCTTCTGGATGGAGTATCCGAAGAGTCCTCAGGCTCCAAGAGTCCGTGTATACAGGAAGAACCAGCTGTCTTAAGAACCTTCCCTTACTTTAGAAATTTACCAACAAAATGGTTGACTTCATTTCTCATTTCATGGGTATCCTTTTGAAAATATTCCTCACCAACAATTTCCACCACGCCTGCGGGTACAGATGAGTTTTGAAGCCGGAAGTCTTCATAGAATCTCCGCCACCCTTAATCCCTTCTATCACATATATGTTTGGTACCAATCATGCTTTCCTGGAGTGCCTCCTGCTCTCCATGCTTCACTGGGTATATTTACATAAAGACGTAGACGTGTTTTATAGTCATACATATGTAGACACACACCAGTCAAAAAACAGCCAGAGAAAGTTACTTTAATAGTACCCTCTAGCTTTCTGGAAGATTGGCGTAAATCTCTTCGGCAGGGGGAAGACATCCATTTTTCTGAGAAGGTAAATGTTTATTAAATGCAAATACTGATATTCGTTACCTAGGAAAAACGTCTTGCGGCATGTGGAATTTCTCGATAAAAAGCTTTCAAGTCCCGGGTTTGTCCAGATAAACCCCTATCGGTGAACCGATGCGTGAATGCACCGAAATTGAATTACTGTACAACAGCAATTACTTCCCACAGTACAGCTATAATGGGAATCGGCTCAGCAGCCAACAGCAGGTAGCTATAGGAGAGGAGAGAAACTTAATATATAATCTGGTCTCTCTCAGCTTTTCCCAAGAAGCAAGGATGTTTATTTTTGAGCAAAACACTCTTTTTTCAAGTACCTGATTTATCATTTTATCAATGTAAATCGGAAAGTAAGTAAAACCAGATTATTTACAGGACTGAGCGTGAGAGCATGATCAAAATGTACCCCATACTCTTATCCAAGGTTGGAAAACAACAGACTCTTGGCTTACAAAGTTTAGGGCCAAGTTGTGTTTGGTGTCTTCATAGTCCCCAAGAAAATTTGTTCTTTTGGACATTTCTCATTAACTGTTGGGGAGAGAAGAGGGACTTGAATGGCAAATGAAATACTTCATGTCTTACCTGATTGGCTACCCAAATAGATAGCATCCTATAATCCTCTCTCTGTGCCTGAGAAGTGTTTAAGTTTGTGGAGGCCTGAACTCTGTCCAGCACAGCAGTGAAAGCCCTGCGGATGGGCTTTCCTGGCCCCGAAAGTGGGAACAAACTTTGAAGCTGGAAGGAGGCTACAATTCTGGCCAAGGTCAGTGCAAGGAAGGCAGGGCCTGCCCCCAACCTGTTCCACAAGATCGAAGGCAATCACCATTCTGGAGAACTCATTCTTAGAAAGCCACTCCAGAGAGTACTAGGATACATTTATAAACTCTCCAAAGTCCTTCTGTTTGTTATTTCCAGGTTTATCTACTTCTTTCCCGTCGGGCTGCTCATCTCGATTATACGGACGATTCCACAATCACAGGATCACAACATCCCCCTGCTGTGTTGGAATCCGTCCTAAAAGTATATGCCTGGAATCAGAGATGCCCACAGTTATGCAGAATGCCTTCCTACAGATTCTTCTCCACCTGCAGGTTTGTCTGTGCTCATTCAGAGCTCCCAGGGGCTGATGATCCTGTCAGCTGTGTAATGGTGTGTGCTCCTCCCAGTGGAGGACTGGATTTTAAAGACAAAGGAAATGCTAGGGCAGCCTGTCCATATAACAGCACCACGGAAGGCACGTCTTTTGGCTTCTCACTCCTCTCAAATCATCAGCAACTCAGGAGGAAGGGGAGCTGGGTCAAATGTGTCTCCCCTCAATATTTCAGATGAGCTCTGACTGGTCACCAGTTGAGCATTTCCAGGTGTCACTTAGGAATGAGGGTGTCGCACCCACCCCCCACCACCGCCGCAGGGGTCCACTGCTGGAAGAGAACAATGGGCATCACGTCCTCCTTGTCCAGCATGTGAACTGTCTTCCTTGAAATGTTAATGAACTAAAAAGCAAACTGAATCCATTTCTTGTCCACTTGTGGGGACTTCAAACTTGATAAACTGCTCGGCAACATCAATGGAGGGCTGGGTAAGCATGAATATTTTCCAACAAAGAAGGTGGGAGAGAATGCTTTGGGCACAAATACCCTGCATACAAGCAAATGACAGCATGGCTGTGTCACCTCCCCCCCCCCCCAGATCTGGCTTTTAAGTTAAAATAACCTGCACATCAACCCTCTGAGTGGGTGTGAAAAAATTATTTAAACCACCAATGGCGTTAAAAAGTGCTAAAAAATATTAGTTAAGACATGCTACCATAATGATGGCACCATTATGTTAATGGCAATTATGGAAGCTAAGGTTATTTGTAATTTGCTAGGCTAGAAAAAAAAAAAAAAGTTACATATAGTCCATTACCAACCAGATGACAGAGGTTATGTAATGGGCAGGCCACTTTGGGTTTCACATTTACTCCAGACATCTGACAGGGAGAAAATAGGACTTTCTGTGATAGGATAATTGCATAGTGAAGAGTAATTCAAACAGGGGACGAGTATGATAAAAATCACTCTGATTCAACTAATCACTGGGAAAAGTGATGGGGGAAAATGATGAAATCAAGCCAGAAGAGACAGAGAAAAGATCAACATTGTTTCACAGCCAAGAGATGACAGGCTTGGATGGCCGGATCACTAGTTCTGCTCCCTTTCCCAGCAGTGATGGGCTAACTGTACCGACCTTCACAGACCGGAGCAGTTAGAGTCGCTTTCTAAATTGCAACTGCCAGTCTCATAAATATTTTATAGACATCCATGGAAATTTTAACCATCTATGTTGTTTGTCAGCCAGTTCTTTCTCATGTGTGTTCCTCCCACGCACCCACCGCCGGTGAGCCCTTGGCACTGGATCAGGGATGGCCAGGAAGGCACCAAGACCTCCGACCTGACTTGGGCTGCTGGGATGGAGGCTGCAGTACAAGGTTTCTGGGGCATCAGAATGATGGCGCAAATTCTAAACTCCATTCTTTTCTTGGGCCATTTGAGAAAGGGGCACCATGGGATGGGACAGGAAAGGCCCCGGTGCACTGTGGTCCACTCTAGTGCCATGCAGCAAATCAGGAGGACTCCATTGAAAACCCAAATGGCAAATGTTCACTTGAAGTGTTTGCTCTTCAAAAGCTCACCAATCCCAGAGGCAAAGACCAACCTTTCCTAGTTGAGGTCTCATTACCATATGAAAAACAGTCACACCTACTGTTCCTTGGCCTCCACAGAAAGCAACATCCAGGGGGTCTCTCCGTGGCCATCTCCTCTCAGTCCCAGTGCCACAAAGCACATGACTGTTGCCAGTAGCATTCCTGGCCCACAGTGGGACCAGATCCATCTCAACAGCAAAACTGCCTCCAAACCAAACCCAATTTGACATACAAGCCCTCTTTCCCACTTAAAGACTGGGAACAGGGAGTGCCACAAACCCCTGGACCAGTTAACCCAGATTTTATGGCATCAACTGTGTTTCCAAAGGCCCTCATATACCTACTTTAAAATACACAGTTCAGAGAAACTGGATGCCTTCAGTCTAAGTACATTTCAATCCAAATAGAGCACCTTTTTTTTTAACTTCTCAAGGAACTGCACCAACCATATCTTTTTTTTTTTTAAACATCATGCACTGAAAACAAAAGGGTTCAAAATTAAGTTCCTTCCTGTCATCATCCTTGAAGCTTTTTAAAGCTGTAAGACTCTCTCATTATGAAATACTTAACAAACTCTAAGTTCCCTTCACCAGCAATGTAAGAGCAAACACTTATGAAAGCTTACCATTCGCCAGTCCCTGTGCAAAACACTTGGCACAGATACACCCAGAGGCACCGTAATCCTACCTGTGGGGAGCAAAAGGAACTCCCCTGAGCTTGCCCATGTGACTTGGGCCAGTGACTCCCCCCTGCCAAGCCTGCATGCTCATCTCTAAATCCATGATATAGGAACAGCATCTCCCTGCCAGGGAGGATGCCAGAGTGCTTACTTAGCACAGGACCTGGTGCATCGAGACTCACTAAGCACAGGGTAGGTAATCTCCTGCTCCTCCTAGCATGTCCACGTGGGTAAGTGAGGAAAAGAGGTCCACTGGTCCCTTAGCTCTTCTCAACAACCTTTCAGCTGCCACGTGGGCCCCCTGCCTCTGAGCGCCAAGTCCGCGTTCTGGAGCTGGCTGGACCTCTGTGTCATCCTGCTGTGTTGCATAAGTCCCACCCCCACTCCACCCTGGAATGCCAGGTCTGGAGGCTTCCTCATCTGTCAATTGCAGAGGCAGAAACTAAGGAAATTTGTGTCCTTTTCTGCTCTAAAGTTCTTTGATTCACAAGGAAACCCGAGTTGAAACAAAAATAGCATTTCCTTCCCTCAATTTGACAACATTGTTATGAGTATTGAAAACAAAATAAAACATTTCAATTTTGGGGGGAGGATTCAGGCAAATTGAGCCCTCGCGTGCCCCTGCTGCTGGAGGAACTGGGAAGTGGCAGGACCTGATCTGGGGAGAAATGTCCTCGCATGCAGAAAGAGCTGGGAAGATGAGATTAGCAAGTCTCTGAACTGGCTTCTGCACTTGGGAATTACCCTGCAGGATGCTGAGGGCACATAGGTGATGAAATGTGGACTTGGGTCCCTGTCCCTGGAGCTTGTCCCTCATTCCCCATGTGACCCTGGAGAAGCGACTTAACTTATGCCTCTCTCACCTTTTTTTGTAAAAGTGGAATAATATAATCCCTCCCTCTGGGGGCTGTTCTAAGGACAAGAGAGTGCATGGAAAATCCTTAGAGGAACACCAAAGGTAGTGGTGCTGAGTCATTTGATCTATTATTAATATACAAGAAGATTCACCACAGCATTATATATATCAAGACTTGCAAACAACTTAAACATCCATATTTGGAGGAAAAGTAAAATCCTTCATGACACACCCATAGACTGGAATAGGATGCAGCCATTTAAGAAAATCATTCACTAAAGTGATGCCAAGAGCAGCTCCCACTGCAATGGTGTAGAGACGTGGAAAGAAGCTGGACACAAAAGCAAACTGGCAATGCACCTGCAAATTTGAAAAAGAAAAACACCCAAGGACACGCATAGACTTGCAAATTTAAAAAAACTAGAAGGAAAGAAACACAAGAACACAAGCCTGCCTTTCAGGTGCTATTTTTCTGTTTGACATTTTTCAGTATATTCCTAAAGTTCCACCAAAGGGGCATTCATTGTATAAATAGAAAATAGTAATTATGGTGGGTTTCGGTGGAGGGGGGCAGCTGTTGCATTTTAATTTCAGGTTCTGAGTGGTAGATATGAATGGCGACTGTGTCTGTAAAGAATATCACTCGCTTTGGGGCCCCTGAGTGGCAGAGTGAGTTAAGCACCTGACTCTTGGTTTTGACTCATGTCCTGATCTCGGGCCCCTGATCTTGGGATCATGGGTTCGAGCCCTGCTTGGGGCTCTATGGTCAAAGGGAAGTCTGCTTGAGATTCTCTCTCTCTCTCCCTCTGTCCTTTCCACTCTCTCTCTCTAAAAAATAAAATAAATGATCCCTTACAAAAAAAAAAAAAAAAAAAAAAAAAAGGATTTTCACTTGCTTTAAGGTAGAGGCGTAGGGACACCACACAGGAATCACCATGAAGTGACCAGGGCTGGCTGTCAGAGCAGTATTTCTGTAGCAAAAAAGTTTTTTTTTTCTTCTGAGATACTTCAGAGTTCCCCCCAAAATGTCTCAACTTATTTGGTTAATAGTCATAGCGGCAGTAAGAAGCTGTCATTTACTGAGCACTGTATAGGTGCCAGGATCTGTACTAAGTAGCTCGAAATCCTGACTATATTTGATCGTCACACAGCCTGTGTGTTCTTCCATTTACACATGAGGAAACTGAAGCACGCGGGGCAGTTTTACTGAAGGTCAAAGCTCAGAAAGTGACCAAGGCAGGTACGGAACCCAAGCCAGTTTCACACTCTTAACTACTAAACTACAGCCCTCCTCCCCTGAATCAAAATAGCACAAAAATATTTTGGAGACAAGCAGATATGTGGCACTGTCAGGCCCAAAGCAGAAATAACATGTGAAAATTTTGATGGGCCAATGAATTGTGAGAGAAGCTAATGTAGGAAGTGGCCATTTACAGCAAAGTGTTAACTACTGAAACTGAAAGGTAAGCAGACCAAAGGTTAGAAATCAAGAACTCTTCAGATTCCAATTCTTTCCCATACTCCTGTGCCAATGTGGCACAAATGTGGGATGTTACAACATTCACATATTCTAAAGCAAGAACCTAAGACGCACCATTTAGCAGACAAGAAGGAACAGAGTTGGATGCCATCTTGTAAATCCAAAAAGATACATTTCGATTCATCCTGCTGACAATATGAAATTTCAGGGAGCTCCTGGTGGAGAAGACATTCATCACAATTATAATAATATTCCAACAGAGGTGAAGAGAACCTCCAGCTTCATCTGGACTCATTCATTCCATTGAATTCTCATCTCCACATTTTGGCAATCATGGCTCACAATTTTTATAGTTGCTTAGTCAAACCACAATGTACCTTTGAATGACTTTTGGCAATGAGTGAACATATCACACAGTCACAAGCCATCCTCTGAGGCTGTTTACTTGGTGGCACTTCCACTGAAGGCGTAAGATTATAAGATGAAAACTGGCACCTGAACCCTATCCAGAAAGGGCATTTGTGCCCCTAGTAATGCTCTTGCTGGCTAACTAAAGAAATAAAGTGTTACCAGAAGAGCTGAGGCAACTCTGATCTTTGAGAGCTGGAATCATCAATGCCAGTTGTCTGAAGGTACCTCCTTGCCTTTGGGCAACACAGAGTAGAAACCAGAGACACTTACCCGCACGGCTTCTGACTTTTTGTGAAACATCTCTTCCATGTTCTTTGCCAGCTTTTTCACCAGTTGGAGGCCATCAATTTCTTCTATGGCAACATCCTTCTCATACTCTTTGTATTTCTGTACGGAGGGAGGGCAACAGAAAAGTCATGAGACACCATACTCATGATTTCGAAGCACTTCCAGTTACTGCCTCTGTTGGATTTGGAGATATGGGACTGTACTTCAAAATTATTAAACCAGCTAGGGAGAAATGTGAAAATTGGCTCTGGATCTCTTAGAAACTTAATAAGCACCCAGGAAAGGAATAAAAGAAAGAAAAACCCTATAGCAATCAAACTGTTCATCATCTGTCCTCTTCAGCTCTTGAAATCAACACTCTACACTTCCAACCTGACCACCCTCAGCCTTTCTTTTGGAGGACATCCCCAGATTCATTAGTTATTCCACAGCCAGTGCCACTGGAAACTGACTATTCCAAATGTGTCATAAAATAAAAATGAAGAAATTTAACTTGTGTGTGTGTGGGGGGGGGGGGGTTTCTCCTTGAACATCACTAACTTAATTTTTTCATGGCCAATCACTGGGGACTTAGGGAAAATTAGTTTAAATGCTATGACTATAATGTAAAATTATAGCAGGAGTAGGCAATCTATAATCCTTGGGCCAAATTCAATCCATCACCTATTTTTATAAATAAAGTTTTATTGGGACAAAACCACACCCATTTGTTTATATATTCAATAAGTTTAGTAGTCACAACAGAGACTGGATAACCCACAAAGACTAAAATATTTACTTTCTTTTATAGAAAAAGTTTGCCAACTCATACGGTGGAATGGATACTGAAGAAAGTCATATGGCAGAGCATCTCATAAACATTTTATAATGAGAGAGTCCTTGCTATGGATTTTAATGTTTCACTTCAAACCACTAAATGCTCTTTGAGGACCTCCTATGTACCCTCAATGAGCTCACAGAAAAGAGAATGTACAGTAAGTACAAAAACCATAAAAACAAATACTTTGTATATACCATAACAGGCTCATCTGTTCATAAGTGACTGATCTGGCCCATAATTTACTCAAATTCTCCAAGCCAATCTTTCATTTAAAACCCACCACACCCTAGTGACTTATCTAGCTAGTGACGTATCTCGTTTCACCAGCAGTTCTCAAAGTGCCCCATGATCCGCTGAGGGTTCCCTGAGACCCTTTCAGGGGCCCAGCAAGTCCTCCTTTTCCCCAACAGCATATCTACATGAAACCAGATTTTCTTCCTAGATTTCAAAAAATCCTAACAGACTTAACACAGAAGCAGATACGAGGATCCACCTGTCTTCTCTTTAACCATTAAAAAGACTGCCCCCCCACCCAAAAAAAGTGTCACTCCACTTTTTCTGTTTGTTTGTTTGGAAAATACAGTTATTTTTCATAAAAATAACTATTTTTATGATAACCATGTTTTTATGCCTGAATTAATTTTTAAATATTTGCATTTTAATTTCTAACATGGCAAATGTCAGTAGATGCAACCCCCATGAGCAGAAGCCCTTGGGGGGTCCTCAGTATTTTGTAAGAGTGTGAAGGAATCCTGAGACCCAAAAGTGTGGGTTAACTAAGGATTTAGTTGTGTTCCCATGGGAAAGAAATATTGTTTATTAGTAAATACCTTCCAAGTGGAGTTTGAATACTTTCAGTGTTGACAGAAATCCCTTACATTTGTGTCGCTAATGAAAGGCTGAGGAACTGAAACTACTGCGGCCTTGATATTAACCCTTATTTGTTCGGAGAACCCGAACCTCTTACTAACCCCTCACCGCCATCTCCTACTCAGAAAAAAATGAGGGGCTCTACATCTTATCTTGGCTCTAAAGACCTTGAGAGTCAGTTTTGAAGTGGAAAATGTAATGGCTTTTTAATGGAAAGATCATTGTTACAGTAAAAATTTGTGTTTTCTCCCCATTTCCCCTTCTTTACTTTAAAAAATGTAAACTGAGAGGAGACTGTTTTTCCTTGCCCAGAGGAAGGGTGTATGTGTGTGTGTGTGTCTGTGTGTGTGTGTGTGTGTGTGTGTGAGAGACACACACACAAAGCACTTCCCTTCCAAGGCCACTGAGGCAGTAATACTGGGTGTCTTAGAGAGAGAAGAGGAGGGTTTGAGGACAGAGAGAAGGACCTTACGGGAATGAACATAAGAGAGAATCCTTTTGACCCCTGAGACTCCAGTGAAATCCCTGGTATCTGAGGGCATTCTGCCTAGAGCTCTCAGAGCCCGGCACTGACAGAGCAGATGTGAGAAGGGCAGGAAGGGACTCCCAGACTGGGCATCGGGGCCTCTGGCTGAAACGTCGGGCCTGAGGACTTGGTATTTCTGAGAATTAAGGTGAGCCTAAGGAAATATACAAAATGTTATTCTAGGCTGCCTGAGTCTGGACCAAGACAGACATCTGCTACATTATTCGTAGGACAGTCCGAGCTGCTCTACATTGTCAATGAACTATGGGTTGTAAATGACACTCCAGGACGCCCTGTGCTCTTCTCTCCTGGCCCTGTAGCTTGTGTGGCCTGGAGACAAGGACATGTCCTTGTGCTCACCCAGCAGCCCACAGCAGACGGTCACAGGACTTCTCTGAATGAGGCTCACTGCAAAACCATTTCAATGCTACAGTATTAGGAGGGTGAAAGTAGGGACGCGGATACATTATTCTGGGACCCATAATGGTGACCTATCTACCCCTTGAGAGGTTGACTGGGTGGGCTTGAGATGTGGAGCTCTAGCCAGACCAACCATAGCTCAAGCTAACAGCGTCCTCTGGCGTGTGAATAAAACTTCAAGGACAATCACTGGAAATGTTCCCTAAGTTCGAATGCAAGCCAATGTCTTTGGAGCCAAAAATCCTGGGGGTTCTCTGCTGCCTGCCAGATGTGTTCCAAAAGCCAGCAGCTGAGGCCAGCCTATACCCAAGGCAGATTCACTACCCAAACTACCAAGTTCAAGAAGTGAATAAAACAAAACAAATTTGCCTGTCTAATATTTACAGAGTCGATATAATAAGTATCTGTCTTAAGTAACTCTGTAATGAAAGGTGATCTAGAGGCGTAAACTAAAGAAAAATAAAATGCATTTCACAATTAGCCTTTACCTGAATCTTCTGGTTTATAGATAGGGTCCCCAGTATTCTGGTCATATCCGTTCTTGCCTGTATTTTTCCTCTAGAAAGGAATCCATTTATTTCACTATAACCATCCCCCAAGGTTTCAGTGAGATCTCCCTGCAGCCTGTCTTCCTATGAGTCTCCTCGGTGAAAATGAGCCAGTGACTTGACAGAGGGCTGGTCTCCCAGGCCTACTTGTGCCTGGTGACCTAGCTAATCAGAA
Source organism: Mustela nivalis (assembly GCF_964662115.1). Lineage (NCBI taxonomy): Eukaryota > Metazoa > Chordata > Mammalia > Carnivora > Mustelidae > Mustela > Mustela nivalis. The sequence goes on from NC_139020.1 coordinate 193,260,895, forward strand.
TCTCAATACAAACCTCCTTGCCAAGCTAGGAATCCCAGATCTGGGACAAATGTAACCATTCACCAGTTCTAGTCCTCTGCCAGCCGAAATCCTCTCCCCCCAGGACGTGCGGCAATGGGTCCTCCTTTGCCAATGAGCCAAGCCTGTACTACTTTCTCCCCACCCAGGGGAAGTTATCCCATAAGCAAAAATCATCCTGCTTTTCAAAATGTGTTAATGCCTCTAGGAATGGGGTCGAACAGCCTAATGCCTTACTCTTACCAGGAAATGTTACACTTTGCTGGAATCAAGAAATTGAGGAACAGAGAGAGTAACACAGTGATAGCCATTGGTCAAATGCAAGCCCTTAATGGCTTGGGATGGTCATAGCCACCCAGAACCTTTAAAAATGTGCCTAGTGTACAAAACCAAGCAATTTGGGGTGCCTGGGTGGCTCAGTGGGTTAAGCCTCTGCCTTGGGCTCAGGTCATGATCTCAGGGTACTGGGATTGAGCCCCGCATTGGGCTCCCTGCTCAGCGGGGAGCCTGCTTCCCTTCCTCGCTCTCTCTCTGCCTGCTTCTCTGCCTACTTGTGATCTCTGTCTGTCAAATAAATTTAAAAAAATAAAATAAAAAATCTAAAAGAAAAAAAAAAAACCCAAGCAATTTTTTTTTAAAACCCCCAGCAACCAGATAAAGGAAGCTACAACGGTACAACAGAATTCCACAAAGCCATCCCAAATTGTGTAAAAGAACCTAAGAAGTGTGCACACACAGTATGTTACAATATGTTACAGATAGTAGTCCGTAACTTTTTGTTTTAAATTACTCATCTGCCGTATACACCCATACCCAGGAACACTAAGCTAGAAGGAACATATGCCAAATGTTCACAGCTGGCCATATGATCGCCAAGGATTTTTCTCTTTCTTTCTGTGTTTACCTGTATTTCCTAATTTTTACAATGAACATACTATTTTGGAAATTAGAAAATATAAAAGTTGTAGTTATGTGCGAATAGCATATGGGCACCTAATAAACAGATTTCTTTAGGGAAATGCGGTCTCAATTAGAATCTGTGTAATTAAGCAGCATGTCTTCATTAGCAGAGCCTGAGGAAGTCAGTAAAACGAGTCCTCCGTGTACCACAGGCTCAGCATGGTGCCGGAAGCTTTTCACGTATTAATTTGTCTAATCCTTACAGCCACAGCCATCCCAAGAGTTAGGTATTATCCCCAAATTGCAGATGGGAAACTGAGGCATAGAGAGGTTTTAGACAGTAGTTGGAAGTCAAATGGTTAGAGTGAGCTTTAAAACCATTGAGGTCTGACTTCTAATCGCTACGTTTTTTGAACTCAGGGGCAGGGGGTAAGGGACCTACAGTCCAAACATTTGCAAATTTGTTTCAGAGGACCCATTTCACTGCCTTCATGACCCGTCTTCTTGTTCTTGTCGCCAACGGTGGCTTGGACTCACCAAAAGAGTCAATTACCAAAAGCCAGAGACAGCACCTGTTCAAGGAGTGCGGGCAGCTGCTCCCACAGCTGGGGCACATCGGACGTCGCAGCAGGGGACTCTGTCCCTCAGAGGGCCACTGAGGGGCTGAGCTTGAAGCCTGGCCTCAGAGGAGCAAACATAGCTCCTGAGAATAAAAACATCCAGAGAGAAAAGAGCAAGCCCGCTCTGAAAGGAGATGTGGAGCCTTAATTATAAATCACTCCCTGGCTGTGTTTGAGCTACAAAATGTCTTTTGTTCTCCAAGGTACCAAGAAAGACCTGGAGGCAAATCACCCCACACGCTTCTTCCCTCAGGATTTGCCTCCCCCCACTGCTGGGTAGGCAGTGGCGCTTTCTTTCCTAAGGCTTCCAGGACTGTACTAGCAATTTTCTCTGCTTCATAAAACAGCAGCAGCCCTTCAACCAGGAAAAGAAGTCAGGAAGGAATCAGCAGGCCCCCATAAACACAGAAAGGAAGGCAGAAGAAAGGACATGCAGGCGATACCACAGCACCTCATGAAAGAGTCAGGCCAGTCGGGATTTGAATCCTGTCCCCAGCACGTGCCACTTCTACACTGTGTCTCCTCTCTACCAGGCAAAATACTAGGCACAAGCAAAGTTAAAGAAAGCTGGTGGTCTGTTGGTCAGGAGTGTTCTTATAAGTGAACGGGCTGAGAAGATACAGCATCATGGTAAGTGCCCTGATGGGGTGGTCAAGACAGTGCCTCCCTGCTTCCTGGACCCTTAAACGGATGACAGGGTTGGGAAGGGGAGAGACAAAACAGGGAACATGCCATTAAAGGGAAGAGCAGGGACAGAGGTTCAGGGATAAGAGGCTGGCTGGGGCTCAAGGAACTACCCCCTGTTCCACTTCACTGGTGCGCGGATGCCCAAGGTAGGGACTCTGCTGAGAGCCGAGGCCAAAGAAGTTAACGGGCCAGGCCATCAGGGAGTGGGTTAGGAGTAAGATTTTTGGACCTTCTCCTGATTTGGGTAGGTGGGTGGGGTATGGAGCTAGGCAACAGTCAGAGCCACGGAAGGGTTCAGGGGTGCGAGGGACTCGGTAATCCCACGTGTGCTTTTAGAGAAACCTCGGTGTGCAGAAAGGGTAGGAGGGAAGAAGACCGGATGGAGAAAAGTTGCTGAGGGGCCTGAGTGGTCAGGATTCGGGAGACGGCACAGTGGGGAGGCCACAAGGGTCAGAGCCCTTCTGGGGCTCCCTGGAAGACATCGAGAGGGCTGATAGGAGGACACCACAGCAGTCTGGGCTGGCCAACTGGCTGGCCATGTCACTGAACCTCCGGGGCCTCAGTTTTGTGAGTCAGAGCACCAGGGATCACGAGGCCCTCTTCCAGGGCCTGGGGAGTGGGGGGTGGGAGAAGGACCATCTGTGAAAGCCCCGGCACAGAGCCTGCACGGAATGCCTGCTCCAAATCCTCAAGCTCTGGTGTTTCCCTCTTGGCCCTTCTGCCACGGAGGATTCTAGTGAGTGCTGTATGTTCGTGCTAACCCTTCCTGAACTGAAGCTCTTAATGTAAGAGACTAATTCCAACAGGTTGGCTGAGGACACCGGTACACTTCACTTGGCTGTGCCCAGCCTCTGGGCTGCCCCTGGGCTCAAAGGAGTGGCCAGAGAGAGACTGAAGCCCCACAGCCCAGACCAGGGTGGAGACAGAGCACGGCCCTTCCCAAGAACACCTCCCTGCGTTCATAACACAGAAGGAGGGCAAGCTGGGGACTTTTTCTTCCCTCTGTCATAAGAGAACATCTGAAGCTTCCATCCCTTCTGTTAGCAGAATCAGCATTTGGCAAGAAATCTTATGATGAGCCAAGAACATTCATCATTTGAGAAGGGAGACACAGAAATGCATTATTTCTGCAGCGTCTCTTTTGCCAGATCATTTCACACAAACACCAGGAAGAGAAGAGCACTACTTCACTGTCAGAACACTTAATGCTGTTCATACATTTGGGTCATTTTTTTTTCCCTACGTGATGACTACGTATCTAGAAGTGAGTCACCTGGAGCAGATCCTAAAGAGGGGACTCGGGTCCGGAGACTTCTGGCCAATCTCAGTTAATTGGGATAAAAGCCAAACATGGGAGAGAGGCTCCGAGGACCTCTGTGGCTACAGCAGGAACAAAGTGCCTCCCACTGAAGACGAATGCAGGCATTACCCATAGCCAAAGAGCTGCTGCATCTGAACATGGTCTCTTGGCCAAATTTTCTCAGCAAAACCTGAAATTACATCTCTAGATTCAGCATCATTAAATCACTAGATGAAGACTGACAGAAGGTCCAGGGGAGGAGATGGCAAAGCAAAGACCTGCCCATCCCCAAGTAGAATCCAGGGAGCCTGCCTCAATGCCCATGATGTGAGAGAAATGGTGAGAAATCAGCTTGCTTCCCCATCCCTCTCCTAAGCCTCCAGCACTTCCCTAGAAACCCCCTGACCCCGATCCCTGCAATAAACCCTGTCCCTAGGGAACTCTGGAGACAGGTGCAGCTCAGAACCTGAAAGGTGGTTCGTTCACATAAGAGCTTAAGATACTTCATGTTCCTACTTTAAGGTTCAATTTTCAATCTTATTCTCATTCCTTCTAGCTCTGAAGGAGCCACAATACAGAAGCTGAACTCATTAAACCCATCATTTAAATAAGGATCACACACACACACACACACACACACACAGAAACTAAATTGAACTCACTGCTATTTTCATTCATCCAACAAATATTTGGAAATAGCTTACATGTGCCAGGCGGGTGGAGGGAACAGAGAACTATTGGCAAACACGTGTATTCCCTGGGGGTAGACAGAAGCCAATTTGTGGCCCATTTTGTTAAAAATAGGTAATAAGCAAGTTGGAACAGAGATGCCTGGATCATCTCTATCTAAACTTGAGCCCTGATATCCCACCTGGCCATTCTGCATAGTTCTCCTTCCAAGGTCACACCTGTGTGCCGTGCAGGTTGATCACATCTGCCATCTGTGGGAAGGCATTGTGTGTCTTCTACTGAGTGCGTAGCAGTCTATAAAGCACAGACATATATTTCTCCTTGAGTAGGAAGGGTTGAGGACTAGGAGTTATGAGCAAATCAACAATCCTATAAACAGTGAAAACTTGGCCAGGAACAGGAAGGACATCACAGTCACCAGGGAGGTAAAAGGTTCCAGGGAAGGATATAAAACAATGAATTTGCCAAGGGGTGAAGAAAAGGGGATGACTGTACACCACGTATAATTCCCTGCCTCCTGGAAGATGAAGTCTATGAAATATGCTATTAATCTCCCGAGACAGTCATGAACCATCACAAGGTGGCTGATAAACAGAGGCAGGGCATCTGTGATCAAGGCTTGGTGGACAGTGGGAACAAGAGTAGGATGGGGAGAAGGGATAGAAGGGGAGGGGAGAGTCTCTTTAGACATGTGTAAACTCATGAGATACCCCTCCAATGGGGAGAAGGTAATGCAGTTCCTGCTCTGTCTCATTCCTAGCAGAGGTGGTTGACCACGATGGGATGGGCGGGAAAGAAACCCCATGGATTTTGCTGGAATACTACTGATTTGGAACCTGGTAGCAGCATCCTGCTTGGCTTAGAATCACTGGCTGGGGTTCAAGATACAGGAAGATCAACAACAGGCATTCCATTTGCTAGGCAGCTTGGTAATGTGCTAAGAGCAGGGACTTCTCAGCTAGGCACACTAAGTTCAAGCGTCACCACTCACGAGCTATGTGACAAGCTGCTCAGCTTCCTTCAGCCTCCTTTCCTGCATCAGTAAACGGGATGACATCAGACCTCACAGTGTGCTTAGGATGATCCAAGGGGGTCAAGTGTGTAAAGTACCCAGCAGAATGCTGGATATGGCGTAGTGCCCTCCCAAATGGTGATGGTGTTGGCGGAAGTGGTCATAAATTCTGACATTTGTTCTATAACATCTGAGAATGGTCATTCTCTTGCCTCAACCAGAAGATACTCTGAACCAACGCTCACAGTCTAACTGATGAACTAGCCCTGAACGGTGCTCTGGGCAATGGTATTTTTCAAATACATTCCCAAGGCACTGAGGGGTCTTCAACAGTAACTCTTTGGGGAATGACTCTCTGCCGGCAGGAACCGGATGCTAGAAGTCTCTATTTACACAGTAGAAATGACAGTTTTTAGATATGGCACTAAAGGTGTTGCAGTAAAAACTAATCATCTACAATTTTTGGATTCTCTTCTTATAGGCAGTGTCATTTTCTTATTATGACATAAATGCACTTAGTATTCCTCTCGACTCAATTATTGCATACAGAAGTGTCACTTCAAAATACAACACTCCAAAGCAATTATGTTTCTAAGTAAATATACTTCCAAATCCTTTAAGCTGATGTTAGGAACGCTTCTTCTTAACCATAACAACGAACCTAACTGAATGCACAACACTGTAGGTCACAGAGGAATACTTTTCTATTTGAAAATGAAAAGTGCCATTTTGTACAAATAATTCTGCTTCACACAGGTAATTCCAATCAAGGGTCTCCAAGGTCCAAAAACCACCCACAATTCATCCGGTGCTCTTCCACATCTAGGTAGGTGGGGAAAAACTTTATGGAATGCAATTCTTCTCTGTCAAAGCCATCAGAATAAGAGACAATTTGCAGGAGAAGTAGAGACCCCAGGGAGGAAGGAACGAAGGAGAAAAGATGAGGTACCACGTTACAACCCAAAGAACAAACAGACGGTGGGGAGGAAGCAGCTGGGCTCCAACCTCTGCAGGGCTGCGGCACGTGGACACCACCTGTGGGACCTGGACAACCACCTGTAAGCAGTTCTTGCTCCATGGGGAGAAAAGCATGGATACGGGTCACCACTGAAGGGAGCAGAGTTTGCTCAAAATATTACTAAGATCCTCCAGCTGGGAGATGGAGGTCGTGGTCTGGTCTAAATGACTTTTCCAGGTGCCTTCTGGTCCTCACCTCGAAGGAGCACTACAATGAGAGTTACCGGGGCCCCCTGGCCCTTATGGCCCTAGCATCCTTATTCCCCACTTGCTTTCTGGAGTGCCCTCCTAAATCACAGTGTTCCAGGGACCTTCCCTTCAGGGCAGCTGGCTTGGCGGTGGGTGGTCTCTCACAGATTTCCAGTACTCTTGTTTGTCAGGTCCTGAATTGAAAGATAGATATCTCTCCTCTCCCTGTTTTACTGTCTATCTGCCTTTTTTTTTTTTTCTAACCTTGATAAGTCTCATAAGCTTTTACTGTTCAACACAGTCAACTGGACAAATGTTACTGATACATTTTAGCTCTGGAGATAAAACTGAGTGTGAGTGTTGCATTCGATTTCCTGTTTTACACGAGGGGAGTTCAGACAGAGGCAAGCTACAAAACCAGCTGTTGATACAACCATCCTTGCCCAAACGTGGTGACATTCTATACTGCTTTAAAACAGGGAGTCATCTTCCTACTGAACAAAACCAAATGATTTTGAGGCTTCTTATAAAAAAAAAAAATCCAACTCTTGGGTATTTTCTGGATTACTGCATGGGATCTGAGGCTCTGAAATGCACATTTTTATGCTGTACCTACATCCTCACAACACTAAAAGCCAAAATAATGACTACAGGTCCACATGTGTTGTGCATTGTATGCATTTACGAGTGCATTTTATATACACCAGCAAATTTAAACACAGCCAAACTGCAAATAATAAAACATTACTTTACAAAGCCCGGATGACTTGAAATAGATTATTTTCTCCAGCCTACTCTTTCCAAACACATTTTTCTGGTGTTCCAATGTAAAATAATTCACCCGTCTTGCTCCCCAAGGATCCAAGGAAATAGCAACAATGACAATAAAAATAATTTTATTATTAATTATTATTATTACATAATTTATTTTTAATAATAACCAGCACTTAAGTTTGGGTCAGAGAGATACTGTTCCCTCCCATTCTACAGGTTAGGGACTGAGGCACAGAGAGATTAGCCAAGTTACCCAGGATTACACTACCAGTACTTGGTACTGATTATTTTATTCATTATGGGAGCAGTAGCCTCTATAACAAAAATATCCCCACGTCTCAGCGGTCTCACGCAATAGACCTTTATTCCTCATTTCTACAGTGACCCCATCCTTGCCTGCAGCCTTCCACATGGTGATTCAGGGACCCAGGATCGTCCCATCACGTGACTCTGCTCTCCCTCGGGCCTTGGAGGCTTCTGCATTCAGCAAGCCGGTGGGTAGTGAGGGCGAGGAGAAGACACACCTGCTTCCTCAGCCTGGAAGCGGCATGCTGCCACTCTGCCCACATTCCAGGAACCCGCGCGAGCCGCTGGGCCCAACCCAACACACCAGGGCGCAGGAAAGGGAACAGGAGGCTGGGGAGCCATGTCCAGGCTCTAAGGCCACACCGTGCCAATGGAGACCGAAATCATCCAGGACCTGCGAGCTGTCTGTGCTGCTGTCCCAGAGCTGGGACTCGAACCCAGACAGCATGACCTTGGAGTCTATACTCTTCACCGCCACACTTCAGTTGAAAAGCTTGATAAGCTGTAGGTAGAGGAAAACCTTCGATTAAAATTTTGGCCGGGAAGCATCTACAAGATGGATAATTTAGAGCTAGGACAATCAAGTCACCAGCTACAGAAAGGATAATATGATCCAATCACTTGTGTGTGTAATTACGGTCAGGCTCGGATGTTAAAGGCCAAGATATACAACCCAGAAAGGAACCCATGATAAACAATTCTTAGACCTTCTGTCCGATTTCCTTAATCCCCACTCAAATAAAACTGCTATTTGAGTAACATCAGTGACCTTCTCCAGCATGCGTATGAGTTGCCCAGGCGCCACAAAAGTTAATTGGCTTAACTAAAGTCTCTTTAATTCCATATCCAAGATGTCCTGGAAATCGAAGGAATCGATGAATGAGTCTGCAAGATCCGTAACAAGCTTAGAGCTAATACTATTTGCAGCTACTCAAGTGGTTTCTGTACCTACAGAGCCAGAAGCTGCAATGAAGGTTAGGTAACCCTGCAGCTGAATAGAACTTTAACTCCATCCATCCCAAGCTGAACAGAGAGGTCCTGGTTTACGGCACAGCTGGACCCTAGCTTTTCCTGGAGGAATCGTGGAGAACTGCGGTGGGACCATGGCCAATAGTATGAACCTGCTCTCCGTCCTACTCAAAGGAAGAGCTGAAAACTCAGTCTCCTCTGTACAAAGGGAGGGGGGGGGAAGATTCTGTTACCGGATGCCGACCTCAGAAGCTACAAGAAAACAGTCCACAGCACCAGCATCCTCCCTGCAAACATCCCCTTGCCTCATGTGTGCCCAGAGGAGCTGCAGGAGGTTGCAGCAGGGGACACCCCATTTTATCCACCATAAACAGTGTCCAAAAATGAAGGTGTTAGAGCAGAGCCGCCCCGATGCTGAGATGCAAAGCAGAATCGGAGCCTTCAGGGGTTCAGCGGCCCCTCACTGCAGAATCCAGAGATTTCCTGACATAATTCCCCAAGCCCAGCATAGAGCACTCCTCCCCAGAATCTTTCAGCTCATGCTGTTAGAATCCGATGGGAACTTAGAAATGTTCTAACTCAAACGCTTCCCGAGGCTAGGTGGGTTGTCCCCAGTAAGGGAATGAAGCTGGGCTGGAGCCTTTGGCAAAGAGCAGAGCTTCTGTCCCATCCTTCAATGGTGGCTACTTTTCCACTGCTGCTGATCTTTGTGGGGTGAGGGGCAGCCAGTGAGCCCCCAACCTTCCATGTGTTAAGAGGTGCCAGCAATCTATGTTTCATATGAAATCTGTCGCTGAGCCTGCTTCTTTGCACACTCTGGGACCCAGATACCAACCATGTCTCAACATCTTCCTCATACACTTTCACATGAGGAGCCCAAGACAGAAGAACAGGGCTCCCCTCTCCCGCAGGCAGAGATGTGCTGGAGGGTGTGGACGGTTCCCTGGCATCTGCCACTAACTCCTAAAGCCGGCGCTGCTACGATCTTTACTATAATATGAGTGCGAGGCACCAAGAGGGCGGCCGCTAGCCTGGGCCAATAAGGGACAGACGTTCACCTCCTATCTTCCCAGCATCCCAGCCAGGGCGGACAGAGCCAGGGTCGTCCTCACCGTTTAGGTCCCCTGATGCCGGCTTCCCCGACAGACAGCTCCCCCCCCCCCCCCCCACTGACGTACAGGCAGAAGCACTGGAATCCTCGGGCATTCGGGGTTGCTAGGCATGGAGATAAAGCCCTAAAACTGAGGAATCTAGACAGGCGGAGAGAAGCCCACACATTATTCCCGAAATAGGGTTTTTTCTGTGGTGGTTTGAAGAATTCTAGTGTCCTAGGGAATGTTAACTAAGGTTTCCGTTTCTCTCTCTCTCTCTCTCTCTCTCACACATACACACACACAGCCTCGTTCTTTCTCTTTCTTTCCCTCTCGCTCTCTCTCATACACACAAAATCACTATGCTACCAGTATTTTTCCTCCTAATATGTACATAGGAAAATATAAGGAAATTAACCAATACATCCATTTTATTCTTATCAACATGCTATGAAGCGCCTTTAAGATGGGGATTTGGGGTGGTTGGGGGCACTACTCTGGCATCAGGTGAATCCCACTGACCCCTTCTCAGAATGATACTTTTTTTAAAAAATATTTTTATTTATTTATTTACTTGAGACAGAGAGAGAGAGAGAAAAGAGGAAGGGAAGGAAGGAGCAGAGGGAGAGGGAAAGGAAGTTCCCCACTGAGCAGGGAGCCCAACATGGGACTCAATCCCAGGACCCCGGCATCATGACCTGAGCCAAAGACAGACACTTAACCAACTGAGCCACCCAGGTGCCCTGGAAGGAGACCTTTCAAAGAGAAAAGAAAACACACAGGAAAATAAACCAGTTATACTGAAATTCAGTTTTCAAAATGTCTACAACATAAATTTGTGATGCGGTAATGTTGGTCTTTCTTCATGGGCTCACGGAAGGGCAAGACCTCGTGGTGAGTCTGTAGCAGCCACATGCCCAGTACCAAGGCCTGAGTGCCCGCGGCCAGGAGCTGCCTGTATCAGCTCTGGTTCGATATGAAGATATCTGTGCTTTCCGGCAGTGACAAAGTCACAGCCGCCATTGTGGCTTGTTACCTACATTTCTAAGATAAAGTCATACATTACGGTTAGAGGTTAGTAAGAACAAAAGAGGTCTCTTCTTCCCACCTCGGTTCAGAGCCCCCTGTGCTCTTCCCAACGCATGGACACAGGTTCAGCGTCCCTACACACTCCCCAAGAATAGCAAGAGGTCCCAGAAAATGTTAGCCAATGTATGGAGGGTAAAGAGCATCTGCCTGTTGACTGCTAGTCTCTGTCCCGTGGACCGTCCAGTCACCAACACACATTCACAATCCAATGTAAGATTTCTCTATATTAAACATATACATCACATTGTGGACATTTCCTGCAATAATTAATTCTCCCAGATGGCCCTGCTGTCTGTGTAAGTGAAGCTCGTAGTTGATGAGTTTCTCTGGGTGCTCTGTCAATAAACGATGATTTCTCAAATGTTTCAGGGAACGGTAAACACTAAACTGGAAAAAATATTTATCTCAGGCCATGGTGTTAGAGCAGAATTGACGGGCATCATCATTTTCTCCACTTTATACCACTGGGTTATTAGAATTCTTCACAAAGACCATACATTCATGTATTATTTGTGTGATTAAAAATATATAAAGTGTCGAGTTCAAAGAAATTTAGTAATCACTGACATAAAAGTATAATAAATGCCTCATAACATGCAAAGAGAAATAGGACTAACTCAGAAGGCTACACTTGAGACATAAATTAAACAACCCACTGAACAAGCCCAGCTTTCCTCACAGCTACTAGATGTCCATATCAAAAAATGGTTCACCCATTGTCTGCCATCAGAGAAATCTGCTCATCAAATAATGCTAAGTGGGGGCGCCTGGGTGGCTCAGTGGGTTAAAGCTTCTGCCTTCGGCTCGGGTCATGGTCTCAGGGTCCTGGGATCGAGCCTCTCATCAGGCTCTCTGCTCAGCAGGGAGCCTGCTTCCCCCTCTCTCTCTTTCTCTGCCTGCCTCTCTGCCTACTTGTGATCTCTCTCTGTCAAATAAATAAATAAAATCTTAAAAAAAAATAATGCTAAGTGAAGTGCGTTAAGTTTATAACTAAAGCTATGTCAAAACCCAAAGCAAAAGACAGTGGGTGGGGTCACCAAAAAATTCTTAAGACCATAGCTGGGGTATGGTAGAATTTGGGTTCAATTTTTCCAGTTTTCTAAATTTGTTATGCGATGCTGCTTTTAAAACAGGAAGAAGCAAGGTCTGAGATGGTGAAAAAGAGAAAGTAGGTAAGGATGGATTCAAGTCTAGGAAGGCTGGCTCCAGAACCCAAGTTCTAGTAAAATGAGAATTTTTCTTATTATGAAAGCAAAATGTTCTCACTGTCGGAAGAACTATCAGAACATAGATAGAAGCAAACAGAAAATAACAACAAAAAGAAAACCCTTAATCCCACTTCCCCCAAATACCATGATTTACCTTGTGGATTATATCCGCACAGCTTTTTTTTTTTTTAATGTAAAATTGTAACTGTTTCTTTCTAATCACAGTGAGATCATTCTATAGGTGACAAAGGGATATATCTTCTCATTATTCCTTCAGGAGGCTTAAGCACAAAACAGTTCATCCTTTGGACCACCAAAATAAAGAAGGGGAGTGTTCAAGGGTCTGATAACCCCAGGGCCCTCACCAGGCTACCCTGCAGCCCTTGGGGTGGATGTGGTCAAAATAACACAATACAGGCCTGCCACAAAAGAGGAGAGGTACGTTTAGAGCAGTGGTTCTCAATGTCTCCCCAGGAACATCTAGTAGCGTCTGGAGACGTTTTGGGTTTTCACAAAATAAAAGCAGGTTGGAGGAGGAGGCTGCTCCTAGTATCCAGTGGTACAACTAGGATGCCACTAAACATACTACAAAGTACAGAATCGTCCCTACGACAAAGGATTATCCAGACAAATATGTCCATGTGCAGATGTTGCTAAGGCCTGGGTTAGAGAATTGTTTTCAATACTGAATGCATACAACACAAATCCTAATGACCATCAAGCCCAATCTCCCTCCAAAAGGGGAACTTCTGCCCATCTGGACAAGGGGTCCCTAGACCCTTCCAGGGAGGCTCCTGCAACCTCATGGCTGGGTAGGGCCAAGCAACAGAAAACACACTCAACTTGAACTCTCTTGGCCCCTCTGTACACGGCTGCCCTTGGAACCCAGTTGTGCCGTACAAACCAAGTCTCATCCTGGCTTGACGTATGGTAAGAGAGATGGGGAGACCATACAGCACAGGGGTAAGACCACGGACTGCCTGGATGGGAATCCCAAGTCCACCACTTCCTCTCCACTTCCTCTCCAGGGGCCCTTGGAGAAGATGTCACAGCTATCCCCTGCTTCAGTCTCTTCATCTGAGAAATGCGGGGTTGATAATACCAATGACCTCATGAGGTTGCTATGACCATGGTAGGGGCTTCTTTCTGTATAGTCTTTAAAGCAGGGCTTGGCATCACCTGCTGCCTGGGTCACACCTGTTTTTTCAGGGTAAATATACTCCCTGTGATCTCTCAGGGAACAATGACTCCTCTTAACCCCCTGTGTGTCCCTGTTCCTCCTCAAGGTTGCAGCCTGCACCCTCTGACTCTACCCCTTCTGGTCTGACTGCTACAGGGCCCAGTACAGCACTGTCTTCTCTGCTCTACCCCGTCAGTGCCCTCACGGCCCCTGGGACAGCACTAGCTCTAAGGAAGCCACTGGTCTCACCACGTTATGGCCCCGTGTGGGCACAGGACCGGCCCACCAGAAAACAAGTGAGCTGCACGCAACCTCCAGAGACAGGTAAGCTACTAGGCCAAGGCTTCTTGAAGGGAACTGCCCTTAGATAGGCTCTTATGATGAGGACCATGAATGGTGGATTCCTGGGGTGGAGAACCTGAATTCACCGCTGAGGTTGACAGCAGAAGAGCTGACTTTTCAGCCCAAGCCAACCGCCTACTCAATCATGTTAGCAGCTAACAACAGCTGAGCATGTCCTCTGCGCTAGGCTTCCTGAGGGTCCAGGAGCCAAGACCCTAGGTGTGAACATCCCAATGTGAAACTTCAGAAGGGCCACCAAACTGCACAGACTCAGCAACACATTCCATAGCACAGTTGCATATACGTGAACACACTCTGCCACGAAAACCAGGGTTTTGAAGATGGTGCCCAATGAGAGATTTCACATAAGTAACTCTTCAGTAGAATAAGGAATTTGGAATCCATTTCTTTTCAGGAAACAAGCCAACGAAACAGCATCCATTAGGAAATCCAGTATCATTAGAAGAAAAACAATGCTTTCAACCAGATCGTGACATTGCCAGGAAAAGACTATTAAGCTACTAAACAATAACTACAGATTGTCTTAAATATTTAGGAAATACTATGTGCCAGGTACTGTGCTAAATGGTGGAACCATTCTAAAGAGCAGAAGCGACATCCTCTCCCTCCCCCACAGAGCTAAGAGTTTTTCGGGGAGATACTCATCGGATAAAAGTATAGAGCACACGTGTCATTATACACCTCAACAACTAGCATCCAACAAGGGAGACCAAAATGAGCCTGAGAGAAAAGACTTCTCTGAGGAACCACTGTGAGAATGGGGGGGGGGGGGGTAAGGAATGATCATGTTAAGAGGGGAGGGGGAACTGAAGAGGAGAAACCAGCAGGCAAAGAGAATGGCATGTCCCCACACCCTAAGCTAGGGGGAACCATGAAAAAAGACAGCGCGGGAATGAGTGAGCTCACTCACAGGAACGGCAGGCAGGACAAAGGAGAGGAGAGGAACCCAAACCCAGGACAAAGCCCAAGCAAATGCCTCTTGTACAACTGGATGAGGAGGAAGACAAGGGAAATGGGTGAAGGAAGGGAGGACAGGCAAGATAGGATGAGGTCATGGAGATGAGCCACGGGAGGCCATCCACCCGGATAGCCACTGGTACGTGGACATAGTTTCCTCATAGCTCATTAGACTTTGTGAACGCCAGTCTCGTTTTAAGCATTTGCAATTATTAGATGGTCCTGGTGAGTGGGAGAATACGTATGTGGGTGAAGAGTGCATGCTCAGCCTGAGCAATGCTCTTGGCAAACAGCCTGGAAAAACGAAACTCAACATGGAGAATTAGAAGATCCACCAAGTGCTGTCTCCTTTCCGTACTCGACACTCTTCAGAACTTTCTCCATAGAAGTTTAGTGATGTTCCGGGAAGCACGTTCTGCTGAAAACGCCACCTTCCCGACATCAGAGAGATGTGGTGGAGAATCCTCTCCACAAGCAAAAGTTGTTCTTAAAACAGACTCCTAGAACCATGCCAACCATGTCCGTATCTCCATTCCCCAGCTCTCGTATAGAGATTTCACTTTCTGGGGGCCGTTCATCAATTTTACTGCACCTGAGAGCTGCTGGAACTGTTCTCGGCAGAGAAATTATAAGGCTAGAAGCCTTGACTGAAAGAGTTTACCGGTTCTGCTGTTCAAGTAAAGAGGTTTGGTATAAAACTGACTGGAACACTAAGGGCTTTCGGGAAACCTGAGCTTGTGCAGTCAGATGTCAATGCTAACCTTACATGATAGACCAGGTATCAAAACAGTGACAAAGTACAACACGAACTACTCTAGTTGTGTGTAGATTTGTTCCACAGGCTTCTCAAGTTCAACTTTAGGAAAGTATTTTCTTCTCTTAAATTACATACTCTGTAATGTATGTCCGATCTACAAAAGGAATCTTAAACAGCGGTCAGGTGGGAGACATATGTCTGCTTGAGTCCTATGACTCATCTTTTCCAAACAAGGTTTGATCCAACAGATATGGTTCCATGGGAATCACTCTTCTCTTCCCTTCTCCCCAAGACCTGGAATGTCTGTGTCTGTGTGTGTCTGTCCGTGTCCATATGCACACTGTGTTTCATGGTACGGTAAAGAGGGATCCATTCTGGGAGCAAAGAAAACTAGAACAAGTAAAGGAAATTAGGATTGTTTCAATTGGTCCAATGACCAAGTTTTGTTTGAAAATCCCAAGCTAACATATGCAGTATCTTTGCAACTTCAATACAACGGTCACCCCTTATCCACAAGGGGTGTCTGAAACCAAACCACAGATAGCGTCAAACCCTACGAATACTATATACTATGTTTTTTTCTTCCTACACATACCTACCTATGATAAACTTTAGAAGTTAAGCACGGTAAGAAATTAACAAAATAATAACAAAATAGAACAATCGTAATAACATACTGTAACAAGTTATGTGGGTGTGGTCTCTCTCAAAATATCCCTCTTGGGCTGCACTTGGTTTTCATGATATGAGATTAAAATGCCTACATGATGAGATGAAGTGAGGTGAGTGATACAGGCATCGTGACGTAGCATTAGGTTACTGACCTTCTGACAAAATGTCAGGCAGAGGAGTGTCTACTCCCAAACTACGGTTGACCACGGATAATTGAAACCACAGAAGGCAAAGCTGTGTATGGAGGGGAGGGGAGGAGGGAGGGCGCTGCTGTCATATGTAGTAATTTCCTATAAAAATTACTATATCTGTATAATATCTGCATTGATTATTAGGTCTACAATTATAATCCATCTTTTTAAAATATGTCTTATTTTCCCTTTTCCTGTCTCTGACCACCAATAACTGCAACTTACGTTAAAGAGACCAATTCACCCAATGGGCCATCAAAAATAAGAACTGGTGGGCGCTTGGATGTCTCAGTGGGTTAAGCCTCTGTGTTCAGCTCAGGTCATGGTCTCAGGGTCCTGAGATGGAGCCCTGCATCGGGCTCTCTGCTCAACGGGCAGCCTGCTTCCCCCCTTCTCTCTGCCTGCCTCTCTGCCTAATTGTGATCTCTCTCTCTGTCAAATAAATAAAATCTTTTTAAAAAATTTAAAAATTTAAAAAATAAGAACTGGTAACAATAACAGGATTGGTAGTACGGGTACCCTGTAAGCAGCATAGTCGAAAGCCAAATATGCAATCAGAGATCCATCCCTTCCATTAGCAGAACGAGGGGGGAAAGGAGCATGAATCAAGGATAATGGTAGGGGACTGGAATGAAGTCAGGGGCTGGTGCACACAGTCACTTTTGTCTTCTAACAACCTCCAAACAACCTCCGCCCCCTCTCTGTACCCTGAAGGCGAAGAAGCTATAGATCATCAGAAAATCAATAATCCTTTGTGAATTAATGAGTCAAGCAATCCAACCCAACATTCTGTGCAAGGGTCAGAGATGGGGAGGCACGCAAGGGCCGTTACAGAGAACGGGCCACGTGGCAGAGATTGCCGGTGGCATCTCCTATATCAAGTCCATCACCGGGCGACAGGGCATCACATTCTATAAAACCTCCATCAGGTAAACTGCCATGTTCTGCTGTCAACAGGCAAGATGGGTCTCGGGACGCTTCTCTGCAACCCACAGCAACGCTTTCATGGAATTCAGGGGAAGTGCACGGAGAAATGAACAAAAATCTAATACAAAGCCCTTCGTCAAAGAACCACCTCTGTTAAAAATATGATTTAAGTTTCTGGTTCTGGATTATTCTCAGTAAGTTTTAAACTAACTCCTTTGATTAGAAGAGAAATCCTCTGATTCACTAAAGGAGGGGGAAAAAATGTATCTGAAACGTAGAGACAAATAATGAGAACAAGAGAGTCCAGGATCCTTTTTACAGTCTCTACCCCACTCTGTGCTCATCAGCCATGAGATTTTCACCGCGGGGAAAGCTTCCCTGGGTAAAAACCAGCAACAAAATATTTGCCGGCTTCAATTACCAAATATTTATCTTCCAAATAAATCTTGTGTCTTCTAACCCTTAACAAAAAAAATCAATTTGTTAATTCACTTCTATTTCATTGTATAATGTCTCCTTTGTTAATCCTCTTTCCCTGGGGGAATCTTTTTAAATCTTGTCACTTATCCTTTACTGAAAAAGTTCTCTTTTCTGAATTCAAGGTGAATTGTACTTAATAAACGAGCCCTGAATTTATCTGCCTTTTCCTGCATTCGTTTTGCATTCTGTGGCCTCACTCCTTAACTGAATGCCTGTTGAGCTCTTCCATTGTCTGGTCATCACCGAGCCTCCTTTAACCTATTCATCTTTTATTAAATATGGTGGTGGGCTACCTAAAATTAACCACAAAAAGGAAAGCAAAAGGAAAAAAACTGGACTATCAACCAAAAACAAGAAGTGAAAATGAGCTCTGAAAACAGGATATACCCATGTAGAGTGTACCCATCGTAAAGTACTTACTCGGGCAAAAACTCTCCTTGCAGATGAATGAATGAAGAGTAGCTCTCCATGGCCCCAGAACAGGAAAGCCAGTGCATGTTCCCCTCCCCACCTTTATTAAGTTTCAGATATAAAGCACTAACCTAAAAAATAAATAAATAAATAAAAGGAAACCACATACCTGAAGGTCAAGAATCATGAATTTCATGATTCTCATTACAAACCAAGTTTTCCCAACAAACCAGGCAGTATCCAAAGCTACATGTCACAAATGAAGACTCAAAGACTTGCAGAGGCTATTATTTGGCCCAAGTTTCTTCCCACAAGAGGCAGAGTGTGGATCCGGACCTAGATGCAGGACTCCAAAGCCCACCCATATTCTTTCTTTCTCATTCCCAGGGAATCAAAGCACTTCTGCATTCTTCAAAAATTATTTCCCATGACCCAGACATATGCCCTGTGTGAGCGCTGAAAAAGGATCTAGGGAAAGATAAATACCAAATTGAGAAAAGGGTTGTCAGGTGCTATGATCTCGCCATCACCGGCTTTGTACACCCCATTTTTTTCTTTTAGAGGCCCCTCCCTCCTCTATTTCCCCTCCTCCCCCCCCCACCCAACTTGTATTCCTCAGTCAACACCCTGATCGGGGTCACTACCGATAGCAAGTGCCCTTGTCCCCCAGGACCAGACTTTAGTCTTCCTCACTGGTACTTATATTTTGACTTACTGGTCCATCTTCCCAATGAAAGCAAAATATCACAGACTTGACGCATTTTAATATGCACACGAACCTCCCAGGGGGTTTGGTTAACATGGGGGTTCTGATTCAGAGAGACTAGAGACTCTGCATTTCTAACAAGTCCCCAGGCAAGGCTGACAGCTATCAGTTCACGGACCCCAATCTGAGTTCTAAAGGAAAGAGACCGCGGATTGCATCTCCCTATTCCCCATGCATGGAACCGCGGGAAAGGGGGCGAGAGCGGAGCCTCGTTGAGGGAATAAAGAGGAACTCCTGCCTACATTGATCAGGAACACTGTTTAGTGGTGCTAACTTCAACGTTTCATCCTAGCATATTCAACGGATTCAAACTATGACAGCATTTTCATCATCTCCAGGAGCTCAGAACAACAGGTGAGAAAACACAACACTCAGGGGAGGGAGGCTGTCCGTGTTCTCTGTAATTTGCAGCTCTGACGTGCAGACTCCTTTCCCTGCACTGCCGATGGGGTGATGAAATAGCAATCTGCATCTGTCCTCAAGCCTTGGCTAGGACTCTTGCAGAGGCTAATAATAATAGCAATAATAACGAAGCAGGAGCACCAGCCCTTAGCTTAACTGCCCCAGGCACCTTCTAAGCGCTTTCCTTAAGAAGCCTGTAGTTTCGGGCGCCTGGTTGGCGCCTGCCTTTGGCTCGGTTCATGATCACAGGGTCCTAGGATCGAGCTCTCTGCTCAGCAGGGAGCCCATTTCCTCCTCTCTCTCTGCCTGCCTCTCAGCCTACTTGTGATCTTTGTCTGTCAAATAAATAAAATCTTTAAAAAAAAAAAAAAAGCCAGCAGTTTCATCCCAGAACAACCCTATGAAGTGGTAACTATCATTACCACATTTTACCTGGGGCTATGAGGAATACCCCGGTCACAGAGCTGGGTCACAGTGGGGCATCATTTGAACGCAGGCTGTTCAATTCCTAAAGCGATCATCTGTGAGATATTCTCTCAAGGTCATTTCAAGGCAGAATGAAGGAAAAAAGGTGACCCTTGGGACAAATTCTCAGACTTGGATCCCAAACTCTAGATAGGAAGCAGGGGAGGTATTCCCCGGCATGGGCACAAAGGTCCCCCAACCTCAAAAAAATGCTGAATCAAACCCAGATAGGATCCCCGGTCTGCCAGGGACAGCCTGACCGCCGGAGTGTCCGCTGAGCTCCCGGTTTACTCCTTTGCCCCTCGCTGTGCGTGAAACGCACTCCTGTCCCTTTCCCCCACAATGCAATTTGTCTCTCCCTCACTTGGCTTTTTAGTTAAAAACAAGAGAGATGAAGCTTGAAACCTAATTAAGGAAATGGCCCATGTACAAAGAAAACAGCCAGGGATCATTATTCAAACGGCAGCCTCTCTTTTTATTTTTGAGGGAAAGCTAATGACTGCTCTGCAGCCCAGTGGCCTCTACATCATATCATGTACACATCCTGTTATTAGAGAATAATGCCAGCAATTGGAAAACACGGTGAATAAAAGCATGCACAGATCCCTGTTCTCCCTTAAATGCTGTTTTGATGATTTAAAATAAAGACAAATGTTATCCTGGGAAATGCAGAACGCCCTGTGGCCAAACCCATCCATCTTCTGTTAGTAAGACTCCCTCTCCAACAGACCTGAGTCGGTGTGTTGGTGGGGGGGTGCTGAGGGGAAGAAAAGAGAAAGCAACCAGACGGACTGTACCTTCCTGAGAAACTGCCAAGAAAGAAGGGGAGGGGAAGGGAGAAAGCCAAAGCAATCTTCTGGAAAAGGTCTGGTTGACCTTCCCCTTGGATTTTGCTGAGATGTGTTCCCTTTAAACCATTCCAAACAAGCCAAGTCCCATTCACACCCATGTCACTGCCTCAGTGCCTTAGGGACCTCCCCAGGGTCCTTCCAGCTTTGCTGTGTCCAGGCCTTCTGCCTTTGGGCCCCTGGAATGTGCACCTGAGAACACATGCCCCTCCAAGGTTGCACAGAGGCAGCCCAGGAGACGTCCTCCACCTGAACCCCGCCAATGTCCCCCTCACCCATCATCACACTATCTTGTACCAGGGCTCCAGCCACACTCAACCCTTTCCTCTTGTTCCAAAGCCTAGGAATTCCTTGAACCTCAGGGTGGGGCAGGGAAGGGGGGTGGTGGCACGGAGCCCTATCCAGCTGACTACAGCTGGAATGTTCATGCACCACACTCCCCCATCACCCAGCTGTCTCCTACAAGTCAGGTCTACCCTGGAGCACCACTCCCTCCACACAAGGCTCCTTGCACCCAAACTCGATGAAGCCCGCTGCGTGACCACGTGCCCCTGGGGACCCTGACTCTTTTGACTCATCACAGTCCTCGCCACCTTGTAGAGTCTGGGGCTATTATGAGTAGTAAATAATAATAAAGCTGCTATGACCACTCAGGTACAGATATTTATGTGAATGTAAGTTTCTGTTTCTCTTGAGTACCTGCCTAGGCATAGAATGGCTAGGTCATAAGGCAGGCGTATGTATGCCTAACTTAGAAGAAACTGACCCACTGTCTTCCAAAGTGATCACACCATTTCACAGTCCCACCAGCCAAGTATATTAGTCCCATTCGGTCTGCTTCATCTCCAACATTTGTGTTATCAGGATTTGCTTTTTTTTTTTAAAGATTTTATTTATTTATTTGAGAGAGAGAAAATGAGCAATGGGCAGGGGCAGAGGCAGGAAGGGGTGGGGGGAACAGGCTCCCCACTGAGAGCCCGATGTGGGGCTCGATCCCCAAACCCTGAGATCATGACCTCAGCTGAAGGCAGACTCTTAACTGACTGAGCCACCCAGGGTGCCCCAAGGGTTGCTGTTTTGGCTTTGGAGGGGAGGGAGAGAATATCAGCCCTTCTCACAAGTGTAGAGTAATATCTCTCTGGGTTATTAACTTGCATTTCTCCCAGGACTTTGATGTTAAGCTCCTTTTCATATGCTTATCTGCCTTCTATATAGCTTCTCTGGTGCAATGTCTGTTCAAATCTTGCCTAATTTTACTGGTTTGTTTTTTTTTTTTTTCTCATTCTTGAGTTTTGAGAGTTCTTTATATATTCTAGATACAAGTCTTCTGTCATACACATGAATTGCAAATATTTTCCCCAATCTGTGGTTTGTCTTTTCACTCTCTTAATGGTGACTTTCACAGAGAAAAAACTTTGAATTTTAATGAATTTCAATTTCTTTTTTTTCTTATGGCTGTTTCGATGTCACGTGTAACACCTTTGTTCCAAATCCACAGTTACAAAGATTTCCTTCTCTGTTTTCTTCTGAAATTTTTATCATTTTACACTTTACACTTAGATGTACCAACCATTTTTACTTAATTTTTGCAAAAGATGTGAAGGTTGAGGTTCATTCATTTTATATATGGATATTTGATTATTTAAGCCTCATTTTTACAGACTAATGCATTGAGTGCATTACAAAATTTAATGTTAGCACATTAATAACAACAGTTCACTTTTGTTAGAAAAATAAAATTAACAACAAAAATTCTTATAATTACTAACAAATTAACTGTGTTAAGTAAAGTGAGAGAATTTGGGACAAAAATTTGTCTTGGAAAACTCAAAATTCCTCTCATACCTTAAGATGAGATTTTACAGGTTATTCTTTGTGTGTGTGTAGTGAAATAAACATAATATAAAATTTAACACTGTAGCCACTTTTTCTTTTTTAGAGAGGGAGCAGGGTGGGGGTGGGGCTGGGCAGAGAGAGAGAGAGCACATCTCAGGCAGGCTCCACACCCAGTGTGGTGCCCAACTCAGGGCCCAATCTCACATCCCTGAGATCATGACCTGAGCCAAAACCAAGAGGCAGATGCCCAACCAATTGAGCCACCCGGGAGCCCCTCGTTTTAGCCATTTTTAAGGGTACCATTCAGGGGCAGTGAGTACATTCATAATGTTGTGCGACCATCATCCAGAAGTAACCATCTCCAGCATATTTTATCATCCCAAACTGAACCTCTATACCCATTAAACAATAAAGCCCCATTCCCACCTCCCCCATTCCCCGAGAAACTCTACCCACTTTCAATCTCTATGAATTTGCTTTTACCAGGTACTTCACATAAGTGAAATCATGCAGTATTTGTCCTTCTATACCTGGCTTATTTGACCCAGCAGAATGTTTTCAAGCTTCACCCACATTGTAGCAGGTGTCAAAACGTCATTCCTTTTTAAGGTGAAATACTATTCCATTGTATGTATTTGCCACATTTTATCCACTCATCTGTTGATGAATATTTGGGTTGTTTCTACATTTTGGCAATTGTGAGTAATCCTTTTATGAACATTGGTGTACAAATATCTATTTGAGTCCCTTCTTTCATTTCTTTTGGGTATTTACAAAGGAGTGGAATCAATGGGTCATATGGTTAATGCTATGCTTAACTTTTGGAGGACACACCACACCGTTTCCTACAGCAGCGGCACCATTTTACATTCCCACCAGCAATGTAAGAACATTCTGACATCTTATACCCTAACCAACACTTATTATCTGACATTTTGGTTCTAGTCATCCTCATAGGTGTAAAGTTGTATCTCCCTTGATTTATGCTTTCCTAATGATTCAAGATTTTGAGCATCATTTCATGTAACATGTTCATGTATGTATTTGCCATTTTTTGTATCTTCTTTGAGAAACATCTATTCAGATCCTTTGTCCATTTTAATTGGGTTATTTGTCTTCATATTATTGAGTTTTAAGACTTCTTTATATATTCTAGATATAAGCTCTTTATAAGATACATGATTTGCAAATATATACTCCCATTCTATGGGTTGTCTTTTCACTTTCTTGATGATGTTCTTTGATGTACAAAAGGTTTTAATTACAACGAAGGCTAACTTATCTATTTTTTATTTTGTTGTTCTTTTGGATATCATACCTAAGAAGCCATTGAAGAATCTGAGGTTATGAATATTTAGCCCTACATTTTCTTCTAAGAGTATTATAGTTTTAGCACTTCCATTTAGGTCTTTGATCCATTTTGAGTCAGGTTTTTATATTTGGTGTGAGGCAAGGTTCTAACTCCATTCTTCCAAATATGAGTATCCAGTGGTCCCAGCACTGTTTGTTGAAAAGACTGTTTTTCCTCCATTGAAAAAAATCATGGCAGCCTTGTTGAAAGTCAATTGCCCACCTACATGAGGGTTGTTTCTCTGGCCTCTGTATTAAACTAATTTTTTAATAATTTTTGGTCAATAATCACTCTCCTTTACAAATTATCTGCATGCTATCTCCCTTCCTGGATTGTGTTTTATTCTATAATTTCTAGTCCAGCATCCTGCACATACCATGGATTCATTCAGTAGTTGAGCAAACAAATTAATTAATAATCAATGCTCTTTTCCTAGACATTATGATGAATCTGTCCAACAAGCTGCTTGGAGTTAACCATTTCCACCAAACATCCTCTGCTCCAGGGACATATCATAATTTAGGTTCTGGTCAATGTCAGAAACCTACCAACAAGTCAGAAACCTACCAACAAGCGGAATCACATAGATAGGATACACTGTGAATATAAGTAACAGAAAGCCACCTGCTCCATCCTGATTTCATTGTGTGCTATGTTTACTCTTTAAAAAAAAAAAAATTACGGATTCATTGAAGCATTCTTAACATACAATGTTGTATTAGTTTCAGGTGTACAACTGAGTGATTTGACAAGTCTATACATTAAAAAAGATTACAGATTGAGCTCATTTAGTGACATAAAACGTCACTGGCTAAAAGGACAGGAGGTTTGATGAAGTGTGGTTTGAGTTTTCATGGATAAGAAAAGGAGCCAAAAGAAAAAAGATGTGTTTCAAGCAAAAGGCACCGTAACGGTTATATTTAAGGGACAAAATTCTGACAGTGTTTACATATGGGCATGTCACTTTCACCGTTTGAGGTAGAGGATATTAATCATACCTACAGCTGCTTTTTAAAAATGTGTGTACTGATGGTAGGGGCGATTAATTTTTTTGTCTTTATTAAATCACTAATACGTGTTCACAGCAGGTAAAGCAGGAAATTAACATAAGCAAAAATATTAATAAGAATCATTCATATCCCACATGCTAGTTATAAACAACATTTGTATTTGGTACGTAGCGTGTCAGAACATTTTCTATCCTCATTTGTATGTAGTTACATATTTTATTCACATACTCCTTTATGACCTACCTTTTCCCCATATCAAGAACATTATTAATGTCAACCATATTCCACACCAACATCGTTTTTGCTGCATAGCATTCCAGGATATTGAAAGGCCATTGTTTATTTAACCAATCCTTTACCTGGAAAGGGTGTGGTATTTCCTCCAAAAGTTAAACATAGAATTAACCATATGACCCATTGATTCCACTCCTTCATAAATACCCAAAAGAAATGAAAGAAGGGACTCAAATAATCTGGAAACATGTTTTACTCTAGTAAACAGTACTGCAATGAGCATCCTCTTCTGATTCTGATTTTGGAAAAATTACTGAGGCAATTGGATGACTGTTTTCATTAAGATGCTCTAGTGCTGAAGGAGCTTTCTTCCGACCAAATTTTTTTTTAAATATTTTATTTATTTATTTGACAGACAGAGATCACAAGTAGGTAGAGAGGCAGACAGAGAGAGAGAGAGATGGAAGCAGGCTCCCTGCTGAGCAGAGAGTCTGACTCGAGGCTCGATCCCAGGACCCTGAGATCATGACCTGAGCTGAAGACACAGGCTTTAACCCACTGAGCCACCCAGGTGCCCCCGGACCAAATTTAATTTTTATGCTTTAGGTTCACACTGAAGTTGTTTATCAAGACAGGGATGTTTACTGCTCAGAGTACGTTAGATATCATTCTTACAACTAAAAGACATTTTAATAAAATGCATTCCTTAAAACAAACTAATTCTGAAAAAATTTCTAGATTTACAGAGAAGTTATCTAGGAAGCAGAGTCCCCTCTACCCTTTAACCAACTTCCTCTAATGTAACATTCTATCAACCTGTGTCACATTGGTTAAAATTAAAAAATTAACATTGGTATAAAACTTAATCAAACTTTTTATGATTTAAAAGAAAAAACAAGAAAAGTTTTCATACAGCTGATATCTATGGGCATTCCCATTTCAAAGCAGGAGTGAAGAAATCAGTAGTGTATCTGTCTGGAGATATATCTCCACACAGAAACCCGTCTGGTGTTGGAAGATCAGGAACGACACTGTCATGATCCACAATGTACAAAGGAAGTTTGTTCACCAGTGAGTCAGCCAGTTCGTGGAACTGGGTACATACACAACACTTGTAACACTGATTAAATCCTGTCTTTAAAACATCGCTCTGGACAGTGAAAGCCAGGGACATACAGTAAGCCACTAGAGTAATTTCTTTCCCTTGCCATGAACGCTTCCTCAAAACACTTTGCCTTCCCCTGTAGTTAATAAGTATCTAAACCCAAGACACCCATGAAGAATCTTGTTCTCATATTTAATATTTTAGATACACTTACTTTGAAACCCAACCTTCACATGATATTCTGTGACCACAAACACCTCACATTGTGAGTTACCTGAAAGTCTACCTTGAACTTATCAGAGGAAGGACTCCAGCCCAGGGCACGCGAAGGATTTACTCCAAAGCAGCCGACAGCTGGGATGCCCGCCCGGATGAACACCCAGAACCTGGGACAGCTGGGCTGGCATCTTTGCCACTACCTGACTCCGCCTTTCCTATTAATTCCCTTTGGACAAGATTTCTTCTCACAGAAATGTTGCAGCCTGCATCCTGTAATTATAATCACATTTCTAAGTCCTGCTTGCTCACAGGGTAAATCAATCCCTTTCTTTTCTTAAGGCAGAAATGACTCGAGGGTCCTGTAAAACTACATCCTTCAGCACACAACTGTTTCATTGCAAGGTAAAACTGCCTTCAGAAATAAGGACCTCTTTCTCGCATACATGGCTCCCGGTCTGATAACAGACTTTAATCTACAGGCACCAACAAGGCTAAGGCATCCTGATATGGCTTGTGATTCAGCTAATAATGACTGCAATCAATTGCAAAGAAGCCAAAACTGAAAAGTCTGTGCTCATCTTAGTGGGCTAATTCCCAGGGAAAGAGATAGCTCTCATCCCCTCAGCTTGCAACCTTGCGGTTTGTGCTAGGTTCACATATTTATTTGTTTAGTGTATCGTGTATTGTCATTCGTTACACTGTTGTTCAGAAAGGTATCAATGACCCCTGCCTCCCCAGAGCCCAGCACACAGATCGGTGGCTTCAGAATCAGGAGGAGAGTATGTCCCTCAGCACAGTCACTTCCTTCCCCAGATCCCATGTGAGGTCTAGAAATGCACATGATATTGGCAGGAAGACCCATAAACTCCCATTCCTCAGCTCCACACGCGCATATGACCACTCTCCGTGAGGGTGCGCGTGCCCCAGCAGCATGCACGCAGCACCCCTTTGCCTCCACACTGACACATCTCTTCTTCATACCTAATGGTCTCTTACTTCACTAATGACTACTATCCACAAGGGCTATAAGCATGTCAACCTTGTCTTACAAGGCAGAATGAAGACCTTATATTTACTCAGTTCCACGGTCCCATTCTCCATATCTGATATTATTTGTTTATTAAAAACTTAATAAACAACCACTGAAAAAAAGTTACAGATAATCAAAATAGGAAATCCAGTGATAATTCCACCAACCCTTCCCCCCCACCCCGTCCCACCACCAACAAAATAATATTTGGATGGGTCCTTCATTTTTTTTTCCTCTGTGTTGAATATATATTTAATCAATTGGAAATATGCCACTTTATGAAGTATTTTTACATATTATGTGATGAAACGTTTTGTATGTCAAAAAATACATATCTTGTTACTACAGCTTTTATTAGTCTTACTCCAGTTTACTGAGACCACCTACGGCATAAGCCCTTTATGTTTAATATTGTAAATGCTGAGAGAGAGACACCAAGAGCAATGAATGGTTCCTTTTCTTTTCTTTTTTTAAAGATTTATTTGTTTGGGGGGGAGGGGCAGAGGGAAAGGGAGAGAGTCTTAGACTCTGAGCTGAGCACAGAGCCTGATGTAGGACTTGCTCACAACCCTGAGATCATGGCCTGAGCCGAAACCAAGAGTTGGACACTCACCTAACTGTACCACCCAGGCGCCCCATGGATGGATTTCTTTAACACATGGAAGCAGGCTTCCACCCTGTGAAATTTGGTGAGCAATGCTGGGTCCAGACAACATGGCAGAAACCGCCTGTCAGATGTTCACATAAGATGCACTGGGACTGCACATCCTTCAGAGGCAAATATCTATTCCTAACTGCCAGAAAATTCTACTGATTCAGACCTGCCTCACCTCCTGATCTGTTGCACTAACACAGGGCTTAAGCTCATCTAAGGCTTTAATTCCATACAACAAATTCATCAATTCCCAGCAAGAATATGCAGAGGAAGGAAGACACCAGTAACACATAACCACACCAAGTGGACGTTCCGTGGGTTCTCTGAGGTGTGCGAGTTTCCCCGTGACTGCCAGGAGCACACTGCATGCCCGGTAGTTTAAGGAGTGAAGAATTACCTCGTTACAGAATTGCCATGTGTGAGTGAGCTCTGGGGTCTGGAGTCTGGGGCCCACGTCCTCTCCTTCGGAGCCTGGCCATTCTCTCCCCTTATGGTCCATCATGACACAGGGAGGGACAGGAGTAGGTCTACCAGAACTCCCTACATACCAGCCACCCAGTTTATCTAACACAGTAAGTAGCCATGTGCTTTTTGGCGACTTGGATGAACAACGGAAGAAATTAAGAGTCACAAAATAGGGGCACCTGGGTGGCTCAGTGGGTTAAGCCGCTGCCTTCAGCTCAGGTCATGATCTCAGAGTCCTGGGATCGAGTCCCGCATCGGGCTCTCTGCTCAGCAAAGAGCCTGCTTCCCTCTCTCTCTCTCTCTCTGGCTGCCTCTCCGTCTACTTGTGATTTCTCTCTGTCAAATTAATAAATAAAATCTTTAAAAAAAAAAAAGTCACAAAATATGGGGCACCTGGGTGGCTCAGTGGGTTAAAGCTTCTGCCTTTGGCTCAGGTCATGATCTCAGGGTCCTGGATCGAGCCCCGCATCGGGCTCTCTGCTCTGCAGGGAGTCTGCTTCCCCTCCTCTCTCTGCCTGCCTCTCTGCCAACTTGTGATCTCTGTTTGTCAAATAAATAAAATCTTAAAAAAAAAAAAAAAAAGAGTCACAGAATATATGAAGAAAGTACACACAGACAAAGACGCCTTCCTGTTTCAGAGATCATGAAACACTCCCACTGGCTCAAAACCAGAGACAGAGGGGTGGACATTGACGCTGTTTTATTCTACCTTGCTCTTCCCATGCCTGACTGAGATTGGTGAGTTATCGGCATGTGCCGTCCTGCTTCCCACGTGTGCTCCTTTCTCCTCTCAACTTCAAGACCTTCAGGAGCCATAGCCTCGTCCAGCACCCATTCCCATGCGTCTCTGTGTGCTGGCCACCAGGGAGGGGGCCGGAGACGGAGGACCACACCAGACAGCCATGGTCTCATAAGGGAGGAAATCAAGACTTTGGTGTGTTCAACGGCATGATAAGGGAAGCTCGGGATGTGCAGACAATGTCCGGGAGTGGTACCCATTCTGGGCTTGAGAGTCATGAAGGGCTGTCCGGGGGAAGGATGCCTATGCCGACACTCGAAGGATGACGAGCACTTGGGGAAGAGGATCGGATGAGGGGATCACGCTCAAGGTTCGGCAATGCAAAGGCAAACCAAACAGGCAAGAGACTGAGGGGTACATGAGAGAAAGCAGGCTGCGAGGGCTATTCTCTCTGAGCTTGGGGGGACCCTGTCAGCAAGAGGCTTTGAGGCAGGCAAGGCCCAGCCTGGGATTTCAATCAGGTCTCACCTTCCACGTCACCTCCTCTCAGAAGCCTGCCATGACTCCTTCCCTCTTCGCTCTCTTAGTACGGTTGCTTACGGGCTGCAAAGCACCGCATGCATTGTATTTCCCCATTCACTCGTGTCCCCTCCACTAGCTCAGAACTTTCACAAGCAAGCAAGAGTTATTTGTGTGTTTCTCCCCACTGCACACCAGCACCACGCCGGAGTTCCAAGAGGCACCAGGGTGCAACGGATATGTGTATTAGATGAACAAACAAGTCATCTTTGCTAGTTTCTCATATTCCTACTTGTTATATTAAAGAAATCACTGTTGAAACGCTCTACAGGTGAGGCTAGCCTCACATGGCTTCTACTACTGAAAACTCGGTATGAAATGTAATTTCGGGTACCTCTGCTTCAGGCTGCACCAAAACGGATCACTAAACAGACGGACCCTAATCCTGTCTCCTACTGCATTGAGTAGTTGAGACAGCTGCATAAAACACAAGGCCCCGAGCCAGGGTCCTCAGACCTCTGTTTGAAGGCAGAGACAGCTACCTACTCAAGATTCTATGGTTCAAAAGAGTTTCAATTATTAGGACTAACCCAGAGCTCTGCTCACTCCTGTGGCTGTAGCATTGCTCACGCTACCTGGTGCTCTCCAGTACCAAAGACAGCAAGAAGGAGAAGAAAAGTTCTAGAAAATCAAATCTCCTCTTGCTACATGCAGACAAGGCTTCTCTGTGAAAGCCCCACTTACAAGGTGCAAGCTTTGCATAGTCTCAACACAGTCAAGGTCATCTCTGGGCAGGGCACATCACCAGAGAGATGGAGAGCAACAGAGCTTGTCAGGATTCCAATATTTAATAAATCCACTGTCCCTGGGGAAATTACTTAGCTCTACTTGGGGATGCATAATCGCAGGGCCCTCCTGTTTGCCCCTCCCCGCCCCCGCCTCGTGCACACACAGAGAAAGTGAGGTCTGCCTGCCTGCAGCCAGGTCTGAGAGGTGCCCCGGAAGTTACTTGTGATGTTTCAATTCCTTCGTCAGAATCCACACCTCACCCTGGCCTTGGACTTGTGCATTCCACTCATGTAGCTGGAAATTAAATGAGTCATCAAAGTGACACAGCCAATCTCTTCATCGCCAGAGCCTCACAGGGGAGGGGCAAAGCTTTGGGGAAGGAGGAAACAAGTCCATTTATAGCACTGAATTAGATATCTTCACAGAATCCGTGTACATTAACGAATGCTAATTTGATTCTGTCGGCTCCGTGGCTGGGCTGTCAATACCAGCGTGTTTCAAAGAGGTAAGAAAAGTGCCCAGGCTTTTGTAAATGGCAGTGGCACAGTCCTGCAAAGTGGCCCTGTGCTGGGGCATGATCAGAAGGGGAGGGCAGTGCAGGAAGTTTCCCAGGGGGTCTCCGTCTTCAAGCCACACTTCCAAGCTACGGAGCAGCCCCCAAGTGATATACCCTCCGGGAAGGAACCATGCCCCAAATTTGAGAACTGGAGCTGGCCAGAAACGGGCGGCTGGCCAGATTTGGTACGTCAACCCTGGTCTCCATAAATAATCAAGGTACAGGGTCGCCAGTGAGCAAATCCAGTCCAAGCATGCCCCGGGATGGTCTTACTGTAGCTTCGAGATGAGTTTGCAGACACAACAGTTGGGTAGCCAGAAAACACACAATTTGAATCTTTACCTCAATATGACAGAAATAACTTAGTCAATGCCTTCCACATCGCCTCAAACCCTGTCTCTCACACACAAGCCCTGCCACTCTGTTCCAGCCCACCCCAGGCTCTGCTTTCCTGGCTGCAGAACACCAGACTCCCCGCTCCATGATCAGGAAGGACTCCCTTACTCACTGTGTCCCCTTTCATCTTCTCCTCAAACTGCTCCTTCCTCTTCTCTCAGGTCAGCCTCATGTTGCCAGTGGGAACCCCACTGGGCATTCCACTTTGCAGCAAGAGATCAAGCAAGGACCCCTTAATCTGGGATGGTAGGTGGGGTGCACATGGGAGGAAAAGAGACTGAGGGGTACACAGAGGCAGCTGACCCATTTTTTCAGGTAGGAGTTCTTCTTCAGGGGTTCAGGATGTTCAAAAAAGAATCGTAACTTGATTTTTAATTATGTGTCACTGAAATTTACCATCGCCTTGAATTTTGAACATAAAAAAAAGTCATATTGAAGAACCTGAGACTTCATCACCAATAGAAATCAGATGCTTTCCTACCACATTTCAGCTGTCGCTGCTTTATCCAAACTGCATTCACTCTCGTCACCATGTTGAAATTAAGCCCGCCACTGGATCTTGCTATCTAGGATGTTCTTTAAAAAGCACATAAATTACTATATCGTATATCCAGGAGATTATATTTTGATAACTGCATTTCATTATGATTGGGCTTTCTTAAAATTCTATTCGTTTTATTTTATGAATTTGAAAATGTACTCTTCTAAGAAAGAATAAGTGTCAGACTGTCCAAGTACTCAATGGCATGAAAGAAGTCAGAACCTCCCACCTGGGAGAGGGGTACATGAGCTGAGACCCGAGAGCCTGAGAAGCATTTCCCAGCGAGGTACAGAGGTAGGATGGGGCAGAGACTGCAAAGAAGAAGGCCTATGTTCTGAGTCCAAAGGGTCAGGATTCCAAGTGCCTGTATCACGTGCAAGACGCAATATCTGACTACCCTGGGGAGGGCAGAGGTTTGAACATGATCAGGCAGGGCTCTGCCCAAGATGCTACAGAGTCCAGTGTGGGAGAGACAGCAGCTCATAAATTAGCTTGTCTGCAGTGGGCCGCTTGGGGGGTGGGGGGCGCCCAATCCTGCTTCCTGGTATTAATGCCTTTGTGGAGTTCCTCTCCCAGGAATGTGGCTAGATTGGGTGAGTTCTTTCTAATGAACAAGGTATGACAAAAATAATGAAATGCCGCTTCCAGAATTCGATTATAAAAGGGCTCCAGATCCTCTCTTGCTTGCCTGTCTTGCTCTCTCCCATGCTCTCTCTGATGGAAGCCAGCCACCACGATGTAAGGTGCTCTACAGAGAGGCTTACAGGACAAACACCTGAGGGAAGCCTCCAGCTGACATCCAGCAAGGAACTGAGGCCTTTGGTCCAAGAACCACGCAAGTAAGCTCAGGGGCAGACCCTCCCCCAGTCGAGCCCTCAGAGCAGACTACAGCCAACTGATAATTTGATTGTAGCCTGTAAGAGATCCAGAGGACCCAGGCTCTGCTCTGACTCCTGACTTACAGATACTGCAGGATAATGATTTTTTTGTTGTCTTAGGGTCATCTGCTTACAGTGAGCCAGAGTACACAGTGATGAGCAGGGACACACGCCAACCTTCTAGTGATGCTGAGGAAGACACCATCCCTCTTAGCTGGGAGTGACTATACACAGAGGAATCTGGAAAGACCTGCACCTGAGGTAGACTTCAAAATCAAGGATATCCCTCAGGACGTTTTAAAAACGGAGGAAGGAAGGAAAGAAGGAAGGCAGGCAGGCAGGCGGGGAGGAAGGAAAAGAAAAAAATCAAAATGCTTATAACTAGATGATAAAGTTAATGGGGTTTTGCTTTCAACCTGATACGTCTCTGTATTTCTTAAATGTTTCTATATAGATAGAAATAATTCTATAAATACAGAAATATATATTTATATAATTTTTCAGATGTTCTATGCTTCATACGTATTGCTTCATACAAAATCTTTTTTAAAAACGGGGAAAGACTTACACTTCAGAGGTCATAAGACCTTCTCATAAGAGGTCGTTTCCAATAGACTGAGTAACACAAAGAGGAACGAAGCAAGCACAGAAAGTGATTTAATCTATCCGGATGATTGATAGGTTAAAGAAAGCAGTGGGAAATAAATTAGGGAAGCTAGAATGGGATCAGGGTGGGGTGGAGGGCTTGTGTGAGAGAAAGACCGACAGAGACAGAGAGACAAAGAAATGGAGATAAACAGAGACAGAGAGAGAAAAATGAAGTCAAAATCTCTTTCAACTTATGAACAGTTGAGAAAGGAAGAACCCAGCAGCCAAGAGTAATGAGACAGATCCAAACCCTCTTCCCAGCCAAGAAGCCCAGCTGGATGAGAGGAAAGAACAAAGCTGAGACCTTCACAAATTCCACAGCAAGTCTCCTCACCAAAAGAGATCCTTGTGTTGGGCATGTGGAACCACAAAAATCTGCTTTCTCTTCTCAAGTGACATGTTTACAGCAAGCAAGACAGAGTAAGAATATGATGACTCAGAGTAATATTTTAATGGATTAACCAGGAGGAGAAACTGGTTCTCCTCCTAGTCCACACCAGGACCCAGAACAATAGACTATAAGGCTTGGTTTTAAACTTTCTCTAACGTAGAGCTTGGGATAAACTAAGTGTGGGAAGAATGGGGTCAGAGACAGCTGGAAGCGCTTCTGCCCACTCACTCTGTTCACCCATACTCACCGGTGCCCAGGGCGAGAGCCTGTCTTCGCAGGCTGAAAATGTTGGCGAGTTCTCAGGAGAAACCAAGGAGTGTCCCTAGGAAGGTTCTGTGGGGAGGAGCCTGAAGGGCTCATCACCCCACATGGGCAGAGATAGAAGACAGGAAGAGAAGAAGCCCCAGAACCTGAAAACACCCACACTTTCTGTTCTCACAGCACTGCAGAAAGCCAGCAGGGTCCCACAGCGACCCCATACCAGCATTTTTTCTTTTTTAATAGAATAAGATGTTTACCATTCTGGCTCAGTAGTTTCTAGGGGCTTTGATGTTAACTCATACATAATTCTTCAAGAAATAGCAGACATCTTCTTAATCTCAGTGACCATCTTTGACACGGCTTCTGCAGAGGTCTCAGTCTCCCGTATGGCAGGTAAACCCCTCAGGAAGCCCTCGAAACAAAGGCTGGAATAACTACAGATCTCTGGTATGAAGAAGGCTGCTTCTGAGGTGGATCTCTATCAAAATGCAGTGGTATCAAAATCACTAGCATCTCCCTGATTTTCCCAGCCTGCTCCGGGGAATGTGATGGGCCTCAAAACAGCTCGACATAAAGTACTAAGCATCCTTATTGTCAAGAAAGGGGGCAAAAGACATACATATAGGTATGGTGCAGGTGGGCGGAAGAGCAGAACAACCCCAGCACTTCCCCAAGCCCAGAGGCACAGGAGGGATAGAAAAGTTCCCTCACTGGCCAAAAGCAGCTTGAGCATAGCACAGAGAGCTAGCATCCTGCTCAAGACTGGCAGGCAGGATGAGAACATGCAGAAGCGACCCAAAATGAATGGACAATGGTGGTACACTACAGCAATGCTTGCTTGATATCTACGTACCGCCCCCATGCACACATTTTCCAGCCCCCTGGGGATGGGTAAGGCCATGTGTCCAGCCCTAGACAATGGATATGGGAAGGCATGGGTCACATTGAGACCAACACAGTTAAGAGCCACCCAACAACCTCCCAGCTCTGTCTTGTCTGCCTGACGGACAGAGGCTTTATGCTAAAATAAAACAGACAAATAATTCGTTGATCACCATGGAGATGAAAGATGTCCTGTATAATTGCCTAAGACATGAAGGACTTGGTCTGAATAAGAAAATAACTTATGTTTCACTGAGTTTGGGGGGTTAATCTGTTGGCCTGTTCTCTCCCAAACAAGATCAAAGACAACTGGGAGCAAGGGTGTCCCCAGAAGCAGGTGACAGGAACGTACCAGCAGCCCCTCCACCTCCATGCCTGGGACCTATGTGGGTCCATGGAACTTAGAACAAACCCAAGGAGAGCCAAAAGAAGTATGGCGAGTTGACTGGGATTCATTGCAACAACTTGGCAGGACAAGGGGCTCACTCTAGAAATGAAGTTCAATTAGAAAGAGAAAAAGTGGCTTTTTCTGCACACCTCAATTTGTGGCTTGAAAACTGAACCCACTCCCCAGATGTCTGTATGACAAGCCAAGCCAAGGCCAACTGGCTCTTCTCTGGCTGTCTGCAATTTGGCCAAGGGAGTTGATAATTTCCCTTTTCAGACAATCATCGCATTTCAGATGAAACGGGACCTCCAAGTGCGAGGATGACACACAGGTTTCATCTGCAGTGCCAACTCCAGTAGATTGCTGGTGACTCCCTGGAGGGCCACGTCAAAAGGATTCTAGGACAGCGTCCAAGCTCAGCAGGGAAAAGTAAGATGGCTGATTAATGAGGTCTGCCAGGGGAAGGCAGAAGGAGAACAGAGGGGAAAAAAGGAAAAAGAAGAAAAAACAATCTGACCCTAAGAACCCAGCTCTCTCATTTTACAGATGGTGAAACCAAGTCCCAGATAACATGCCCAAAGCTCTCCAGATTCACGGTCCCAGAACCAAGACTTGAACTCCCATGTCTCTATTCCTATGTATTATAGTTCTATAATCACAAGCTGCGGCTTAGAAATAATTACTTCTAAAAAATGCAAATGCTTTTCTCCAGTGTCTCTTGGTAGCCCACTGTTCCTGATTTTATAGTAAAATCCTACATAAAACTGAAAAATCTCTTAAAAGAAGACAACTTCCTCTGACTGGTGGCAAAGCTAGAGAGACTCAAACTTGGCAAGTCCTTTGGACACGACTTCTATCTCTGATGATGGAGGGACCACAGAAGAAGTATTGAGGGTGGCCTTAGGGAGCTGAGACACATCCTGAACTGATAGCCAGCCAAGAAGTAGAGACCTCAGCATTATGGGGTAAGGCACTGTGTCCAGCCAGCAATCTGACTGAGCATGGAAGATCGTTCTTCCCCAGAACCTCCAGATTGTGACCTAACCTAGGAGGCACCTTGATTTCAGCCCATGGTGGGATGAACGAGGACCTCCCAGAACTCACCTGGACTGCTGGCCTGCAGAACTATGAGATCATACATGGGAGCTGTTTTAAGCCTCTGGTTTCTGGTAAATGGCTAAGCAAGAAGAGAAAGCCAACAGAGTTGGCAGCTGAAATGGACCTCCTGTGGATGGCTGGCAAAGCCATGATTGAGAAATGAGGACTGTCAAACGTCTTGTTGAGTAGTGGCAATGGTGAAAAGCAACTCGTGTGGTAAGCTCAAGAGAAGTGTTGAGGTCATGGCTGGACCAGGCCAGTTAATTCCTGGGACACCCAACACACAGTATTTCTAGACTCTTTATGGAAAGAAACCAAGGTCTGTATGACCACAGCAATCATTAATCCTAAATAATCTCCAAAGGGGAGGCTAAACAGGAACCCCCCCAAAAAAAGAAAAAAGAAGAAGAAAACTTTTTCTCATTCATATTTGCAAATTCAGCACATAAGTTTGCTAAAGGCCACTTTAACAATTAAATCTGCAGTCCATGGGAGGAGGTTGCTAAATGTAAGGAGAATAAGGCAATTTCAAGAACACTTTCAAGCTTAGGATCACGAGGTCTGAATTAAATGGTATCCACATAGGGCCTTCCTCAACCTCAAACTCAGACTAGCTGTGTCCACTTCTGGTATATCAAGCCAAGAAAAGCTTTTATGTGTCTGTTCTCGAGGACTGATATTTGATCAATACTAATATTATTAGCTGTAAACAATGACAACACAATAGATACCATATATTGAGGTCTTTCCACTTGTGCCAGGCACTTTACAAAATATCTGACATTGTTTTAAGCGTCCTTCTTCAATCAAATTCACACAAAAAACAAATGGTTCCAGAACCACTCCTTCCAAGGTTACCATCCCCAAATACTCTGCCTCCTTTATCCTATTCCATAGTTGTCAGAATACAAAGACAGGCCTGGCTTCCAGTTTCAGCTTTGCCAAGCTCAGAGACCATGGACAAGTTCTTTTTCCCTTCTCCAAACCTCGGTTTTCTCATCTCCTAATGACCACTCCATGAGGGCTGTCCCCCCCAGACCAGATGAGCAGTACTTCTTATACATGAGCAACAACATCCTTCCTATTAAAAATTTGTCATATGAGCTTTTTCTTCAAACCTCTTTTCCAAGTTCCCATGCCACAGTTCAGAATATTAATATTTCCCAAATGCCAAAGCCAGTGCACTGTTCTGATTCTGAATATAAACACATACCAGTCCTATGTTTCAGACCATTAACTTCTTTCCTTTTCCTCGTCATTTTATCATTTCTAACTTGGAGCAACCGAGGAGATTTATATTTTAAACATAAAAAACACCCTCAAAACATCCCTTGCTCCCAAGCTGAAACCTTTTTGTGCCATTACCTTAAGTCCCCAAATCAGTATAGGAATGAATTTGCAAATCCCTAATGTTCATGATGTAAAAAATAACTCGAGAGCAGTGGGCTCTGGAATAATCACTTAAAATACTCTGTCCGATAGACACCAAAATATTATAGGTACTCATCTCTTATATTTCATCAAGGATAGACTTTCTAAAGCTTGGGAAAAAGCTTAGAACAGTCGGGATTAGGAGTTCTTTGCCCTCAACATCAGCCTTCAGTATAAAAAGCACCAAATGAGCTCAGACTCACATCCGGCTTTTGACTCTTGAGAAACAGTGACTAAATACTTTCTGATTCAGAAAGGAGAATTTTAATTCGGTTTTTTAAAAACCAAGCATTGAGTACTATACCCTAACCACATTTCCGGAACTTGACGGACCCCCTCCCTGTGACTGTGGGAGGGGGTCCTCCCTGCACCTCCAGTGGACACCTATGGGAAGTCCCTAAAACCATCTACTCATGGATGAGCAACCCAGGACAGGAGGTTCCAGTTTGCCAGAGCGTCCTCTGCAACCCCAACAACAACCCCAACCCCATTGCAATTAAGAGTATGCACGGAGGGCCGTTTGAGGAGGCTGAATACATATTCCCCATTGAAAATATCACTTCAGAAGACTCTAGCTATACGAGATAGAAACACACCATCGAGGGCGCCTGGGTGGCTCAGTGGGTTAAGCCGCTGCCTTCGGCTCAGGTCATGATCTCAGAGTCCTGGGATCGAGTCCCGCATCGGGCTCTCTGCTCAGCAGGGAACCTGCTTCCTCTTCTCTCTCTCTCTCTCTACCTGCCTCTCTGCCTGCTTGTGATCAATCTCTGTCAAATAAATAAATAAAATCTTTAAAAAAAAAGAAAAGAAAAGAAAAGAAACACACCATCGAGTATGAGTCCGTATGCAAAGATACTGTTTCCAAACTATCAGAGTTGTACCATGACCATGATTGTGTCTAAACACCACCTGCAATATTTCTTAATAAACTCATTGTTTCTTCTTACTGCCTATATTACCCTCATCCTCCAGCCCAAATGACACTGATGTCATGGTTGTGCTGTTGATGTGCCCTCACTTCATGCTGATAAACCACCGAAACACAAGCCATCAGTGGTTCATGCTCAAGGCAACGTGAAGAGGAAGTGTGTCAAGGATCACTCAGTGTTGCTAAAAAAAAGAAGCCCGTGGATGCTCTCCGTGCTCTCTGTGCAAGGGCCTGCCCTGCCTGCTCTCCTAAACCATCTAAATGTGTCTGAGTTTCTGCTGATGGGATCCCTTGGTGTCAAGGGCCACTAAAATGGCAGTGGGGTAAGCCGGTCACAGACCGCCAGGACCAGGGGGTGAGCAAGAGGCCAGGTCAGGCTGGGTGTCATCACCCTGCCCTGTTGTCCACGGTGCCCTTCCCAAACCGGAACCCAAAGAGCACAGACTGAGCCTACCAATGTCACTCCCCACAGCCTCTCATCCGGTTCCTTCAGCATGGACCAGGCCGCTGTCACAACCCTCCGACAGCCGGGCACTCACTCAATACAGCAGGGATCATTGCCCCATGAAAAGCCCCCACGCCCTGCAATGTGGGAGAGGAAACCGTTCCACGCCCCCCCCCCACCCCCATCCCCGGGCTTCCATTCCCGAAGAGACAACCCACTTTGAGCTGATCATGCAACAGCAGAGGCCTCTTGTTCTCTGCAGCCATAATCCACCTCCTTCAGCCAGAAGGCAGAGAAACTTCAGGCAACATTAAACTCCCAAATCCAAAACATGGGAATTCAGGAAACAGGCACTCTGAGGAAAGTTGAGAGGACTCCTGGATGCCCCTTCTCACCTCTCTCGACCTTATTTTGCCTTTCAGTTATCTGGCATAATAGCCAAAAAGACATCGTACATCTATAACTGACAGCGGCTAGCCGGTGATCCAATTCTAGCTCCAAGAAGTATTAACCGCAACCCCATGTTCCAACATCTCTTGGGTTCATTTCATACATCACAGAGACAGCTAACGGACTTTTCAATTCTACGAGGCTCAGGCCAAACCGGACCATTTTCTGGGTTTGGCAACAACCAAAATTTTCCAAGAGTCACTGATTTAAGCCCCAGTTCTCAAAGACCTAAGAACTTTTTCCACTGCTTTTAAATATGATTATATGTCAAGAAAAAAATAGCCCACATTTTTTTTTCTAATTCCTACATCCTCCATCCATCAGATGCTTCCTCTGAGAGCTATTTGATACCTAAGAAGGCATTGGAGTATCTTGTAAGTCTTTGAAATTCCCTCCTCTTTGAGCTAGGAAGCGCCTTTTTTGCTAAGAGCAAACTAAATTTGACCCTCAAAACATTTTAGGTCGGTCTGAAATTTGAACCTCCTTAAAGTACAAGTGGGTTCTAACCCAAGATAAAAACTGTGCTTTCTTCTCCTATATGTTTTTCTCATTCTTCCCTTCAGACACATACCAAAATAAGAAGTATGTCACTCAAGAAGATGATGTCTCTCTAAAAAAACCTGTTGTCTTTAAGTGATGAAAGAAAACTTGATAGTTTTTCATTCAACAGACTGAAAAGTAGACGACTATAATTTTATGTAGCCAAGTAGACCCAAATAAATAAGTAAATCAACAAGTATGACCAGATACATAAGAGTCAGTGGGTATAAACCCACCAGCACAACGAGTCCATCATAAACTAAAATGCTAGATAAAAAGTCTGGCCAACATCACCTTTAGGCTGCCCTTCCACTTCATTTTTAGGGAAAAAAAAAAAGTCAAGAAAAGGAAAAGAGTGAGGACTTGAAACCTTTTCTACTCCTAAACTGAAAGATTATCATAGATCGAAATGAAGAGAAAAAGAGAAGCAGGCCTCCTTCATCTGAGCCTCCGGGACAATTAATGCATCTCTGAGTTCAAAGTCAAGTGGCTTACACTTCCTTCTATCCATAATTGTTCTGATTTTCAAAGAAAAAAAATCCTAGGCACTGTGATTATCTTTCATCATTATACAAGACACATTAAATATAAGAGAACCTTTCCCTTACTGCATTTCTCAATACAAGAGCAGAAAAATCAACCCCCAGAAGTGATACGAGGACAGGAAGGAAGAGCGGTTTCCTGAAATGCCTGGGCTACAATCTTTGTAATCAGCTGAGGACACCGCCCACCACATCTGGGTGGGCACCAGAGCCCATTATGCAAACTATGATTGAGCTGGATGAATAGCAAATCTGTCATATTGTGGCTGGGCAGCAAGTGGGGATAAAACACCAGCATCCAGGATGTACTGCGGCATAACACAGAAGGCAACAATATCACTACAGAAAGGCGAGTCTCCTGCCCAATCCATCAATGGACCCACCGTCATATTGCAGTTTAACAAATGCCATCTAATGTGCAAGAAAATGAAACAGAACACAGCACAGCGCCCAGATCCTATAAGCCCAGAGGGGACAAGAGTCCCACTCTACCAGGGACAGACCATGCTTGCCCTTACACAGCTGGTCTCAACATCATCCTGGATCTCTGAGAGCTTCATGAGACAGGACTGTGTGCTCTCCTTGCACTGACTCTCTTACACCTGGCAAGCCAAAGGTGCACAACAGGTGTTTGTTGAATCAATGAACAGACAAATGTGCAAATCAGTCACTGCCCCTGCCCCCTGCCGTGAGTCCTCAGTGAGCACCTTCCCATCCTGCCACATACTGTTTCAACAGTTACAGCTGGCAGCAAAATTCCCGGAAACCAGGAGTCCTCAAGAGAACGGCTCCCTGTGTTGTGCTACCTGGCTGCTCATTTCGGCATCCCTTTTTAGCTGTATGCAAATTACCTGCTCTCTCCTTACTTCAAACACCCTCTCCTGCGAAAGCACAGTGCAGGGAGGTGCTCTCGTGATTAAATGAGATAATGCACGTAAGGGACTTAGAACAGTCTGGCAAACATTAAGCACTCAATAAATGCCAACTATTTCAATTACTTGCACCTTTGTAGGTCAGCAGTCACCAACATATAAGCTTCCAAGGAGGAATGTAAATAAACACAACTCTCAGTAATTAAAATTAATGAGTTGTTTTTCCAGGAATGAATGTGAACTAATGTAAAAATGTGTTACAGAATAGAAGAAGCAAACGTCATATCCATATGTACATCATGTGTTGGCATTTGTGTTCGAACAATGGGAGTAGCTTTCAAGGGGGTAAACACACACACACACACAAACACACGTGTGGAAATATAACATAAATATATATATAAATAAATATACATAAATAAATAAATATAACAAAAATTCTCTGCAGAGCTCCATCTATCATAGTGCTTACCCGGGGTGGGGAAAGTCGAAAGGAGCTTACGTTTTATTTGCAATGTTCCAATGCTAAAGCAAGTGGATTCCTGAATTATTTTCTTAAGCTATCATGAAACCTTGGAAAACAAACATGTAAAATGTACACCAAAACTAAACACAAAAATGAAACAAACAAAAAAAAGAAGAAGAAGAAGAAGAAGACTTGTCTCCCTTGGCCACGCCAGGAGGGAGCTCCCCATGTGGTTGCTGGAGGAGGGAACTGTAATTACTTAAGTAATACCTTCTTCTTGGCTGGATGGCAGGCTGTCTGGCAAGAAACCCATTTGCCTTGTCATTACACGTGTGTCCCCAGCACTGATCAAAGCACTTGGCACACAGTGGGTGCTCAGCGTGTATCCACAGACGGAAAGGATGCATTTAAGAGAAA
Source organism: Mustela nivalis (assembly GCF_964662115.1). Lineage (NCBI taxonomy): Eukaryota > Metazoa > Chordata > Mammalia > Carnivora > Mustelidae > Mustela > Mustela nivalis. The sequence goes on from NC_139020.1 coordinate 193,303,266, forward strand.
AAGTCCAAAATCCTTTAAGCAACTGGAGAAGGTCTTTTCATTTTTCAGGATCTGTTTTGAAAGTCTAAGTCCGCTTATTTACCTTGCAAAGAACGAGAAAACACTTCTGGTCCGTCAGAGGTTTAACGAGCATGTTTAAATCGCAGACATGTGGGGAACTCTCCCTGTCAAAATGGTGCTCTTTTTATTATGCTCTCCTGGTCTCCCCTCACCCTCTCCCCGACCCAATCGCACGTCATGACCTCAGAGGCACAACAAAGAGCTTTCGTTGTGGATCCCACAAGGCCGGAGGTTGTGATACGCTCTGCCGACATGGTCTACCAAGTCTTGCAGCCCGAAGCAAATGCGTCAGCAAAATCTACCCATCGTTGCTACCGATTTATGTCGGTCCAGCAATTACATAGGCTGTCACAGGTTTGGGGAACAGGCTACAGTGAAATATAGAACTCCTCAGAGAGTAGCAACAAAAAATAGAAACTCCTGCCCCCTCCACTCCAACCCCCTCTCTTCCTAGACTGAGGTCATCCCTCCCACCCCCTAATAAAAAAAAAAAAAAAAATCCTGTGGATCTGCAGAGAACCTCCCTCCCTTTATCTGTCTGATGGGGGGGAGTCATTATTAAAGCAGCATGGAGGGCGCTGTATAATTCTTAGGGGAGGGCAGGGCCTTTCAAACACTTGCCCCTGTAAACCTACAAGGCGGGGGGGGGGGGGGGGGGGGCGTGGCTGGTGGCAGGCGGGGCAGGTAGACTCTAAGATCTGGTATCACTAAACCCACAAGACCTTTCTGAACTTGGCCTGCCTGGGCCCGTGAGAAACATTTTATATTTCCTTCAACCTCTGCAAAGAATGGGTGAAGAAGGAATTATTATTTTTTTTAATGTCCTTCTAACCATGAGGGATCACAAATCTGTTTAGAAGAAGTTCCGTGGTCGCGAAATGCTGTGTCCCCAGACCCGGCAGAGTAAGGAGCTCAGCCAGGAACTTCCTTCTATCCTCGTCATTAGCCCCAAGGCCCGGAACGCCCACTTCGGTGCCAAGTCCTTAGCAAGGAACAGAGGGTTCAAGAGTGGACATAGCAGTCTTAAGGACAACACTTAAGGGTTCGGCAGGTAAAGAAGGCAAAATACATCTAATCACAAATTCAGTTAATACACACAGTAGCAAGTGCCAGGATAGAACTCCAGGGGCCAAAAAGTGAAACGAGACCCCGGATACAGAGGGAAGACGGGCTTCAGTACTGTAGGTTCCTAAGGCTCTCACCGGGATTAAATGAGATCATTACAGAATCCAGCTTACTGTGGGAATCTCAAACCCCATTCCACCTCCCTCCCTAGATCAGAGAAGCTGGAGAGAGATGTGAAACTAAAGCGCTTGACTTCCCTGAATGAGCTCACTGCTCAGAGGAATGAGTAGACTACTCAGCCATTTATTCTTTCTGGAAATATAACTGAGCATCTACTACATGCCAGGACATAGGTGCCAAAAAATACAACAGGGAAAGGGACGGACTATGCCCTTGCTCTCATGATGCTTATATTCTAGTGGACAGAAAGACAGAACAAGCAAGCACTGAGTTCGGGTCTCCGAGAAAGCTACTAAGGAGAAAAGGAAACAGGGTTCGACATCACAGAGTTAGTTACTGGGCAAAGGTAACGGTTAGGTCCCCCGCTCCAGTGCCAGCTCCTCCATAGACATATGAGCTGAGACCTGAGTGATAAGCCAGGTATGCAAAGAAAAGTGAGGGAACAGTGTTCAAGACAGAGGGAACGTGAGAGTCAAAGTCCGAGAGGAAAAGAGGTTGGCCTGGCTAAGAGAGGACGAAGAAGGCGGGTGTGGCGAAGCCTTGTTGGACACTGGGAGGATGGGTGTGGGGGAGGCTTTGTAAGCCAAGGTGGGAATGTGAGGCACTTGATTCTATGGGTCTGCTCCCCAGAAGGGGAGGGGAAAAAAAAAAAAAAAAACAGCAATATGAGCAGTTCCAGGGAGTGACAGCTCAGCGTGGATGCAATAAATACAGTTTCCACTAGAAAGCAGACAAATGGGTCATGTGCGGGCTCCATACAAGGAATGGCTCAGATAACTAAGGGAATAGGTGACTCATTCACAAACATCAAACATTACCGGGTTCATGTCTTAGAAGGAGTGAGGGGTAAAGACCCTGGATTCCCAAGGAGGAGAAGGAGGAAACACATTAACTCGAGAACTTTCTGCCCATCCGTTACTGAATCTCAGGCAGAACCGCTGGTCCACAGACACCACGGAAAAATCCCTGAGCACCGCAAAAGCCGAGCAGTTAGACCCCCGCGCTTGGCGTAAGCAGCTGCAAATTTTGTCTCTTCTCCGAAGCCCCTATTTTGCAGCTACATAAGTGTATGGGCAGACTTCGGTTTTAATGAAATGGACTTTTTAAATTGTAGATGTGTCCTTCAAAGAAAGCCTTTACAATATGTATTTATGATACAGTCATCCTAAAAGTTACTTAGGAGGGTTAAGTGCTTCCAGGGGTGATGACCAGCGAGTCCTGGGAACCGGAGGCCAGGGGCTGACTCAGCCCTTCCCTCCTGGAGAAGGTCTTTCGGTCCTGTTGTACAGGAAAAACACTTCTGCCGGGCTCTCCATACAACACAAATGAAATCTCACCTGTGTGGCTCAATGAAGTGAAAGCATATTTCCATTTTTTTGTTTTTGGAGGATTTTTTTTCCTATTAAAAATGCATATCATGATGCTGGGCCCATATGCATATCAGGGGGTGCCTGGGTGGCTCAGTAGGTTAAAGCCTCTGCCTTCGGCTCAGGTCTTGATCCCGGGGTCCTGGGATCAAGCCCCATATTGGGCTCTCTGCCCAGCAGGGAGTCTGCTTTTCCCCGTTCTCTGCCTCTGCCTGCCTCTCTGCCTATTTGTGATCTCAGTCTGTCAAATAAATAAATAAAATTTTAAAAAATGCATATTGGTTTAAGCAAGGCAGTCTAAAGAATCAAGAACTCACGAGTGTGGATGAAATCCACATCTGCTCTGTTTCTCCCTCCACTCTAGGCTGCTCTCAGCCCGGCCTCACTTGCTTCCACAGAACCACTCCCCAAGAGGTCTGTTAGGTTCATGTCCCCACGTCAGACTCATTCCATCAGTTCAGCCACCCTTGTGGAAAGAACGTCTTTCTCATTGGCTCCCAAAAAGAAGTCCAAGGTCAGCTCGGATTGGCCGAGTGTAGGTCACAAGCCCTCTTCTGAGGCTTCAGGGGGACCTAGGACCCTGGTGAGCCAAGCCTGGGCATTCTTTCCACCTTGCAGCTGGAGCTTATAGGGCTCCGGTATCAAGAGGAAGAAGGGGATGATCCCCAAAGACACCCAACACTAAGTAGGAAAGCATGATGGCCTTCAGACACCTCAGTCAACCTCTGGCAGAGATGTGAGTCACTGAGGTTCTGTGCTGCATCTGAGCGCGTCCAACAGGAACGTGGAGTCCTCCTCCCGGGCCAGCATCATCCGCAGCTTGCTTTAGAATTCTCAGCGTTCGGCTTTCCGAGGTTATTTATTATTAATCACTCCTGGTCCCTTCAGGTGTTGTGAAAGTGTTCAATCAATACTTTCAAACACTTACAGGGCTGAGCAGAAATAGAATCACTTACCTCTGGAACCATCCCCAACATCCTCAATTGGGCACTTTAAAGCGGCTCTTTTCCCCCCCGCCCTGACCTCCGACGGCATCGACTCTCCCGCTCCCCAGCTGCGAAAGGTAAGCTCTGCCACTAGAACGTGTCAAAGACACACCGGGTTTGATGGTGAAGGTGGCTTCAAGCTCTTGAACCGGACTGGAATCAAACCTGCGTTGCTTCCTCTTTCTTGGCCTTTGTTCTCCAACACCCGGCAGAGTTGCCACCATCCATCATCCGTCATCCCAGACGCCATCTGCCAGCACCTGCCATGGCTGGGCATATAGTTATTGCCTGTCCCACACAAATGTATGCCTCAGGGATCCAGGCTCTTAGGTACCGGGGTAGCTCCCGGGCCTACATACTGCACGCACATCGCCGGCACTCAAAATGACTGGTTGGCTCGAGGACTGGTTGTCATAGAATCCCCTCTTGTGCCATCAATCCCTCCAGCATCCAACTTGGAGATGCTATAATAAACAACTTTTAAAATTAAAAGGCATTGCCATGTCCAGAAGAACTGGCTACTGACTTACCCCTAGTATCCAAGCGATACTCATCATCTTCAGGAGGATACCCTGGTTAGGAAATCCCCTAACCAGGGTTTCAGAAAGCCCTTGAGGCCATGAAGGCGACTGATCCTTGATCCTCTCTGTTTCTACAGCTCTTTAACCCTTCCTGGGACCAACTATGAACTTGCATACTTGATGTTCTTTTTCTCTTGCTTTCTGGCACGGAGAAGGTCAGAGAGAGAGGGAGGGAGAGAGAAACGTAAGCAGGTCCCACCCCCAGTGCGGAGCCTGACACAGGGCTCGATCCCAGGACCCTGAGATCATGACCTGAGCTGAAACCAAGAGTCACATGCTTAACCGACCAACATCCCATGTATACTTGATTTTCTTATAAAAAATATTTTATGACACTTCTCTCAGGTTGTATTGAGAATTATGTTGAATTTCTCCAACACAGCCTGGTTGGTTGATGAGGACTGGATGACCAGCCACTGCTGGGACGATCCCTACTCCAGTTTTCTCAGTTGTCCTTGACTTGCCATCTACAATGCCCTCATCCTTTCACCAGCTACAGGACTCTGACGGCAACCATCTTCAGAAGATGCTCAGCAAAATGAGCACAGCTGTTGCATTCACCTATTGCAACCATGACAGAACACCTGACCCACTGCCATTTGCCTAATTATTTTTATATTTTATTTTTATAACGCATATATAGATACATAATATATAATGTATCTATTTTATATCTTCAATAATATATATTTATATATTTAGTAATAATAAAATATTTTATCTTTATATCTTCACCAAAACGCTTTGAGGTTTCCTTGCTTTTGTGCCGGCCAACAAACCCTCTCTTTTTATAAACAAGCTTTTCAGATAAGAAATTTACTCCAGGGGCAATCAACCTTTCTAGAAGGAAACCATTCTCTCTGACATGACAAGAGCCACTAAAAAACAACCACGGCAGGAACAGCAGCTTGTACGATACCGCTGACACCTCAAAGAGTCAGGGAAAAAAATAGCTGGTGGGGGAAAAAAAAAAACGAGTCCATAAACATTGCAGAGAGGCAAGACTCCCCCAGCTCTCGTGCTACATGCGGCAACCAATTACTCTCTGAAAAGAAGAATGCAGGTCTTACATGAAGTGGAACAATTAATTTCACGCTTGTCATCCTGGCCTCAATAGTAAGTTGATTTGAATCAAATATTTGCGGTACATTACGGCTTGCAGGGGACAGTTCTGGTGCCTCCCGAGCTGACCGACTACCTTGATGGCTACCATTGTAAAACAATCCATCAATAAGAGTAATTATGGTATTGATCAAAGTGGTTGGCTGCCTCAGATTGGAATCAATTCTCAGGAGTTGCTGGGAACAGAAATGTCTAATGGACTATTCCATCACTAGTCACTGCAGCAACTGAAACAGCTAATATTCTGGAAAGTTCTTAATAATTACTCATTGAATCTGCATTTCTGCTTCAGTGCTCATAACTAGACCCTGCTTACTGTAGCCTGAAAGTCGGTCCAAGTGGATGAAGGAAAGGCCAGCACTGACCCAAAAAAGCAGAACAAATAATGTGGAAAACTACCTTCAATAATTTTATCATGTCCTGCTAATCAGAGAAGATCATTATTTCTTTTTTACACAGTTTCTGGGTGAGACAGAAACCAGTGTTCTTTATGGTTGCTGCTCTTACAGAGGTCCCTGACAGCAAGAAGTTCTACACTTCAATATGGATGGCCTTGGTTACAGGGTAACACAATATCATTAATGTGAAATTCTCGTGCATGTACCCTTCGTCATTTCCTCGCTCATGTGGGAAAATCTGGAGCCTCTGGACAGCCACATAAACTTGCGGCTACTCACAGTACCACATGAGCCTAATAAATCTCCTTCCTTTTTCTCTCACTCAAATGCCTTTTGATTTATAATCAGGCCATCCCTGGGGCAGCCCTACATGGACTAGGAAGACCCCCATTGACCAGCACAGTTGGAAAGAGGGTAGCGGCTCAATCTTGAGGACTTCCTTTCCCAGTCCTAGCAAGACCTGGCTCAGCACTTCCCCACCCCTCCACAGCACAGATCGTACACGTCCCACCAGACAAGATCAAAGACCCACCAGGAAAGGTGTGGCTACCTCACCTTCCAGGACTCGGCCTGTGCAATCTTCTTTCTGGGTGCAGTCCAGTGATTTGTCCTCACAAAGCCTTACATCTTGTCCCTACATTTGACATTGACATTCTCTTTCCCAGTATGCTTTTGCATATTCCTTTTTTCATTAAGTATTCCATTGTCCATCCAGCTCTGACACTTAACCTCTCTGTGCCTCCTAACACCCATTTACGCTCCAATAAAGGGGGAGGAAACGATTAAGGGCTGAGGGGAGACTGTTTGGAAAAGGCACATTGAAAGACATTCAAGATGACTTGAGGGATTTCCAAAGTACCAGAGTACCTGGCAGGGGAGGTAGGGGAGGAGTTTTCCAGCAGCATAAACATCAGCAAAGGCCAGCCAGGCAACCAGGGGGTTGCCAGTGTCATCTCCAGCACAATAGGGTTGAGGCAGAGACGGCCCATGTAGGCTGGGAAGCATGCCAAGACGGGCCTGCCATACAGAGCTGCTTTAAGAATTACACTTCGTTAGAGGCAGCGGGGGGCCAGCTGATGGGAACACTGTTGTTCAAAAGGTAAGCCAGAATCCTTGTGCAAGAGGAACTGAAAAGGGGAAAGGAGCCCGAAGGCCAGTGAGGAAGACAGATGATGATCAAACACCAAACTCTTCCGAAACAAATCTTCTGTAATTGGGACACTATTTTCCATAGCAAGTTGACAAATGTTCACGTGGACGTCCGCCCGTGGGCTTCGTCGCCCTGCTTTCTGTTCTGTCATTTGCACACCGCGAGACTGGCCACGACGCTGCTAGGAATTGACAGGATCATTAGCTGTTCTCCCCTTATTTATCGAAGCTCTACGAGATGCCGGAGTGAATTCTGAGTTCAGTTTGGAGAGTTTCAAGATAACAATCTATTTATATAAAGGCTTACAAGGTTTTAACCCCAGAATGACTCTTAACTCTCCTTAGCACTCTAAACATTACTGTTGACTCAAACAGGATTCCATCTTAAAAGGGGGAAATCGGGTTTCGACAATTTTTAACCTGAGAGGAAAAAACACATGTGCAGTAGAAACCGAACAGCCATGCCACCAGGAAAAAGTTTCAGATGTCTGTCTTCCCTCAGCAACCAAATACTCATTTCACTGATGGTGAGATTAAGGAGGCAGACAATAGTCAACGGAGATTATTCCAGTTCTTTTATCTGCAATTGGCGGCACCTTACCTGGGGCTGGAGGATGGGAAATTGCCCTATTGATGCTCTGCACGGTAGAGAGGTTGATAAAGCTTCTACGTTGCAGATCAGGGCTGTGTTCCTGCTAGAAATCCACTGACTCCCTTTGGGCACGCAAGACACTATTGATAGGATTCTCCCATATCCTCCTTGTTGATTTCTATAAATGCCTGACACGGAAGAGTTTTACTTCAGTTCAAGTTTGTAACAATTAGTAACGACAAGAATACTAATAACAACTGACACTGATAGAGCACTTATTACGAGCTAGGCTGTATTCTTAACATTTAGGATGGAATCTATACAACAACCCTGTGCATTAGGGGCTATTACGACCTCCACTTTCATGCAGGGGAACTGAAACTCAGTGAAGTTCAGTCATCTGCCCAAATCCTTGTCTTTCCCATTCACACTCACAGGCATACACACGCGAAACTACCTGGTAGCTATCAGAAGGTTGCATTTGACGGATACATCATTGCACTCGCACAGAGTGAATATGCTGTATTGTTCCCAAAAGCAACAGTGGTTTATTCCAAGCTAAAGGTTTCAATTGCCCCCCCCACCACCACTTCAGCCCCCGGAAGGGGAAATGAAAGGCTAGAGAGGAAGCCAGTTGTGAGATAAAGAACCACCACTTAATTCATCCCCTATCTGGAAATGGAAAATGACCTTAAGAGATCGGACACATCCCTGACAAACCCAAACCTGTCATTTGGTGGGAGAGCATCCCTCCTCAGAGAAGTGCTTCTCAAGTGGTCTCCAACTGCATCGACATCGTCTGGGAAAGTGGAAAAAAAAATCTGTATTTCGGAGCCCAGTCTCAACCCAGGGACTCGCTGCGACCAAACACAAGGAACTGCGTCTTAAACAAGATCCCTGCATGATTTTAGGGAGATTCCTGGATTAGAAACTGAAGTCATCCCGATCTCGCTACTGTGGACTCCTCCAACACACACGCACACATACACAAACGTTCACATACCTCCCTCCCAATCAAACATGTGTAACAGGAATAAAGAGACCCACCCCCAACCTCTTATTCGCAGAAGAATTAATACCGTAAAGCTCCTTGGACTAAACAAAGAAATACCTCAAAGCCACACTGTGGTTCTAGTATTTTGGAATAACGTCACACGGACACAAAGAGGCTCTGGGCAACACTGCCTAAAACAGCTGGTCAAACTCAGTGCAGTTCTGAAACTTCACTATTAAAGGTCTAAGTTCAGGGCACCTCGGTGGCTCGGTGGGTCAAAGGTCTCATTTCAGAGCCACATGTAAAAAGAGAAGGGCAAAGAAGGATTCAGTGAGAATCAAATCCTGACCTTAAAAGACCAGCCAGAACCACAGGGTCACAGAAAAGGCAAACGTTGTGTGACTCTAGGATGGCCAGCAAAGTGTCGGAGAGCACAGACACCTTGCTGAAGCCAGGAAGCGAGGGCAGGTAAGAACCATGATGCCTGCGTAGCTATGCCTGCGTAGCTACGATCCACTGTGTTTTCTTGGAGCCTGCTCTCCCTGCTGGCTCTGCTCCTCTAGCTACCCCAAGACCTCTCCACCCTCTCACCGAACCCTCGGTCAAAGCGGGTGCTGGAATAAGAGAGGCGTGGGAAGGGTCACTCGGATGCCTGGCACAAACGAGCGGGGCCACCCCAGACAGACAACGGGGCACAGATACCAAACCCCTGGTGCTGGGTGACAGTGGAACAGAGGGCAGAGAAATCCAGTTCTGTGGCCCAGGGTGGGCAGCCTATACGAGGACACCAGAGACAGGAGCGGGACAACAGAAGCACTGGCAGGGGAGTCAGGAGAGGAGAAACTCTGGAAGACAAAAAAGGTCTACTTTTAAAGAATTGCAGCCAAGTCCTAGTTACAAAGCCACAGTCCCGGGAAGTCTTTCAGAAGGCCCTAAAAGACTTCTACAACAAAGAAAAAGTAAAAATAAATCCTAGTGGATAGGAGAGAGCCAAGACGGCAGCCCACTGCCCTGGACCCCAGAGATGAGACCACTGCCTGTTCATTCCTGATTCCATAAGAAAGACATTTCCATAACAGGTAGCTTATGTTATCTACTAGCAAATCCATATAGACCTACAGTATAATGAAGGTATTCTCACATAATATTTGGTGTGAAATCCAGTACAAGGAGCTCAAACCCAAACTAGTGCTAATTTTCTGACAGTTGCATCATCCAAACCATCCTCTGAGAAAGCAGAGGTTTCTCCTGTAAGGACCTGCTTGTCCTTTAGCAGAACTGTATAAAGCAATTTTTTTTTTAAAATGAGATTATTGTATTAAAAAGGCAGCTCTGCAAAAACCAAAATTAGAACCACTGGGATCCAGGGCACTTTACATACATTTATCTCGAGGTCCCAATTAAGGAGGATTTCTAGAGATATTACTGCATGAATAAAATATTTCAAAAGCTGCTAATAGATAGTACATAAATACGAGCAGCAAGCAGAGTTCAACAGGAGAGCTGGAACAGTAAAACACCAGGGCCTCGCTATAACCCAGCAGGTCCTCAAATTTTACGCTATTGTTCTGCCTTATCAGTGGCATCATTTTATGACAATATCATTTTGATAGTTATCTAACTAGCCCCTTGGAGCCAGGACACCTAACAGTGTTTCTGCTTCTTATCGGTGCCACACTCATGTTCCAAAGGAACAATATTTATTTAGATTCAAGAGAAGATAGAGATTCCAAGGGCCAGGGCAGATGCAAGGCAAACATCGCTTAGGGAGGCAATAAAGCTACTCCATTTCTGAAATTGCTCTAAGAGCTAGATGGGATGAGATCAGTGGCGGGGGGGCGGGGGGAGGCTCCAAGAGCCCTTTTTGACCAAAATCGGTTGACATTTGAATTTTCCACTCGTTTGCACTGACTACAATGCCACGGTCTGCAGATTCTAAATAAATAGTGGCAGATGGCAGTAATGATGCTTCCACAAAGAATCCTACAACTGTCCCCTTATTCCATCCTAAATAATGTAGGGTTTCAAATTAAGTTGGTTATGCAGATCTTCTTGTCATCTCTTACCATCCAAATCCGGAGCTACCAATCATCACAGCAGAGCTGGAGATGTCCTGCAGTTGTGCATCAGGGGCTGACGCTACTTCCCCGACCTCTTCCAGTGACCGGAGTCTATCCCCTTCCCTCTTCAGAGGAATCCTCTTCACTGTACTCCGTGCTTTCCTCCCGTGCCCCAAGGGCACCCCACACCCCTTTTCAAAATGCTGCAGCAGGATCTGTACCATGCAGGAGCCAAACCTGGCTTGATTTCCCTCCCAGGTTCCTATGTCCCAGCCTCTGTACTTCATCTGGCTCTGCCTACACCTACCTTACCCCTCCCCACTGTCCCCTCTACATTCTTTGGCTCACACTGTCCACACCTCACAATCTGCAAGCTGTGTTGCCTCAGAACATTTGCACCTGCTGCTGCTTCTAGCTAGAGTGCTCTTTGCTCCTATCTCCACTTCCTCTCATCATCAGGTCACAGAGTGAATGTTACTCTCACTGCAGAGTAAACGATACTTTCCCTGAACATCAGTCACTACCTAGCTGCTATACAGCAGACGGCCTGTTGTTCTGCCCCGTTCTGGCCTGCGTCTGATACTTTCTTGCTCACTTGTCTCTTGCCCACCCCCTACAAGACTGTAAGCTTCCTAGAAGCAGCACTTTGATAACCTTCATAAATAAAATGGGGTTATAGTTCTATGAAACTACGTGTTCACCACGGACCGCAAAAAGGAAGTCTGCCGATCCCAGTGTATGTATCAGAATAAAGTAACTGGTCATGAAAATCAAATAAGAAAAGTAGTAGAAACAGCCACTGGGCTCGTAAGCTCTTGCTGACCTTGGCTGCTTTCTTTCAAACTTCAGACATCACAAAGATTGTGTTCCAAGAGTACATGACAATTTAGAGAAAAACAGGGTTCTCTGAGGGCCCCTACCAGATGCACATGCTCACTGCATTTCAGAGAAGTCCTGAACATTCCACCACTAACTGAAACTCAGGGCACTGGCTCCACAGTGTCAAAAGCATCATAATATGATATTTTCAAACACCAAAAAGGTGATGAAAAAGTCATCTGTAGTTATTTGGAGTCACTCTCGACCACCTTTATATTAGTAAGAGACAAGAAAAAAAATGGTCCTACTCAACCCCCCAAAATCCAGTGTTTTGGTACACAATGTTGAATATGTGTATATTCATCAGGGTTCTCCAGAGGTACAAAATCAATAGGGATGTATAGATGTAGAAAGTGAAAAATCTACTGTAATGAATCAGCTCACACAATTACAGAGAATACCAAGTCTAAATCCGCAGTAGACCCAGGAAAGCCAAGGGCACAGTTTCAGTTCCAAAGCCAGCAGGTGGAGACCCAAGGAGAGCCAATGGTATAGATGAAGTGTAAAGGCAGTCTCCTGAAAAGTTCCCTCTTGCTCCATGAGGCCAGTCTTTTTATTATATTTGGGCCTTCAACTGATTGGATGAGACCCACCCCATCAATGAAGACAATCTACCTACTCGAGTGTTACTCCCTCCAAAAAAAGTCTCCAAGGTGAATAGAAAATTAACCATCACAAGTCCACCCCTGGTCAACTTGGTGCCCAGATGCATCTCCTTAAATCATACCTAATCTCCAAATAAAGGCAATAACAAGGTCATACTTCCACCGCACATGATACAAATGATAAAAACTACTCCAACCAAAATGTACTAATAAACATATAACCAAAATGCACTAATAAACCTTTCCCCAGGAGAGGGCGTGAAATCCTTGGATGATGTTGACTCTTCTCTTTAATATCCAGTAATTTAAATACCATGATGTGAAGTCAACAATACTTTATATTAGATACTATGATATAAAGTCAACACACCTTAGGTTACATTATAGGAGAAGAACACAGGGAAGAAAACAAAGACATCTGCTACACACATACACACATTCATAACCAAATAAGGAGGACATACTCATGACTAGTATAGTTCTTACTTCTGTAACCAGTCAGGTGGTCATAGTTGGTATTTATATCCACCCTTTTCCAATACTCATTCTCTGCTCCCTTTGCCTTTAGCAAGTACCTCATGCTGTGGTTCTTTTCCAGACAGAGTGACCCAAACCTTAAAATCTCAAAACTAGGGCAGTCCTGGGCGCCTGAGTGGCTCAGTGGGTTAAGCCACTGCCTTCGGCTCAGGTCATGATCCCAGGGTCCTGGGATCGAGTCCCGCATCGGGCTCTCTGCTCAGCAGGGAGCCTGCTTCCTCCCCTCTCTCTGCCTGCCTCTCTGCCTACTTGTGATCTCTCTCTGTCAAATAAATAAATAAATTCTTAAAAAAAAAAAAAAAAAAAAAAACTAGGGCAGTCCTAACAAAATGCCACAGACCGGGCAGCTTACACATCAGGAGTGTATTTTCCAATAGTTCTAGAGGCTGGAAGTCCAAGATGAAGGTACACGCAGGGCTCTCTTTCCAGCCGGCAGGTGGCTGCTTCTTGTTCTGTCCTCACACAGCCTCTTCTCTGTGTCTGCACACTCCTGGTGTCTCTTCTTCTTTTTATAAAGACACCAGTCCTATTGCCCTCATTTAACTTTGATTATCTCCTTAAAGGCCCTATCTCCAAATAGAATCATTGGTTATGGCTTCAACCCATGAATTGGGGTGAGGGGAAAAACAATTCAATACATAAAAGCTTGTAATACTATCCCTAGTCTCATACAGGGTCATATGAAATAAGTAATAGTTAAGGTAAATAAAATTATGACATGTTCTAATTTTATTTTAAAATTATATTATGTATTTACTCAACATCAATACATTTGGTCATTCATTTGAGCACTTATTGTGTCCCAGGCACTGTTCTAGGCATGGCAGCAGATATAAGCAGTGATCAAATGAAACACCAGCAAATGTCCTGGCTGTTGGTCACTGTGGGCCACTGTTCTCAGACATGAGGTCCCAGGATGGAACTTCAAATCCTTTTCATTTCAGGTAATTTTTCTTGAATTATAGATTCAGTGTTAGTTCTGTTCCTTGCTTTACTTTTCTTTTTCAGGGGCTCCACTTAGATATATGTTAGACCTCCTTTGCCTGCCTTCAATGCTTGTCCCTGTCTCTTGAATTCTTTTTCTAGTTTTTTTCTGTTAAAATGTTCCTAATTTTCACCTTCTCTCATTCTTTTAAGGCATCACCTGTTGTGTTTACTTGCTCTTGTGTTCCTTCTTATTTAATCTTCATTTCTAAAAAGATTTTCCTTCATTTCCAATGCTTTTTCTTACTTGTCACCTCATTTTTCATCTCTTTTATCACCTTCTTAATGAATTTTAGTTCATTTTGACAAGAGAAAATTATAGATTTAACCTGTTGAATGGGCTCATCTATTTAGTGTGTTATATGTAAAGACATTACTCTGCTCTTTATTCTTTTTATCTTTCTTTGTCTTCATATGAGATTTTACCTCCATCCTTTTCTATGGCTTATATTTATGTGAAATTAATTCTCCTAAACTTTTAGGAAGCATGGTTCACAGTAGCTTTTCTCACTGCAGAGCTCCCTCTTCTGTTGTTTTCACATTGTGTTAAGAAAAACAATATATGCTGGGTGCTTTCGGAGATATATCCTGGCTCTACTTCTACCTTCATGTTCACTCTTGTTACTTTTAAAGAAAAGGAAAAAATTCTCTGAGCATCTGGGCAAAAGAACAAGTGATTTACAAGAGAAAAAAAATGTTATAATCAGGCTTTGAAAGTAACATTTTCAAAGCTCAAGGAAATAAAATATAAGCCAAGGATTTTATATTCAGCAAAACTATTTTCAAGTGTAAGGGACAGAGTTACATATAAAACTTCAGGGAATATGGTCCCCTTGAGCCATTTCTGAGGAATATGCTAGAAAATAAGATTCAACCAAAATGGTTAAAGAGAAGAGATAGGACTGGTGGGGAAGATTAAATATATAAATGCTTTAAAAAATTAAGACTGAATGCGGGTTACAAGGGAAAGTATAGTATGAAATGGAAACATGCTGGGGCACCTGGGTGGCTCAGTTCGTTAACTGAGTTGGTTTCGGCTCAGGTCATAATCTCAGCAGTCATAATCTCAAGGTTGTGAGATCAAGTCCTGTGTCAGGCTCTGCATTCAGCAGGGAGTCTGTTTGGGATTCTCTCTCTCTCCTTCTCCCTCCCCCCACTCAAGTGTTCTCTCTCTCTCTCTCTCTAAAATAATAATAAAATCTTAAAAAAGAAATGGATGCATGCTCTCAAAATGTAGTAAAATTATTGTTTTTAAATAAAGAGATAGGAAAAACAAATTTTTTAAATGTTTTAAGTATTTTGAGAAACCATATTTGTGAAATAATATTATTCTTGAGATGTTTTATATATGAGATCCAAGTACGAGTTATTAAAAGTAATGAGATATTCTAATTTTATCACCCCTTTGTCCTTAGAACCAAGTTTCTTCATGTGAAAGATACAGATGTATCAATATATTCAAATATATAAAATACATATATATTATGTATATATATATATATATATATATATACACACACTATACATATATGGTATTTGAATTAAAAGTATCAATATGAAATTATAAGGCATTTTTTAGACACACACACACAGAGCTATATTTATACATCTGTATCCTAGCCAGCTTCTAGCTTTTCTTCTAAACAGCTAGAAACAAAGTCTAACCAAGTAACATTGAGCATTTCTAGCACCCAGAGTGTGGCCTTGATATACTAATTTCTCACTGAAAGAAATCAGAATATCTTGGAGAAATGGCTGCTTCCTGGTCTGGGGCAGGAAATGTATAAGAAAAGCCTAGACGATCTTGTCATTCCATGTAGCAGGGAAGCTGTCAAAGACTCTTAGAGTCATGTCAAATAGAGCCAACTTGAAGAGGCTCTCCCAAGGCAAAGATCTGCACTTCAATAAAGATGATAACTGCAGGGGCACCTGGGTGGCTCAATGGATTAAAGCCTCTGCCTTCAGCTCAGGTCATGATCCCAGGGTCCTCCCCCCTGCCCCACCACCCCGCCTGCTTCTCTGCCTATCTGTGATCTTTGTATGTCAAATAAATAAATAAAATCTTAAAAAAAAAAAAGAAAGGTGATAACTGCAATTGACTGAAACCCATAAAATATATTTAAATCCATTTGTTTGCAATAATACCAAAAAACAAGAAAAAAAAAAAAGCACACAACTCACCGGTTGCTGTCAAAGGATGGTAGGGGAAAGATTCCCTACTATGAACCTGATGAATAAAGGCAAACAATCAAGGATTTATCCTCCTTATCTTTTATGAATTATACTGGGTGAGAAACCAAAGGAGATGAGGAAACACTTCATTATAGAAATATTCCAGCTAACAAATGAAAAATCAATGATATGCACTGCTTTGCAATCCT
This sequence comes from Mustela nivalis, assembly GCF_964662115.1. Classification (NCBI taxonomy): domain Eukaryota; kingdom Metazoa; phylum Chordata; class Mammalia; order Carnivora; family Mustelidae; genus Mustela; species Mustela nivalis. The sequence continues at coordinate 193,319,206 of NC_139020.1, forward strand.
AGAGGACTGATGACTCTAGGCAAAGAGCACCAACAGCAGAGACAGCCACAGGTGCCATGTGCCTCCCAAAGGAAGAACGCTCTGCCACTACCCAGAGTCCTGCCAAGAAATCAGACCTGAGGCCGGTCAAACCTGGAGACTGCAGCTCCCAAGTAATTTATAGGAAATTCCAAGGACAGAAGAACAGGGTGAATGCCATTACGACTGAGCAATAAGCAAAATGTAAACTGTGGGAAACTCTACAAGTTAGATGACCTCATTTTAACTGATAAATTGTAAGGGACAGGGGAAGAGGGGTGGAGGAGGAGCCCGCAGGTTAAAAAAAAAGTGTAAGAGATATCAAAGTGAAGAAAATGACTGAAACGGGGCGCCTGGGTGGCTCAGTGGGTTAAAGCCTCTGCCTTCGGCTCAGGTCATGATCCCAGAGTCCTGGGATCAAGCCCCGCATCGGGCTCTCTGCTCAGCAGGGAGCCTGCTTCCCTTCCTCTCTCTCTCTGCCTGCCCCTCTGCCTCCTTGTAATCTCTTGCGCTCTCTCTCTCTCTCTGTCAAATAAATAAATAAAATCTTAAAAAAAGAAAGAAAGAAAGAAAGAAAATGACTGAAACCATCGGAAAGGATGAATACCCAACTTTTGTATCAATATGGACGGGACTGGAAGAGATTATGCTGAGTGAAATAAGTCAAGCAGAGAGAATCAATTATCATATGGTTTCACTTACTTGTGGAGCATAAGGAATAACTCAGAAGACATGGGGAGAGGGAAAGGAAAAGTGAATTGGGGGAAATGGGAGGGGGAGACGAAGCATGAGAGACTGTGGACTCTGAGAAACAAACTGAGGGTTTTGGAGGGGAAGGGGCTGGGAGGTTGGGTGAGCCTGGTGGTGGGTATTCCCTTATGGTAACAGCAGTGAGGGTCTGAGAGAGAACAGCATCAACCTCCAAAAGGAGGCTTTTGAATAGAAGATGTTTCTCAGTCTCTGCATTATGCTAATTAACAATTGCGTTACACAGAGGATCAAAAGTTGGCTGTTGGAACCCACATCTCAGGCCAACTGCCACATCACTGGAGTGGGAAGCAATCCTAACCACCAGTCTCTCCATGAAGGATGGAAGGGGAGGCCCGCCTTAAGGTCAAAGGCCCTAGTCCTCAAACAGAAGCCAACCTTGGAACCAGGAGTCTAGACCTTTCTCTCTGTTCAGTACAAGCTACCTTTTGAGTCCCCAGGGGAATGATTATTCCTACCACCTCATTCACACTCTCACTCATTGACAACTATTAAAACAAACAAACACAAACCAACCAACAAAAACCTGTGTTCTTTGACAACCCAGCCACTTACAAGCTATAACCAAAGCATTTATGCTCAAATGAAGACACTGCTGAGCTTGATAAGGAGTGACATGAATAGGGACGCCTGGGTGGCTCAGTCAGTTAAGCATCTGCCTTCAGCTCGGGTCATGATGCCAGGGTGCTAGGATCGAGTCCCGCATAGGCTCCCTGCTCAGGGGGGGGAGTCTCCTCCTCCCTCTCCTCCCTGTGCCTGCTCTCTGTCACTATCTCTTGTCTCTCTCTCTTTCAAATAAATAAATAAAATCTTTAAAAAAAAATTTAAAAAAGGTCTGAATTCTGGAGCCCGGCAATAGGTAGTTAACTTTGAGCCCCACCCCTACCCCAAGGGGTATTTTATGTGTGTAGAGGAAAGGATGCTTTGTTTGGTTGGTTCTTTCTCCCTTTGGATTCTAGTTAATCTTTTTTTAGTCAGAAGTATCAAATGCTTCACTGACCTTAAGAATAAGTATAATGAAAAAAAACCCTCTATCGTTCGCACAGCAAGTTTGTGGAGACGGGGCGCACAGCTCCCCGTGTGATGGGAACAGCCACCAGCCCTCAAGTGTGGGAGTGCTGAGAAGAAGGGAACCACGTGAGCTCATCACACAAGATAAAACCCCGAATATAATCAAGAGGACCCACTCCCTTTTTGGCCAGATTTATCCAGCTTCAACTGGCATTTGTCAAGCCTTGAACGGCTCCCGGGGTCTCAAGGCTTCCCACACTACATTCTTGTCTTCCTGGGTGGTGAACCCAAAGTCTCCACAGGCTTGGGTTTCCCCGATTCCACGAGGACGTGGGATAAAGGGGCGATCACTGCCAAGTGATGGAATAAATAAACCAGAGGCAGAAGGCACGGTCTCGTGCCTTAGAATCAGACAGCACCTGGTTTATGACCTGACACAGGGGCTCAGGCTAACTGAGGAAGCTGATGGCAATTCTCTCGAGCCGCGACCTCCTCCAACATCTCTGTCGGCAGAGAACACTTCTGTATTTTGGCAACTGGAGGGAGATGCCTTCCTGCCCATGATCTTTAAAACATCCTCCTTGCCCTAGGAGCAACCAAACAACGCCAGCCACCACAGATGACACACTTACCATGTTCCGGGCCCTGCATTAAAGCTTTTACACGTTTTCTCTCACTTCATCTTTGCAGCAACCCTATTTTATAGGTAGTCTTATCATCATAGTTTGGATGGAGAGACTGAGGGTTAGGAAGTCAACGTAACTTGCCCAAGATCACCCTGGAAGCAAGTCTTGGAACTGCCAGCCAGTGACCACCACTGACACCCTCCACATTTGGAGCTGGGTATATGCGTCTCCAGAAACCAAGCTCTTAATCACCGCCCCTCATTGGTACCTTCAACCACAGAAGCACCCTAGAAATTGCCAACCTGTCATGCAGTGTGTCCACCTCGCACCTCCGAAGCAGCCATGTGACCGGCATGAGGTTCATACACCAGCCCATGGTCCTGAGTGATGTCTGAATAGGACATGCCCAGCCTGACCTCCGTAAGGCCCAGTCTGCTCAGACTCTGTTCTGCAGACCACGTCTTCACCTCAAAGTTGTCCAAAAGCCCCTTTGTGATTCATACACTTTCTCAGACCGTGGACTCTGGAGTCAGATGGCCAGAGTTTAAATCCCTGGCTCCCCAGTTTAGGAGCTGTGTGGCCTTGGGCAACACACTTAGCCTCAGGGTGCTTTTTCTCATCTCTAACACAGGTACTCATGATAGTACAGGACCCGCCACTCAATATGCTATGAGGATTATATGAATTCTCTTTGTGAAGCACTCACCGTAGTGCCTGGCAAGAAGGAAGCCCTCAGCCACGGTCGCCGAGACTACAGCCAGGTGCGAATCAGCACTGGGAGCTTCTGGATAAATGTTTAGATTTTTCTTACAAACTAAATGCTTGGCAGCAAATAAAAGCAAAGATAGAGAGTGACCCAAGGGGATGTTTTTCAGAGATTGGACCCACTTGCCACTACATTCAAGTTCTACTTTAAGGTCACCCAAGAGAAAGCAGAACTGAATAAAAGAGTAAAGACTCCAAACTTCATTTTTAGATAGTTTTTTTCCCGGAACTTGGATGATAACAACTGGCACCGGGTCCTTTATTTTATTTTATTTTATTTTATTTTTTGCTTTGTACCAAGATCTTTCCAAGCATAACAGCTCCTCCAAAGTTTCCAAGGGAGAAGCCAGCCTACTCTCGGGTGTGTGTCCTCCAAGCATCTCTTCACGAAGCAGCAGATAAGAAGAATTAAGAGCCAGAAATCAATGTACAGAATCACATCATGAACCATAAATCAGGTAAGTCAAATTCTTCCGCAGCCCGCTTCCCGTCTTGTCTCCATGGACTGGAGGGAAATGCATTGCTCAGCTGCTGATCCATATTCCTTGTACTTGCCCTAATTAGCATTCTGAGTGGATGCCTCTCACAAGGAAAATCATCCTGCAACTTCTGTCGTTCTGATTATGCTGAAGCAGCAGAGGGTTTTCAGGAACCGCCTCTGACAAGCATTATTATATCTGGTAATTACTGTTCTCTTGGGTTGGTTGGAACAAAACAGACGAACTTATCGTGGCCGATCTCTTAACCTAAGCCGCGGAGCTTCTGACCCACAGCAACCAACCTACAGGATTGGCTAGCCTCCTTTCTGGCCCCTGTCGAGGTTTGTTTTCATTTAACAGGAAAAAAAAAATCCACCTAATATGATCACTACTACTTAATTCTTTTCTCCTATCTTGATGGGTTGAACACCTCAAGCTCCCTCTTACACAGAGAGTCCCCTTTAACATGTTGCACTGCTCCAGATAGTCCTGACATGAATGCCAAAGGGATGTTTGATAACTAAAAATTAGAAGTTCAGTTCTTTAGCCATATATTCTACTATCTGTCCTATAAACTTTGTTCCTGGCCCCAAAGAAGAGTCCGCAGGCATTGTTTACAGTGATTCGTATAGCAGCTAATGTGGGACCTTTCAAGTGTCCAGCATCATGTAAAATTGTTTTCTTGTAAAAGTGTTATCTGGGGCACCTGGGTGGATCAGTGGGTTAAAGCCTCTGCCTTCGGCTCAGGTCATGATCTCAGGGTCCTGGGATCGAGTCCCACATCAGGCTCTCTGCTCAGCGGGGAGCCTGCTTCCCCTCTCTCTCTGCCTGCCGCAGAGATTAATCTTGTGATCTCGATTTCTCTGTCAAATAAATAAATAAATAAATTTTAAAAATAAAAATGAAAGTGTTATTTTATTTCATAGAAACTATGTTGGCAGTTAATACAGTGATATTATATTTTCACTATCCCTATTCTAATGCTGAATAAAAGGAGGATCGGAGACTCAGAGGACCTGCCTCCAATGCCATGTAAGCTTGCCTTGAAGCCCTCGTGTTTACTCACTCGACTCTATTACCACTTATGCCACTCTTTTGAGCAAGGCTCAGATTTTCTGCTTTTAGACAGATTTTCTGCATTCTGAACCACGGCAGCCAGTCAAGCCACACCTGTCCTTCCCAAACATCTTCAGCTTACCGTGATGCAGCCCTTTTGACCCCGACTCCACATTCGGCAACTGGAACCACAACATGCACCATAATACTTTTCCAGTGCAGTTACTAAAAACCTGGGGCTGCTTCACTGTTCTCTGAGAATCTTCCATTGGCACTGAACTTCATCAATGAGTTTCTATCTTATCTGTCGGTCTGAATTACAAAATCTCTAAAGGCTAGAGCCACTAGGTTTATCACTCTATACCCTTCCTTTGGCACGGGGGCTACCCTATAAATACCCACTAACTGACTGATTTCCACATTTAACTCATGCAATAACTGCATTCTTGCTTCTAGAGCTGAATGCAAAGCACGGAAAAAATTCAATCCCTTCTTTTTCTCCTGTTCTTCAAGAATCTTTGAAAGGTCTTGACCATACTCCCAGCCAAGCCCTACCCCAGAACAGCACTCAGCTGACTCGATAATTATTGTCCAATACTGCCTTGTGTCCTATATTCTAGCCACAGGGCCAGACACCCACTCCTTTTTACATATCAAATAATAATATTTTGACAAGGATAAGGAAGAATGACTGATAATGAGTTTATGAACATTACTTCCCCAATATGTGTATGGTTTACAATAATAAACACATCTGTTGGCTTATAAGTTGCTAATAAAATATTCACGATGATTTAAAGACCTCAAATGAGTTTATGAGTGCTGTGGTTTATGTTTTTGGCAAACAACACTTGGGAGGCATAAGAAAGTTAATTTCCTTGGACCACAGAAAGAGAGTTGATGTGAATCACTATCCCATGTCCTGGCTGGCCCATCCTGAACAGTACAGACTGCATTGGGGAGGAAAGTGCCTCCTGTTTGGGAGTCAGTCTTCTTCTCAGCAGCTCTTGCAAACTTTTTTTTTTTTTAACTTAAATGAGGAATCAGAAGGAAAAGCAGGATATATTTGCTTCATTGTATGCACTTCTCCACCAGGTACTGCCTCATGAAAACTGACACCATAAAAACTAGATGTCTTGAGATTTACTGTTTTCTCCCTACTAATAAGAAGCTCTCTGATGACAAATGAAAATATCTTAGCAATTGCAACAATGTTTCAAGGTTTTTTTCTACTAAAATAAGTCCACAATGAGGGACTGCCATACGAAAACAATTATAAGACGCAAATTGGATTTTTTGCATAATCATTTGAGGTGATTTGCTCTAACTCTGGGTTCAGCAGCAATTTGCTTCTACCTCCTTAATATGCACCAATGACTGACAACTTACTAATGCCAATGTCGGCAATTATGTCACTAAAATAAAACCCAAAGTTCTACAGAGTCTCAACTATGCTATTTAAAAAATTACAAATATGATATTATATGGGGCAGAGGGATGATACAGAGAAAAATTAATAAGTGTGTAAATTTTGTTACAGATGACTTGTAGCCATTAAAAAGACAAATCTGATGAGTGCAAATAAATTGAAAAATAGTGTGGAATGGGAATGGTGTTTTTTGAATATGTACCTCCAACCTCTGATCTCTCAGCATCAGGCTCGAGAGACACTGCAAAAAGGTAGGTTTCGTGAAAGTTTAGAGATAACCTATACCACACACATTCTCAGAGACTCCCAAGATGCATCAGGAAAATCTAGGCTCTGAAAAGGTCTGCAAGTAAGGTAACTTGCTTAGCTTGGTTTAACTCTGTATTTCCTAACCTTAGTTACTCATGAAGCCATTTTTATTTTTCTACTGAGCATCTACAAAAACGTATTAAACTTCTGTGGCTTTGCAGAAATCCTGCAGTCGAAAGGGGAAAACACTGGGAAATGTAGCCAAGGGGGAAGTAAGCCAAAGCCAGCATGCTTTTGCTGTGGTACATGCCAACAGCAGACACATTCGGGTTTTCAATCAGGGTAAAAGATGTTGATGTAATAATTCCTGAGAGGCAGAAAAAAAAGGCAATTAGAAAGTTGAATCCACTAAATGAAGTCTTGGTGGGTCAGCTGGTGCTCCTCTTCATGACAGTCAAGTTCCAGAGATCCAGCTGCTTGAGTGAAGATTAATCTTTACCATGAAAATCTATAAAAATGCTTTTGACCTACATTTCATTTGTACAACTTAGACAAATCCAAACTGCATGGATACCTAGATTAGCAGGAAATGGAAAATACAGACTTGTAGATAAACAGCAATAGGACCATCCCTGGGTATATATGTAGGTGGGTTTCGTAGGCCAGTGGGGTGCCTTTGCTCTCTTTTCTGAGCACTTTCTCCTCTTGTTCCAAGGTCCCAGTGCACTTGGTTTCTCCCACACGGCAAATCTTGTAAGCCCTTTCATGCCAGATGTGTTATCCCTTCTAGGGACATGAGCAGCTTGAAAGAGGTATGATAATGTTTAATACAAGTTATTTAACATAATTAATTCTTCCAGGGGGGGATAGAGGCATTGATAACAGATATTTTGCAAGGAAAGAATTTCCTCCTACCCTTGAAATCAGATCAAAGTAGCCACTGCATCATCTCTGCCATTAAGCAGAATTACGCAGACTGCGTTAATGGAATATATTTTGCCCATTAAAAAAAAAGAAGAAGAAGAAAAGGAGAGAGAGAGAGAGACAGAGAGAGAAGTTATCAGCGACAACAGAAGCTGCCAATTACAGCACAGCTAATGAGTACCAAGTACTGTGCTAAGTGCTTTATACGCATCAGCCCCCTCACTTTATTGTTGATTTGGTGTTGCCATGATATTCATTCTATTGAGGAGGAAACCAAGGTTCAGAGCATAAAACCACTTCTGCAAAAATCCCATGGCTGGTATACTTCAAGGCTGGATTTGAATCCAAGGCAGTGTGGCTCAGCTGCTATGTTGGATAGCCCTCTTGGTCTGGGCCACTTGCAACAATGGTATTTCATATGACATTTGCATTACTCTACGTGCCACCCAACTGGTTCTAGCAAGACGTTTCCACATCCCTAACAACTTCCGTGCAGAGTCTATTTGGCGGGCTAGGTCTTTGAAACCACCCCTCAACCTTCATCGATAGAACATATTGGCATGCTGAAATGGCATCCTGCTCTTCAATCAAAAGTGACGATACTCCAGGGTTTAGCTCAATAGGTAATTTTCAATAAACTTTTTGTCTTAGAATGGTTTTAGATTATAGAACGAATGCTACAATGGTACAGAGTTCCTATATACCCCCTGACCGGCTTCTCCTATTCCTATTCTCTTAAACTATCATGGTATATGTGTCCCAACTAATCAACAAATATGGATATATTATTATTATTATAACTAAAATCCACACTTGATCCAGATTTCCTGAGTTCTCACCTAATGTCCTCTTTCTGTTCCGGGATCGTATTCACTCATCGTGTCTCCATGGGTTCCCCTTGGCTGTGACAGCTTCTCTGAGACTCTCCTTGTTATGAGGACGTTGGCAGTTGTGCAGAGTCCCGGTTTGGTATCTCCTGGAATGTACTTCAAATGGGATTTTTCTGCTGTTTTTTTCTCATGGTTAGGCTGGGATAATGGGTGTTTTAAAGAGGAAGTGCCATTCCTATCATTTTGCATGACTTATCCCTGTTGATGCTAACCTTGATCCTCTGGCTGAGGTGGTGATCAAGCTTCTCCACTGAATAGCTATTCCGTGTTCCCTCCCTTTCTGTACTGTACTCTTGGAAGGAAGTCACTGTGTATAGACCACATTTGAAGAGTGGGAGTTATAGTCCACCTCCTTGAAGGGAGAGCAGCTATAGACATTATGTTGAATTCTTCTACATGGGAGATCTATCTCTGCCCCCACCCATTTGTACATATCACTTGTTTCTTTGACTTTTAATTTATGTTATCCTTTAGATTGCAATCCAGTACTGCTGTATTTTGTTATTCAAATGATTCCAGTGTGGCCATTGGGAACTCTTGCTCTGTGTTTTTGGCAGCATCCCACCATTGTGTTTTTGTTGTTTGTGCATTGAGCACGTGCTGATTACTTTCTGACAATACAAATTCTCCAGAGTCTTATGAATTCCCTGCCCCAGTCCAAGAATCTGCCATTTCTCCAAGGAGTCCTAGTTCCTTTTACTGGGAAACAGTATTAGAAACCAAGATCCGGGAAAGAATTTTTATTAACGTTCATGAAAACCTTTTACCTTTTTCCAATAGCCCATCCTTAATCTTCTAAACAGAATCAATCCCTGTCTATGCAACCATACAAGACAACTGAAAACAAACTGTCTGATAAACAGAGAGCTTAAATCGTCCATGCCGAATGACTCCCAGCATCCCTTTGAGCTGAGAAGGGATCCACAACTCCTCCTCAGATCAGATTGTCAAGTAGCCCGCCAGGCTCAAATTTTTCATTTTCTCAATACTATGAGAATTTTGTCCCAAAGAATGAACATTCCCAAACATCTTCAGAAAATGGAGCACAAAGAGCCTGCCCTTCTTCACCAGTGCCATATCATTTCATGTGTTTCTAAGGGTGCAGGAGGCCACAGGGGCCAAAAAAGCAAGGCGGCCTCCTTAAAAACATGTGGTCAGGACATGTGCACCTATGGTGTCTCCAGGCTCTGTAGGATAAGCTGACCCCGTGTCCTCTACTGCCTTTTCCTACCCTCTGTGTGGGGCTCATCCTTGTCTAACGGGTAACCTCTCACAGACTGTCCACAGCCTATAAATGATTGCTCTGTGGTTCCCAGCTAATGGCTCCATCTATCATTCATCCATTCCACACTGCGCCAGGCTGGCCCAGGCCCTGGGATCTGAGATATATAAGAGTGAACGCTAATAGACTAACGCCCTATACTCCGAGCTGATACTCCACAGGGACGCAGGGCAGCAGAAAAATGGCAGGTGGTCATAAGTGCTAAGAAGAACACTGGAGCCAATGAGGAAGGATGCCCAGTCTCTGGACCAAGGTTTCATCAGAGAACCCTCCTGAATGTATCCCCACCACTCTCCCTCACCTTAGCCTGCTATATTTGTGTTTCTAGCACTACCTGTCATTTACTAGGTTGAGTGTAACTGTTTGTCTGTCTTCCCCCGTGGACTGACGACTCCTTGGGAGCAGAGATGATGAGGGTTATCTCACTGGTGCAGCACTGTGTGGAAAGCCAAGCCCCCAGAAAGCTTCAGACAAACTCCAAGGCAATTGATTGGCATGAGATTCTGCAAACAATGAAGGCATGGTCTGCAACCCAGCTTTGTCCCCTAATTAAATAATTTGAACGCTGCATCTTATGCTATCGTAAATCAAAAATCCCTGTGTGTTCTACACCTGCATCTCAAAGAATAAACCATTCAGTATTAGTCAAAGATTTATGAAGAGCGACACATGGAAAAATCCAAAACAATGATGTGAAAGGAACAGACCTTGAACACAGGGCAGGATTGGGGAAATTTGTTCAGTGTGGGGGTGAGGGTCAAAGATTGTCTGAATATGATGTGTCTAGAAAGGAAGCCATTTTGGCCAAAACCAAGAACAAAAATCCTCATTCAAGGGGTGCCTCGGTGGCTCAGTGGGTTACACCTCTGCTTTTAGCTCAAGTCATGATCCCAGGGTCCTGGGATCGAGCCCCACATCCGGCTCTCTGCTCAGCGGGGAGCCTGCTTCCCCCTCTCTCTCTGCCTGCCTCTCTGCCTGCTTGGGATCTCTCTCTCTCTGTGTCAAATAAATAAATAAAATCTTAAAAAAAAAAAATCTTCATTCAATTCACCACTTGTGACATGTTTCCTCCTGGGCTTAAAAAACTCTCCTCATAGTATTGCTAAGAAAATGTAAAAAGATTGTGTGCATGATTCTATGCCCAGGACCCGGCCGCTAGTAATTCTACGGTAAATGGTACTGACATAAGAACAGTGACAACTAACACACTCTTTTTTTTTTTTTTAAAGATTTTACCTATTTATTTGACAGAGATCACAAGTAGGCAGATAAGCAGGCAGAGAGAGAGGAGGAAGCAGGCTCCCTGCTGAGCAGAGAGCCCGATGTGGGGCTTGATCCCAGGACCCTGAGATCATGACCTGAGCCTAAGGCAGAGGCTTTAACCCACTGAGCCACCCAGGCGCCCCTAACACACTCTTATATAGACTACCACCCAGTTTGCTAAACCCTTTTCTGCACGAACTCATTTCATGCTCACAGTAACCCTAGGAGTGAGGTGCAACCACCATCTCCTTGTAGCCAAAAACCCCAAGCTCCAAGAGGCTCAATAACTGTCCCAAGAGCATAAAACCAGCAAATGACTGATCTAGAATTGGAATCCCTGAATTGACTGACTCTGTAGCTCAGCTCTTCATGTCAGATACACACACACAGTACACCTGCATGGTGTATACACACACACACACACACACACATACACACACACCCCATGCATATGTTGTATATATACACACATGCATGTATTTACAAAGCTGATACCCCACAGCACAGAGGAGGCCACTCCTGGGAAACACACTTGTGCTATACTTGGATGACAAGGCACTGGACCCAAGGCTTGGGGTTGTCATGCCATGCCACGTGGGAAAAAGCAACCCCAGGTGTGCCAAAGGCCAAGGGTCACATCTAGAGCCACAGCTTTGGTCCTGCTACCTGAGTCTGTGTGATCTCTCCTCCCACCCCAGCCCAGGACTACCCCTTCCATTCATCAGACAGCTCTGTGATATTAGGCAGCTACCTATCTCCATGGAATGAAATAAAACAAATACATCTTATAGCCATGAAACCTGTAGCCTTGCCCTTGATAAAACCATGTACTATTAACTCTAATGCCTGTGAAAACCATTCATTCATTCATTCATTCATTCATTCAACACAATTTATGGACCCACCAGTATAGGCCAGATACTTTATTATACACTGGAAATACACAGGTGAACAAACTGGACAAAAATCCCTTTCAGCTCCAAGACAGCATTCTAACAGCATCTAGAAGAATTCTTACAACAAAGCCACATATTAATTACATATGTATGCAACAAGGCTAGCCCAGTACAAGGCCTGCTTCTCTAGCAGACGCTAACATATTAATAAATATATTGCTTTAGATTTTTCAAGGAGTTCTGACAACCATCACTTTGGAGGGCTCCTTACCCTTATCCAGAAAGGTAGAAACAAGTCACAGGGCCCCTACCTTACAGATGGTAGCTCTATGGTTTCATTTGGTTAGCTATCAGATCAAGGATCAGAAGTAGGCTTTTTAATTCTGATTTAAGAACCTCTTCCACTCAACCGAGGTACTACGTTTCAACAAACAGAAACCCTTATCAACACCCAGATATTTGGCAGCTGAAACACTGAAGCCACACATTTCCCAAAGACCCAAGCCCCCAACCAGTGAGCATTCTCCATTATCATTTCAACGTGGTGACACCCTAAAGACATCATATGAAACCACTGACCACGGAGGCCTGGCTTCTCCATTATTGGAGTGGATATTTTCTTGTAAACTGCAGCCTGTGGACAATATCCTCAGGCAGAATCCAGAAATGAAGTCAATGCAAGTCACCACATGTCTCCATCACCATCCATCATGTTTACCAGAGCTGGATATCTTTTGGCAACAGACTCAATTTATGCAATTAAAAAGAAGCTTGGAAATTCCAGATCATTTAATTAATCTTTATGTATTTTGTCCTATTAAGCAGCAGAGAAAATGTTTACAGCTCAATTGAATGAATTAGCATATATAATTCTTCCTTTTGCAGAGAGATTTGTGTACATCTATCTGTATAAAATACTGTTGAAATAAAAATGTCAAATCAAGATTCTTTGGCAAGATAGAAGGTATTTTATAAGACTGTGGAGGTGACATGCAGCCTGAATAATCTCTCATACAAATTTACTGCATTTCTTGAGCTGTAAGTATAACATGCTTAATGAAGCTCTACATTGGCAACCTGTCTCCCACAGAGTCCGACAGAGCTTGCCTTTAGAATCTCCTGTGTCTAGCTGTGGCTCAGAAACGATTTACATGCTAAGATGAGTTTCTCATTCATAGATGATAAGATATACACTTCAAAAATTATTATGCCTTTTCAGAAATTAATGACCCTCACAACTTACCAATTTAAACATGTATTGGCTTAGTTAATTCTTGTGAGTACTGGGAAACATTTTCTTGAACATAAGTAAGGTTCGTCAGTGTCTCAGTCAGTTTGGAATGCTACTGCAAAAACCACCATAAACTGGGTGACTTAAACCACAGATACTGATTTCTCACAGTCCTGGAGCCTAAAGAGTCCAAGATCAAAATTCCAGCACATTCAGTGCCTGGCAAGCTTCTCCATTTTTCCATTTCTTTGTGTCTTCCTCAATTTCTTTCAGGAGTATTCTATAGTTTTCTGAGTCCAGATTCTTTGCCTCTTTGATTAGAATTATTCCTAGGTATCTTACAGTTTGGGGTGAAATTGTAAGTGGAATCGACTCCTTAATTTCTCTTTCTTCTGTCTTGTTGGTGTACAGAAATGCACCTGATTTCTGTGCATTGATTTTATATCCTGACACTTTACTGAATTCCTGTAGAGTTTTTACAGTTTTGGAGCAGAGAATTTTGGATTTTTCACATGAAGTATCATATCATCCGCAAAGATGAGAGTTTGACTTCTTTGCCAATTTGGATGCCTTTTATTTCGTTTTGTCATCTGATTGCTGAGTCTAGGACTTCTAGTACTATGTTGAATAACAGCGGTGATAGTGGACAGCCCTGTTGTGTTCCTGACCTTAGGGGAAAAGCTTTCAGTTTTTTGCCATTTGAGAATGATATTTGCTGTGGGTTTTTCATAGATGGCATTTATGATATTGGGGTATATATCCTCTATCCCTATACTGTGAAGAGTTTTGGTCAAGAAAGGATGTTGTACTTTGTCAAATGCTTCTTCAGCATCTATTGAGAGTATCATATAGCTCTTGTTCTTTCTCTTATTAATGTATTGTATCACATTGTTTGATTGCTGTGGATGTTGAACCCACTTCGCAGCCCAGGAAAAAATCCCACTTGGTTGTGGTAAATAATCCTTTTAATGTTCTGTTGGATCCTATTGGGTAGTATTCTGGTGAGAATTTTTGCACCATGTTCATCAGGGATATTGGTCTGTAGTTCTCTGTTTTGATAGGATCTTTGTCTCGTTTTGGGATCAAGGTAATGCTTGCCTCATAGAATGTGTTTGGAGATTTTCCTTCCATTTCTATTTTTTGGAACAATTTCAGAAATATAGGTATTAATTATTCTTGAAATGTTTGGTAGAATTCCACTGAGAAGTTGTCTGGCCCTGGACTCTTTTGTTGGGAGATTTTTTTGATTACTCTTTCAATTTCCATACTTGTTACGGATCTGTTCAGGTTTCCTATTTCTTCCTGGTTCAGTTTTGGTTGTTTATACATCTCTAGGAATGCATTCATTTCTTCCAGATTGTCTAATTTGCTGGCATATAGTTGCTCATAATATGTTTTTATAATTGTTTATATTTTTTTGGTGTTGGTTGTGATCTCCCGTCTTTTATTCATGATTTTATTTATTTGGGATCTTTCTCTTTTATTTTTGATAAGTCTGCCCAGGGGTTTATCAATCTTATTAATTCTTTCAAAGAATAAGCTCCTAGTTTCACTGATCTGTTCTACTGTTCTTTTGGTTTCTATTTCATTGATTTCTGCTTTGATCTTTATTATTTCTCTTCTCCTGCTGGGTTTAGGCTTTTCTTTGTGTATTTAAGAAGTTTCTTGTTTCTTAAGAAAGGCTTGTATTGCTATATACTTCCTCTCAGGACCACCATTGCTGCTTCCCAAAGGTTTTGAACAGTTGCGTTATCATTTTCACTTGTTTCCATGAATTTCTGAAATTATTCTTTAATTTCCTGGTTGACCCTTTCATTCTTTGGTAGGATGCTCTTTAGCTTCCATGTATTTGAGTTCTTTCCAACTTTCCCCTTGTGGTTGAGCTCTAGTTGCAAAGCACTGTGGTCTGAAAATATGCAGGGAATGATCCCAATCTTTTGGTACCAGTTGAGACCTGATTTGTGACCCAGGATGTGATCTATTCTGGAGAATGTTCCATGTGCACTAGAGAAGAATGTGTATTTTGTTGCTTTGGGGTGGAATGTTCTGAATATATCTGTGATGTCCATCTGGTCCAGGGTGTCATTTATTTCCTTGTTGATCTTTTGCTTAGGTGATCTTCTGTTTCAGTGAGGGTGGTGTTAAAGTCCCCTACTATTATTGTGTTATTGTCAATGTGTTTCTTTGTTTTTGTTATTAATTGGTTTATATAATTGGCTACTCCCATGTTAGGGGCATAGACATTTAAAATTGTTCAATCTTTTGTTGTACAGACCCTTTAAGATGGTACAGTGTCCTTCCTCGTCTCTTATTATAGTCTTTGGCTTAAAGTATAATTTGTCTGATATAAGGATTGCCACCCCAGCTTTCTTTTGATGTTCATTAGCATGGTAAATTATTTTCCAACCCCCACTTTAAATCTGGTAGTGTCTTTGGGTGTAAAATGAGTTTCTTGCAAACAGCATATCGATGAGCCTTGGTTGGTTTTTTTTGTTTTGTTTTTTGTTTTTTTTCCCGTCCATTCTGACCCTATGTCTTTTTATTGGGGCATTTAGCCCATTTACAGTCAGGGTAACTATTGAAAGATATGAATTTAGTGCCACTGTATTGTCTGTAAGGTGACTGTTATTGCACATTGTCTCTGTTCATTTCTGGTCTGTATTACTTTTAGGCTCTCTCTTTGCTTAAAGGACCCCTTTCAATATTTCCTGTAGGGCAGGTTTGGTGTTTGCAAATTCTTTTAGTTTTTGTTTGTCCTGGAAGCTTTTTATTTCTTCTTCTATTTTCAATGAGAGCCTATCTGGATGTAGTATTCTTGGCTGCATATTTTTCTTGTTAATGCTCTAAATATTTCATGCCAGGCCTTTCTGGCCTGCCACGTCTCTGTGAATAGGTCTGCTATTAGAATTCTAATATTTCTACCATTGTAGGTTACTGACCTCTTATCCCCTCAGGATTTTCTCTTTGTCTCTGAGACTTGCAAGTTTTCCTAGTAGGTGTGACAGGGTGTGGACCTATTTTTATTGATTTGTGGGGGGGTTCTCTATGTCTCCTTGATATTGATGCCAATTTCCTCCCCCAGATTAAGGGAAGTTTTCCACTATAATTTGCTTCAATATACCTTCTGCCCCTTCTGTCCTTCTTCTTCTTGGGCCCCAATATTTTAATATTGTTTTGTCTTTCAGTATCACTTATCTCTTGAATTCTCCCCTCATGATCCAGTATTTGTTTACCTTTCTTTTTCTCAGCTTCTTTATTCTCCATCATTTGATCTTCTATATCACTAATTCTCTCTTCTGCCTCATTTAGCTGAGCAGTAAGAGTCTCCATTTTTGGTTGCTCCTCATTAATAGCTTTTTTTATTTCAACTTGGTTGGATTTTAGTTCTTCTTTTCTCCAGAAAGGGATTCTCTAGTATCTTCTATGTTTTTTTGAAGCCCAGCTAATATCTTTATAGTCACCATTCTGAACTCTAGTTCCAATATCTTACTAATGTCCATATTGTTTAGGTCCCTAGCAGTTGGTACTACCTCTTGTTCTTTTTTTTTTTTTTTGAGGTAAGTTTTTCTGGATTGTCATTTTGTCCAGAGAAGAATAAATCAATAAAAGAACAAAATGCTAAAAGGGTATCCACAACCCCAGAAAAATATAATTAAACAAATCAGAAGGGACCAGAAACCGGGGGGGGGGGGGGAGAAGGGGACAAAACTGAATAGGCTGGTGAATAGAGCAGAGCTACACACTTGATTTTGGGTATATTTAGGTCTATTAGAAGAAATTGCCTCTCAAAATTTTAAAGAAATAAAAACATACACAAACACACACACATACATACATACACACACACATACAAATAAGGGTAAATATGATGAAGTGATGGCATATGACTGTAGAAATGAAAATTTAAAAAAGATTCTTTAAAAAGGTATTTATAAGGTAAGATGTTGGTTAAAATAGGAAAGAGGAAAAATTAGAAAAAAAGAAAAAGAAATAAAGAAAATGCTAAGATTTCAACTTTGAAAAACTAAAGGGGGGAAAAGCTATGAATTCTATGTGCTGTATTCCCCTAAAGCTTTAGTTCTGCAGTTCTCTTTGAATGGTAAACTTGATCTTGCCTGGATGTTCTTGCTGATCTTCTGTGAGAGGAGCCTGTTGCTCTGATTCTCAAATGTCTTTACCCGAGGCAGAATTGCACCACCCTTGCTGGGGCCAGGCTAAGTAATCTGCTTAGGTTTGCTCTCAGTAGCTTTTGTTCCCCAAAAGCTTTGTGGAATGAGAACCCACAAATGTTATAGAACAAAAGGCCCAAACAAGAAAGAGAATCAATTCTGCCCAGACTGGACACAGCCACATTGTCAGTTCAAGAAATGTTTGATCCATTTCTGATGTTTCAACATAGCACAAAGATAGGTCTGGCACAGTGGAAGAAACAAATTTGGCTCCCAGAGGTGCCCAAGACACACAAATCTTTAGGGGCCAGTGGCCTCTAGAAAGATGTTAAGTTCTTCCGTAAAAATAAAGAAACAAAAAAGCAAGCTCCTACTGGCATATCTGAAACCCATATGTGAAAGCCCAAACTGAAAACCTAAACTCTTCTCAAGACAATACAGGCAGTAATGCTTCATCTTTGTCCCCCATCTGTGAAACAGTGATTCTGCCATCTCTCAACTCAGACTATGAGGATATTGTCTGGTCACCACAGTGAACACCTTAGTACAAATCAGGAGGGACCTGCTGAGAGCAATAATGGGGATAGAATAAAATTGCAGGTAAAATAGGTCACAGGTTCTTGTTCTTAGGGTTCTGATCAAGGTCTGAATTCTAAGTGTGAAATAAAAAGACTTGAAATAGACTCAAATCCTTATGAAATTAATAAAGAGATCACTGCTACACTGTGGCTACCTCCTCAAACACAGAGCCCATGTTCCCACCAAAGAATCCGGTCAGAGTCCATAAATATTTGTTCAGTCACTCTAACATCATTTAGTGGTGCCCTGGGCCAGGTGACTGATGTACATTATGTCTAATTCTCAGTGGAAGGCAAGTATTATCCCCATTTTGCAGGTGATGCATACAAACCCAGAGATGTCAGATCTCTCCATAAAATCAAACCCAGTTAAGTGTAAGAGCGAAGTTTTGAACCCAGGCTTCTGTTCCCCCATCCTGCTAAGGAAACCAAATGGCAGATCTGTTAAGGCTCAAAATGTAGACCTCTAAACAGGTCTCCACTTTTGAACTATAAAATCAGGAGAATGAACCAAATCTTTTTATGCCCTCGAAGTTCTGAAAGTGCATTATTCTATTGTCCCTGGTGTCTGAGCTCCAGGTAGAAATTCAGTTCTGGCAAAGGTCACATGGTATATTCCAAATCACATACATTTTATTTTTTATTTTTCATTTTTTATTTTTTTTAAATATTTTATTTATTTGACAGAGAGAGATCACAAATAGGCAGAGAGGCAAGCAGAGAGAGAGAGAAAGGAGGAAGCAGGCTCCCCCCCGAGCAGAGAGCCCATGCAGGACTCGATCCCAGAATCCTGAGATCATGACCTGAGTTGAAGGCAGAGGCTTAACCCACTGAGCCACCAAGGTGCACCTAAATCACATACATTTTAAACCAAAATAAAAGAGAAGGCATAAAGAGTTCCTGGAACAAACTGTATGGTGACTAACATAACTAATAAAAATATAAAAGTAAAATAAAATAAAACAAATGTTGCTGCCATTAAAAAAAGGTAAAAAAAAAAAAAAAGAAAGAAACTTTATCTACAAAGGGAATATTATACAATAATCACACACCTAATTAATAGGCTTTCCTGAGAACCTAACTGATAAGAGCAATTGTGTCCCAAACATGCTAGCCATGTGTATAACGAAGATACTGGTCCTATCAGAGCCCTGACCAAAAACAAAGATGGAAGAAATTTTCATAGCAGTCACCAAGAAACAATTAGCCAAATACTGACATAATAGGAGAAAACTGTAATTTTGTAATATTTCAGATAGACCACTGTATGAAAGTTCTTGATAAAAAACTTTCTTGAAATCCCATTAGAAAAGAAAATAGCAAAAACAATTTTAGAGACTCAAAAGGCATAGTTAGCATGGTAAAATGCCAAGTGCAAAACAAGATTGAGGTTTTGTTAGAATATTTACAAGAATCTTTCAGGAAGGAGAGAGAGTTTTAATAAGAAGAATCCTTAATTAATTCCCCCAACTTGTCAGCATGCTTCAAGATGTGCCCTATTCTACCAGGCTCTGTGGATGACTAAGGAGCACAATCACCAAATTTTCAGCAGGACTGCATTCATCTATCAAAGTCAAAACACTAGTAGGGATACTGACAGTCCCTTAATATTAGGACACACAGGAAATAGGTCCAAAATGCTTATGAAAGAGGAGGTCATTTATTCAAAGACAGCAAATATTTAATATTTCCTTTCTGTGACGAATGGAGGGTTGTAATGCCTGCTAGGAATGAGCATAAATCCTCCAGATTCCTTTGAAGGAAGGAAAACCCAAAGGGCCCATGGTTTATTATCCAAACTTACAGAGTTCCAACAGGTGTCAATAATGGTTTTCATACCGAGATCCCTGTAAAGCTTCTGAGGCATCTTTATCCATCTCTCCAAACGTATCCCTGGAAAAATGGGAAGGGTGTCCCAGAAAACAGGAATCTTAGACCAAATGGAGGATGTGGAAGTCACTGGGGGAATGATAAATGTTAAACATCCAGCTCCCCAGGACAAAGAATGGAAGGAGGCTGGGTGGAGAGCCCTGAATTATAACATTTGCCAATTTCCATGGTGTAAATACTCTACCCCAGTCAACTGCAAGCTTCCAACATGAAGTCACTAAACATGAAACTGGGAACCGACAAGCACAATGGGCCCTTAAGACCTGATATCAGCCAGCTTCAGCACAAACTGGAATGGGTAAGAGGAGACGAGGCAGTCACAGAGGTCTTTCATATGCAGATCTACAGGTAAGTACTGGTTACTTACCTATCTGGAAGGCATTATAATGGCCCTCAGTGATGTCCACACCTTAATCCCAGAACCTATAAATATGTCACCTCACATGGCAAAAGAGACTCCCCAGATATGATTAAGTTAAGGATTTTGAGATGGGGAGATTATCCTGGATTATGGAGTCACAAGGGTCCTTAAGGGGAGAAAGCGAGATGACAGAGGAGATATGACAGAGGTCAGAGTGTGCTATGGAAAGGAACCATGAGTCAAGGATGACCTCTGGGAGCTGGAAAAGGCAAGGATCAGATTTTCCCCAGAGCCATAAGCAGGAGCATAGCTCTGCAAACACCTATAACAACTATTTTTGACTTCTGACCTCTAGAACTATAAAATACAAAATCTGTACTGTTTTAAGCAAGTAGCTTTGTGGTTATTTGTTACAACAGCAGTAAGAAACTAATACGCTGACTAAAACCCCAGACTCATAAAAATACAGGTAGAAATCAATATGCTAATACTGAGGACAAATACAAACTGTAAGACAGAATTCACAAAAATAGAGCCTTTCACCTCACCCCAGAGTCAACTCAGACCTGCAAGTAAGAAAAACAGCTTTCCACAGCAGGAAATTTCATGTTTTTTTTAAAAAAAAAAAAGCAGATTTTTTTTCAGGCTTGTCTGAGAAAACCAGGACATCTAAACCCACTGACCCCACAACTCCTAGGGCAACACATCAGCAGAGGGGAGATGTAGTTCCCCTACCTGCTACCCTCATCAACAAGGAATGGCCTGTCTGGTCCCTGGTGTATGATCAACAAGGAATGGCCTGTCTGGTCCCTGGTGTATGAAAGTAGGAAACCCCTGCTCTACACTGAACTTGGCTGGCACATAAAGAAGGCAGAGATGAGAGGAAAGTCCCACAAAGTGAGAAGGTGGTCTCCCATCGCCCCCAACCCTTCCTCCCCTTCCATCCCCACATGGGTGTTGAGAGTTCCAAAGAAGAGAGGAGGGGACGCACACCTCCATCCCCCCATCTCTCCCAGGAGCCTGTGTTCGTTTGCTGGGTCTGCCGTAACAAGCTGCCCCAACCTGTGGCTCAACACAAGACACTTACTCTCTCGCCATTCTGGAGACCAGAAGCCTGAAATCCAGATGTCAGTAGGGCCACGTTCCCTCCAAAGGCTCTCGAGGAGAATCCAGTCCTTGCCTCCTCCAACTTCTGGTGGCCATCGGCATTTCGTGGCTCTGTCTTCACCTCCTCCCCTCCTTGGATGTCGGCATCTCCCTTTGCCTCCTTCTCATAAGGACACTTGTGATGGCATTTAGGGCCCATTTGAATAATCCAGGGCCATCTCCTCATCTCAAAACCCTTCACTACACCTACAAAGACCCTTTTTCCAAATAAGGTGACATTTACAAATGCCAGGGATTAAGACTTGTTATCCTTGGTGTCCATTATTCAACCCACTTCAGTGTCCATTAACTCCCTAGCCCAGGGAAGAGCTAGGGGAAGGAACCCCATCACAGATGGAGGCTGCCAATATGAGGGGGTAGGAGAGACTTAAGAGCCAGGCTCCCCGTGCCCAGAGACCCCTCTTGCCCTCTCAGTCATTGCCCTGTTGGAAAATCCTCTGGCTGCTTCCCCATCACACCAGAAATACAACCCTGCATGCCCTCTCCCCTCCCCTCACCCACCCACTGCCTCCTTTTACTCCCCTACAGGATGGGCTCTCAGCCCAGAAAGGACATCTTTGAAAAGGCCTTCCCCAACCTGCTACCTAACATCAGAGCTATCTTATCTTCCCTCCCTTTTGGCCCTGGTCACTACCTGGAATTACTCCTCTTGTTCTACTTTGTCCCTCTTTGTCCCCCTCCACCAAATAGAAGCTCCAGGAAACCAGGGGACCTTGTCCAGCTTAATCTTGCTGCGGCCTCCAGGCCCACAGGGCTGGTGCTCCAAATAATCAAAGGCAAATGAATGGTTTCCCCATTTCACACCACGAGGATGATTTCAAGTCCTGCCTGGGTACTGCTGTCTTCCACCTGGGCTCATTTTTTGACAAAAATAAAATAGTTAATACATTAGTCCTGGGTTTCCTTCAAATGTGCTCTGTTAAAGCACGAATGTTAAAAAGCTTTTCTAACCAGACAATTATATGGTGCTGCCTTCCAGCTGGAGTGCAAAAGCCATTATGTTTTCTTTGAAACGCTTTTTCCTTACCTAATTAGTTTCAAATGTTGATATTAATCCAGAAGCTCGATTGCAGGTGTGACCCTGGGGTACTCACAACCAACCCCCGTCCCTCTGGGGGGACGGCAACCTATCCGTGCAAACTTCAAAGGAAAACGGGACATTTCAACAATTCAACAAATATTAGCTTTTGTCTAGATTATATGAAATACATCTGTACTTGGACTCCTCAAACATCATGAAAACATGAATTTTTAAAAATCATTAAAATGTGAAACAATGTTTTATTGCAAGAAGATCGATACTAAGAAGTTGTTAAGTTTGGAATACAAAGAGTCCCATCTTTCAAGGCCTCTGCTTCCTCAGCTCTAAAATATCTTCTGCAAAGGGTAGGTGTCAGGCTTCTTCAATTGTATGCCCCTCCCAACCTCCTGGAAATTAAAAGTGGGAAAGGGAATATAAAACAGAGAGGAACAGAGGCACAGATATCAAAAGAGTCCACAACCCAAAAAGGTGAAGATCACCTTATTTAGTGGCCCAGCACAGGACTACTGAGATTTTATTTAACAAAGTAAGGAAATTAAAGAGGGAATGCACACACACACACACCCCTAGTGCCTATTATTATGATCATTTCTCTAATTTTATTTTATTTTTTTAAGATTTTATTTATTTACTGGACAGCGAGAGAGAGAGATCACACATAAGCAAAGCAGCAGGCAGAGTGAGGAGGGGGAAGCAGGCTCCCCTTCTGAGCAGAGAGCCCAATGTGGGGCTCAATCCCAGGACACTGGGATCATGACCTGAGCCGAAGGCAGAGGCTTAACCCACTGAGCCACCGAGGCGCCCTTTGATTTTTTTTTTTTTTTAATCAAAAAGAAGAGCAAGCTCAAAATAAATAAGCTTAGCCCTCCAATGGGATATGTTTACATGTATGTACACACCTCTCAGCCCCCGCACTATTCTTTTTTCTTTTTGGTTCATTGAGACCAGCGGAAATATTTTTCATACCAGCAGGAGCTGGCCTATGGACCTGAGTTTGGAAATTACTTGTGAAAACCCGCGTGACAGTAAAGTAAAGAATGTGGTAGTCTGAGCTCCCACCCCCACCAGCTTTACTCACTTGGAAAAGAGGGACATCTACCCCCAGGAAGGCAAGGTAAACCCAGCAAACAAAGACAAGATACATCTTGCCTTCTAAAATCAAAAGGTCAAGTCTACATGTACATAAGAGTATTTGAAGGGAGACGAAGTGGGGCAGAACCTTTCACTCCCACATCAACCCAGGGCCTTGGGAGGACTGTGGCTACTCCGGGGAGCTGACGCGGGTGGAGAGAGAGGGTAGGGAGGATGCAGCGTGCACGGGAGGGGACGTGAGTGCGTGGGATGACGTCCCAGCCACAAGCCCACTGATGGATGCCTGGCAGATGTCACCTCTGAGGATCCCTCCTCCAGGGCACTATGCTTTCTGCAGACTGCCTGCTCCTATCAGGCTTGTGAAAAGACTCCAGCCAAAGGACAGAGGGTCTGGGTCCGGCACCCCAGCCCTTGTTGGGGTCACCATCTGAACCCCAAAACCATGGGGACCGATTCTCACCATTCTGACCATTATTGGGTCATTATTACTAGCAGTTAGGGATTACGAGACATAAAAACACTAGTGTTGCCATTTTGATCTGGAATTGTCATCTCTAGACATTGGCATGGGACACAGATCAGAGCCGCTTCTTTTTGATTGTGCTGGGATGGCCTTCTCGTGCCCTGGGACGTTACAGGGTTCTGTAACTGTGAACTGTCTAGAACAGGAGAACCAACCCTCTCCTCTCAAAGCTCTAATACAGGCACCTTGTGTACATCCCCCTAAGACCTACAGCAGAACGCACTGGTCATCAGTGACAAGGGCCACAGCAGATTACACCCACTCGCTTCTCCAATTTGCCTTTAGTGACCGCCCACTAGGTACTAACCAGGCCCTGCCTTTTCCTCCAGATTGTGCGGCTTAGAGACCAGAGAGGCTGGACCTCCCACTTGTCTCTCTGGATGGCTGTGACTTCAAGATGAATTTCAGAGCTCCTCTGTGTGTTTACTAATCAAAAGAAAGGTATAGAAAATATTAATATTGTGGCACTTGGAAATACTTGCGAGAGACAAAATGTTAATGCTGGATCCTTGAGGCACGATAAACGACCGTTCTAACGAATTGATTAACTCAGCCGGAGTCTCCTGGAATATAAGAATTTCCCCCATGAGAATTACTTAAATGCCAGTTTTCTCCCTGCCAGAGGCCTCTCAAGTCTTTATGAGACATCACTAGAGGCTCCAAGGCACCATTCCAACAGGCTTACACTCCAGGACCCAAAGGATCTCAGCAAACACCTTTATCTCAGTATTCCCATTTAAAATGCCAAGACTCAGAGCACTCCCAGCAAGGAAGGGTTGAGCCAGTGGGTGGACCAGCCACTCATCTGATTCTTGGGGCCTCTCTTTTTCTGGCACTCTGCTACTGAACGGGCTCTGTCAACAGCAGGGACCGAGCGGAAATCCAGGCCAGAGGCATCAAAGGCTTAAGGTTCCTCCCCAACCCTCTCCCACCTGATCCAAGCAGGACACCGAGGAAAATAAATATCCACATGGATTCCACTTTTACTTCTATCCTAATGTCTTCTGCCATTAACATATGCCCTCATGCCTAGCTTTCCCCCTTATTAGAGGAAAACCTGACAACTGTATGCTGTTTGATTCTGTCGAGGACCGTGTTCCGCATCCAGTCCCTGCATTTGTCCATGCAACAGTAGCAAGCCAGCCCGCCGATTTAGCATCCGGTCTCCAGAAATCCCTTAATTCAGCCTACGATGTCTGAGCAGCACAAGGACAGGGACCATCCTTAAGGCGAGGGCCACAGAGGACAGAAGAATGCTATTATCTTCCACAAGCAGACTCTGACGGAGACATCCATTAAAGGAACAATAAGCTGTGACCCATGAAAAAGACCAAGGGAGCAACTGTTCCTGTATTATTGATGTTCCCGGGGTGGGGGGTGGGGGGGGGTTGGGGCTTTAATGGCCCAAACCCAGGTAAATAGCTACATTAACATTATAGAAATATACTAATTAATACAGCCAGAGAGGACCTGAAGAAAAGAGGTTTTCTCATTTCTATTCAAACAATCCCATTAACAACCTTTCAAAAGGGTGAAAAATCAGGTTTTCGGGAAGCAAATGGCCTGAGCATTTTCCTAAAGGAAGGAAATGTGACCCAGTTTCAGCCACCAAGAGCTATGTGTGAGCTCTGGGCCCTCTTCCCAGCCCCTGAAGCAGGTCCCCTGCAGACTTCACAAGAACAGGGGACAGTGGACACTCTGACCTTAGATCAACAACATCTACATTGTATGCACAGGTTAGAGACTCTTTGTGAGAAATCATGGAGTTCCAAGTGGCCAGTTTACAAGGAGGGGTAATGAGGAGGCCTGGAAGTATCTCCTGATCCCAGGCCCTGCTCTGAGGGCACCACATGTCACCTCATTTATCCAAGGAGAACAGCCCCTGAGGAAGTTACTATCATCATCCCCATTTCACAGATGAGGACACTGAGGCCTGGAGCCAGAGGCTGAGACCTCCCTTACCCCCAAACCTATCTGAGCACAGAACACACACTCTGGGCTCTAAGCTGGCTTATCTCGGCACTGTTGGTGAGAGGGTTTTCCCATTCCCTGAGCCTTAGAAGTGTAGGATTCCTCAAAGTGTCTGGAGGATACCTTGGCAAGACAGAAGTGAGTAGAGCCAAGATCTCTGCAGTGTTTGCTGTGGTCTTCCTAGTAGAATAAACTCATCTGACTTCCATGGTACCTTTGCCTCATTGGGCACCTCACCTCCATTTTGTAACAAATACAATGCCTAAGGGCCTATGATGTAAAAGAAAGAAAGAAAGAAAGAAAGAAAGAAAGA
The DNA here is from genome assembly GCF_964662115.1 of Mustela nivalis. Lineage (NCBI taxonomy): Eukaryota > Metazoa > Chordata > Mammalia > Carnivora > Mustelidae > Mustela > Mustela nivalis. Next base: position 193,345,199 of record NC_139020.1, read on the forward strand.
AAGAAAGAAAGAAAGAAAGAAAGAAAGAAAGAAAGAGAGAGAAAGAGAAAGAAAGAGAAGAAAAGATAAAAGAAAAAAAGGAAAGAAAAAGAGCAAAATAATCTATATCTTATATATTTTCATGAAACAATTTGTAAGTAATTTTAAATAACCGGTTCCCTTTCATTAATTAGTCATTAATTCATAGATGACTATCAACTGCAGCGAAGACACTAATGGCAGAGAAAATGAAAGAATTCAGTCATTGTCAACTAAGACAGCAATTAAGAACACCTCGACAGGAGGAGGAAAGTAAGCAGCATGTAAAAAATAAATGGGTCTGAGTTTTGCATACAAATTCAAGGAATATATGTATCACAGAGCAGATTATGGGGTTCGGGGGTAGGGTTCCGAGGTGCTGGTAACCTGCCCTTCCTGGCGGGGATGCAGAACAAAGAGAAGGTGGCAGTCCAGAGGGCAGGAGGGATTCAGGAAGCCCCTCCTTCTAAAAACTGCTTCCCTTTTTATAAAGCAGGAGGCCAAAAGTCCAAAAGCTCGCTAGCATTCAATCCTGGCAGGACGGTGGGGAAACATATGATAGCCTTCATGGCCGGTGGGGTGTAAATTGGCTAATTTAGCAAAATCTATCAACACTACCAATGCATTCAGCCTTCCTTCCTACACACCCACTTCTACTTAAACTAGAGGTGCCACATGTGAGATGATGTCTGTGCAAGGTATTCACAGTAGTATGTGTGGATGACAGCAGAAGGTAGGTCTCTCAGAGGGACCTGGTTAAAATGATAATGACCCGTTCGTACAATGCCCTACTGTATAGCTATAAAAAGAACCGAGGAAGTATTCGTGCTCTCATATGGGAAAGCTTCCAAAACACATTCTTTTTTTTTTTTTTAATTCAATTTAGTTTCACATGTACTGTATTCTTCATTTCAGGGGTAGATTACTGGGACTTGTCAGTTACATATGACACCCAGTGCTCATACCATCATGTGCCCTCCGTCACCCAGTTACCCCACCCCCCACCCATCTCCCCTCCAGCAACCCTCAGTTTGTTTCCTGTGATTAAGAGTCTCTTGTGGTTTTTTCTCCCTGTCTTTTGTCTTAGTCTCCCTTCCCCTCCCCTGTGTTCATCAGTTTTGTCTCTTAAATTCCACATGAGTAAAATCATATGATACTTGTCTTTGACTTACTTCTTTTTTTTAATATATATTTTTTAGATTTTATTTATTTATTTGACAGAGATCACAAGTAGGCAGAGAGGCAGGCAGAGAGGGAGAGAGGAGGAAGCAGGCTCCATGTTGAGCAGAGAGCCGGATGTGGGGCTCTATCCCAGGACCCTGGGATCATGACCTAAGCCAAAGGCAGAGGCTTACCCCACTGAGCCACCCAGGTGCCCCATGACTGACTTATTTCACTTAGCATAATACCCTCTAGTTCCACCCACAATGTTGCAAATGGCAAGACTTCATTCTTTTTGAAGGCTGAGCAATACAAAATGCATTCTTAAATGGAAAAAAGTAGGGCAGATAGCAACATGTATACTGTGCTGTTGTTTATGTAAAAAAGAGGGAAATTGAGAATAGATATTTGTGGTGACTTGTATATAGGCACGAGCATATAACTAGGACAAATTAACAGCAGTTATTACCTATACGGCTGGGAGGTAGAAACTGGGCAAATGGAAAACACAGGTAAGAAATAAACTTTTTCTGGGTGCCATTTTATGCTTTTTTGATGTTTTCGTCCAGCGCATTGCCTATTTCAAACACTGAATGTAGTCTAGAATCCCCCATCATTATATATACGTTTCTATTAACAAATCCCCTTTTTAAATTATCAGTACTTAGTCCCCCTTCTCAGGGTACAGTCTATCAGTCATTTACACACTATCAAGAACTACTGGAATTCACTACCTCTCTCTTCTGCCCGACTCAGGGCCTCAGCAAAGGTCGGAAGGCGGGAAGGTAAACCTGGATGGGAAGCTTCAGGGGGCTGGCAGGCGTGCGGGGAGGGCACACAGGCACACAGGCACACAGGCACACAGGGGAATCTGGCAATGGACACCAGGCCCTGAGCAGAGAAACCTGATGACTTTACTCCATCCTCCCCCAGAGGCTTTCATGAATGGCTGTGAATCCCCACACAGCTTCACTCCAGGACCCGATGAGCTGTATTTCACAGTCTTTTCATGTCCTTTACCTCATGTACTCTTCCAAAACCTGAGTCATACCCGACATATGAGGAAACTGGGTCTACAGAAGTCCGGTGTCCTTCTCACGTTGACACATAAACCCATATTTTAAAAAAACACAGACTTTATTCTTCGGCCAATTTCAGCTATCTTACACCATGGGTTACATATTTTTGCATGGTATTTGAATAGATTTTTAAGTTCTATTTGTTGATTTTCCTACAAAGAAATACACTAGGTCCTTTTACCTAGGTGTCTAGTTAACCTTACAGGACAATTTGTTTTTAGAAGCTACCTCGTTGTTAAAGTAAATTTCGAAGTCATGTCTCAACATTCTAATTTTACATGATGGAAAGTTAAGGGCTGACCACAGGGGCTGCCTCTGGCCTTGTGCGTTCCTATGCCCACCACCATTCTACCCCCAAGGACTTCAATTCTTCCTTATGTCTCTACTTTTGTGTTTTCACATCACCTACTCCCTGCTAACAAACTTTGTGTTTTTCTTACTTATTATGCTTATCTTTACTGTCAGGCATCCCTTCACGAGACTGTAAGCCCTACCAGGGCATGGATCTTCTTTCCAGTCCACTGGTGAATCCTAAGGGTCTCAAACAGGACATGGAACATAGCAGAGGCTCAAGAAATAACTTGCTAAATGCATTTCAAACTCAAAGATCAAAAATCTCCACTGGGTAAAAGATAACTCACATGCACCATTCATCTCTAAAGGGACTCTGACTTTTCAAACACACTTAGACATTTGATAAAGTAATAAAGGCAAGAAGAGCACAGAAAACTTCTGCAACAAAATAATAGAAAGTTTAAGATCAGAGGTGTTTAGAGAAAGCGAACTCAGACTTCAGATTATCCCCTGGAGGGATCTATTAAGGTATGTTCCATTAATATAATCCGCGGGACGGCCTGGGACCAGGTTTTAAAAAGATCTTTGTTCTCAGAACAGACGATGCGATGAGAGATTCTACCATTACTGACTAAGGCTCCTGTCTTTCTTCCATCAGAGTTAAAAGCCTTTCACATTACGCTTTCTTTAAATAAAGTTGTAAAGGAGCATACATTGGAACAGAGCACTGGAAATGTAATTTAATGGGTGAACTCCCTCCAGCTTCACTCAGTACAGAATGCATACAGGAATAATTACTTCTGACCTCTATTTTCATTAGTTAAAAGTTCCATGCAAAGTTTTCATATCCCCTGAGATGCGGCCCCAGTCAGATCTCTAGTCTGCCGCAAGATCACCAGGTATAAACAAAGGGACAGGCGGGTGAGGCATGATGGACAACTGACCTTATTAAAGGGCTTGTAAGGGGCCAAAATTATCTCCAATCTTCTCTTGCTGCATCTTCAGGGGTTACCAATTATTTCAATGTGTATCTTGAAATTCTCGAAAAAGTGTATGAGCCCTCGGTTCAAGATGGTGAACCCAATAGGCACTGAAACTTTCCTCCCGACCTTATTCTCTACACTAAATATATTGGTATAATTGGAGGGGAAATTATACTACCACCCATACAGTGATGCTCTTACACAAGGAAGGAAAACCTGTATAGACCAGAACTGGATATGCCACTCCAAAAGGAAAGACGCATGGAGGAGCCCACTGGAGGGGCCCCAGATGCCACTTACCACCAAAAGCAGAGACACTCGTGGAGTGAGAGGGGAGGGACACCAGCAAGCCCAGTCTAGAACCAGGACCAGATAGCCCCTACCTGGAGGAAGGGGAAGGTGCCACCCAAGTCCCCGGTCAGCACTGCAGGCTATCCAAGGGCCAATGTGGGGGATATTCAGGGACCAACCCATGCCAACAAGCTGGAACCTTCCTAAACCATTTAACTGGGCTTGCTGGAGAGCCAGCTCCTCCTAGAAGATCCTCAAGGCAGACCAACATCTTGAAAGGCAGTTGGTAGACAAGAACAACCTACTACAGAAGTTCCAGAACACACTCACCACTCAGACTTTTTCAGGACAAAAAGGAGAGGAAAGGCATCACCAAAACAAGCCAATGACAATGAACTACCCCAGTGTCAAAAGGGGTAGTGAATCACTGGGCCGGATTGACCGAGGAGGACATGAGAAGCAGAACTCACACCTAGGCAGCCATTCAGCCAGTTGGGCTATAGATCACATTTCTGGATAATGGATAAGTGTCATGGGTACATTTGCACCCAGGGAAGTTAATCCAAAGTAATCTTGTGGAAATGCTTTCTGTCAAGGGGCTCCATCTCACCGCCCCCGTGATGAAGTTACAGAGAGAAGAGATTTGTCACTTTCCCTTCACGCCACCAGCACTGTTCCTCACTCTCTAGTGACCACGCTCCAGGGCCCACTCCCCATTTGGTGCAACGTGCAGAGCCTGGTACCTGACATTCCCGAGGGAACTTAGATGCAAGTTTCTCCTCTCTGCTGGCCAGGAAGACTATCACCAGGAATCTTACAACAATATCCATTCATCCAGAAAAGTTGGCAGTGGGTTGGTTGCAAGGAGAGAGATGCATTGTTCCAAGCTTCAGACACGGTATGGAAAAGAGCAAAAGACTTCAACCAAGAGAGATTTTTAAACATGTCCTAAATTCACGCTTGGTGCACTTTCTTTTTAAATAAATGATTAAAATGCAAATAGATGAAGTCCCTAGCAAGTCCCACTTGCTAGGGTGCAACTGTGGCAAATGGCAACATTTCTGAACTTCACTTTCCTGGTGAGGAAGAGAGACCTTAAAACAGATCTCCCAGGATCAGTGGGATGGTGTATATAAATGATTTAATATATAGTTCATATGTTACAGTGAGAGCTCAGCACACAATAGCTCTTATGCAGACAGTGCCTACAAGCTTGGTTAAACCTATTCTTCTTCCTAGGAACTCAAGAGGACCATATTTCCCAGCCTCCTCTGCAATGAAGTCGGGGCCATATGGCCACATTCTGGCCATTGAATGGGAGCAGACATGATGTACATCACATTCTGTCCTGGCCCCTGAAACATCTCTTCTACCCTGTGTCTAGGTCTCTTTGTCCACAGCTGGTCCATAGAGTGGGTCCTGCTGAAGAAAGGGCTCTGGTAGTCCTTTGGGAGGAGGAGAGCTTCCAGAAGAGAACAGTGGAGGTCCCAACTCACTCCTTGTAAACACTGACCATGAACACACTACTTACTGCTAAGTCAAAGAAGGATTTTATTGCTCCTATCACATCATATGATTTACCAGCCCCATTTCCTTTTTCTCCTGAAGACTTTACTCCGGTTCCCTCCTTCTTCCTGCTCCAGCCAAAATGGCATCTCCAGCCCATCATGACGGAGCTTCCTGGGCCTACATTAGACTGGATGTCCACTAGATGAGATATCCTCCACTTGACAAAGAAGAAAAAGGGTGAGTTTTTGCTCTAGTCACTTCTGACTATTACTACTCTACCCCTGCTCTTGACTGAGAGTTTATTAGAGCACAGACATGAAATTGGAAATTACATTCCGAGTAGATTATCTATTAGCTGCCACTGTTACTATTGAAAACTTTGATGCCAAACATGAGAATGGTCTTTCTATCTCCAGTGTTCCAAATCTCACTCTCACGTGCCTAGGTATGGACTCCTCACTTATCACTGTCCCCCATTATGCTAGGTGAGATTTTCCCATCTTGAGACTCTGTCTTCAGTTCTAAAAAACTGTCTTTTATAGCTGTAATAATTTCCACCCTTCTGTTTTGTGGGCCTATGATTGGTTAAATGTTATACCACCTAGATCAATCTCCTGGTTTTCTATCTCTTTCTCTTTTTTTAAGATTTATTATTTATTTATTTATTTATTTGAGCGGTTGGGGGGAGAGGGACTGAGAGAGAGGGAGAGAAAGTCTTAAGCAGACGCCCAGCCAATCATGGAGCCCACCATAGGACCAGATCCCGTAACCCCAAGATCATGACCAGAGATGAAACCAAGGGTCAGATGTTCAACCAACTAAGCCACCCAGGCACCCCTCCTTTTTTTTTTTAAGTAGGTATCACACCCAGTGTGTGGTCTGAACTCATAACCCTGAGATCAAGAGTCTCATGCCCTACCAACTAAGCCAGCCAGGCGTCCCTAGGACAATGTTCCAAGACGCATCCATGTTATTCATCCACAACCCTGAGATCATGACCCTGAGATCACAACCTGAGCCAAAACCAAGAGTTGGATGCTTCACGGACTGTGCCACCCAGTGTCCCCTTTCTATTCTTTTCCTATCTGTTTCTAGGTCTTTGACATTTTATTCTACTTATAAGTAATGTTCTTAATATTGTCTTCCAAACCATCTATTGAATTTTTTATCTTGGCTATCCCTTTTCAATTCCAAGGACTTTTTCCTTTTTCTTCATATTCTTTTATAGTTTTCTAATCTTGCTTTTTATCCTCAATGTGGCTTTTTTTTTTAATTTTTATGGTAAGTTTTTTAAAATGTTTTTTTGTCTTCTGTTTCTGCATTTCTCTGGGATTTCTCCTTCTCCGTTTAGTTGTTTTAACTCTGGTTATCCTTGAATGTCTATTCATAAAGGACGGGACCGCTAAAGCCAAATGGAAGCTCTCTAGGTGTATGTGAGCTACTGGGTTTCCTCAGAGCCAGTCTTTTCACCAGAAAGCAACCTTTGCACCTTCTACCTGGTGAGCACATTCTCTGCACTTCACATGCACTCTCTCCTAGGACTACCTTGATGGTATAATTTCCTATCCAAACAGAGACCCGTTAGAGAATAAAGTTCAGGGAAGAAAAGTGACACTATTAATGCCTACAATTAATAACCATTCATAACCACAGGGACATCAGGCATATACCAGGACTGTCCCGGGACTTATCTAGTTCTCTTTTCCTATTTCCCGATTGCCTGCCAGGAACTGAGGAATCAACAGAACTCTCACTTTGTACGTATTATTTTTCTTTCAACAAAAGTGAATCTATGTGTTAACTGGATAATTAAAATATGTGTTCTGATTAAGGCTGCCTTTCTATTAACCACAGTAAATAGACCACATGCCCTTTTCTCCTCTTTCTCAAACCACATTAGAAGATAGTAAAGGAATAAAGTGAGTCTATAAACTTAAGGGTATGGGATGGGGAAGGGCTAGAGCAACAAGATTCATGTATTTTAGAAGATGCCATGGTAACGGGGCCTTAGGGCTGGATCCCTCCACTCTCTTAACTGCCTGCAAAAGTTGCACCCAGCTGATCATGCAGAACCCTGGGCAGGTTTAAAACACAGAGGGATGCCTGGGTGGCTCAGGCAGTTTAGCATCTGCCTTCAGCTCCGGTCATGATCCCTGGGTCCTGGGATGGAGTCCTGCGTCGGGCTCCTTGCTCAGCGGGGAGCCTGCATCCCCCCCTGCCTGCTGCTCCCCCTGCTTGTATTCTCTCTCTCTCTCTCTCTCTGACAAATAAATAAATACAACCTTAAAACAAAAAACACAAAGGTGTCCTGTTTTCCAGGAGCCAGAGATGAAATGCAGAGCTCAAAAAGGCAATCCACTGAAAGCCTAGTTGCAGAGCCCTGGGACCCCAGGTCCTTTCTTCCCCCATGTCCAGCCATGTTCTGACCTTCCCTCCTCCTTCGGTATACTGGGGGTTGAAACCCTCCAACCTAGGATTGCCAAATAAAACAGAGGATGCCTAGTTAAATTTGAATTTCAGATAAATAACAAATTTTTTTTAGTAAAACTATGTCCCAAATACTGTGTGAGACATGCTTATACAATAAAAATTGTTCGTTGTTCATCTGAAATTCGAATTTAATGGAGAATGCCATATTTTTATTTGTTAAATCTGATCACCTGATGAATGAACAGAGGACTGGGGGGAAAATACTTGAAATTCATAGCATCCTGATGTCCACTAAGGGTGGTCAGGAGAAGCTGAGATGAGTCCCCTGTTTTTACACCTGACTTGTTCAACTTTTTTTTTTTTTTTTTTTTTTTTTTTTGACAGAGATCACAAAGTAGGCAGAGAGGCAGGCAGAGAGAGAGGAGGAAGCAGACTCCCCGCAAAGCAGAGAGCCCGATGCGGGGCTCGATCCCAGGACCCTGGGATCATGACCTGAGCCGAAGGCAGAGGCTTTAACCCACTGAGCCACCCAGGCACCCCTGTTCAACTTTTTAATTCTATTTGATTTCTTCTAAAGAATGGAACCCAATTTCTCTGTTGTCAAGTCAGTTTTTTCCTTTACAACTTCATCTACTGTTTTAATTCTGAAATCAAAAACACATCTGACTAGATGATGTTCTGGCTCTATTTAATAGTTCCATTTCTTACATTTACCTCCTTAATCTATCTAGAATTTATTTTGGATTAAATTAACAGGAGGTTGAAACTCAAATCTTTTACCCAATAGTTAACCGGTTGTGCACTGTTTATTAATAATCTTACACTTTCCTAGTGATCTCAGACCACATTTACCTTTACCGAACACAAATGCAAGAGTTGGTTTCTAAGCTAGATGCTTTATTCCATCAATCTATGATTCCTGAGCCAATGCTATAACATTTTTGTTACTGTAGTTTCAAACACTATGGCAATAGTCTTCAGTATCAAATAACTCAAGCTTCCTCATCATTGCCTGAATTGTTCAAAATGTACTTATTCTCACCTTAATTCCCAGCATGTTCCAAGATAAATATCTGATAATTACATGTGTAATTTTTAATTTTCTAGTAGCCACATTTAAAAGGTAAGAAAAAAAAAAGTGAAATCAATTTCAATAACACACCTGGTTTAATCCAATACATCCAAAATGTTATCATTTCAACATGTAATCAATATCTTTAAATTATGAGATATTTCACATTCTTTTAGTGGTACTATGTTTTCAAAATCTATGGTTTATTTCACATTTAAGCAATATCTCCACGGACACCAGTCATATTTCAAGTACTCTGTAGTGAGCAGTGGCCCCATGGCTATCAAATCAGACTGTGCAGTTGTAAGGAAACCACAGACTCATTTTAGCAAATTGTGTCTCCCACGAAATACAATAATAATAATTTTGAACTATCAATAAGGAAAATACTGACATCTCAGCAAGAAAATATTCCTATTTTCCTAAACACTTGCCTAAAATGGGGGGGAAAAATAGGAAAACATCAGAAAAATCTATGGGTCAATAAAATCTCACAGCTATTGGACCCTAAGTCACAGAATAATATGAACTATTGCACCCAAGAACAGCTCTCCCTACAGCCTTGCACCTGCTCTGACAATTAAGGCAGGAGTGGATACTGAAATGAGAAAAATCACAAGTACATACTAGAGATCTTTTACATTTTATTTTACCTGGTGCTTTCCTCCCAGCTGGATATCCTCCATGAAAGCCAGGAAATGAAATTGGTATCACAGAGAACATCAGCTCAGCATTCTATGTTCAGAAACCCTCGGTGTATTTTATTTGGTGGCAAATTATTCAACTTCACAAACACCCTTCTTACATCTTTGAAATTATTTTTCTCCTAGTCAGTACAATAATTTGAGGGGCTACAGCAACATAGACTTACTACAAAGCATTTTATACTAAATTACTGAAAACGAGAAATTATGTCTGCTCTGAAATGAACAACTGCCCAACAAGAAGCCAAGGCAAAATGCTTAGAGATATTAGCACAAAGCCTGGGGCAGGATCTTAGGGTGGGAAAAGGCCAGGGATGGGAGGGGAGAGTATGGGTGGTAGAGTGAATGTCCCCACCGGGCTCCCAATTGTGTGACTCACAGCAAACCCCTGCCTGCATCTCAGCGGCATCAGACACAAAGCAAGCGGGCAGTTGGGTCTGACGGGCATTTCCCACACTTCACTATTTATGGGCCCAGGCTGTGATGGAAGCTGCATCCACCTACTTCCTATACCATGGGTCAGCAAACATCTTCCTGTGAAGAGCCAGTAGTAAATGTTTTCAACTTTGTAGGATAATCTCTGTCACAGCTGCTCAACTCTGTCATCCCTGAATGAAAGCAGCCATAAACAATATGTAAACAGAGGAGAGAAACTTTGTTCCAATAAAACTTTAATTACAAAGCACAAGCACCAGGCTAGATTTAATCCTCAGATCATAGATTCTGACCCCCTGTCCTCTGCTACTATGTACCTAGTATTTTTACTTTCAAATTGATTCACTTTATTAATGTTAATATCACAAAGGGAATAGCAGTATCACTTTCTATACTTGAATATATTCAGGAACACAAATATATGATACTTTTTAAACGATCACACACCACCTCAGTGGTCTTGTACACTGCACTTGGAGAAATGCTGCTTTTAATGACAGTTAACAGCCTCGGAAGAATCAAGTTTCTCTGGGGTCCTCCTTTAAGATTCTTTTGTCATAAAAGAGAGAGAGAGCAAGAGTCTCTTAGACATGCCCACTGAAATACTGAGAGATAAAATGATGTGATATGTGAAAACTGCCTCAAAATAATGCAGGAGGCAGAGGAGGGGAACAGCAGGGGTACAGATGAAACCAGACTTGGCCAAGAGTTGAACCGTTGAACTTGGGAGATTCTATTATTCCGTTTTGTACGTGTTGTAAGATGTCCACAATAAAAAGAAATCCATAAATAAAACCAAAACAGGGAATATGATCGTTAGGCTGAGGAGTGGAGTCAAGAAGAAGGTGAAGAAGGAACGTAAGGGGTTAAAAGGAAGGAGAGAGGCGAAAACAAAGGGGAACAGGAATAAGAAAAATGCAATAAATCTCAGAAAGCCAATGGCCTTCTAGTCCACAACCAATGTAAGGAGCCAGGTACTTAGGGGCTCTTAGCCATTACTTAGTACAGGAAAATCAGCCAAAGAAGAGAGGTTTTGATGGATGGTGCCCGTCAGACCCATGCACTCACTCGGGGTCTAGCGCAGGGAGGCCTCTCTAAGCCTGGGCGGCGGACGATGCCACCAGGCAGACCCAGAGAGCCCGTCACCCCCCTGGGCCTGAGGGACAACACCACAGCCTTGAACGGACAGATAGGAAACCTTGAATTCCATGGAGCTCCCAAGCAGAATGTCTTCCTTTTTTATACAATTCCACGTGAGGCTCAGTGCCCAAGCGGGAGAACAAAGCCTTTTAATGCGCGAGAAATGGGCCGGTTTAATTTCAATGTCCAGACGTACTGGAACTGAAGCATAAAAAGTGAGCCAATGGTATAAATGAGCAAAGAGAGCCCCGCAGAGCCGCTGGCCCGTCAACATTGTATTGAGGGAGCCTGGCCAGACGCTGCCAGCTGGTTTACAGAAATACCCTGGGCCACAGGAAGCCAGAGGCTCTCTGGCCTCACACCAGGCTGCTGGCCCTCGTTGGTTCGCAAGAAGGGGGTTCAGTGCACGTTAAAATGCTCTTGGAGAGGCTCTACCAGTCAAACAGAAGTCAGGCCTTTCTGGCAACAGTGGGTTCACTGCAGGAGACCTCTCGCGGTCAGACGGGTGGGGCCACAAGGAGCCTATTAGGATGGAGGCTCTTTTAGGTATTACAAAGACAAAGACACACAAAGAATCACAAAAGGCAGTGATTCACCCTCTTTGTTATGCACAGGTACAGAACAGAACCAGCTTTTTAGATCTTTTAGGTTAAAAAAAGAAAAGTCTGATAAGGAAGAGTCACCAATTTAGCCTCTTGGTCCCTCTCCTTCCTTGGAACTTCCTACACGCTGTTCTGACTTTCATCCTGAAGGTGTCCAAAGATACACACAATATCACTTCCCTAATCAAAGCCCAAACCGGAAGATTCTCACCTCTTTAGAGAAAGTGGTTCTCAAGTGGGTCTCTGACACCTCAAAGGCTAGACACATTGAACTCCAGGTTGGAGACAGGGAGGAAATGGGAAAGGAGGGGTTTCAGACATGGCCCACCAAAGAATGTTCAGGAAACCAGGAAATGGAGGAATGAATACAGAAAGGATGGGCTCAGTGACCGTCCCTGTTCAGCCAGTCCCTCAATGGTCCATTTCCGCTCATGGGACAGCTCCTCTCAACGCCCTGTGCATCTGAGACGCTCACACACAGAAGTTCTGAAGCTGTGAGGTCCGAAACAAGCGGAAGACGTCACGGTGATGACTTCCACTGTGATGACACACAGCTCAAGGAAGGAACTGTATCCGCCAGCTCCTCCTCCTCGGCTCCCCTAAGACATCAGTGTAAGACCAGACAGGGAGGGCGAGGGGAGAGTGGTACCACAATGAATGATGAGTGCACGAAGGAATGAAAAGAGCTTCTGATAAGTTTTGAAATGGAAAAAGTGCTGAAGGTGGTTCCACACTGGGTTCTGGCATACCATGTTTTCTGGGCACTGAGGAGGGACAGGACACGCGGCAGATGCCATCACCATCCTGCAGACGCTCAAGTGCCCGCAGCCGGGGCTGGCGGACTTGGGTCCGCAGTGAACTTATTTCCCACCATACACATGTTTAGCTTCTCCAGGACCTGACGAACACTGTTAACAGATACTCTATTCTGCCTTAACAGCTCATGAATGGAGATGAGGAAAACCTGAGCTAGAACAGCCTTTCAGACTTGGACCTTTGTATAATAAATTTTAAAATTGTTTACTAATAAGTCCCACAACAGGTTTTATATAAACATTAATGAGGAAAAGTGAAACACATTTTACTGTGGATCTCATAAATAATGCAAAAGGTCTAATTTACCATAATCACGCCTGGCATTTCTCTCCCGTCGATAATGTATCGGGCACTTGCATTATTCCACGGACGCAACTGCAGGCAGCAGCCCCTCATCCGGGTTTGGAATTCAGTAAATCCGGATACCCCCTTGATCCCACATGCAAAAACGGCCATCTCTGAAGACATTCGCCTGGGCAGAGGCTGGAAATGTCATTATTTTCTGAGGCAAATTAAGTGGGAAATTACCAAAAATGCAATTTAAATGAGGAATTTTTTCCGAGACATAAATATTCATAACTCGCCAACTGACAAAGCCCTGCAGACGCCATAGGAACCGCTTTATAAGAAGAGCTGATTCTTCCAGATTCGGTTTGTCAGTGACAAGATAATTTTCAGAGCAACAAATTAACATCTCAAAAAGAACCGGGAGGGCAATGATGTGTAGGCAGGAGGCAAGCTGAGGTCTAGCAAAGGCGTTCTAGACTGGAGTTGTATTTGAACAACTCTCCTGTGAGGGTCTACCCCGGAAGTGTCCAGGCGTCTGTCCTGGGAACTCACTGCCCACCCATCCCTTCAGAGGCCAGATTATGCATTCTTAATCTGATAAAACGAAAGCCCCCCTTTTTAAATCACCACTTGGGAATCACCACCTCCTTTACTATCCTGAAATGAAATTCAGATAATATCAACATATCTTTTTTTAATTGGTAATATTCCTGACCTCTCTCATAAAAGAGAATCAAAGGCAAGTAAGTGGTTTATGGTAAAGCACTATGTATTAAGGTAGTTAAACACTTAGGCACAGCCACACTAAAAAACGGAAACAATCAAATGCTTGTCTCTCTACTCGGAATCACCAAAAATGCGACTACTCCCCATGCAGGTGGACGCGGATGTGTCTTTATGGCTATTAATATTGCCCTCGGAGATGTGACTGCCCCAAAACACAAAGAGCTACTGATGACTCATGGCGTTCATGCTCCAAGAAAACTCCGTGTGTAGGAAAGCCAGAAAACCTCTTTAAAAAGTGTGTTTAGGGGCACCTGGATGGCTCAGTGGGTTAAGCCTCTGCCTTTGACTCGGGTCGTGATCTCAGGGTCCTGGGATTGAGCCCTGAGTCAGGCTCTCTGCTCAGCAGGGAGCCTGCTTTCCCCTCTCTCTCTGCCTGCCTCTCTGCCTACTTGTGATCTCCCTCCCTGTCAAATAAACAAATAAAATCTTTAAAAAAAAAAAAAAGTGTGTTTAGATTAGATTCGAGGCTCAAATTCGATTATGATCAGGTTTTTTACCTGCATGAACATCCAGCAGACTATCTGCTAGTCATGAAGGACAGGGGACAATGTCTCCAGAAACAGGGCTGACATGCTGAGCCAGGGCTACAGAGTTGGCCAACAAAAGGTGCCTCCACCACCCACCTGGCTAAGAGCTGGACCGCCTGGGCTCCTCCCTTCCTCATTACCCAAACTTTGGACACATCACTTTTGACATCTGTGGAAGTGGGGACAAGAACTGCGTGGACCTCAGAGGGCTGTGAGGCCCAAATGGCTTACTACTTGTAAAAGCTTCCACCAGGACACAATGAGGCTTCCATAAATACTAGCCACCATGATTATCTCTGTCATTGCATCTTTGTGTCAGTCTCTCTCAGAGCTAAATCTAAAGCCAGATGGAAGGGGAAGCAGAGGCAGGGAACAGAGTAGATGGCCTACCAAAGGCATGTGGACAGAAATAAGCCAGGCTGAGGAAGTGTGTTTAGGACCTTGGACTTGATCCTCATGGGTTGGTGTTCCAGCCCAGATCTCATGCATCAGAACCACCTGGGACAGCAGGTGGACGGCCTAACCCAGATGTGCTGAACTAGAAGTCTGCAGTGGCTCGGGAGGCCCCAGAACGTGTGGATTAGGTGACTTCCCCAATGGATTCTGAAGTCCTGTGAGGTTCCACAACAGCTGGCTGTAAGTGACCAGGTCAGGTGTGCTTTGCTGGCAGAGCAACCTGGTGGTCATATAGTAAATGGGTCAGAGGAGGCACAAGCAGAGGCAGGGAGGCAGGGTAGGAGGCAGTTTGACTTAACTGGTAAGGGCCCCCTCCATATGGTAAACAGCCAGGAGAAGTATTCCAGACAAAACGTTGGAAAGATAAAGTAGAAGAGATGCAGGAAAGAAAACAGAGTTTGGGTTTCTAGCTGAGGCAACTGGAAGATATTCCCACCATCAGGTCTCTGCTTCTCAGTTGTGAATTCAGTGATAGTTCCTACATATTGTGAGCTGACTGTGGGTCAGACCCCAAGGGCTCAACATCCCAGTGAGGTAGATACCCTTCTCCTATCTTAGATAAGAGGGCACAGAAAGGCAGTAACTTCCCCATGGCCACATAACCAAAGACCCCACAGTGGAGGCAGTGCCAGGACCTGAGACGCCGACATTCTGAAGCATGTGTTCACAGTGGGCTCCTGCACACTCCTTTAGGTCTCAGGAGTCTGTTTGGGCATTGCTGTGGTTTCCATGACTTTGCCAGAGATGTGTGTACAGATCACACTCCCCCTGCCTCAGTCAGAACTTGTCACCCACAGGTTGCATGGGGAAACAAGTGTCAAGTCCTCTTTGCAGAAGAAAAAATAACCACTGTTTGGAACAGCAAGCATTTCCCATTTAGCATAAACTCACCACGGGGATATATTTTTGTCAAAACACATCATTTATGTTAAAAAGAGAAGTCTTCCCCTCCACCCCCAAGCAATCTCTAAAAGAACTTTCTGGAAGTGGGAGGATGAAGGGCCACCCACTCTTGAATCACTTGGCACTCCTGACTGACAGGGAATTAAAAAAAAAAAAAAAAACACAGCATACCAGGTTTTATCATCATCGATGGCATACAACTTTCTAAAGACAAGTTGCAGGGAGAACATGAATGCACTCAAAGGCAGCTGTCACATCCCCAATAAACCCAAATCTCGTCCAAACAAAGTCCCTCCCTCAATGTCAATGTATCCCAGAACCTTCCACTTTCAAATTCAGGGTAGAAACAGCAGAGGAGGTATCCATGTACAAGAATACTGGCAAGAGCAGCAGTTCATGTTTACAGATAACTTCCTTGCCCGCCGGCTCTGCGTTCTACCTACATTCTCTCTTCCTTTCCGCTACAGCCCTGTGGAGGCCGGTGTCATTATCCATCATTATCCCTAAATATCAGAAAACAGAATCCCAGAGAAATTATATAACTTTTCCCAAGCCTAGCTCTTTAAAATCAAACTGTCCAGAGTAGGACTAAACACACACACACACACACACAGGCAGAGACCATGTCACCCAGTTCCATGTACTCGGTCAGTTCAATGTGAAAACACAGACAAAAAAACAGCCCATCTCTTTCCAAGGAGCTCCCTGGATACCAGATTAGAAGTCCATTTAACGGTTTGGATGGTTCAGCATGATTATAAAACCAAAAATACTAAGCGAAGTAATATTATGATAATATCATTGCTGATGATGTTTTAAAAAAAAAAGAAAAAGAAAAAGGCGTTAGAACATTAAATATGGCCAGAAGGCAGAACAATCCTCATTTTAAAATCATTAATCTGATGTGATCTCTCATTACAAAAAGACATTGATGATTACATGTTTGTCCCCTAACCCAGCTTGTTGAAGCCGCTTGAAATCTGTTTGTCATTCAGGGGACGGGAATGGCTGCTGTGTCTAAGCTTTGGGGCTATCCTCCATTTCCCCAAAGCAGGATGTGAACTCCACGGGAGTTCTCCACAACTGCCTCTGAGTTGGTTCACTGTAACTGAGGCAAATCCAACTCAACAAAGGGAACCTTTCCTTCAGCTTCCACCAACCTTGGTCAAGCAGCACACACCACACCAGGTTCTGATATTATTTGCCTCAGTCCCAGGGACAGTCCTTGAAGGGCTTTCTGTTATTTTAGATAGTGGTCCCCATTTTACAGATGAGAAAAACTGAGGCTCAAAGAGGTTCAATGTTTTGTTCAAGATCGTAGGACTACCAAATGGCAGCGTCGGAATTCGAACGCAGCTCTACAGATTCTAACCCTGTGTCCTGCCTGCTGGACCGTAACACCCCTGATGTCATAAGAGATGCTGGGAAAATGTTGCTAGAACATTTTACTTAGAATCCTATATGATCTTACAGGGAGAGTAGGAAGAAAGAAATTTGCTTTCCCTGGAAGCACAGTGGCTTTTACTGTCACTGGCGTCATTGTGAAAAAGATGAGAAAACACACCAGGAGGATCACTTTGAGGTCCACATTCAAAGCTTTCTACAGACGGGATCTCTGAGAGTGACAGGCTTGAGATTTAAGCTGGAGCGAAAATCAAAGTTATAAGGATTTGAGGTTTTAAATCCCTAGATTTCAGGAAGGAGGAAAGTGGCACAGGGCCAGTGGCAGGGCTGAGAGAGGCGTCACTCACCTAGAACATAACCTTCGAAGCACTGGCAGGAGGTCCTAAATCTTGTATCCGCCGCCCTTACCTCTCTGCCTTCTCTACAGGGAAGAGGATTTTCAGAAACACTTGTCCTTTACCTGCCGCTAACGCTTTGTAATAACCTACCTCCAGATTTTAGGAGGATGGATTGCTGTACATAAAGACTGAAAAGTAGAAGATTATCTGTGTGCATTAGCCTTCATGACACAAGAATAAAAAGTTCCCTTTGCAAAGCTTCTAAGGTGAAGGTGTAGAGGGCTTGAATTCAGCTAATAGGGAAGACAGGCCTGCCCCGTGGAATCCAGCTGCTGAGATGGGGCGTCTGGCTTTCCTGCCTTTGTTTCACACTCAGTGGGGGTGGGAAGAGCTTCCAGCAGGCCTCCTCAAACTCTCACAACCCCACACAACTTCCTCCTAAAGCTGGGTAAGAAGCAGCCCTCATCCCATCTCACATGGCACATTGGTCTAGTGCGTGCCCCCTGGGAGAGCGAGGACTCCCCCTCCTTGTTGCCTCCTGGGCTCTAGATCTCAAAAGATGGTTGGTTGGAGGTATGGGGGAGTGAGGAATACGGCCGGCTGGAGATCCACAGACCACTCACTGCCTTTGTGTTCCAATGTGGTTCTACCCTTCCCTGGTCTTACGCTAAAGCTATCTATCAAGGTGAACAGTTATGTAATCTTTATTATGGATAGAACATCTATTAAAATCCCTTGTACCTCTACGGACTCAGAACTCATCAAGTCTCTACAAGGTCCTGGTATTCTAGTTGTTATTCTCTTTCCTCACTAGATTATGCCCAGGACTGACTTCATAATTTATGGAACTGCATGTGAAATGAAAATGGAGAGCCCCTTATTCAAAAGTGATGAAGAATTTCAAGAAGGTGGCAGTAGAGTATTAAAGCAAAGATGGGTCCCTCTCAGTGTGGGGCTCTCTGTGACTGCACAGGACACATGTTCGTGAAGCTGTCCTGATTACACCAAACTGTAAAAGTCCATGAGTGCAATTCACTCTTGTTTGTTTTGAAATATTCATATGAAATTGTGTATTAAAGACACAAACCCTTTTGGATTAGAGATACCACATATGGGATCAGCAGGCTGGTTTCAAGGAAAGCCTCTTTTTAATCCTTTTAGCTATGATTATACAAATATAACTTTCCACTGGGTCTCTTCAGGGAACCCAGTCCTTATCCAAAGGCTTCCCAGTTGACAACCTGGCCAGGTGGAACGGAAAAACCAAAGTTTCTGATCATAAAATCTAAGGATTCTTTCAACAAGTTTGAGTCCTCATTTCCAAAGTAAAATGTAAAGGGGTTCCATTAGCTACGGTTTCCAATAAAATATGCAGAGGCATGCCAAAGGCTCAGACACCTTGGTTTCACTTCTGGCTGAGGCTAGACGTATTGAGGGAAGGGTGGAGAAAATTCTATTGACCTATCGAAGTCAGTAAAAGGCCAAATCCATCATCTTAAGTTGTTGTGGGGACAAACACCACAAATGACATCAGAGTGGCCTGCCAAGAACTAAATGAGTGGCACTCCACACATTTTGGTGGTTAATATCTCTACTAATGTCACCCAACTGATAAACAGAGAAACTAGCCATTTTGGAAATTTGGGATCTGTCCATTATCTATGACCTGGAAAAGGAATAGAGAGTAAAAGTATTATCTTGGGACTACTTTCTGGCAGAAAACAGCAAGTATGACCTTTCATTTGTTTCAGGAGCAGGAGAACACTTATGGTCTTATTCTAACTCCAAGCAGCCTTACCAAAGGAATGTAGACTCTGATACTTGGCCTCCATCAGAGGGTGATCACATCCTAACCTATGACAGATGGTCAAAGGTGGCTTGAGTACAGTCCTGAGTGCATGGTAAACACAGACTCTTTGCAAAGAATGCCATTCTTGTATTCAACACCTATGGTATCATCAACAGAGGCTTTGCTAGATTCAGTTGGGTTGTGTGTCGCTGTCCTCGGTGCTGAACCGTCGCCTGGCAGCCTTGTTCTTCAGGGTAATTCCTGCACGTCCTCAGCAGCTACTTCCAGTTTTTCTTAGTTCATCTTTTACACTTTATAAAAGTGGATGTAACAATGGGGGAAAAAATGGAACAAGCATAACCATGACCTATGTTTAGCAATCTACATAATGAGTTCTCAGGACATATGCTCCATACCTATAAATGTTCTTCTAAGTGCTGATTGGGAAAGCACGAGCCCCCCGCCCCGTTGTTACCCTGGTGCTGTATCAGTGGACCTTACAGTTATTTGGGAGTTCTACTTTCTTTGTGAGGAATGTCTGGTACCCTGCCCCTCTATATAGTGAACATCAGGTCATCCTTAAACATCTAAGTCAATCGTGACCTCAACTGGGAAGCCTTTCCTGACTGCCTAGTTGCCATTTCCAGACAGACACACAGTGATGCCTTCCTCCACACCCCCACAGTGATTTATACGTTGTTATCCCCTAGCCCTGAAGTTCTGAGTTTGTGTGTCTACTTCCTTGATTCCAATATTAGCTCCTTGAAGAAAGGACTTATAAGAACACAAAATGGTATCCAATTATTTCAATTGTCAAGGCTTTAAAATCTCTGTAGCTTCCTTCTACCTAGTTCCTATAAGATCAAAGTGAGATCCAGACATGATGGTATTTAATATTCAACTGGGTACATGGAGTTTTATTTGCTAACATCAAAAACAACCAAGAAGGGCAATCAATCACTGTAGACACAGATGGAGTCATCTGGAGGCTGAAGGCCAAGATGTCAGATGACTCTCCCAAGGTCACCCTATTCATCAGCAGTGGCATCAAGATAGGACCCGCCCAGCTCACCAGGACATGGAAAGTCACTACACCCCGCAGTGTTCCTAGAGACAGCAGCAAAAGGGGGTCAAACTGCTGAGAGATTATTGGATTCCCACCAGTGGACTCTGGGACAGCCATGATGTCTTTTCTAGATGAAGGCACTTTAGACTCTAGGGAATGTCCTTCCCCCCTCCTCACCAGGCTAGCTCAGGATCACAACCATGCCTAGAAGTCAGCAGAGCTTCTCATCAAGGAGGCAGGTGAGAGTGAGGCTATCATGATTTCAGAGATGGAGAGGACAGTCATTGAATGAGCACTTGGGCTGGATCTGAGATTTTTAAAGGCTCATTCCCTTTTAATTCACCTACTTTATTTTAATATTAACTCAGTTAAATTTTTTTCCAGAAGGTGTAAGGAAGGAGAGATCTCATAAATCCAGATACAGCAGAGAGCACATTAAAAATGCAGTTCTATTATCTTAAAACTAGAGATGTAATTAGAGCAGTCATGTAATATGAAGAGAAATTACCAGAAAAAAAATATTTTAAAGGCCTGGGTGAAAAGAGAAAAAGGTCTATATCACTTAATCTCTAATACATGAAGAAAGAAGGAGAAAAATACGCCTTCAGATCTTTCAAATACTTCCCCACTGCCCCCTAAATTATCATTTTCACTCAGCTTTTCTGTTCCACATGCATAATTTACCACAGTGCACAGGAGCCTCATTTCTTCCTTTCTTTGCTTGAGAAGCTTATATCCTGGGAGGATGTGAAATTCATCCCCAGCTTCATTCAAATGATCCATGTCCTTGAGGAAACTTGAAATTTTTGTTTGGAAAGAGCATTTCCTCCTGCTGTACTTACAATGAACTCTAAGAGTTCCCCAAACAAAGAGTTGTATCAAGCTATCACAACACCATATTTATCCAATAAGCTCCCAGGGAGGTCCTGCAGTGTGCCTGATACACTGTCTTCATTGTCTGAGCTGAAGATACACACGAGGAAAAAGGTCTTTGCCCCAAGAGCCCCAAGAACAGGAGGGAAGGAAATGAGTGATGACAGCACATTCCTTAGGGCTATGATAGAGGAGGCCATGGAGGACAGGTCTCAAGCTGTTCTGGGATTCCAAGAAGGCTTCTAGGAGGGAGACTGAGTAGGAGCTATTAAATCAAGGCATGCTTTATAGCCAGAGGGACAGCGCAGAATGTGCAATAAAGTAATTGGAGATCAGGGATCTACTATGGACGGGCAAACTATGACCAACAGGCCAAATCCAGGCTGCCACCTGTGTTTTTATAAATAAAGTTCTATTGGAATACAACTATGTCCATTCATTTATTTACTGTCTCTGTGTGCTTTCACACTATAATGGCAGATTTGCAACAGAGGCCTCACAGCCTACAAAGTCCAAGATACTTAAAATTTGGACCTTTAAAGAAAAAGTTTGTTGATCCCTATTGTAAAGGATCTGGCTTTGAATCCATAGACTAAAAGGCTTGCAAATAAATATAATTTAACCTTTAGATGTTGTGTGACTGACTTCTGAGTAATTGAAACCCCATTTCTAGAAGTGTGCTTCAGACAAATTAAAATTTGGGGTAGTAAATAAGATTGGAAAATGCCAGGAGACAAAATTAAACAGGTTTCTTTCCTCAGGACTTTTCAGAGACTTTAATATGCAAATACACAATTGCCAAGAAAAAAACTGAGAAAGTAGAATTTCCCAAAGTTATCTTTCAAAAAACTCCTTTTGTGAAGATCCTCTCTTTTGCAAGAAAGCCATTTAATTTTTTATTTAAGATTTTGTTTATTTATTTGACAGAGAGAGAGATCACAAGTAGGCAGAGAGGCAGGCAGAGAGAGAGGAAAGGAAGCAGGCTCCCTGCTGAGCAGAGAGTCTGATGTGGGGCTCAATGTGGGGCTCGATCCCAGGACCCTGGGAACATGACCCGGCTGAAGGCAGAGGCCTCAACCCACTGAGCCACCCAGGCGCCCCAAGAAAGCCATTTAATTCTAACATATGTATTTCTTTTTGTATCCAAAAGAGCCTATGTTCAGGACAAAACATAGCTTGGAAACCTCTGGACTCAGCGAGCCATTTGGAAAAACTAACCTAAAAAGTACAAGAATCACAACTTTGTAGTACTGAAACAGGTTTTTCCATTACTTCACCTCTCAAACCAATGGGCTCATTACTGCCCTGTGAACAGAATTCCAACATTTATGAATAGAACCTACCAGAAATAAAAATTAAAACAAACAGAAAACAAACAAAACCCTCCCACATCCAAGGCGTGGGGCCCTCTGGCTCAGGCCCTCGGTGTATTAATAATACAATACCCAGTGAATAGATGAATGGTCTCCACCCCACGCTTCTCCACCTAAGTCACGGCACCCGCGAAAGTCATTTTCCTCATTGAATGGAACCGGTGGTAATGGCTGGGATTCTCACCTCGCAGAGAATCTTGCCGACAGAAAAAACACTGCAGCACGCCGCTATTAGCTCTGGAAAACTCCGGAATCCCAGTTCCAGAGAAAACCTCTCTCCGTTCTCGCCCACATTCACTACTCTCAATCAAAGGAAAAATAGAAATGCAAGCCAAGAAGGGATGAGAACATGAAACACAGTTAGGAGAGGCGCTCATCTCCCAAAATGGATTCAATTCCATCTGGTGTAATAATAACCTGTATAAACCATAAAGAGCTTCCACAGGGGATGGCTCATTTCACAGAGGAATCGACTCTGAAGGCAAGGGGGGAAATAAGGCTGGGAGGGGAGAGAACTGTGCTGGGGGCACAAATGCCCTGTTCTCCTATTCCTGTTGCGGGGCACAATGCAAGTTGGAATCCAGATATACAGACTCGGGGCTGGTGACGCAGACTCTTAGACCTTGTGTCTATGCCTCTGAAATTGGAGAAGGGGAGGAGGACCATAAGGCTTTAGCACAGAGCCTGGTACACGGTAAGTAATCACAGGGGTGGATGGTATCCACTCAGATGAGGAATGAACGCCTAGCACACTCTGGGGATGGGGCAAACACCAAGGCCCTAGCATCTGCCCTCAAGGGTCTGTTGCGTGTGAAAAATGTTCAGACCGACTCTTTTTGGGCTCTGGCTTTTCCCAACTAGCCAGAACCTCTGGTCACTCTGATCCCCTAGCTCTGTAAGCATACTTGCGTCCTGCACTCAAAGAGACTGACAACTACATGTTCTTGTGCTCACAACAACTATGCCCCCCTTTGAACTTGACCTCTGACAGAGGAGTCTCATCTACAACCATCACAAATGCACAGGGACAGATGACCTGAGAAAAGCAGGTGACTCTACAGTGAAGGCATTTCCACATTCCCTGAACTGAAAGGAAGTCAGTCCAAGACAAGAGAAGTGCTTCCATCAGTCACTGCTGGAAGTCTTTGCTGAAGAGTTTCTTATTTTGTGGCTCCTGTTAAACTCAGGTAAATGTGAACCTAGAAACAGAGAACACAATGCACCAAGGTATAAAAAAACAAACAAACAAACAACAACAACAACAAAGCTCTGCAGGCTTCCTCAAAGGAAAAGCTCTAGCAAGGCAAAGGGTATCTTACCGGAACCAGTGTGCAGATCCAACCCTGCTCCCAGAGCAGCCATGTGACCCTTAGCAGCTGCCTCTCCTTCCTGGGATCCAGGGTCCCCGGAGCTGAGCCAGGAGGGAGACCACCAAAAGCTCCAGGACTACCCATCACCCTCAATGTACACCACGCTATGACCCAGAAATGGGTATGAACTACCATGGAAAGGTGGAGTTTCCTTGCTTTTCTTTCGGTATATTTATTTTCTGAACGGCAAAAAATAATTCGTTTTTCAATCTCTGATTCTCCAAAACCCAATTTCACTTTCTTGCTCCCCGGTAACTGTGGTGGTTTTTATTCCAATTTTGTTGGGTATAAGTAAATTACATTTCGCAGTGCAAAAATGTTCTTTGGGGAGGACAAGGTCATCTTTGCGGGGGGGGGGGGAAGAATAGGGAAGCTTCATCTCTGATTATTTCCCATAAAGACATGTAGATTATTTTTCTTTAATGGAGATGAATTGTGATTTAAAGAACTGTTGTTATAATGGGCTGTGAAATAAACTCAGAAATAGGCTTTCCTACCAATGCCCGACAGATTAGCTCCTCTGTTAACTGAATTTGTGTCTCAGCCTCTATTCACTGCTCTGATTGTTATTTTCGAATTGTCATTTGAGCTCTACGGGGCTTCCAGGATTTATTTTCTGTCCTGGGCTACGATAAGCAGTCTCTGCCATCCCAAAGGAAACCTACAGCGAGGAAGGGATCGCCAAGGGCCCACTTCCCGGGTAAGCACCACCAGCCTACGAAGAGCACTCAGCCATAGTAACCAGAAACCCAAGCAGAATTAATTGTGAAAGTTATCTAATTTAGCCACTCTAAATCAAATAAGGTAGGAGCATTCACTGCAGACTTCAGCCTCTGGATTTTCCAAGGCAGCATCAAATTTCTCCCGAGTTACACTAGCACGCTCTTCCCCTCTGTCCATTAAGAAAGAATGTATTTACTTACGCTGGGGACAAGCGGATTCCTAGCATCTGATTTTATTTATCACCCAGTCTCATTGCAGAAAGCTGTTTGTTACCCCTCCTTTACACTTATAATAAAGGGTGACAATATTTATCAAAAAACTCATTATTATGTGAGAAAAAAAGCTAAAATTGGATTTTCAAAATAAAAATAGCAATCAAGCAAAATCTCATTTAAAGCAAATAGACTCTTCCAGTCTGACGGGGTTATTGAATGCTGATGAGCTCTCCTCCGTGACGGCTGGAGAAAGTTGTACTGCTAAGTGGCTTACACGAAACACCCTCATTTTTCATCAGTTCCTGCCATAGAAAGTATTTGCACTAAAATAACTTTATAACTTCAGTTTTGGGGGCAAAATAAAGCCTACATTTGATAAATATTGTTGCCTCTAAACACATTTCCAGAAGGGTTTATTTATCGACCATTTCAAGCCCACCGGATTATTTGAGGTATCAAAACCAGCTTCCAAATTTAGATATTTTGCTTCAAACCACTAAAAACATCATTTAAAAAAAGCAGCTCACATGTTCTGACGGTTTACTATGTGTCAGACTCTGTGCCCAGGACATCCACGGTTTCCCCTCCCCTCATGCCCCGAGGGGCACCTAACACCAGAACACAAGGACAGAAGAATCAACTCCAGCCCCCGTGTCCACAGACAACCCGCTTCCTCCTCAATAAAACGCATGTGAAACTCGGGCCAGCTCCCAAGAATTGCTTACAAAGTAAATATGGCAAAGCACTTGAAAAACATTATTAATTAAACGTGATGGGTTCCAATCCTGACCCTGCCCATTGGCTGTGACACTGAGGCAAGTCACGTGACTTTCTAGGACAGATTTTCACAGGAGCGTACATTTTAAATCCAATAATTTATTTATAATTAACTGAAAGTAATTAGCAATGTCTCCTTCTGTCGGTATGCCCAACCATAACTATTGTTTAAATGCAGAGTTATTACTTTTTTAAAAGTCTCATTGTAAACAGCCAGTGTCCTTAATAGAATGTTAATCATTAAATGGTATAATTCATCCTTGGGGAAGTTTATTTACTTTTACAACCCCTCACGGTAGCTGTTGCTGCTAAATATGAATATCTTGATTAATAGCAGCAACATAATTGGTGTCCAATACCTATTCATCACTACAGCTCAATTTCTTTATAAAGTACCCCCTTATAGAATAAATAAGACCTTCATGTTCTACCTGACAGCGTGATTAATGACCCTACAATCAAACCCTTTTACACAGTAAGTGAAGGGTGAATATTGTAAGTGTCAGCTGTTCTGCTGTTTCCACTCAGGCTAGAACCATCCACTGGTCACAGAGAAGCGGGACCACTCCAGCTATATGTGGAAGGGGCAGGGACTGTAGGAAACCGCCGTTGTGTATCACTATGGGATCAACCAGATGGCTTGCCGGCTCACATAATCTACTCAGAGTTAACACCTACAGGGTCCCTTCCTTCCACAAACATTTCCTGAGCACCTGCTGGATGTGGGGGTGGAAGATGCCGCCCTGGCCCTCAAGGACCTCCCTGGCTAGGAGGCTGGACAGACAAGTACGGGCTTAGTGCAGGGCATACCCCCTGCTCTAGGCTCACTGACCGCAGAGATCCCAAGACATCAGCAGGGGAGCCGACGGGCCTGCTGATGCAGGAGGCAAACATGGTTCTTGGAAGACACCCGAGAGGAAGCAACGCATGACCTGGGTCTTGAAGAAAGACAGGGCAATAGCTTCACAGGGAGCTGCTAATGAGGCTGGGGGGTGGGAGCAGCAGCTGTGGACACAAGGAGCTGGGGCCTTCTTGGACTGAAGGAGCCCTGGGTGGGCCCCTCACTTCAGAAGTGAGTTCACATATTTCAGGGACTGCATGGTTTTGGGGTTTATAGAGCTGGTCTCACACCAGTGAGGAGCGTTAGTCGCTCTGTCTGTGAAATGCAGATGCTAACATTCATTCCCCCACAGGACACGTCTTTGTCGCATGCTCACTCAAGGTCCTGGGCATTAAGTGAGGTCACACTCTGTATCCCACCTGGCAGAGAGCAAGTGTGCAACATACACACCTAGGCATGGCCCCATCTGTTAACCTGAGAGCCTCCACACTCTCCCCAGCTCCCAGCACTGTTGGCCAAGCCTCAGAAACATAGTCACTCTGCCAAGCTCAGGCTGTCTTCACGTTCCATCCATATTTAGGAATGATTTTCCTTCTCCTCTCCTAATCAAGTCTTAACAAAAAGCCAAAAAAAAAAAAAAAAAAAAAGTTAAAACATAGAATAGGAAGAAAAGGAAAAGAAAGAACCTCTCAGAAACACAAGTGAAGAAAATCCATGGCACAGATAAAAATGGGCCTGGTCTGAAAGGGGCCCCAACCAGACCCAGATGAAGAGCTTCGGAGAACCTCAGCAAAACTCCACCAAGGTGAGGTGCCTCCGCCATCAGAGAAGTGGAGGTCCAGACCGTTCAGACAAGCAACCTGGAGAGTCAAGATCAACCTGGGTCCAAGTTGAAGAATGGGGAACATGTACCCCAAGAGCAGCAGCAGTGTTCCTACAGAAAGAGCTTCCCTGGGGAGCAAGAAGAGAGCTAGGCTGCCTGAAGGCCTGGCTTTCTCAGTTTCTCTGCTCATCAGTCCTGTGCACACAGCTACCAAGTTGCTGACAGAAGACGCACGTTAGCATTCCTGCTTTGGGTCAAGCAGTTTAATCCTCACTAGACTCAATGGCTGTTTGTCACTGCCTTCCCAGGGATGACCTGTGTACAGCCTCCCAGGGGAGCACTTCAAGCCATTGCTCTCTCTCCTCCTCTCCCAAAAAGGGGTGACCATGCAGGGAGACACAGTGCAGGTACCATCAGCCAGCAACTCAAACCAATCTCCACGCGGAAGTTTAAGAAACAAGCTTGCTGTGCAAACACTTCCAGACCAGGACCTAAAGTGCCTTCCCAACAGAAGAACCAAGAGATCCTGGAAACCAAACCCTCACCAAGTAGCCTCATGGGTTAAGGTCCCAGACCCTGCCCCTCTGTAGCCCAGAGCCAAAAGCCCAAGATCCAGAAGAGGAGAAGCCCATTCAAACATCCCCTTTTATCCTTACTTATTTTTAAACTGTTTTCTTCAAAGACATCTTTTTTTTTTTTTTGACAGATAATTTCTGCTAATGGTATCAATTAGTGGGCTCCTGACCAACTGTTCTGGTCAAAGTGCAGATCAACTGGATTTAAGTAAAAGCATAACAGTAATTTCATCATTTCCAGGTAAACAACCGAAACAGAACAGCCCCCAGAAATAGCAATAGGCAGTTTGTGACAGTGCTACTCGACCTCACCTTTTTGTTCCTGCGTCTGCTTCACTAAAGCAGACGGAAAATCTGAAAGCTTCTGCCCAGGTGTGGACCCAAGGAGGCTGAACTCCTGGCAGACAAAAGCTGGTTTCTCTCCTTCTGTCTGCCTTGGGAGACCAGAGATACCAAGACTGCCAGGCAAGTAATACCTAATTATGTCAACTGCTGTAGAGACGAGTCTAAAAAGAAGGCAATCATATCATAAACAATGGAATTCTGGAGCACCGAAAAGAAATTTTAAAAATAAATAAATAATTTTTTAAAAAAATAAAGAAGAAGAAGAAGAAGACAATCGTAAGTATCCAGGAAAGGCAAAGCTGTCTCTAAAGCTTCTAGAAGACAAAGGAAATGTGGAAAACATCAGAGCCTCTCCTGCTAGGGTGAAGGCTATTTTCTGGGTATTTCCTGAGCTTGCAGCAAATATCAGCAGCACAGAGAGTTCATGACCCAACTGAGCACACAGGAACCTCCAGAGGAAGGTCCGGGCCACAGTTCCACGGCAGCTCCTCACTTGATAGAATCTTTTCTACCTTGTCTTCACCCGTTTGCTTCCATCTCTATGGAAACTGGAGTGGGAATGAGAAGCCAGCTCCGAAAGCGATCGTCAGAAACTATCTCCTAATTCTATTTCCATGGAAACAGATGACAGATCAGCAGAAATAAGGTAATATTTTTAAATAAGGTAATCCTCTAAAAAAAAATTCTTCTCACCTAATTTTCCACCACTTTCACAGAGCTGAAACTTGAGAGCATACGTGGCCCGTAAGTTACACAAGCAACAACATTCTCTTGAGGTTCAAGATAAATGTTGGGACCAAGAAGCAAGAAGCCAGCCCCACAGGATACTGGTGAAATTTAAGAAAAGGCCACCTCAGCAGCGATCACAAGAGCCTGAAGTAGGATCGGCAGCGCCATGGTTTGGTCTTGGGTCCTTCATCAACTTCATAAAGGCATTGTTACATGTTGCACAGTTTGCACAACAAAAAGTAAAGATGTTTCCTAAAAACTTCAGAAGCTTTACAATGGGAAGAATAAAGTGCAGCAATAGGATTATCTTCCGAAGGCAGGAAATTTCAAAGCTGACTATCCCATAAAAGGGCCCAAGGAGCCTCCATCACTGACGTGATGGAACCTGTCCCCAACCCCCACTCCCTACCCCACACCCCCTGCCCAGCCTCGCCCTAGACTGACCTGGCCATGAAATGTGACTATTGCACCTACCATTTCTGTTACAAGGAGTGAAACTGAGGAAACTGAACACATCCTGCCAAATCCTTCTTGGGAAATAACTGTGGGTCCAATACCCAAAATAGCGAGCCACAGAGAAAGATCCTGAATTTGCAAGCTGAAAATGTAACGAATCACAGCATCCCGGTTGAGAACAGGCAGGGCTCATAGGAACTGGCATATTCAGAGAGATGGCATTTCTTCCTCGGGAGATGGGAAGGGAGTTGGTTGTGGAGCAGATAGAAAGGATTCATCCACCTCTCCTTGTTATCATGGTAACAGCTCCCGCTTCTAGGGCACTGACTCCCTGGCAGGCGTAAGCTAACATTTTACAGGCATGAAGTGTGATGCCCTCCGAGAAAGGTATTATCACCATTGCCATTACAGACAAGGGGCCTGAGGCTCCAGGTCACCTGGCCAGGGAATCAGGGTTGCACTGAAAACCCAAACCCTTCCCACTGCTGACTCCAAGCCTCCTAAGCTCTCACCAGGTTGTAGAAATGCTCACCCCAAAGGCCACCAACCAAAGGAGAAGGCACAACCTCTAGGAAAACGTCTGTGTCAATGACTTGAGGAACATTTGTTGCCCATAGAAAGCACTGTGTAAATGTTTTCTGGATGGAAAGTAAGAATCTATTGGAAAGAAGACATTTTTCTAAAAAATCAAGAGAGAAAATGACATACAACAGATGCAAAGCATAAATTTTCATATTTAAAGAATATATAAAAGCCAAGGCTTTTGAAAAAATAAACAACAATGAACTAGAGAAGTCTTCAAATCGCTTTGTGATATGTGAATGCAAAGTTGTTTTGGAAGTGGGTACAAATATACTGAAGGAAAATGTTCTTGTATTTGATAACACGCGATGACAATGACATCCCAAAGCGACACGAGCTAATGACACCATAATATACAGACTGGAATCACGTGGACCACAGATTTTAAGGCTGAATCAAAGAGAACAACTCAGGTGTGTGTGCCATTATGTTTCCAGCTGCAGTGTGAGCGTAACTGAATTAAAATCATAAAATGCACAAATTGGCCACCATCATTACCCCTTCAAAAGAAATCAGAAAATAAGATAATAGCAAGGGATTGCAGCAGCACAAAGAAGCGAGGCTTCGGGGATGTGAACAGACACACGCTCTGAAAGCCATATTAGCCCATGCGCTCGTGGCTGTGGTCCAGAGGAGCAATCTCTTCCTTAAACACATAAAAAGAAAACTTGAAACAAAGCAAACTCTTCGGGGAAAACAGAATCCTGGAAAAAGGGAAGCAGGAGAGCTCAGAATCTGGTTGGATGGACGCAGCTGGGACAGTGAAACCCCCGGCCCCACACAACACAAGGAAGTGTGCAAGGTGAGTCCATTCCCTGGTGCTCAGGACTGGACCCTGACCCAACAGAGCCCCCTTCCACATTGAAAGCCTTTTAAGTTCTTAAACTTAGCTGCAAAAATGTAACACAGAGCAGGCCAAGGTGGCACTTGGAAGGGATAAGGGAAACGCAGGTCGCTGGCCTTAGGTGTACTCTCAAAAAGAAGAGTTCAATGTTACCTGAAGTCCAGCATCGCTCTGAGGATGAGGGCAGCTTTGCCTTGGCTCCGAAGGCCAGGTCCAAGAGACACAGCAGGAATTCCCACAGAAGGGACCGAAGCAGTGAGCGGGGCCGAGAACAAGAAGTTGAAACCGTCCCTCTCCAACCAGCCTCCACCAACACCAAACCTCCGTCTCCTCCCTCAGGAGAAACCCGAAGCTCTGCTTCAAAACAGATCCAAGTTCACCTGTTCCCTTCTATGCTAGCCCCCCAACCAGAAAATCACCTTATCCACAATCCAGATGGGTGCGAAGGAGAGTCCTATCCCACCCCAAAACTCGTGGCAGCAAGGGTGGTTATCAGAACCCAACGGACCAGCAAATCGTTTCGATTCCCTCCCTGCCACTCCCCGTCAAACGCATATTCTCCTTCTGCCTGTCTTCAAGCCAGAAAGGAAGGGGGGTATCTGGACGAGTGGCTGACTTCTAGCACAAACACCCTTGAAAGCAGGAGTCCCATTAAGTGCATAGCACTTGGAAGATTCTGGAGCAACAGTCCATAAATGACAGCCGAGGTCCACATCCGCCACTGCCTGACGCAGGCGGTAGTGAAACTCGGCCATGCCGGTTTCCTTACGTATCGTTTACGGCTGATTTCAAGCTACAAGGATAGAGAGCCTAAGCTACTCTCTCTCTACTTTATAGAGAAAGTTTGCCCGATCCTAAAGCAAACCTAACTTTCACAAGCAAGCATCAAATTCTACTAGAGGGCTCGTTACAGAATCAAATTCTGGGACTGAGTAGGTCTTGAGAGTTGTGGTCTGCATTTTCACGAGCTGGAAGAAGGTGACAGAACCTTCTGAAAAACTACAGGCTTAAGAGACGCCTTTAAAGTGTTTAATATTAAAAGCCAATTACCATAATATTAAAGAGTGGCTTTCCTTTTGGAAGGAAGGAAAAACTCAAAGGCTGGACTTGCTGGGCTATTTCCAAATTAAAATTTTCTAGGGCTGTAAAGTGCAAAGGCCAAAAAACACCTGTTCAATCTTTTAGGCTTACCTGTGCTTTGCAAAGATTAATCATTTCCACTAAAGTTTGCTCAGCCATGCTCTCTAATTATTAGCAAGGCACCATTCTCAGGCAGGGGAGACAGTTTCTGTTTCCATAACAACTTGGTTCAGCCTTTGGTGCAAAAAACCCACTTGCAGAAAGAGGTGAGCAGCCAGCCAGGCTCTGTGCGTGTCAGCCAGAAAAAAATAGCCTCGCGGTACCTCACGACCCGCCACAGCACATTAGCAACCCTTCTGAAAAACCTTTTAATCCCAAGATTGCATTATTATTACATTTCCTCGTGATGGGCTATTTAAATACTAATTGTTGCCCGAATCATGGATAAGACTAATAATATAAAGCAATAATGTGCACTTTAGGAAGGAGAATGATGCAATTTTTCCCCCAAAGGACAAAGAGGAGAGAACCCAAAGAGGTTCACAGGATGTTAAATACAAAAAAGAGTTCCAAAGTCAAATAAGTTGGAGAAATCCTGATTAAATAAATTAAACAGTTCTCTCAACTGAGACTTCACGGAGCCTTTATTTTGCTAATACGCTTCTTGACTCTCTCTGGAGGGGTGGGCTTCATTTCCAGTCCTAAACACGGAACCATAACTGCCATTCCACACCCCCGCCCTCATGACCTACAGTAATCTGATCCATTTCTCGGGGACTTTCACTTAAAACCAGGACAGTCTGCGGCAAACCCAGACAGTCACCCTACTGTGCCCTCAGACACGAAGAGACTTTCCTCAGAACCCCTGACACCTGGAGGAGAGTTAGTTGAGTGTGGCTTTCTTGGACAGAGGGCAGGGGACAGATCAAGTTCTTTTTGTAACCTTAACACCTACCAAAATGCTTAGAATGAGAAATGTGCTATACGGGCGTGTCTTGAATAAACCCATTAATGAAACAGAAATCAGAGAATCCTTTAAACAGGCACATTTTCCCTATTCATTCAATACTACTAGGTTGAGCCATAGGAAATCACCATTTTTATAGGTCAGAGAGAGTCCTATATTGGGAATTTCAAGTTTCAACCTAATGTACACGGTTTTACTCTAGAAGTGAGGTTTTCATGTGCAAAATATTTACAGTTTGTAGCCACTTCCTCCACCCACATACTCACCATTAGGTACTAAGCCCACAATTACATGTCAAAAGCTTTGCCCCACTGGGTCTACATCCCCTTAACCAACATTTAAAGGGCCATACCCACAGTGAGACCACCCTTTATTATGCCAAGTATGGAGAGGAGGCCAACATTCACAGGCCAGAGAAGAAAATCCCATGCTATTGCCATACCCAAATGTTGCTGTGTGTAGGACCAGGGCTTGTCAAAGACGACATGTCAAAGGCTCAATAGAAAATAAGTATAAGGACCCTATATGAGTTAACACATCCTCTGCCAAATCAAATGAACACCTTTCTTTCTTTTGTTTTTTTTTATTAACATATAATGTATTATTTGTCCCAGGGGTACAGGTCTGTGAATCATTAGGCTTACACACTTCACAACACTCACCATAGCACATACCCTCCCCAATGTCCATAACCCAGCCACCCTCTCCCTCCCATTCCCTTCGCCTCCAGCAACCCTCAGTTTGTTTCCCCGAGATTAAGAGTCTCTTATGGTTTGTTTCCCTCCTGATCCCATCTTGTTCAAATGAACATCTTTCAATATGGATTTATGTGCATTACTGCAGCTGGAAGGAAGAGTGGAAGCAGAGAATGCCTAAAGAGAGGCACGGGGGCAGAACAGCTAGGTCACTTTGCTGTGCAAAGGCATGGGGGCAGTGGGAATGTCTGATGGACTGGTGGTGCTTTCTCCAAAGACTGGTCATTTGTGGAGGCAAGAGGGAGCTTTCTCATTGACTGACAACTTAGAGGATACGGGAGAGGGGGGAAGGAGGCTCTCTGGACTCTGGTTGAGGAAGGAAGAACACCCAACAACAGACAGAAATGAGGGCTAGACATGCAAACAGACAAGAACAGAAGAGAGAGGGAGACGGACAGAAAGAGAGAAGGAACACTAGACAGATACATAGGGAGAGACAGAAGCAAGGATTTCAGCCTAGAATCATTCAGATTTTAACGGAAAGACTTAGGGAAATAACATGCCTTTTCTTCAACAGCCAACAGTCCTTGACCAGGCTGGCTAAACATTCTGACGTGTAGAGAAGAAGCTGCCCTCCTCAAACTCTGGTGGCCTACAAGTGCTGCCTTCAAGCCTTCAAGCTGCTGGGGAGTTCACCTTACCTAATCATTTGTGTTTCTAAGTGCCAAGGGACATCTGAGTTTCTTTAATTAACTTTCATTTTATTTTTTTTAAGGTTTTATTTCTTTATTTGACAGAGAGAGAGAGAGAGACAGCGAGAGAGGGAGCACAAGCAGGGGCAGTGCAAGAAGAAGAAGCAGGCTTCCCGCTGAGCAGGGAGCCCGATGCGGGGCTCCATCCCAGGACCCCGAGATCATGACCTGAGCCGAAGGCAGACACTTAACAACCGAGCCACCCAGGTGACCCTAACCTTCATTTTAGGTGGTCATTTCTTCGATCAGTTTGGACAGAAAATATTTCACATCTAGAATGTGGGTATTGGGAAGCAAATTCTGACACCCCAAAATATGCTTGGCGTATTAATTATTTTAGGTTCATTATTTTTAAGAAACCACAGACACAAGAGAAGGTCAGACAACTGAGTAGAAGTTACCCTTTTGTAAAAGACAATTAGAGAGTTCAGGAAAGCCCTCAACCAGGAAGTTCACTCAACATTTAGCTACTCCTAAGAAATGGCTATCATCTTAGAAAGTAAACACAAGGTTCCTTAAACAGTTCCACAAACATGCCCAAAATAGAGAATCCTCAAAGCTCCAGACTATAAGGTCCTTTAAGAGTTTCTGGGGTGCCTGGGTGGCTTAGTTGGTTAAGCAGCTGCTTTCCGCTCAGGCCATGATCCTGGAGTCCCAGGATTGAGTCCTACATCGGGCTTCCTGCTCACTGGGGAGTCTGCTTCTCCCTCTGGCCATCTCCCCTCTCATACTCTCTCTCTCTCACTCTCTCTCTCAAATAAATAAATAAAATCTTTAAAAAAAAAAAAAAAAAAAAAGAGTTTCTGGTCCACACACCTTCTCTCTCCACCCCCCCCCCGCCAGCTACACTGTCAGATCAGCTGTCCAAAGTCTTTCCATCAGTATGTAGAGTCTCTGATTACTTTGTCTAAGGTTTTCATAAAATGACTCCATCTATCCTTTTTTTAAATTTAATTTTAAATTAAAGCCTACAGCAAGACTGAAATCTACTGGTATAGCAAAAATTATAAAATCTACTCATCTTTCCAGCTGAGTTCAAGTCTGACAAAAATTTGGGTTCTTAAGTAGAACAGAAGCTTTAAAATGTACACTTGCCAGACTTCATATAAAAAGCTTTTACTGAACAAAATTGATTCCGATATGAGAAAGGTTTTCTCACTGATCCACCCTTGGGCCATATCGGTGAACAGCAATAAGGAGGGACATTTCTTGACTCTCTCAGAGCAAAAATGTCAATACGGAAGAAGTCCACACCAGCAATATTCTGAAATTCCAAACTGTGCCTCGGAGACCCCCAAATTTGATCATTAAGACTTATGTGAATAAGGAATATGTTTACCCCGTTGTTCATCATGTTGTTTAATTTTTAATCGTGATTTGAATTTTATTCATGATCTATTTTGTATTAGGAATCAGAAAACTTCTGCTTCTAATGGGTACAACGTGAAAACCTCTATGTGAAGCAGATGGCCCAGGTCCCTTTCCCTCTGGGTCTCTAGCAAAACCTGTGGCTCTACCCAGACCACCTTCTCTCCCTACTTTCTACCTGGATAGCTCATTCTCATCCTTCTAGTCTTGGCCGAGTTTTTTGCTCCTCAGAGAGAGGTCTTCCTTCACTACCTAATATAAGAAAATGCATTTTCCTTTAACACACCATCACCACACACACACACACACACACACACACACACACACACACATTCTCTATCACTATTCCTTATTACCTTTATTGCGTTTGTCACAGTTTAATTTCAAATTTTTATTTACTTATTTTCTGTTTCTGCCAAATGACTGTAAACTCATTGAGGGCATGTGTCTACTCCATGGTAAAAATACAATAATAAACTGCAAAATAAATGCATGAAAAACAACCAGAAATGAGAGACCACGGTCCACTGAGCAAAATGTAACTTGGTTCCTGATTCCTTTTCACAGACCATGAGGCACAATTTTCAGTCTTTAGAGTCTAGAAAAAAGCTCTATATCCTAAAAATAAATCTGCTTTATTTGAGCTGGGCACATTCAGGGCTCTGCACCTCCCCCCAGAGAACACTCTCACCCCCTCACACAGGCTACTGTTCTGTTTACGGGCCCTGATACTTCCGCTGAAATCTGAAGAACCGTGTTTTTGTTTGTTTGTTAGCTTTTCAGTTTTGTGTTTTTAAGACCAGTGACTCTTAAGGACTCTTTTCCCACAGCACACCAACTGCTTATGACCAGTCTCCTATAATAGGCAACTTCCCCTCTGCAGGTTTTGAAGCACTTTCCTGATCAGATTCCTGATGGTCCTGAAATGTCCGTTGCAATCTATGTCTCGGACATGACACAACATAAACCAAAACTGAGACGGAATTTCAGGCCAATGCACAGACGCACATCCTGGCAAGGCAGCGACTGTTGAGCTTCAAGTCCTGGAGAAGCAGCTCTCAGAACATCAGACTTCCCGAACAGTAAAGTAGGTAAGGCCCCCATAGTCTGGTCTGCTGAGCCTCTGGACTCTGGACAGAGTGCTGGCCCAGGCTGCCAGACAGGGCCTTTCTTTCCTTTCTCATTTGCATCAATTCATGAATTCATTTGCATAAGCAAACTCCAGAGAGTCGACAATCATGCTCTAGAAGTCTGGCTTGGCCAGGTGCTCCTGGGCCAGCCACAGTAACATGGGCAGGAATGCGGAGAAGGCTGCGGACCTTGGCAAATGTGTCTGGAAGTTCATTTTGATTGTAAATAGAATTCGACCAGCCTTCATCAAATGGCTTCTCAGCACCCACAGCCCTAAGGGAGGTGAGCATCCTTACATTCCAAATCTGGGCTCTCCACTTAAGGCTCCGAACAACTTCTACCCCAAAACACCCTAACCTGTTCCACATTACATCCAGATTATTCACTGATCTTCTCATTTCATAAGTACCCCGATCAGAAAGAGAAGTCAAGGGACGCCTGGGTGGCTCAGTTGGTTAAGCAGCTACCTTCGGCTCAGGTCATGATCCCAGCATCCTGGGATCGAGTCCCACACCGGGCTCCTTGCTCTGCAGGGAGCCTGATTCTCCCTCTGACTCCGCCTGCCACTCTGTCTGCCTGTGCTCACTCTCCCTCTCTCTCTCTCTCTGACAAATAAATAAATAAAATCTTTTTAAAAAAATTAATAAATAAAAAATTTAAAAAATAAAAATAAAAAAAGAAAGAGAAGTCAAAGGATATTTTTGCATGAATCGACAAAACAAAATACACTCCCCATGATGCAAATGTGAAATAATGTCAGCGGAAGTGAATAAAAGTTACAAACTCATTCACTCCACAAGCCTTTATGGAGAACCTACATGTCCCAGATTCGGTGCCCGAGGCTCCCACTGACCTCGTTTTCATCACCACTTGCTCCGATTCTTCCCCTTCGCAAGACTATTCTGTGAATCACCAGGAGCCATAGAGAACAGTCTCTCTTGGCTCGGTGGAAGGGCTCACGAACAAGCCAAATATAGGAAAGGAGAGAAAGAAATGTACATTAAAAAAAAAAATTAAAAAGAAGTGACTGAAAGGGATGAGAGTCAAATAAGAAAAGGGTGGACTGGAGAAGAGAGTCCTGGTTTTAAAAAAATAAATAAATAATAAAATAAATAAATAAATAAATAAATAAATAAAATAAAAAATAACAAAAAAAGAAGAAGATGACGACGACGACAAAGAAAAGACTGCCAGACAGAGGAAGAAAGTAAAAGCTGAAAAGAATCTAGAAACCCAGTACTCATCCTCTAATTAGGAAAAACGTGAGCAAAGTGTTCAGAATCTAAAGGGAATCCTTTAAGGTCCTCTGCTCCAACACCCTCCCCAGACTGCCTCACCCCAACACCTGAAGCTTCTCATAACAGACACAACCAAACGGGCTCCCATTCCAGTTTCTGCCTGAGCCTCTCCAGTGAGAGACTCTCACTCTCCCACCAGGTCGCTCTGTCCAACTTACCGATCCTGGACATCCGTTCCCCACCCACGATGAAAGGGATGACAAGGTGAGCTCAAGAGCCCATCCCTTGCCTCCCACACTCTCTGATTCTAAAGGTTGGCTCTGCACGTAATCAAACCTCTACGGAAAACATTCGACCATGAGCCAACTGTGTGCCTGGTCTGGGAACGTCTACACACGATCAGAGAGCTTACCCCCTAGGGGGGGAAACAGCTGTCTCCATAACGAAAGGGATGAGGAAATAACTCAACATAACAGAAGTACGTGTAAGACAGGAACCAGCACGTACTGTGTAAGTAGGAATGCTCATTCTATATACGGAATGAGAGAAAATTCCCCCTAAACCAAAGACCAAATCACAACTTTTTCCCCCACACCTTTCTTACCAGGTAAGTAGTAATCCAGGTAATAACTCATAAAATCTTCCACCAAATGTTAACTTTCGTCAGGATATCTTTGATAGAAGAAATGACCTAAAATCTATCACCGGTCAAATGTAAATAAAAATGTCAGAACTTTTCAGGCCATTAAGTCAGCAATCTTCATCTCTCTGCACTAAAGAGATGTTCAGAATAGTGTCAAAGAAAGTCTCATAAAAACTCATTAAAAATGTTCCAAAAGGTTCATAAAATGATCTGATAAATACAACAAACTCTTCAAAATTCATCGTCTATAAAATAAGCAGAGGCAGAGACATCGCCGGAGACGTTTGTGATAAAGGTACCAGGGAAGAAAGGAAAACCTTCCTCCAAATTACCAAATTTAAATAATTTAATTAGATGAACATCCAGGGACAAAATAAAAATAAAAAGGGACAACAAACTCCCATATCTCGAAATTAATGGCACTCTCTGTAGTCTTCTGCCGCACATTCAATTAATAAAGGGCTCTGGACAGTAGGGTAATTTTCTTCTCTATTCACAGGATTTCAAGGTGAGCAGCTAATAACTTGCAGTAAGTTGCTTGCTTAAGATTAATGGCACACAGCAAGGAGCATTATAATTTAGGACTGTCAACCTCAGGAGAATAATTGGGCAAAGGGACATGAGGGACTCAAGCTGCCAGTGGTCCGCAAGACCACAAAACACCGGCTGGAAAAGGAAAGTCCACCATGGTCAAATTTCCAGCCTCGGACGTCCTGTATGAAATATGGAGACATTCTGAACAGAAACACGGCCAGCGCCACTGGGATCCACACTGCCCATCTCGATGATTCTTGGCAAACAGGGCAAGCAGGAATTCAGGAACTAGGCTGTGGTCCACATGCCTGGGCTCTCCTCTTAACAGAGCACACCAGATCCCCCCCCCACCCCCACCCAACCCTGTCCTGCCATGGTTCCTTTTTCTGAGCTGCATACTCCAAGTTACACCACTGGAGGTCAAATGTATTTTTGGTGATCACACAATCACTTCCCCACTGTCCCAGGAGGACCTCATTTATCAATTGCCAAGAATGTGACTAGGGGAAAGAGGCATTCTTAGAACAAAATCTGGTTTGTGTTTTCATTTCTTGGAGACCCCTTATTTCCTCTATTTATGGGGGTCCAGGAGCTTTGGAGTCAGAGGAAATGAAACCATCTCAGAATCATCAGAGCAGAGGGCACCTGTGGCCTACTTCTCATCTAACCACCCTAGAAGATCCTCACTTTGCCAGAACCGAGGCTCAGGATGAGCTTGTTTCCTTAGCACTTCTTAAGGGTCAGTACCATCACCCCCTCCAGGGGACACTCAGAAATATTTGGTGGGGGTGCTATTTGGGATTGTAACAGTGCAGGGAGGCCACTGGCATTTAGCGTGAACACAGAACCAACTACTGTCCCTCCTCAAATGCCATTAAAGTTTCCATTAAAAAAGACTGATCTTCATTCATCTTGTTTGATACAAAAGAAAGAGATGATTCAGAGAAGTGGAGACCCGTGCCCTAGTTCAGCCAGCTGGTTAAGAAAGCCAGTTGGGACCAGATCTCGGGTTTTCTGGCTGTTTCTCCCTATTCTGCCACTAGGAAAGCTAGACACGGCTGTAACAGAGGTGGTAGGCATTGTTTACTGAGAGTCTTTACCATGGTCCTAGGTTAAGTGCTTTGCATACTTTACTTCGCTGAACCTGCACAAGGTTCCTGAGAAATCACAGAGAGGGTAACTAACTTGTCAGAGGCCACAGAGCCTGGAAGTGGCAAACTGGGCACCACAGTCCACACCACACAGAGGACTTTTGAGGAGAGGCTGAGGATACACCCAGCCATCCCTCCCCTCACTGCAAATCACCCACCTCCTAAGGCCTTTGGGTAAAAAGCAAGGACTAGAAGATTACCAAGTCTTCCCTTCCCTTCAAAGGGTTTGAAAATTGAATCCAGAGGAGGAAAAAGCTCTTTCAGAGGCTCAGGAGCTGCATGGACAAAGGTCAGGTACACAAATCTGAATGGAACCTGCAGAGCCAAGAAAACAAAATGACAAAATTCCAATTGCACCTCCAGGAGGAGGAGAATATGGTAGAAAGCCCAGTCTTGGGATGAGCTCTCACAGCTTGCTCAGTGTGTTAATCCCAGCCATGGGCGGAGAGCTATTTGTTCACACATCGTTAGTGTGGAGGTACTCCTAAGGTTGAGACTTACAGCTTTAATACCCGTGGAACCAGGATACCTACCAGACAGACATGTTGTGGGGCTCCGCTCAAATCTTAGCTAATTCCCCTAATACAGAGAGCAGGCGACACAAAGCCATCCTTCTCACCTAGGAAACTTTGCTGTTGCTGGTCCCTCTGTCTATCCCCTGTTCCTGTCTCCTCACTTGGCCAACTCCTACTTAATGTTGAGTC
Organism: Mustela nivalis; assembly: GCF_964662115.1. NCBI lineage: Eukaryota > Metazoa > Chordata > Mammalia > Carnivora > Mustelidae > Mustela > Mustela nivalis. Next base: position 193,386,079 of record NC_139020.1, read on the forward strand.
TCAGTCAAGGAGTCATCTCCTGCCCTGACATCCTGATTGGATTAGACACCCTACTGGGTGCCATAGCCCCCGGGCCTGACCTTTTAGCCAGGAACCGACCACACTATACTGAAATTGACTGTTCACTAGTCTTTTCCCCAGCTAGACCATGTGGTCCGTGTGGGAAGGGGCTGAGCACCTCTTGCAGCATCTGACATCGTGCCCACCATGCGGGCTATTTAGATCCATTGACACTTCCTCTTCCTGCAGATCTCTGCTCAGCTGTCACTCCAGGATTTACAGCACTGCACTCTATCCTATCCGGCTCTCATTTCAACAGCAGTGTTACATTTGTTTCTCCAGGGAATCTTCTGAAACAGCAAGATGTCACTGCTCGCTCAAAGCCTCTAATGGCTTAGGTAAAGCATATTATTTGTTCATAACTGATTTCTACCCCTTCCTCTGGGAGGATTGTCACCCCCATCCCACTGACATCAGGCTTGACTATATGACTTCCTTTGGCCAATGAAATGTCAATGGAAGTGACAGGCCTACTTCAAAGCAATAGCTCTATGAGCTGTCACAGATTCCACTACTGCTTTCTCCTTCTACCACCAGGATAGCACTCTCTCAGAGAAGGATGACTCAGCCTGGATCCTGGGATGAAGAGGACATGGAGCGGAGCCATGGCTGACCCATGAAGTTAACCACAACAGTCTTGGTTAAATGTTTGAAAGGTGAACTATAGCCAATCCCAGAACTTAACACAATTAGTTGTCATAGGTCACCGAGATTTGGTTGTTACTGCAGCATAACCCAGCAAAAGCTAACTATTACAAGCTCCCATTGCACTCCATGACAAACCCACAGTCAGCACCACAGCTGGGCCCCATAACATCTGACCCTTGATTATTTCTCCAACTTCATTTTCAGCCACTCTTCTCCTTACTCATTCTGCTCCAACTGTGCCAGCCTTCTGAATATTTTTCAAACATGTCAATGGTACTTCTGCCTCTGGACCTTGTACTTCATCTTCCCTCAAGGAAATGCCTAATCAATAAGTCTTCTCTACTTCTCTAATTGCCCTAACACAGCACCTCCCATTGTCTCCTATCCCTTTACCCAACTTATTTTATTTCAATTAATCACTACATGACATTACATTATATATTAATTTTAACTATTTCTTAACAGTTTCTACCATCAGCAGTTAGACTCCATTGTCAGAGAGTACATCCATCTTATTTATCTCTGAATCCCCATCACTCAGGACAGAACCTGGCAGATTTCAAGTATTCAATAAATATTTGTTGAATAATTCAATGACTGGCTGCCTTACCCACCAAGTTATAAGCTTCATGAGGCCAGCACCTGGGCCCCTCTGAGACAGACTGCATTTTCCAAAGATGGCCCCCAACAATATTTCCCATCCCACAAGATTTTTAAAAAAAATCTTACCACTCCTTCATCTTGAATGTGGACAGACCTTTACTGAGTCAACCAATGTGGCAGAAGTGAAGCCAAGTGAGGCCAATCAAGACTTTTCAAATGAGGTCCTAAGGTACCATTCACTTCTTGTTCTTTTGGAACTCAACTGTCACATTCTAAGGGAGTCCAATCCATTCTATGCAGAGAGACCCCATGGATGGGCCAACTGAGGTCCTGGGATACACACAAGAGTGAAGCTGACTCCAGAAAACTCCAACCCTCAGCCACCAAGTCATCCCCAGTCTTCAAGTCTTCCCAGATGAGGTCCCAGCAAAAAACAAGTGACCCTGCTATGTTCAAATTCCTTACTCCAGAATCCATGAGTAGGACAAAATACTGTTTTGCACCATGAAGTTCTGGGGTACTGTTGTCACTCAGCAATAGTAACCAAAATATCTCCATGCCGAGCATATGACCCAAAACCAGCATACAGTGGGCACATAATCAATAACCCTGCATGGAAGACAGCTCTGGCTCAGTGTCCTTGCTTTCAGATTAGGCTAACTTCCATCCTTTGCCTGTCTCCAACAAGAGCTGGGGAAGAGTGCTGTCTGTGATCTGAGCCCCTCCAGGACTCCTGGGGCTCCATACATCCCAGAAACGGCCATGACCATGGATGTGAGCCCAGATTATGAGCCAGTGAACCTCTGCACCTATGGCTAGTAGGGTACGAAACCACATAGTGGCTACTCCCCAAGGAGCGATCATCCCTGTCTTAATGTCAGGGAGTAACAACACTCAGAACCCCTAACCAGCCTGGCTTTGGTTCAGCCTTTGCTCTACTTCCTAAAGGAGCCTCTAGTCAAGGTCCACAATGAAAACAGGACGGCAGCCTAAGAGTGATGATTTTCATATCATGATATCTACAGACTGTGTGAGGCTGCTGCCTCAAAAAGCAACAATCATTTCTCCTATAATGAAAATGGAAGGACAGACACAAAAGTCTGAATGGTTCTTTAAGGTCCTAGGGCTGAAACTTGGTCATCAGCTGCTCTGTCATTCCCTCATAAACCCTCCCACATGACATTCAGTCACTAATTCATATGCTAAAGGACGGGTGGGTACACTAGGAAGCTACGACTCAACCTCCAGGAGCCCTCCCTGGCAGGGGTGCCCTCCAGAAAACTCGGGACTGTGTTCACATTCATATGTGTTTGCCAAGGTAACAAAAAAGCGGTTTTAACCTCAACTGGTTAAGATCACTGCCTTCTTTCCACCAACTTACCCTCGGGAACACCACTCCTCCTGGCACGGGGCACTGGTGTGGCCAAGGGTTTGCAGGGGTGCAGTGAAGGGAAAGTGGTGTTGGGAGATCCCGTGAAGGGGACTATACATATGTCTAGTTTCCGTGGATAATCATTAATGTTTAGTAATTAGTAATATTGTGGCATTCACACAAAGCTTTGCAATGTCTCTGAAAGGAATAATATTAGCCCTCCAAGGGACTATCTTCCATATGCTTATTGCTCCCTTCACTAAAAAGCAGAGGGTCCATCCTCCAGCACTTGCCAGCAAGTGGCACTTTCCCACCTGTGCCCAGGCTCCCTGGCCTAGTTGCAGGGCCCCCAGCTGCCCCACCGACCCACTGCCCTCTATCTACACTGCACTCGCCAGCGGGACTCAGCCTTTGCGCACATTCTTCCTTCAGCTGCGACGCTCTCAGCCAATCACACGGCTTCAGGCCATCTGATTTCTTATTCCTTTGACACGAAATACCGACCTCATTGAAAAATAGCATACATCTCGCTAAATGCCTGGATGAAATGAGGACACCGATGACAAACCGGTGAATGAGTGTCTTCAATTCAAAGAACATTTAAGATTAGCCACTGCACGAAAAATCTGAAATGCCCTATGGTGTGGCCTCACAGCGCGCGGATGAAAGAGATGTGATGGGGGTTTTCCCACATTGGACAACAGGCCTAAAAATATACGTGACAATACCAGTAACAAGCAGTGAAGTTGAAAGAAGGTTTGCTAAGCCGTCAATAATAAAAGTCGAATTTCGGGGTGCCTTAACCCACTGAGTGGGTTAAGCCTCTGCCTTCGGCTCAGGTCATGGTCTCAAGAGTCCGGGGATCGAGCCCTGCACCAGGCTCTCTGCTCAGTGGGGAGCCTGCTTCCCCCTCTCTCTCCCTGCCTCTCTGCCTACTTGTGATCTGTCTCTCTGTCCAATGAATAAATAAAATCTTTTTTAAAATAAATAAATAGATAAATAAAAGTCGAATTTCCACCATCTGTCCAGAGCTGCGGTTCTCACCCATGGTTTTACCGAAAACTAATGCCCATGTCCCAGCAATTCTGACTCCATTGGTCTAGGGAGCAACGTGGGCTTCAGGAGTCTTAATAGTTCCCAAATTATTCTATGGGGCATCCCGTGTAAAGAGCCCCTGCCAACAAGAATGAATCATCTTCCCATTCTCTCCATAGAAAACGGTATTACAAAGTCATCATCATATGAAGAGCCCGTTGATCAACGAGCATTCAGCCAAAAACCGTAAGGAGATTACGGAGCCCGTCAGGCAGTTAATTAAAATGACAAGAATAATAAGAATAATTTTGTGTCATTTTCTGGGTTTTGTTACGTTTGTGGTATGTTTGTTACACAAATGACACTTTCAACTTTTCAAGTAAACAAACTGCGGTGATTTCTTTCCTATTTGCCACTTTGTGTTCTTTTTCATAAAGTGTACTCCCCAAACCGTATATTCTGGGGTCCTCCCCCTGGAAAGAGGCAATTTCTGTGCATGTTGTTTTTCAAAACAGGTAGATTCCATTAGCCAAGGAAGACAAAGAACTCACTGGGTAATGAATCCAAACTAGTCAAAAAAAAAAGAAAAGGATTAGAAATAGATTGAGGCATCTGGGTGGCTCGGTGGTTTAAAGCCTCTGCTTTCGGCTCAGGTCATGATCCCAGGGTCGATCCAGAGTCCTGGGATCGAGCAGGGAGCCTGCTTCCCCCTCTCCATCTGCCTGCCTCTCTGCCTACTTGTGATCTGTGTCTGTCAAATAAACAAATTTAAAAAAGAAAGAAATATAGTCAACGTTTATCAGCATCAGGCCTGTAGGAATGTGAGTATTCTGCCATGTTGGCCTCCATACCCATCATAGTCCTGGTCCACAAGAGGCATGTGTGAGAAATGCGTTAAATCTATTTTATTTGTTTTTTTTTTTTATTTTTCACTTGCCTCCTCCTCTACAACTGGATATGTGACAATTATGCAAAATGACTTTGAAATTTAAAAAGTCTTTTTTATTTAAACTATATCCCTTATTCCCTGTCATTAAGAAGGACTCTTTTTATTTTTTTGAAGATTTTATTTATTTATTTGACAGAGATCACAAGTAGACAGAGAGGCAGGCAGAGAGAGAGGGGGAAGCAGGCTCCCCGCTGAGCAGAGAGCCCGATGATGGACTCGATCCCAGGACCCTGAGATCATGACCTGCACCAAAGGCAGAGGCTTTAACCCACTGAGCCACCCAGGCGCCCAAGAAGGACTCTTAAGAAAAGTGTATAAAAACACTGAGGATGGGGGTGCCCAGATGACTCATTCAGTTAAGGTCTGACTCTTGATTTTGGCTCAGGTCATGATCTCAGGGTTGTGGGATCAAGCCCTATGTTAGGGCTCCGCACTCCCAAGCAGGGAAGGGGCAGAGGGGGAGGGAGAGAATCTCAAGCAGACTCTGCTGAGTCCCCTCTTTCTCTCTCTCTAAAATAAACAAGTTTTAACAATTACTTCTCTCTCTCGAAAATAAATAAGTACATCTTAAAAATAACTCTGAGAATGAGAAAGGAGACAAGATTGTAGATACCAAATGACTGTATCTGAGTTTAAAAAAAAAAAAATCTGCACTGGGCAAGGAACAAAGTATATGTGGGGGACAAAAAAGACATGTTAATAATAGTGATGTTTGGGTATAAAATTATGGGGTTTTTTTTCTCTGTTTCCCTATTTTTCAGATTTTCATGAACGATCACGTACTAGTTTGATGGAGTCTGAACCGGCCAGGACTCTGTCCAGGCAGAGGGGATAGTCTGAAGAGGACTCAGGTCAGAGGGATGATTTGAAAGGGACAGATTGACAGAGCCTCTAAGACTGTCTGAAACCCTACAGTTGCTGTGCTGGCTCATCAGACGTGTGATTCCTACAGGCTTCTCCCTGGAAGTAGCACACATCATCTCCACTCCTATTCCACTGGCCAAAAGCCAGTGACATGGCCACACTTCCCATCAACAGCACGGGAAGAGCGATTCATCGTGCCACCTGAGGAAGGACCCATGAACCATCTGCAAACATCACTGGGGACCATCACAGGGGGAGGATCCAGAAGGCCGATTTCTTTCACATTAATGCACATGAGTGAGTCTGCCCAAAGCTTCAAGTGGCACAAATTCCAGAAGTTTTTGCTGGGTTAACACATAAGAAATATTTCCACAAAAGGAAGCACCCTCTCTCCACTCCCTCAAAGAACACAGAAGCAAGCACAGCAGGTGGGACCTCCATCAAACCTTCAGGAAAAAAAAATGAATGAATGAATGAAAGAAAGAAAGAAAGAAAGAAAGAAAGAAAGAAAGAAAGAAAGAAAGAAAGAAAGGAAGGAAGGAAGGAAGGAAGGAAGGAAGAAAAAAAGGAAACTGAGAGAAAAACCACCACCACTAACTTTGGGAAAACAGCAAGGCCATCTGATTCCAAGAAGCCAATACAGCTGCCACACTCTTATCATTCAAGAGATTAAGTTTTATGCAAAAAGGAAGAGTCGGTTTATCCTGGAAAGAAGCTCTACCCCTTGATTCTGCCTAGGCAGGGCTGGATGCAGAGAGAACCCCACCGCTGTTCTGAAAGCTCATCATACCCACTCCCTCTTTCCTGGCAAGTGCTGGACTCCATATATTGTTCAAAGACAGAATGGATACTGAAAACCTGTTCAAGTTGGTCTGGAACAAAGTTTCCACAGGAGACATCTGAAATAGGAGCTAAATTAACAACTAGGGGATCTTCCTCCCTCGCCCAGGCTGACCTCAGAGCTGTCACTGGAAAACACACCCCCTAGAGAGACCCAATAAAAGCCCACAGAAATTGCCAGCTAGGGGGCTCCTACTCCCATCCTAACCCCTGCAAGAGAATCACAGAGCTCTAGCAGCCCCGCTGGGGGAACTGGAAATTTGCAGCCCAGATTACTGACAACAACAGCACAAGAGACCATCTCTGGGGCTTCCAGCATCCTAGAGCTGCTCTGTTCCCCACCCTGGTGGTAATGTCCTTCTGCAGCTCCTTTTAAAATTATTTGTTGCTTCTCCCTTTTCCCCAGAAAATTTTTGAATGCAACGATTACTAGCAAGTTGCTAACTGGCAAGAGCCTCTGCACAGAGAATTTCTCCTTTCTTCTGTCTGTTCCCTCCTAAATCACCAGCTTTATTCAACACGTGTCATTCCTCAGTGAAAGAAGAAATCACCCCAGCACCCGGGGCTTGCAAAGCACTCGGAGACTTTGGTGAGCACAAACATTATCTCTGGCTGTTCAACAAGTCACCCTAAAACCTACTGGACTGAAACAGTAATGATAATTTCTGGCGTCTCGCAATTTCTGTGGGTTGGGAACAGGGAAGGGTTCAGCTGAGCAGGTCTCATGTGGGGTCTCCCAAGTGGGTGCCATCCGTTCTCAGCGGGGGTGCCCTCGCTCAAAGACTATGCAAGAGGCTGCACTTTCAATGCGGCTCATGACTGGGCTCATGGGCCCTGGCTACCAAGGCTGTGTCAGCTGTCGGCCAGGGGCTTTAGCTCCCCTCTACTCTGGCCCTGCATGGCAGGGGCCTAGCTCTCCTAGGGCAAGACATCCAGGACACCGCAGTAGAGACCAAGCCTCGGAGGTCACACATCACCACGTCCGCCAGGAAAGGCCCACCCTGATTCAGGGTGGGAGAAGATTGTTTAAGAGCCTGAAGGTCGAGGCGCCTGGGTGGCTCAGTAGGTTAAGCCGCTGCCTTCGGCTCAGGTCATGATCTCAGGGTCCTGAGATCGAGGCTCTCGCATCGGGCTCTCTGCTCAGCAGGGAGCCTGCTTCCCTCTCTCTCTCTCTGCCTGCCTCTCCATCTACTTGTGATTTCTGTCTGTCAAATAAATAAATAAAATCTTAAAAAAAAAAAAAAAAAAAGAGCCTGAAGGTCAGGAAGCAAGGGGGACCTCTTGGAGTCTGACTCCCGGGGAGTCAAAGAGACTGACCGTTAGGCACTACGAGTATGGCAGATATAACTGGTCCCTCACCCACAATCCCCCCCAAATCCCAAATGGCGGGAAGTTCTGAGGATGGACTGCCTCCTGGGAGCAGCCCTCAAAAGGCTGGTAGGCACTGGGACACAAAGGCCTCTGTTCCGTCGCCCTCTGAGATGGAAAATTCCACAGTTGGGTGCGCTGCACTGACTGCCAGGGTCCCCCCACCAACCACGTTCCCGTGGTGACGGGCTTGAGAAAGCCCCCTTTCCTGCCTGCTCTCACATCTCTTCCTCACTCTGTACCCCACACACGGTGTCTCCTAGGTGCCTCTTACAAAGAAGCTATTTGCTCTCCTATCACTAACCCAGGGTCTGCCGCTGGAACCCAACCTAAGGCAACGAGGGGACTAAAAAGTTTCCTGTATCCTTGGAGCTTTCTTTTAGCTGGGGAGACCTCACACAGGCACCTAAATCAGGCTGCACAGCCTCGAAAAACAAGCTATAGACTTATATTAGCAATTATGTTCCAAAAGAGAATACATTGGACAAGATAACATGAAAAGCAGAGGCTTTTCAGTAGAGTAACAATAAAAATGACATTCTGCATATTTTTAAGCTACAATAAATAAAAGTTCTGGAATGTATCTATTTCTCAAACAAACCATTTGAATAAAAATACGTTCGTGTTGAACCTCTGCTCCAGGAAACAGCCCTCCACCTGAATGGCCTTCCTTCAACGGCCCCACAGCCCCATCTCTGGCGCTGGGATCTGCGAACAGCATCTTCCGGCACGTTGGGCAGGAGTGATGAGCCGACATGAAATGTCATTCATCCACACCATGAGGCAGTTTCCTCGCAACTTGCTTTGAATTCTTTTGCTCACATTAAAAAAAAGAAAGAAAGAAACAAACAAACAAACAACAATGCTGTATCCAAGGTTAGCGTTAACAACATATCCACATCCCTTGTCACTAGGCTGAGGCCACGTAATTGGTTCTGGACAATGGAGTTGAGAAGAAGTTCTGTGTATCCCATCCAAGCCCAGGCAGATAGAGCCAGGGAGCGTCCTTTCCCTCTCTCTCCTCCTTCCACAGCAACCAGACAGGCCGCGAGGTGTGCAGGTAGAGCCAGGACGGAAGTGGCCCAGAGGCCTGAGTGGAGATTCAGGATGGACACTGCCTGGAGGCTCATCGGCTCTCAGCAGGCTGTGTGTGCATCACAGGCAAAGCTGTGTTAGAGTATGCCGTGAGATTCCAAGGCATATTTATTATTGCAACCGAGTGTAGCACAGCCTGACCCATAAAACCACCCCTCTAAAGGCCCTTCCTAAAAGACAGAACAGGCCTCCAGCACAGGGCCTTCAGCGGGCAAAAACAGAATTTAATACAATTGTTTTGTTTTCACGGCAGCTACTCGCACTGTGGCAGGTGATCATAGTTTGCTATGTATTTATAGCACTGATGCAAGATCTCTATTTGACTAATTTTATTAAAGTTAAAAAAAGGAAGTCAATTTATGGAAAAACAGCAACTATCAGGAAAAGGCAAGAAACCAAATAACTGAAATGTAGGGAACATGGCTTTTTTTTTTTTAATTGAAGATTTTATTTATTTATTTGACAGAGATCACAAGTAGGCAGAGAGGCAGGCGGGGGGGTGGGGGTGGGGGAAGCAGGCTCCCTGCTGAGCAGAGAGCCCGAAGTGGGGCTCAATCCCAGGACCCTAGATCATGACCTGACCTGAAGGCAGAGGCTTAACCCACTGAGCCACCCAGGCACCCCGGGAACATGGCTTTGACCTTGCAGAGGGAGAGGGAATCACAGAAGCATGTTCTTTTTTTGGCAGGTCTGAACTGTATATCAGCAAAAAGATCATGGGTATTTTAATGTGGCCGTAGGGCATCATGTCACATGAGCTCAGAATCAGGTGGGGCAAAACCTCATTTGGCCAGGCACTACGGGGTAAATAAGGCCAGAGTGCAGAATTCAAGAAGAGTGGCTGTCCTTGGGACAGGCAACCTGTAAGAGAAAAAAATTAAACAGGCATATTCAAATTATAATTGAGGAAATAATAATAATTTATTATAATTTATTATAAATTATAATAAATTTATAATATAATATATATATTATATAATATATATAAATATATATAAATATATTTATAAATTTATTATAATTTATTATGATTTATAATTATATAATTTATATAATTATATAATTTATATAATTATATAATTTATAATAAATTATAATTGAGGAAATAATAATAATTTATTATTATATTATAGTAAGGGGCATTCAAGGCATAGAATGTATATGTACTGCTTTAACAAACACACTAGCAGACAACACAGGGTTAAAAACACAATCCTGGGCCCAAGAGCTCTGGACTCAAATGTAACTGTATCACGTGATGTTAGGTCCTTTGTTTTACCTCCCTAAGCTCAGTTCTCACCTGTAAAATGGGGGTAACAAGAGTATTTCCCTAATCAGGTTATCCAGAGCATCAAATGAGTAATTACATAAAAGTGCTTACTTTAGTGCCTTGCACACAACAAATGCTAGGAAATATAAACTTCACATTTTTCCTTTTAAAAAAAAAAAACAAGAGGCGTCTGGGTGGCTCAGAGGGTTAAAGCCCCTGCCTTCAGCTCAGGTCATGATCTCAGGGTCCTGGGATTGAGCCCTGCATCAGGCTCTCTGCTCAGCAGGGAGTCCGCTTCTCTTTCTCTCTCTCTCTCTCTCTCTCTGCCTGCCTCTCTGCCTACTTGTGATCTCTGTCTGTCAAATAAATAAATAAATAAATAAATAAATAATCTTTTAATAAACAAATAGATAAAACCCTGATACATGGTAGGACCTTAGTAAAATTTGAATTTGAATGAAAGAAAATAAGGATTGAAATGGAAACAGCATTCAAATTAGCTCCTTGGGTTAAAAGAGACATTTGGGGGGGTGCGTCTGGGTGGCTCAGTCAGCCGAGGGTCTGACTCTTGATTTGGGTTCAGGTCATGATCTCAGGATGGTGAGATCAAGACTGGCCTCAGGCTCCATGCTCAGTGGGGTGTCTGCTGAAGATTCTCCCTCTGTCCCTCCCCACCATGCATGTGCTCTCTCGTGCTCCCTCAAATAAATAAATTACTTTATTTTTAAAAAGAGCCATTTGGGGCATCCATTCCAGAGATCTAACACACACACACACACACACCTGCTAACAATCTTAGGCTGATACAAATCCCCATATTTTGCAGCTAAAAAGCTGGAAACTAGGTCTAAAACTCAGGATTTGATTATAATCTACCCCATTACTTAGCCTCTGATTCTTCACTGGCTAAAGGCCCACACGATGCAATACAGAGGATCCGAAAGGATTTTAGGTTGCATTTCATTTTACGGTGAGGGACGCATACACCAGAGCCAAGTGCCGGCAAAAAACATTAAGGCTTTTTCTACACAAGTTTTTCAGGCTTCAAGTGGCAATCCAACAACGGGTAATAAAATTAATTTAGTGGGTTGGAACGACCAGTTTCTAAATAAGTAGAATGAAAACATCGATGTAATGTATATAATGAAAAACAATTACTGAGCACATACACACATCTGCCATGTAAATATATTTCTTACTGTGGGTCATGTTAAAAAGTTCTAAAGAAAGACTCCAGCCCCTTTTTTCTCTTCATCGTGATGTTGTTATATGTGTATTCCTTGACTTAGCACCTGTCCAGCCTGGCACCCGCACCCAACCCAATGTCTTGAGGTCACCTCTGCCTTGTTCACCATTTATAAACTACAGCACAAGCATAGTGCTGACACACAGCCCGTACTCAGTAATGTTGATTCAATAAAGGAGATTTAACTTATTTCACAAGTCCCACAAGAATGAGACCCGGGGGCGCCTGGGTGGCTTAGTGGGTTAAGCCTCTGCCTTTGGCCCAGGTCATGATCCCTGGGTCTTGGGATCAAGTCCCACATCAGGCTCTCTGCTCGGTGGGGAGCCTGCTTCCTCCTCTCTCTGCCTACTTGTGATCTCTGTCAAATTAAAAAAGAAATAAAGAAAGGAAAATCTTAAAAAAAAAAAAAAAAAAAAGAACGAGGGGTGCCTGGGTGGCTCAGTGGGTTAAAGCCTCTGCCTTCAGCTCGAGTCAGGATCCCAGGGACCTGGGATCGAGCCCCACATCGGGCTCTCTGCTCAGCAGGGAGCCTGCTTCCTCCTCTCTGCCTGCCTCTCTGCCTATTTGTGATCTCTGTCAAATAAATAAAATCTTTAAAAAAAAAAAAAAAAGAGAGACCCCACCCATTTTTCAGTTAGCATATTTATTCTGACTCCAAAGTAAATTATACACACTTCTCCTTTGCAGTTTCCTTTCAGTGTTTTCAACTACGGGATTCAGGTGGGCTGCAGACATTGACCTGTGGCTCTATCAAGTACAGAACCAGCACTTACATCTGTAATCCTAACCTTCCCCCAATGATCAATGTCCTCTTTTCACAGATGTGATCCTTGAGGTCCGGAGTAGTGACTTAACCTGCTTGAGGTCATAGAGCTACCACATGTCCCTTTACATGTACAGTACACTACACCCTGCATTGTCTATGGTCTATGGGTATTCAACCCAGAGGAAACTCCCTATCTTCTCCTCCAAAGGGACACTGGGGTCTCAGCGAGCCTGTGGCCCATTTATATAACACAATGAACTCGTGAGCAGACTGAGTGTTATGAGGCTTTCCCAAGACCCCGGATTCCTGACCCCATCCCTAGTGTCACCCGTATGAACTGAACGTCAATAAAAGCTGCTTCCCATGGGACATCTTGGCTTCACCGGCAGTTCAGGGAACAGAAGCTGCCTCAACAGTCTACTTCCGATAAATAAGCGCCAAGTCACACAACCACACTTGGTTGTCCTCATACTTAGATAAAAATTCTTCAAGTATTAAAAAGATCAATCATAGGTTACAGTTAAAAATGTCTACAAATGTCTCTTTAAAAATACCTTCCCATGGGTTTCTTCTAGAAACACTATTAAAAATTAAGAAGGGGAGATGGGGCAATGACCTTCTGAGGTTTCATTTTGCCTTTGTCTCCCCTCTCTCTTAGGCCTTGAGGGATTCATATCTCCCTCGGTTTATCCATCTCCCAACCCATGGTTCCCTGGCCCACGGAGTAGACAAATAATCAACTTCTGAGAAATATCTGAGGTACCTACTAGGTGCTAGATGGTGTGAGATTTGAGTTTGTATGCATTTAATCGATGATGGTTTTGAAAGGAAGTCGAACTCTCTCATGGATTTTTTTTATGTGAGCATCACTTAAAAGTTCCACCAAATAAGAGGGATCCATCAATATAAATATATTTATTTTTTAAAACGATTTTATTTATTGATTTATTTGACAAACAGAGATCACGAGTAGGCAGAGAGGCAGGCAGAGAGAGAGGTGAGGAAGCAGGCTCCCCACTGAGTAGAGAACCCAATGTGGGACTTGATCCCAGGACCCTGGGATCATGACCCACGCTGAAGGCAGAGGCTTTAACCCACTGAACCACCCAGGCACCCAACAGAAATACTTTTAAAGAAACAGACATGAACTCAATGACCAAAACATCCCAGGTGTGGCATTTGATATAAAGTCAGCCTCAGCACAGCAGCCCCTCTCCTGAGATGACAATGTTTCTTTAAATGCCATTTGCTTCAAGGATGGAATATTAACCACTACAGGTTGGTGCCAGGCCCTTTGAGAGACAGGAGTGAACCAGAGGGGTCCTGCCCTCCAGATCTCAGTGTCTTGAAAGAGATGCCAAGGACAGAAATAGCCAAACTTCAGGCAACCTTGAATCAATGCTCTTAAGTTTCTCTGACAGTGGTGTAGATGGGTCCTGCAGAAGCACGGTGGTATAAACACACTTCTAATTCTAACCCCTTCCAGGAGCCTACCAAAGGTTTCATAGAAAAGGTAATATTGGAGCAGAGCCTACAAAGATGCTAGGAATATTAATAACTCTGAGCGGGTTTGCCAGGGAACTCGATGGATGACAACGAGAAGAGGGAAAAGTATATAACCTTTTAAGGGAAAGGAGTTTCTTCTTGAGGATAGGAGTGGGGGTAAGGAAGTAAGAAAAGAAAGTTGTGGGGAGTGTTGTGTGTGGCACCCTGACGACGCAGAAACAGGAAGCACATCGCAGACCACACCGCAGCATTATGCCAGGGGCTGAAGCCAAGCATGTTCCTGGTCCCTGGACTGGTCATTTTCTCAGCACGGACTCAACAAAACACCCCTTTTCATGGGTGTCACCCTGCCCCCATGGACCAGCACTGGCCAAGTAGGTGGATATATCAACTTGGAGGGGGGCACAGAACAACTGCCCAGGAGAAGGGCCAAGAATCCCAAGGCCCCTGGGAACAGAAGAACTACTTGTGTTCAAAACTTCATTTGGGCTGCATCCCTCTCTTCCTCCTCCCATCCGTCCGTCCATCCTCCCTCTCTTCCTCTCCGCTCCAACCATCCACTTCTCCACCCAGGTACCGCTTCCTCCATCCATCCGTCTGTCTTCCCAACCATCCGTCTCCCCATCCATCCATCTAGCCCTTCATCCAACCCTCCATCCTGCATCCACCCTCCCTCCCTTCCTCTCCGCTCCAACCATCCACTTCTCCACCCATGGATTCCCTCCCTTCCTCCCTCCATCCCTCCCCACCTCTGTCCATCCACCCATTCACTCATTCCTCTCTCTCTCCCTCCCCCCTTCCCCCATCCACTTACCCATCATATCTTTTTTTTTTTTTTTTTTTTTATTTGACAGAGAGAAATCACAAGTAGATGGAGAGGCAGGCAGAGAGAGAGAGGGAAGCAGGCTCCCTGCTGAGCAGAGAGCCCGATGCGGGACTCGATCCCAGGACTCTGAGATCATGACCTGAGCCGAAGGCAGCGGCTTAACCCACTGAGCCACCCAGGCGCCCCTACCCATCATATCTTAAGCCCCCATGATGCAGCTACTTCAAGAGCTATCTCGTTGTAGCATACTCTCCAAGTCTGGCTGAATTTTAATTATCCCTTGATTTGCTCCTCTGTAATAGTTTTGTTTTCCTACAGGACGCATGCGTCTCCCAGAGGAATGTGAGAATAAACTCTACCATATAAGGGAACTAAGTTAGAGGAATTACAATAGTAGAAATACTAATGATGCTACCATTTGCAGAGAATTGACCTTATCCCAGATTATCTGGTGAAGCTTCCTAAGGGTTCCCAGAGACACCAGACTCATCCCCAGCTTAGATGCCATGGGCACACTGTGTTGAAGAAGCAAGGCCAGAATGGAGGGGCCAGGCTTGCCCAGCCCCTACCCACGGTCTCAGGAGAGGGGAGGGAGCTGGGCAGGAATGCCTGGCTCTCATTCATTCCTACTCTCCTCCTGCCCAGGGAATAAAGCTATCCCATCGGCCTTCTATTTTCACTCTATTTTTCCTTTAAAATCATCAAAGCACTTCTCGGAAAGCTTACACCATACGCACTTAAAGTTAAAACTGAAAGGAGGAAACTAGACACTAGAAAATGATACATTCTGTTGCCAACAGGAAAGCTGCATCTGAATTCATCAGAGTTTTAGGGATTTTCCAGGGTTTTGGTTTTGGGTTTTTTTTTTCTCCCCAAGAACCATCCGAAATCTTTTCTATTCCTATGGAGGGAAGGAGACCCTCAAACCTGAAGTCCCACAGAGAAGGGCAGATCTGCTTCTATTCTCTGCGTGTGTTGTTAGGTACCTGCCTAGGAGACACCCACAACCGCTGTGAGGAGGGGAGAGGGGGGGAGGGAATTACCTTTAAGAATTTTTACTGCATGTTAATAAAATAATAAGACGTGCAACACCCATTTAAGAGCCAGACACCAAATCCACCTTCCCCGTAACCAGACTTCTGACAAACCCAGAGCACCAGCAAGCATCCGAGAACATCCGATGGGCAACCCAGACGCATCGTGTCAGAGCCAAGCTTGTCCTCCTCACTCTACAATCTGCTCTCCTCCTATGTTCCTTGGCTGGCTCCTGAGACCATGCAACAGTGAAGGCCCTGCGCTGGGCCCCATGCATCAGAGAGTCTCTCTCTAGCCTTCCCGAAGCTGTGTCCTTCCAAAGCAGAGAAGGTTCTAAAGACCCAAGGGAGGGGTGTCTGGGTGGCTCAGTCGTTAAGTGCCTGCCTTCCGCTCACGTCATGATCCCAGGGTCCTGGGATTGAGCCCCACATCAGGTTCCCTGCTCAGCGGGAAGCCTGCTTCTCCCACTCCAGCTCCCCCTGCTTGTGTTCCCTCTCTCTCTGTCTCTGTTAAACAAATAAATCTTAGGGACACCTGGGTGGCTCAGTTGGTTAAGCAGCTGCCTTCGGCTCAGGTCATGATCCCAGCGTCCTGGGATCGAGTCCCACATCGGGCTCCTTGCTCGGCAGGGAGCCTGCTTCTCCCTCTCCCTCTGCCTGCCATTCTGTCTGCCTGTGCTCACTCTCTCTCCCTCTCTCTCTGACAAATAAATAAAATCTTTAATAAATAAATAAATAAATCTTTAAAAATTTAAAAAAACAAGGGAATGTGCCCACCCAAAACCAACATTCTTCCTTTTATACTCAGTTCCACGTACCTGGGATCCTGAAATTGCCTGCCCCAAATGTCTTCCCTGAGCCTGCTTCCAGGATCTGTGTGGGTCCTTCCCCAAGTGGTCCTTCTGAGGGCAGCCACTAGCCCAGTGTGCAGCCCTAGCCCCAGGGTAGGCAAGAGGTGCTGGCTGCAGATAGGGAAGGTGGGGGGAGCACAGATGTTCCCGCTGGGGTGTCCCCACATGTTTGTGTGAGACCCTCCACACACAGCCAATGAGAGCCAGGAGGGGGTAGGGGAAGAAAAGAGGCCGCAGACCCTCCATTTCTGCTCCATCCCTGAGTCCACAAATGCTAATGACCGATGTGGATTCTGCCTCTGACACATCTCACTGGTGCCCATTCTCCCAGTCCTTGTTGCCCTGGTATAAAACCTTCATCACCAGACCTCCTGGCTCTCCCCAGGTCTCCCCATGTCTTCTTCTGACCTGTTCTAGTACCAACTAGAGAGGGTTTGATCCCAGGACCCTGAGATCACAACCGAGCCAAAGGCAGACACTTAACCAACGAAGCCACCCAGGCGTCCCAATCAAACACTAGTTCTTCAAGAATCAGAAAAGTTAATGATTCCTCTATGCCAAGCACTATGGCGATTGCCTTAAATTCATGTACTCCTCACCATGACCTCATGATGCCTAGGTAGCACCCCATTTTACAGATGGAGACCCCAAGACCCTGAAGAGCAAAGCCACATGCCCAAGTGACGAGCCAGCCAACAACGCAGGGGATACACGCAGCTGTTCCCTCTTACCCTCTCACCCTGCCAGCTCCATCTCTTTTTTTCTGGACCCAGATGCAGGGCTCGGACCACGGCAGACTCCCTATCCCCATCCCACCCCACCTCCTGCAAACATGGCAGTGCCCCACGCTGCCCCCACCCCCAGCCCAGATGCAACTTCCATTTGGCAAGCGCATTCCAGCTGCCAAGACCTTGTTGGCTCAACCGTCACCCCCCTTTTTGAGTCTCCTACACCCCAAGGCCTCTCAGGAAAATTTAATCAGGTGGCTTTTCTCTCTGGGGCTGCCATCTGTACTGGGAGGCATTTCTGACTATTCCAAAGTCAGATTCTGTATCCACCTGTCCCACTGCCCTATAAGCCCCAGCCTGGTCTCTGCCTCCCAGCCCCATGTGCAGAATGGAGGAGATATTTGAGGCCGAGAGTCCCTGGACACTTCAAGGATCATACTCCGTGGAAGCTAGGGGTATAAGAGCATTCTAATCATAACTGTTCCTGAAACCTTCGGAAAAGCTTGCCTTGACCCTCAAGCAGACACCAAGCAGGACAATGAAAGCAAACAGCAACACAGTGTTCACCACGTGCCAGATGCACCTGCATTAACACTGTAATCCTCACAGAAGTCTTACAGTTATGCCCATTTCACAGATGAGGAAAACAGGGGCACCAAGTGGTTGTGTAACTTGCACAAGATCACACAGAAGCTGGAAGAGTCAGGATCTAATCCAAGTCGTTTGGCTCCAAAGCCTGTTGCATTTTCTTCTATACAAAACCACTGACAGTAGTGGAGAAGAACGGGGAAGGATCTGTTTTGGTCCTTTCTTTACTGGGAAATGCTCTAAGCAAGGGCTCCCGTGATGTCATTCACATGCTAATGCTATATTCACCAAAGATAAGGTGTCTTTTTGTTTGTTTGTTTGTTTATTTACTTGAGAGAGAGGGAGAGAGAGCATGAGCAGGGGGAGAAGCCGACTTCCCACTGAGTGCAGACCCTGACACAGGGTTTGATCCCAGGACCCTGAGATCATGACCTGAGCCAAAGGCAGACACTTAACCAACGAAGCCACCCAGGCGTCCCAATCAAACACTAGTTCTTCAAGAATCAGTTAAGTTAGTTAATGATTCTTCTACACCAAGCACAATGGTGATTGCCTTAAATTCATGTACTCCTCACCATGACCTCATGATGCTGAAGCTACTTCCCCATTTTACAGATGGAGACCCCAAGGCCCTGAAGAGCAAAAAACCACATGTCCAAGGGACGAGCCAGACAACAATGCAGGGGATACGTGCAGCTGTTCCCTCTTACCCTGACATTCGCTTTCCGCCTTTTCTGGTAGCTCTGCAGTGGCTTTCCCAGAAAAGGACGGGTTTGGGAGGCAGAAAGGACTAATTAGAAATCAAATCTATTATTAGCATCATTCACTAAAAAGGGTATATTTTCATTCTTCCCTGAACCTGAGATGCAGGCAAGAAAAGGCCACAAGAAGAGGCTGGGCCTAGGACAGTGGGTCCCCAGAGCGAGGAGGAGCCAGAGTTCTGTCCAGGGCTACCCAGAGCCCAGCTGCCGCCTCGGCATCTGACTCTTGCTGCCACCCTGTGACCAACTGCAGCAATCACAGGCAGGGAGCACGGAGGACCAGATGGGTCAGGGACAGATGGGGTGGTCCTTCACAAGGACTCCCCTGCAGAAGCCCTTAGCGTCTCCTCCTGCAGATCCCAGCTGTGGGTGGGAAAGCCACATGGCCAAGCAGGGTATGGGGACCAAGGAAGACAAGAGAGCCATGGGCCCCAAGGAAGCCCTATCCTCCTGTGGGGGCACGTGGACTCAAGTCCTCCAAGGAGTGATGTCCCAAGGCTCCAGGGCCAGTTTCTGGGTGCCCCGCCAGACGCCATCACCAAGACCTTGGAGACTCACTGACCCTGCTCCCACCTGTCCTATGGGAGAGGGAAAAGACCCCCATGAGCCCCACAGGACATGATGGCCACAGACAATGCACCTCCAACTGGGCCCATACCTTTCTGGAAGCCAAGCTCTCCGGCCACACTCTCTCGTAAATGCACTCTGTGGTGCAGACTTATTTTTCACAGCAAGACTTTGGAGTCATAGGGGAAAACCCAGAGGCCTCATCTTGGGTATAGACAGAGCATAGAACAATTGGACAGATGCGCGTATAAACCCCCGCTGTGGCTCCTTCCGTGAGGGACCCAGACCGGCCAACTGTCCTTCCGAAGCACAGCTCCTGGTCTCTTTGCTGGGACCCTGGGTCTTCAGGAGGACTCAGTGAGAAGAATGTGGATCCCGCCTGCGCAGTGGTGAACAATTACAGGCTGGCCATCGCTGGCTAGTTACCCTGAGCACGGTACCTCCCTCAGACTCCACACGCTCCAGGTTTGAGCTAATCAAGCTCCCCTCTTGCCTCTGCTCCTCCAGAGTCACTTACTGACTGCGGGACATTGAGCAAGTTACTTGGAGGCTCCTGCCTCAGTTTCCCATCTGTAAGGAAGGTCGGATAGGAGTACATCTCTCTCAGGGGGATGTGGTGAGGGTTCTATTCAACAATGCGAGTGGAGGGCTAAGCACACCGTCCTGCTCAGAGAAGACTTAGCGGCTAAATGCTCACTGACGGAGAATGCTGCCCCCTCCGAAAGGCAGGCTGCTGGAGAGGGATGCAGCTGTGACTCCTGCCCATGGTGGAGGAGAGCCTCAGGCCAGGCCTCCCCAAACGTGCCTCACCAGAACTCCACAGCAGGGGAAGCGGGGCTCCAGCTTCACGTCTCCTCCAAAGGGGCTCCCACCGAGCTAACCACGGGATCCTGGATTTGTCCCCAGCGGAAGAACAGAGAACCATCTCCCGGCATCTCCCGCCAGGCTACAAACCATCTCACCGGATGTTTCCTTTGAGAAAAGAGATTTCCGCAACAGAACGGCGAAACATCGATGGGAACAGAGAACAGTCAAAGGCTGATCCAAGCAGCAAAAGGCATCGGTCACCTGGAGGGGACCAAGGGGTGGCAATCAAAACCATCGGTCTCCTACTCCCAGGACTTCTGCTAATTGATCCACGGCAATGGTTTGAGAAGCAGCCAAGCCCTTTGAACAACAGGAAAGGTGAAGGCTTTGACATGTTCTGGGTGTCCAGCGGCTGCCTCCAAGCCTTTCCACGGGACAAAGCAGCCACATGAGTCCCCAAGGGCTACAGATGTGTACGACTGCCACCGAGATCTTAGCCCCCAAGGGCAGCTCACCAAACACCACTGAGTCACTTCATCCTCCTAACAACCCCCTTCCGGGCAGGTGCAACCTGTCCCTTATTTCTAAAGATAAGAGAGAAACAGGGCTCGAGATTCAGTGTCATCTGAAGACAGACACCACCTTCCGCGGTGGCTCCCTTGGGCCCGGCTGGGTGTTTGAGGTGCTGGGGGTGAACAGAGCTCACACGTGGAAAGGGACTATCATCACCTGACCGCAGCAGCCCCCGCCCCCCGCCACAGCCACACGAAGATCAAAGATCAGGAACAGGCACCAACCCCGCACCGTCCTGCAGCCTCACCCTCTCCGCCGCATGGCGACGTCTCTCTTCCCACCAGTGTTGGGGTGCTCTGCTATGTCACATGCTTCCCTGGAGAGGACCCCGGGGTACAGGGATATTCCGCAACAGAACTGGGCTCTGCTATTCAGGACCACTCGCATTCAGAAAGTGTTTGGATTGTCTCTCTTCTTTCTTATACATTTTCGTGATACTAAATGAATAAAGTGGACAGTTCCCTAAAAGAAAAAAAAAATGTAACTCTTTACAACAGTGGAGTCCCAGTTTTTCAAGTGAGGAGTGAACAGTTTCTGGTGTGGCACCCGGTTTCCAGAAGTCTGTGCTTTCATTACCCAAAGGCAACCCCTCCGTCTCCTGACACCGTGCAGTGCAAGCTCGCATCTGCAAATACCTCCATTTCCTCTGGGTTTAGATACCGCTCCATAATTGGCAATATAACTCATTTTATAATTAGTCATTGTTAATTCCTATTATTACTGCTACCCTTAATTTATTTGACTTCTAAAACAACTGCGTTTGGGAGATTAAGGAGGCAGTTTTCTCTCCCTCAGCCAACACTTAGATCCTGGTCTATTTTTTTAAAGCCAGTCTTTTAGGGTAGGAGCCAATCCAAAATCTCACAAATTATTTGGGGGATCCCAAATGATGATATTTAAAATGACACTGAATATCCCAACACTTCCCTCTAACCCACACACAGGATAGCTAAAATACACATGCAACTCATCTCTGGGATGTTTCAAAGCTCTAGCTGTATGAATGCTTTTTACACTGAATCAAATTCCTATAGTCCTAAAGCCTGTTAGAATAAATAGTAAAAATAATCATAATGACATTTGCCATTACTGAGTCCTTTCTACATGCTACACCTGACACATTATTTTACATAATCCTCCTAATACAACTAATAAGGGGATATTATTTTTCTCCTAGTAAACGGAGACTCGGGGAGGCTGAATCTCTTACTCAAGCCTGCACATCCAAGAAGCAACACAGACTTGAGCGCAGGTACGTCTGACCGCAGAGCCTTGCTTTGAGCCCCAAGTCATTTGTCCCACACATGTAGGGAAAAACAAAGGTCACTTAGTCCAAGAGATGCCATCTGGTCTCCCAGGCAAGCCTGGGCATGGAACAGAGCTGAACGCTACAGGAGAAACAAAGAAGGCAAATGAACACACGCACACACGTACGTGCAAAGACACACTTGTATGGCAGCAAGAAAGGAGATCGCTGACAAAGCTCACGTGCTCTGGCACAGTGACTCCCCTTGAAATGACAGCTCCAAGGGCATAATCAGAACCGGGACGGGAAGAAAGACAGGGATGTTCATGCAAGTACTGTTCACACTAGGAGGGAAACCTGTGCTAGAAAACCTTCGTGTTGGAATTGGGGGAAGGTGACATGTCACCCCACATTTGCATGATGAAAGGTTTTATAGCTAGAAGACAAATCACTCTAAAGAAGGCTAAATGATAAGAGGACAAGTTCCTGCTATAAAGTTAGGAGGGAAAAAAAATTTCGTATCTACAGTTTAATTCCAACTTCAAGCAGCCCAAAAGAAATGTTAAAAAATTTTAATGTGGTTATTCATACAGCATGAGATTAGGAAGAATTCTTTTCTTCTTATGTCATTTGGTACTTTCCAAGTTTTCAAAGAAGAGAATGAATTTTATTTTTCTTGGGAAAAGAGTCATTTCAAGTGGCCCCTACCATGCCTGAATCCACTTGAAAATGTCTTGTCATTATGAAATAGTTGGTATACTACGATCCCATTTATGTAAAGTAAATACACAGGTATGCATACACACACATATTCAAAGGAAAAAAGACTAGAAGAAATGCACCCAAAACTTAACATTGATCAGGCGGGAATCACAGTTGTTTATTTTGGCTCTTTATTTATCTGTATTTCAAAAAAAATTCTATAATAAACAGATAATGCTTTGTAATGTAAAAGGCAATCGTTTGTCCTAAGTTATACTTTCTTCCTCGGTGGTCATCCAGCATAAAGTCTGGGACACTGCAGGGGAAGGAAATGCTTGTCTCTGGCCCCTTTTGAAGGTCATGTGGTTGCACCAAGCATCTGCACCTGTGAGTGTGAACTGGGCATTTCTGTTGAGAAGTCACCTACCCGACAACTTGGTCTGGTCTAGAGATTTCTTCGATCCTGGGAAGAAAAGCAACTAGGGAGAAAGAATCTGGCCAGATCTCAGCAGGGCTCCTGGGATGACTGATGCGCACATCAGCTCCCTACTTCCTGTGATGGGAGCAAATTCTGGGGCAAGGAATCTAGTCACCACTGTTTTCTCTTGATACTCGGAGGACCAGTGGTAACTGGTTGCTCCTTTACCACTCAGGGCCACTGTCCTGGTGCACACTCTTGGAGAAGGGCACCTCATACCTGTCACTAAGTAGCACAGTCAGTTCCCGAGGGTCCCCCGACAGGTGCACGCCATGCCAGGAAGGAAGGATGGTGGAAGGCTTGCCTGGAATCCTGGCTCTATCACTTCTTAGCCAAGTGACTTTGAGAAGGTTAATTAATAGTCTCTGTGCCTCAGTTTCTTCATTGGTTAAGTATCATAATGGAGCAGCGTGTCCGCAGGGTTGTGGGAGGATTAAATGTATTGATACGTATTAGGTGTTTCGAATGCTGTCTGGCTTGTGGTGGACATTCAAGAGTATCAGTGTGTTATCATCACATCACCACCATCACAAGGCTTTGCCCTTGGAAGCCACAAGTAATTAGAAACCAAGTCAGCTGTGATGAGCCCAAGTGAGGTACAAAGGGCCAGCGAGGACAGAGATTGGAAAAGGCTGCCCGAAGACAGCAGCAACTGAGGTCACAGCACAGAGCTCCTGGTCCAGGACAAGCTCAAAAGCTGATTGCTGAATTCAGGAACCAGGCTACGAAGATTGAGAATTCAACAAGCAGCTCTAGGGACAAGGATGCAAGTTTGGGACAGTAGGAGTGGGGAAAGCAAAGACCAAGAGAAAAGTAGGGGATGAGTTTTGGGGACCTAGAACTCAAGTAGGAGGTGAAGCATGGGTGCACTCAGGGTGGTGAGGGTAAGGCTGGGCCAGGATGGGTGAGGAGGCAGCACCAAGGACCCAGGGTCCCTTCATCTACTTCTTTGTCATATTAATTCCCGCCAGCCTTCTGGTCTCAGCTAAAGTTGGTCCCTTTCACCAAGCCTCCTCTGACCCCGGGCCAGAGCAGGTCTTCAGGCCCCATGCTGTCACCGCAGGGAGACTTGCATGTGGTCCTCTATCTCTAACTCTAATTCTTTGAGAAATGCCTGATTTCTGCACAAGACTGTCATCTCCATGAAGGTGCAGACTTTCTGATTCTTCTTGTCCTATATCCCCAAAGCCAGCACAATACCTGAGATGGAGTCACAAGACACCAAAACACCTGTTCTGTTGAATGATGAATGAATGATTGAAATCATCAAATTCAGACTGTTTTCTTGAGCTCCTGCCAGGGACCAGTTATGGTCCAAGGCAGCCATGTGCTCTCTAGAGATGCTCTCCACTTCCTCCCTCCACGTGAAACGGAGAAATGGAGAAAAAATGTGTTATTGATGTATTTTGACATCCTGGCCTAAAAGCTGCTGCACAAGAAGCAAAGTATTAATAGCCGTCATCTCTCAAATTTATACTGCACTATCCAAGGGCTGAATTCAAGGACTTTTCAAAAGAGAACAGAAAGGGACTCTCTCCACTCTTGAGCCCCTCTGTTGCTCTCTCTTCCTGCTCTCTCAACCCAGAAGCTTGCCCACAAACCAGATCTAAGAAAGAGAGGGCACCGTGAAGCTTCCTAGCCCATTGCAGTGGGAGTGTTCATGGCTTTGGGGCTGAGCTGAGAGGCTTAATCTCCTCTGCAACACACGAGAGAAAGAGGACACACACAAGGGCAGATCGGCGTAGATCAGTGGGGAAAGCTTTCTCTCAGATAAAGCACTTTGAATGGGGCTTGATGGGTCTAGGCTCTTTCAACATCGTAGTGGGTCTTCGCAGCTAATTCAGAATATAAGCACTTTTAAGGAGCTTTCTTCCTAAGGAGATAAAGGTTTAGCAGTCTGTCATTTTGCCCCAGAATGAACACTAACCAAATCATTAGTTTCTACACAGCCATGAGGCTACCTCTAATACGACCTAACTTCTTGGGATGCCATCCTGGAAAGTTTACGGGCACACACACACGTGAGCATATCCCCACATGCCTCACCTTCAGAGAGCAGGGGAACAAGTGGTGTTTCTCCTGCAAATTTAGGTAACTCTTTACTGGGGAGACGACAGCCCCTATTCAATGAGGGTCGTAGCTGAGGACAGAGGAGAGCTGGTGTGCGCCTCTGATCCGTTTTAGGATCTGGCTGGCCTCTCGGGGCCTCCGTTTTCTCAGCCAAGTTCACTCGTTGCCGGCACTCACTCGTGTACTCCACAAATGTTTACTGATAGAGACTAGCATGGGAGCCAGAAAGAGAAGAACGAACAAGCCACAGGTCTTGCCCTGGAGAGTGAATGTCCTCCGGGGGAGGTAGCACCACCGACCCAAGGGGGTGAGTATATGACTCCAAAAAGTAAGAATTACCATAATGGTTGCTGCCTTCCATTGAATTCCTATGACTGCCAGATACAGAGCTCAATTTTGCAGTCGTGAGCTAATGCAAATATCTTTACAACAGGGGGCATCTGGGTGGCCCAGCTGGCTGAGCAACTGCCTGCGGCTCAGGCCATGATCCCACAGTCCCAGGATCAAGTCCCGCATCAGGCTCCCAGCTCCATGGGGAGTCTGCTTCTCCCTCTAACCTTCTCGCCTCTCATGCTCTCTCACTCTCTCTCTCAAATAAATAAATAAAATCCTGTTTAAAAAAAAAAAAAATTCTTTACAACAATCCAGTGAGATAGGGATCACTTAAAGAAGAGGGAACCCTGAAATGAAGTGGCCGCTCAAGGCCATCAACCATGCACAGGTAGCTTCAGTGCCAGGACCGGAACTCTCAGCTCCACCACTTACGTGGCGCCCATGTGCTCGGGGTTTCTAGAACATACAAGGCCACTTTCCCCATGTTGCTCAGGTTCCATCTCAGCCTTCCCTCCCCCAAGAGACCCCAGCTCCTCTCCTGGCTGCAGCCTGAAAAGAACACAGCACACTTGTTGAATGAATGCTGGCTTTTTTTTCTTTTTTTTTAAATTGGGCAGTTTAAAGCAATTAACGTCATTTAGTCGGGCGTGTTATTAAGTCACCATTCAAGGGAGGGTGGATAGGGGGAAATGAATATACCGGGTTACATAAATGTCAATTTACTCACTGTCTAAAATATCACAGAACTTCATCATATGTCAAATATTTTAGTCCCTTTTATTTTTGCTTTTTATATCCAAGGATGACTCCATTCCCTGACACGACTCTCAGAATGAGTCTGTGGTACAAGAACACAGAGGAGGATGCGATGTCATTTTGGTCTCCTCTGACCTCGACGCCACTGTCTTCCCTTGGCTATTCAGCTAAGTCTGTCTCATCACCTACAAGAGTCTGCGCTGGTGTGCATCGCTGGCCCTGCTAGACTCCAAGGGAACCCTGGTGTGGCCAGGAGATCGCTGTACGCCCTCCCCCACAGGCACCTGCTGGGGACAGAGGCAGGGCAGCCCACTTGGGCAGGATGTACAGATGCTGGCATAACATGGACAGAGCACCCATGCATCTCATGGTGGAGCATGCTGGGAAATGAGGTGGGCTCTGCCCTCCTCCGGAAGCATGCTGAGTCTCAGCATCAAAGGACCTTTGAGCTCTATCACACACAGGCCCAGGAAGATGCAGCACGCTGTTCCCAGTCTGCAAACTCAGCAGCATCACAGCCCAGGCTGGAACCTGGACCTCCCACTTCCAAGCAGGGTCCTGCCCTCTCTAGCCCTCTGCTCCAACCACATCCCAGCCAAATAACCAAAAGGGGCGGGCGGGGGAGGGGGTGCAAAAACAGAACTGGAACCAAGCTCAGAAAAGCCAAATCCAAGTGGTAGGAAGATAAATTCTTGGGAGGATGGAATCACCAAATCAATCTTCAACAGACAAATATGAACATAACAGTCATAGCTGCGTGGGACAGGGGGTGTCCTCCACCTGGCTCCTCCATCATTAGCTTCATGATCTTGGGCTCCGTTTTCTCAAATACAACATGAGGATGAGGTACTACTCATGGGCTAGTTGTGAGGATGAAGTCCCAGGGTCTCTTTATGCACTGGCTCATTCCCCACTCATGGAGCTTCTCCCCAGGCCAGGTCCTGGCTGTGCCAAGAAGGAAAAGGCATCATTCCCAGCCTCAGAGAGACAATCAACACCTGGTCAGAGAAGATGATGAGAAAACAAGTAAATGCCTGGCAGGTACACTAACAAACACCAGATGCAGGGATGCTCTAAGAGCAGGAGGCCAATATAACATAAATGGGCAAACTCCGAGGCCAATGTAACATAGATGGGCAAACTCCTTGTAAATTCCACTAAGTGCCAAGCAAAATATCAGGTGTCTTGAAGCCCAGTGCTCACCCTGTGCTTCCCAAAGCTGCCTTTTCTACTCTCCTCCCTGTCTCTCACATTTCCTCCCCATTGTTCCCCATCATGCCATCCACATATTGCCTCTAGCTGGGCTGCCCATAGTGTAACATCTGTGACCAACTAAGTTGGCTGCTGGCAAGAGGAAAGGCAAGTGCAAACCGGTAAGAACAGGGTCACGGTCAGACATCCCTGAATTCAGGAACCAATGTCACCACTCGTGAACTATGTGACATTGGTCAACTCACATCACCTCCTTGAACCTCAGTGTCCTTATCTAGGAAATGGTGCTGTCAAAGTTCCTGTGTCATGGGATAGATGAGAAGCTTAGCATTGCAACTGGCTTACCAATGTAAGCCACTATCATTATTATTAAGGAAAATATAGCTTTAATCTCCAAATCAATGCCGCATCTCCTAGAATGAAAATAAATTAGCCTATAATTTACTCTGGTAACACTGAGGGCACGGTTCCTCTCTTAACATATTTATGACATTGTAAAAACAAGGTACTGGCCACAGCTAGACTTCCAAAATGAATAGAAGGAGCAGAGTAGGTTAGAAATGAGTAAAAGAGAGTGGAATAGAATAGAACAGAATAGAAAAAATCTAATAAGAGTCCAGTCCAGTCGAACAAATAGACCAGATTGCACTGCAGAGAAGAAAGCTAAGTAATGCTGCATGAAACTTGCATTGCACATGTGAAGGTGTAGGCAATCGGTTGCACTGAACCGTGTATTTCTTACTTTGGGTCATGGTCAAAAAAGTATGAAAGCCGCTGACTTAGGAAAAATGCAGTCTTGTGCCCAACAGGCCCCTGGAGGAGCAATTCTTGTACCAGGGAGATTAGGAGCAGCCCTTTTATTGGAAGCAGATGGCATCTTTCATACTGATGTTCACCAAACAATTTTTTGTTAAAGGTCCCACTAACCTATTTGGTAGGAAGAAAAGCCATTGATGACAGATCAACAAATTTCTCTCCATCTTACAAATTGGAGAATGGCCTCTTCAACTCTGCTTAGTGATTTCTAAATAAACTGCTTCAACAATCAGACATGCTCCTGGGTACCTTCTCACTTAAAAGATAAAATGCCTGACTTGTTCCAAAGCCCCCAGTCCTACTGCAGAGAAAATCTCCATTCATGCCATCCACACTGAGGAAGCTGGGTTTGGGAACTGAGCAGCCACAGCCTCTGGCCCAGGCCAGCACAGACTTTATGCACGCAGATACCTAAGCAAACTACGGCAAGAAGATCTGCACCTTTCCTCTCGGTGGGAAAGAAAGGGAATAATTCGGTCTCTTTAGGGGAATCCAGAAGCCTTCCCAGAGCTGGGATACAAGCAGTGTTTCTCCAAGCATGATCCCTGGACCACCGGCATCAGAATGACCTAAGATGTTTGTTAGGAAGCAGGTGCACAGGTCCTGCGCCAGACTTACGGGGTCTGAATCACCTGGGGGGCGACCCTGAAAGAACGCATTGCAGAAGGCCCCCAGGTGATACTTCAGCAGGCAACAGTCTGACATCCAGGAGAGGCAGAGCTCAGCAGTCAGCCAAGGGCAACCGGGTCAGCAGTGTGGACAGCGGGACTGGCATGGCCCGAGGCACAGAGGCGTGACACGGCCTGACATGCTTGGGGAGTGTGAGCATGTGCTGTCACCAAAGCATTCAGGGTGATGTCACTGAAGGTGGTCACACCAGCAAGGGGATTTGGGCACCTGACACAGCCCACATGCGGCCCTGCGTGTTCCATGGGTGTTTGTTGAGGCAGGAAGAGAGTGAGGGAAGGAAGAAAACATTTCCAACATTTGGTCAAAAGCAAATGTGTTCTCGTGGGTCTGTTAAGACAGCTGAAGATTTTCCCAAACCATGGTGTTCTACCCAAAATGAAGCAGTCGGTCATGTGCACCTCTGTTGTGGAAAAAGGAGAAGGATGAGGCCTCGGGTTTCCAGACAGGCTTCTCAATGTTGAATAAATTAGTCAACAACTTGTTGACTAATTGTTCTGTCTCCTGCTCCCTGCAACTCAACGTAGATCATGCTAATAAGGGGACTATTCCCCAAGACGCACTGGGACAAAATATTCTGGCTGTTAAAAACAGACACATTGGGGCGCCTGGATGGTACAGTGGGTTAAGTGTCTGACTCTTGATTTCGGCTCAGGTCATGATCTCGGGGTCCTGAGATTGAGCCTCCTGTGGACTCCACTCACTCTCTCTCTCTCTCTCTCTCTGCCCCTCCCCCAACTCATGCACGTGCACTGTGCACAGTCTCTTGCTCAAAATAAATTAAAAAATAAAATCGTTTAACACAGACACGTTGGGGAACATTTTCACCAGGTGAAACTCAGGCTTCAGTGTGGCTGGACTGGAGGACAGGCTGCAGAAAGCAAGGTTCCTGTGGGGTCCAGCAGGGGAGCTAAGACAAGTCCGGGGCAGCCTGGGGCTAGCGGTTCTCGCTCCCTCTCCTCTAAGAAGCCCACTATGGGACGCAGAGCTTTCCTTCCCTCTGCAGTCTCAATGCCCTCATGAATGCAGGAGCTGGCAGTCAAAATGGCCCGTACTCCCGGCCTGGCCCGTTCCTGATCCACGGTGCCACGGGACATGCCTCCAGGCCCCAGCACCCAGAGCTAGAGGGCCTGGGTTCCCAAGATCTGCCCCAGGTGGAGGCCCTCTCCCTCCCCTCTGAGCGGTCAGGCTCAGCAGGAAGGGAGAAAGCAGGTATCAGATTATGGTCACTGTGGGGCTACGTGGAGCAAAGCCCATCCGAGGAAGCCTCGCAGCCTCCGCAGAGGGACATTCGAGCAGGAGCTGGACAGAGACTCCTCCGTGAGCCTCCCAATGCAATACTCTTGGGCCTGATACTAGGGCTAGTGGGGCTGGAGCTGAACGTCTTCCGGCAAAACTGCCCCCCATTAAAGCCACATCATTTAATTCCCACTTCCCAACCAGCTGCTCCCCTCATCTCAGAGGAGCTGTGCTTGGTGCGAGCTTTCCGCATATCCACGGGCCAGGCCTGGGGAAGAAGGCAGACAACTGCACCTACAGGACAAAAAAGCAAATGCAAAAAGCCCCCCTCCCCCACTGGCTGTATGGCCTCCTGCACAGTTTCCTGCTCCGTGGAGGTGGGGGAACCAGCCTTGCTAGCTGCAGCCAGGACGTTGTCCAGGAGCGGGAACAGTGCCCCGTGGATGCTGCAGTTTGGCACGGAGGCCCGCAGCGGACAGCCCTCAGTGCACACGCACAGACCCATCCCGGGGACATAAAGAATAAACAGACAAATACAAAATACAGCAAGCTGCACAGAGAAGGTGAAATCAAGCCCAGCAAACGCTATGTGGCATCCCCACGCCAGCGGGGCCTCGGAGGTGGTGAAAGGGATAGAAATTAAAATTCTCATCTCTCCCTGATGTCACTGGGAATGTGGCATCCGAGCACTTCATGGAATTAGCTGTAGCAGCTCCCTAATTGCCTCTGCCGAGTTGCCTCCCCCAGGTTGATGGTGGCGGCTGCGGCGGAGGCCCCATCAGTCTCGCTTGGTGCTCCTCGTGCACCCGCGCGGCACTGCGGTGCTCCCGCGCGACACTGCGGTGCTCCCACCACAGCAGCTGCACTCCGCGCCGCGGAGGTGCCGGGACCCCTCCGCCCGGCTGGGAGGCTTCTGGGAGAGACTCGGTCGTGTGTTGGGGATGCTGCCGGGATGCTCCCTGGGGGAGGGGGGGTTGGCTGGCTAGAAGGGTAAGGACCAGCTGGCTCAGATGTTTGGCTGTCCCTGTGGGCACCAAGAGGGTTGTGGGCGAGGGACCCACCCGCAGGGCTTCAGAGCCGGATTGCTGCAGCCCGCAGGCATCGGCGCCTGATTCCAGGGATTCATAAAACCCAGTGCTAGACAGTAAGTGCAGAAAGAGATGTGAAGGACCTCGTTCTTGGCCGGTACGCCACACTGTTCTTACTCTGATCACCAGCACAGGAGCACCAGGAAAAAAGATACAGCAAAGTTCCTCCTTCGTTTTAATCTGTACATCCCACAAAGGACCACTGAAGCCCACCCAAAGGTGGCTCTGTTCCAAGTGTCAAGGGAGGAACCTCTCCAGTCAGAAAAAGCAAGTCTGCCCTTGGAGAATTTAAGGGTGTCTCCTTCCTGACACCCCACACAGAAAGAGATAAGGGGTCCTCAGGATATCACGGATCCCCAGGACTGCCAGGGGCATGAAGAGATCTGCCAGACTCATTGCATGCAAAATAAAACTGACCCTAGTGGGTCCAAGGGCTGTGGCCTTCAAGCTGGCTGTCAATCAAGCAGAAAAACAGAACTGTGTTTCTTCCTTGAAAAAAAAAAAAAAAAAAGATAAAAAATAAGCACCAACAAACACCCAGGGAAGAGAAACAAAGAATGAGCATATCAAAAACCAAGGAGCCGAAATTTATGGGGCATGAAGACCGTCACAGGCTGACACAGCTAATCCTCCCCATGACTCCATTTTACAGGTAAGGAACCTGAGGCCCAGAAGTAAAGCTAAGGAAGACAACTGGGTCTCCAGCCAGATCCATCTTGGACCAGGGTCCTCCCCATGACCCCCCGTTACCATCATGGGGAATACAAAAAGAGAAACTGAACCAAATTCAATGAGGTTCTCAGAAAGGCTTCTTAAGATTCAGGGCTGATGTGGAGAGGGCTGGCTGACCCTCAAAGGAACCAAAGACCAGCAGCGTCGTGTTATTATAATAAAAGAGAAAACTGTAGAAAGCTAAAAGGGTTACTGGGCCCGCCCCTCATCATTGCCCCCCCCCCTTAATTCTGTATTATAAAAAGAATTTTTTTATTTGACAGACAGAGATCACAAGGAGGCAGAGAGGCAGGCAGAGAGAGAGGAAGGGAAGCAAGCTCCCTGCTGAGCAGGGAGCCCAATGCAGGGCTCAATCCCAGGACCCTGAGCTTATAACTTGAGCCGAAGGCAGAGGCTTTAACACACTGAGCCATCCAGGTGCCCCTAATTCTGTATTATAAAAGTAAATGACAATGAATCCAAATAAGACAAAGAATTCCAGAGGGGAAAGGATTAAGGATGAAGAAGAAGTTTCTATCACCAGTCCTGCCCAAAACATGCTGGTTCTGGAAATACCAGGAGCCCCAGCCCAGGCACATGAACAGGACGCTCAAGACCCAGGCTCCAAGCCTGCCTTTGCCACTTGGAGCTGGGTAACCTTGGGCAAATCTATATCCTCTGTTTTGGTTTCAGTCTGTCTAAAATGGAGGGGATGACAGAACTGACCTCAGGAGTGATTATGAGGACTTAAAGAATACAAATAAAACACAGCACAACACACCAAGCACCTGCATCGTTACAATGACTGTCCACGACGCCTTTGTGGGGCTCAGTGCTGGGCAGCTTTAATGGAGGTCTCCAGAGAAGGCCTCCAAGTGGCCTGATGTTAGCTCTCCCCACAGCAGACGGACGGCTCTCTGCAGCAGCCAACAAGACCAGGATGCGGGAACAGCTCCTGAGGAATGACGGCTGGAGCCTACCTTTTTTTTTTTTTTTTAAAGATTTTATTTATTTATTTGACAGAGAGAGAGAGACAGTGAGAGAGAGAACACAAGCAGAGGGAGTGGGAGAGGGAGAAGCATGCCTCTCGCTGAGCAGAGAGCCCGACGCGGGGCTCGATCCCAGGACTCTGGGATCATGACCAGAGCTGAAGGCAGTTGCTTAACCAACTGAGCCACCCAGGCACCCCAAGTCCACCTTTTCTAAACACTTCCCGTGAGCCACTGATTGCTAAGTATCCTACGTCCATCTCTTCATTTGGACTTCTCAGCTCCAGCCTAGAAGTTCTTATCATCGTGTCCATTTGGCAGATAGAAACTGTGAGGTTTCACAACTAACTTCTCAGGGTAGCCCTGGATTCAAATGTGAATTAGCCTGAGTCAAATCCTAACCTTCCCCTACACGTTTCTGCCTTCCCGAGACCAACCGCCTGCCTTAAAAGTAAACTTTTGAAGATCAATAATCCCCTGATTTCTAAGTCTATATATTTTTCCTAACATTCCTAGGACATTTGTTTCATGCAAAAACAAAAACCAAAAAACAGAAACAAAAAAACCAACATGAAAATCTTGCTATTTAAGTAGAAAATCCAGCTATGGCTCCATAATTCTAAAATGCCTGTCCTGGGAAAGGTATACTGTTGGCTTTTTTCAAAAGATTAGTGAGCTGTGAGCCCTTTTCCTGAGAGGATTACACAGGAAAGAAGTTTCAGGGTGACCATCAGATGATCCTGATGCTCTGAAAATCTCAAACTTGGCCACAGACCTTGGGATTTTAAAGCAGACCTCAGTTTTTATTTACAAAAGGAAACAGCGCATGTATATTAAAACACACACACACACACACACACACTCTTTTACTGGTTGTCTGAGGCGATTCCCTTAAACAGGGTCCTCTGTGCTGATTTGCAAATGAACAGCCTTCTGAGGGGCACAGGCCAAAACCAAGAAGAACACTCAGCCTTCAGCATTAGCATCTGAGAAGCCAAAGGACTGTCAGTGAGGCAAAACCCTTGCCCATTGAGCTGCTGATACACGACGTGATCATGTTGTGTTCACAGAAATTTCACAGATATTGGAAAGTGGTAGGAAGCAAAGAGTAAAGCTGTATGTTATGACTTGTGGCCAAAGATTACCTACTTCTCATGGATTTATCGCCTCCCACACCCATTGTTCTTTTTACAACATTTTTCCGCCTCTGCCTCAACAAAGCACAATAGGAAAGGCATTACTGGTGGTGCAGGTACAAAGACCCAAAACCCCACCCGGTGTTTCCGACTCTCCCCTTGCTTTGCAAATTACCTCACAATATTATAGCAAGAACGAACTTGAATCCCCAAACTGCCCACCTTTACCGTACAAGGGACCAGATTAGAAGAATTTGGGAAAGAAAGCAAGAGAAACCCACCTCCTTGGGGAAAACATGAATGCTTTTGTTTGCCATCGTGCCTTTGTCAACGTTAAATGAGTGTGCCATTCATTGTCTCTATTTTATGAACCCATCATGTGGTCTAAGTGACTAAAATTCCAAGAGTCTCTTTTGCTCTTCATTAAAAATGAAGTTGGACACCATAAATGAGAGGGTAGCCAGAGAAGTAAGGCTTCCCATGTGCCACATATTGTTCTAAACTATTTCATATGGGTTATATCACTTAACGCTCCCCGATGCCCTATAACACAGGTGCTTTTATTAGTAGTTCTAGTTTGCCGATGAGCAAACCAAGCCCTAGGGAGGTAGAAACAGTGACTGGCAGAGCAGACTTCACCTCCAAGGCCCATGCTCTTTTTAAAAATCTCTCTTCAGCTGTGCACATTCCCTGTAATAGAAATCTAGATTTTGGGGGGCGCCTGGGAGGCGCCTGCCTTTAGCTCAGGTCATGGCCTCAGGGTCCTGGGATTAAGCCCCACATCGGGCTCCCTGCTCAGTGGGGAGCCTGCTTCCCCCTCTCTCTCTGCCTGCCTCTCTACTTGTGATCTCTGTCAAATAAATAAATAAAATGTTAAAAAAAAAAAAAAAAGAAAAGAAATCTAGATTTTTCTAAAACCAGACACTTCATTCCCTCCTGGGAGCCAAGAGTTAGCCTCTATCAAGAAGGAAATGCAGGGTCAAGTTTACATCACGGGAAGGTCTAGACTGGGGGGGGGGGGGGATTCCAACAGGCCAGATCACACCTTTCATTCTATTTTCATGCAAAATGTGAAAGTCTTGGGAAAAGATGTCAAATCCTGAAGCGTATGACACCGTATTTGCCATAGTGAGAGACCTGAGCAAACAGAGGAAGAGCAGGTTTGACTTTTCAGGGAAAACATGAAGGGAAATACTGCCCATTGTTTCATGGACGGCTGAACCCTCTCATCCTAGCTGAGACAGCATCCTGCCTGGGGATCCCACCAGACTGTTCTCTCCCTGGCAGCTCCGCCCTCCAGGCTGAGAAGAGGGGTGAAGGTGCCCGCCCCATACTGCCCCCTCACCCCCACCAGCCGGGGCCGGACCAGCCAACGCCGCCCGCTCTCCTCTAGGGACCATTTTTTTGTCCCCCCGCAGGCACAAGCCCGCACCGGAGTTTAGAGTCCTTCCTAGCCTCGCTGCCCATAAAGTACACATCCCGATACCCCACCTGAGGAAACATGTCTGGGGGGAAAGGAAGAGGCGAGGGTTCTGGGAACCCCAGACTACCCAGCCCTTCCCTGCCTGCTGCAGTCCTGCAGATCCCACTGAAGACCGAGCTCAGGTGGGATCAGACCACACAGGTGGTCTGTCCTATTAAAGGATACTCCCAGGCTCTGGGGGGGTCGAAACAAGCCAGTGTGAGTCCCAGCCCCACGACGTGGCCAGCTGCGCCATCTCCCTGAGCCGCAAGAGCTCCCTGCGAGAGGTAGGTAATGGGGGCCACCTCCAGAGAGAACCAAGGACCACATCAGATGCCTAACGTGATCTACTTTCCTACGAAGAATGCTTAGCTCATACTGAACACCGAAAGAAAAAAGTCCATTTCCTTCCTATCCAGCCCCCATCAACCATCTGTTTACCTAAGCTGGTTATGACCTTGGTAGATTTTAAGAAGCTGCCGGTACAGTCAGACTCTGATGTTCTGTAACATTCCTGCGCACAGACGGTTCTTGGGCACTTTTCTAAACTACCCGGCCCAAGTGGTACCAGCACAGATTTACATGTCTCCTTTCATTCCTGACTTCTTACTGACTTTCACCGCTGATTATAACGGCTTCATACATAAACAATGTTCCTAATGTGTGCAGCTACACTAGCACCCCACCCCCAGCATGATTTCCAAGTACTGGTGCCTATGTTTGCCACCAACAAGGGTAGCCCATGTCACTCCTTCAACATCTTCAAGGAGATCGGCAGAGAACTGCAGATGCTCCCAAGCCAAACACAACAGAATGTGCCAAGCAAGCCTTGAAGCAGAGGCAGGCAGGGCCAGTGAGAAGGGCCAAGGGACACAGGATGCCCTTCAGTGCCTCCTGAGACTTGGGGGCAGATGGCAGTCCCCATGCACCACTGCACTGCCCTATCCGTGCTGGAGGAAAGAACTCCCTCTCCCCACGCAGTGAGATGCCCTGTCTCCTGCTGGTCTCCAGGACCAACCCCAAGACACCCCCCCCCCTCCCTGGGAAGTCAGTGGGAGAAATCCAGCAGATGGGATATTCATGGGAGGAAATACCTGGAATGCTGTCCAAGGGGGCACCTGGATTCATGAGTGCCCGGGGCTGGCTCCTGGATGCACCCCCACAGCAGGGGGCTCGCTGGATGCCTGTGCTCTCCCGCGGCTCCAGCCGCACTGGGAACCTGGCGGCACACCCAGCCACTCTGCAGCCTGACCCACCACCCCCACGGCAGGGCAGAGTCAGGCAGGAGGGAACAGGGGTACCCGGACGTAGTGTTTCCAGCCTGATTCCTCATGGGAGGGGTTCTTCTCCTGACCCTCAGGGACCAGAGAGCTGACCTCAAGGAGGAGAGGGGAATGTCTGAGCAGAGGTTGTGTCCATACTGCCTCCTCCCACTTGGGTCCACAAGCTCCCTCCTGTCAGGTGCCTGGTGGGACCAGCTGCCAACGCACCCACCCATCCGTGCCTTTGCTCATTCGCGCGGTCACACAGTTCTATGCAGCCGGTGCCCACAGGTGCTCAGCGAAGGTTAACTAAAAACCTTCTAGCTGTATCATGCAGCCAGTAATGACCTCGGCAACTCCCTGGCAGGAGGCTTTCAGGTGCCAGGCCCCATGCTAAGTGCTTTTTGTACATTATTTCATTTCATCTTCATCACAGCCTCCAAGGTAGAAGGTATTGGTCTCCTTTCACAGGCGAGGTTCAGAAATGTCAAACAAACAAGACAACCCGGGTAGGGAATGGCAGATCTGGGACTCTAATCCAAGTCCCTCCGACTCCACACCTGTCTTCTCTGCTGTTAGCTCAGGCTTTCAGCTTCTGAAGGAACCTCTCAGCTGCTGCCTCACTGAATCCTCCCAAATACCCGTGAGCTAGAGAAACACAGGTATTAAGCACACTTCTCTCAAACAGGAACGGAGGCCAGAAAAGATCACACAGAGAGGAGGGGACACTGCAACACGGTGGCCGCGTAAACAGACTCAGTCCCCTTGGAACGGCTGCTTAACTTCTGGGAGTCTCAACTTCCAAATCTGTAAAAGGGGCGGGGGGGGGGGTGGTTGTGGGTGGTCGTCCCTGACTAATTAGGTTGTTGGGAGAATATAATGGGATGGCACACATAAAATCCTTATCACGGTACCTGGAATGTAGGAACCAGAGTGAATGAGTGAAGGCCACCTATTTTTACTAAGAGATTAAGCAATTTTCCCAAAGCCACTCAGGAAACACCTACAGAAAAGATAAAAACGTAGATGCCACAGCTCCTAGGCCAATGACCTCTCCTTTAACAATGCCACATCTCCAAAGATGTGCGTCTCTGAAAATGCTCCAAGCTCTCCACCTACTATGACGATGAACAAAGAGGAGCAAAGGATGCCTCCTAGACTGAGTGTGGCCTGAACGTTCCAGCAGGCCGAGAGGACAAACCCCGCCCTCGGCAGGGGAAAGCCAAAATGAGGATGGGCAGCCCCATAGGGGACTTTGCCCGGGGCCGACAGGCCCTGTGCTTTAATGCTCTGCTGTCCTCATCTTCACATTGTTCATCGTTTTTGAACAAAGAGTCCCATACTCTCCTCACTCACAGGGCCCTGCCAATTACGGAGCTGGTCCTGGTCCCAGCAGATCCTCAGCTTCCAACTGTCTGTAGGATCTCAGGTGCCCGGTGGACCGGTCCTGTCCCAGCAGACCTGGTTGGGTCCCTCAAGCCACGCTCTCCAGAAGCCCAAGAGGACAAGCACCGTCTTCTCCATCAGAAGGCGGCATCTGGCAGATTCTGTGATGAGCAGCATCTGTTTCTACGAGCATACGCACCCGTGCACGCAGTTAATAAGTACGATGGTAATAACACGTGCGCGCTCTGATATCAGGGGGCGGTCACTTCTCCTAAAATGCATAACCAGAGGTCTGCTCTGTGAACCCACAGCCACTCGTGGCCCTGCCCAGCTTCCCTGTCCCCATCATTTACATGGATAACAGCTCTTTTAACCTTGGGAGGGTACTGTTTTCCAATATCAAGTGCCAAGATAAACACTCTGAAGCACGCAAAGTGAAGAAATAGCCATCTATTTCTTGTCAAGAGATAATGCTCTCCTTTCCAATATGGCCTTGAAATGCCCATTACTAGTTTGGCTTCGGAGCTATTTTCATAATCTTGATTTGAGGTCACCAGGAAGCTATGTAACATACAAATTTAATACACCTTATAAATTTAATGCCTTATTTAAACAGCCTTGGAATGAACACCCAATGAGTGTTGTTCAAAGCAAATGGAAATTGAAATGTTTACCATTTATTGAAAACGCACTGGACTCTTTTCAAAGCTGTGTCGGTAAAATAACTTTCTTCTGAAAAGCAGACATGCTGGCTATGCACACGCAAATCTCCTGAAAATACAGCAGCTATGCAGACGCCTACTCTGTCGAGGGGGAGCCATGGCCAGGCAGAGGACTGTGTCACGGAAGGGTCTTTGAGCCTGGCTTGACATTTCAGGAACAACAACCTCAATCTTCTGGTCACTAAATACTCAGGAAAATCGAAGGAGATCAAGCAACCCTCCTCTCCCTCTATATCCTTTCCCTCCCTTGAAGGAGAGGCTAACTTTTGTTTCATGGACCAAAGAGGGCTGATAAAGATCAATGTTTCCAGAAGCCTGACATGAGGAACTTTTTCACTTTTTGAATGATATACAATAGCAGGACTGCACTCACTTGACAGAAAACACAGAGACATTATGTCTCTTGTATAAAAACTTCATTAAAAGGATCTCATAGGTTAATCCAGAGGCTGGCATTGACAACACCTGTTTCTTTTTTTTTTTTTTTTTTCTCAGTCTCAGCCACAGCAAACCTCCCAGTCAGATCCCAGTGTCCTGGGGAACACACAATCTGCTCAAAGCCTCTGTCTAGAAGATGCTCTGGGTCTCAGCAAACGAGGCAATTTCAGTAAAACACCGTGACTGCAGAAGATGGGGGACCCTTGACAGACGTGAACGTGGATAAAGAAAAAGCCTATTTGTTGGCATCTACAATGGTAAATCTGGATGAGTGACACACCGGACAAAAAAAGATCCTGGAGAGAATGTACCCTTCTTTAAGGAAGCTCAACACACCAAGTCATGTATTGATGGGCACAAGGGTAAGTACCGCCCCCCCCGCCCCAAACTGAGGAGCCATCCAAGACTGGAAAAGGGCTCAAACCTCAAACGTGCACTTCTGTGAATATGTCCTTAGCCTGCAGGACTGTTCAACCCCCCGGCGGGACCACAGGTGCTTGGGGTAAGGATTCCACCTTTCTTTTACTTTGGTTCATCCCCGTACACGGCTAGGTCCTCAACACGAAATGGAAACATTAATTGCGCTTGCACACGCGCGACAGATTTCATAATTATTAGGTGATTGGGTACTCGTGTGTGTGCCTCAAAGCACACTGGTATTAGAATAAGATAAAACACAAAATGAAATAAAAAGCCAGCATGAGATTCCCCATAGTAATTGATCAAAATTATAACCACATTGAAATAAACATCTGAGTTTGCCTCCGACAGGAAAACAATGTCTCTATTTTCATTCCCCTTAATTTTGACTAGCATCTGTAAATCGAGCAACAGAGGCTGCAGCAGCTCCCAATGAGAGAAAAAAGCAAAGCAGAAATATATCCGGCAGCAAAGAAATTTTGGGAAAAGGAAAAAGACATGAACAAAAGGAGCTCAGACAAAAATTTAGTGAAGCCACACAAAAAGGACTTCATCGGGTCCGAGAGGCGCTGGGTGTGAGTTTACAAATGCAGTTAGATACGTATAAGGGTAAGATGCATCACTGAATTCCAGCTGGTTCGCCCTGTCCTGCTAATGTGCTGCTGACTGTGATAATGAGACCAATAAACTGTCCCGAAACACTGAAAACTGTCATTTCTGAGATTTCAAGACTTTTAAAAATAAGCTGCCAGAGAAAAGTCCAGTAATTGAAGTGGTGCTGTGAAGTAAAGCCTTGGCCATTGGCGGTGTGGGCTGAATGCATTAATCTTGCAGAATGACAAAAAACCGTGTTTACTCAACAAAAATGTTCGGCGGCGAAGGAGCACCTCCCCTAGAAAAGCGATCTGTAGACTATCAGGCTTCCTAGGGCAGCACAGCACTGTTCCTGATAAGTGAATACTCCTATTTAATTATTTAAAAGTCCATCGATTTCCACATTGATGAAAAGTCATAATTATCAAAATGGGTTAAAGAACCAACCTTTTACTTTGCTGACTCTGTCTTGTGGAAAGAGACAGCACGTTTATGTATGAAAGCTGCCCTCTCAATAAATAGTTGATAACGCAAAAACCTGGCTGTGCATTCCAAGAAATGCATGTTTGGTAAATGTTGCATGAGGCATCCAAGGTAAAGGTCCATTATTTTCCTTGCATTAATGGCAGAGACACACAGGACCACAGAACCTGTATTTCCACTGTGTATTTATCATCCCGATGCTGGAAAATGTCATTGGAACCCTTCGTCCCCCCAAAACACACAATCTCTGAATGCGGTACTAAACTGAATGAAAAAACCCAGCTTCTGCCAGAGTCTTCCTAAGGAGGATGGAAATGAGAATCACCACACTTTTATACCTTTTACTGTGAGCGTTTGGGGTGTGGAGCCCATGAGTTTAACAGCTTAGGCCACGGGACCTACCCGAACGCTGGACACTGAATCCCAAAATAGAGAGGTAGTAAAACTATGCCTCTGCAAAAGAACCCAAACAATGTGCATTCTCTGAGGAAAATGAAGCAAGATAGAGGCAGCTGGATACTGGCATGGATATGTCAAATAGGAAAGTTAATTAAAAGTTGAAGTCAATTTAAAGCTCTGCAGTATCTGCCGGCCGAGGAAGGCGGGAGACAGACACACAGCAGCTCACCAGAGCGTCCCTTTCGGGGCCGTTGTTCTGGAACAACCTTTCAAGATTAACTCTGAGTCCAACGTACAAGTCTCAGGTTCTTCCACACCATCCCAAAACATACCACTTTGCTAATGCACGACAATGGCATTCTACAAATTCAAATATCCTTTTTTAAAGAAACGAATAGGTTCCTATTCCTGTGCTCAGCAAAGACAAAAAGGAGGGAAAAAAAAGGGGTGGGGGAGTCTGGCAGAGAATACCTAACATATTGTCATAAGGTAAAGTAGCAAAAGCCATGGTATGAAACATAGAAACAATTGGGGCAATACTCTCCTTTTTGAAGCCATGACAGTGAGGTACATTGTTAAGCACTCGTATTTATGTTGATGAAGTTGGCGATAATTCTACCACTCAAATTATATGAGCTCATAAAAAACCTTACCAAAATGGCAGTTTTCCCAGTCTCCAAACACCTTAAAATAAATGGTCAATTGTTATTTAACTCATAGTCACAATAGCTGTTTTGTAAAGTTTTTGCCTTAGTGCAGAAATTACTAAACCCCCATTCTAAAAATGGACATACTATATTAATTCACAACACAATGAAGTGTTAACTAAAGAAACTACATAGAATATGTAAAATTATACAGTGGTATACAGTATGCCTACTTCACTGAAAATCAAATTTAAATGTCCGTGCCTTAAAAGTGTAATTACAGTCTGTTATGCAACATGGTATCATCACCTTTGAGTCCCCTCAATACAGTGTTAACTTCGTTTTTCAGCCAAGTGTTTTCTTTTTAACTCACTTTCAAAGTCTCTGGATTGTTAAGGATGCAGCGATGTGATGGAAAGATGCACAGAGTTTTGACTTAGAGGAGTATCTCTTCAGGCAAATGGTCAGAAACTTGAAAATAAGCGAGGGAAAGGCAAGAGTCTCCTTGCTTTTCCAAATGATGTTAAGCTTCCCGCACTCTGAGCACCTTAGATCATTTCTTATACTTTCTTCTACTCTGAACTATCTAAATCAATGTTTTTTGCTAATTAAAAAAAAAATCCATCATATTTGGAGTCAATGGACCAAGATGGCCAAAAGGTACCTGCAAAACTACTCCCCAAGTTGCCTGACATGTCCTGCCCATCAGTCATGGAAGTCCTTGCCTATCAAGCCAAAGCCATAAGTGCCTCAGGACTCCTGGGCAGAAGACTGCTTTGGAAATGCAAGAAGAGCAGGTATCCACCCCAGAACCAAATGCAGAGCAACACTCCACCTTCCCCTAGCATCAGATTACGAAATGCCAGGCAACAGCAAGGAACGACAACAAAGCCATAAACAGCTGGAAATAATTACACAATTGTCAAGCTGCAAACAGGGCAAAAGCAAAGCTAGGCTTGTGAATTCAATATCAGAAAGGATGCTGATGAGAAGGTAAGAGGAGCATTTTAGCTGTTTCCAATTTGCTATTATAGCGTAGCCAATAATATGACTGATGGGGCTTTGTGCACTGTGTGTGTGTGTGTGTGTGTGTGTGTATGTGTGTGCTAACTTCGGAGAGCCCATCTCCTGCGCTCCTACAAAATGTGAGATAAGAGCTATGTAAGCACAACAGAAAAAAACATTCACAGGCTCTGAAGGGATAGTTTCAGAGTTGCTACAACTAAACGACAACATGCAGATGAAAAATATTCCTTTAAAGTTATACAAAAATGTTCTCTTCTTTAAAAGCATAAGGAAAATACACAAGCAATGCAATGCAGACAGCAGCGACAGTCCAAAACTCTTCACAGGAAACATCTGACACGCAGGCAAGATGCCAAAGCAGGATACAGACTGGTCCAGATTCAAATACTAGCAGAAGAGGCAAGTCCTATAAACTGACAGGTGGGTCTCAGGTATGTAAATCATTTTCCATAAAGGCACATCGCAGCCTCAAGTTTTTATCAGCTGCCCTGAATTCAATGAACTCCTTCCCCAAATAACAGAGTGGAGCAAACAGTCCTTCCACAGTTTCAGAGAATATGGCTATTGGCAATTTTTAAGAATAACTTCCCTCATTCCATGGTGGGCTGATGCCTTATTACGATATTTGGATTTCATGTGACAAACTGTTTCATATAATGTCCCCAAAAACGCGACTCTCTGAAGCTGAATGCCATAAATAAAATACGTACTTGGTTACCAGGCAGCATACATAACACATATGTTACATTGGCCCAAAAAGCACATTTAAAAATGCTGAAAAGTTAACTTGACAATTTAATCTGTTTGTACCCATTTTCAGAGAATTATCCCCTAAAGGCCAATTTTATTTTCTATCTTTGAGAGAATACTTGGATTGATCCTGTTGATTTGTTAACTTGAAATTCCTTGAGCCCTTGTACTTTTTCCTTCCTAGCCTATTTTTTTTCTTTCTTTCTTTTTTTTTCTTGAAGGGGAGGGCAAAGGACCATATATCTCACAAGGTAATTTTAAGCATAATGCTGCCTGTTTAAATTAAAATTGATGCAGTTTCTGATAAAAGCCTAATAATCAATTCTCCATTCTCATTACTCTCCAGAATTATATGGACGCAGACCAATTTCTTAAGTTTGTGGACTACTCTCATAGGTTATTACCCGGCAGTGCAGCTGAGTGGAAAGATAACCACATTCATTCTCCTTATCTGTAATGATGTAATGCATCCCAGCCCTGGGTCTAGATGATTGGGGAATAATGGGATTGTACAACCGCAGGGATGACAAACAATAGTGCAGCGTCTTTCTCAGTTACGCTGAACCCCAGTCTCCAAGCCAGGCAAGGTGAAAGATATCATAAAACAGGCACCGAGGCTGCCCCTTGGATGAAGTTAGCGTTTTTTTTGGCCAGAGAAGCATCTGCTCTCACACAGGAACAGCAATACCGACACTGGAAGGAAAGCCGTGCAAACACACTCAGTTTCCGAGCCTCAGCCAGGACAGTGCCAGTGAGGATCCTGCTTTTCTTTGTGTTTAGAATCAAGTGTCATCTAAAAATAACCGGTTGGTAGGGAGAAATCATTGCACGGTACACTACCAAGACACCAGGGGATCAGAGACACCTCTGATAACTGATGCTGCTCGGGGTTCACGTTTGTTTGGAAAACTCAATCTGCCTCCATTTTCTGTGCTGGAAAAAATCATCGCTTCCTGCCACCACAGAAACCTTACCTTTTGCAGAAGCTGGGAGCCGGAGTACTTAGCAGCAATGGATTTTATCTCCCCACCAAAAGCGGAGGCCCAGAGCTTCACCCTACAGGGAGAAAGGGCACAGGAACAAATGTAACACCCCTGTCACAGTCAACACGCACGCACACACGGGGCTGTGGCTGAAGGAGCCGGGCGATGCAACATTGGAGGGGGAAAAAAAAAAAAAGATGGAAAAAGCGGCTGGGTAGAAACTGCCAGCACCAAACTGCAGAGCGCAACGCGGGAGGGGGCTCGCGGGGGGTCACACAGTTCAAAATGCGCAAAGTCTCCCAAGCCCTCTGAAAAGATCACCGGGTTTTATGTGAATAATTGTCTGAGAACTTGATCACCCAAACCGGGCATCACCTGGCAAACATTAGTCGGAAGAAACCCACCCATCCCCCCCCCTCCCCAAAAAGAAGTGAGATAGCAAGACAGCGAAGCGGGAATAAATAAACGGCCCGTGGAAGTTGGATTCGGTAAACAGGCTTC
Source organism: Mustela nivalis (assembly GCF_964662115.1). Lineage (NCBI taxonomy): Eukaryota > Metazoa > Chordata > Mammalia > Carnivora > Mustelidae > Mustela > Mustela nivalis. Next base: position 193,430,972 of record NC_139020.1, read on the forward strand.
AAAGTTGGAGCTGTCACTTGAGGTGAACCTCTCCAGGTCTCCCTCGCCGACCCGAGCGAGGAGGCTCGAGCATCCCACCCCAGCCTCGCCGCCCCACGCCCGTCCTGGAAGACAGGTTCGAGAGGCGAGGCCGACGCCCGCGGCAGGTCCTGCCGGGCCGCACCTGCAGGCGCCCAAACTTGGGCACGGCGGGTCGCGGGCGGCCGGGTCCCCTCCCCGGGCGGCGCAGGAGCCGGCACTTACACGGAGAGCGGGATCTGCTGCTCCGAGCGCACCACGGCCCCCAGCGCTGCGTAGAGAAGCGCGGCGGCGAGGAGCGCCGAGGCCCCCCGGGACGCGCGCCGCTGCGAGCCCGGCCCGGCCATGCTGGGCTCCCTCCGACGCGCCGGCGGCGGCGACAAGAGCGGCCGCGGCGAGCTGCGCCGAGCGGGCGGTGGGCGAGCGCGCTGGGCTGCCTGCTCCGCGCCGCCCCGCCTGCCTCTCGCGCGCCGGGCTCACTTGGGGAGCAGAAAAAGGAGCGGGGGGTGGGGGAGGGCGGGGAGGAGGAGGAGGGAGCGAAGGGAGGGGAGAGGGAGGCAGGCGGGGGAGGAGGGAGGGAGCCGCGCCTCTCGCACGGCGGCCGCCCGGCCCCGCCTCGGCGGCCCGGGGGAGTCCGGCTGGCCCCGGCGGGAGGGCGGGAGGCGCCGCGCGGGCGGGGACTCGCAAACTCCAGTGTCCTTGGCGGCGGCGGAGCGCGCCCTGCCCCGCCCGGCCACTGCGGCCGCCGAGTTCTTTACAACTCCGCAGTCCGCCGCCGCGGGAGCGACTCTCGGACGGGCCCCGGGCGGTGCCCCGACCCCGGCGGCCGGGGCTGCTTGTGGGAGGACGGGGGGCGAGAGGAGGGGGTGCGCACGCGGGCGACTGAGGCGGGGGCGGCGGGGGCGGGTGCTGCCGAGCCTCCGAGGATTCTCCGGAGGGAAGGGGCCGGCGGAGAGGCAAAAGTCTGCGGAAGGGGCAGGGGCCGGGGCGGGGACGGGACTGGGGGCTCCGCGGGTCCCGGCTAGGGCGCTGCTGCGTGGCCGCCCGCGGCTGCTCCCCCGGCCGCGGCGCCTGACAGGGGAGGGCGCGAAGGGCGGCGCTGGCGCGCGAGCGCTGGGCTCCGGCTCCGGCCGCAGCGGGGCCGCCCATGAAGCGCCCTGAGCCCGGCCCGGGCTTCCGAGCTGCTGGCGCTCGAGCGCGCCGCAGCCCGGGGTCCGCGCGACTGCGGCGGCGGCCGGGCTGTCAGGGCCGGGAAGGGAAGCCACTGCGGCGCCCGGTCTCTCCTGACCGGCGGACCCCCTAGATTTCGGGAAGGCGAGATTCCTCGGAGGCCCGGAGGCCACCCGCTCCCCCACGCCGACCCCCACCCCCTTGGGCCGCCGGCGCTTTCCGGCCGCGCGCTGAAGAACTGGCGAGACCGGAGGAAGTCGGGGAAGCCCTGGGCGCCCAGAGGACCCGGCTTGCCCCCCGGCCTTTTCGGCCGCCCTCCCCCCAGGACCTGGCTGTAGGAGCCCCCGGCCCGCGCGCGATGTCAGGGGTGTGACTGGGAACTTTACGGGGCGCTCGCGCCGACCGGCAGTGAAGACCGACCCGAGGGAGGCTGAGTCATCCTCGACCTGCCGAGCGCACCTCGAGTGGCCCCTGGCGAGTCGCGCGCTCCCGACGCCGCGGGGTCTCTCGTGCGTCCACCGCCCGGGCCGGGCTGGTTCACGTGCCACCGCAACCCGGGCGTGCGCTCCTGCGCGCGGGCCGCCTGCAGCGTCGGCGACCTCGGGCGGCGGAGGAGCGAGTGACAGTGGGCTGCCGCTGCCGCCCGGGGGTGGTCGGGCGAGAACCCAAGCCGGCCCTCCTGGCCAGTGGCCCCTCGAAACAATTACGCCAGCCAATGCTGGGCTTGATCGGACTTGGCTTGATCAGACCCCGGGCCCCCGTGGGCAGGTCGCGCTCCCACTTGGGGCTCCGCGCCCGAAACAGGCCCCACGCGGGAAACGCCAGGTGCGTCCCGCCCACGGGCAGCGTCCACGATCTCTACGGATGACTAACCGGTTATAATGAATTCTCCGCTTCTGTGCACACCTCCCGTCATTGGAAGCGTGCTAGCAGTTCCAAATCGAGCCAAGCGTGGCCTGACCTCGGGGCAAGTGGTCCGGATGGCTTTGCTGCTCAGACTGGGGGCTGGGAGAAAATTATTACTCCTGTCAGCCCAGGTCCCTTCTTTCTAAATGAAGGAATGAGTGAGGAAAGGAGGGGACCATACTAGCCCTTAGCTGTCGTTAGCTATATGGAAGCACCATATAGCACCAGTCGTTAGCTATATGGAATCTGTATGATAATAGCCCTTCACGCATTCACTCAGTCATCCAGGGAATTGTCAACATCTGTGTGATGGGATATATGCTGGAGACCCAGCGGCCAACACATGAGGCCTGCCTCATAGGCTACCTAGCAAGGGACGCAGGCTTTATTCAAAAAGCCAGAAATGGTGAATGCATGACAATAAACTTTGACAAGAGATCAATTACAGTACATATGGAAAAAAAAGTACCTGTAGCATCCATAGTATTGTTTTTCCTATTAACTGATGCGAGAACTGAGGCACAGCTTAGGCATATATGAGCAAGCCCTGGACATCTGGGCTATATTGATGGCTACTTGAACACCAAAGTCAAGATGACATTTCATAAAGTTATTATGCTCTGTCACCCTGAATTTCACAGGCATTCTGGGCAACTGGAGTGTAGCCAGGAGAGGAGCCCTGGCACATGGAATCACAGTCCCAAGAGGTGGCATCTTAGCATTTATAACCTTGAACTATCTTATTTATTGTAACTAGTGTAAACAGCATGGTGCACAATATGTTTAAGATGAATCCCACTGAACATTTCTTACTGTCAAAAATAAAAATATTTCATGTATCAAACTCTAATACCAATAAAATCAGAGCTCAAAGTGTCAGAGGATTTGGGATTTGTGAGCTATGCCAGGGTAAGGAACCAGAGGCACCTTGCAACATACCAATTGCAGCGTTAGGCACTGGGTCCTACTTGCCATTCTCACCCAAAAGCCTGTATTTCTACACCCGGCTCTCAGTTGAAGCATTGAATCCAGCCAGATGAACCCTCCACTGGCTGACTTGCATGCTCTGTCCCCATCGGCAGAGGATGCTGCATTAGTCCTACAATGAGGAGCGGCTATAGGGCTTTGAACAGAAATGAAACATGGTGAAATGTTTCAGAAATGTTCACCAGGTCCTGGTCCATGGAATGGACTCCAGAGGAGACCCCAAAGCAGTTCTCAGGGCAGGAGAGGACAATGCCCCCAACAGCAAATTGAACATTTGGGGCTTTTTTCTCTTTGTCACAATGACTTGGAATCCTACTGGCATTTAGTAAATGGAGGGAGGACAGTCCCACGCAGGGACGAACTGTCCTGTGTCCCCACAGGACTTTCAAATAGGAGGAATGTCAAATACCTAGACATTCAGGTAGGAGAAAAACCTGGTTATTATCTGAATCTAGATCCTAAACCCATTTTATATAAAAATACAAAGGTGCTTATGCATGGCTTTCGCAATCTCTGAATTTTCCAGAAAGGCAACTCCTGTGTAAATAAAGGGAGGCTTGTCATCCCTATCATATAGAAGATTAGCCAGAGGTGTGTGTTTGTTTGTTTGTTGTACCATTTTGGAAAATCAGTCCTGCAGTGGCAGCTCTGCTCCCAGGTCCTGAGTCCCCAGCGGAGCCCAGGTGTATTGGTCAGCATTCGAGTGTGGCAGTCACAGTTGGTCTGCATACAGGTGCGAGTTTCTAATGAATTCATAACATCTTGCAGTATAATCTTGCATGAGTGCTTCACATAGTGAAATATCTCTTGTTTTATTATAAATTACTTGTATTTCTCTTGGATATTATCAGATAAATAATCATATTGATTTTTTTTTTTTAAGAAAAAATTCTGACTGAGTAGGTTACAGTGTCTCAGAATTTCAAATTGAGATGGCAAAGAGGGTGTTGGGTCTACCTGGGTAAAGATCTGCTCCAGATCAGAAAGGGAGATGGGCTAAAAGGCTGTGCTGTTGCTCAGAGGGATACAAAATGCTTCACCCTGCTTTAAACTTTGACCTACTGATCCCTTTTATAGGAATTTATCTTGCAGTTAGTAATTGCATACATATACAGTTATTCATTTCTGCATTATCTCTAAAAGCAGAAGACTGGGGGTACCTGGGTGGCTCAGTTAAGCCTCTGCCTTCCTCTCAGGTAATGATCTCAGGGTCCTGGGATGGAGCTCCGCAGGGGGCTCTCTGCTCAGCGGGGAGCCTGCTTCCCTTCCTCTCTCTCTGCCTACTTGTGATCTCTGTCTGTCAAATAAATAAATAAAATATTTTAAAAAAATAATAAAAATAAAATAAAAGCAGAAGACTGGAAACCACCCAGGTGGCCATTAGTTAAGTATGCATCCACACCATAGAGTTATTATGCAACTATTTAAGAAATAAGGATGCTTTTCATATATGGTTGTGAAAAGATCTCGAGGATATATGCATATATTTTTTTTCTAAGAAAGGCAGAAAATGGTATGTATTTTTATTTGCTTAAAACATGGAAAACACACAAGAAACTACAAACAGGTAGGACTTGTTAGGGGGTTAGGAGGAACAGGCAAATGGGGACAGGATTGAAAGTGACGTTTCACAATGTTTATTGCTTTAAATCATTTTGATTTTTGAGCCTTGTGAATGTATTACTTATTCAAAACAGTAAGAATGTAAATATGCAATAGCTCTTATAACAGTTTAGATACTGGGGTCTCAACTGGGGTAGAGGGAAAGGTCTTTGGGAGGAAAATGTGGAGCAGAGTTCAACCCTTGATCCCCTACAGAAGTGGATCTCACACCCTCAGTGGTTCTGATTCAGTAAGTTCAAGTTGGGGCAGGAGGTGGAAGGGGGTGTTTCTTTCTGCTGCAGGTGGCCATGGACCACTTTTGCAAGCACAAGGCATTTCCTTTTCTTTTTTAAAAAGATTTCATTTATTTGACAGAGATCACAAATAGGTAGAGAGGCAGGCAGAGAGAGAGAGAGAGAGAGAGAGAGAGGATGAAGCAGGCTCCCTGCTGAGCAGAGAGCCTGATGCAGTGCTCATTCCGAGGACTCTGGGATCACGACCTGAGCCGAAGGCAGAGGCTTTAACCCACTGAGCCACTCAGGTACCCTGAGCACAAGGCATTTCCTACATGACGTGTCATGGCAAGCCTGGTCATATTATAAACTTCAGGGTCAACCAAACCGAGGTTCGGGCCATCAGCTCACCCTCATGCCCTCTGTGAGAACTGAGCAGGTTGTCTGTCCTCTTGGAGCCAGCCTTTTCCCAACTGCAAAAGATGGAAAACTGAGCCTTGAAGAAGGTGGAGTGGGGAGTACAGCTCAGTCTTCAACCAGCGTTGGCTACGACTTCCGTTCTGCAGACCCAGCAAGTGTTCCCACACCTGGGCTGTTGCTCTGCTCTCACTATGCCTCAGAGTGTCAAAGCCACAGAGTCCTCAGCTGAAACCCAGCTTCCTGCTCACCATTACCCCCACCCCCACCCCCACCCACCCTCTCTCTCCATCCCACCACACTTGGCCTAGCCCAACCTCTATCATCTCCTCCCTACACTCCTATGACCAACTCCTAATAAGACATCCCTTCTCCTCTTGCCCCTTTCAAACACATTCCTTCTTCTTCCAGTAACCAGAGCTCTCTTTCTAAAAACAAAAATCAGACCATAAGCATTCCCCTGCCCAAAAATCCTCTAGTGGTTTCTGTTTTAAATGAAAATGCAGACTCTCCACCAAGGCACACAAGGCCCTTGATTCCCACCCCCAGAAGCCTCATTTCCCTCCCTCTCCCCACTGCTCACTGTGCTCCCACCTGTCTCCTTGGAATTACTGGAAAATGCTGAGCTTGTTTCCACCTTGAGCCTCCGTGTGTGCTGTGCCCTCTGCCTGGATCACTCTTCCCCCAGATGGCCCCAGGGCTGTTTTGTACTATGCTCAGGCTTCTGTTCAAATATCCCCTCTACGGGGAGAACTGCCCTGACCACACCAGGTAAAAGAGAAACACATACACGCACTCTCACACACACCCCCATATAGCCCTATGCTTTTACCTTTCTCCATTTCTCTTCCTAGCAGTTATCACTAACCGATAGAGTGATTTGTTTCCATTGTGCCTCCCCCATTGGATGGGTCGTGTCCAACTTTTCATCATTGTGACTGTAATGGCTTCAGCAAGGCCTTTGATATTACGAGGGCTCCATAAACATCAATGGAACGGCCAGAATGGATGTCAGCCTGAAATTCCTTTCTCCTAGGATCCCGCCTGTTTCCTTCTTTCTCGGGCTCCGGCGTTCACCTCACCCAAGACACAGAGTCTTTTAATAAGCACTAGATTTGCTAAGGAGAGAATCAAGGAAACCGTTTTTCTGCGAATTTCTCGGTCACAACTCTGTAGGAAGATGCTGGTTGGAGAAAGAAGAAGAGAAACCAGGAAGGATGTCTCCAGGTTTTAAAGACACTGGGAAAACACCATACGGAATGCTGCATTTTAAACAATTAGCAGAAAGAAACTTAGTTGTCTTCAAAATTCTATTGACCGTGTAACAGTAACATAATTTCTAGCCCCACAGTGCTGCTCAGGACACAGATGCAAGAGAGACCACCAGGAGCACTGAAGAATGTTCTGCTTTTTGGAACGGTTTGAATATGTCTGAAATGCAGTCGTTGGGAAAGATAGTGTCCATTTGCTCTGCCAAAGCTCCCTGCAGGGAGTGGATGTGAAGCTCGCTTCACCTGACTTCAACCAAACTGGATGACCTTTCAAACATTTCTAAATCTTCCACTGAAAAAGGAGGGCTCTTGAGTCCTCGACACAGGAAAAGGCAACGGATGGGGAAGTACTTTGCATTAGATGTCTCCCCACCATCCAAGAGCCGATCCCAAATCTGAGAAGGGAAGGGCCTGAAAGGATCAGCAGACCACAGAGCAGCTCACCCAAGCCTAGCGATCTTTTGGCCCACAGATATTGGAGGCAGCTTGTCCCTCCTACTATCCTACTCGGGCAGGAACTGAGCTTTGGAGGCTGTGTGCTCCTCCAGCTCTCTCCTCCCCTCCCTGTCCCCAAACCCACCCCCTAGTACACTGTGAACCCTCATAGCTTTTTATTGAATAAAGTGTTTCTGTATGTGTGTGTGTGTGTGTGTGTACATATCCTGTGTGTATATAATATGGTATATATTACATGCAATGTATATACACACAGAATGTATATATTGAATGTACATATATACACAGAATGTATATACACCTTTGTATATAATATATATCCATTATAAATCATGTATATACGTTTGTATATAATATATACACGTTATATATAATGCATATACACACATCCATGAGAATATGTCTCTATGTGTTGGTATGAGTATATAAGGTATGTGTATGTGAGGATCTGTGTATGTGACCGTGTGAGTGCCTGTATGTGTATGTGAATGTGTGAGTATATAATTGTGATTTTTTTTTGCACATATATGTGCGCTGCATGCATAAGTGTGCGTGCGAATGCGGTTATCCTAGCCTTGCAGTTGTCTTGTTTGCAAAAGGTAGTCTGTTCTAGGGTAAGGCAGCTCTAGCATTCAATTGAGGAAAGCCCTTTAAAGTAACCTCTACCCTCATCCCTGGAGAACGGTGGCTTCATACTCACACAACCACCCTTGCACACACAGTGACACAGACTTTCAGCAGCCATTCTCTGGGCAAAAGAAGAAAGTGTGGCAAGAGTAGCCCTTAAATAAACAGTTGCGACATATGTCATGGCTACTGTATGCCATGGGTACTCTTCTGGTTTTGTTTTACATCCAAAACATTGAGCAAAATGGGGAAGAAGAGGAAAGTGCTCCCACATAACACACTTCTACCTCTCTGACTCCGAAGTTGCCTGTTTTCAGAGAGGGCAGGCTGCTTTCTAGAGTTGAGGGCTAGAAAAAAAGGTCCTTCCGGGATTGGATCCATTTCTTTGAGAATACCGTTAAGAAATTACAAGGTTTCCAAGTGTCCATCAAATGGGAACTGGTTAATCACAGTTTATCATATAATGGAATTTCATAAAGCCCTTAAAAAGGACAAGGTGACTTCTATGAACTGACATGCCCACATGGCAAGGTGTCCATGATAAGCGAAAGCGTTAAATGGAAAAAAACAACAGGTTGTAGAGCAGAATGTGTAGTATAAACCCATTTTTGTTTTTTAGAAACATAAATATAGGTATAGATCTAAGTAAAGGTGTAGATATATCACTCTATGCCTTCTGAGTGTGGAAGCCTGGAACAGATTGGAAGGTCACACACTCAACTGTTAATGCTGGTTTCCTCTAGACCACAGGATCGGGAAAAATGTGAAACGTTTGGGAAAGGAAACATTTCACTTTCTAATTTCAACATTTCATTATTGTTTGAATCTTTACAAAAGCACAGAGAGTAGAAGATAGTATGACTGTAGACGTTATTACAGGAAACTTCCAAACAACAGATATTCCAAGATGCCTTGTGTGTGATCACCTGTTTTCAGAATCATGATGAGGCAGGAAGGAAGACCCGTCATTGTTAATGAATGAGCAGGAGGAGAAGAGGTCGATCCTCAGAGCCAAGTCCTCTCTGGAGGAAAGGATACATATCTTCTCAACTGAGAAACATGACCCTGTCAGCAGGCACAGATGGTAGAGTGGCAAGGCCCCCCACCCTCCAAGGCAGTGTATGCATTTGTGGCTTTCACTGCTAACAACTGTTCTTGAAATGCTGACTTGCGATTATGCAAGTATCTGTTACACGTGAAAACAATTGTTTCACCAACTGTGTTTTGGGGAGGGCCATAAGGTATTTAGATTCCAGGAATTTCAATAATCAAAGCGAGACATTGTTTTCTGCTATTTTACTATTTTATAGTAAAGATAAATATAGTATTTGAAAGTTGGCATGAAATAATCAGGTCTCAAGTATATATGTTCTAAACCTTCTGTTTGAAGCCAATTTTTGGATGATTTACCCCAACGTCATATCCCAGGTTAGCTTCCCGAGGGCTAGCAACTTCCCCCCATGATTCAGTAAGGCTACACTTTGGAAAATTTTTAAATAGGATCAGTAAAATTTAACTTAAAATTTAATTTTTAAATAGGATCAGTAAAATTCCTTTAGGTTGATAAATGATCTATTTAAACACACATATGTTCTGAAAGCAAATATCAAGTATGGGTTTGAGTTTTTGAGTGCTCGTTGTCTATAGCTCTTTTTCTCATGGACTAGAGCTGGCAGTAACTTCCTATTGCAGGCACAGGAACTCTAATTCTTCAGCTCACTTAGAGAGCATTAAGTCCCTTCATTGGATGAGCATTTCATTCTGTCATGACTTTGCTTCAAAGCATTTCCTATTACATGGTTTGGGGAGGGGTTGATCCCTCATCACATGAAAATGAGCCAATTATTCAAATATTCTAAGTGGTCAGATAAACAGAGTCATTTCTGAGGCAGATCGTAGGAATCATATATTTAAGGAGAAATGTTTAAAGTTAAGGACCATGGGGCCTAATCTCACACTAACTTGAATAATTAAATTTCATTTGACAAAATTGCTTGTTAGGATGTAAATTAAAGTGACAATATCAATTAATCAAAATTTTATAAATGCTTTGCACATCTGAATCTTAAGAATTTATCTTAGAGAAATAATTCATGAGCATAAAAATATTTAGCTATGAGAATATGTGCCGCTATATTACCTAAGAGAAAAAATAAGAAACCACTGAAATGCCTAAATACAGGGTATTGGTTAAATAAATCACAGTTGATTCATGTAATATTATGCAGCTGATTTTAAAAATGATGTTGACACCTTAATTGTGAAAAAATAACTTAAAAAATCTTATAAACGTGTGTAACAATCCAGTACTTCAGAATAGTTACTACTACCAATGAAAGCATAAACAATAAAAAGCTCTTGAAAGTAATTATTGTTGGTGAAAACTCCTTTGGCTTTTCTCTCTTTTTTATGCAATCATTTCTTTTAAATTATAGAAGTGATGGGTGAACAGTTTTTAAAAGACTTCAACCAGTACAGAAAAGTAATGATATGCAAAGTCTCCCTTCTCTTGAAATAAAAAACCAAAAACAAAAAGACGCAAAGAAATCATTGTTCACAATTTCTGTTTTTAATGATTTTTGTGATTCTCATTGGAACTTTAAAGAGTATATCTGTATTTCAGCATTTTTATTTATGTAGTCATCAGCTTAGCCATTTTTGCAGCATCCTTAACATGTGCTGCTGTGACTCCAAATGCCATGGATGTGAGGGCGTATGAGGCAGCCTGTGCCTGGCAGAGTTTAGTGTCCAAGGGATGCTGCTCTACCCAGTATCCTTGGACACACCACAGTGAAAGAGGGCTTTCAAGTTCATGCACTTACCCTCCCTTTTGCACTCTCTCCTCTTCAAATAGGAATATTTGCAAATATATATATATATATATATATAACAATTTTTACCTCGTCAAGGTTTATAATGTTTGCATCTCAGAAGTCATTCTTCCAGGCTTTATTTACAGATTCATTATAAAAACCGAGACCCAAAAGTCACATTTACAATAACAGATGGCTATGTACTTTATTATAATCAGTCTCTGTGAAACCAGGCAGGGTGTCTGGACTCACAGAGAAAACAGACTTTAGGTAGGAACATGGCTATATCAATTCACCCTTTTTTTTTTTCTTTCACAGAGGAATCATAAAAAAGCAACAAGGATTTTTTAAAATCCACAAACTTATTTTCATCAAAACTTTAGTGCAGTCTATAAAATACAAGTGAAGGCCAAAGGAGCAGAAACATTAGGAGCATTTATAGGGCCTGATATGGGCATGTGTAAATGGGCACGATAAAGATTCTCTAGGAAAAACTATGGATAAGGGTGGTGGGTGGGGCATGGGTTAAATGGGGGATGGGTTACATAGACAATGGGTATTAAGGAGTGCACTTGTTGTGACAAGCACTGGTGTTATATGTGAGTGATGAACCACTAAATTCTACTGGTGAAGCTAAAATACACTATATGTTAACTAACTATAATCTAAATAAAAACTTGATAAATTAAAAAAAAATTTCTTTTAAACAACTACAGATAACAGATTAATGGTGAAATATCAAACACTTTCCCCTTCCAACTGGGAATGGGCAAGGATGTCCATTCTCACCATTTCTACTTAACACTGTACTGGCATTCTCAACCAATGCGATAAGGCAAGAAAAATACTGGAAAGAAAGAAGTAAAATTTTCATGATTTGCATATATAGGTTATATACATATAAAATCTGAAAATATGCATATAGATGTATAATAAAAAGTACCAAAACTAATAAGTGAACTTATCAAGGTGACAGACACAAAGTCAACATATAAAAATCAACTGCATTTCTTTTTTTTTCTTTTTTTTATTTGACAGAGAGAGAGATCACAAGTAGACAGGGAAACAGGTGGAGAGAGAGGGGGAAGCAGGCTCCCCACTGAGCAGAAAGCCCCATGCCGGGCTCCATCCCAGGACCCTGAGATCACAACCTGGGCCAAAGGCAGAGGCTTATCCCACTGAACCACCCAGGCGCCCTGGCATTTCTATATATTACTAGTAAACAATTAAAAATGAAATTTAAAAAGTAACAAAAATAGTTAATAATAAATCTAAGAAAAGATGTGTAAAGCCTCTGTACTGAAAACGACAAAACGTTCTTGCAAGAAATCCTAGGCCCAATCAAAATCCCAGAAGACATTTTAACCGAAGTTGAAAAGCTGATTCTAAAAATACAAACATAAAAAACTATAATAGATTTTGAAAGAGAACAAAGTTAGAAAACTTAAATAGTCCAATTTTAAAACTTATTCTAGGAGCGCCTGGGTGGCTCAGTCATTAAGCCGCTACCTTTGGCTCAGGTCATGATCTCAGGGTCCTGGGATCCAGCCCCCGCATGGGGCTCCCTGCTTGGTGGGAAACCTGCTTCTCCCTCTCCCACTCCCCCTGCTTGTGTTCCCTCTCTCGCTGTGAGTATCTCTGTTAAATAAATAAATAAAATATTAAAAAAAAAATCTTATTCTAAAGGTTCAGTATCAAGACAATGTTGTACTGGTACAGGTGTAGACACAAATAGAATAAACAGAGAACCTGGAAATAGACCCATACTTACAAGGTCAATTGATTTTCAAAAAAGATTCCAAGGTAATTCAATGGGAGAAAGAAGAGTTCCTTGCACCCCTGGAATCCATATGGAAAAAAATGAACCACAGCCCTTGCATCCCACTATACATAAGAATTAACTCGAGTCAATCATACATAGAAGTCTAAAAGCTAAAACTAAAATTTTTAGAATATAAGAAAAAGCTTTATTACCCTGGCTTAGGCAAACCTCACTTTATGCACCCAACAAGCACTAACCAAAAAAAGAAAAATACAATGGTTTTGACTTCATCAAAATTAAAAACACCCACTGCTTGAAAGACAAGAAAATGAGATGACAGTATATAACAGAAGTATCTAGAATATATTTGGAATTTCTACATCTCAATATTAAGAAGATAACATAGTTTATGAATGGACAAAAGATTTGAGCAGACACTTCACAAATGAAGATTTATGGATGGCAAAGAAAACATCTGAACATTAACTCACTGCCATTATCAACAGGGAAATATAAATTTGAAAGCACGATAAGAACACCACACATCACTGGAAGAGTTAGAATTGAAAAGCCAGACAGTACTAACTGTTGGTGAGGGTGTAGAGAAAATGGAAGTCTCCTGAGTACAATCATTTTGAAAAATACTTAAACAATTCCTTATAAACATAAGCCCTCCCTATAGCCTAGAAATTTCTAAGTATTTACTTGACAAAAATAAAAACAAACACCTACAAATTATACACAAATGCTCCTAGCCCCTAACTGAAAACAGCCCAAGTGTCGGTTAATAGGTCATTCGATACACAAACAGTAGTATACTAGTACACTGAAATACTACTCGGCACTGAACGTCAATTACAAAGACAAGTGCAAACGACATGAATGAACCTCAAAAACATAATGCTTGGGTGAGGAAAGCTGGGTACAAAAGAGTATATATACTCTTTGCGAAGTCCAGAAGCAAATAAAAATTAGTCAGTGGTGACAAATAGAACGCTTGCCCAGTTGGGAGACATTGGGTAATTTTCTGGAAAGGGCACAAAGATACTTTGTGGGGTGATGAAAATACGCCACATTTTGTTTTGGGTGGTGAATACTATTGCCAAAACTCATGAAATGGAGCAGTTAAAACCCGTGCATTTTATTGCATGTCAATTATGCCTCAACAGAAAAAAAATGATTAATAGATTTCTTTGTGCAATATTGTTACTCAGCAATAATACCCTTGTTTTTAAGAGATGCTGCTGGGGGGTACGTGGGTGGCTCAGTCAGTTAAACAGATGCCTTTGGCTCATGATCTGGGGGTCTTGGCATTGAGCCCCCGCATCAGGCTTTCTGCTCAGTGGCAAGTCTGTTTCTACCTCTCCCTTTGTCACCTCTCTTGCTCTCACTCTCTCAAATAAATAAATATATAAATATCTTAAAAAAAAAAAAATGATGCTGATGGACTCCCTTGCATTATGGTAACTGGTTTTTGTGGTTTTTAATATTATAATTGCTTGTAACTTTATGAAATCTTCATAAATGTGATCAATTCCAATAATAAAGTTGTGAAACATTTAAAAATGACAACCAGCAGACTGGGGAAATATTTGTAACTCATCTTTCTGACAAAGGGCTGATCACCCTTATACATAAGAATTCTTAAAAACGGGGCACCTGGGTGGCTCAGTGGGTTAAGCCTCTGCTTTCGGCTCAGGTCATGATCTCAGGGTCCTGGGATTGAGCCCCAATTTGGGCTCTCTGCTCAGCAGGGAGCCTGCCTCCCTCCTCTCTCTGCCTGCCTCTCTGTCTACTTGTGATCTCTCTCTCCTTGTCAAATAAATAAAAAAATAATCTTAAAAAAAAAATTCTTAAAAACTTTTTTTTTTAATGCCCTAAATCAGCAAAGTGAAGACAGCCTTTACTCTAGGAGTGGAATGCTCTTGTCACAAGTGGACTCAACACTCGGGTGTAGCCACTTTTCCTGTTTCTGGTTGGTAGTCTGGAAAAATAGAGGGACAGAAGGTAACAGATCAGTAAGAAATGGAGGGAAGAAAGTAAAGAAAGAAGATAGATACATACCTATGCTCCAAAAAATACTGGATAAAAGCATGTCAACATATTTGTAACAGGGGGGGGAAGTATGGGAGATTTTTTCCTTTTCATGGATTATCAGTTTTTTTCTTTACAATGACTGTATATTACTTTCTGCTCATTTATAGGAAATGCTATCATGCAAATGAGAACTATTTCTGGTGAACCTATTATACTTACAAGTACTTTAAATAATTTTCATGGAGTTCAATTTATGAGTTGAAATGTTATTCCTTCAACAGGCAGTGCTCTTATTATTCATTTATCCCCACCCACCCACAGAACATGGATGAATTAAGAGAGCTTCATGAACTTTTACTTATAAATGCTGCATAATTTTATATTCCAAAAGCAGAGAATGTCTTTAAAGTCGTTTCAATCCAACTAACTTACATTTGGAGATTTATTCTGTAGTTTCCATCAGAGATGGTGTTTATATTGGTTTCTTAAAATACATGTAGAAGAGGAATCCGTGGAAAATTTATTTGTCCTTTAAAAGAAGCCTTTGTATTATATTTCAAGCACATATAAAAATAGAGAATTCTTTAGTGGACTTTGTGTAACCGTAACCTAGATTTAACAAACATTTTGCCATATTTGCTTCAGCTCTTAAAAAAATCAATTAAAGGTTATGAGGGATGCTCAGTCCATTAAGCGTTTGCCTTCTACTTAGGTCACCATCCCAGAGTTTTGGGATCAAGCCCTGCATGAGCTCCCGGCGCAGGGAGGAGTCTGCTTCTCCCTTTGCCCCTCCGGCTCACACTCATGCTCCTTCTCTGCCTCTCAAATAAATAAATAAAATCTTGGGGGGGGGGGGTCAGGGTGGCTTAGTGGGTTAAGCTTCTGCCTCTGGCTCAGGTCATGATCCTAGGGTCCTGGGATCAAGCCCCACATGGGGCTCTCCGCTCCGCAGGGACCCTGCTTCCCTCTTCCCCTCTGCCTGCCTCTCTGCCTACTTGTGATCTCTCTCTCTCTCTGTCAAATAAATAAATAAATAAATAAAATCTTAAATTAAAAAAAAAGTAAATAAACATTATGCGATTTCATCCCCAAATACTTCAGCATGCATTTCTTTAAAAAAAGGACATCTTCTTACATAACCACAAAACTATTTTCGCACTTTAGGATATTAAATATAATTTCTTAATATCATCAAATACTTAGACTACATTCACATTTACCTTATGTATCCTCAAAATGTATTTTGCAGTTATTTGTTTAAACTGAATCCACATAAGGTTCAACTGACCTTAAATTAAATGAATTTCTAAAACCTAATCATTTTAAAATCTAGAACAGTTCCCATCATCACCATCACTATTTTCTTTAAATTGTTTTTCATAATGTATTGACTCAAAGACATTTGGTCAGCTGTTCTGGAAGTGTGTTCTGACAATTTAAACAATGGTTTGAGAAAACCACCAAAGAACTCACAGCAAAAAAATCATCATCCCCAAACACAACGTCAGATTCATCTTTAAACACCAAAATTTTGCAAATCTTGATTTTGGACATCAAGAAGGTAATGGGGGTGGGGGTTTAAGGTGGGGTGGGGGGAATAGTAGAAAAATGTCTTGAAACTATAATACAGGTAGATGGACCCAGATCGGCTCACTTTTGTTATCTAAGACCTGAGATGGGGAAGAAAGCTGCCCCGCTGCTGGAACCTCCAAACCCGGAAGAGACATCATGATTTCCCTTCTGGCCTGGAGGAGGAACACAAGTTTAATGTAGCTTGCAGGAAGCCTGATTTCAGCTAGCTTTAACACCCCCAGAAGGAGTTAAAATGTGAAAGAACAGCACTTTTCCTTTTAAGAGGCCTATCTTATCACAGGCACCAGGGGTAGGAGAGAACATTTTAAGCTAATGATGTTTACAGCTAACCAGATCTGGTTGAAGCAATCTGCTGGCCTTGAGTTTGCAAGTCTCATTTCTTACAAGGTCCATTTATCTTAGAATGCTCCACCACCAAAAGTACCCCGTCTTCACATTTTCTGAATATTAAGCTAGACAATGAATTCTTCTCCCAGCTGGTTAACTATCTTTAACCCCCGACCCCAGGCTGCTAAGTATTGTGTGTGTTAACTCAACTGCATTACAAATTCTCTAATATTGAACAACAAGAACAACAACCAAAGAGACAAATATTAACCATAATGAAAGGAATGTTGCTAGGGAGATTTTTACATGATACAACCAAGAAAGTCCTCCATATATAGAATTCTGGCAGAATTTTTAAATCATCCAATGTATAATAATTGAACATCTGCTGATGGGGTCAGACACGCATCTCTATATTGGTCGGGGAGAGAGTGTGGCCCTCCTTGCTAGACCTGGATCACAGGCCTACCCCAGAGGTCAGAGGTGAAGTCAACTTCATCCAAACCTAAATCTAAGAGTGCTGAACAGAGCCTTCCCCAAGGAAAATCAGAGCAACCACTAGCAGGAGGAGGAACGGATATTGGGGCAGGTAGAACCAACAGATGGGCATCTATAGGGCCGGGGTAAATGAGAATAGGACTCTACAGTCATGGAGAAGGGATGGTCATTGGTGGTGTGTAGTGCTCTCTCTCCATTCAAATGCCTTGGTTCCTAATATCTCATAAGCAACTAATCTTGGCCCTTCTCCCAGTGGCATCCCATTCTCTTAGGAATCCATCAGGTTTGTTGACCTGTTAGGCAACAAATGCATCTCCTCTCCTAGGGAGACATTATCTCCAGCTGAGTGCATTTCCTAAAGTTCTTAATGAAATGCTGTACTAGAATGTTTGGGTTCCAATTCCTGGAAACACATCACGGTTCAGCTATCTAGGCTGTTGGGTCCAGCAGTAGTGGGTAAAACCATTCACTATGGATCTGGTTTTTCTAGACACTGGGAGGCAATGTAAGGAGCAGTCATTTAATGTTTCAATGATAAAGGGAAAGAAGGCAGGGAAGTGTTTTTAAAGACTTTATTCTGGGGTGCCTGGGTGGCTCAGTGGGTTAAGCCTCTGCCTTTGGCTCAGGTCATGATCCCAGGGTCCTGGGATTGAGCCCTGTGTTGGGTTCTCTGCTCGGTGGGGAGCCTGCTTTTCCTCCCTATCTGCCTGCTTCTCTGCCTACTTGTGATCTCTCTCTCTCTCTCTGTCAAAGAAATAAATAAAATCTTAAAAAAAAAAAAAAGACTTTATTCTGAGGGAAGAGAGGGGCAGGGTGGGCAGAATGGTAAGGGTGATCAAAAAGTCCAAAATTCCTGTTATAGAATAAATAAATCATACAGATATCTGATCAGCATGGTGACTATAGTTAATAATACAATATTACATATTTATAACTTACTAAGAGAGTAAATATTTGTGTGTGTGTATTTGTTTGTTTGTTTGTTTTTATAGTTCTATTTATTTATTTGAGAGAGAAAATGAGTTGGGAAGGGGCAGAGGAAGAGAGAGAATCTTTAAGCAGGCTCCAAGCCCAGTATGGAGCCTGATGCAGACCTCCATCCCAGAATCCTGAGATCATGATAGGAGCAAAAGACAGACACTTAACCAACTGAGCCACCCAAGGGCCCCACTAAAAGAGTAAATCTTACAAGTTCTTATCACAGGGGAAAAAATGTAGTTATGTACAGTGATATTAACGAGGTTTACTGGAGTGATCATTTTGCAATACATACACACATTGAATCATGATGTCATATACTTGAAACTAATGTCTATTATATCTCCATAAAAAAGGTAAAATAAAATTTTTTTCAAAAAGATTTCATTTTTTGACAGAAAGAGAGAAAGAGAACGTATGCACGCAGGAGAGGGGAGTGGCAGGCAGAGGAAGACGGAGAAGCGGGACTCGATCCCAGGACCCCAGAATCATGACCTGAGCCGAAGGCAGATGCTTAACTGACTGAGACACCCAGGCTTTCCCAAAATACTTCGTTTTTAAGATCAGTTTCAGGCTTACAACAAAATTGAGAGGAAGTACCCCCTGCCCATCTATGCACCTAGCCATCTCTGTAAAATGTATCCTTCACCAGAATGGTACATTATTTTGCCAAGAAAGAACCTACATTGACACACATGAATCACCTAAAGTCCATCATTTATCTTAGAGTTCACTCTTTTTCTTTTCTTTCTTTCTTTTTTTTTTTTTTTAAGATTTTATTTATTTGTCAGAGAGAAAGAGAGCGAGAGTACACACAAGCAGGCAGAGAGGCAGGTAAAGGTGGAGAGAGAAGCAGGCTCCCCGCCGAGCAAGGAACCCGATGCAGGCCTCGATCCCTGGACCCTGGGATCATGACCTGAGCCGAAGGCTCTGAGCCACCCAGGCGTCCCTTCTTTTCTTTCTATTTCAACTCTTTTTAAAGCTGAAGTATAGTAAACACATAATGTATATTAGTTTCAAGTATACAACAAGATGATTTAACAATTCCATACATTACACAATACTCACCATGGTCGGTGTTGTTCCCATCTTCCTGGTGTTGCACATTCTATGGATTTGGACAAGAGGGTAGTGACATAAATCCGTTATTATATCACAGACAGCATTTGCTTTGCCCTAAAAACTGTGCTCGGCCTGTTCATCTCCAGCATCTCCCCTCCCCTGGACCCTCCACGGCAAGGAGTTTTCAAGTCACTAAACAGACTTGTCTTTCTAGTAAAAAAAGAACTACCCCCCGCCCCCGGCATCCTCACCCCAGTGAGGATGTCTGGTTCTCCCTTGAGGATTTTTCCCCTTCTCCTCCCCTTCTGCAGGAGCTTAGAAGCAGAGGGATAACTCTAGAAACACGGGTGGGCGGGCACAGAGACAACCCCAAGCTTCCTCTGGCTTCCCCACGGAATCACGGATCAGAGCCCTCCAGGGAGAGCCCCACATGCGCTAAAAGATGCATGGCAAACAGTACAGGACAACAAATAAAAAACACGAAGGAAAATGAGTCACGTTTGCAAGCGAATTCCTGTTTATGCAAAATATTTGTGGAAACACACCTTTGCACGTTCAAGATTCTGCCAGTCCATCACCATGGCACTCGTGTTGGGAGAAGCAGATCCGTCAGGAGGCAGTGACGCTGCCTGCTAATTGACCCCTCCGTTTTCAGCCATCGTGATGAACACAATGAGGACACAGCCCAGTGTGCTCACAGGAGAGGCAAACTGGAAAACGCTTCGCACATGTTCTCCTACACGCCCAGGGGGTTTGTGTACCAGGCAGTCTAGACAAAGAACAGGAGGGCAATGTCAAGAGAGCATCCCACCTGTAGATTTGTCCAGAGCTTGGCAAACATCTGGCGTGCGGCCTGAGCACCCAGGGCCAAGTGTGCCTTTGTTTGTGATGAAGCTGTTCTCATTTTGTCCAGCAAGGCTCTGCTCAAGGCCCGAGTGTGTGGCCTTCACTTTCCAATGATACAAGATGCTAAAACACACGACCTGTATCACAGGGGCCAGAGAGCGATGGTAAAACTGCTTACCAGCAGATACTGAGAGAGTCCTGGGTGGTCGTTTTTAACATTCTCACATATTTATGACGACAGCAGGGTGCTCGGCCTGATGGATCATGGGTAGTCGTAAACCACGGTCCCTGCTCTCATGTGAGAAGGAAAGGTACAGTTGGCCAAGCTAAACATCACAACTACTGGAGTGTGCAGCCAGAAGTCCAAGTGAGGAGCTACAGGACCCTGAAAAGGTGAGCCTCGTATGGATCCTGAAAATTCAGGGAGGAAGGAAGTCTTTGAGATTTTATGTATTTATTTGAGAGGGAGCAGGAAAGATCACAAGCAGGGGGAGCAGCAGAGAGCCTGACTCCGGACTCCATCCCAGGACGTTGGGATCATGACCTGAGCCAAATGCAGATGCTTATTTGACTGAGTCACCCAGGCGCCCCAGGGAGGAGTTTTTGGTTTTTGTTTTCTGTGGCTTTTTGGACCCTGACTTTGAAGGATAACTAGGAGTTATTCCTCTATTATCATTATTTTCTTTTATTGCCTTATTTCAAAGGAAATATGTTTGTATTATAGAAAATATACATAAGGAAACTTCCCATAATTCTATAACTCAGATATAACTATCAAGGAATATGGGTTTTTGACACACACACACACACACACACACACACACCCCATACAAAAAACATGAAGGGACCATACTTCATGATTTGAGTTGCAACCTGCTTACCCCACTGGGTGTGTGTGTGTGTGTGTGTGTGTGCATGTACACACCTAATATTATAACAGAGAGTCTCTTATCTGACATAATCAGAAGTACTAGCTAGTCCATCAATAACAAAAAAGAAAGAAAGAAGGTGAGAAAGAAAGAAAGAAAGAAAGAAAGAAAGAAAGAAAGAAAGAAAGAAAGAAAGAAAGAAAAGAAGAAAAATCAGGGATGCCTGGATGGCTCAGTCAGTTAAACGTCTGAGTCTTGATCTCAGCTCCAGTCTTGATCTGGGTCACGAGTTCAAGCCCTGTGTTGGGCTCCCCTACTAAAAAAAAAAAAAAATCAGTCAAAGGGAGGAATCATCAAATATAATAAAAACCAATGCCTAAAATCCTCATTTTAATTTAAAAGTCATGTTCCTTCATTTGCCACTCTTGTAGGGCCAAGGCCTTTCCTTCAGGTGTGACATTGCCGAGAGAGTGCTACACCAGTATTCTTGCATAAACCATCCTCTGAAAGCATTAGGGACAACTCCTAGTTTCAAAACTCTTTACCCAGGACAAAGAATTTGGAGAAACCTTCTAGAACCTTACTATTCTTTTCTGGTCTTCTAATTACCTCATGCACCTAATTCCATAGCATTTTTTAGGGACTCTCCCATGTATCCAGTCACTACAAAACATTGAATTTTATCTTGGTAGAAAGTTGGACACTTTTCACGTTCACTCTTACATCCCAGTTGACATAATACTTAAACATATATAAACATGTAACTACAATAACCAATACAACTACCTGTCAAGAGTATGGGGAGCCGAGGACTCACCCAGCAGCTGTAGAGAGGACAGGAGTATCTTCTGGTGGCCAGCAGTGGAAGTGTTCAGGCTGCCTGCTGAGGGCTTCCGGAAGCAATTCTTACACATGGAATCTATTAAGCCCAACGAGTTGGTTAAAAGTAATACCTACTGTGCTCAACAACCTTCTTCCTATGTCATTGGATTCATTTTCTATTGTTGCTATAGCAAATTACCACAACTCAGCAACTTAAAGTAGCCCCCATGATTTATCTCACAGATTGGAAGATCAGAAGTCCTAGGTGGGCTCAACTGGGTCCTCCCTTTAGGGTCTCACAAAGATCTCACCAAAATCAAGGTGTGGGCAAGCTGGTCTCTTATCCAGAAGTTCTAGGGAAGACTCTGCTTCCATCCTTCTTCAAGTTGTTGGTCAACTGCTGTTCCTTGCAGTAGTAGGTCTGAAGTCCCCATTTCCTTGCTAGATGTCAGCTGGGATTACTCCCAAAAGCTGTCCATCTTCCTTGGCATGCAGTCTTCTCCATTTCACGCCAGCAATGATGTGTCAAATTCCCCTCATGCTTCAAATCCATGACCTCCTCTTCTGCTACCAGAAAAGTCCGCTTTTAAAAGAGCTCGTGTGATTAGCTCAGATTCACCCAGAGAAACCTACCAAAGTTAACTGTGCCATATGACATTCAAATACATTCAAATGCTGCACAGTCATGGGAGTGATAATTCATCATATCCATAGGTTCTAGGGATTAGAGCACTGGAGTCTTGGGAGCCATTTTTAGCATTCCCCCTGCCACAGTCATTAAAATGGAGATGGAAGGAAAGAACTTTTCAGGCAAATGGAGAAAGTAAGCAAAGATACGGGGAAATGACAGAGCAATGAGTGAACACCTTGGGGAAGATCAACACTGTCTCCCCCTTCAGTCCCAGCTGTGGCCTCTTTCTACTTCTAATGTTCCAGCTAACAACAGACAAAAGAAAGTGAGGGAATATGAGAAATTAAATTATGCTAATACATCTAAATAGTATTTCCCTGGGTTGCGTTCTAATTATTAGTTTAAGAAATGATGAGTTAAGAATTGAGGAAACCATCATCATATTCTTTCCCCAGAGAGCAAGAGTGAAGACTTGGAAATAATATCCTTTGTCTACCAACAAAGAATGATACAATGACATCAAAAGGTGCCCACTTTCCAGCCATTCAAGAAGAAAAAAAATTTTAATGAGAATTCCCAATGCTAACTAGTAAAACTGATATGGTCAAAAATTGCAGTGTAAATGAATACAACTCATTAAGGACACAAATTTGCAATATTCTAAAAAGGATAAAAATATTCATATCCTTTGACTTTGGGGACTTTACACCAAGGAGATAATCCAAAAGAACTTTTCTAAATTATGCAATAAAAATACACTTTGTAGCAATATTTATATACTACAATATATTTCATCTAAATATGCATAATTGAAAAATGATTAGTACAATTATGGCTCCACCATTCAAAGGAATATTATTCAGATATTAGCATTTTAATTGTGAAGAACAAAATGAAATACTGAAAAATGTGTATGCTACTTTCCATTTAAAAGTAAAATGCAAAACCTTACCTACCTTTCTATTGCAACTGTGTGAAAAATACTGTACATAACCAAAATTTGGAAGGGAACTTGAAAAATGGAAAAAATTTTAGTAGGATGATGAATGAACTTTTTTCATTTTGATTTATATTAACAGTACTATAAGATTGTTCAATAAATAATAATAGTAAGCGTTTTTTAAAAATCATATATGAATTCTAAATAACTCTGACTACCATGAATGTCATTGCACCCTCACTGGTTTTAAAAAGACCAGAGAAAATTAATCAAACAAACAAAACACAGACTACAAAGTCAAGGCCATTGCAAAAAGAACCCTCACCTCTAAGCTCAATGCCTCAACCCCTGCCGCCCCCCCCCCCGCAATAAAACAGAATCACAATTACATTTACCTTCTATGCCTTTGTCCATTTTACTTAAAGGAAACAAGCACGTGAGGTATTATTGAAAATCTTACCCTCTACCATGTGACCCAATGAGGACTTGGAGGAGGTAAAGAGAATCCACACAACTCACAATTTCTGGAGACGGGGAAAAAAAAAAAAAAATTGGTTATCTGCAAGATTGTATTTCAGTGAAGGAGGGAGTCAATCCTCCTTGATGGGACCCATCATCTAGAGCTATTAAGAGAAGCTTTGGGGCGCCTGGGTGGCTCAGTGGGTTAAGCTGCTGCCTTTGACCCGGGTCGTGATCCCGGGGTCCTCGGATCGTTGTAGTCCCACATTGCTCTCTCTGCTTCGGTGGGGAGCCTGCTCCCCCCACCCCCACCCCCGCCCCCTGTCTGCCTCTCTGCCTACTAATGCTCTGTCTGTCAAATAAATTTAAAAATCTTTAAAAAAAAAAAAAAAGAGAGAGAGAGAGAGAGAAGCTTCCTTTTTCATTGACCACTTGGTAATTCTGCTTAAAAACATCTTACAAAAACTCACATTCCTAACCTGAACTGGGTAGATGATACATTCAAATGCTGAGATGTGATTTAAAGAGCAAACAAAGGAAAAATCAGGCCCTGTATCCAAAAGTTGAAACAAACTAACCTGTCTCTCCTCTGTGTAGATTTCAGTGTTTGCAAATGCACAGTAACGCCTGTCTCTCCCATTCTAAGTTGAAAATTGTTTTCACTGCGTTTTGCTGGGAATTGGCTCTTTTTCATCCTGGGACTGGCATGGTAGTCCCTGAGTCTATAAGAAGAAAGCCTTCTGGATGGGAGATGGGAGTTCCCATTAAGGTCAGCCATTGATCGGAGAGCATTGCCCTGCCTCACCCCTGTTGGTTTCTATTCCCTTTGGTTTCATTTCCATCAAAGAAGCAAACATTGGTTGGAAGCAGTTCTATTACCGTATTTAAAATTCCTCCACTAGTTAGCAGCTCAGGAAAAATTCATGTCTCTTCCAGCTCAAGGGGATCTATTGCAAATCCTTTAGATTGTCATATTATCCTCTCATTTGCTTCTATTTTAGCAAAGCAAATGATTAAAAATTAAACTTTCATTTAGAAGCGTAATTATTTTAAAGGATGTCAAGGCTTCATGTTAAACAAATTTACCTCAGCAAATAGAATGGGGACTTGGAATTCAATTGAAGAGTTAATGAAATAACCATAATTTAGTTAAGTGAATCAACCTACATCATCTTATTTATTTAAACAGATTTCTCTCCTTATTCAGTTTTCATGTATGGAATTGTGTTTTTTATTCCTTCAGTAAATGTCTTAGCTTCACAGAGTGAATCAGAGAAACATTTTATTTTTTTAAGTCAGGAAAAGTATTTTTTATATACATGAAAAGAAAAATTAATTCATGTGATTTTTCCTCAAACAGGGTGAGAAATTATAAAATAGGAAAATAGCAATAGTTCTAATCCAAATTTCTAATCCTTAAAAAATTCCCATGGAACATGAAGCTTAGATCTAAGTGGCCGAGATAAACTAGTTTAGCTTTATGCGTTGAAAAAGGTGAATGTCCAGTGCCCGGAGAGCTCTACATTGATGAATGAACTAAATGTGATAGACAGCCTTCTTCTGTTGGCTTCAGTGATCTCTGCCCTGGTATTCATACTCGTCTTTGATCCCCGCCCCTTGGATATGGGCTGGACATGGGGACTCGCTTCTTGGGCAAAGAATGTGGCAAAAGTGATGGAATGTCACTTCTCAAACTCACAAAAGACCATAACTTTGGTCTGTTGATACTTCTCTTGTCTTCTCTCTCACTTGTTCTGATAAAGCAAGCTGTTCTGAGCTACACTATGGAAAGGCCCGGAACTAAAGATGTTCTCTACCCAACAGCCAGTAAAGAACTGGCCCATAGCCCACAGCCCACAGGAAACTGAGTCCTCCCACCCACTAAGTCAGTGAGATTGGGAAGTGGATTCTTCTATTGTGGAGCCCTGAGATAACCACAGCCTCAGCCAACCCCTTGACTGCAGCATGGGCGGGATCTGAGCTGTGCCCAGATTTCTGATTCGCAGAAACTTCGACGTGATAAGTGTTGTTTTTTTTAAGCCCCTAATTTTGGGATGATTTGTTACACAGCAATATATGACTACTACGCTAACCAATAAATTCATTCATGAAAAAGCATGTCTCCCATGGACGCATTCCTATTGAAATGCCTCAGCTCTATCTAGCAGATAATTCAGAATTATTTCAGATGATATGGCCTTCATGCTAAAATATATGCTAACCAGCTAATGGTTAAAGCAGTCAGTACCAGGAACTGGTGCGGGAGGAGGCCATGGTGGAGGTCATGAGAGATATATGAAGAAAGTGCTGCCTCTTTGTCTCTTTTACCTTAAAATTGTATCCACCCCCCCACCAGTCCAGTAGGCTCACTAGATTTTACTAGTGGGTGTCCCCACTAGTAAATTAGAGGGTTGTGGTAGCCTGTGTCTAGTCTATTATTAATAATATACAGAAAAAGAATCTATGACTAAGGGGCTAAATTACTTACTTAGAAAAAAAAAACATTAAACATAGGGCTATAGTTCTGCTTTGCATCTAGGCATTCAATATACAATGAATTTTTTTTAATTTTTTTTAATTTTATAAGTTGTAGGGTATGGTCTTGGGTGGCCATTCCAAATGGCCAGAGGTAGGAGAATTCTATCTGCAATAGATCCTTCATAAAATGATCTTTCTAGAACCTTCCATGTTTAATGTGTTTCATTCTTTCTTTAAGATTCTATGTATTTATTTATTTGAGAGAGACAGAGAATGACCAGGGAGAAGGGCAAAGGGAGAAGCAGCAGCAGGCTCCCCACTGCCTCTGGTGTGGGACACCTACCAAGGGAAACCTGTGAGAAGATTTTGGTGGAAGGTGAATATTTCACGAAATGGATTCTCTTTTAATCCTTCCTATTACTCCAGGAACAAGCCTCATTTGGGGGTAGTCTTTGACATCTCTCTAATAACTTGTAGAATCTAATCTTCAGAAAGAGAGAACGTGGCACCTGGGTGGCTCAGTCAGTTAAGCCACCAAAGCCACTGACTCTTGATTTCATCTGAGGTCATAATCTCAGGGTCATGATTAAGCCCCAAGTCGAGCTCTCTGCTCAGTAGGGAGTCTGCTTGTCCCTCTCTCCCTCTGCTACTCTCCCTGCTATGCTAGCTCTCTCTCTCTCTCTCATATCAGATGAAAGAAAGAAAAGAAAGAAAGAAACAGAGGGAGGAAGGGAGGGAAAATGAGCCTTAGGTTCAACTGTAGTTAGCAGCAGGATCAAATAAGAATTTAAGGATATGGTTTTATTTTCAATATAATCATGTATGACAAGCCATTCTGTTTTGTTTTGTTTTGTTTTGTTTTGTTTTTATGATAAGGATATAAAATTTCCTTCCTTTAAAAAGCTGGGAAGCTTTAAATAAATTAAGTCCGGAGTCTATCACCCTGCGCCGGCTTTCTCCTCACCTCCCTCCGCCTCCAAACACAGCATCTCATCCCCTGTCCCAGCTGAGTCAAAGAAAATGACTCTCCTCCAACAGAAGGGCCATTGCTTGGTTAGCGCTCCACAGTCCCTGCCAGTGACACTCCTGCCCTGCCCCAGTCCCCATGGCCGGGGTGGGATGTATGGATGGACTTGGGTCAATGGAGCCCCTTACCCATCTGATCCTCATGGGAATGAGCTCGCCCCCATGCAAAACTGCTGGGAGTAAGGGAAGAAAATTCCCCCAGAGAAAAGTTAGAGGAATGGCTCTGGGAAAACCAGGTATGAGTTCCTGAGCCCCTCCCTGTTCATTGTGACGCCGGCGTGGCGGGGCGGGGGTGGGGGGCGGCGTGATGCACCCACCTGCGAGCTGTACCAGGAGGGCTGCATGAGACACATGCAAGTCACACCCCAGGGTCTGGCGCCAGGAAGGTGCTCGGGAAGACTGGGTTCAACCAGAGAACACACGAATTCTCCCAGGCTGGCTGCAGTCACCTTGCTGCTGTCTGCGCTTTACGGGATGCAAAGCTTCCTTCATTTAACAAACGCTGGGGTGGTAGCTCCAAATCGCCTAGAACTGCCGGCAGACTGCACACACACGTCCGCTGCTAGAAACCAGGGACGCGGGATTGGGCGGGGCGGGGCGGGGGGTGGGGTGGGGGCTGGGAGGCGGGGTAGGGGATGGGCTTGGGGGACTCACTGCTGCCCTCAAGAGCGCTCAGTGCCTCGCATCTCCGGACCTGCCGGGGGGCCTATCGCGGGCTTGCCGGGTGGCCGCTTGGCCACATGTTGGAACGCTTTGGTTTTTCGCTGGATGGGACGTCGGGGTTCAGAAACCGGGTCTCGGGACCCAGGCGGGAGCAGCGGAGAGAGCCGGGCGGTGCCCTGTCGCAGGGGGCGCGGGGAAGAAAAGCCATCAGCAAGGAAATAAAACGGCGGGCTGGCGATTCCAGAGAGCAAGCTCAGCGCCCAGGCTCCAGGGGGCCACCCAAGGGGGCATCTGGAGGTCGTGTAGGGTCACCCCTGAGCTCGCACACCAAGGTCCTGGGTCCCCCGCGCACCCTGTGGACTCACAGCAGCGGGTGTGGACGCCCTGACTGTCCACAGAAACATGCTCTGAGCTGCCAGGCGAATAAAGCGGCTGGTGATCTAACTGATTTAAAGAGAAAAAAAAAATTTTTTTTTAAGTAATCTCTGGTCAGCCTGGTTCACAACCTTCCCCCGCTTTTCCTTTCAATGTTTTTCTCATTGTAGTCTCCTTGCCCGCCCCATGCTCTCTTAAGTGCATTTAGTTGGAGGCAAAATTGACACACACAAGTCTTTGCATTGTTCTCAAGACAGTATTTGAACTTCCTAATGGCCCTAGGAATCCTCTGAGGGTCTTGCTCCTAATAAACCAAACCTGGAAAGTGGAAGAAAACAGTTTTCTAACTCTGCTGACTGTCTTTAAAATTGAGACAACTGGAGAGCCCGGCTTGGACTTTCTCCTGACTCCCTCACCACATGCCTCTGGGTTAGGGACCTGTGGCCTTCCAGGACAGAGAGCTGAGGGAACAGAGGGGCATACCCATTTCCCCTGCTGAGCATTTACTAGAGCCAGGTCCCCCTGGGTGTTCTACGGAGCAACCCTGTGCCTGGAGGTATTATTAAACCCATTTTGCAGAGAGGAAAGTGAAGCCTGCAGATAAGGGACCAGCCCAAGGTGATCTCTATTGTAGGCTGTACAGTGAAATCCTGGCCTGTGGGTCTTCAAATGCTCTTGAACCTCTTCCCCTGCCCCATTAGATCCTCACGTGGTTACCAGCAATTTTAGCCACTGCTCACTTTAATGAAATCACCTGCAAACATGGTGACCACCATTTTCGGTCAGTGCCTATGTTAACCATCAGCGGGGAGCTGTAGTTTCTGGAAGGCCATGTTAAAGAAGATTGCATTTCATTCTGTTGACTCTCTGTGGTAGACTCTGGCACTGGTTAATTTTCCTTCAGGCTAGTAAATCTAGGTGCCGCCTGGCACTCAAGTGTGTGTCCTTTACATAGAAATCACCTCCCCTCACTGATACCAGCCTCACACAACAGCATCATGAAAGCATATTTTCTTGCTTACATTCTTCTAGCGAAGATTTTCTTGCATTGTAATCTAAAGTCACAATAACAATGGATGTTTCCTTCTCAAATGTGAGAAATGAGAAAAGTCATAATCATAGATTAATACTACAAGGTTTAAAATGAAGTGCCCAAAAGTCATAATCATAGATTAATACTACAAGGTTTAAAATGAAGTGTCCAAGTCTCGGATTTAGAGCAACATCTTTACCAATTCTCCAGTTTTCCCCTTGAAGAAAATTTTCCATCCTCTTAAGACCTGCTTATTATGTCAGAAGAAAATTTGCTTATTTCTTTGGCTGCATTTCTCCTTTGTTTTGCCTGAGTGATGTGGGTAAAAACTAGATGTACTAATAAAGAAATAGCTAGATGTCCTAGAAGCAGGGAAAAAAAAAAGGACTGATAATCAAAGATTAAAAATGAAATTCAATTAAGACTTGTATCTAGGCTATAAGGAATAAACCTTTTGCTTTCCCATGTTTATCAAGTCTCTAATATAAACCAGACCCATGCCGAGGAGCTAAAGAAGGAAATAGACTCTGTGCCAGCCTTCATGGACCCACAGAGCAGTAGGGAAGACAGATCTGAGGCCAATAGTAATTATGAATTAAACAATACAGGAGAATACGGGAACATCTAGCAGGAGGATCAAACCCAGTCTGGGATTAGGGAAGCTTCCCCAGCGAAGGGAGAGTTTCCCCAGCAAAGCTTCCCCAATACAGGGAGTTGAAATGGAGAGAGCCATGCAAAGAACATCTAGGCCATGGAGAGTAGGAATGAAGACCAGCAGGGATGAGGACAACCTGGCAGGATGGAAGAACTGAGATGATTCCAGAATGACTGAAGGGGAAAGATAGGCAAGAGAGCCATGCCAGGTGAAGTCGGGGATGTCCCAGCCTGACAGGGGACATGACCTTTGCCACAGCTACCTACCTCAATGAAGTAGAGCCAAGAGGGGCAGCTCCAGCAGAACAGGGAACAATCATGCTCTACATGGCCGACTTTGCTAGCCCAGTGCTAGAAATAGTAGGTTCTAGTAAAACAGCAGCTATTTGCACATTATTGTTACAAATCTTTATGCTTAATTATCCCACTTCTTCTCTTCTTCCCTGCTTGAAACTAAGTGTTGCTCCCATTTTCCCCATGTTTCTCTTTCTGACTTGTAGGTCGTGGATTCGTGAGGTTTCTCTCAATTCCCATATTCTTCCCTCCTCCTCCTCCCCATTTTGCCATGTGATATATTTAACCATCCCTTGCAGTGCCAAGCGGAAGGAGGAAATCATCCAGCTAGATTACTAAGGGGAAAAAATCCAGGACACTCTTGCCTCTTCAACAAATATCCATTCACTCCAGCCTGGCTCAAATCTGGAGAAGGCTGGTGGCTTTTACACAACCAACTGGCAAAATAAGGACTTTCTAGTTTGTGTTTTAAATGACAGGTAATTTATCCCCAAAGGGAATGTTCTAATTCATCATTGAGCTCCTCTTCATTAATTATGATGCCAAAGCTTGGGGTGGCACACAGAAAATGTGTGTCCCGCGTGCCAAATTGGTCCCTCTGTGAGTAGAAAAGCATTTTGGAAACCATGTTTGAGGCTGATGTACACACATTTTTGAGTCCTCAAAACTCATCTCTCTATTATGGCATAAATCGCCAATAGCTTTGGCTTCTCAAAAAAAATTGGCGCCTGGTAGTCTCCAGACACTTGTGCATATGTTGCATGTTATTTTGTTTTGTTTTCAAGTACTTTGGATTCCAGGAGGCCTTCCTAAAAACCTACTTAATAAAATAACTTGTCCTGAAGTTTTATTTGAATGTATTTGAATTTCCTCAACCTTCTGGGATAGTCACCCTTTATTTTAACAGCCAACTATGATGACCTACAGTGTCCTTCCCCTGTTGGTGACAGGTCCAAAGCTTTCCCAACAGTTCAAGGACACAGGTTCTGGTCTCCTCTTGCTCTGAGTTCCTGCTCAGAACTCACACATCCAGCCCCTTCTTCTCAAGCATGAGCAAAGCTACCTCGCTTTCATTTCCCAGGTGCCATCAATCCAGATTCTGTGTATACTAGACCTGCCTCGATTCTGGAGTCAACAGAAGGTAACCACAGCACTAAAAAGAGGTGGGAGAGGTCGGAGAGGGACACCAGCAGAATGCGGGGCAGGGATGGTTACTGAGAATCCATCAGCTGGCCGCTGACTAAGACTCTCGTACTAGCTGTCATCTGTTTGAGGCCTCGGGTCACTGGTCCTTTTTCTCTCATCTCCAAAAGACTTCCTCTTTTTCGCCACATGAATTCCACTGTTACTCTATCATTCAAAAAGCAACTACAGATATTTCGTGTTCTCAAATAGCAGTTATTTTCTCCCAGTTGCACATTTACTGGAAACCCTTCAAGAAGAGGAGCCTACCTTTAAAGGTAACATCTACAACTTCTGTTTCAAAAATTCAACTGCTCCCTTAGACCTGCGTCTTCCTGTCCCTCTACATTCCTCACTTCTTGAGGGTGATATTTCTAACACAGAAAATTAACCCAAAAAGGCCATTTCATGAGAACTTTCTAGGTTCCACATGCTTAACAAGCTTTGTTTCCTTTCATCTTTAAAATCGCTCTCTATGATTAGCATCATTTTCTCCATTTTACAGATCATAATCACCTGTACAGAGCTAAGATTTACTGAGTGCCGACTATGCATGAAGGTCTATGCTAAGCACTTTGCACAGGTCACCTTGCTCAGTCCTCACATCTCTACAAAGTTGAGATCATTACCATCCCCATTTCACAGATGAGGAGGCTGTGTTTCCAAGAGGAGAAATGATGAATGTCAGCAACTCCACCCAAACAAGAATGAAGTCCAGGTCCACATAACTCCAAGGACTGGGATTTTTCCCTATACCGTAGAGCTTCGGTATGATGGCGCTCCAGAGATTTGGAGAACATTCTTTTAAAAGAACATGGGTTGGGTGCCTAGCTGCCTTAGTGGACTGAGCGTCTGACTTTGGCTCAGATCATGATCTGAATGGGCGGGCATCAGGCTCCACCACTCAGCACGGAGTCTGCTTCCCCCCCTCTCCCTTCCCCGTCCTCTGCCCACCCCTCCCAGCTCATTCTATCTCTTTTTCCCTCTCAAATAAATAAATTGAATCTTTTAAAAATAAAGAAGAGAACATGGACAACGATGATCTTCCTGAACTAAATCTGTGCCAGCTCATGGTATGACTCAACACGGGCCTTCAGTCATTAGTTGTCAGATGATCAAGGGATACTGGTTCCAGATTTGGCCTTCAGACTTCCAGGAGAACACCTCTTGGTTAAGGGGCTTGTTCACACTGGGTCTGTTCGTGGCTACTATCTGGCACCCCCTGAGATGGCTCACTTAACAGAGTGCCCATCAATTAAGAAAAAGCCTCCTTGCTGAGAGTATAGCATTAAATTTTCATGGTGAGAAAGAGGGAAAAATAGTAATCAGGGCAAGAATAAACTAGGCTTTGTTCTAACAAAACTCATGCTGTAATCATGCCTGATCTGCTTGCATCTCTTGAAAGCAGGTGGGACTGTGGCATGATGAAAGACTTTGCTGTCACCGTGTCACTTGAAAACTCCCAGTTCTTCCCCGTCAGCTACTGGGTCCTCACGTTTACCCTTCTCTAGTATCCACACTGGGTCAGGAACTTGGCACCCTGAGCTCTCAGAAGAATAGTGTCCTGGTACTAATGGAAGAAGGAGATAATTTTCCTGGAAACTGAAACTGGGAAACTGAGGCTCCTGGCCTCTCTAAACCTAAGGGCTGGGCTCCTACAGGGGGCGCCTGCTGTTCTCATCAGACCCATGTCTAGGAGAAAGGTCTCCTTGTCAGGGAGCTGTATGGGAAGGGACAGGAGGGACCATCATGACCCTCTGCCCAACACTGTTGGCAAGGTTACACCTTCTTGCCCTTCAGAGGCAGAAAAGAGAAAGAAAAATGGTAACAACCAGTATTGGAGAGAGTAGAGGAGTAGGCCCTTTTGAGAGTAAAATACAGAAGTCAGACTGGCAGAGTGTGCCACAGAGTTTTAAAAGCATTCATTTCATTTGACCTAGCAATTCCACTTCTAGGAATTTATCCAAAAGAAATGATTTAAAATGTACACTATTTAAGCTATGAGGATGTTCATTCACTCAGTGTTTTTATAATAGCGTACAACTAGAAACAACCTAGATGTCCAACAGCAGAAAATTGGTTCAATTAATTTTGGTTCGTCCCTATAATGGAATACTCAGTGGCCATTAAAAACAATAATGTACAGCTCTGTTTGTTGACAAGGAAAGATATGACATAAGGGGAAAGTGGATTAAATCAGTACAGTTCCATCTCTGTGTGTGCATGCGTTAGCAGTGGTTATCTCTTAGTAGCAGAATTATGACTTTGTTTCTTCTTTATACTTGTACGTACTCAGTGAAAATTTTGTAAGCACAGAAAAATGATAATCAAGAAAAGAATCAATCATGACAATTCTCTTTCTTAAAAAAAAAGCGGGGGGGGGTATATTTATCAAGAAACCCAAGGACAAAGATTAATCCTGGCAAGTTCCCATACAACCTGAAGATAGAAATCAGTTGGCTGCTGAACACGCAGTTGGAAGTGTGTTAGCTCCTCTGCCCTTTGATTAGTAAAGCTTCCCCTCTTCCACCGGAGCACTGAGTCAACAGGAACCACGGGCAGGGGTCTGTGACTTCCCACCTTTCCGCCTTGTTGCCTGGATCAAGGGTTCAGCTGTCCTCTTGCTTAGTGTTACACCCTAAGTGTTACACAAAGCCATTCATCCTTTGAGGATTCACTGAGCGCTCATCCTGTGCCAAGTGCTGAGCTAAGCATCTGGATTCAGAGGACATAAGAAATGGTCCCGTGCTTGGAAGAGAAGCCCTCCCTTGGTGTGGGTGCTCCCCCACTGGATCCCTCTAGCATATGATCTACAACTCTTGGGACATCTTCCCTTCCCACCTTGTTTTACCCTTGTCTTCTGCTTGAAATCCTCTTTCAATCAGGCCATCTGTCCCTTGAGAGCTGCTCCTGAATCTCCCACAGCACGTAGGAGAGTGAATGGCACATAGCAGAAGCTCAATAAATATTTATGGAATGAATGAGTAGATGTAATTGCTACCAGAAAAGCGTATTTCCTTTATTTAGATTTATGTGAGTCTGATGTCTGATATCCTGGGTCAGTTGCAATTCTTTTCAGATGTAAGTGACAAAAAAAAAAAAAAAAAAAAAAAGGCAAAGCAAACTGTCTGAGCACAAAGGGAGATTACTGTCTCCCATAACTATGAAGTTTATAAGCAGAGTTTCAACTGGTCCAAAGTTCAAACAATGCAGGAGTTGGTCTCCCTCTATC
Source organism: Mustela nivalis (assembly GCF_964662115.1). Classification (NCBI taxonomy): domain Eukaryota; kingdom Metazoa; phylum Chordata; class Mammalia; order Carnivora; family Mustelidae; genus Mustela; species Mustela nivalis. The sequence continues at coordinate 193,465,233 of NC_139020.1, forward strand.
TCTCAGCTCTCTCTCATATCTGTGTTGACTCCATTGTTAGACACACTCTTCCCTTATGAAACCAAGATGCCTCCCGACAGCTCCACGCTCTTACAGATCCAAGTCTCCGGGGAAAAAAGAAAAGAGTACATCTCTTTGGAAATCCAACGAAAGTATCCAGTTGGGCTGATGAGACCTGGCTGGTTGGCTTGGGTCCTGTGTCCATCCTGAACAAATCACTGAGCTGGGGGATACCATGTCCTGACCGGCCAGGCCTGGGTCACATGACTTTGTCTTCCACAGAGTGAGGGAGAGGGTTTGGCTCCCCCCTAAACACGATCAGAGTGCCCTTACCAAAAGGATGGGTGGATTTGGGGAATAACACAAATCATGTCTATTAACTTTCCCTTCCTGGCAGGAAGCACATCTTGCTGATTTCTCCAGCCCAAACTTAACCCACCCCCTTTTAGCCATCAACACCTTTGTTTTCTCTCCCTCCCTAAGCAGCACAACTGTAGCCCAGTCCATGTGCGGAAGATATAATGTTTCAAACTAAACCTCCAAGCTCCAGCCAAGTTCTGCCTCTGGAGCTGGGTTTACTTCTCTCAGAGCCATCATTCCCCAACAACCCCAACTGCACAAGGGGATCATGTGGGATGAGGAGGGCTTTTTTTTTTTTTTTTTTTAAGATTTATTTATTTATTTTGAGAGAGAGAGAGAGAGAGAGAGAGATAGCAGGGAGAAGGGGCAGAGGGAGAGGGAGAGGAAGATTGAACATTCAGGCAGTGCTGAGAGCAGGACGCCACCCTGCTACTTACTAACCCAAGGACAATAGACCAGTTAACCCATCTCTCTGAGCCTCACTTTCCTCATCTGGAAAATGGGAACCTTAACCCTTAATATCCAGGGATGCTGTGAGGAAGAAACAAAATAAGGCAGACAAAATTCTTGCACTCGTAGATGCTTAGAAATGCTTAGATGTCAGTTCCAAACAAGATTGCCAAAAGCAGTCTATTGCCTATTACTCATCCATGCAGAAGAGAACCTTGCTTTCTTTGTTCTGGACTGACTTGTTTTTCAAATACCAGCCATCCCTCCCATGCTTCACCAAGGAAGTCAGGATGCTTAATTTAAGAAATCCCTCTTAATGCTATCATAATGTGAGAGGATAGTTATTTAAAAAAGAAAAGTGAGTTTGAGCCATGCTTGGATAGCATGAAGTACAAAAGAGACATACATAGGCAAATTAACCTTGTAAAAAAAAAAAAAAGGTACTCCAAAGACACTTACTGAATAATGAACATGGATAATGGCAAGAAACACTGGTTACCCAAGCGCCCAGACCTGTCTTGGCAACTTCAAACATTTGTTTTATATATTGTTGACATTATATGAAAGGAAAGGTCACAGGTAAAATGTAAAGAGATTTTACTATTTGAGACTATGTTGCAAGAACAGCCTCCCTCTAGCCTCGGAATATCTAGAAGGGTTTAAATGTCACTAACGAGCTCAAAGTTATTGCAGTGGATTTGCAGAAAAAGGGATGTAAAGGGTTCTTTTTCATTAAAAATGTTCTTTGATTTTCACTTGTAGCTTTGGTGGTTTATTGGCAAGAGAGCCATTCATTGCAGGGGACTGATTCTTAGATGCGGGGGAGGGGGGTACAAAGTTGGGAAGGCATTGGGGGCAGTTTCCACATGAAAGGACTTTCTGCTCAGAAAGAAAAGTGTGGAGCAGCTGGCCAAGCTCAGATGGAGCCATTTCATTAATTTCTACAAAGAAAGGACATTGAGAAGAATACTCTGGAGCTCTCGTCCCTGTAAGCAAACCAGCCTCGAAACTCCGCTGGCCCCACATCTGGGCTACAAACCGCTTCTACTTGCTGGTCACAAACACTAGGAATATTTATGTGGATCTTAGAGTTAACAGAAAGTGGGGGAAGGCAGGGCCCCGCAAGGAACCCAAGGCCTAGAGGGATCTGCAGGGTTGTGAAGATAAGCCCGCTCCCAGCCTCCAGTCAGTGTGACCAGCATACCAACGCAGGCCCGTGCCAGGGAGACCCTGGGGACTCCCTGGATGGCTTACTCTGTCTAGAGGACTCTGCTACAACACGGAGGTCTAAAAGGGGGCCACGCCACACTCCTTCCCTCTTTTTTCTCCTCCTCTCTGGGCCAGACTGGCTCATGGTCTGAGGGCTCCCCAGGTACCCTAGCTCCCTTCCCAACTTCTCTCACAAATGTTTACCATAATAAAATCCCTGCACGTTTAATCCCATCTTGGCATCTGTTTCTGGAAGAATCCAGACTAACACAGGGCCCCACAGTCAAGACATACTAGAGAACCTGGAGACGAAAACACAGGCATTAGGAAGGCTCTGTGGGCCAAGTGCTGTGGCGTGCTGTACATGGTTACACAGAGTCAGTGTTCCCCATATCCTCCAAACAGGGGAATGCTCTCATTTTTGTTTAAGGCCAAGGAACTCCCCCAGCTGGTAATTGATGGCACTGAGGCTGGCACCCAGGCCACCTGCTTCCGGGGCCCACATGCTTAGCCAAACAACCATCACGAAGCACTTTGGTGGGACACGTGCTGGTTTTCCCTGGCCAGCAAATCATGCCCCTTCACTGGGGAACAGAACTTCTTTTCCAGAGAGAACACACTCAATATGGAGCTAAGCGGAAATGTCCCATCATGGGCACCTGGCCTAAGCTGGGCCAATCACCTGCTCTCCCCTGGATTCTCCTGCCAGCATTTTCCACTGTCATTACCAAGCTCATAGGAGGCAAGGCTCAGGCTGCCAGCAGCCATCATGGAAAAAGCCTGCCCAAGGGATGCAAAGAGAGACGGCTGGAATATTAACACTTGACCCAATCTAACACTTGAGTTAGATTTCATCTCTTACAACCAACAGAGATCAGAATAAGAAAGGTGCTCTTTGGGGGAGCCTGGGTGGCTCAGAGGGCTAAGCCTCTGCCTTCAGCTCAGGTCATGATCTCGGGGGTTCCTGGGATCGAGCCCTGCATCAGGCTCTCTGCTCAGCAGGGAGCCTGCTTCCCCCCTCTCTCTGCCTGCCTGCTTGTGATCTCCCACTCTCTCTCTCTCTCTCTGTCAAATAAATAAATAAATAAAATCTTAAAAAAAAGAAAAAAAGAAAAAGAAAGGTGCTCTTCGAGTAAAGATTTTCAAGGACACTGAAATCTCTGTCAGTGTGCTAGCACTGCCATAACAAAGTTTTACAAACATCATGTGTAGTACCACACACCAAAGTGCTATAAAGTACTTAAACAATAAACATTCATGATCTCACAATTATGGAGTCTAGAAGTTCAAGACCAAGGCATTGACAGGGTTGGTCTCTTCTGAGGGTTGTGAAGGAAGAGTAGGTCATCTTCACTCATTTCTCTTCGCATGGTGTTCCCTGTGTGCCTGCATGACTGTCTTTGTAGCCAAATTCCCCTTCTTATAAAGACATTGGTCATATTGGATTAGGATCCTAACGACCCTCATCTTGACTCGTTCCCTCTGTAAAGACCCTATCTCCAAATAAGGCCACTTTCTGAGATACTGGGGATGAGGACTACTATGTATCTTTTTTTCAGTGGGAGGGTGTGATGTGAGGAATGCAGTTCAACCCATAACAAGATCCTGCTTCTACAGCCTAGGAGAGTGACAGAAGAATTTAAACAGGATGACTGAAAGTAAAGAATTGATCTCCGTCCCCAGTGAGGACAGGCTAAGAGCAAAGGGGAAGATTTCACGAAGCACCTCAGGATAACTCCCTTTTTAGGAAGGCTGAGAAACAAAGGGAAATAGTCACAGAAGAGAAGTCCTCCCCATCTCCAAAGACCCTTCAACAGGATCCTTTATGTAAAAGCTGATCCAGCCTTGTAGTGAAGGATGAGCTCTGTAAATACTGGTCAGGTAGGTTTGATTTTCATTCCACTCAAATGCTCTGAAGTAACCATCACATGATTTTGTTTTGCTCAATCTAATGAAATCTAACTCCAACTTCCCAATCACCAAGATGGTGAGAAATATGGCAAATTCAATCCCAGCCATCCTGAAGGCTTGTTCTCAGGAACCCCCTCCCTCCACTGGAGCCATTTGAAGGTTCTGGTCATGTCCGGTCTGGAACATTTGGTGAGGGCCTTCCTGCCTTTGGCCACCATTGATCACTGCTGCTCTTCAGAGCCAAGCCAGCATGCTGCATGGGAGCTAGAGGCTCTTCTGCTTCTCTGTCCAGTCTGGGTCTAGGGATCTTGGATGAGGAGGAGAGTCACAGTGCCTGGGTGGGACCACCATGCAGTCCTTCCCGTCTATGGCTCTGTCATTTCCATGTGTCCTTCTAGGAACTGGACATAAGCCCCCACTGATACATTAGGGGGAATAGTGAGGCTATTCTTAAGAGCCTAATGGGAGGTGAGGTTCCTAGTTGCCTCCACAGGGTGGAGGAGTGTAGTGCTTTTATGGCCTGGAAACAACCCTGAAGCCAGAAGCCAATCCAAAACCACTGGTCAAAGAGCCCCACAGACAGAAAGCCCAGGAGGCTCTGGGACTTGTTACTGAACCACCACCATTAACTTCTGACTTTGGGGGCTTCCCTGTGCAGTGGACATTGCTGCGCTTCCACCTCTTTATCCACTTTGCTGATGGTGCCTCAATTTCCCTCTGGTGAATGCTGCTCTCTCCCACTGCATCCCATGGGTTTTGGGTTGAGTTCAGTTACCTCTGATTAAATTCCCCTGACAGCATGATTGGTTCAAGAATGGGCTTGGGACCTGATTAAGTCAAAGAGTTGTGTTGGGATTTCCATGGTGGCTGGCAGAGAAATGGCCTTTCACTCTTCACTGGGCTTGAACCTGCCAGGGTACACACGTAGAGCCCCGGGCAGTCACCTTCTCTGGGAAGGAGGCCAATAAGGAGAATGGAACTGAGAAATGGTAACATTGTTTGAATCCCTGGATCCAGCTGAACCTGAAACCCAATGCCCCTGGATTTCTCAGTTACCTCAAGGACGTTGCAGTGGAATTGCAATGGAAAGCTTCTCAACTACTTAAGCCTTCCCTCCCACATTTAGCCCATGCCTCCTAACTTCCCTGCCAGACCTTTCATTCCTGCCCAACAAAAAGATCCCAGAGCCCCCTTTGTCTTCCTAAATCCTGCACCCTTGCTTACAGGTTACCAGAATCGGGACAAGCCAGAAGCACCTCTGGAACCTTCGAGAAACTGGTGACCCTAGAGACTTCAGCCATCCCATCTAGGAGGCTCAGACTCAGCACTGAGCCCTGAGGTTCCTGCCAAGACCAGTTGCAGGGGTTCTCCTGCTAAGATCTGGCTCCCCACTCTGTAGAGATTTCCCTAATACTGGCTCTGAGGAAGGCAGACATAAGGCTAGAAGAGCAGGCTGTATGCAGGACCTCGGGTCATGGGCTTTTCACTAATAAGGGCAAACAAACCACATGTCAGGCACTGTGCTGAACCTTCTTCACAAACACCCAGTGACACTGGTGCTATTCTTTTACAGGTCAGGTAAAATGACTCTTAGGAGGGAGATTTGTGGAACTTTCTCATCCTTTTTCCAATCCATGACAACTTTTCTCGTGTAGCATTATCTTTTTCACCTTAAAAAATAGGTACTATAAACATATAATCTTCAAAAAAAAAATGCAACCAATATGAAAGAATTTACTGTGAAATGTTCTTCTCCCATCCCAGTCCCTTGGCCCCACTATTTATTGAGCACTGACAAGGGGCAAGGCTTTTTACATTCTGTATTTAATCCACAGAACAACCCTATGTGGCCAGGATTATTATTCTCCTCCCTGGATGAGATGAGGAAGCTGAACCTGACTGAGATGGCGAGGACAGAGTTGGGGTATGAACCTAAATGCTGGCCTCCAAGCCCGTCCCCTTGACCTTGTCTGCATACTGAGGCCCCTCACACTTGGGCCAGGACCTTTCCCCACCCGGGATCCTGTTTACAAAAAGTACTCCTAAGCCTCAGGGTCACTTGGATTCTGCGGGTTTAATTTCAGAAATAAAAGCAAAGTGCTTCCCACTGCCCCTGAAAGTTTCCCAGCCCGCCTCCTGCCATTCTCCACTCCTCACTCCAAGCCAGGCCTGTGCCCTTCCTTGGCCCACACCGACCAGCTCAGGGGCGAGCGGACACACCACAGCACTGTGAGGCTTCCCTGTCCGTTGCTCGGGGACATACTGTTCTGCAGTGATAACCAGGGTCTTATTTAAAGGCTGCCGGTCACTTGGCTACCTCCACCCATGCCAGCAGCCCGGGTGTGGATATGGGCGATTACAATCGACCAGTTAACTAATATTCTCTGTGACATCACAAGTAATCCCATCTTACACCTCTGGGGAGAAGGGGGCAGCCCGTGGACTGCCTGGCATCTGGTGCACAGCTGGCACGGCATGGGGGGGTGGGTCTCAGCACTATCTTCTCTCTGGAGCTGGGTGGGGGGCGGTGTGAAATTGTTTCCCCATGAAGTCCGCTTGGGTCCACACGCCGTCCTGCCCTTAGCAGCAAGTGGCCCAGGCACTGAGCGCTTCTCTAGTTACCGCTCAGACAGTGCTTCAGGGGAGCAAGGAGATAGCGAGAAGAGGTATCCTGGCTGCTCCGCGTTCATTAAATTGTAAAAAGCCAAACAGCAATGCCATGCCGATAACAGTCCCACGGGCGAATCAAGTGTATCTGCCTCTTAGAAACGGGCCGGGAAAACTTGGCTGTGGGCAAATTGTATTAATACGTGGGTGACAAATACAGAACAGCTTCCTGCCTGCGGGCCCTGCTGACTCGCCAGGGGCATTGAGCACGGCTTCCGTGTTTTCTGATAATGCACCTTCGGGAAGCCCACTTTCCTCCAGTGCCTGCGGGCCGCGGTGTGCTGGTAAAGGTCTAACAACCAGCTCGCAAGGGGGAAAGCCGTGATTTGTAACATTTGCTGATTTCTGAGGGGTCCATACTCCCACCATGCCTGATTGCAAGCTACCGACATGAAGTCACTGAACGTGAACTTGGGAAGAGACCTGTGCCATAGCACCCCGTTATATAGATAACATATAGATAGGAATATATATAAATAACCTCAAAGGCATAGATAAGAGCGAAATGTATAAAATAACTGGGTAGAAATGAATTTTGAGTATGTATTACTTTTGTTTTAATATAATTTAGTTACATATGCACACACCCATACATACACACATATATATACAATTCAATGTTTAATAATGACTGTGTGTAATAACTACCTTATCGGAGTCCCCAAAACCTAACTATCAGCTCTTACAAGCCAGTATAAGCCAGGCCAGCACCCCATTAAATCAGGTCAGGAAAAGCAGTTGTAACTGAGTCATTTGCATTTCAAGCAAGAATCAGAATGGATCATCCCAGGGGTGGGGATTCAGTGTACTGACGGGCTAGGAAGTGGGGTAGCCCTGCATCAGTCAGAGGCTTACTTTTTAGGGAAAGAACGGATATTGAGTCCTTTGAAGAACTGGAATGAGCTGCTTGGTTGTGGAGACAGCCTGACCCTGTTGTGACCCAGCTCCGAACACCTAGCATCATGGAACATGGAAGTTTTGCACCAAGACAAGCTGGGCCTGAGCTGGCCTCCCTTGGGACCAGCCCACATCTGACAGTCACAGCTCAGGCTATACTCCCAGGTCCAGCTGGTTGTGCCTGAAATTGCAGAGTTCCCAGAGACATACATAGCCGGAGTCTAACAACCCGAAGGAGAGGGAGCCTCTTGGAATGTCCTTCCTTGGAACATGATGTGGGCATGGCAGGCCTTTGGAGGGCCACAAATCCTGTCTTGCACGGAAGCTCCTTCATCTCGCCGTGCTAGGGAAGAGCTATGGCGCTCTTTGAAGCATTGTGGCTTATTTGATTTTGAACTAGGTTCTTCTCTAGTGCTGAGTAAGTAGAGAGCCAGTTGCTGCCCGATTCCCTATAACCTGAAACTCAGACCCGTGCAGATAAAATGCACCATTGCCCGTCACTACTGCACTGTATGCGGCAAAGAAATGCACCAACTTTCGAGTACGAAGCGAAAGCTACTACCTCCCATGCTGTCTGCCTGGAAGGTTGCTGCCCCCTTCTCCCCCTTTCCCTGCTTGCCTTCAGACCAACTCCTGTTCATTTTCAGGGCATTTTGCTAAAACCTGAAAAACAAGCGACAACACACTACGCAAATTTTAATCTCCATTTGGTTATGTCCCCCGTCATGTCACACATAGGACTGGAAGAACACACGTGCGCCAAAACGGGATTTTTTTTTCCTCCGTGTGTTTTTCTACTTGTTCTATATTTTTTCCCACCAAACAGCAAAGGGGCTCTTTCTCATTTTCTCTGTGAAGCCCTTTCCCACCCCTGCAGCAAGCAAATCTATCGATCTTCCACACTCCGTCTCTGTCTTGTGCCACGGCCATTACTGCCTTCACGTGGGTAGAAATTAGCCTTGTATTTCTTCCTATTTCTTCCACTAGACATGAGCACCTCAAGGGCAGCGACTTGAGATCAACCTCTCCACTCCTACCCTCAGCATCTGACCCCATGCCTGGCACAAGGGAAGCCGGGCGGCATGACTGGTGGAATTGCACCGGTTCGGCGCAGAGCCCCAGAAGACTGCCTCCACCTTCGCGGAAGGTAGGCATTAACTCTGACTTTCCAAGGGTGTCTCTTCAGAATATAAATTACAAAACCCTGCCAAGGACAGACCTCATTCATTTCAACTTTTTCATCTGTGCTCTTTCAGAGATAAGAAAATTGAGGCCAAAAGAGGTCTGGAGACTTTCCCAAATCATATAGCAAGTAAGTGGTAGAAACAAGTAGGAATCCAGATTCTTTCATCTTAATATTTTCTAGCTTGCCAGCTAAGAGTATAGAGAGAAAGTATAGGGCACTAAATAATGATAACAAAAGTTAGTGTTGATTGAGAACTTCCTGGGTACCAAGCCCTTTGATGGGCCTTTCTCATGTATTATCTCATTGAAAATGGGGTGCCTGGGTGGCTCAGTCAGTTAAGCATCTGCCTTGGACTCAGGTCATGACCCCAGGGTCCTGGGATAGCCTCCCACATTGGAGAGGGGAAGTCCTTGCTCAGCGGGGAGCCTCTCTGCCTCTACCTGTCGCTCCCCCTGCTTGTGCTCTTTCTCTCACACTCTCTCTCTCTGATAAATAAATAAAATCTTTAAATAAAATAAGCTATACCATGAGTATGATTATATTTCTCATTTTCCTGATGGGAAACAGGTTCAGAGAAGTTAGGTAACACTCCAAAGTTGCACGGCTGGCCCAGCCCCACACACCCTGGGTCCAAGCCTCTGTGTCATTAGCAGCGAGAGAAACAGAAAATCACGAGCTAGGTGACAGGGAAGTGCTGCCTTGAAGGAAGGCGTGCGGCCTCCGGCGGACCGTGTCAAGATTAAGGTCATGACAATCAGGTCCAGGGATGGCTGAACCAGACGGGTCAGAGTCGAGAAAAATGCTGAGAAGGGCCAATTAAAGCTTCACCACACCGCAAGGGCCTTTGTTCTTGGTCACTTTCTCCTCCACTTCCTGATTTTGCGTTCCTTTCCTGTCAGCTGTTCTAAGTAAGTTCCTCTCCTCCCCTTCCCCCCCCCCCCCCCAAACTGCAGCCAACCCTGCGTCTGTGGGACTCTCCTCACTCGGGAGCTGGGATGGTGACCTTGTGCGGAACACCTTCTGAGAGGTGGTGCTGGCGCTTCTCCCCTACCATCTTCCATTTCTTCGCTGAGCCCATGACTTCTTCTACTTCTGCCTCAGACTTCAAGCTTAACTGAGCATCTGTGACATCACCCCTCTGTACAGCCGAGCTCAGCACCTTTTCTTTCCTTTACTAAAATAGCCCTCTCTTTTCCTCTCTGTTCTTGGGAGCTGAGGATTCCCACATCCCTTCTCATCTCATCTTCAAATCCTAACCATCTAGGAATCGTTGTGAGTTAGTAAGTTGGTCAAAAGGAAGCAGGTCTAGCCTTTCACATAATAAAGTTACTCCAATTTACTGAAGTTTTTTAGAGGTAAGAATGCACCCCCAGAGATATTTCTTAGCACAAAACAAAACAAAAACCTACCTTTCTGTACTTAGGAACTTTTTCAGGTACTTGTTTCTGAGATAGAGCAGTCCCTACCCAATGGGACAGCATAGTATAATGACAATTTATCAGACCTGGTTTTGCTATCTCCCTGCTGTGTGACCTTAAAAAGAAGCAGCTTCTTTGTGCTGTAATTTCCTCATTTACACAATGCAATGACCACGTCTGCACCATACAGCTATGTGAGACATCAAAATGATGCTGGGCACACTAAGAAGACCTGCTCTTGGAAATTCCTATTCCCTAGGGATCCAGTGGTTTATATTGAGGGCATGACTTTATGTTTGTAGGGCATCTTTGTTTCCACTATTTAACTTGGTTCCATGTTCCCATCAGTTCAGTGGTAGAATAGTGAACATACTCTGGCAATCCTTAAGTAGAAGCAATTTATTTCAGGGTATGGAATGGCTTACAGAATCACTGGAGACTTGAAGAAAATAGCTTAAGTTTTCTCGAATGGCAGAACTGGACCATCCCAATGACTGCTGCCTCTTGCATGACAAGGAAATCCTGCTTAATCCAGAAACCTCCATTCTAACTGTTGGGCCCATAGCCATGGAACCACTACCATGATCAGAGAACCACTGTAGTCACGAAGTTTCCACTGCTGCTGCCAACTCTACAACCTCACTGCCCACTACAACCTGCAGTGCTAAAATGAGTGCCCTATGCAATGCCTCTTAATATACTCAAAGCCCATGGTAACCTGACGCCTCCCTCGCCATCCTCCACAGCTCCATCACCGGTGCTGTCAGCAGACGCTATGGAAACATGGCCTCTGCCTCATTTCTACCTCCTGGATTCTACTTAAGCTTGTGTGCTTAGCTGAAGTTGGAGCACATCTGGAAACCTAGCTGCACGGGAGTCTGGGAAATTCCTTCTTCACCTTTCCAGCCTCCCCAGTACAGGAAGACATACTGTAAGGAGGTCAGAATTGATGCAGAGAGCCAGTCTTCCATTTCCACGACAGCCTGGCAAGTGATCTTCCGGTAGAAATTCTCCAACATGGCGCCCTGATCAACTGCTCTTTCCCTCCTAAGAGCACTAAGTGGGAGCTAAGGGAATCTATGAGCACTGTCTGCTTCTGAAAGCACGCCTTTCCATCAGGTCTCTCAAGGTGAGATCTGCTTTATTTCCCAAAGATGGGACTGGTATCCTCTTTGCTCCTCATTGCCACATCCATTTTCCCTCCTTTTCTCTCAAAATTCCCAACTCCTCTGAAGCCTAGACCATCCTCTCTCTCCATTTTTAGACAGCTTTTTTTTTCAGAATCTTTTGACTTTTTTAGACAATTATGACTTCATTAGAGATTATAATCCCCTTGCTCACTGTCTTCCTCCCCACATCTCCTCTCCTCATCATCCTCAGTGACTTCAACACTTGCACAAATGACCGTCTAGCACCTTAGCATTGTTCCTTGACCTGTACATCTGTTCCTCTACCCCATCTCAGCCACCATCTCTCAGCATGCCCTAGACCTTGACGTTTCTAATATTAGCACCCCCTCAATGCCTCAGCAGCATCCAGTCTACTTGCTGAACACCACTTCCAGAGTCTCCAGCTCACTTACTCAATGATACCCACATTCTTTGAATCTTTGGACCAGGAGCTGAAGTCCATTAACCTTTTAGCTTTTGATTATTCATCAGGTCCTTTTTGCTTTCATTTCTCTGCTTAGATACCACAGCCAATCACTTCACTAATTCCTTCACTCTGTTCTCAACTTCCTACCTCTCTAGCCTGCTTATCAAATCACTTCAGCAAAAGCCAATCCTAGTTAAGCCCAAACAACCCAACTCTGCATGTGAGCTACTGAATTTGGCTACAGGGGAATATACCATACTAACAGGTCTCACTTTACTACATAGCTCTGTATCTTTGAGGTGCCTAGAAATTTCCCTAGGAAATCTGCTTCCAAGCCCTCAAGACTATTATCAGAACTTCTCCTTTCTCTTTATTTATTTGTTTTAAAAGTAGGCTCTATGCCCAGCATGGAGTCAAATGTAGGGTTTGAACTCATGACCCTGAGATCAAGACCTGAACTGAGATCAAGAGTTGGACACTTAATCAACTGAGCCCCCTAGGTGCCCCTATTTTAATTTTTTTGTAGTAGATTTTAAGGGGGGAAATGATGAGTTCAATTTTGGAGATTTTGAGTGAGGTTTGCCTAGAGGATCTGGAGGGATCTAATGGGCACTTGAATATACAACTCCGGGCTTAAAAGTTGTCTTTGGATTATAGGTAGACTGGGAAGCATCAGCATATAAGTAATGACTGAACTGTTTTCCTTACAAGTTCCAGTTATGGCTCCTCTGTGCACACCCAGATACCCCACAGGAGTCCATATACCTCTCAACCTCAGAACCCCAACTGGACATTTGAGGCCACAACTAGGAAAATTTTGTTAGCTCCTTTCTCCTTAAATCACTCCACTTTCTGCCTTTTCTCACCCCCAATTTATGCCTGTTTAGAAGAGCATTTAGAAGATGGGACTCTGTCATTACTCCAAGGAGTCCACCAATCGTGTTAGCTAGACCACGTATACTGCTTTCCTCCTACCATGGATGGCCTGTCTCCCTGCTATCTGACCTACTCCACTTCTTCACCTCCTGTTCTCTATTTAATTCACTCCACTGAATCTACTCTTGTCAAAGACACCAGTGACCTCCATCTTGATAAATCCAACAATCCACCCACTGTGCTCACCTTACCCATTCCAGACATGGAATGCTTGACCCTGCACCCACCCGAGTCAGTAACTTTCCTGCCCTGGGGAATGCTGATCTTGTTGCCTAACCTTAGGAATACCATTTCTTCCTAAAGACATTTCAGGTTTTACAGAATATTCCAGCATTTAGGGTCACACACACAAAGACCTAGTGGGCTAGTGGGTTCCACTCTCTTCAGGAGTCTCCTGCAGTAGGGATGGAAAAAGGTGGAGAAAAGCAAGCTCACACTCCCTGGGAGTCATCTCACCAGGGGCAAACTGCCAAACCAACTGTCCCTTTTTGGACACAGTCATAAAGCTATCTACAAACAAATAGATTTTTAGAAGGTGGAAATGTCAGTGGCTCTCAGGACCAGAAGAGGCTCTGGGGACACTCCAGTCTATTCTGCTCATCTTATAGAGAATGGATGTGAGGCCCTGTAATGTCAGGGACTCACACAAGGTCATCTAGAAAAGGCATGGTGATACTGCTTCCTTGGAAAAAATTCCTTCAGCAAATCAGTATACTTAACATAGTGTGCTGTCCTTGGTTAGGTTCCCTAGAAGCAAAACCCAAGAGAGGGTTTGTTTAAAAGGCTTTTATTAAGGGAATGATATCAGAAGATGCTGTATGGTGGGGAGGGAAATAGGATAAGAAGGAAGAGAAATTAAGCAAGAATGGAATTCACCTGATGGTAGAGTCTGGCCATAATCTGATTCTGGAGAGAGCTCTAGAGTAGAGCACATCTGTATCACAGGTCTTGAGTCCCCTTAGGAAAAGGTTGCTGGGCTTTCAAGCTTTTGCTGCACCTAGTTATTAGCTACAGGCTGGTCCAGGACAGGTGTCATTACTCCCGGGTACTTCCAAGCCAAGCGGGTCTAGTCTCTGAAAAGCCATACTCTCCAAAGGGTTTCAGGGGTGAGCTGTTAACAGCAACACTCTAGCATTGCAGGATGGCTGCACTGAATAGTCAAAGGGGTCCCAAGAGATCTAGGAGGGGCACCAAGATGTCTGCTATGGTGGTTAAGAGAAAGTTCTCTAGATCCTAGCATAACAATGGGGATTTTTTAAAAAGATTTATTTACTTATATATTTATTTATTTATTTATTTATTTGAGAGAGAGCAGCAGACTCCTGGCTGAGCAGGGAGCCCAACACGGGGCTCTAGCCCAGGACCCCAGAGTCATGACGTGAGCCAAAGTCAGATGCTTAACCGACTGAGCCATCCAGGGGGCCCAACAGCTGGGATTTAATGTCAGTTGTGTGACCTTGAGCAAGTCCCTCAACCTCTCAAAGCCTTAGTTCCCAAGTCTGAACATTAAGAGAATAATCCTCCCTCATAGGGTTGTTAGGAACATTCAGTAAACTCATGCCTGTGAAGTAGATAGCCCAGCAACTAGTTTGGTAAGGATTATTGTAATTATTAGGACTTATTATTAATAACCCTATTACTAAAATGATTAAAAGTAATTACAATGATGATAAGAATTGGTGGCCCAAAAAGGAGAGCATATAAAGTCACTCTCTGTCTCTCACCATCCAAGGGAACCGGGTATGCATTGTCCACATCTCAACGACAAAATCAGAATTATCCAAGGAGTGGCATTATTTTTATCCACAATGTGGATGTAAATGTGTGCCTTTGGTGCTCCCAGCTCACCACTGAGATAATTAACCAGAAGCAATTACAGTGCACTTGGCAAATTGCAGCTTTGCCCTCTTTGCGAGGGACATGTTTTATTTATACTTCCTCCCTCGTGGCTTGCTGATTGATCACATCCCAAGTCCAATACTCAAAGGTGGGCTGCTGACACAGACTCCACCTGGGTTTCCCTCAGGGCTCTCACACCCTTGAGTCTGAGCGAGAAATTTCCCCACCTTTCTGAATGACAATCCACGTTATTGGCTGGGTCCCAATGCCCCTGCCTCTGGCACATTTGCAGAGTCCCCCGTTGTTGAGTATTGCCAGTGAATCGGTGCCATGCCCTGAGCTAGACACCTCATCACCTCTGTTTTCTCTTCTCCAATTTCAGAACTGTGGTAAGCCAGCACACTTTTAGAATACTGAATTCACAGAAGGCTTTCAAAGTGGAGGTTAAAAGGGGAGATCCCAGTAACACTATTTCTGGGAATCTGGAGGACATAACCTGAAATGTGGATTTTCCTTGAGATTTAGGTGCAACAAGGTTATCTGAGCATTTCTTATTATAGCAAGAGATGGGGAGGGGAATGAAATATCCTAACAAGTAAAGCTTGATAGGGCATGTCCAGACACGAGATAGTAAGCAAACATTAAAATAATATAAACAAGAGTGTTTAGGTATATAGGAAAACTACCGATGAATGGCTTTTCTGTGCAGAATTAACTTCTTTTATCTATTACACCCATGACCATTTGTATTAGTATTTTTACTGATAGAAGTTTGTTATTAATTCTTTGAAACCTAGTGAGTTACTAGTATTTTCATAAATACTCTTCACATATATTAAAGGTTCAAAGCACATAAACTCTTTAATTTTTTTAAAAATATATTTTATTTATTTGAGAGAGAGCGCATGTGTACTGTACAACTGAGCGGGGGAAGGGGCAGTGAGAGAGGGAGAGGGTGAATCTTAGACTCCCACAGCTGAGCGCAGACCCTGAGCAGGGCTCGATCTCATAACCGTGAGATCATGACCTGAGCCAAAATCAAGAGTCAGATGCTTAACCGACTGAGCCACCCAAACACCCCTGTCTAATTTCTGAACACAGCATCTACATTTCTGCACTGAATAAAACAAAAATACTACACCCAAGAAATCCCCTATCTTGACTATATTCTCATTTCTCATCAAAATCTATATCCCTGACTTTGTCTTTCTTCACAGGAATAAAAAAGAGATCTACCTTCATCAGGTGACAAAGTAAGAAAGAGAAAGGGGGGATGGGGTTATCTTCTGTCCCCGTGAGAGCTGCCAGGATAGTGTGGTAAGTGTCATTTAACCACGTGGTATCGCAAGCAATTACTACATCCTCTCCTTTCCCTGCCTCCATGTTCTGAGCCCCTCCAGTGCTGTCAACTGTGAAATATCATTTCTATTACTCTATAAGAAAATACTTGAAGGGAACAGGATAAACACTTTATACTTCGAACGTTGTATTTCATCCTGATACACTGACATCTAACCTCTGTTTAAAACGAGCTTCAGTCTCTCATTTTTAATTTAGAAAAATTATTTATACTGTACGCATTTCAAGCACTGTATTAGGGCCAGAAAATAAAAATGATGTTGAGGTAATCTCTGCCCAGAGGGGAGCCCAGAGTTAGTGGTGGGCTGGGGCAGGGAGGGAAACATGTTATTTAAAAAAAAACTATTGAGACACCTGGGTGGTTCAGTTGGTTAAGCATCTGTCTTTAGCTCAGGTCATGATCCCAGGGTCCTGGGACTGAGTTCCACATTAGTCTCCTTGATCAGTGGGGAACCCGCTTCTCCCTCTGTCTGCCACTCCCCCTGCTTGTATTCTCTCTCTCTCTCTCTCTCTCTGACAAGTAAATGAATAAAATCTAGTTTTAAAAGACTCTATTCACTAAAGACTGAGGCTAACACATGCTAGAAAGAAAAGCAGGGATTTCGCCTAGTTGAAGTAAATGGAAACTAAGCTGACATTTGAAAGATGAGTAGGATTTTAAGAAAAAAGAGGAGAGGAGGGAAGAGCAGCCCAAGAAGGGAGACAGTTTGTACAAAGGCCCTGAGGTGGAGAAAATGACCACAAGAGTAGAAACTGAAGTCAAGAAAGAAGGGGGAAAACAGTACGAAGTGAAACTAGAAGGTCTGGGTAGACAGGAGTAATACTGTAAGGGACTTTTTTGCTAGACAACATTGGATGCCTACCCAGCATCTAACCCAACTTTCTCAATAGAATTCTAATTTTGTTTCGGTATTCAACCTCCTCCATACAGCTTATGTAATGCAGGAAAAGAGGACACCACCCTCAGCTCCAGGGGTAGGTTCCAATAGGTCTACCTCAATCCTTCCAGATCCCTGGTTTAAGTACTGCAGAGGGACCAGACTAGGAATGCAACTTAAACTAGACCAGTCCTACCCCTAAAGGATGGGAGGAAGCTCATCCTACAACGGGGAGAGATCTTTCTCTCCCTCTAGGCATAAAAAAGGAAGCCTGTTGACCTAATTGCTGCTGTCAGCCATGGGATGAAGCCAGTTGGGTGGCCAGCAAAGAGACCAGATGGGAAAAAACTTGGTCCTTGACCATATATGTTAATGTCACTAGATCAAGCAACCCGGAATTACCTCTGGACTTCTTATAAAGCGAGATCATAAATTTCCTTTTTGTTCAAGCCATTTTGAGCCAGGTTTTCTGACACCCGCTTCCAAAAGCAACACGCTGGATACTTCCTTGTGCCTAAGGATTGTTGCCTTTATCCCAGGTAGAACATTGTTCTGGAATTTGGGTGATGAATACTTAATTCTGAGAAAAACTTTAGGAACAGGGGCTGATACATTCCTTACTACCATAACTGCCCTCCAAAAACTCTAATGTCAGTTGAAAAATGCAGAAAATAAAATTCCTTATACATGATGCCAACTGAGTGAAGCACCCATATATGCACGTGCGTGCACACACACACACACACACACACACACACACACACACACATTTAAGGAAAGACTGGCAAGAAAAGTACAAAGTTAAAAGCTTGCTTCTAGGTGGGGGTTATTACTAGAGTTTCAATTCTGTTCAGTTTGATTGGATTTGGTGTTTTATGTTCTTCAGTACTTCCTGACTTTCCTACAATGAAAATACTTTACTTGTTATGATTAGACATCAAAGGCAATAGGTGTGTTTTCCATTTATACACATTTCCATCTTTACACTTCCTGTCACAAAAGAGGCTTTTTAATTTGTTTAATATAATGGTCCAAAGAAAACTAGAAGTAGCATACCTAACATAATCTATTGGAAAAGATGAACATTTCTAGTCTTTATGTACTATATCTCTGTAGTTATGGAGTTTTCATTGGTCATGTAATAGAACAGAATATCTTGAGAGCACGAGTATGTCCAATGTTTGTTCTAAATCCTCAGTTTATGAAATAGTTATTCTTGCTCATTTTCTAGTCCCATTATATAAAATAGAAACACTTGCAAATTGTGAGACCCTCAGGAGATATCATTTAGCATCTTTGGAAAACATAATACTTAATTATCATAGCATGAGGTACTTTTAATGGCACATTCCAACATCGAGATTGAAAACTGATTTCTGAGAGGAAAATTAAGTGATATTTCCACTCACATGCTTTATTTAAATACAAACTACATGCATAATTACCCTTGATCTCCACTGCCACTTAAAAATAAAATTAAAAAGTGAAAATATGAAATACTCACAAACTTTTTCTTTCTCCATAACTACAGTTACCAAAAAAAGTAATAATTATCAAGTAACCCCTAAATGGTTCGTGCACCCCTTACATGTTGGAGGGTCCTGTTTCCTCTACTAGAGGATCTACAATAGGATTAAAATTCAAAGATAACCTTCCTGCAATCAGACCCATTTGAGAGAAGTTTTATGGCAGGAAGGAAGATGGTATCATTTTTATTAATTACATTTAGACATAAAATTTACAATTTTTGTTCATGCTTTGCTCACCTATATACTTCTTCCTTTTCTTCCCCCCGCCAAAGTAATAAATTGATCTTATTTCACATTACTCATTTACTCTTTAAAATGGCAAGGGCACTTGTAGATTAACAAAGCCAGACAACCTAATAGATACATCAGAGGTGATATCTCCCCCTGCAGGTCCTGCCTCTGTGATAAGTGAGAGATGCTAAAGGAAGAGGTAGCAGGCCCTAGGATGGGACACAAATGTTCTGGTTCTCCTCTGTGAGCATGTGGGGGGACTGCACTTCTTTGAAATAGGATGGTTATATGACTGCCCGTGGCTTATGCTTCGTATATACAAGTGACGTATCACCTCCAAGTAGAAGTTTAGAGAGCTACATCCAGGTCATTACACCCCCTTCTGCAGCCAAGGAGGTGGTGGAAGCACATGTCAAGGTCAAAGCTCCATCACTGTGAGTCCTTAAGTGAACACCATGAGCAGAGGTCTACTCCTAACCAGCACTGGAAAGATGCCCTTTGGTAAGTCAAGCCACTGTGATTTGGGGTTGTTTGTTACTGCAGCATAACCAGCCTATACTGACTATACAGAAGGGGGGGGGGAGAGACTTTGAATTCATTCAAAGGCCTTTTGTGCTCCTGTTGGAGACACTCATTCCGCATTTGGTAAAGTGTAAGTAAACTCAATGAACCCCACATAAAAGTACAAAATCACCCCAGAAATGCTTAAAGGTCATGGTGTGATAATCAAAACCTTTTCATTATAAACCTGGGTTAAGTAGTTGAACTCTAACCCCATATTTACTGGGTTACTGGGATGAATTTATGGGTATCTGTGAAGTTTCTAAAGGGGAGTTTTTAATTTGGGGTTTTCATGTTGATGATAAAAAAAAAATCAATCAATATTAGCATAGTCTGTATAACTTGGATGGCCAGCGTATGGGAGGCAATGCCAAAGACCAAGTTTACATCAGTATTTCCATTTCTCTTAGCACCCAATGGTAGTGCTTTGTCAAGGGCCAGGGAGTAAAGAACTGAATTGGTTGAAACACTGGAGTGTTGCTTGTGTGCCAAAGGAGCTCTCAAGAAGCCAGGGTGGTCAGCATCTTGTTCCGAGCAAGGATTTAGTTCCAGAAAAACCACATCCTCTTTAACATTAAGGTTGTCAATTTGAATTTTACTGATTTTATTGTTTGGTTTTAATGTGACCTATAAATTCATTTTCTTTTTCTTTTACAATTTTATAAGAACTACAAACATATAAAGTGTCTACCTACTTTTCTGCAATATATGTTTAAGTAATTTTAAAATACAAAGAGTAAAACTCCACACTTGGGTGGGGGTAGGGGTGTGGTTCTAGGATCATTCTTCCTTTAAAAGGCCCATAAATAAAAAAAATAAAAGCAATTAGTTTAATTTAAAAATTTTTAAAGATTTTATTTATTTGACACAGAGAAAGCACAAACAGAGGGAGAGGGAGAAGCAGGCTCTCCACTGAGCAGGGAGCCTGTTGCAGGACTTGATCTCAAGACCCTGGGATCATGACCTGAGCCAAAGGCAGGCGCTTACTGACTGAGCCACCCAGGTGCCCCAATTTAATTAAATTTTGTAAAGGGTCCCAAATATTGTTCATTTTAGACCAGGCTCAAAGCAGTTCTCCCTCTTGGGGTAAGAGGTTGAGCTACTTGAATTTCTTCCCCCCAAATTTACCCACAGAATTTACCCAAAAGCAAAAGAACTTGCTCTAAGTTTCCACGAATCTCCACTTCGTGCTTTTGACAGAAGTAACCAGAGAGAAAAAGAAAAAAGACGGGAGGGGCCCCTGGGTGGCTCCGCGGGTTAAGGCCTCTGCCTTCAGCCCAGGTCGTGATCCCAGAGTCCTGGGATCGAGCCCCACATCAGGCTCTCTGCTCAATGCAGAGACTGCTTCTCTCTCTCTCTCTCTCTGCCTGCCTCTCTGCCTACTTGTGTTCTCTGTCAAATAAATAAATAAAATCTTTAAAAAAAAAAAAAAAAAAAAAGACGGGAGCTCCGAAAACCAGAAAAGAATCCAAAAGGATGAAATGAAGGCATTTGTGGCACTTTTCAAAGGCAAGATCCATTGCAGCAAAAGGTATCTTTCCTTACACTGACGTCAGTGGGACTGGAAGGTTGCTCTCACCATCTTTACAGGCATCGTTCTTTGTTACCTTGTTAAGAGCAAGAAGGGATTAATGTGATATTTAAGAATTGGGGCATTCTCCACTGAAAGTGCTGGCCACAAGAGGGTCAAAGCAGAACAGTCCGACCAGACACAAATCAGCTCTAGTCCCATTTTTATTAGAGACTGTTTGAATCATTTATTTTTGTAAACCATTTAACTGATGAACATTAGCTTTTGTTTCCCGAGATAGTTTCCTCACTACACCTAAGCTACTTGTGCCTAAAGATGTGCCTAGAGCACCAGTGGAACCAGTAGCCAATGCTGGAAAAGAGGGGCCAGTACAGACCAGTCCCTAAATGCCAACCGCATCGGACCAGAGTGCGAATATGTCCCAACAGCAGGACCATGCATATGCAAGGACTTAGAAATCAGCACAACGCTGTCTCAACGCAAAATGAAATCAGCGAAAGAGAAGAAAAAGATGATTGTGCAGGTGATGAAGGGGACGACAGGCTGGATTCTTCCCTGGGTTCACAGTTACATGGTGTCACGTGTCCTGCACCACTCTGGGGAGTAGAAAACCCTGGTGAGACAAGCAGGGAGCTTCCAGGCCAGGAGGGAGGCAAAACATGAAAATACCCCATTCCAGGAGAAGACTGTAGAAAAGACAGGGCTTAGGCCTGCTCAAAACGAAGGTTCTTAGCCTTTTGCTTTTCTGGCCTAGTTTGAGAGCAGGCCTATCAACAGAGCCTTGTCTCCTGGCGACTGGGATGGTTAATTTTGGTTCCACTTGACGGGGCCTGCGTGGTTACTATGCTAACCCCGTGCTAGGCAGTGGACACCCAGTTCTACAGGAAACCTTGAGCTTCAGTCAGCCTTCATGGAATTTACAGCAAAGCTGTTTTCATAGAATTGTTTCTTGCTCTGACCACCCTATTTTATATGCTCATGAAGCCCAAACCTAATACCTCCCCCATATTACACCATCTTTCTTTGGTGCCATTTACGATTAAATTGTACCTTTTACCACCTCATAGCAGACAGTAGACCTGTACTCAGCTTTGCGCTCCATCCGCCCAGTTGCTATGCTGGGAATTTCCTGTTAGAACAAATTGACTTCATGCATTCATCAAAATCCGACGGTTCACCTGTAAAGGACCGAGGCATGCACACCATCTAAGAAATAACGTCCCAGAAGAGTAGGAAGGCAAATTTCTGCCCATACTCTGAAATCGACTACCACTCAGTATTCTGGATGTGAAGAGTACTTTTGCAAAAACACTTCCCCACCACCTTAAATCTGTTCAACTCTGTATTTTAAAGGGAAAATGCAATTCATCTGATCCTGATTTGTTTGCACTTAACTCATCACAATGTTGTTTTGAAGAAGCTGATGTGCAAAAAGCCTTTTCATCAGCTTTGTGAAGAGCTTTTCTCTTCAAGGGGAAAAAAGAATCAGACAGTGTTTACCAAAGGTAAACAAACCAAAGCCTTAAAAAAAAAAAAAAAAATTAAGTTTATTTCTAAAGCCTGAACTCGCTAAAGGTCAAGGGGGTTTGAGACTTACAGTCCCTGCTCCCCCACTTGAAAAAATAATGTGGCCCAGAATCAACTGGCTAGCCTTCCAGGCAGAAGCTGGCAAAGCCCTACGGAATGTTCCAGAGCTGTGATGTGTGTTTGCTGCAGCCAATAAACACTCCTAATGATACTCTCAACAAAAGCCCATATTTTGAGCCTTGTTTTCTCTTTTCTTTTCATGTTGTTTCTCCCAGTGAAAGGATCAAAGCAATGAGGCTACTTTTTCTCCGCTCAATCAGACAGGAGTTCTTTGAAGTAAATGTGTTTTTTTGCTTTTGGTTTTTTTTTTCCTTTTCTCCTTAAGGAAGAATCTTTATAATCAGAGGCTGACTTTGTAAGTTTCCTAACACTAGTCCCTTAGCAGGTGCATGTATGTCCCAGAAAGCAGAGCCTGTGCTTTTTCTTGGATTTCTCCTTCTTGTCTTTCATTTGATGAGAGCCATTGGGTGATTTTAATGTGCCCACCAGGATGGTTGAGAACATCTAAAGACAGCATCATCCATTCATCAAAAACATACGAAGACAAAGACCTAAGAGTTCAGCTGAACAGAAAAATAAATCAGGGAGAGTTTTTTTTTTTTTTTTTTTAATAAATCAGGGAGTTTTTAAAGGCATTTGTAGTTAAGCTTAAAGCTGTCTTGTAAAAAAAAAAAAAAGTATCGAAATAACTCCTTTAATGATCATCTCAGAAGCAAAATGAAGCTGAAAGCTTGTTACTATGGTTCTTGCTTCCAGGGGGAATTCAGAACATCTGATAAAAAATAATGGGGTAGTGAATAAAAAACGATGCAGAAAGTCAAGTTGAACATGATTTCTTTGGGAGCCTTCGAGTGGCATGTAATGTATAAAATCAGAGGTTCTGCAGGAGTGGGTATCTTCTCATGGGTGATAAATAATTAATAATAGCAGCTAATGCAAATTGAGCACTTACTGTTTTCCAGCCATATACCAAATGCTTTCATGCTTTATTTCTTTTAAGCTTCCAACCAACCTTACAAAGTAAGTGACAGTTTAAGTTCTATTTCACGGAAGAAAAACCTGAGGTTTAAAATACCCAAGATCAACACAGGTTGAAAGTGCCTGAGCCAGAACCCAACCCCAGGTCATCTAAAGCCAAAGGCCAGGCTCTGTGGTTCATCATCTGTGGCCCATGTGCTTACGAGGAACCTGTTATTTACATGCATATTCTTGCTATCAAAGGCTGAAGTCACATCTGTCCTGGTTAAACCAATCAAAGCGATAAACTCATTGCTTTGGACAAATTCCTTTTTCACTATTAATTAACTCAAAGAAACAGAAATTGTTTCGTTTCCAGACATTCCCTACATACTGCCTTTGCAGAGTGGTAGTATGGGCCTCCTTCCCTCTCCATTTTCCACATCAAAGATGCAATAATAGGGTTATTGAAACCCATCAAACTCTACATCAAAGATGCCAGCATCTTATCATATGTAAATTATATCTCAGAACAAGTTGTTTCAAAAATAAAATATCATGCGGCGCCTGGGCGGCTCAGAGGGTTAAGCCTCTGTCTTCAGCTCAGGTCATGATCTCAGGGTCCTGGGATGGAGCCCCACATTGGGCTCTCTGCTCAGCGGGGAGCCTGCTTCCCTCTCTGCGCCTGCCTCTCTGCCTACTTGTGATCTATCTCTCTCTCTCTCTCTGTCAAATGAATAAATAAAATCTTAAAAAAATAAGATATCATGACATTCAATGCTCCCAATATGTTTTTGGCTTCACCATGTCCTAGATTTCAAGTTGAATTATTCTTAGTTGAACTCTGAGACATTGCCTCTTGTCCGTGTCAGCTCCCTAGAGGTCGACTTTTAAAAGTTTTAAAATAGCGTTAACATGCTTACGCCATATAATCTACAACAATCTTCACCTTCTGTTCTAGGATTTTTAACTGAGGTGGAAGATTTTCTGTACCAGTAAATGCACTAGGTAAATGGGATTGCTTTCAATGCCTTGCTTCTTTCCCTTTCTTCTAGGTTGGGCCCCCATCGCCAACACCCAGCTGGACTACATCTCCCGGTCTCCCCTGCTGGCAGGACACAGCCTCGTGACTGAGTTCTGCCCAACAGAATGTGAGCAGAAGTGATGTACGTCAAAACCTCAAGACTCTTCCACTCTTTTTCCCATCTACATGTGGGACTGAAGAGTTCTGAGGTCTTTGATGAGGCACAAGGCAGAAAAACCTGGGTCTCTGAATCAGAGCATGAGCACCTTTAGAGGAAAAGGGACTCACTCATGGTGTTAAGCCACTGAAACACAGGGATTTGATGCTACAACTAGTGCTATTTTATCAATAGTCTGTCTTTCTTTACCTTTTTGTCTTTTAGCAATACCTGTTGCGGATTGTCTACATCCCTTACAGACCAGCTCAACTTGCCAAAATTAAACAAAGGACTCTTGAGAGAAATGCCACTCTTGAGAAATGGGGATATTCGGAAAATAAACTGCCCATTTATAGAGGCCATCTGTGACCCATCGTTCATTCACCCACTTCCTTGGAATAATCTTCCCACATTTTCTTTGGGAAACCACCCTCCTCTGAGCCCAGCTATGTGATTTTTTAAAATTATTTTATTATTTCTTTAATTTTATTTAAATTTAATCAACATATAGTGTATTTTTAGAGGTAGAGCTCTGTGGTTCATCAGTTGCGTATAATGCCCAGCGCTCAACACATCACATGTCCTCCTTAATGACCATCACCCAGTTACCCCTTCCCCACCCACCTCCCCTCCAGCAACCCTTAATGCATGGTTAGGAACTTAGATTCTAGAGCCAGCCATGTGATGTAGTGGAGACAGAAAGCCCATCAGTGTGGGAGCCCAGATTAACTTAGGCCGATCAATACTCCTGACCCTCTGGCTCCAGTGACTGGCCACTGGCACACAGGAGGAGGCAGTGCTTCTAGCAAACAAAGGATTCCTCAAGAGACCCTCTCACTCAGCCTGGAGATCACAGCTTTTTTTTTTTAAAGAACAGTTTTCGGTTCTCTGCAAATTTGAGAAGAGACAGAGATTTCCCCTGTACCCCTGGCCCCATACATACTCAGCCTCACCCATTATCAACATTCCACACCGGAGCAGTACATTTTTTGTGAACAATGAACCTACACTGACAACGTCAATTACCAAAGTTCTTAGCTGACATTACAGGTTACTCTTGGTATTGTCCACCACATGGATTTGGACACATGTATAATGACAGGTATCTACTATTACATCATTCAGAGTAATATATCACACAGAACAGTTTCGCCACCCTAAAAATCCTCCATATCTCTCCTATCATCTCTCCCTCCCCACCGACCCCCAGCAACCACGGATCGTGTTATTGCCACTATAGTTTTGGCTTTTCCAGAATGTTCTATAGTTAGAATCATACAGTTTTCACATTGGCTTCTTTCACTTAGGAAGATGCATTCAAGTTTTTCATGGCTTTTCATGTCTTTTCATGGCTTGACAGTGCTGCTTTTTAGAGCCAAATAATATTCCCACTATCTGAATGCACCACAGGGTATCCATTCACCTACTGATAGACATCTTGGTCATTTTCAAGTTCTGGCAATTATAAATAAAGCTCCTATAAACATCCATGTGCAGGTTTTCATGTGAACACCAGTTTTCAACATCTTTGGGTAGATACCAAGAAGTGTCATTGCTGGATTGTGTAATAAGAGTGCTTAGGTTTGTAAGACATTGTCAAACTATATTCCAAAGTGGTTTAGACCATTTTGGATTCTTACCAACAATGAATTAGAGTTCCTGTTGCTCCAAATCCTCTCCAGGATTCAGTGTTGTCAGTGTTCCAAACTTTGGCCATTCTAATAGGTGTGTAGTGGGATCTCATTGCTGTTCTAATTCACATTTCCGTGATTATTTGTAACACCAAGCGATACATAGATCGTCTTGCCATATGCTTATTGGCCATCTATGTATCTTCTTTGGTGAAGTGTTCTGTGGCTATTTTGCTCTCCCCAAGAGAATATGGGTGGCCGGTTCTGGTGTGTGAAGTCTATGGTTGGAGATACTGCTCCATGGGGAAAACTGGGGGGAAATGGGTCATTTCATGATAGGGAACATCTTGAAGGACTTCATCTTACTGTCTAGATCAACATTGACTACACATCTGGTCTTCCGGACTTCTCAGTTTTTTAGAGCGATTACTCTCTGATAGTTCAACCATTTTGAGTTGAGTTTTCAGTCCTAAATTATGTAAATTTTCTATTCATTCATTTTTTCTGAATTCAGTTGAGTAAGGGAGTATAATAATTACTATGAATTTGAAAATGAAGCAAAGAAAACTCAATACTGAAAATACTTATTGAAATGTTCATGTTATTGTCTGTCTTATGAAATGTGTTTCTTTTTTTCTTCTTCACGACTAGTATAAAGCTTCCAAACCAAGCCTAGCGATAATGGTACAATCACTCCTGCAATGATAATTGAGCCTCGGCATTTGGGAAGAATTCAAGCTGGACCACAGCTGAACGAAAAATAATTTACAGGTAATGCATTTATTTGTAAAACTTGCATTGTGATATATACTCATTATGTAAGTTATGGTTATAATCATTTGTTCTAATGTATCACGTTCTCAAACATTATATGGAAAACAACGTGTAGCTCTAGCTCAGGTGGTGTTGTAACCCTAAGACCTCTCACCAGTTGTTCTTGTATTTTGGCTGAATCTTGGTTCACTCTCCCCATGTCTCTGGCCCCCACGACTGCTTATTTATTCGTTCATTCTAAAATTGAGTGGGTAAAGATTGATGATGTAGAAAATTGACTGCCACAAGACATGTGATAGCAAGCATGTAGTTGCTTTCATTTTGTTTTCATTCAGTCCTTCTTCATTCTGATTGCTTATATGAGTCAGTATTCTTTTGGTGACAAGTGAAAAACTGTACCCCACCCATGACATAATCAAAAGAGGGAGATAATAGAATGGCTGAGAAACTGATCCATCCTGGAAAGCTCAAGTGTGATTAGACCCAGGGCTTGGGCAGTGCCAGCAGATCACCCAGCCTCAAGCTCCCTGTGTCATGGTTCTAATCTCTATGACCTATCTCTTCTTACGTGATCGCCCTCAACAGCTTGTGTGCTAATCACAGCTTCAAATCTAGCAGAAAAGAGCCTTCCCTGGGGCACCTGGGTGGCTCAGTGTGTTAAACCTCTGCCTACAGCTCAGGTCGTGATCTCAGAGCCCTGGGATCGAGCCCCACATCCAGTCTCTCTGCTCAGCAGGGAGCCTGTTCCCACTCTCTCTCTGCCTGCCTCTCTGCCTACTTTTATTTAAATAAAATCTTAAAAAAAAAAAAAAAAGAAAGAGAGAGAGAGAGAGAGAGAGCTTTCCCCAAGGGCACTGCTTGGCTCAAATGCCCATTTCCAAACCAATGGCTGTAGCTGGGAAGAATGCAATGCTCTGATAGGTCAGGACCAAATTGCTTATAAATCCTCTGGCATATCTTCCTGTCCTGCCCCCACCATAGCTATCAGCTCCCTGCTATTTGCTCTTATCAACACAGGATAGTGAAAATGGGGTTGGTTTTATAGCAGATGGATCTGAGTTCAAACCCTAGTTGCATTGGTTTCTGGATTGAATGAACAGTTAATCTCTCTGAATCACGGTTTACTTATCCATTCAGAGTAAACATTCAACAAGCATTAGACTCCTGTGCTCTTCTCATTATTTCTTATTGCAACACCAGTAATACCTTGAGTTTTCTAGGCATGACTGATAGTCATCCAGGGGTCCTAGGGGTATAATATGGTTTCCCAGCATTTTATGGCTGGAGCACTACAACTCAACTGTACAAGCTCTGAGACTAAGAGAAACCATCCCTTTTTAGAGGTGAATTCGCCTTCGTGTAGTAAACATTTTACTCCCAGAATGTATTTTGCTGACACAGTCATCACTGTTCTACAACTCAGCGAACTGAGCTAAAAATGGAGAAGTGGAGATTGACTAGCTTCTCTCCAGCACCCGAATGAGGATAGCAATCTTTTCCCGGGAGGAAGTGGCCCCATTTGGGGAGGTGACTTAATTCTAGGTGCTCTGCCAGCTCATGCCTGGTAGACTGCCACCCAGCAGGAGACATGCCTGTTGCCATTCGAGCATGTTAGACCCTAACCCACACTCTTGGAGCTTTAAGCAAACCGTCTAACTCCAAGCTTCCGTGTCCTTTCAAAAGGAACTAAGCTGTTGGCAAAGACAATGCTTTGACCAGTCCCAACAGGGCTAGACCAGGAGACTGGCTTGATTTCCAGTTATAGCAATAGCCTCTCCAGAGCTCCTCACTGCAGAAGCTCTCCAACCCAAGTAGCCCTCCAACCTCGGGGTTTTTCTTCCCTTCCTTAATGTATCAAAGCGTATCTGTTGTATGGCCCATTCCCTCAGATCTTTGCCAACCACCCAGTCAACTAACTAACCTGATAATGTCACTCATGCTTATCCATCACAGCATTTCCCAAATAATGTTTTTTTTTTGTTGTTTTTTTTTTTTTTTTTTTTTAAGCAGAGGCCTCTTTGAGACAAACTATCTGCCTCAACACAAAAGAAGTACATCTAAAAATTCTGGTGGAGGAAATTTGGTTGAGAAGTTATGTCTTTGTGCTAGAAATCCTATCAGTTTCAGTTTGGCTAAAAGTATGCCATACCATAAACATTGGCCTTGGGTCTTGAGATAGCTAGGATTCCACAAGAAATGTGGCTGTAGATACATCTGAATTCCTGCCATGTTGCATTAAGCTTCTGGGTAGGGGGAATTTTAATTGCAATGCTTTCATCATGTTGTGCATTTTCTCACCAGGCTGCATAAAAACATCATTATAAAGTTCTTTTTTTTTTTTTTTTTTTTTTGGAAATTTCTGGAAGTCCCTATTTTATCAATCTACACTTTTAGAAACATTATGGCTCCAAGCTTTTTAAAGGAACTTCTTTTTTCTCTTCTGTTTTCTTTAGCTGACCTTCAGAGACTGACCCATAACAGTGTGCCTGACGTATGCAAAGCCCAGATGGAAAAAAAAAAAAACAAAAAACAAAACGGGTATTCATTTCACCTTGGGTTACTCCCAACACTCTACCTCCTGCTTTTGAAAGGTGCAGAGCAATATTACCACCATGGAAGGTTCTGTTCAAGATCCTGTCTGATAAACTATAATACAGGGCTTACTGAAAAACCACTGAGGAATCATGTCCCAGAGGAGCTTACCCTCCCCCCGCCCAGGGTCCCAAACCTTGGTGACCTGCACCCTGAAATAGATCAGCACACATACCTCACTGCTGCTCAGTTTCAGTCCCAGTCACACCTGGATCTTTTGCATTTTATAGACACTTGAATATTGAGGACATTTCCTAGAAACTGACCTGTTTTACTAGGTTGGCCAAAGAGAGGGCACTGACACAACTGGGGCTGAGGCCACTAATTCCGAGAACAGACTCCTAATAATAGCAAGGACTGTCGGTTTTGTTCAGGTTAGGAGGGACAGAATTGTTTGTTCAAATCTCTACTTCCCTGTGCCACGAGACAGCTCAAACAGTAGAGTGTCCTGGCTGAGGAGTCAGAAGACCCGAGACTCCACCAAGAGCTAGATGGGATATGACGGCTGCAAACTAGTCTCAAAGGTTTGGTTTCCCTGCTTGCAAAATGAGATGGAGTGTGGACAGCTTGGCCTCAACCTTCTCATTGTTGGGACGTGGGGAATGGGAGGCTTTCCCCTTTAAGAAACAGAGGGGGAGGTGTGGACCCTCTCCCTAGAAAGTATACTAAGATGCAAAATACTACCTAGAATTGATGTTCCAGGAATATGAGCTTAAAACTGCCAAGCAAGGTACCTCAAATCCTCCTTCTCCCAGTAAAATGACAGCAAAATAAATAGCTGATTCTTCTTTCCAAAGCTCTCATGGCCATTCTTGAGTCTTCTCTTCCTCTCATCTCTACCCCAATCCCACACCTCATCTTCCATGATTACCTGTCATTTGAACACAAGAGAGAGAGATGCAAAGGTCCATTTCTTTCCACCTGACCCACCTCCCACCTACTCTAAACCATATGGCAGCCCTCACCAAAGGGTGAGAAGGGAAACCAGTAGGAAGCAGCAAGGAGAGCTAAGCAGACCTACCCTCCATTGCCCATGGGATCTCCCAGCCCATCGCTCACCACTCTCCACTGCCAGACTTACTCTCTTGTTTTTTATCCCTTGTATCTGCCAAACTGGTTCCCACCCCAAGGTCCCCTCTGTCCAGACCACTCCATCCCCATAGGCTCACATACAGCCTCAGCTCAAATGCCAACCCCTCACCCCACGCGGAGAAGCTCACCTCTAACATTTGCTGCCCATCGTCTTGCCTTGATGTCTTCACTGCATTTATCATTGACTAGCACGATCCTCTCTCTGTATGGTTTCCTAGGTTTATAGCCCATCCCTCTTCCCTCCCTCCCCACCCCTGCCACCAAACTCTAAGTCTTACCAGAGGAGGGTCCTTGCCTGTCTTGCAGACTGTGCATTGAAGCCATGGGGACTGCTTACTATAGATTTGTTGAATTCATTAAATAAAATAATAGTTAAATCATTCCTCTGACATTGTAATAATAAAGCCAGCAGACTGGCTTCTGTTTTAAAATATTTTTAATTGATTCTCATGAAGACATCAGTGGACTGCCATTAATTAGGCCCTGGAATTTATTTCTCCAGATTAAATTACTCTTATTCCTCTGAGCCTTCTCACCAGTGCTATTCTTGTCCTCTTAATCACTTTCCAAGACCTTCCCTGGAGGCTCTCCAATTTCTCCTTGTCCTCCTGAGAAGCTGAATAACCTTGTTCTTAGTGGGACCAACTGTGAACCCGCAGAGGAGTCAGGGCCATAATTCTGAATGGCAGAGGGCTTCAGAGTTTGGTTTTCTAAGTGGTGTAGCTCCATCCAGCCACTTTCTAGCAAGCTGTCTTTGAAGGAGACAGTGTTACCACCGTGGTCTCCTCTGTAACCCAGGGATGACAACATCATCTCAGAGGGCTGTCTGTGGTGAAACTCCAAGAGCTTTCTCCTACACAGCATTTAGCACATGGCCCCGTGCACGTTAAAACTTCAGTAAATAACAACCAACTATTGCGACTAATGAAGGCAACACTCCAGCTACTTGAAATAAACAAGAGGAGAGCAGTGAAAGGAAGCTGAGTGGTATGCAAGAAGTCACATTAGATGATTCTGGATTTTGTAGGGAAGAAAAGATAAGTGAGGGAACAGGTTATTGATGAGAACTCTGAACAAAGCCAAGGGGAGATGAGAGCCTGTCTGCAGCTTGTTACTGGAGTGGCACTCATGAAACAGACATTGCTAATTGCACCAAGCCCAGGGAAAGAGTGTGCCAAGCATGGAATGGAAGCAAGTGTAGGGGGGCTAAAGGTAAAGCTGCTTGAAAGGAAATAACACCTCCTTTCACTTGGTGCAAGATGAGCTAATACAGGGATGTCAACCTTGGTTTCACATGCCAGCCTTTTCAGATGCAGAGTTCCTCAGCCCTCCCAAAAGGGGTGAGGGCTTGGCTGTGTTTCCTTCAATGGCCCCAGGGCCTCTACAGAGACACTCCTGCAGCCTGCCTGTTAATGGAATGCCTCAGCGGCCCCATTTGGCTGTGAGAGCCCGTGGAGGACACACGCGCACCAAACTCAGAAAGACTAATTTGGAGGGGGCTTCTGCTTGGAGCACACAATGCAACAATGACAGAGCACCCTGAGCCCCTCCCCCCAGAAACGACAGTCTTCAAATGGAGTTGGGTGAGCGTCCAAAGCTCTAGAGATCAGGTTTCACCAGGCCACCCACACAGTGGAATACTGAGCAGCCACAAAAAGGCATGAATCAGATCTGCATGTTTTGACACAGAAAGACACCCAAATGTATGGCTTATTGAGAAAAGCAAGGTGCAAGATTCTCTGCGGGATCTAGGTCAGGGATCCTCTCCTCCTCCTCTTCACTCTACATGCAGGGAGGAGTCCTGCAGCAAATACCTCCCGGTTCTGTCTCCATCCCTGACTTGCCCCTGGCTCGTGCCTCTCCAAGACAGCTGGCCATGCCCTGCGCCATGTTTCTTAAAGAGCAGGGAAGTGAGGCCCAAGTCCTCCCGGATCTTGAGCCACCTGCTCTCAGGTGTGGCAGGTGGTTACCCCCTCTCAGGTTACCTCTCCGACCTCTCGGGCCCTTCCCTAGACTTCCTATCCCTAGGTGGGAAACCACTAGGATGGGGCAAGGAGAGGCAAGCAGACCTACCCTTCTCCTCTTTCTCTCTCTCTCTCTGTCCAGCTCCACCTCCTCCTGCATCAAGGAGTGGGGATCAGGCCAGCCTTGCCCTGTTATGAGTCTCATTACTCCAAGTTGCCATTTTGGCCTCAACCTGAACCAACTGCTCCAATCCAACCATTACTAGAAAGCTGTGAAAAATATAAAAGTTAAAGGTATTAATAATTGATATTTGTATAACTTTAACCAAATACAAATACCAATTCAATTGTGTGATTGAATATAGGCTAGTCCCCTTGAATGCAGTCTCGCCTGGGGACTTGCTTACAACCAGTAGAATAAGGCAAGAGTAATGGGATGTCCCTTTGTGATTAGGTGACATCAGATAGTAACGTCCAGACTGGCAGGCTCTCTCTCTTGCTGGCTCTGATGAAGCCAGTTGCCAGGGAGAAGGCCACACAGCAAGGAACTGCGAGCAGCCTCTGCCAATAGCCAGTGAGGGTCTGAGGCCATCCTCAGTCCAGGGGTTCACAGGGACCGCCAACAACCATGTGCACTTGGAAGTGGGTCCATCCTGAGCCCCATCTCAGGGGAGTCCCACACAACACCTTCGTTATAGGCTGGCAAGACCCTGAGGGAAGGGTCCAGCAGGCTACACATGGGCTCCCGACCTGCAGAACATGTGAGATGATAAATGCGTGTTTCCTTAAGTCCTGAAGTTTATGGTAATTTGTTACACAGCAACAGAAAACAAAAGTAAGCAGCAACAGTAATAAAACAAGAGGCTATACTGTCTGGTGGCTAAGGGCCCAGGCTCTGGAGTCCAACTGCCTGGGCTCGAATTCTGCTCCCCAGCTCTCTACCTGACCTCTCTAATACTACAGTTCTTCAGCTTTAACACAAGGGTAGGACTAGACCCCAACCCCCACTCCTGCCTCATAATAAGGACCCTACGAGTTAATGCAAACAAAGGGCTTGAAAGAATGTGTGTCTCCTCAGGGCCCAACAAAGATGGGTGCTTGCTGGTTTGTGCCTGGTCATGCTCCTTGCTCTTGCCTCCAAAATACTGGGAGCAATCACCTTTTGGGAGTGTTGTGGGAATTTCCACATTCAAAGATAAAACTTTTCTATTTTTTTACAATAAGCATTTATAATTTTATATTTGCAAGAAGGAGCAAAGTTCTTTTTAAAGTTCATATTAACTTTCTATTGAGCCCTTCTGAGGTTGGGATCCTCTCAGGTTGCTATAAACGACAGATATCTGGGCAAACCAGCTTAAACAAAACGGGGAAGGGGTTATAGAATGGACTCTTGAGTGCAGCACAGAATAGGAGGCTAGTAAATGTCCAGGGCCCTTGGGCGAAGCTGGGCTAGAGCCAGCTAGTATGGCAGATGCAGCAGGGAAGGCCTCAGACTCTCTTTGGCCACCAGATCTCTCCCTGAACCTTTCCTTTTGGCTTCTCTCAGTTCAGAGTAGGAGGTGGTGACCCATGTTGTTTCTATGACCAGACATCCAACATAACTGATTAACTACTTCTTGTTCCATTTCCAAATTCCCTGAGAAGAAAATCTGATTGGTCAGATGAACACCCATGGTCCCACCAGTAATGATCATGAGAAGGGAGCAGCTCCCTCAATACAGAATGAATAGTTAAGACTACATCAGGCAGTAGAAGGATTAGTTTCCAGGAGGATGGGGAAAGAGCATGCCCAAAGAGTACCTAAATCAAGTTCATCCCTTCTTCTTACTAAGGAACAGCAAGGGAATTGAGAACAATGCTCAAGAAGCTTCCAGAAGCTTCAGACAAGAGATAGGGTTTGCCATGAATACTGGAAACCACTAGAAATATCTCATTTGGAAATGGATTTAACAAGTCCTTTTAAAGGGTTGGATTCAACCTTTTCTCCTTGATACCCTAATCCATATGAGGTTGTTACTATCCTGTTGGACAGAGGATAGTGAAAGTGAAAGAAGGCTGTCCTGCCCAGTTGATACTCGGCCTCAGTGTGGCAAGTCCAACAACGTTTGTGGGGCCATGGGTATTGGTACTTAGGGTGCCAGTCTTTGGGCCAGTGTGCACATTATCTATAACCTTACTCAAAAATGTGTCCCTCTTGCTTTGTCCTCATAAAAGTAACAATTTCAAACAAAGTACGGGTCCAGGTCCAAGGCAAACCCTGCACCTCATGCAGTGATGCTAAAGATAAAAAATACTTTCAACTTGAAACTGTACTTCACTTAGTAGAAACATTATCTGCAATTAGCATAATTATCCAATGAACATTCAAAGGGAAAAAACTAATTACTAGGATCCCAGGTTCTCTGGGTTGCAAGGAAACTCACAGGTCAGTGTAAATGCCCACCCTCTCCCCTTGTCCTCCCCAACCCCCAACTTGGTAGGCACACAGGAATCCCCTTTACTGTGTGCCTACCAAGTAGATGCTGATTCTGCATCCCACCTCCATCAAAGCAGCGCCTACCATTTCTGGATAACTATAGCTATCAAGAAATCTTGACCCGGGCGCTTGGGTGGCTCAGTGGTTTGGGCCTCTGCCTTCGGCTCGGGTCATGATCTCAGGGTCCTGGGATAGAGCCCCACATCGGGCTCTCTGCTCAGTGGGGAGGCTGCTTCCCCCTGCCTCTCTGTCTACTTGTGATCTCTCTCTGTCTATCAAATAGATGAATAAAAATTAAAAAAAAAAAAAAAGAAAAGAAATCTTGACCCAAGTAGGACTAAAAATTGGCTTCATTTTTAGGAACCACTTAACACAACCCCTACCCAGAGTTTGTGTCTGTAACCTTAGAAACCCTTTTCTGCATATCAAGGAGAAGTATCTTTTCATATTTGCAAAGTAAGCTATACCCAGTGACAGATACCCTCAGTTGCCCACCTGACTGCCATTTCTCACACCTTCTCTTTCTGAGCTAAGAGAACACCAGTTTCATTTCCTTATGATATGGCAGAAATACACCCATGCAAAAAGACATCCCTTTTCCAGCCCCACAGATGAGGTTTAGTCTGTCTTTGAAACTGAAGGACCAAGGGGATAAGCATCTGAAACAACCTAGCTAGAGATAGAAGGGAAGCCTGTTAAGAAAATTCTGAGAATGTTTTGGGTCCCTGATGATTTGAAAGAGCCCACTGGCTCTGCCTCTTCCCATTCCTCCCTTGAATGCTGTTGCGTGAAGTATGATGCTTAGGTCTCTGGCAATCATCTTGGTTCCATAAAGTGACAAACTTAGGGTCAAGAAGCCAACATGTCAAGAAGGCAAAATGTAAGTCTAGAAGGAGCCTAGGCTTTAGAAGATACCAGTAAGCCACTGCTGCTCACCCTGGAGTGGCCTCCCTCCAGACACCTTATTCTATTAGATGATCTAACCACTGGGAGCTTTCTGTAAGCTGTAATGGAACACATCTTAACCAGTAACTGCTCACCAGAGTTGTAGGTTCCATCTGCCTAGATTGGTATGACATTTTGAGCCCCGACCTCAGCCCCACCATCCTGACCCGTCTCCTCAACACAATCCCTGTTAGTCAGGTGCAGTGAAGAAAACCCCACATGCCGCCCCGTGCGCCCTTTGAAAGCTGCTCAAAACAGAGCTGTGTCCTCTCCATTGTCACACCCCCAACTTCACTTTCTTGGCACCCACCTTACTTCGAGGTTGCCGTTGGCTACCATGCATGATTCCTTCCCAGATGCCTAGGCTGCATCCCATACCTGCCATTCGGACCCAAGTGCTACACTTTGTGTTGGTCCCTGCCATGGATCAGATTGCTTCCCAGCCTAAAAACATTGCTTTGGATCATTATTCTTTCATCCAGTCTATTAGCTCTACTCACAGCCCCATGGCAGCCTGGAAATCTGATCAGCATGCCATCAATGTACTCACCCACTCAGCTCCAAAAAAAAAAAAAAAGAAAGAAAGAAAGAAAGAAAAGAAAAGAACACTGAATAAGACAGCAACTAGAGACTAAATGCAAACACAATACTAGCAGTTGGTCTGACAATGATAACAGACATACCAGTGTCTCCAAAAATATACCAACTTGATAGCCATTTGGTTTGAACCTTTCCTGGTATTAATGCCAGCGGGAGAAGAAGGGCAGATTCATCCCACAAGTGTTAACACTGATGCGGAGGGAATAGTAAAGGGTGTCTGACATACCCTGTGGGTCATTATTATGGCAGCCATCAGCCTCCCCATTGGAGCGCCCTCCAATTGCAGCTTGTTAGGTTATGTACAGCAAAACACAAGTTGAAAGGAAGTCCTGGAGATTTAAGAGCTTTGTCCTGAAAAGACTGCATTTTATAGAATGCAGCCATTTGTTCCGGAACAATAGAACACTGTTATGATTTATAAAGCAAAGCGAAGATATATGGTCCACCATCCTAATAACGTATATTTTTATTCTAGGCATAATAAGCAAATCTCAAGTAAAGAGAACTCCTAGATGAAATCAGATACCTGTGATACCAAGAATGTGGGAGATAAAGAGAGAAAGAAAAAAACAGGAAAAGCAAAGAAAGTTCTGGAAAAGCAGCAAGAATACCTGCTTTTGCATTTCCTAAACTTACCTTTCTATCTTATTGATCTCATTCAGGTTCATCTCCAATGCCCATCATTATTTTGCCCTATTACCCTACAGCATCACCACCACCAATCTCATCACTGCCACGACCAGCACCACCAACCTCACCACTCCACAGTTACCAACACCACTAACATTATTGTTGCCACTACCATCATCAACACCATCACTTTACCTACTACCATCCGCATGAACAACACCCACGATCTTCCATGAACATTGCCCCATGTTCTCTAGAGGACAAGAAGACCTGAGCTATAGTCCTGCTTCTGCTTAGTAATTGAACTGGTGACCTTGGGCAAGTCAATGTACTCCTTTGACCTCAGACCAATAAATACATATTGAATGAATAAAAGAATTAATTAATATGATATGGACCTATTTTGTGTCTATCCTTCTTAAGGTCAACAGAAATACAATACAAATTATTCTAAAGAAGCTCATAATTTTCTAAGGCTTAGGGTTTGCAAATCAAATTCCTAATACATGACATCATTAAACACTGCCCAGAAAAAAAAAACAAAACTGTGAGCTGTTCTTTCCCTCAGTGTCTTTTATGTCAGGGTTGGCTTTTATTTTTTGTTTTTGTTTTGATCCAGGACCCAATCAATAAGGCAGTTACTTATCTGCCTCTCTAGTCTGGAACAGTTCCCCATCTTTGTTTCACATTGCTTTTCATGGCATCAATATTTTAAAAGAATTCAAGCTAGTTGTTTTACACAATACCCTTCGATTTGTATTTGCCTGAGTTATTCCTCATCGTTAGATTTAGGTGAAACTTTCTGGCAAGAGTATGGCACCACAGCTGCTGGGTTGTTCTCAGTGCCTGACATCAGGAGGCGCCCGTCCTCCTGCTCCAACAAGTTGGATTACTTGGTTAAAGGGCTAACCATGACTTCTCCACCGTGAAGTTACTTGTTCCTGTTTGTACCGAGTAAATAATCTGTGGGACATGTGAAAATCATTTCTAAATATGAAGTGGTTGAGAAATCTGTGAGATGGAGAATAGCTTTTCAATACCAAGGGTTCAAGGAATTTTAAGTGCTATAGCAGGAAGTCAGTATAAGTACTCTCTCCCACCAGTGTTCAGCCCCAGGGAACAGATGCTCTGGCTGAGTTGGGCTCCATTCCCCATGTCATCCTCCAGGATAGGAATCCTTAAACTAGGAACCGGGAAGCTTCCTGTGACTGTATGCACAAGACCATGAGCCCCCATAGCCTTCAGTGGGTTCTCAAAAGTGTCCCTGTCTGAAAATGTTAAAAATCACTCTTATGTGCTAACATTGCTAATAAACACCTAGCAATCAGGGAGGGAAATCAGACTGAGGGGGGAATAAACGATTTTTATTTTGACTGACTATTGTGAGGTTGTAGACCGTCATCTGGGAGGACTTGTCTCAAAGATACTTAGAAATACTCGTTTCCTTCATGGTGCTTGATATTTTGAAATTATTTAACTTCAATGTCTTTCTTCCTTCCTTAGAATGAGGCAAGGTGTGCTGAAGGCAAGATGTGTTTCTAAATGTTTATTTCAGCCCTGCATCACCAGGACCAGCCACAGTTCCTGGCACATGGGAGGTTCTCCACTAATTTTACTGAATGGGGGGGGGGGGGGAAAGAAGAGACAGATGCATCAATGAGAACAGTTGGGAGAGAAAGAATAGAAAAGCTGGGAGTAGAAAAGG
Organism: Mustela nivalis; assembly: GCF_964662115.1. Taxonomy (NCBI): domain Eukaryota; kingdom Metazoa; phylum Chordata; class Mammalia; order Carnivora; family Mustelidae; genus Mustela; species Mustela nivalis. The sequence goes on from NC_139020.1 coordinate 193,503,925, forward strand.
GACCATTTTTAAGTCTAAAAAATCGTTGCTGAAGGAACACAGGAATGGATTCATATAGGCACAATTTTCTTCCACACAAAAGAAAATGGAATCCCAGTTAACACGAATCCATTTTAACACGATACACAAGACTGAATTCTGGTGTTACCTTTTGATACCACCTGAGTCTAAAAGCAAAATAAATTTGCATTATTCTTAGACAGAACCAGAAGTTTGAATTTCAACATGCTGAAACGATACCGACGAAACCATGAGGAAGCGCCTTCCCAGCATTCGGGGTACAGGTGTGGGAGGCCAAGGGCTGAGGTCATTGTCCAGAGAACATTCCCAAATCCAGCAGCTCCTCTCTGGCTAGAGCCTTTCCTGTACCAGCAGGCTGCGTCCCTTGCCCCTCGTTTCTCCTGCCGACAAAATGAGGAAGCTGGACTTGGTGGGAAGTAGATTAGCTCAGCCTCTGAGGAGTTGGGGCCATTCTGCCCCAAGCCAACTGAATACCCCTGGACAAGCCACTGCTTTGTCCTCCGTGCCCCACTCTACTAATGGAAAACTAACAAGATCTCTAGCTTCCCATCCAGCGCCAAAGTCAGCTGCCTCCGTGAAAGGCCAAACAAACTGCCAAGCACCCCTCCTGTCCTTCCTCCTCTGGGGATTGATGCCAAGGTCTAACCCAATGGCACTTGACTGCTTGAGTCATAGAAGCCAAGGGAAAGAGCCAGAATTTGCTTCAAGCGATGACTTTCCTTACTGAGGTACCAAAACAGATTCATGGTGGGGGTGGGAGGGAATCCTTCTAAGCAAGTCTGGTGAAGGGCTGCAGTGCCTCCCACACCAGACACGATGACTTCACAAAATCTTTACCCCAAGTACTGATTCTACATGAAGTTGAATGTCAACGAGCTTAGGCTCCCAGGAGACCGGAGTCACCATGGACCGTGGGACAGGAAGCCCCCACCCCCACACCCCAGCTCCCAGCAAAGCTTGATTCATTGTGTGGAGAGAGCCAGACAGCAACGGGGATTCAGCATCCAAGGCTGCAGAAATGATAATCTCCTTAGAAATGCTTTCATCTCTCCTTTTCTCTCCATTAACCTCATTCCCCACCAGGTTTTTCTCAGTAATTTGGGAGACTACAAAATTCAGTCCTACCCACTCTTCATCGAACGCTTAGGGACGCTGTTCCACGCACTCTGCATGTATTAAACTCCTATGACACGGGGTAAGTAGGTATTGTCACTACCCCTACTTGCGTCCGAGGAAACAGAGGCCCAGCACCGTCAAGGAGTCAATAACCTGAGCTCCACAAACTCAGTGATCAGCAGCCCTGACCGGTCCCTATCCTTACAGGGCTGACCTTTCTAGAACGGGGACCCAGAAAATGAGTAAAAGAACGAACAAGATACTTTCAAAAACAAATAACAGCAGTGAAGAAATCAAGTGGAGAAGACTCGTCCATCTTGTCCAAGGTCACATCACCGTTCCCAGGGCCAGAATCTGGGTGGTTCTTCTCAAAGGGGCTCACCCGTCATTTCCAACCTGGCTCCTCTGGGGGAACTGGTATGAATTACTTACAAGATAACACAGAAAAGAAGAATTAAAACAACAACAACAACAACTTTCTTTTTAAAAACTTTTAGCAGGGGTACGTGAGTGGCTCAGTGGGTTAAAGTCTCTCCCTTCGGCTCAGGTCATGATCTCAGGGTCCTGGGAGTGAGCCCCCGCATCCTCTGCTCAGCGGGGAAGCCTGTTACCCTCTCACTCTCTGCCTGCGTCTCTGCCTACTTGTGACCTCTGTCTATCAAATAAATAAACTGTTAAAAAAAAAAATCTTTTAGCAAATACATAATAATAATAATGGGTGAATAAGAATCCTCTGATCTTCATATTTCCCTAAACTCTGTACTTTGTTTTCTTTTTCTTTTCTAATTTTTATTCAAGTCCTCGCCAGTTCACATACAATGCACTATTGGTTTCAGGAGCGGAAATCCGTGATTCATCACTTACACACAGCACCCAGTGCTCATCATGTCACGTGCCCTCCTTCATGCCCATCACCCATGTCGCCCATGCCCCACGCACCTCCTTCGATCACCCTCTTCATTCAAAAACTGCGGGCTTCATTAGGATGCAGACTGAAGGGTGGGGTTTCTGGATCAAAGGTTTCGCAAAACAAAACAAAACAAAACAACCCCCCCCCAAAACCTTACCCCAAAGTATGGATCTTGCTACTGTTTGAATTATTCCCACAAAGACTGCAGCTATGCAAACTTCTGCCGATTCCAGAGTATTGATCATTGATACGAATTTTCGAGAGTCGGGTGGGAGAAAAATGGCATCTTGCCGTCGCCTTCCTTTGCGTTTCCTTAATTATTACTAGAGTTCTTAAAAATCCTTATTTTAAATAATTTTTCTATGACTTTAAGAGAGAATTTGTCGTCAGTGAGTAGGACATTCAGAAAAGGGATAAGCACGGCATATTTCTAACTTAATTACTACGCCATTAAAATGAGCTCCGCACAATGTTTCTGGAAATGGGCTTTTGTCTGAGAGACAGAGAAGAGCGTGTGTAGTTTCTTTTCTAAAGTCGAAGCTGAAAGCCAAGGCCGCCTCCTAGAAGCTCGGATCACCTCTGTGTCCCCACTCATCCTGGGTGGGTAAGGACCTCGCCAAACTGTTCCTCCGCTCCTAGCAGCTCCCATCCTAATTCTTAAAAGCACGGTCAAGTTTTTAAGGAGAAAGAAACAAGAAGCAGTCCTCCAGTTTTTTTCTGTGACTAATTTAAGTTGTAGTAACACAAAAATACTTTTCACTTGAATAGCCTCTAAGATTCATTTTGAAAACAGCAGTAGCCACCTTGAGACATATTTACTGTGAGTTTCCAGCACTCCAACAGTGGGGGTACAAAGAAAAATTCTAAAATAACTACTTATAAAGCTCAAGCGAATTTAATTAGACTGCTAAAAATGAAAAAAAAAATACTAAATTATAAACCACCATAGACATGATTAATTACATTTACATTATGTGCAGAGCCCAAGAATGGAACCACCCCACGCAGATTCGGAGGTAGGCATTGTCGCCAGCAAGCCAGCCCTTGGTAGAGGCAGACGTAGAGCCAGCAGCTGTAATCAGAGCCGTTAGAGTTTGATTACAAAGGGTGCCTGGGGATCTGCAGCCTCCTGACCCCTGGGGCCACCCTGCTTCCAAGAGTAGGTCCTGAAATCCCTCTCCTAGAGATCCCCAGCCAGATTCCAAGCTTTCCCCGAGGTCAGGACCGGCCTTTCCTCATCCTCTCCCATCCGTGAACCAGGACACACCCCTGTTTATGGTCTGTCCTGCCCATGGTCATTATAGCGGGGACTAAGTAAGTGCTGAAGGAGCACTTACTAATAAACACCAGCAAAGTGAGCTCTCCCTCAGGAGGTGAAGGTCACAGACGCGTCTAGATGTCCATGACACGTGGGGGGGAGGGGGAGTCAATTTGCAAAGTGTGTAAGAGAATAAACTGATTTTTAATTTAATTTTTTAAATATATTTTTTAATAAACATATAATGTATTATTAGCCCCAGGGGTACAGGTCTGTGAATCGCCAGGTTTATACTTCACAGCCCTTACCATAGCACATACCCTCCCCAGTGTCCATAACCCCACCACCCTCTCCCTTACCCCCTCCCCCCAGCAACCCTCAGTTTGTTTTGTGAGATTAAGAGTCTCTTATGGATTGCCTCCCTCCCGATCCCATCTTGTTTCATTTATTCTTTTCCTACCCCCCAAAACCCCCACGTTGCATCTCCACTTCCTCATATCAGGGAGATCATATGATAGTTGTCTTTCTCCGATTGACTTTTTCAATAACCATAATACCCTCTAGTTCCATCCACGTTGTCACAAATGGCAGGATTTCATTTCTTTTGATGCCTGCATAGTATTCCGTTGTATATATGTACCGCATTTCTTTATCCATTCATCTGTTGATGGACATTTAGGTTTTTTCCATAGTTTGGCTACTGTGGACATTGCTGCTACAAATATTCTTGTGCACGTGGCCCTTCGGACCACTACGTTTGTGTCTTTAGGGTAAATACCCAGTAGTGCAATTGCTGGATCGTAAGGTAGCTCTATTTTCAACGTTTTGAGGAACCTCCATGTTGATTTTCCAGAGTGGTTGCACCAGCTTGCATTCCCACCAACAGTGTAGGAGGGTTCCCCTTTCTCCGCATACTCGCCAGCATCTGTCATTTCCTGACTTGTTAATTTGAGCCATTCTGACTGGTGTGAGGTGGTATCTCATTGTGGTTTTGATTTGTATTTCCCTGATGCCGAGTGATGTGGAGCACTTTTTCATGTGTCTGTTGGCCATCTGGATGTCTTCTTTGCAGAAATGTCTGTTCATGTCCCTGCCCATTTCTTGATTGGATTATTTGTTCTTTGGGTGTTGAGTTTGATAAGCTCTTTATAGAGTTTGGATACTAGACCTTTATCTGATATGTCATTCACAAATATCTTCTCCCATTCTGTCAGTTGTCTTTTGGTTTTGTTAACTGTTTCCTTTGCTGTGCAAAAGCTTTTGATCTTGATGAAGTCCCAATAGTTCATTTTTGCCCTTGCTTCCCTTGCCTTTGGTGATGTTCCTAGGAAGAAGTTGCTGCAGCTGAGGCCAAAGAGGTTGCTGCCTCTGTTCTCCTCAAGGATTTTGATGGATTCCTGTCTCACATTGAGGTCCTTCATCCATTTTGAGTCTATTTTCATGTGTGGTATGAGGAAATGGTCCAGTTTCATTTTTCTACATGTGGTTGTCCAATTTTCCCAACACCATTTGTTGAAGAGGCTGTCTTTTTTCCATTGGACATCCTTTCCTGCTTTGTTGAAGATTAGTTGACCATAGAGTTGAGGGTCTATTTCTGGCTCTCTGTTCTGTTCCATTGATCTATGTGTCTGTTTTTGTGTCAGTACCATACTGTCTTTTTTTTTTTTTTTAAAGATTTATTTATTTGACAGAGAGAAATCACAAGTAGACAGAGAGGCAGCCAGAGAGAGAGAGAGAGGGAAGCAAGCTCCCTGCTGAGCAGAGAGCTCGATGCGGGACCCGATCCCAGGACCCTGAGATCATGACCTGAGCCGAAGGCAGCGGCTTAATCCACTGAGCCACCCAGGCGCCCCAGTACCATACTGTCTTGATGATGACAGCTTTGTAATAGAGTTTGAAGTCCGGTGATTTTTAATTTTATTTAAAAAAAAATGTGTCCATGAAAAAATGCCTTTCAAATCCCTACCCGTTTTTAAAAACCAGGTTATTTGTCTTTTTATTACATAAAAAGGCCTCTTTCGACCTCTGTTGAAATAGTGTGCACACTGAACACAAATCACTTTTGAAAATGTAAGGAAAAGAATTTTTTTAAACATTTTTTTCAAGGTCCTAGTTTGGGGACCAACGCTGCGAAGTACAGGGTCTGGCCTTCATGGTTCATTCCTGGCCAGGCATGGATTCTGGACCAGACATAGAGCCAGAAAACCAGATTCTCCCTGAGCCTTGGTGTCCTCACCTCTAAACAGAAATACTGGGACCTAACTAGGGTGCATTGCTGATGGAAGACTCAACATGAGGAAACTGGGGTTCCCAGGGCCTTGCCCATCATGACATAGACACAAGGACCAGGTTTCAGGACCAGACTTCAGGCTCGCACATCGCCGAGAGATGGCTGCACCATGCTAGACTCTTAACAATCTCAGATGTACCTGATGATCCTGGGAGAACTGCATTCCGCCCACTGAGCACACGAGGTTGGAACGACTTCTCCAACCAGAGGAGAGGCATACAATGAATGGGTGGTTTGTAGCTTGAGTGTCATTTTTAATTAATATTGTACTGGAATTTGATGGTGCGTCTGGGCCCGCTGGTCCCTAACGAGGGTCATAAAATAGGAGCAAAAGAACAAATCCCTAAGGGGGCCGGCATGTGAAAAATGACGGCGCATACTCCAAAGGAAGAACATTAGAAAGAAACATACCATCATCATCAGAGAAAGCTGCTGTAACAGAGGGAGGCAATCATATACGGTGACCTGAAGAACAAAGAATTGTATTTCCCTCTCGCTGTTGTAACAGTGTCAAGGTGAAGGTGGGCAGTGCACGCACGAGGTGGGCATCTCTCTGTGCACTGTGGGCCCCCCACCCTGGTGCTGCCATCACAAACACAGCTGAAGCTGGAGGGCCGGGCGTGCGGGTATCGAGCCAGCAGGAAGGGGGATGAGCTCAGAGGACTCAGCCCCACTGTTACCCCCAGGCCCGGTCTATATCCCCTCCACTCAGGCTCCACAGCTGATAATTGCATCACCTAATAGCCAGAGAGGCTGGGCAAGGCTGTCCAGCTGAATGGGTGAGGCCTGACCATCTATTCATTGCTACAGAAAAAGAAAGGCTTTAGGTGGACAGTCTGAGGTACTGGCCACCTGCACCGAAATTCTCAAGTGGCTATGACGATGACATGAAGTCAGCTTAGAGGTATTTTAATTTCCTTCTTTACATTGGTATCTGGATTTTCTGGAAATTTCCATATTGTTCTCAGGTGATATAAAAATAAGGGTGGAGGATATAATGATCCCAGATTTGGAGCCAGGCTGTCTGGGTGTGAATCAGCCTTACAAACTGGATGACCTTGAACCAATGCTTTCACCTCCGTGACAGGCCTTCTCCCAAGCTGTGTCATGGGAGCAGCAGAACCTACCTTGCCAGCAGTGGGAGCATCGAGGGAGCAAAAACCTGCAACGTGTGTAGCCTCGGGCCCGGTCCAGGGGGACCAGGGTGGAGAGCATGGGGCCTCACTAGCGTCACACAGAGGCGATGGTGACTATTAGCATCAGACCGCTTCACACAGGGGCCTCGGCGTGCAGGGAGCACCACTCCCCCGATCAGGGCCTTCTTCCTCTTCCTGCCGCTTCCTCATCCTCAGTCCCTTCATCAAACGCCAAGCATTCACTGAACACAGAAGGCTCTTCTCTCTCCACTCCTCCTCTGTCTTCCTCCCCTCCCTCCAAATCTAAGATCTCACTCACCTTCCTGCATTATTTCTAGGGTTGGGGGGCACTCAGGGGTCCCGCTTGCAGGGAGAAGTGGTGATTGGCCCTCAGGTGCCTGAGTTACTTAGATCTGATCTCAAGGGTGAGACAGTACTCCCTGAGCATCCTGGGGACATCCTAAAAGGACACTCACTGCAAGCTGGTCCCTTTCCTGCACCCCAGTTAGTGGGCCAGACCCCCTCTCCTGTGCCCTCCTCATCCTCCTGTCTTTGTCCCTTCCTTTTCTCCTTACACCCAAACACGTGCAAGCCTGGATGAACACAAGTTGAGGAGCCTTTTAAACAGCTCATTAAAACTATTAAAAGCAGAAAACTGACCTTGGGAAATGATTGTGCAATAGCTTTATTAGATGGCTTGGGGGAAAAAAAAGTTAGGTTGGCTGTCTTACTACTGATTTCTCAGGGCTCTCCATACAGGCTTCTAAATTTGGATCTCAAGAATTATTGAGCTTTGACTGGGAAAAAAACAAAAGAGTCTGAAGTCCTGCCAGAACCCAGAGTAATTCTCCGGCTCTTTCTCCTAGAGCCCTTGGAGAGGGAAGGGCCTGGTTTGTCCACTTGGGAGAGGGAGAATCACTGTTGTTGAGGATTTGGGAGGGAGGTAGTATGGTTGTTGAGGTTTACCCACTAACTTTCTCTCTTTACAACCCAGAAATGAATTTTTGCTGGCATTCATGATTGATAGATAGAAGTGGGAAGTGGACAAAACACCCAAAACCCACCTGGTAAAGACAAGAAAATGATTCAAAACATATTCAAAGACAAAAGCGCCGAGCTGTCCTCTGTTAGGCTGCTGAAAGGTCTGTGCGTTGGGGGTGAGGGCTTGGCACCCAGAGAACAGAGATGGGAGTGCAGTGTGAGCACACTCACACAAAAGCCCATGGGTGCTGAGGAGCCAGGTCTGGCCTGGCAATGTAGGTCTGGAACGAGGGTCGGAAGGCGGCTTTCTAGAGCCCCAGAGCCAGGCAAGGCAGCAACTCCTCCCCGCACACACCTCCCATGATAAAGAGGAGCATGACTACTAGACCTCCAAGAGCCCTTGTCTTTCAGCAGTTGCAAGGCTCCCTGGGTGGCACTCCGCTTGCATTTCCAGTGCACCAGGCCCTGTCCTAACCATGCCCTCTGGCCCGCCTCTACTTTATTTAGTTTCTTTATTTAGTTTCCTCTCACAGCACCCCCGGGGCAGAAAGTCTATCTTCCAGAGGAAGTGACTGGGACTTAGATGGGTAAGGGACTTGGCGCCAAACCACAGAGCCAGGAAGCGACAGCTCTGGAGCTCAAACCCTCCTCTCCTGAGGCTCCTCTAGCATGTTGGCACTGTGCATGCCAGTATGTGTATGTACCGGAGGGAGCTAGGGCCATGACTGTCTTTTACTTTATCACCTCCTCCTATGCCCACCCTCCCCCCACCCCAGCCCTGGAAGGCTGGCCTGTGTACCGATCCCCACTGTATCCCCCAAACCCAGCCTGGTGCTGAGGACTCAAGACAGATGACGACGTTGCAGAAGTCCCTATAGCACCCTCCAGGTGCTAAAGGAAGCAGGCAAGGAGGCTTGTTTTCTCTAATAGCCCAACTCAGATCAAAATCCATGTTGTGGAGAACCCTGGCTGGCACTCCCTAGAGGGGCTGCATTTGGTCCGCTTCCGGCCAGCAGAGCCCCCGAGAACACCTTTAACTCAGTATCCCTCTACAGCATGGGCAGAATTTGCTGGAAGGAGCCGGAAGGAGCTGGAAGGAGCTGGAAAGAGTCAGAAGGAGCCAGAAGGGGCAGCCATTCTCGCCCACTGGAGGAATTCTCTAACACTAAAACCAGATAGTGTATGTGGAGAGTGAGGTGCACGAAGCAGTATTTCGGGAAACAAAAGGCACCAGGCAGAAGGGCACTCACTTAGAAGTCTGGATTTGGTAGGTTTGCATTTCTGAGCTGGTTTCTCTTTTCTAAAATTCATTCTTGTCTTATTTTCATGTCTTCTTCAAAAAAAAGGGGGGGGGAGACACGCATTCTAATATAACAGGGGTTCCAAAGTGTACCCTGGAAACTTCACAGGGGTGGCTCCCCATTTCCTAAAACCCAGGCCTCATCCTCCTGGGCCTGAGCCCCGCTGACCGCAAGCTGGTCCAGGCTGCCATGGACCTAGCCGCTACCATCCAGAAATTGCCTGTGATGTCCTCTCCTGGCCCTTCAAGCTGCTGGGACAGATGACTGCTGTTGCCAGGAGCTCTGTAAGGTGGCCTCAAGTAAGAAAAAAGAACTGGACCTTGGGGGAGGCTCACACCCTGGGGTTGTGCAGCCCTTCAGGTTAGGCACATCAGGTTAGCCGAGCAGCTCAGAAACCCTACCCAGACACACCACCACAGCTCATGTCTGGCCTCCACTTCCTTGCCGTGGGACCCTAGACATTTCATCCCCGTAAAGGGTACTAGGACTTTTCATCCTTGGAGGATTGAGGATTAAGTAAAATAAAATAACAGGGGTGCTGGATGGTAGTTGGCAATATTATTATTTCTATGCAAATTGCTTCTTTCCTCTGCAGGCTCAGAATCCACCCTGAGCCCATTTTCTTTTGAAATTTAATTTAAAGAAATGAAAATTACAATGAGATACCACATCTCATCTATCAGACTGGCAAAAGTCCCAAAGTTTGATAGTAGAATCTGTGGGTTAGGCTCAGGGGAAATGGGCAGGCCCTTCAATGGTGGAGGGGGGGTGTCGGGGAGCGGGAACTGCTACAGCTCTGTAGTGGGGCCTCTTAGAACCGCAAAATCACACACGCCCTGATCCTCAGACCCAAAGAAGTCGCTTCAAGCAACCTGTCCCGGACACACACTGCCAAGATTGCACATCAAGAGACACAGGAAGAGACTCTAAACCAAATGCAATGTATGAACCTTATTTGGGTCCGAATCTGAACAAATAGTAATTACAAGACAGGGATATGTGAACACCGGTTGGGTATCTGATCATTCTAAGGAATTATTAGTGGTATTCTTAGGTGTGATCCTGGCATTATAGTTATACTTTTCTCAACGAGTCTTTATCTATTGGAGATATTTACAGAAATATTCATGAATGGAATACATTGTCTGGAAGGTGCTTACAAATAATCCTGGAAGAGGGACTGTGTGGGTGACAGGTACTTGGGAGTTGACTATAGCATCCTATTTTTGTATATGTTTGAAAGTTCACATAGTAAAATTAAGACATTACAGATAAAGCTGAAATTCTTCCTTGACCCCACCTAATCCAAGCCCTTGGAGCAATTTGTAATAATAAACATATATTTTGATTGATCTAATTAATTTCCACTTTCCCATTAGATCTCAAGTGCCAGGAGGGCAGACAGGGAGTGCACTTTTGCTCATCAGCATCTAACCCAGTGCCAACAACATAATAGGGCCTCAGTAGACAGTCACTGTGTAAATGAATTAGTAAGTGAAGGATCTAGACCCCTACCTCTATCAAATGGTAATTCACCCAGAAGGTCCGGTGGCTGAATAAATTCAAACAGCTAATGGGGCCACTGGCCAGGATACCCTGTAAGGCGCTTTTGCAGATCAGAAGCTGCAGGTTTTAACAACACAGCAGCTCCTTCAGAACGGTCCCTCCAGCTAGAAGAGATGCCTTGCTGGCGCATGCCTCTTAACCCCTACAGCCCCTCTCAGAAGACGGTCAGTGTTTCATCACGTATGCATCATTCACGGTCAAGCTTCCCTGCCTAGTGGACCTGGTGGGCAGGGTCTAGACCTTAGTTGTCTCTGTTTCCCCCAGGCTTGATACCTGCACAGCTCCTAATAAATATTTGCTAGAACATCACCAAATGAGACAGTGAATGAGTGAAGGAGTAATTGTAGGGCTCTTAAATACCCATTCTTTCCTAGCTGTCGGGTCTCACTGAGTTCGGGTCCAAGAGCTAAAATATACCTACGTTGCTTTGAAGAGGAAAATAATAAGAAAAAAATCCTGGCCTTGCTGCATCCTCTCCGTAGCCTAGCCCATGTCTGCCTGGTTGGAATGTCATTGTGAAAGCCTCTTCACTCCCCTAGCGCAGTGCCAGCCCGGTCCCTTGCTGCCATGCGTGCCTTTGCCAGCAGGTCAGAGTCCCAGAAGGTGTTCTGTGAGCACTGGGCATCTCATCTTCTCCCCATGCAGTTCCTTCTTTAACTCAGCTGCCAGAGTGTTGAACACCAAGTTATTCTGGGCAAGCCCAGCAACTTTTGTTGCTGGCATATCTATTTTCCTCCTTTTTCTACCACTTTTTTCCCCTTTGAAAATTCTTATTTCATAATTTTTTTGCATGAGTTTTTTGGTAAGTTCCTTGAAATTCAATCAAGGGGGGGCAGGGAAGAGCCAGACAAATATCCTGAATAAAACTGTACATTGAGGGCGTCTGGGTGGCTCAGTCAGTGGAGCCTCTGCCTTTGGCTCAGGTCATGATCTCAGGGTCCTGGGATCAAGCTCCACATCAGGCTCCTTGCTCAGCTGGGAGCCTGCTTCTCCCTCTCCCTCTGCTGCTCCTCCCCCTATTTGTGCTTGCTCTCCCTCTCTGTGAAATAAATAAATAAAATCTTAAAAAAAAAAAACTGTACATGGAGAGTCTTCCCCTTTCTGTTTATACCACATGAACTTGGAAAGCATTTTGAGATTGAAATGATTCAGGCAACATGTGCACCTTCCCAGAGTTTCACCCTTCCCTGGAGAAGCAGTTGACTCCAAGGCTGGGGCACAGAAAGTACAAAAGGAACTCGGAACATCTTGTGCTAGAAGGAAGAATCAAAGAATGATGGGGGACGGGTCAAAACATGGCCCAGCTTGAAGGGGCCAACTTTGAGACAATATGAACATCACAACAAGTAATGATAAGAGAAGAGTTGAACCTATTGCATAAAATAAAAATGAGTAAGCCCACACTCAATTTATTAATTAGTTGGGGGAGATGTTGTCTACCTTACAGTAGAAAGACAATAATGTAATGTAAAAGGAACAACGGACTTAAGACTACACCATTTGGCAATTACCATACTAGTCACTTTCCGGCAAAAGCTATCATTGAATGAAAACAATGGTGGGTAAAAGTTTGAGGAGTAGCAGAATATTTGCACAGTCTCCAATAGCATCAGCTGTACTGGGGGAACCAAATTATGGGCTTTATGATATGATGCACTGAGAAGAATGCAACATCCTTTCTGGTGTATTTCTGCTAAAGAATCATAGTCTGAATCCAATCATGGGGAAGCATCAGACAGATCCAGTGTAAAGGCCCTTCTGTAAGATAACTGGCCTGAGAAGTATACATCTAAAAGGATGAATTTTGGGTGCCTGGGTGGCTCAGTTGGTTAAGCAACTGCCTTCGGCTCAGGTCACGGTCCCGGAGTCCCAGGATCGAGTCCCACATCAGGCTACCAGCTCCATGGGGAGTCTGCTTCTCCCTCTGACCTTCTCGCCTCTCATGCTCTCTCTCTCAAATAAATAAACAAAATATTAAAAAAAATAAAAGGATGAATTCTAAGGTATAAAAGTGACACTTTGATACAGCTGATTTAAAAAAAAAAATAACTGACCTGCACTCCTTCCAGGTGGCAATGTCAGAGAAAACAAGGCTAGGAAATATTCCAGATCATAGGAGACTGAAGAGACAAAACAAGTGAATACTGAATACGACATGGGATAGATTATTTCCTTCTTTTTTTTTTCTTTTTTGTTAAAGATTTTATTTATTTATTTGACAGAGAGAGAGAGAGAGAGATCACAAGTAGGCAGAGAGGCAGGCAGAGAGAGAGGGAGAAGCAGGCTCCCTGACAAGCAGAGAGCCAGACGTGGGGCTTGATCCCAAGATCCTGAGATCAGGACCTGAGCTGAAGGCAGAGGCTTAAGCCACTGAGCCACCCAGGTGCCCAGATTATTTCCTTTTGTTATAAAGAATATTATTGGGACAATGGGTTAAATCTGAATAAGATTTGTACATAAACAATAATATTGTGTAAATGTTAATTTCCTGATTTTGATAACTATACTATGCTTATGGAAGAGAATGATCTTATTTTCAGGAAATAGAAACTCTAGTATTTAGCAGCAAAGGGACATTTTATCATGTCTACAACTTAAGATCAAACAGTAAATGGATAGAGAGATTGGAAAAATAGATGAATGAACAGCTGGATGGATGGATAGTATTTCAAATAAAGTGGAAAGCAGGTTTGCCAACCCCCTAGCAGACAAAAGCAGGTAAGCCACATAGGCAAAGTTTATTCTAGTTTATTTCATCAATGTAAGCAAAACTTAACTTGGGCCATCTATTGTCAATGCCTCTGATAATCATAACAACACTTAAGTCCTCTCCCTAAAATTATATAAAATAATCACTTTATCTAATCCCTCCATCTAGAAAACTCCACTGAAATAGCCCATAATTCTGAAGTTTAAGCAACTTCCTTATTTTCACTATGTAAGCCAGCCCATAATGTCATACTGCTGTGCTTCTTATCACTTTTAGGTTTGACATCTCCATGTCCAGGAAAACTTTGTTTCTCAATTAAAATATTCCTATCTAGTAAAGCTCTCTGAATTTCCTTCTGATAATGGGTGGACAATGGTTGGGTACATAGGTAAGACCAACATAATAAAATGTAACATCTTGGATGAGGGATCTATAGGAACACTTTATACTCTTCTTTTGACATGTCTGTAAGACTGAAATTATGTCAAACTAATAAGTTAAAAGAGAAAACTCTAGAAAAGGAAAAGAAAAACAGGGTTGCACCCAAAGCACTTGCTTTGACAGGTAGATACCCTCCTAATCTTCATAACCTTGAGGGGGAAATTGCCCTCCTTTCTCGAAAGCCTGCGTGGGTCTTCCACAACGCTCACTTTCAGCGGGCCCTAGTTCGGAAATGATTATGAATTTCAAGACAGCGACAGCAGAGCATTAGACTAAGCATGATTAAACTAAGAGCATGGGGTCCTCCTTGTTCAAGGGCACGGGGTGCTCACCCAAGAAGCGGGGACTGCCTGGTACAGAAGAGGGGCCTGGCAAGTGTTTGCTACATGCATAGATGAATAAATACAAGTTTCTGGAACACATTCCAACCTGTATATAAACTGTATATAAAGTGGAGGTCTCCTGCAGCCACAATTTCTATATCGGTAATTGATGTGGGTCTTCATACACAGTTCTGGAAGGGTTCTGGATTGCAGAGGCACCAATTCCCACTAGGCGGCTGGGACAGTCAGCCCCCAGAGCCTCACATGGTCCCCCCTTCCTTGGTGACCTGTCTCAGGTCCTCCTGGGCCCTTGGGACTTTCTGGATCTCCATGCAGGGGCAGAGTTTCTGCTAGCCTCCTTTCACCACTTCAGCCTCCTGTTTCCACCACTACCCTCCATCCCCTGTATCTCTTCTGACTCAGTCCTACTACAGAACATTCTGAGGAATGTGAGCCCCCCTGGAGCCCCGAGTGTGAACAATCCCCAGCTCTGCCAAACTGAGGCAAAGCCACCGAACCCCTTTTCATTCATGACCTACATCGCCATTGGCTCCCGGGGACCGTGCATTCTGCAAGCAGAGGGGGAAATGTTACTATGACAACAGATCCCGGAGCTGCAGGGAGGCAAAACACCTACTTAAAAAAAAAGTTCCCTTACCCATATGGCAAATGGACTTCATTAGTTGTTTCTATATCAAATATCCAAACGAGGTGGGCTGAAAGGGGCTTATTTTTAAAGGGCTAATTCGGATTTATAGCACCAGAGCTGTCCATGGAGAGTGAAGATAGAATACCATCATTTTTTGTTTTTGTCTTTTTAGAGACAAACGTTAATATGCATCAGCAGTGTGCTTACTGGCTCTCATGAACTTGCCCGTAAGAGGGAATTAGACTTCTGTGAGTAACGGCTGATACCCTGTCTTCTGCAAATCCTAATCTTGGGTGGCTCCTATTGAGTTCTCCCTGTGGTTGCCTGGGTTTTGTAGCTCTTTCCACACCAGCACCCGGCAAATGCTGTGTGACTGAAAGAGAATGAGGTTCTTAGGTCTGAACTTTAGTTTTGCTATTGATAAACTGTGTGATTTAGATAAGGTATTTCTTCTTGGAGGCACAGTTTCTTTCCTGGAGACATTGTTTCTTTATTCATGCAAATAGTCACAAACGTTTCTTGAACAACTGCTATGTGTCTAAAGTAGCAACACCTCCCTTATAGGGTTGTGTGGCCTGAGACCACTGTTGGGAATAAAACATGGAATAAATTTATGCCCACTCATTATCCTTCCTTCCCTTCCCTGCTCCCTGCCCCAACAACAGCTGGATACAACCTCTTCTGACTTAGACAGCCCTGGGCCAAGGTCCGTGATCACAGTCTGATTGGATTGCATCACGTCATTGACTATGTGTCTGTCGCTCACTTAGACCCTGACAGGGCTCCCCAGGATGAGGTTGGCTCCTACCCCAGCCCTATCTCCCAGGACCAGGCAGCGAATCCTCATAAGCCAGATCCTGTATGATTAAAGTAGCTGTTGGAACCAGTGTCCGTATGTAGTTTTACATTTTTTTCTCCTGTTTTTCATGTAATCAACAGATTTAACAAATTTTGGACCTTAATCACCTCCCAATGGTGGTTTCAGAATTCCTCTATGGTGGGTGCTTCAGAGGGGCACCCGAGTGCTTCAGAACAGCCCATGGAGATCAGCGGGCTTGTTTCAAGTAGTCTGCTCTTGCATGACTGTTAGCAGGAGCTCGTAGTGGCATTATTAGCACAGTAGGTGGTCTGTCTTTGCTGGGATTATTGGTATATGGGGTGACTCGGGCTCAGTGTGTGTGGAGATTAAAGGAGTTTGTGGAGTCCCCAGTTCTCATTACCTTCCAGCTGAGGGTCTGTAATCTGAGTCTGTGCATCCTACAATGTGACCTGTGACAGTCACCACTCCCTTCCTTCAAAAGGACACCTTTCTTTACTTTGTTAGCGGAAAGCCTGGTCCCAGGGGAGTTCTCTGAGGAAGAAGAATCCAACATAAAACAGGGCATCAAAATTCTGGGGCCATGAACCTGAATTCGTGTCACCTTTCCTTAATTTCAGAGTCTCCCCAGCAGGGCTTGGAGAGAAATGTGGACTATCACTCTGGTAATCCCTTCCGGACACGATTATTCTGGTTACTGCCTCCGGGAACCTACTTGGTATTTCTTGTCTTACTCTGATTGCATTCAAAACTTGATTAGATTGTATTGATTCTGTCATGAAAAAATAAAGTCCTCCTGCTCTCCCACCCCGTGTAGTCTTTCACTCACTTAATATAAAAATCCCACCTGTGCCTCATGGGCTTAAACCTACATTTCTTTGCTTTGTTCCACTCTTAGTCCTTTGTCTTTCCCTTCTTAAAGCTGATATCCTCCTTTGGTCTTGTGCGAGGGCTTTAGTTTTTATTACTGTTATTTGTAGATCTCTGCGAGGGCTATTTGCTGTCCCAGCTACCAGAGGGGAAGGGAA
Organism: Mustela nivalis; assembly: GCF_964662115.1. Classification (NCBI taxonomy): domain Eukaryota; kingdom Metazoa; phylum Chordata; class Mammalia; order Carnivora; family Mustelidae; genus Mustela; species Mustela nivalis. The sequence continues at coordinate 193,520,472 of NC_139020.1, forward strand.
AAATATTTCTCCAATTCCCAAATAGTTTCATTGGCCAAACTGTTTTTCAGTGAATTCTTCTCTACTTCTTGGCTCCAAGTGCTAACACTTCCCATTATAAGCAATTTCCCTTGTGATAAAGGAAAGGCTGACAGTGCCCTGCAGTGGAGGTCAGCCACTCAAGGGGTCTGTGTGCCCACTCTTTATTACATGGCAAATGCTCATGCAACCAGCTAAATGTCCCTACTGTGCAAAGTTTTCCTTGGCTCCCCCAGGCAGTTGGAAGTAGATGAGAAAGAAGGAAGAAAACCAGACTGATGACCCAAAATGGATTCCTGAGTGATAATCATACAAAGATACAGTTATAAAGAGCTCACACTGTTGGGCCCCTGGGTGGCTCAGTTGGCTAAGTGTCCAACTCTTGATTTCATCTCAGGTCATGATCTCAGGGTTGTGACATTGACCCCTACATCGCTGGGCTCCATGCCCAGGCTCCCAGCATGGAGCCTGCTTAAGATTCTCTCCCTCTCCCTCTGCCCTGCCAACTTGCACTTTTTCTCTCTCTAAAATAAAATAAAATAAAATAAAGGGGCTCTTGCGTGGCTCAGTAGTAAGTGTCTGCCTTCCGCTCAGGTCATGATTCCAGAGTCCTGGGGTCGAGCCCCACATCGGCCTCCCTGCTCAGTGGGGAGTCTGCTTCTCCCTCTCCTTCTGCCCCTCCACCCCCTGCTCATGCTTGCTCTCTCTCTCTCTCTCTCTCTCAAATAAATAAATCTTTAAAAAAGAAAAAAGGAAATTACTCTCCTTACATCACATGATCCATGCACACAGACCCCCACTGAAAACTCATCTTCTATACCATTAATCCCTCTATCTACCAGTGTGGCTAATGCCACTCTCTAAACATTGAAAGGTTCATACCACACTACTCACAAATTGTTCCCCCATTCCATGAGTGCCTAACCCTTGCTTGAAGCTCTAGACCTACAAATCTAAACTAGAAAATCCAGAAAATCTAAGCTCAGCTGTCCCAGCACATCAGGCCCTTCCTGGACTGGGTAGGAGCTAGACTAGAATTCTGGCCATAGACATACAAGATTTAAAAATACACATTTTCTAGAAAGCTTTTAAAAATCCAATTTGGTGGCAAACCATCCCCTCTTCCTCCCCTTGTGCTCCTCCTATTTTATCCCTTTCTCTCTTTCCAAAGTTTTCCTTTAAATAGAGGCAAAGGAGCGCCTGGGCGGCTCAGAGGGTTAAGCAGCTGCCTTCGGTTCAGGTCATGATCCCAGGGGATCCCAGGGGGCTCTGATCGAGCCCCACATCAGACTCCCTGCTCAGCAGAGAGCCTGCTTCTCCCTCTCCCTCTTCCTGCCACTCTGACTGCTTGTGCTCTCTATCTCCCTGTCAAATAAATAAATAAATAAAATCTTTTTTAAAGATAAAATAAATAAATAAAGTAGAGATAAAAGCAAAAAAACAAAAAACAAAAAAAAAAATGCTCATGGAGAATCTGCAGTTACTCCCCAGGAAAACCAAACTTCATAGGAAGCGATGTTCTAGAGGTGGACCTTAGCAATAATAATGTTCATTATAAGTGCCAAAATGGGAAAAATCCAAATCTCAGCAATGGGATATTGATTCTGGAAGCCATGGGACACCCATGCAACAGAATTCTATGCAGCCATTAAGAATGATGTTTCAGGAGTATGGAACTGACATGGAGAGAAATTTACTCCATAGAATCAACACAGGCAGTCCCTCTAGTATGACTACATAGACTAAATATGAACTAGGACTTAACCATCAAGTATACCTAAGCTCCCTCGGCTTCAGTGAAACATCACATTCATGCCTTGAGTTGCAGAAAAGAAGGGTTCCATGTCCAAGCACATTGGAAAAACTCTAGATTAATCATAGTGAATGCAGTTCTAGCTACTCCATTTCTCAAATCTTAGAGCATGCTAAAGTACACCATGAACCTCCAAGAGGAGGTGCTTCAGTGACCCATCTGTAGGCTTCTTTAATCATGAGATGGGTGTTCCAGGAACCACACTTTGGAAAAGGTAGACAGAGGGATGATTGAAGGGATGCATCAAGGAACAAATACAGATGACTAGAAGGTATGCACGAAAGGTTAACAGGGGTTCTTTCTGGCTATTAAAAATACATGTGGGGGCGCCTGGGTGGCTCAGTGGGTTAAGCCTCTGCCTTCAGCTCAGGTCATGATCGCAGGGTCCTGGGATCGAGCCCCACATCGGGCACTCTGCTCAGCGGGGAGACTGCTTTCTCCTCTCTCTCTGCCTGCCTCTCTGCCTATTTGTGATCTCCATCTACAAATAAATAAATAAAATCTTAAAAAAAAAAATACAGGTGACCTTTATGGTTATCTTATCATTATTATTAACTGTGATTTCCCCCACAATGAACATTTCTTTTTATGTAATTTTAAAATAACAAAACTCTTCTGTTACTTTTTTTTTCTTTTTAAAGATGGCCAGAGAAGGGATGGGGATGGGAAAGGGAGTCCTCGTTCTCAAAGCCAGCTGTGCAAATGCCTTGTACACACGCCAGTGTTAATTACTGCTCTTCTAAAGCGATGAGGCAAATTCCTTGGATGACTTTCCCAGGGTTCCCACTGGCCATTATGGAAAACATTCTGACTTCAATTCATGCCTAGTCATCAACATCAGCATTATCGTCATCAAAGTCACTGACAGGACTTTTCAAATTTTTTTTATTAGGGTAAAACTCACCTAATATAAAATCAACCATTTTAATGTGTACAGGCCAGTGGCATTTATTTCATTCACAGTCTTGTGCAACCATCCCTTCCACCTAAGTCCCAACTGAAAGGCATCTGAAGTGGATGTCTAGCACTGCCTTGAGCTATGCCCCACTCCCCAACTTTTTCCAAAAAGAATTGAGGTGGCCTGTCAAAGGAATAGATATATATTAAAGTTAATAAAGCAGAAAATCAGGGCCAGGAAAAGAAAAAGGGATAAATATACCAACCACGAGGTTAATACAATGTTTATGACTGAACATTACGAGTATCTCTCAACTTCCTGACAGCTGGGGCAAAGTGGGAAACATAGCAATAAATGGCTATTATCAGAAAGGAGAAAGCTTGGTATAACTCAGGAGAGCTTAAGTGTTTTTCTGGAACTTAATCCTTGAAGAAACTTTTCATGTGGAAATGCCCTTGACCATAATTTTTATAATGAATGCACAAGGAAAGATTTTTATGTGGTTGTTTTTCAACAAATATTTACTAGATGAATTAATAAGTAAATGAATAAATGAATGAATAAAAGATAAATCTCTAACAGTTCAGTCACATTGCCAACACACAACCCTTCATAAACTTGTCGGAATGATAGAACTAAATGCCCAATGAAGATGGCAATCATTGCTAGACCAATAAAGAAATTCTTTTTACATAAACCTAAACAGTACAGAAGATATTAGCTTTTTTAATCAAATGAAAATATTAGGAAAGTCAAGATTATCTCCTGATGGCACCAGCAATATAGGAAAACCATGAGTCCTTGAGTGCTACTTAATTGCTTACAATTTTATGGAGTTTTTAGAATGGCATGGTCTCATTTCCTTACATCACACATGAAAATAGACTCAAAATAGATGAAGGACCTCAATGTGAGAAAGGAATCCATCAAAATCCTTAATGAGAACACAGGCAGCAACCTCTTCAACCTCAGCCACAGCAACTTCTTCCTAGAAACATCGCCAAAGGCAAGGGAAGCAAGGGCAAAAGTGAACTATTGGGACTTCATCAAGATCAAAAACTTTTGCACAGCAAAGGAAACAGTTAACAAAACCAAAAGACAACTGACAGAATGGGAGAAGATATTTGCAAATGACATATCAGATAAATGATATATCGAATAGATCTAAAATCTATAAAGAACTTATCAAACTCAACACCCAAAGAACAAATAATCCAATCAAGAAATGGGCAGAGGACATGAACAGACATTTCTGCAAAGAAGACATCCAGATGGCCAACAGACACATGAAAAAGTGCTCCACATCACTCGGCATCAGGGAAATACAAATCAAATCAAAACCACAATGAGAAAACATCTCACACCAGTCAGAATGGCTCAAATTAACAAGTTAGGAAATGACAGATGCTGGCGAGGATGTGGAGAAAGGGGCACCCTCCTACACTGTTGGTGAGAATGCAAGCTGGGGCAACCACTCTGGAAAACAGCATGGAGTTTCCTCAAAACATTGAAAATAGAGCTACCCTATGACCCAGCAATTGCACTACTGGGCATTTACCCTAAAGATAAAAATGTAGTGATCCAAAGGGGCATGTGTACCTGAATGTTTATAGCAGCAATGTCCACAATAGCCAAACTATGGAAAGAACCCAGATGTCCATCAACAGACGAATGGATAAAGAAGATGTGGTATATATATATATATATACACACACACACACACACATATACATACATACACACACACACACACAATGGAATACTATGCAGACATCAAAAGAAATGAAATCTTGCCATTTGCGATGACATGGATGGAACTAGAGCGTATCATGCTTAGCGAAATAAGTCAGTCTGAGAAAGACAACTATCATATGATCTCCCTGATATGAGGAAGTGGAAATGCAACGTGGGGGGGGGGGGGGTTGGGGGGTAGGAAACAAGATGGGATCGGGAGGGAGGCAAATCATAAGAGACTCTTAATCTCACAAAACAAACTGAAGGTTGCCAGGGGGGAGGGAAGTAGGGAGAGGGTGGTGGGCTATGGACATTGAGGAGGGTATGTGTTATGGTGAGTGCTGTGAAGTGTGTAAACCTGGAGATTCACAGACCTGTACCCCTGGGGCTAATAGTACATTATATGTTTATAAAAAAAATTAAAAGTTATTTTAAAAAAGTATGACATGGGACGCCTGGGTGGCTCAGTTGGTTAAGCAGCTGCCTTTGGCTCAGGTCATGATCCCAGGGTCCTGGGATCGAGTCCCACATCGGGCTCCTTGCTCAGCAGGGAGCCTGCTTCTCCCTCTGCTTCTGCCTGCCTCTCTGTCTGCCTGTGCTTGCTCATTCTCTCTCCCTCTGTCTCTGACAAATAAATAAATAAAATCTTAAAAAAAAAAAAAGTATGACATGGTCTCCATTCTTCATCCTGATGCCTACGTTGTTTAAAGATCAAATTTTAGTTTAAAAATATTTTCATGAGTTTCTGGAATATATCTGCTCCCCTTGGAAATATGAGAGTTAGAACAGCCCCATGGATACAATGTCACTCTTCACCTGCCTCATTCTATCTTGTAGAGTTGACTCATTCCATCCAAAGCTCCAATTCCTCAGCCATTCTTATCTTATTAGACTTTAGGAAATTCTGCCTTCCAACAGTATTTTCATGATTTTTCTAGGCTCTAGCCTCTGGAACAAGTATTTCTCCTTTTTCTGTACTTCCCAAATGGGGGAAACATACTAACAGCTCCCAGTGAGAGATGTGCAGGAGAATCACCATGGCAGCCATGGGAAAAAATGCCCTAGAGTGTATGTCCAAGACGTACACACGGATTTCCCGGTGTTGACATTACAGGCTACTCTTTATTTCAAAGTGGGTTTTTTTTCCTTTGTAAATTTCTTCCTTCTGTAACTGTTCTAAATTGATTCGTGGCAAGTTGTTTGGTTTTATTTTAATGAGAAGGTTTAAAGTGAGAGAAGCCATGGTGTGGAAGGTTTGCTCGTCTGTGTCCACACTGGCTGTGCCACTTGGGAGACCCTAAAATTTAGCTCTTGTCCACAAGCCAGAGATACATATCCCCACCTCACAGATGTGCCAGGAAGATTAAATGAGAAAATGCAGAATTCAGTGGCTCAGATCGAACATACATTTATACTGTATTACTCATATAAGAACAAATGGTAGCTATCAACATTAGTTGGTATTTTCCATTTTGCATAATAGTAGAAACATTAACACAGTGATGGTAAAAAAAAAAAAAAGTTGTCTCTCATCCCATTTGCCCCCCAAAATCAAACTATTGTCATTTGACCATAGCTTCTTCCAGTCCTGACCCACATGATTTGTACAGTTATAATCATATTGTAAATGCAATTTTGTATTCTGGGTTTTTTCAGCTAACATCATATGATAAGCATTTTCTGCAATAAACGAATTACTAAATGGTGATTTCCAAAGCCGTACATGTGCAGGGACAAATAGGGTTCAGTGACCCTCTCTATAGCCTAAGTTGCCTCCTCCATATTTTCTAAATTAAAATCCCTCAAGATGACCAATCCTGGCCCTGGAAGTAACCAAATTTGGTGTAATAAAACCATGTCACGCGGAGGCAAGCAAATCAGGGTACTTTGGGTGATGAGGGAACATTAACCTTTTATAAGCTTGAAAAATGATGGAGCTCAGTTTGCTACAATGTACAGATGTACCTCTGAATATGATCCCAGGACGTACTACCTTTCTAATGTGAATGCGGAATCTGACCTCCAAAGACAAGCTAAGAGTATTTGAAGCCTGCGGGTCAAGGAAGGTGAGCCCTGAAATTTGGCCTGCTGCTTCTCCCTCCTCACGTGCCAAGGTCTGAGCAGGCAGAGGCAGGGCGAGAACAGGGCCAGCCAGAGCAAGGACGTGAAAGAGAGCAGAGCCTGTGTAGGAATAAAGCTAAAGTGCAATTAGGCAGAAACATTAGGTGTGGGGCAGGAAATGAAGAGGAAGGAGATCAGCAAGATTGGTTGGCCTGGAAAATGGAAAGCCTTGAACTCTGCTAAGGAGATTTTGAGCATCATTGGGTAGGTGTTGGAGGGCCCCTGCGAGTCACTGAATAAGGAAGTGGGCCAGCCAAGGTGCCCAGCTGGAAAGAGGGGAGAACAAAATGGTGGAGGTGAAGGAGAAAACAACTCAAACACGGGTACCGAAGTCAAGAGACATGGAGGCTGATGGGAACTAGGAGCCATGTTCCAGGCTATGTTCTTTGTACTCATTAATTCAATCTTAAAACAGTCCTCTGCCTTGGGTACTAGAATTCCTATTTTCCAGACCAAAAAAAAAGGAGGTCCAGAATGATTGGGTGGCTTGGACAATCAGCCAAGGTCACAAGTAAGAAGTAGCAACCCCAGCACGAAAGTCCAAGCAGCCGGCTCCTGAGCCTGAGGGCCCCCATCCACACCCGCCCACCTGCACAGAAGCATGAGGTGTGTGATGGACACCAGGTCAGGGACCACCAGGTTGGGGGAGGCATTCCTGGAAGAGGTAACAATGCGCGCAAAGACTTGGAGAGAAAAAACCATGTGCTACTTATGGGGGAAGCCAAAGTTCCAAGGAAGAAATAACCTGGTACAGATGCACAGGCCAGAGAAGGACATTTCGACTTCGTCAGCTCTCAGACTGGCAGTGTGGAGGGGCTGGTGACATTGGCCAGGAAGCTCTGCTCCCCTCCTTTTTCCCCGAGACAGCCAACGCCAGTAACCTGCACAGGAACTTTGGTTTCGCGCGCTGGTTTATAGTTGGGAAGGATTATTTTGGTTGAGACCGCCTCCGTTCCAGCTGCTCTCAACAGAATCATTCACCCTCCTATCAAACATCTATTGTGTGCCTCTCAATGAAGCCCACCAGCTAGACAGAGATTAACAAATGGCGCAGTGCCGGCCAAAACCCGCACCTGAGATGAACTTCCTTCCTGTCCCTCGCGCATGCAATGACCTTGGGCACAGGCTCTCCCTCTAAGCTACCTCAAACCGGTTTGTCCTTTCTTGAGAAAATCTCATCCCACAGAGCATGAGCTTGCATGAGCTGCTTCCTGCTGAAGAAGACCAGGTTTTACTCACTTGCCGCTGATAAAATAAACAGCCGGGACACATGATTTCAAGCTTGAGTACAGCTGCCTAGGAAACCCAAGATCGAAGCTGGTATTTTTCTTGTTTTACTCAGAATTCTTCAGCCCAACTGTATATCCAGGAAGCCAGACTCTCCTTTTAGGTCCCTGAGTTGAGGGCCCTGACGTTGGCTTCCAGCATGAGCTCTGAAGATGGAGATGCTGAGACCCAGGGTCCTCTCGGTCTCGGGGGCCTATTCTGGGAGAACGTGGAAGTTCCGTCGATGGTGGACTCTAATGAGGCAAAGATAAAGAACCTGATGCGTTCCTGGAAGCTGGGCCACCCACAGGACCATGACTTGAAAACCATCACTCTGACCTTGTTTTGTTCAAACAGCCCACTGGCCCATGTTATGAACATCCACCCATCCATTCTCAAAAACCACCATTTTGGTTCCTCCCAGGCTCCAGACTCTTGAGAAGACATCATCAGCACTGGGGTGAACTTGCACTGAGTAGGGGGCATGTGGAGGGCTGCTGAGCCTCTAGGAGCAGCAAACGCCCCAGATACAACTCAACACACCGATGAGCCACCCTCATGGAAATAAAGGTGCATTTCGAAAAGATGCCGCAGCAAAGATTTGTCTAGCACAGGTCTGCAAGAGGACCTACATCTCTACTTAGGAAAGATTGCTTCTTATGCAATTAAAATGAGCCTTCCATCTGTCTAAAAACCACTTACATAAAGCGCCCCCTTCTCCCTCGCCTCCACAGGTTCCTCATCTGCGGGTCGGGTCAGGCTTCGGGCCAGCAAGCACCAAACCAGCAGCCAGTGTGTGCATAGCCACGGAGGGCCCGCTAACCACTAGGGGAGAAAAGCCCCTTGGAGGAGAGCTTGCTTTCGACATACATAGGAGCAGTCCTCTTGTGGGAAGCGTGTTTCTCCCACGTCCATTAGCATATAGCTCCATCTGCACCCCTGCTGGGAGCAGTTTGGAAGTGGATAAAGTCTGAAAATATTACATATGTATGTCTGTACACACACTCACCCAGAGCATGTCCCTGAGCGGAATGCATGAAGGGGTGGCTTTCCTGGAAAAAGCTCAGATCGTCCCTCTCCCTACCTACACACAGACACATGCTCATTTGTCCCTTTAAAGACGAGGATACTGAGAGGGTTGTTTCCCAAGATGGACTTGCAGACTCCAGGAGAATACTGGTGGCCTGTTTGCCGCCCACATCCCAGAGGCTCAGGAAGTGGCAAGGCAAACCAGCCCGCTGGGGCGGGAGGCCTGGGCTTCCGGAGAACAGCTGAGCTCCCCCAACTTCTCCTGGTGTCCTCAGGCTTCCATCAGGGCAGCAGGGAGGGATGGCCTCAGTCTGGGCTCCACACGCACTAGCTAAGTGACCCGCTGCACAGCTCGACAGATCCTTCCAGGCCTCCTCTTCCTCATCTGCGCCCTAGGGACGACAATGCCTGCCTCCTGGGCTTGCTGAGGGGGTTGAATGAGATGATGCACGCCAAAAACTTCCTTCAGAGAGGAAGCACACTCCCCCACAAGCTCTCCACAGCATTCGCCGGGCTCATTATCTTACCTGCCTAGTTACTGCTTACAAGATTGCCAATTCTTTGAAGACGGGATTGGCAACCTATTACCTGCTTTATTCCAGTGGGTAACACCCGGTTCCAGGCACACAGTAGGCACTCCTTAAATACTCATTGAACTCATAATTAAGTTAGACCCGCACCCATAGTGCATATATATATAGTTAATTTTAGGTATCAATTTGGCTGGGCCATGGCACACAGGTATTTGCTAACATTATTCTGGATGTTCCTGTGTTTTTGGGGGGTGTTTTTGGATGAGATGAACATTTAAATCTGTGGACCTTGAGTAAAGCAACTTACCCTCCATTAAGTGGATGGGCTGCATCCAATCAGTTGAAGACCCTATTCATACAATAAGACTGACCTCCCCTGGGACACCTGGGTGGCTCAGTTGGTTAAGCAGCTGCCTTCGGCTCAGGCCATGATCCCAGCATCCTGGGATCGAGTCCCACATTGGGCTCCTTGCTCGGCAGGGAGCCTGCTTCTCCCTCTGCCTCTGCCTGCCACTCTGTCTGCCTGTGCTCGCTCGCTCTCCCTCTCTCTCTCTGCCAAATAAATAAAATCTTTAAAAAAAAAAAAAAAGACTGACCTCCCCTGAACAAGAAGGAATTCTGCCGGCACACTGCCCTTGGACTTGACTACAACTGTCCCCTAAATCTCCTGCCTACCTGCCCTACAGATTTTAGACCCTCCAAGCCTCTTCAATCACATGATACACTTCCTTTAAAATAAACTTCACTCTCCCTGTATATATACATCCTGTTGTTTCTGTTTCTCAGAACAACCCTGAATAATATAGCACCTGAGCTGCTAATGGAGAAACTAGCCACAGCAGTATGTATGTACCCTCTTTAGCCTGGAAACTTGGCTAATACCAGTTTCATTGCACTTTTGTGAGCTTAAATAACTATGAATCACACCCATTCAATCCAGTACCCTCCTTTGATTCCCACACAGCCTTGATGGCTTAGGGATCATGAGTGTTCTATTTCAAAAGAAAAGAAAAGTCACATTCAGAGAGGTCAATTAACCTTCCCAAGGTCACACAGTATAGTAGATTGCAAAAATGATCCAAATTCTTCACTCTTTCTGTTTCTAAGCTCTTAGCCATCTAACTTTGTAGGGTTCCATCTACCCCAAAGCTGGGTTCAGCCACATGACTTGCTTCGGCCATTGAGATGTTAGCAAATGTGATGCTTACACAGTGCCTGAGTGACTGGGGATATTCTCAGTCCTGGTCTACCACTGCCATGACAGCATTCCCAGGCTAGCCTTCTGGAGGCTGGGAAGTAAGTGGCACAGAGTCAAGACATCCCATTACCCTGGCCTAGGCCATCCTAAATGTGAAGATTATTAAGATCAACAGAGCTGCCTAGCTAACCATCCCTGAAATGTGAGTGATAAATGCTTTGTGTGTCATAGAGGTTTTGTTCTATGAGGTTTTGTTCCTAGGCATTATTTTCACAATTGCTGGTTGATATACAGAATTAATGAGTCATCTGACAAAACCAGTCTGACTTCACAGTCTGTGCCCCACAACGCACCACACCGTGTTAGATGTCACCAGAGGGCAGGTCTCCCAGGTGGGACAGAGCTCTTAGCAAGTTAAGAGAGGGTTCCCTTGCAGTTTAGCTGTAGAGAACAGCAATGCCTACTGTCATGGGGCTGCCCAAGAGGCAAGCAAAGCACTGGGCCAGGCATGCCAAGAAAGGAGGGGCAGCAACATGAAAATGAAAATTTTTTTAAAGAACTTGATATTTCAAAAAATAGGCACTGAAGTAGTCATCCTAACTTTTTCAGAATTCCTTATGCTATTTTATGGTGTAGGGTTTTTTTTTAATGAGAATTACATCTGAGGAAGTGGGTGTGTCCCCGGAATCTGTCGCAGGTTTAACGCCTTAAAGGGCCAGCGTGCTCCCTGCTCCTTAAGGGCTGTGGGGGGCCAGGACGGCATCTAGCCTGAGCAGCCAGGGCAGGGCAGGCAGGAGGTAGCACATGAAGCAGCTTGGGGGGCAGGGGGTGGGGGGACACCCAAGTGAAGGAGCCGGGCCTCTGCAATCTGTTTCCAACTGCTTGTGCCTATGAATCATCTACATCCACACTCCCTCGCAACCCGCATGTTACATAAATAATGTACAAAATGAGCAAAATCAAGCCGCTGCCATGGATGAGCTTGACCTTGGACTGTCACGGTGGGTGGAGCCAGGAGAAAGGGCAGCTTTGGAGAGGTGTGGGCTCTCTCCAGAAGGGCAGGTTTTGCTTGGCTTCTCTACATCACTAATAGCTTGTAAGAAGTCAGTCACCTTCAAGGCCGAAGCCCTAAGGAAACTGTCTTCAATGTCAATTTCTCACCTAGTAAAATCCCTGAAAAGGAAAATAAAAGCAGGCTTAACTTCCAAGAAGAAAAAGGAGCTCAGAGCCATCCCAGAGGATTTGGAATGCTGGTGAGATCCAACTTGGCGGGGAGGGTAGGTGTAGGAGGGGGGACAGCCACTAAGTAAATGAGCAAAAATCTAAGTGCTGAACTCTTTTATAAAATCTAGGGATACAAAATCTCTATGTGCTTCCTCTCTGAACATGCAAAAGCTATGCCAAAATGTTACTGCCAAGTGGGACCGAATGGTGGCCTCCAGGAAGTTTCCCTATACTCTACCTTGCTTCCAGGGCAGATCGGCTAAGGAAGTGAGCAGGAGAAATTGCCGCTGGCCAGCTTAGTTAGCCGGAGGGAAGGGATGAGAAAGAGGAAGGAATAGGAGGAAGGTGGAGGGGGAGAACTTTTTACTGGACACTTACTTTGTGCAACCACTGTCTCATTCACGCTTTCCAAGAACTTTATGAAGTCGTTCTTATTACTCCCATTATACGGATGAGAAAACTCAGAGAGCTTAGGTAGCTTAGCCAAGAACAGGGAGCTGGTGTGTGTCAGAACTGGCTTTAGAGCCCAAGTTCTCTGATTAAATCCCATTACCCGAGTCAAAGGCCTGTATACCAAGCCCTAGCAAACAGTTCAGATACTCTGACACATATTTGAATATTTCCTGTTTGGAGAAATGTAGCTGGAGCTACAAAGCAGTTTGTTACCTACCAATACAAGAAGTGATTTATTCTCAAAACACAACATTGATTTTTGAAGGGAACTTTGTATTTAACAGAGTTTTCTTAGCATGCTTTAAATGAATACCATATGACTTATTCTGGTGGAAGAGGCTTTCTCAGTCATGGAAATGCTGTTCACTTTACACGCTCCTTTATTCATTCATCATTCATTCCTTCACTTAGAAAGATTTATTGAGAACCTATTAAGTACCAGACATCCTGCTGATTCCGAGGGTTTGGCATATGAGGTTCCTTCTCTGAAGGGGCTCACAGTCTGTATCCAGGGTTGTTCAAAAGAAGGCACCCAGAATACCATCTATTAGTCAAATCTCAGGTGTCAAAAACAGAATCTCAGCACAAGACGAGATTGAATAGATTCTCTTAAGAACTCAGGGTAGCTGCTACTAAATGACCAAATGATTATCAGACCTCTGAGCAAGTCATCCATATTAAAAACAAAAAAACAAAACAAAACAAAAAAAGCAAAAAAACCCACAAAAAACAAACCCCCCACATGGTGTTCACAACTCACTCCTTCCTCGTTTGATTCCACCAGTATAGTACACGCCTAAAATAAAACAAAAAGAGTCAAACATTTTAGCTTTCCAAAACTGGACCAAAGCCAGTACACTGGGCTTCTGCTGTAGAATAACTAAGACCCTTTCTGTAAACCTATAAATAAATTCCAGCAGATGCTTGGACTCAGAGTCCAAGTGGAAAGCCAACCCTCTGGTCCTCAGAATCTGCATGCTGCCTTCTTCCCTGACCTCTCTCCAGCTTTAGAAAGCTGTGCTTTGGGAAGCTATTAGTGCAGAAAACAGTATTTTCAAAATGATGAGTTACCCCAGAAAACTATGCAAAAATAGGTAGTCCCATAGAGAAGTGAATGAGTGCTATGTCCTAGTTCCAAGAAGTCTCTTCTACCCTGAGGTTCTAAGGGAAGCTGAGAGTGAGAGCCCCAGCCCTCTTTCAAGATGCTCTGATGAGCACCCCTGTGAGCCGCTCCGCTCCGTCTCCATCATTAACCACTCAGAAGGCCAAGTCACAAACTGTAAATGCCCCCCCCCCCCCACCGCAGGATTAGAAAGAACACTGAGTTGTCAGTTTCCAACACTGGTTTTGCAACATCACTGGAAGGACCAGATATCTAAAGGGTGGCGTATAATTTTCAAAACAAACGAACTTCAATCCACATCATGTGAAAAAGGTAAGGAGCCAATAACATTTCTAGTAAGACCACAAAGAGACCCAATAACAAGAGTAGTAAAAAAAAAAATAATAATAATAATGATTAGAATAAACTAGAACCTTTTTAAGAGCAGAGACTTTGTCTATCTTGTTCCCTGCTGAATCTGTGGTACCTGAACATTTAGGTGCTGAATTAGTCTACTCAACTAATGGATGGACATACTGATAAGGAATGTTTGCCACATTCCAGATTCTGTGCTAAATTCTTCATCCTCGTTATCTCACATAAGCTTCTTGACCTGATCACTGGGAATCCATACGATCCTCTATCCTCGCTGTTATGAGAAAACTGAGATTCAAACACTTTTATCATTTCTCCAAGGTTAGCCAGCTATAAGGCAGATTCAGGTTTTATAGAACCTGAAACTGATACAGTTTGAGGATCTCTGATTTAAGGAAAGGAACACAAAACTCCAAATACAAATTTAGGTATAGGGGCACCTGGGTGGCTCAGTGGGTTAAGCCTCTGCCTTTGGCTCAGGTCATGATCTCGGGGTCCTGGGATTAGGCCCCACATCGGGCTCTCTGCTCAGCGGGGAGCCTGCTCCCCCACCCAGCCCCCCGCCTGCCTCTCTGCCTGCTTGTGATCTCTCTCTCTCTCTCTGTCAAATAAATAAATGAAATTTTTTTTTAAATTTAGGTATATAAGAGAGTATTTACTTAAGATGAGGAAAGAAATTGCAACAAATCACAAATGTAAAAGTATTGTAAGTATCATGAAATCTGGAAAAATAACTAATTTTTATCATCTGCCTGACATATTTCTATCATATTATCCCCTGCATTTGTTGACTGTGTATTTTTTCTATAAAGAGAAAAGATGATTTATCTTTCCTGTATTGTGGTTGATCAAAATTTGCTTTTTTAATTGATAGATGAGGAAATATCTTTTAGCTTCATGATTCATTATAGATGATTATAGGAAATTCCTTATGGTTGTCATCAAATTTGGGTAAAAGCTCTATTGAGTCTCTTTCATATCTGAGCCATAAACATTTCAGGGCACTTTAACTTTCCTTGTCAATGACCAATCTTGAATCAATACCACTGAGCTGACAACACCCATCAACCTGTTTGCTGTCAAAAGACATCATCACTTAAATGATGTATGTATGAATTTTATGTTATCTTTGTTCTATGTCAAATCAACAAGTAATTTAAATATTTTCCCAGTGGGGCGCCTGTGTGGCTCAGTGGGTTAAGCCTCTGCCCTGGGCTCAGGTCATGATCCCAGGTCCTGGGATCAAGTCCCGCATCAGACTCTCTGCTTAGCAGGGAGCTGGCTTCCCCATCTCTCTCTGCCTGCTTCTCTGCCTACTTGTGATCTCTGTCTGTCAAATAAATAAATAAAATCTTTCCTTGTGATCTCTCTCTCTCTGTCAAATAAATAAATGAAATTTTTAAAAAAAAATTTAGGTATATAAGAGAGTATTTACTTAAGATGAGGAAAGAAATTGCAACAATTTCTTGCCCAACATGCTATTTGATTTGCCCAACATGCTATTTGATTCTCTCCTCTTCATTAACTGAATTATCAAAATTCCAAGTGCTTCTTCATTATTTCTAGTTGATATTTCCTTTTTGCTAAATAAATGAATAAGATTCATCTTTCCGTTACTGAGTTCATTTGATATGACCTGAAACTTTTTGTTACAACTTGCTGCTCAGTATCCACCTCTTCTCCAGGGAAGGAGGCACCCTAAACTTGAATTATTCCCAGCTCCTGATAATCAGGTGTGGGCAGAGCTATTGTGTGGGGAAGCCCTAATCCAAAAACTGATTGGCTCTAGGCCCTGAGCACATGATTGACCTCCACTCTTCATACTGTCTACCTAAGAAATTAACACATTGGAGTGTACAACTCCAGTTAAGTGAGGTGTTCTCCTCTAGCAATGGTCTTCCATAAAGATGCCAAAAGTATACCCAAGTTGCTTTCTGTAAAGTCACTTACCCAATAAAATTTCCACAGAAACTGTGAGTTCAAAAAGGCTAAGCTAAAAACCAGGTGAAGAGTCCTCAGACAAATTCAAAATCATCAAATGTCAAAATATAAACAGAGAAAAGAAGTAGGAACTAACTCTGCATTTTTTTTTTTTTGGTGTTCTCATTTGGAACACAAATGGGCTTTCTGGTCAACCAAAGCCACAGCCAGCCCTCCCTTTTTCCCAGCAGGTTCTTGCCTCTAGACACCAGCACAGCCCTGTAACCAAACTCATCCCTGGGGAGCCGTGATTCCCTAGCCCTCTGGGAATGGCAAACCTTCTACTCAGTGTCGGAATTATGAACACATCTGTTCTCCTCCCATAGAGCACCATAGGATCCCCACTCTCTTCAAAGGTCGGGGTGTGTGTGTGTGTGTGTGTGTAAGTGTGTTTCTGTGTCTCTTTAAATTTTACATATTTCCTGGGAATCATAAACAAACATAAGTTTAAAAAAATGGCTTACAGATGAAACATCCATCTCTTCCTCCTACAAATTATTAAAGATATAAATGGACTTTGAATTCTCTATCTCAGAGTCACCAAAACATGCATTCCATGAGAAATTTTCTCATTATAAAATTATTTTACAGTTCAATTTAAAAAATCATATTCTTAAAATAAGAACTCCACCTACTCATGCCACTGGAGAATTCACTGTTGATAAAGCACATACAAGTCTGTGTCTACTCTCAATAAATTCACAATCTAGCAAAGGAGTGAAGTCACGGACACAAATACCAGTAACACCATGTAGGAAGTGAGGAACGGCCAAAGAGTAGAACTGACACAGAGTTGTGGGGGTTCCGATGACACATATTTCCAAATAGGGAATACCAAAGGCATTTAAAGCAGTTATCAATCATCTAAATCAGAATTGTGTTTAAAAAAAGAAAAACCCACCTCATCCAGTTCAGAAAAGTCGAAAATGTCTCAAAAAGTGGAAATTAAAAAAAGGAAAGATGACAAGCACCCTCCTTTTTCTTCCCTTCTGTGGGTGATTTTTACACAAAAATCGATATTGTATTTATTCCGTGTAATTGTGCTTCACTAATCAGAGATCCTGTTCTATCATCCTCTCGATTATCTTGTTTTCCTGCCTCATTTGCTTTCTGCTTCCAAACTCTGGCAATATTATCCTACAACATTATCACAAAGTAGATCGTAACTGAATTTGCAATTTGAAATCATTGATTTTTCGAAGTTTAAACAAACAGAAACAACTGCCAGATATTTCATAAGGAAAAGCTTCTGAAGAAGAGCACTAGACTGTTTCACGGAATTCCAGTCTGGAAGGAGAAATGCCAAAGGTTTAGAATCGTGAATTCATAAAATGAATGTGAAAAATGAGCAATGAGCAGAAGGGCGTGAGTAGAGAATTCTCCCATAGCAGAGGGAACTTGAGATGACCCTCTCGGACTATGAGTGTGCAGAAAACTTTTCCATGAGACACTGCAAAGCTGTTCACGTGTTGTGCAACCACTCTTGGTGGTAACTTGCTCTTAAGTCCATTGCATGGGGAGGCTATCAGAGGACGTGGGAGCAGGAGTGCTGGGTGGCTCAGTTTATTAAGCAGCCAAGTCTTGGTTTTGGCTCAGGTCATGATCTTGGGATCCTGAGATTATGACCTGAGTTGGATTTGTGCTCAGCAGAGTCTGCTTCAGAGTTTCTCTTCCTCTGCCCTTCCCACTTGTGTGCTCTCTCTCTCTCAAATAAATAAATAAATATTTAAAGAAGGAGGAGAGAGTAAGAGGAGGAGGGCGAGGAGGAGGAGAACGGTGAGGGGGAAGAGGAGGAAGAAGAAGATGAAGACAGAGACAAAGAAGAAGGAGGAGGAGGAGGAGATGATTTGGGGCAAAAAGAGCTTATTTTGAAGAACCCAGGAAAAGTTTAACTCTGATGGCTCTAGAGGACTCCCTGCCTCGGCAGGGATGGCTTTGACATCAAGGTCTACAATGGTAGAAACACCAACACAGGTTCGAGAAACTGGAGTCAGTGCAGCAGGAAAAACAATTAGGTAAAACCTCGACGACATCATCAAGAAGCCAGTGTAGAAGGACAGGGAACAGCAGTGAGAAAGAGTGAGCAGCAGAATATGGCAGGCAGAAAATTTTAATGACAACTTGAAGAAAGTTCCAGAAACCTGGCAAAGGAAGGCAAGGACAGGGCTTGAGGGTATTGGGTTCCAAAGACTGTGGATGGGGAGTCAAAACCAGAGACTGTTACCCATGGCCACCACACCACACACTCACTGGCTATGCTTCTTCTTGAGGAAGGGAGAGACTTCAGAGTAGCCTGAGATTTCCCAGGCACCTTGCAACTCATATGAATAGGGCCCCAAATTCACTGGCCCTTGTCCCACACAAAGTCTTATCCAGAGACTTCTAAGACATCCTCAGGTGTCTTGCGTGAATCACTATCAGCCCTTTGGAGTCATACTTGAGCCCCCCGACGATGCCAGCTCTCTGCAAAGACTCATCCCTCCTATTGCCGCTGCCCACCCACCATGGGAACGTGACCATGCCCCAAGTGCTCACTGAGACCGTCCCAGAGGGACACTCCTGCAGGCGCCAACGCAAGCTAGTTTCACGGCGTTTTCATCACAGCAAAGCAGCTCTCCACAGCACCCGTCTGTCCCATTCTGCGCTGTCCTTAGTCTCCTGGGCCTCGAAGGGGCATACTGGTGCTGCCACAGACCACCGTCCTAATGAAAACTGCTGCTTGGCTTGGGCCTGTAGGCCACTCCAAAGGGCACTGATGAGACCCAGGGGCCCTGTGGGAGGACTCACGCTTAAAACATACAACATGCTGTTCTCCCGTCCTCCCCATCTCTTCCCAGCTGTACAACTTCCTCTCTGAGCAAGTCTGCCTTGGCTGTGTAAATTAATTTCCTCAGAGAGACAAAGGCTGGCCACCTGCCCCACTAACTCATCGGATACACCCTGAATGGTCAGAATCCCCACCACCGGCCCAGCCTGGACTCCTGCTCCTCAGTTAGCCACCGCCATTGTGAGGCTAGGCACCTTGATAAAATACAAGGGACAGGGCCACAAGGGGAGAGTAGTTCAGAAGGACCCCCTCTGAAACAGAGAGAGGGAACATGACCTCTGGGCTGTTTCCAAGAGGCTTTACCCCATATACCCCCAAGCAGACGGAGCTAGAGATGTAGGGCGTAGAGTCAGGATGACCTGAACCAACTCTACAGCGTGGGCATTCCAAAACGATGCAAGAGCCACAGAGAAGACTATGCTAGGGACCGAGTAGTTGGTTTAAAATCCTAAATTTACTAATAAATTCTGGGGTCAACCCACCCACTTCTCACACAAATGTGTATGACCTTCCTGGAGAATAAACAAAAGCTCCAGGTGAGTGAATTCCAGACATGAAATTATTAAAGCTATTTTGCTTGTAAATTCATGGAACCTGCCAGGCGCAGATGGAAAATTGGTAATTGATATTTATGAAAATGCTTTCCACAGCTGGGGAAACCTGGGTGGCTCGTGGCAGGTCACCCACTCCAGCGGGCCCCACTCCCATGCCCCCTCCATGCCCATCTCAGCAGTAAGAGCCCCACAGATGGTTTTCCTGAGTCCTTTGGCTGTCACTCACTCGCCGGAAGCCTCTGTGGGCTCGGGGGCCTGAGCAGCTGACCACGCGTTCCCGTTCCACTCCACTCACCCAGATTCTGTTGACGCTTGTCAAAATCTTAATTCACAGGAACACCCTGCACCAGATTCTTTGGAGTTCTCAGAGATCTGGGATGGAGAGTCAGCTCTGCTGCCAAGACCTCAGAAATAGCACAGAGTGAGATCTGCCAGCTTGTGGCTTTAAAAAATCCGCTCACCTTTCTCAAGAGAAATTAGTGCATAGCAAATGAAAATCACTAATGTTCCTATTCATCTGGCATATTATTCCCCTTGGATGTGAAATGGCTCTTCTCAAGGTTGCATCTAATGGATATCTTGACCTCTGATGTGCAAACTTGGGAGCTTTTCACCAAGTCAGGTCATCAGCAGCAAGGGACCGGGAGGGCAAGGAGGGGTTGATAAAGCTGCAGGCCTGGGTCCAGGCCCACCACTAACTGCACAGGTTCTTTCTGTCCCTGTGCCTCAGTTTCTCCAGGTCCAGAGCATCAGCAAAAACTCCTGGCCCAGGATGCCTGGGTGGCTCCGTGGATTAAGCCGCTGCCTTCAGCTTGGGTCATGATCCCAGGATCCTGGGATTGAGTCCCACAGTCGGGTTCCTTGCTCGGCAGGAAGCCTGCTTCTCTCGTTGCCTCTGCCTGCCACTCTGCCTGCTTGTGTGTACTCTCTCTCTGACAAGTAAATAAATAAATAAATAAAATCTTTAAAAAAAAACAACTCCTGGCCCTCTTGGCCCCATCGACCCCTCACCCCAGATATCAAGACCCTAGTGGGTCTAAGACATCTGAACCATTTGAATTCTTAAAAGACAAAGCAGGGATCAGATGTGAGGCTGATCACTAGCTCAAATGACTTGCTAGCTCTGTGGCCTCACATGATACCTATTAGAGATCTGGCATTGATTTGCGGGACAGAAAGAGGAGAGACCATAATCTGGAATGTACAAGACTGGCCTCACAGAGCAAGGAAGACCAGGGAGGTCCTATTAGAGTTTGGCTACCCTAATATTTAAAAATGTGAACCACTGGGGCGCCTGGGTGCCTCAGTCATTAAGCGTCTGCCTTCAGCTCGGGTCATGATCCTAGGGTCCTGGAATTGAGCCCCACATCGGGCTCCCTGCTCTGCGGGAAGCCTGCTTCTCCCTCTCCCACCGACCCTGCTTCTGTTCCCTCTCCCTGTGTCTCTCTGTGTCAAATAAATAAGTAAAATCTTTAAAAATAAAAAAATTTTAAAGATTTAAAATAAATAAATTAAAAAATGTGAACCACCAAGCAGAAAAAGAGGTGATTATTTGCATTATAAAGGAATTCTTTTTTTTTTAATTTTATTTATTTATTTGACAGAGAGAGAGAGATCACAAGTAGGCAGAGAGGCAGGCAGAGAAAGAGGAGAAAGCAGAAGAGCAGAGAGCTGAATGCAGGGCTTGATCCCAGGACCCTGAGACCATGACCTGAGCTAAAGGCAGAGGCTTAACCCACTGAGCCACCCAGGCGCCCCTATAAAGGAATTCTTGTACCAAAGAGATTATCAAGCAGCAATACACATAAACTTGTTTCTGGGCAGAAGGGTGCCACATCCATCACTATGAGCTAATGTTGGAGTTAGGTGCTTTCACATCAATTATTTCTCCACATCCTCCTGCTTGCCTGAAGCCCTTGCAGGTCACGTGACCTGCCTGAGGTTCCAGAAGTAGTAAGCACTGGTAAGATTTCAACCCAGGGAGTTTGACGTGGAGGTTTCCAGGCTCCTGTCTTTCTCGCATTCCCACACCCTTCTCAGGCACAGGGAGGCTCGATTTAAATTAATAAATATTTAGGGAGCTCATTTGTGAACTATTTCCCTGGAATTAGGTATAATGTAGGTTAAAGGAAAAATAGCATTCTAGGGAAACAAAGACATCGTTTACATTCCAGGCCTCAGAAACCTGAGTATTGCAGAAAACGAGGCGCAGCTGTACTGCGTTCTTGTGGAGACACCCTCGGATTCTGGCCCCTCGGGTGATCCATACAAGGCTCCGTGCTTGGGAGCAAGGGGGAAGATGACCTCTTCTCCAGCTGCCCATCTTACCCTGCCTGGCTCTCCACACTTAGACCTTAAGTCCAAATCCAACGCAGAGCTTTCTAATTTTCCCCAAGAAAACTAAAAACATTGTATTTGAGTGTTAGTGCTTACACCACAGGCTAAACCTTGTGAGAAAAGAGAAACAGATTTGAGTGCATAAAGCTTACATTTTTCACATGGCAAAAACACTGTAAATGAAGTTAAAAGAAGGCGACCATTTGGAAGAGCATTAGAACACATAATAATCATCAAGTAAATATTAAATATGGAAAGAACCTTTTTAAAACTATTTTTAAAATGAGCGTCACACTTTTTTTAAAAAGTGGGCAAAGGATCTCAATAGGCAATTGGTGAGTCACCAAAAAAGTGCAAATTAATACATTTTTAAACTTATTAGACCAGTTGATAAGAGAACAGAGCCACAGGAAAGTGGTGAGAATATACTGACATTGACTCTTTCCTATGCTGCTAATTAAATTGGATTGGCACATTTCAGAGTGGTGATGTGTATTAAAACAGGTGACATGGGCGCCTGGGTGGCTCAGTGGGTTAAAGCCTCTGCCTTCGGCTCAGGACACGATCCCAGGGCCCTGGGATGGAGCCCTGCATCGGGCTTTCTGCTCAGCGGGATCTGGCTTCCTCCTCTCGCTCTGCCTGCTTCTCTGCCTACTTGTGATCTCTGTCAAATAAATAAAGTCTTAAAAAAAAAAAAACAGGTGACGTTTCTACTATTTTGGATGTTTGGTTTTTCAACAAGCATACATCATTTATGCAACAATTAAAAAAAAAATAGAACGGACACCTGGGTGGCTCAGTGGATTAAGCCTCTGCCTTCAGCTCTGGTTATGATCTCAGGGTCCTGGGATCAAGCCCCACTTCGGGCTCTCTAC
Organism: Mustela nivalis; assembly: GCF_964662115.1. Classification (NCBI taxonomy): domain Eukaryota; kingdom Metazoa; phylum Chordata; class Mammalia; order Carnivora; family Mustelidae; genus Mustela; species Mustela nivalis. The sequence continues at coordinate 193,542,809 of NC_139020.1, forward strand.
TCAGCAGGGAGCCTGCTTCCCGCCCCCTCTCTCTGCCTGCTGGTCTGCCTACTTGTGATCTCTCTCTGTGTCAAGTAAATAAAATCTTTTAAAAAAAAATAGAAAATATTTTTATATTTTTAATGTGCTCCCCCTTGACCTAGCATGAATATTTCCTTAGCATAAATTCGAATAGTCACAGGTGTGTGAAAGCATTTAGCTAGAGGGCATACACAACAGCATCCATTGCAAGGGCACAAAGTGGTGTTGCAGGAACCACTAGTTGCTGCACCATTTTTTTTTTCCTTTTCGCAGAACTCTTTGACTCCCCTTCAGTCTCACCTGCAACTGAATCGGCCCAACTTTGAGAAAGTGGAAGTGTTAGACGGAACTTTTAGGGAGGCTATTTAAAGGTTGGGGAGGAGCCTTTTGGAGCCTGCCTTCCTTTCTTGTCTGTGCTACTTAGAACTCGGATGTGATGTCCAGAGCTCCTGCAGTCATTTTGGGCCAAGAAGTGACCCTAAGGATGGAAGCTATCCAGAAAAATGATAGGGTGAAAAGGGGAAAGAAGCCTGAATCTCTGGATGGCTGCCATACCAGCCACCACTGGACTACTTTTTACATTAAGAAGGATAAACACCCACCTTGTTTAAGCCTCTGCTGTTTGGAGTTTTCTGTAAATAAAGCTGAGCTGACTTCTAGCTTGTACATGGGATTAACAACCTAAAAGTCCAACAGTGGAAAACTAGTTCAATTCACATGATAAAATCTAAGTAGCCATTTATACTATTTATACTATACAGATAGGGGTTACAATATATTGGTATTGGATAAAAAGCAGGTTTAAAAGCGCTGTGCACAGTACAATCTCATTTTTTTTAAAAGATGAAAATTGATCTTTATGTATTGAAAAAAGTCTGAAGAGTTATACCCCAAAATGTAACAGTAGTTGTCTAGAAGTAGTCGAATTACTGATAGGGATCAGCAGGCTTCCTTAGCCTGTGTTTTCTATGCAGAATATCTGATTGATTTCATATCATGAACAGCTATTATGCATCTGACCTGTGTGAGACACTAAGTATGACCTAAACACCTTCACTTCCAGCTGAGCAGGGAGAAACAGAAAGGAATAGCTAGCCATCCCTGAAGGCAGTCCCCCACGTGGCACATGTGGAGCACGGAAGGACCTAAGGGGACGTTTAGGAGGCTGTATTCACTCTTGCAGATCATTAGGGAACGGCTAAATAAATTAAAGCTCAACTCCACAAAACCGTTCCTTTAAGACCCAAAGGGTTAAATACAAAGGCGTATTATTTTCCAGGGGCCATATGTGTCTCAAGCAAAGTAAGGAGCCTGCAGAGCTGTTTCCAAATGCTCAAAGGACAAGTTTCCAGGTCGACAGCTGTGCTTTATTAGGGAGCTACAGTCAATATCCGTAAGAATTTGGCATGAACTTATTCAAGAAAATGTTAACGTACGTGGAAAGGAGATTTAATATGTATGGAAAGGGGAGACTGATCATCCACTTCACAGGGCACAAAAATTCAACAGTCTAATAGCTGTATTTAAAAGCTTTCTGTGGGTCTTCCCTAATTAGGTAGATATCTCCTCTTCTGTCACCCCACAGGTCCATTTCCTGATACAAGAGGCAAAGGAGGACTCCGTTCAGCAGAAGGGAGTCATCCGCAAGCCCTGTGATTAGCCTAGCGCCTCAGCAATGCCATGATGAAAGGCTATCTCAGGGGCCTCTTATCACAAGCCTCTTCTTTTCAAAGGTTATGAGTTTTTGCTCTAACTTCTCTTCTTTTCTGAAATAGCAGCAAAGGAGCCAGCAGCCCAAGCATGTGGGCAGCTCCTCTGCGCTGTGGCCGGTCATTTCTCAGTTATCTGAGCATCAACCAGGAAAGAGCATTGGGGTTTCAAATAGCTTTATGATCCTATCTGGTGTTCGGGGGGGGGGGGACTCATTTAACTTAACACAGCCACATTTCTCAAACACCTGGTTCTTTATTGGCATCCTGTCTTTAAAAGTTCTTCCAAAACAAGAACAAAATCCCAGTTATCATTTAACCATTCCTCGGTGTGTGTGGTGGGAAATGCTTGCCACCCTTGTGTCTGGGTTTCTGGTATGCAACTCCAGAGCTGAAAATCATACTTTGTGCTAAATACTGGCTACATAATTCACATCCTACCCACCTCCTGAGCTAGGCATTATCGTCTCCATTTTAAAATGAGAAAATAAAGATTCAGAGATACCAAGTCCCTTGCCCAATTCATACAGGTAGGAGGACAATCTGTGATTCACACCTATGTCTGCTTGACTCTTTCCATCCTGCCAGAACTTTCTTTTTTTATTATAGTAAAAATAGATATAACAAGAAGTTTACCATTTTAACCATTTTTAAGTATACAATTCAGTATCATCAAGGCCACTCACAGCGTTGTGTAACTATCACTGCCATCTATTTCCAAAACTTTTTCAAGACTCAAATGGAAATTCTATAATCCAATGATCCCATAGTCCCCCTTCCCTAGCCCCTGATATCCTCTATTCTGCTTTCTCTCTCTATGGATTTGCCTATTCTGGATACCTCATGAAAGTAGAATTACACAATATCTTCCTTTTGTGACTGGTTTCTTTCACTTAGCATAATGTCTTCAAGGTTCATCCACATGGTACATGTATCAGAACGTCACCCCTTTTTAAAGTTGGATAATCTTACATTGCATGTCTATACCATATTTTGTTTAGCCATTCGTCCATCAGTGGACATTTGGGTTATTTCCACCTTTCGGCCACTGTGAATAATGCTGCAACGAACATTAGTATGTAAGTATCTGAGTTCCTATTCTTGGTTCTTTTGGGTCTATACTTAGGTGTGGAATTGCTGGGTCATATGGTAATTCTGTTTGACTTTGTAAGAAATCTAGACTTTCTCTGTAAGAAATCTAGACTTTCTCTCTATGGCTCCAATTTTATATAAATAAATATATAGACACACCACACACACACACGCACACACACACACTCACACATGATCTTTTATTGAACCAGTGTGGAAAGAAAAGGCCCTTCAATTCAGACAGACCTAGGTATAAATCCTGGCTGCAACACCTACTAGATCTTGGGCAAATCACTTCATCTCACTGAGCTCCAGTTTCCTCATCTATGAAATGGAAAGAATAAAATCTATCTTGAGGATGTGAAAATTTGATTACAGATGCACATGACGATGAGCAAGTGCCTGGACTATAGGCAATGGATAAATAGTAACTATTCTCTCAGTTTTCTAAAACAACAGAATACTGTGTTTTAAATGTCTAAGATATAATGCTACTTTACATCCAGTTCATAGGAGAGGAGCAAAAATAACGCAACATCAGGACAAGTCTGGAGACTCTGAATGCCTTAAGGAGAGCTGGATCCATACTCCGCCAGCTCCTGCCCAGGGCAGCAGAGAGTGCGATGGACACACTTGGCTGGCCATCATTAGCTCTCCCTCGTGCCTTTCCTGCGGCCAAGGGATTGTGAATCAATCAACGTCACTCTTCAATAAAGCTCCCTGTCTGCACGTGGCTCACAGACTCAACAACTAAATCCAATTTACCTGAAATACAAAGACATGTCACACCTCCCCAGAAGACACTAAAAGCCCTTTAAACACAGAGATTATTTTTTAATACCTATGGGTGCAAACTGGTTGGAGTCAGTGGAACCACGGACATCTTGAGCAGCATAAATGGAATCCATCTGGCCAATGATCCTCTTCTCTCTCCTCCTCCTGAGCCCCAACTGAAGATCAGGGGGGCTCAGGGCTCTGAGTGTTCTGCCCTTGAAGAGAGGAACAGCCAGTGTCCAACAGCAGTGATAACTTGCGCCCAGAGGGCACTTCCAGAAATGTAACTTGATGAGGGTGATTAACTCTTCTGATCAATTTAGCTTTGGGTTTTTATGCATTTAATGACTTTTTATTCCTTTTAATAATGATAAGGCTGCTTCACATTGTTCCTCAATGTCAATTTTGCAATTTGCGTCTTGCTTTGCCAGTTTCCTGTGACCTTCCTAAATGATGGCTGTGGATGGATCTTCCCGCTCTTTGGGTAAAACATGAATACATGTTGAGAGATGAAAAATTTCCTGACGATATACAATTCGAGATTGTCCAATTTGCTGAGTACAGCCGCGGATAAAACCCGTATCTGTGAAGAGTGTTGTTCTCACCTCAAATCCAGAGGGCTGCTTGGTATTATTTACATTTAAAATGACAGCCCTAATCAGACCTCTGATGGGTGACTTGCTTCTGCCTCCGTTTGCAGAATCCCTGTCTTGGCTTCTCCTCCATCAGTGAGGCCAAGAGAGAAATAAGGGTATGCTACCAGAAGCTGGATGCCCACCTTTGGGATAACATAACGAAGTTCAGAGTGCCCTGTTGTGTCTTTTCCTCCTCCCTCCAAGTCTAAAGATGTAGGCTGACATTCAGAGCATGTGAGTGCTACTTCAACCTCCATCTGTAAGCGGAAAATAGTTCATTAAATAAATGTCTGCCGGTAGTACAGCTTGAACATAAAGTCTGGTGTTTTATTCGGCCCTGAAGTTTTCTAAAATGATAATGAGCTGGTTCATGAGCCCCCTCATTATGTTAATCCAGATTCCTTCAGAAGCAAGGAGGATAAAAGCCGGGGCTGACAGACCCTATTGGTGGAGGAACAGAACTCCCTGCCCTCACATGTCTGCGATGCGTGTTGGTGCGACCGAAATGCTTTGTTCCTAATCTTTTGAGCTGTTCCTTCATTAGACATGTAAAGCTTGCCCCGTCTTAATTTGGCTAGAAACAGCATGCAGATCGTTTGTATTTTAGGAAGGGCAATGAGCACCCAGGAATGTGACCGAAATATTATTGCTGGACTGATTAGAGATGTTACAAAGCTGCCTGTGTCTGGCGTTGGACAATTGTAATAGGGTGATTGCTCTCGTGATAGCTGCACCCAGCCGCTAGGGAGTAGGAAGAAGAGGATCAGAGCATTTAGAGCACCTGAAACTACAATTTTGGTACCCAAAGGATTTCACTGCTCAAGGCTTTTAAGGGCAATGCCAAGTAAAGATTGCTGTGTGTGGGGAGGTTTTAAACCCTGAAGACTTGCGAAGAGAATTACATTTTTAAGTTCCTTGATTCGAGGATTTTTCTTTAAGGATGTGCACGCCAAACTATTATTCAAGATCTTTTCATTCATTTGCTCAACCAATATTATTTCACTTCAAAAACTGTGTACACTTAGGATGTACCAGCACCATATTGGGTGCCAAGATTGAGATAATAAGAAAATCACGTCCTCTAGCTACAGAGCACTTACAGTTTTGTAGATGAGAAATATACAGTAGAGATTCACAAATGTTTTGATGGAGGTGTGACAGATACGATGAGGCACATAAAACTCACTAACCCAAAGTGGGCTCTGAGAGACAGCTGTCAGGGAGGGGCGGCCAGGAGAAGCCAGGAAAAGCTTCCTGAAAAGTCTGAGAGCTGTTCTAATTCTTGTTGGAAGAACAGGATAGGCTTTGGGGTCTACAGGGCTGCCAAGCAGAACTCTGAGGACAAGGATATAATTACTATGAGCCACCAGTGGGGGAGGTAGAGACAAGTTGCTGGAGATCCAGGAAGACCTGTGGCCGTCTTGGGAAGAGTTGGCCTGCATCATGAAAGGTCAGGAGACTCAGTGATAAGATTTGCATCTGGGGAGCACCTGGGTGGCTTAGTGGGTTAAGCCTCTGCCTTCGGCTTAGGTCATGATCTCAGGGTCCTGGGATCGAGCCCTGCATCAGGCTCTCTGCTCAGTGAGGAGCCTGCTTCCCCTTCTCTCTACCTGCCTCTCTGCCTACTTGTGATCTCTCTCTCTCTGTGTCAAATAAATAAATAAATAATCTTTAAAAAAAAAAAAAAAAAGATTTGCATCTGGGAGAAAAGACCCTGGATGAACTGGGAAGAATAGCGAAAGCCAATATCTGAGTCTCTAGGCAGCCAAACTAGATGCCACCAAGTCCACGGAATAACATTTTCCCTTATACCTTAGGAGAGCCCCCCTGGGAGTCTTACTTCAGTCCAACATGAATGGCAGTTCAATTTTCTAGTTCACAGACTATTTGTGATAGAGAGGAGGAAGGGAGAAGGGTCAAGCCTTAGCAGTAGCAGCAATACCAGCTGCCATTTACAGAGAGGTGACCCTGTCCCGAGTGCCATGTCCAGTTCTCCAGTCCCCACTATAATCACATGGGGTAGGTAGGATTATTCTTCCCATCAGACATATGAAGAAAGTGATTTTGTGAAAGTGAAGTGATTCGGCCAAAGTCACACAACTGGTAGGTGATGTCAGTGAGGCTGGCCATCAAGGTCTTTGAAAGCCAACAGCTGCATCCTCAACCAATACGTTCCTGGGCGGAAGGGAAGGCACCGTTGGCAGCTGGAGCACCATGCAAAGCAGACACCAGTATTTAGAAAGCAGACAGCAGGTACTGGGGCAAGGCAGCAGACTGAACACACCTCTCTAATTTTGCTTCCTTCTGAATCCCCACTAAAATTATCATTAAAAGAATTACTATCTGGATCTGGAGGACAGGAGAGGAGGCAAGAACACATAATTTGAGAAGTCAGAAGGGCGAGTCACTTAGCAGCTGGGAGAATGCTGATTCCCATGTCGGCAGAGAACTCCGTCCGTTTACGCGGAGAATCCCCATCTGGACAGAGCTTGTTGCAGAGCCAACACCCAAATAATGACACTGCCAGCAAGAGGAGACAAAGGAAAGAGAATGAAAGAAATCAATCGAGAATGTTTCCTACCACCAAAACGGTTCACCAAGGGCCCACCATAATGAACACAAATAAATCCACACCATGTGGTGAAGTATCTTACAGACTTCCACAAATAAAAACAGAGCATATCAAAAGGTTCTGGAAACAGCATGGTTTTAAGCCACTGGGAGCTGGAAGACAAGAAAGGTTTTCTGAAGAAAAGGGAGCTCTACCCCAGAATTCCATACTCAGCCAAATGAATAGGCTGAAAGAGTAAAAGGGGAACTTTCTCAGTCTTTGACATTTGAGGTCTCGATATTTATTTTCCACACACCCTTTTCCAGGAAGCTATGGGAGGATATGCTCCATCGAAACAAGGGAGTAAATCAAGAATGAGGAGGGCACGGGAACCAGAATAAAAGGGTTGACTGAGGCTTAAGGAGGAGAACTCAGATCCACGAACAGCTGCATACCTGGTATACAGAAAGCCATTAGTCCATACTGGCATGTCAGAAGGCCTTGAAGAGGCTCTTTCAAGAAGGCAAAACTGACAGAATGCTCAGTGTGCTTAAATATGATAATAAGAGATCTTTCCGTGCCACACAAAGCATGGTGGGTGGACTGGTGTGATCTATGAACTGTTCCAGAAATGTATTTTTGTGGCTGTTGTATTTTATAAGTATCTATCTGTGACAGATTAGAAATTAAAAAAAAAAAAAAAGGAACTAGTCCTTCATCACAGTTTGAGAAGCACTAATTTACACAATAGGTTGAATCAGAAATAAATACACAGAAAACTGAAGCAAATTATAAAAAAAAAAAAAGACAATTATTGACTTGAAAGAAAACAAAATTGCACAGGAAAGGAAAAGCAATTATTGTTTTCTCCATGGTTGAGCCATGAATAGCATATAGAGTCATAATAATGTAAACACTGAATGTTGATTTACTGAAATTATGATAAATGATCTTTGGAGGATGGGAAGTGAGCATGTGTGGTAGGAATGAGAAAAAGCAAGAGTTAAATCCTCATCTTCCGCCGTGGGAAGGCAGTAGAGAGAGCCAAAAAAAGAAAAATAAACAAGGAGCAAACAACCATGTTATTTACAGATCTGGAAGGAAACTTTTAAGTCAGCTAAAACATTTAAAAGTGCTTCCCCCCCCAAAAAAAAAAAAAAAAAAAAGTGCTTCCCTGTAGGGGTGGGGCACTAGGGGCAAGGCAGGTTGGGGACCAGTGTTTTTCCTAACAAACCTTACAGAACTTGTCTCTTTGAAATAAGTGTCTTTGGAACTTGAATAAAACTAAAAAATCTGTTGCCCAGGGGCAAACAATTCTGCATATAATTCAGTAGGCAGTAAGATTACTTAAGACTACAGATTATTAAAGACTGTCACATAATATAATAATGAATGCTATGGGGGGGAGGATTATGTTCCAGATAATGTTTTAAGAAGCCACTTAAGTATATAGTACATTTCAGAAAGATATCTCTGTAAAATAGTTAAAGAAAAAGAAAAGATTTCACACTCCAAGAGGTAAATTCTCAGCAAATTAGACGATCTAAGCTGAGTATTTCCATAAGGTTCCAGTAGTATATAGAAAGCCAACCTTGAATATGAAAGGGTTTTAAAGAACAGTAAGTTTAATGATTAATCTGGATATCTTCAAATAATTCTGGGATATATATATATATTCAATATATAACTCATGAATATATTCTCTCGCTCTCTCTCTTGCTCTCTCTCCCTATATATATATACTTATATATTCTTTTTTTTTTTTTAAAGATTTTATTTATTAATTTGACAGAGAGAAATCACAAGTAGACGGAGAGGTAGCCAGAGAGAGAGAGAGAGGGAAGCAGGCTCCCTGCCGAGCAGAGAGCCCGATGTGGGACTCGATCCCAGGACCCTGAGATCATGACCTGAGCTGAAGGCAGCGGCTTAACCCACTGAGCCACCCAGGCGCCCCAATATACTTATATATTCTTAAATATATTCTGATATTCTGTGACATATAGATTCCTAGAGATAAGTTCCTGGGAATGTCCCAGTAACTCTACATTGTAAATATTCCATGTTACAATATAGGGTTACTGGGACATTCCCAGGAGCTTATATATATATAGTATATATATATATATACATATGTGTATATATATATATATATATATATGTATATATATATATATACACCCTTTACATGTTGTCCACCTATTTTTTTCTAAGATTTTATTTATTTCTTTGAGAGTGAGAGAGAGCATGAAAGGGGAGAAGGTCAGAGAGAGAAGCAGACTTCTCTCGGAGCTGAGAGCCCGAAGCGAGACTCGATCCAGGGACTCCAGGATCATGACCTGAGCTGAAGGCAGTGGCTTAACCCACTGAGCCACCCAGGTGCCCCGTCCACCTATTCTGTGCAGGTTTTTAAGATATTAAGAATCTGTGCTGAATTTATCGTGGTTTTCAGATGACATTACACTGTAAGCCATAGTATTATAATTAGGCATTGTTAAGCATCCAACTGCACTCTAGCCACTGGAACAAATACAAAGACAGAGAAAGACAGCCTCTGCCCCGGGGACTCCACTCCAAATAGATGGCTGGGTAATTCAAAGGAGAAAGCAAGAACCTAGAAGCTAAGAAAAGCAGAACCATTTTTATCCTTGTTTCTTTGGAAGAGGTAAGGTGATTTAAAATGCTGAAGAGGCATGCCTTTGTTCACAGAATCATAAAATCAGAGAATTTAAGAGCCTGACAAAGAGCTTGGGAGACCATCTAATCCATGAGTGTTGAGCGTGAGAAGGGGTAACTTCCATGAAAGAGCGTGTGAACGCTTCATGCATTTTCCTAGGGAGAGGCTCCTTGGTGTTCATCTAATTATCAAAAAAACTTGTGAACCTTTGTCTAATCCAACTCTTTCATCTGGCAAATTCATGCATTTTAGAGCTAAGAGGACTCTGACTTTTCATGTACATGCTTATTCAAGAGAAGGAAAGCCTGGGGAAGAGGCAGGATCTGTCCAGCAGGTAACTAGAAAATCAGTAGCCAAACTGGGAAAAGAGCCTAGTTGCCTGATTCCCACTCTGGGTATCTTTGCCGCAACTCGTTGCCATTAGCATCTGCCTGTTGACAAATTACCACATGTTTAGCTAATTATATCAGTCTTACATAAGGAGTTAATATTCAATAAGTGGTCAGGGATTTTTTATGTAAAACATATTTCTACTCAGTTGTCCAAACCAGAAATCTGGGCAACATCTCTGGCTCCTTCCTCTCCCTTCAACACCCTCTTTCCCAACATCTAATCAGTCATTAAATCTTACCTGTCCTGGGGCACCTGGGTGGCTCAGTTGGATAAGCATCTGACTCTTGATTTCAGCTCAGATCATAGATCTCAGGGTTGTGGGATCGAGCCCCACACCAGGCTCCATACTCAACACAGAGCCTGCTTCTCCTTTTCCTTCTGCTCTTCCCCTTGTGTGCTCTCTCTTTCTCTCAAATAAATAAAATCTTTTGTAAAAAATAAACACATCTTACCTGTCCTCTGTCTAAGTACCTTTGAGATTGCCTCGATCCACCCCCAATCCAGGCCACCCACCACAGCTGCCTCTGACCATGGCAGCCTCCTAACCTGACTCCCTGAAGAGGCTGCCAAGCAAAACATACAAGGAATTCAGAATCCAATGGGACTGTAAAAAGAATAATTTAATCCAATCAAGTGATAAGAAATTAGCCACTGCACAGGTAATGAGTTAAAAGGAAGTGAAGGGAAATCATGAGCAATGGTGAGAGCCTCCCAAGAGAAATGAAATGCACTAGGTTACAATAAATCCCAGTGGAAGGTATGGCCATGGAAGGCAGGGTATGGCCATGGTACGGCCATGGAAGGCATCCACCAACAACAGAAATCAGAAACTCCTCTAAGAAAGGGCCCAGTGTGTTCCTCAGTGCTATGGGTAGAATCATCCAGAAGGTCTATAGTACCAGGTCCCTATGGCTGAGAAGTAACAATATTTTGGTCATGATTTTTTTGACCTAGCACCCAAGCCTGCCTAAGGTGGCAAAACTGCTTCTCTTAACTTGAGTAAGTGACTTTACAAACTGAGAGAGTTTCGAAAGAAGTACCTTAACCCCATAATTTAATGTTACTAAGAGGACTAAGTCTTATCGTCTTCAGGACAAGATATTATTTGTTATATAAAATGAAAGGACTGATATGGCATATTGGTGGACCTATGCAATTAATTTACTACAGATGGGAGATTTTTTTTAACTTTAAAAGATGCATTAAAATTTGACCAGGCTGATAAAGGTTTTTAGAATGGCTTAAAATAATATGGCCTGTGATACTTAAGATTTTATTTTATTATACTTGCAAGAAATGCTTCAATGCTCAAGAAGCTGTTGCCTGTGAGGGGTGTAAGTCTTCCCAATCAGGCATTTGGAATGCTTGAAAGAAGTCAAATGCATTAAATAAATCTACACATGTAGTATAATGTGTTTAAGACCATTTAATTGGTGAATGGTATAATTAGGGATAAATGTTTAGGAGAATTTAACACACATTAATGAAAGTGATTGCTCTTATTTGCAACTCTAATTTAAATACCTGCAACTGTAAATAGGTTCCCCTAAGGATAACAAGACTCTATACACAGAAAACGTTCACACCATACATAAAAATAGATATGTTTTTATAAAAATAGGACATCGATCCATAATCTGCAGTCACCTGCCCAGGAAAACAACACCTTCTCTGCAATAACCAGCCAAGGAGACTGGCCTCCTATGAATGAGACTTCTAGGTCAGACTGCTATCTCTAGTAGCAATCAAGAAGTCAAACAATAACTTCTGTAACAATCAACCCAAAGTGGCCAGGAAGCAATGAATCACTGACAGCTTTCCTGATGCTCATTTCTGCTTCCAACATAAGACTAATTTGAAAAAAAAACAAAAACAAAAAACAAATATGTACCCCTAACCAGTGCTATAGGACGTCCCCCTTCTAGCTGGTCTGCCTACAGCTCCCCATGCCAACTGTGGTGGCTCAGGATTTATCTAAAGCCTCTTCCCCTTATTCCCACTCCAAAGCTTTCCCACTCCTCTGCCAGCCATTGAGTGTCTGCAGAAACACAAGTGATAGTGGAAGACCCCCTTGTATAGCAAGCTCTGAAGAAATGATCCCAGGGTCCCGGGATAGAGACCTACATCAGGCTCTCTGCTCAGCGGGGAGCCTGCTTCCCCCTCTCTCTCTGCCTACTTGGAACCTCTCTCTCTGTCAAATAAAGAAATGGAATCTTAATTAATTAATTAATTAGTTAAGTGCTCCCCTGGATACTAAGAATCCCACCTGCCTGAGGTGTTGGTGTCTCCTCCAATTCATCCTCCATGCTGTGGTCAGAGCCACCTTCCTGCTTCCTCTCCTCAGTATCCATTCCAAACTTGACCACGGAGGAAACATGGCCTCTCCCAACCTACCCTGGTCAACTTCCACTGCTGCCTCTCACTTCTCTGCACATTTCTCTCTGGGCTCTGGCTCTACCTCATTTCAGAACCTGGAACCTTGCACCTGGAACCTCTTTCTCATCCATATTACCTGACTAATGCTTCCTCGTCCATCAGATCTTAGGTCAAACATCACTTCTGTTCTTGTCCTGCTCTCCACCATATTGGCATGTAGCACAGTCTTGTTATTTCTTATTCCTCTGCCTGGACTTGACCGTGAGCCCCACAAGGTCAGAAACCCCATTTGGCTTGCTCACCATATCCCCAGCTACTAGTTCAGAGCCTGGCATGTCATAGGCATGCAACAAATGAACTCATCAGTAGGAAGCCAGAGTGCCTGCAGACAGCCAATGACTGGGGACATTAAATACAGCAATTGTTTTCACAGACTATACCAACAAGAGGATTTTTACAAGGGCAAAAACATCCACACTATTTCCAAAGAGGGAAGTTTATCTTTAGCCATTTCAATTCAACAAATATTTTACAAATGTCCCCAAATGCCAGTCCCTAAACCAGGTGCCAAGGATAGAAAGAAAGTAAGGCACGAGTCCCGCTGTCAACCACCCTGCTGGATATTGGAGATACACAGATGATGGAGACAGGCTCCCTACAAGCAAGGGCCTCACATTATAACGGTAATAACAGACATGAGAACAAATGGTCACAACATATAGAGTACGATAGATTGAATCACAGAAATATGTACAAGGTTTAGAAGCCGTACCATGGTTACGCCCACACAAATCACAGGGTGTCTACCTTCCTCTCTCTGCTTTATACCTTCCTGAAAGGTTGTGTGCAAATTAAATCATTTGAAATGCCTCCAAGGTACCTTTCTGTTTAAAGAAAGCTTGCAGGTGAGTCTTCTTAAAATCAATTCCTATTTTAATTCTTTTGTAAATCTGACACTTAAATAAAATACTCTTTCCTTCCACAAAGCAGATCACAAGCGTATTACATTCTAAGGAGCCAGAATGACCAAGTATGGGGGAGCAGAGTAAACTTTAAGAGGAGGAATTTTCCCCTGGGAGCTTCCTTAGCTGCATTTAAAATACCTCATCAGTAGAGAGCTTGGGGGTGTGCATGAGGAGGGAGGGGCAACCCCAGAGCAACCCCATTGCTCTGCCCTCCCTGACTTATCCAGTTACTGAAACCACATGAACCATATTGATGCTGCCTCCCTCTCTCAACCCCTCAGAGCTGCTCTCAGCCCCTGGATGCTGGTAAGAAACTCTGTCAACCATGAAATGCTCAAAATGCACAAGGGAGAATTATAATCCAAAAATCTGCTGTCCAGGACAGGGGGTAACCCTTCCTAACACCTGAAGTTCCAGTGACCAGGAAGCAAATGGTCTCATTGTCCAGGCTTCCACCATTTTAGGTCCCACTGGAACATCTCACAGGGAAAGTACGCTACTGGAGACAAGTTGCTCTTGAGAGAGAAGCCCCTGAGGCAGACATAGCGAGGAAGATCTGCCCTCCTCCTGCAGGAACTGCTGGGCAAAGACAGGAGGGAGCACATGGGTACCCTGGTTTGATGCAGTGCCTCATAGAGCTTGTGCTTCCTTCCACAGTGGTGCAGAGCATAAGCCACGGAGCAAAACCAAAGCCTCACTGGAGTCTGTGGTTCTGTGGGTGTCAAGTACATCGTACGGTACCTGGCATGCAGGAGGCTGTCTTGGTTTCTGCCTGCTGTAACAGGATACCATAGACTGAGTGGCCTAAGGACGAACTTCTTTCCCTCACAGTTCTGGAGGCTAGGAAACCCAAGGTAAAGGTACCAGCAGATTCGGTATCTAATGAGAACCTGCTTCATGCTCCATAAGTGGTCATCTTCTCCATGACCTCCCATGGCAGGACAGTCAAGGGTACTAATCCCATTCAGAAGGGCTTTTCCCTAATACATGGTGACCTAATTACCTCCCAAAGGCCCCACCTCCTAATATCATTATTAGGAGATTAGGTTTCTCTGCATGAATTAGAGATGGGAGGTGACAGAAACATTCAGTCCTTAGCAGAAGCACTCAATAAGTAGTGGTTACTGTTCTGTAGTTGTCATTAATACTGCTCACTGAGTATTCTGTTTCTCTACCTTCTGAGCACATGGGAAGTTTATACTTCCTGTTCTCCTGCCACTGAGTGGAAACACGTGACCAGTCAATGAGCTGTGAGAGCGATGACTCTCAGGCCGAGTATTGGTTGCTGCTATGAGACCCTCCAGAGCTCTCTCTGCCACGCAGCAACAGCTAAGTTCCCCTGGCCTGGGTCTGAGAGAGGATGACAGTGATGTGGAGCAGAGTACTCAGTCCCCCAACCCTAGACATGAAGGACCGTCCTCAGTCCACCAACCCTGGACATGTAGGACAAGGGAGAAAACCATCTTATCTTAGGCTGTTAATATTTTAGGCTTATTTCTCTGCTTTCCATTTATGGTACTAATATCAGTAATGAGAGCAAGAGAGCAACGAATGGAAAATACAAATCAAATGTCACTTAGTTTTCCTTATGCCAAAGGTAATATGAGCTGCTCTGTATACAGATGGCCTGCTGTGTACCAGGAACTGTAGTGGTATCTTAATGTGCATGATCTTGTTTAATCTTCCTCCAAAATAGTGTCATTATCCCTACTTTACAAAGGGATTCTGGATTCAAAAAAAGCTATACACACACGCACCCAAGATGCTGTTAAGTTTAATGGAAAGGACAGAATACAAATTTTTGTCTGTCTGATATTATATCCCTGTTCCTCCTGCTGGGTCCCATCACGGCACACAGAAATTTGTCAGCCTTTTTGTTCCATCTCAGAAAAATTTAAGTCTCAGAAATGGATGAAGGCAGGAGAATTCTATATATGGAAGCAAAAATTATTTTGATCTCTGCCTAGAATATTCAAAAGCGTAAATATACAACCTAAAGACAATACTAGGCATGAACAAGTAGACATAGCCAAACAGACAACCGGTAGCCTGGACAGTCCTAATTAAGAACATTTGCGAAACCGGCCTCCCCTCCTTTCTCCCCATGACAAACTGAGTGTCTGACTACCTGGCTTCATACTGGAGGACCCCCGGCATTGTACAGAGCCATAGTCAGGGCCAGACAGGTTGCCGAGCCCTGAAGAGACAATGGGAAGCAGCCAAAGCCACTGCCTTCAGGACGTTTACAATACAAAGGACAGACTGACAATAGCTAAGTTAAGAAGATACCTAATATAATCAATCACCAATCAGGAGAAGGACTAGAAAGATGTGGCAAAGCTGCCTCAAGTTCCTTTTGGGAATATCAGTGACTTTGGGTGGTTAAACACAGCGGGGTGTGCTGCGAACCCCCACTGCTACAACCTTGCTACTAGGTGCACTGAGAGCAAATCTAGATCAAATTCAGAGCATGAATAGACTTTTTCTTGCCAAGCAGGAAGACTCCCCAGCCTGTTAGTAGGCAAGGAGAGCCCCCTTTCTGCCTCTGGTATGGGGGCCAGCACTTTGCTGTGAAAGACACTTAGTAGACTTAGGACAAGATCTGTAGACTTTGCAACAGGACCCCTGAAGCCCTGAGTGACTCCAGGTGCTGGGCTTCCCAATTCCCACACTTTATCCTGCCTGGCCACCTTACTCCTGAGCTAGCAGGGGACCTCAGGGCCAGCCTCATAGGCGGGCCAACTGTGCAAGCACGCAGAGGAGAGCTCACACTTGGGCTTAACGTTCTGCAGTCACCATACTGAATTCCCAATATTTTTATCTTAGAATTTGTGTTTGGCAAGTGAAGTGTAAAAGGACAATGGAATAGATGCCAGAGGCTTAGAGCTGCGGTCAGACCTCCTATTGCCTCCTGAGGACAGGTTCTCAGCCCTGGCCTCCTCCTCCAGGCCTTGTCCCACCCTGTGACTATGGCCACCCTTTGCTTCCACTGGGGATTCAGGGCAAGAATGTGGAGACTGGGGCACCTGGGTGGCTCAGTGGGTTAAAGCCTCTGCTTTCGGCTCAGGTCATGATCCCAGGGTCCTGGGATCGAGCCCCGCATCGGGCTCTCTGCTCAGCAGGGAGCCTGCTTCCTCCTTCTCTCTCTCTGCCTGCCTCTCAGCCTGCTTTTAATCTCTGCCTGTCAAATAAATAAATAAAATCTTTAAAAAAAAAAAAAGAATGTGGAGATTGTTGGGGTTGTTGTAGTAGGTGCCCTGCAGTGTTTCTGCTTGGAACATAGCATGACTGTCCCTACCCCAAGTTGGCAATGTCACTGGGGCAAGCTTTGTGCCCAGCCCAATCAGATACCTAGCATGTGCTGGCCAGAAGTTGTAATACTTCGGAGGAGGGCACCCACCCAGTGTGGGCTAGGCAGTAGGCCCATGGAAAGAGGAGATGTCTGGCTCCCAGTGGCACAGTGCACTGGGACAGAGACTGGCAGGAAAGGAAACAAGAAGTCAGTGGGCCCTCTGAGCAAACTGAGTCATAGAGGGAGACCGCTCACCCCCACCTGGGTGCCCGTGTGGGTTGGCACCCCTCTACATGTACCTGTTGTTGAAGGAGTACAGAATTAAATAAGAAATTTGTAAAATACCATGACAGGTCAAAAGACAGACAATGGGCAAAAGGAAAAAGCATTATGTCTCAGTATCTTTAATGGCACTTTCCCCTGCTTTTTTAAACAAGGGGCCCTATATTTTCATTTTGTGCTGAACTCAGCAAACTGTGTAGCCCATCCGGCATAGCCTAAGGACCACAAATTTCACCCCAAACATTACTTCTAATCTTCCTATGCTTATTAACCAGGCCTAAGGGGCTGATTCTGAGTAGGACTCCTTGTATGCTAGTGAGCGACCCCCAGGGTGTGGGATGGAATTAATTTGTCGGTAGGTCCATTTCAAAGCCAAACACCCAACAATCCCAAATAACAAAGGAAACACAGGGTCTTAAGAGGCTATAAAGATGGGAGGGGGTTCTTCTTGTTCCTTCAGGCTTGTGTATAAAAATACCAGAGCCTGAGTGGGTTAAACAACAAACTTTTATTCCTCATAGTTCTGGAGGTCGGAGAGTCCAAGATCAAGATGCCAGTCCACGCCCTGTCAAATGAGAGTCTGCTTCCTGGTTCATAGACTTCCATCTTCCCAACTGTGTCCTCTCAATGGAAGGGGTGAAGAAGGGTCCTAATCCCATTATTCATCAAGACTCCACCCTCTCGACCTAACCACCTCCCAAAGACCTTGCCTCTTAATACCATCACCTTAGGGACTAGGATTTCAACATATATATGGGGACTAGGATTTCAACATATATATGGGAGGGGATACAAACATCCAGTCCCAAGCAGGATTGCTACCTTCGGGAAGGTGGTCAGGGAAGACCTCTCTGACTTATGAGCCCAGGAAGGTGCCGAGGGCTTTTGCATGAGAAATGAATAAGTAGGGGTTGGGAGGATTTACTCTTGCCAGGGAAGAAAGAATACTTCATAATACTTTTAAACTTCATCATTTACATTTTCAATAATGATAGCAGCTGGTCCGGTGGCTTTGGAGCCCATCTGTGTTCTAAGAATCAGCTCTTGCTGTAAATGGACCAGCAAGGAATCTCTAAGAAGCCAGCATGGGCAGGGTGGGTTCAAGTCTGGCACTACATAATTTTGGGGAATTTCTTTCTCTGTGCCTTAATTTCCTCCTACAGAAAATGAAGATGATATTAAGGCCAACTTGATAGAGTATGTGTGAAGATTAAGTGAACCAATCCATATAAAAGACTGAAGACAAGGTCTGCACATAGTAAATGCTCATAAATATTAGGGATATTAGTGGTAGTGCCTGCGGGAACCCCTTGTTCAGAGAGGGCTAGTCCCTGGGAAGCCATTTCAAAGCCAAACACCCACCAATCCAGCAAAACAAAGGAAACATGCAGGGTCTTGAGAGGCTATAAAGATAAAACGTAGTTCTCCCAGTTCCTTCAGACTTGTGTAACAAAAATACCACAGCCTGGGTGGGTTAAGCAACAAACTTTTATTCCTCATAATTCTGGAGGTTCGGATGTCCAAGATCAAGATGACTGAGACTTCCTGCAGAGAAAGAACCAAGAAAGCCTCTGAGGTTCAAAGCCACGGGTGTATATTGGGGCCTGGAGGGGCTATAACTACAATTGAGGGCCAGGGAGGGCCAGGGAGATGAGCATAAGCTTGACCTCAGAGTCCACTGAACCAGGTCCAGAGGGCTGGCTCTCCAGCTGTGAGCAGAGTGGGCATCAAGCTGCTATGGAACCTGGACTGGATCCTGATGGAAGAAGAACCAAGCAGCACTCAGAGACTTTGGAGGATCGGAGCTTGATTTAAACTGACAGGCCCGTTTGAGGTCTAAGCCCAGAGCACAAGCAAGGAGGGTAATTTATACCCTTCTACTTCCGCCTACTTGGTACTTGGCGTATGCAGGAAAGGATGTAGGGAAAAAGAACCTGGAAGAGCTTCGAGACGGGGACTGGAAGTCCCTTGCTGGTTTTGTTGGTCATCCTAGAGCAGTTTTTCCCTTATCATTCCCCCCAACTCGATGCCCCTTTAAACGCCTCGTTTAGAGGGCATCATTGTCATCTACTATGGGCCAATAGCCCTGCATGGTTAGTATCTGGGTGGTGGTGTTTTCTATGAACTTAGCAATCCATCTTGAGGTTCCTAAGGTTGCCCAATGATCAATAACGATAACGAGTTTCTGGGAGAAAATGCAATCAGAAGGGGCAACAGTGTAAAGTCCAACTCCTGAGGTGAGGGATAGCACGCCAATGATAGCCAGGGACCATGGCGAACAGATGTCCATCAGTTGGTGGGGTCTCACCGAAGGTGGAGCCGGAGAAGGTCCATAGGGTCTGGCTGTGCTTTCCACTGGTGTGATTCTTCATCCAGCTGGTGAGCCTTCTTTACTCGAGAGTGGTGGACCCATGTGGTGACAGAAACCTTGAGGGCAGTGGGGTGGTTAGAACTGGTTTGAGAGGGTCCTTTTTAAAGCTTCTCAGGAGATGTGCCTTAGAGTTTTTCCCAGGGCTGGGAGGTGTTGGGATACTCTTAGTCACCATTCTGTTCAAGGTCTCCTCCAAGCCTGCTTATGGGGGGAGGGATGGGGGGCTGCCATAGAGCCTTTGAGGTGAATTATAACTACGGGAATCTTTAAATACAGTTGACTAGAATAAACAAGATCGATGACCTCCAATGTTATGTTCTCTAGAAGTACAATGTTCAGGTCCAGGCATAAGGAGAACTGGGAGATATCCAAAAAGACTGATTTGTTTAATCCAGTTTTAACAAATGGCATAATTATTTCCATAAGCTCAGCAAGAAAAGAACCTGCTTTGTTGGAATTTGTCACAGGGAATCTTTAGGTTGAACTTTTAGTAGCCTCTCCAGGCCAGAAGCCAGTCCAAGAACTTGCCATCAGACATGCCTGCAACACCTGTAGATTTGGGTGGCTTTCTCTTCACGAGGCCCCCTAATATATCTTGAGGTTCCTGCACCTGCCAGGAAGTGACATTCTTTACTCACCTGGTGAGGCTGCTGGAAACTGTAAGCAAGGGATCAGGCTGACATTTCCAAGGGGCTTTATGGCTCCACGTTTCAGAAAGTCAACCTTAGTTCCTTAAAGCTGTTTGGTCTCATCTAAGTCTATGCATGTCTCTCAAATAAGACTTCCAGTCAAAGCCTTGGTAAAATAACCAATGTTTTCAATGATGTCCTGTTACAAGGAGAATAGATTCTTATTGAACTTATGCAAATTACTATGACTGCCAGGGAAGAAAGAATACTTATTGAGACCTTTTGAATCTTAGAGGGCTCAGTAGAGAGAAAAGTTAAATGCTTCAATTTGTTCACAAATGAATACTTTATCATGTTTTTTTATGAGTCATGGCTATCTTAAGAGAAAGTTTCCTTAATCTGGAAGAGTAAACGTTAGAAGACCAGCAATATTTCTAACAAGAACCACAAAACTATAATTGTATTTTTAGTTCATTTAGTCCCATGTTACTGATTTTTGTTCAGTTGGAATGCAGCTTTAGTTAGTTCTGGAAATTCTTACTGATTTCAGTTTTAGGATTTTAAAGATATCAAACACCTGTATTTGTCTTAAGAGTCCTTTTTATGAACTTCCTTGAATATGAATCTCATTTTCCAAGAGAATTACAACAATTATAAATGACAACAAAATTCAGAAATGGGCATTGTTAATGAGCTGATAGGAGAGTCACTATGATACGATTAAAAAGGAAACTCAGTTGTTCTCTGACACATAACACTTCAATAGCCAGAACCAGAAGGTAACATACCAAACAAGCAAGCCTAATTAGTCAACAAGACTTTGTTCATGATTCAAATCTTGGGGAAGTTTATTTTTGTTTTGGGAAGGTTTTAAAGCACTCGCCTTAATAGGATTAGGGATGCTAAAGACCTAATAAAGGCAAGACATAGAAACTGTTTTTTCTGGGCAGCTGGAGAGAAGACAGCTATTTGCATTTTCTTATCAAGAGCAGAGCAAAAATTGGAGAATGCTTTGTCTTTTTGAACAGAGAGAAAGCAGACTTTCAATCTTGTACCGATGTACTTTAAAATCCATTCATTTCAATCTTGGTCCGTCCCGACCACATCTAAAATTCCATTCTAAAGTTTTCCCTCCATAAACCTACAACTTTCCCTCGCATTCTGATTTTGTCGAATTCTGACTTTGTCCCAAGCCATTTCTTTCCAAACAGCCATCTCATTTAGGACAAAATTACCTTCTTTTACCTTCAACAAAATGCATTCTCATTCCTTATCTTTCTTACATATCTCCTACTTTTCTACATACAGAGTTGTTTCATTATTTCCATCAGTCTTAGCTACAGTAAGGTGAGCAGACTTTTGTGCTCTTTGGAAACCTTAATCTCCAGTGAACACTAAGGAGTAACCAGTTGTGAACTATTACAACAGAATTCTTTAGATGGAAAATTTATGATTCAGTTAAGCATAAAACATGTTTACCAACAGATTTAAATATCCTTAGTTTCTTTGCAGTAAGAAGGCAAAAGCACAACCCTATATCCAGTAATTAATGACTTAGCACTTTATCCTATTTGGAAAAGACCTAGATGTCCAGTGAATTTAATTCCATTTATCATCCAAGAAAAACTTGGATTTAGTTTACCAAATTTAGTTTACCAAAGACTTTGAAAGCTATTTTAATTACCCAAGAAAACTTTGAGACAATTAACTATTAGTTTAGTCATTTTTTTGCTTACAAATTGCAACAGAGATAACATAAGCTTATTTGACCTTCAGTAAACCTTGATAGAATAAAAGTTTCCTGTTTACTGCTGATAACGTAAAAGACACGTCTATCTTAATTAAACCAACACACTTAACTGAGTTTGTATACTGAATCATGTTCCACCTGGATCTTCCCCAAGGTCAATTTTTACCTGAGACAGTGGGGAAATCTGGAGTGGGTGGTGCTAGGCTGGGGGTGGTTGGTGCTCTTCTTACCCCTTGATGGTGAAGGGAGGAGCCATGATGCCTCAGTCTCCAACGATGGTCTAGAAGCCATAATGCAGGCCACACCCAAGGTGGTCCAGAACCCAGGAAAAGGGGGAGGGGGAGGCGAAAGAGACAAAGTGCGGCCAGAGGAAAAAGGGAAAAGGGTTGCTGGTTCAGGAGCTCATTAGCTCCAACAGAGGAGCAGATGCCATATTTTCCCGCCAACGGGGGTGGGGTGGGGATAGGCAGTCCCTGTCAGGCCAGAGAAGATAGGGAATTTCCCAGAAGCAAAGGGAGTTTTGACAGATGCTTGGGACTATTCCTTAAAGTCCCTTCCTGAAGGACTCCTGGGATCGTGACCTGAGTGGAAGGCAGATGCTTAAGCAACTGAACCCCCCAGCGCCCCCACCTTTCTCTTAAACATAAGTACAAGAGCTCCTATTATTTTACATCCCGTTTCTGTCTGGATCAGGTTTCCTGTGGGCTGCTGGAGCTGCTAAATTAGATATCTCACCACACTTGCCACTTAGAAGCAGCAGGAGCACTGTCTTCCTGCAGCTCAGCTTTAGGCCACAGGTCAGAGGCCTGCGGTCCCTGCACTTCCTGACGGGCTCATCCTTGTGCAGAGCTCATCCGAGTTGCTACCCGTGATGCTCCCGGAAGGTGCCTCCCTGACAGGCTTTGCTTTCTTTACAGCCTTTGGGCTCATTTACTTGGGATACAAATATCTTACTTTGGCCCTTCCTATTAGCACAGAATCAGACCCGTTGGGTGGGAGAGTTTGGGCCACCTGAATCCAAGAATCAATACATGGGAATTGATCAGGGTGTCTGGAGTCCCGAACATAATTTTGTAAATGGCCTGGACAGTGGGTAGGTCTCAGGGCACCCCCAGAGGGCCAGTCAACCCCAAAGGTGGCCCATTCCAGTTCACATAATGTGCCTAATTTTCTAGAAGATGTTTTGATCCCATAGTCTCCTGAGAATCCCTTCTTAAACGTTTCGAGCACACAGTCAAGACTGTAGGCTTTGAAGAGCTCCCACCCATGATCCGCAGGGGTTCTCCTGTCCACCCTGTGTGTTCCCTCTCTGTGTCACTGGCCTAAAGATAAAGGGTAGGTGTCCCTCCAGAGGAGAGACCAGTCAGATAACCACCCGTCCGCCCTCCTGGAGGAGACCTGGGTGCCTCTTGTGAGTCTGTATAAACCCCGGGACTGGTGCCCGGAAGGACTCGCTTTAGACCTTATGAGGTCACCACGTTAAAGGTTAGGGCCCACTTGACTCTGTAGGCCTCTGGGGACCCTAAAGATCCCCACCGTGGAGCCACAGATTCAGCCTGCCTGACAAGCCAGGTCAAACAGCACATTCACTCATGCATTCACACCCAAGTTACTACAGTCCCTCCCCTACCTGGGCGCCCCAGGAGGCCCTGACCTGGGGAATTCCTTTTGGAAATTCCTTCCTGTCCCCCCTTTCAGGG
Source organism: Mustela nivalis (assembly GCF_964662115.1). NCBI lineage: Eukaryota > Metazoa > Chordata > Mammalia > Carnivora > Mustelidae > Mustela > Mustela nivalis. The sequence continues at coordinate 193,566,023 of NC_139020.1, forward strand.
GGGGGGGTGGATTCCTGACCTGAGGGACCTCCCCCGCCGTGACACCACTAAGAGGTCTCTGGGAGGTGATCAGTTTCCCCTTCCAGCCTGATGGGTGGGCCTGACTGGGCCCCGGGGAGAGGGGCGAGGGGAGGTGGTGGGCTTACCAGAATCCGATGTCAGGACCAGGTCCTCACCTGCCAAGTCTCCTTTGAGTCCAGGCGGGAACAGCGGAGCAGGGCCCATTCGAGGCGACCAGGTGGGAGACGGCCGAAGATCAGGCAGGGTGCGCCTTCTCCGCTCCACTCCATCACCCAATGGACCAGTGCGGGTGGGTGTCCTGGTCAGGGGACCTGGACTGGATGCTTGACGGAAGAGCCAAGCAGCACTCAGAGACTTTGGAGGACTGGAGGTTGATTTAACACCACCAGGTTCAGTAGAGAGAGTTCTCCAAAGGTCTGAGCCCAGAGCACGAGCAAGGAAGGTGATTTATACCCTTCTACTCCCGCCGACGCGATACCTTGTGCGCATGCGTGAAGGGGGCAGCGACGAAGAACCTGGATGGGCCTTGAGCCACACGGGGTCTGGAATTCCCTCGCTGGTTTGGTCCGCCAAACAGTTTTTTCCCTTATCAAAGCGATGCCTTTCCGCACTGCCCTGGCTCCTCTGGAGGCAGAGATGGGGGCTGGCCTGAACAGGATGGTCTCACTAGAGAGCTGGAAACTCCCTGCTGTCCACGTGGCCTGCAGTGCCCACGGAGGAGCGGACCACCGGCCCGGGAGAGGGGAGGCTTCCTCCTTTCTCAAACCCGGAGCGAACTGGCAAGACCACACGCAGCAACTTGCAGCTGGGTCCCTGCCTTGCCCCCTGCCCTGGGGAGAAGCTGCCGCATGTAGGGGGGAAGACAGTCCCCTTGACCCTCTGAGAGCCCCTGGCTGGGTCTGAGAAGTAAACTGACAAAGACACATTAACGGGACAAAAGCATACAAAGGTATTTAATGTAAGTTTTACACGACACAAAAGCCTTCATAAGAAAATGAAAACCTTAGGAATCCGTGAGACCTGTGTATGTATATGCTGAGTTGGATGAAAAGTGGAGTAGGAAGTCAGGGCTCTAACCTAGAGTTTGGTTCAGACCCTTCTTGGGACCCCTTGGTCTTCGCAGGTAATGATGCTCCTTTCCTCCGGGTACTCCTGTCAGATGGAAGGTTGATGACCTGTTCCAGGGGTGGAGGGCGAGAGTGGGGAGGAGGTCAGAGTGACCCTCCTGCTTGAAATAGTCAACATGCTTGCATGCTATATTTTAGATCACGTTTCCCGGACTCTACCACTAGGGTCCCTGGACTGTCGGTTTGCTGGAGAAACACCAAAGGCAATGGAGACTGATCATTTTGAACCCTTTGAACTGAGTCAGCTGTGGGATTCTTGGACTTACTGGAAGAGCAGGGCCTTGGGAAGAGAAGTACCAGACTCCCTCCCCATATGGGACTGTGGGTTTGGAGTGCTCCAGCGTTTCCACTCTGGAAACTTTGGGGGGGTCTTGGACCATATAAAGTGCCAGACCCCCATTTCACGAGTCAAGGCGCTATGCTCCTATCTGAGGATCGTCCGAACTAGAACCACACTGCTTAAGAACAGCGAATTCTCGTTCCCCAATTTCACAAATCAATTAGACATCATGTCTATTCATTCCTTCTTTTCTCCCCAGACAATCTGATAGGTGATTGCTTTCTTGCCATGATGTGCTCGCACCAACGTACGCACAAAAACAGACTTGAGAAGAGACACTTTATAAAGACATAGCTGGCTTCTAAAGAGGGAAAAACACGCATTCAGCGCCCATCTCCTTGGACTCGGAGACAGGTGCCAGATGTGCTAGGGAACCGCTGTGCCAGGACGGATGGCAGCGCGTTTTCTCTCTGCCCCACAAAGTACCAATAACAAGTCTCTAATCAGAAAGCCTCATCAGCTCAAAGGAGGCTCATGCCTTTACGGGCACCTGTGATGACGACCCTCTCCGCGCTCAGTGAATGCCTTTCTGTGGAAGGAAGCAGTGCGCTCAGAGGGGCTTGGTTGGCAGAGACAGCGAGGGAACCCTAACTGCTTGTTGGCTCTCTCCCCGCCTGTCCTGCCCCTGTGTGGGGTGGGGGGAGGGGGTCTTCAAGAGGACACTGGTCTCGGTGACCCGCTCCCCACCTCCAGCCAAGCACCGACAGGCCGCTGTTACTCATCAGGCGATCCCCTCTCCCCAGGGCCAGGCACGGCGCTGGCAAAGGGCAGAAGAGTGAGCAGTCCTGCCTCCTTCTTTTCCCTCACTGAGCTCGGAGTCGAGTGGAGTCACAGGTCATTAAAATAAATGCTTCGGGAGCTTGTGTGTCTACCAAAATCCATACCCTTCCTTCTGTGTTATAACTGTCCCTGAATGGCAGCTGCCCCTGGCAACGAGGCAACAGCATGATCATGCCAACAGAAGGGGGACAGATGGGTCTCAGGGGGCCTTTGTAGCGAGGCAGGAGGGAGCACATGCGCCCTCAAGCCCCTCTCACTCCTTCTGCCCTGGCTGGATGCTGAGGACTGGAGCCTCTGGAAGGTGGCAGGGCCATAATATGGAAAGAGCTTGAGGATTCAAATCACCCTGGAGAGAACAGCCAGGAATCGCCCTGGCTTCGAGCATGATGCTTTGAATCACCCCGGCCTAACAGCCAGGATCACCTGCACCACATGGTTAGATGAGGGAGAAATAAAATTCTATTGCACAAAGCCACTGAGGTCTTGAGATTTGTCTTTGCCACTGGCATTTGCCAAACTCCTACAATGCTAGGGTTGGGGAAATCCAAGGAAGCTATGGCGTGCCACCGGGACCACTCCCCAGAGGGATTGATTTCTGGGCTGGAACCTGAAACATCAGGAGGCAGAGACCAATTTAATGGGTGAAAAAGACTAACAACAGTTTTCCTAAAGGAAGGAATAGCACATGCCTGGGCCCAGAAGAAGAAGGAGCATTTGAGAAGCTCAAGGAACGGAAAAGCGTGGACACGTGCAGAGCTGCAGCGGTGAGCCATGGGGAGGGTGGAGGCTGGAGAGCAGCTGAGGGGCCAGTCAGCATACTCAGACCTGCAGCTTCCTCCTGAGGGGCACAGGTTTTCATTAAGGAAGTGACATGGTGAGACTTAACGCTTTAGAATGACCATGGTGCCTGGAGTGTGGAGAGTGCATTAGAGTCTTCTTGGAAGAAACACATGTGCATTTTGTCCTCTTCCTGCCAGAAATGTACAAGGACAATGCCGCTGGAGAGATGTGAGTGGCCCTACTGCTGGAGCGCCGAGGGGCCCCAAACCCCATGAAGGCTTCAGGAGGTCTTGAGAAGCAGGTGCTAGGCTGCTGGAGGACAGCCTGGGTGGTCTTGGTTTACAACATGTCAGGACATCAGATGAACACCCAGGGCCTCAGAGTAGGCCTGCTTGTAGGAGGGAGTCTGAGATGAGGACCTCCAGCCCTTGCTGATGGCCAACAGGCACCAGCCAACCAGGCTCATGGGTCACCCATCAGGATCCTCAGCACACCGAGCCAACTTGCTCGGCCTTCTGAGTCGTGGACCCAGGCAACCTTCAAGGCAACTGTGAAGACCTGAATGACCTTGGTGCTGGAAGAGGACTGACCTTGGAAAAGCACGAGAGCCAGCTACCACCGGACCACCTCCAACCCCTTGCAACACATCACATATGCCCAGGCACCCTTCCTTCCTCCCAGCATCTTCTGCCGGGCCTGATGGGTTCTCCTTTTAAAGCTCTCAAACACAAAAAGGGAGAACGAAGCTCTTTCCCAGACCTTGATTCTCTCTGTAAATGTCTTTGACCACTTACCCCTTCACAAAAGCACAGGAAAGAATGTGCACACACACACACATTTCACTCCTTTAGGGCTCGGCTGAGAAGAAACAGTGTCTATGGAGCATTGCTTCCCCATCTCTTCATCTACGCCTCTGTTGCAACCAGCAATGCACAGAGAACCTGAAATACCTCCCTTTGATCTCTGCAGGGAGTTTCTGCTGAATTCTGACTGGGGAATAATGTTGCAGGCAGATACAAGTGATAAGACACAGCCCCAGGGAATTTGTCATTTCTTCTGGGAGGATGTTGCTAAGGATTCAGCTGGCAGAATTCCACAGGGGTCCTCTTTGTGCAGCCTGGTGGAAGAAATTTTTCTCTGGTCGAAGTTCCAGGAATTACCGAGCTGCTTCTGACCGACTGACGCGTGACTCATGGGACCCATCATTTCCTCTTTTTGAACTGGTTGTTAGGAAGCCAGGGCCAAAGTTGGGGTCCAACCCTGGCCAAGGCTCAGAGCCTCATGGAACATGTACATTTTATACTCCCATTTTCTTATTTTCCCACCTTTATCTTCCTTTACCCTGATTTCCCCACTTTGCTAATCTTTGTTTCATCTTGTTGAAGGGCATATGCAACCCCCCTTCAATCCTATTTGGAACAAGTCAGGGATGGAAATAAATACATAATAGAACTATTAGCTATCTCTTGCCGTAATTATAGTAAAGCAGCTACTAATGACCAAAATATAACACTCTCGAGTAGAACACAGCTCCCGCTAACTAGAATAGGAAGCAGGAGGGAGAAAATGACAAGCAGTCTACGTTAGCATGGACAGAAAGGAGCTTTAGGAGTATTTTCTAATTCTGTTCAAGGCAGCGTTTTAGCAACTAGAATAGATAATGATGCTTGTATATCAGAACCTGGTAAAATATAAATGACTGCTACAACCAAACTAGCTGGATGTCTAGCATTGGTGATCTTCAGAGCCACTCAACGAACAGTCTTCAGTAGTTTTTTATTCTGGGTCAAATTCTTGTCCCACTATACATGTATATGCCAAGTAACAGCTTTGCTGTATTTTTCCATTCTTTGTTTAGGAATATATATATATATTTTGGCTTTTTTTGTCTTTGTTTAGGAATATATATATATATATAAACTTTACATATATAAAGTTTGTATAAATATATACAATAATTAATATATATAAACTTTTTATATGTAAAGTTTATATATATTAGTTATTGTATGTATTTATTATATATACTTTTATATAGTCATATATATTCACATATATAAACTAGATAGTCATGCATTAATGCAAAGATAGGGTTTTTTGGCATACCCAATCTTCTTTGGAAACTAGGAACTCTCCCATTCACCTTAGCTACACCTTAGGTTCAAGACAGACAGGTTGTGCACATGATCCATAATCCTACACTTTTCTTTCCTAAACCAAATAAAGCATCTCCCATGAAGTCATTTTCTGGTTTATCCACCCCAGCCCTCAAAGCCCCCTAATAGGCATTCCACTGAACACCTGCTCAATTTTAGCCCCAAGCTTAGTTCTTCCAATGCCATGTGAGATTCTTACAAAATCAGTGCTTTCCTTTCTCCTTTTTTTCCTGACATTCTGCAGACATTTCTCAGCAAATCGATGAGCCTACTTAGAGGAAAATAGAAAAGATTCAGCTTTATAATTTTCCCAGAAAATGTGCTTTTCCAGCTTTCTCTCCTTCCTCCAGGAAGAAGGCTGTTTGAGGCTGCTTGGAAAGCTATGGACAAGAAGAGAATATAATTCCACAGTTTCCATGCATAGCTTTCCAGGAAATGCCAAGCTTTGCCCCAATCCTTCTGGAGAACTTGGGACATCTATTAGTTTCCCACTACTGTAGGGTTAGTGGCTTAAATCAACAGGTTCATTGTGTGATAGTTCTAAGGGTCAGAAGTCTGATATCAGTGTCTCCCTGGACTAAATCAAGGTATCAGAAGGGCTGCATTATTTCTGGAGGCTCTTGGGGAGAATTGACTTCCTGGCCTTTTGCCAGGTTCTAGAGCCTACCCACATTCCTTGGCTTGTGGCCCCCCCTTCCTCCATCTTCAAAACCAGCCATATCAGTCTAAGTCTTCTTCGTGCTATCATCTCTCTGCTCCTGACCTCCCTCTTCCACCCTAAATGACCCTTGTGATTATAGTGGCCCCATCCAAGTAAGCCAGGATAATTTCCTTATCTTAAAGTCACCTGATGACGTTCTGTCTGCAGCCCAAAATCCTCCTTGCCCTATAACACACACAACAAATTCACAGCTTCCACAGCCTGGGGCATGGGCATGGGGGGGTGTGTGGGGGTGGGTGTGGATCCATCATTCTGCAAAGCACAACACATGAGCCCTCTCAGAGGAAGTCCATGAGTTCTGAAGATATCCAAATATGTAGATAATCAGGAATGACTTTTGATTTCTGTGGCACAGCCACTTTGGGAATCGAGAAGCATTGGGACACCTGAGTGGTTCAATCAGTTAAGCGTCTGACTCCGGGGTTCAGCTCAGATCATGATCTCAGGGTCCTGAGATAGAACCCACATCAGGCTCTGTGCTCAGCAGACGTTGAGCTTCTCTGTCCCTCTGCCCCCTCCCCACAACTTGTATGTGCACTCTCTCTCTAAAATAAATAAATAAATCTTTAAAAAAAAAAAAAAAGAATTGAGAAGAATTTCTCACTTATTTCATCACCATCGCGATACAGAAAATCTCATCAGGGATGTTTATTTGTTTTTCCAGTTTACTAATCAAAGGAGAAACAAAAGTTCTCCTGAATTTTTCTAATGACCTGAAGGAGGCCAACTGACAAGCATCCTGCCCGTCAATGTCTGGACATCGCCTATTTTCAGGCTCATGGAAGGACAACATCTCACTTCCTGAAGATGAACGTGGCCAAGGGGCCTGCAATCCTTCCCTAAGCCCGGAAGTGGCACACAGCTCTTCTGCTGCATTTCATTGCTAAGAGCGTGCAACATTATTGCTCCGCTCCCCAGACCTCCTTTCCCTGACACGGTGATCACAGAAGAGCATATTAGCACGGATGTGGCAAAAGATTGACACTTTCTGGAATGATGAATGATGAGTCAACACACTGAGGGCAGCTGCTTTGGAAAGTTGCTCTGATTTACCACAGATTTTGCATGAGTGAGAAATAAACTTTTGGGGCACCTGAGTGGCTCAGTCGTTGGGCGTCTGCCTTCTGCTCGGGTCAGGATCCCAGGGTCCTGGGACCAAGCCCCACATCAGACTCCCTGCTAGGCAGGAAACCTGCTTCTCCCTCTCCCAATCCCCCTGCTAGTGTTCCCTCTCTCACTGTGTCTCTCTCCATAATATACATAAATAGAATTTTTAAAAGAAAGAAAGTTTTGTTATGCTAAGCCAGTGATACTGGGGACTACTTATTATGGACAGTAACAGAATATGTCGTCCTAATATATGACCATAGGAATTGACATGCCATCCTGGAATATGCCTCCTTTGTATATGGATTATTTTGAAATGTAGTCATCTGAAAACAGTATGTACAAGGAGAGGCTCTCTCTGATCTCCCCTTATCTTCCCAAAGACAGAGCTTCCAAAAGAAACCCAGTGATCATAAATCCCCTCCCTGGGAAAACAGGAAAAACTGACTCTTATCCCAGGAAAGGAGACTCGTGGTCAGTATCATATCCAGACAAACTTAGCTACAAACTTCGATACTTCCATACCACTTACTCTTCTAAGGGCCTGCTTATCTTTCCTAAAAGTCATTTAGTCCCCCGAAGAGGCCAAAATGCCCCCTCTTTCCCTATTAAGATGATATTTATTTTTATTTTTTTTTTAAGATTTTATTTATTTATTTGACAGAGATCACAAGTAGGCAGAGAGGCAGGCAGAGAGAGAGAGAGAGAGAGAGGGAAGCAGGCTCCCTGTGGAGCAGAGAGCCCGATGCGGGACTCGATCCCAGGACCCTGAGATCATGACCTGAGCTGAAGGCAGCGGCTTAACCCACTGAGCCACCCAGGCACCCCTTAAGATGATATTTAATCCCAAATTCTAAGCCACCTCAGAGAGTTACTCATTTTCCCAGGGTATCTCCCATATATATGCCAATGAACTTGTCTGTTTTTCTCTTGTGAATTTGTCTTTTATTCCTGGGGTCTCAACCAAGAACTCAAAAGGGTAAGGGGAGAATTATTCCTAGAGTTGCCACAGCATAATATTGCCTGCTATGACTGGTACATGGCCCCTCTTAAAACTGAAAGTATCCTCCTCAATGCCCCCACCAAAAGAAGAAATAATAACATTATTGTTTAAGGACATGACTGGCATTAACACTCAAGCTGGAGTTTATTTGATGTACTTCCTAACCCGTCAGGTTCTACTTTTGAAAGATTTATGGAAGTCCACCACAATATGGTAAGGAATGAATACTAATCTATATGTTTTTATTTTTAAGATCTGTTTATTTATTTGACAGAGAGAGAATGAGAGAGCAGAAGCAGGAGCAGCAGATGGAGATGGAGAAGCAGGCTTCCTGCTGAGCAGGACCCTGAAATCATGACCTGAGCCAAAGGCAGATGCTTAACCGACTGAGCCACCCAGGTGCCCTTGATGTAGAATTCTTACATCAATTTTTAAAAATGAGCTTTAGAATTTGAATTATATAACAAAATGGTTTGCTTGTTAACAGAATACTGATGATGGACTTAATCATAATTGATAATCCTTATTGATGACGCACTAAGATTCAGGGGGAAAAGGTTTTGGTTAACGGGCTCACTGTCAAATGCTGGCAAATGTCCCTCAGCCAGAGAATTTGAAAGCACTGATAATAGTCTGTGATTGGGATCTAGGAACCAATTCCATATTAAAGTGGGGTTACATTTTTGTTTTCTTTACTGTATTCCTAACAACCATTAGGATAGCTGGTGCTTTGGGCACAGGTGCTCTGGACACAGAGGAATTTAATAAATACTTGTTGAATGATAGGATAATCTTCATGGCACCTGATATTCAGGACAAGTCTGTTACTACATTTTTTTATTCCCCCCAAATTTGTCCTTGTTCCTTGCCCCCAGCACTGCCATTAGAGCATCAACATACAAATACAAACCCTGTAGTTTATCCCATGGCAACCTAAACTTCTGCTCAAATCAACATGCCTCCTCCTGTTGCCTTAGGCTTAAATGTTTGGACCAATCACAGGGCATATTAATTCCATATGCAAATGAGGCATTAGTAATCATAGACTTGTGTGAACAATGGACCATTAATTATTTATCAAACACAAGACTAAGACACAATTGAGACCAAAGTCCTGTTGCATGAAATTTACTTTCATAAAAATGTCTCAGGTGCCTGGGTGGTTCAGTCATTAAACATCTGCCTTCAGCTTGGGTCATGATCCCAGGGTCCTGGGATCAAGCCCCATATCAGGCTCCCTGCTCTACAGGAAGCCTGCTTTTCCCTCTCCCACTCCCCCTGCTTGTGTTCCCTCTCTTGCTGTGTTTCTCTGTCAAATGAATAATTTAAAACATCTTTTTAAAAAATTCTCTAGTTTTGGGGGCACCTGGGTGACTCAGTGGGTTGGGCCTTTGCCTTCTGCTCGGGTCATGATCCCGGGGTGCTGGGATCGAGCCCTGCATTGGGCTTTCTGCTCAGTGGAGAGCCTGTTTCCCCATCTCTCTGCCTGACTCTCTGCCTATTTGTGATCTGTCTGTCAAGTAAATAAATAAAATCTTTTTTTAAAAAAATTCTCTAATTTTTAAAATAAAAGAGAATGAATTGTCATACATGCCCTGCATTGCCTCAGAAATTGAGCCACAAACTCAATTCACAAACTGGGGTGCCGTCTTCAAGCTTTAGGCTGCCAGGGCACCTTAGCAGGCAGGGAAGAAGAGAGGAATTGGCAGCTCTTGCAGAAGGAACACAGTGTACTCAGTGCACTGGTACCGAGATCTGCTGGGCCACGTCTATACCTGCATTAGGTCTCCAGTTCATGAATAGGCAGGTGGTGCACATCCACACAAAGAGGTCAGTCAGAGGCATAGCCAGCGGGCTAAGACTAAGGTGATTATGCCCTGGGATGGGGCCTCTGAGGACAGCGACAGGCCCCAGAGGTGGGTAAAGAAGCAAGCATCTTTTGAACATCTTCTCTCTTCATTTCATGTGTTTATTTCATACTATTCCTCTTCATGCCTTTCCCCATGGTCTAAAGTCTAGAGACTGTGCTTGGGGGAACACTAGCACCCCTGGCCTCCTAACTCTGTTTCTGTCCCTAGCAAAGGAGACTGAGAGGACATAGCAAAAGGGGAACAGCAGGGATTCTGAATCCCCGGGTGTCTAGTCTAGGACACCTAGTTTTTGTAAATTCTAGTACAAAGCCAACAGAGTGTTAGAAGAAAAGGGCAAAACACGCGCCGTAGCTCCCAACTGCCGCTTACCTTGACCATATGTACAGCCACACCCCAGCAGCCTCTTAAGCCTAGGTGGATGACAGTCTGGTAAGGCCAAAGAAAAGACTCAGAGAGGGGTACCTGAGTGGCTTAGTCGTTAAGCGTCTGCCTTCTACTCAGGTCATGATCTCAGGGTCCTGGGATCGAGCCCCGTGTTGGGCTCCCTGCTCAGCAAGGGAGCCTGACTCTCTCTCTCCCTCTGCCTGCTACTCCTGTGAGCTCTCTCTCCTGCTCACTCTCTCTCTCTCAAATGAAATCTATTACAAAAAATAAAAAAGAAGAAGACAAGACAAGACTCAGAGACGGTGATGGAGACATACATTTCTTGGGGGAACTTACTCTTATACTGGGAGTCCAGGAGCAGCTGACTGGACGGCTGGACAAAGCTTCCATTGCTGGGATCTATGGGGAGCAAGTTCTTCTATCATAGCAACTAGCCTAGCAACTATCTGTAGCTCTTCCCCTCCTTGCACAGCCAGCATGCCTAGGAGATCAAGGCCTGCCATCCGGACACTCTGTTTCAGAGGAGACACTCCACCACCCCAGAGCCCCTGACCTTGAACACTGAACAGCATGTTCTTCTGCACATTCGGCTGGATGGAAATAGAGTGAGAGGAGAGGATCTCTACCTTCTCATTAACAGGAGGGTTCAGGGTGTGTTGCACAAACGAGCTACGCCGAGGGCACCATGCACCATGCTGCTAGAGACGGATCGAAGGTGTTTTCATGCCCATGATTGGTATATGGCATGAGAGTCAGATTTATTTCCCCTTCCATACTAAATGATCCCACATTGTAAAACTACTCAGCAGTACTGAATAGACAGGGAAGATCTCCAAAAAAGATGCCGGGCCACAGATCTCCCATCTGCCACAACGCTGGGACATGGTGATGAATTTTCATGGGACGGAAAAGAACAACTATCCTATATACACCAGGAGGACAGCAAAGAAGGAAGGTCAGTGAGAAATCTGTTTCAAAGCAAGAGAAGTTCAGGGCACATTCACACTTGCCGGTAAGAGCCTGCCTAAACATCAGCTGTTTTGCAATTAACTTTATTTCATGTAATGCTACTCATACATTGTATTTAATGATAGAGTTTGTTGTTTGGACTTTACCAATGTTGCACTGAAATACTCGTTTGGAAAGTAAATGTCTTTGCCCCCAAATTAATTATTTTTGTTTACATGGTGTCCAAAATAATTTGGCTATTTTTTTTTCTAAATGAACTGACCTGCCTGAACTGGCTAGTTATGTTGTCAGTATTTGATAAATCTTGGAAGTTTGACGAGTTTCCTCCTCTGTAGCAGGTGACTGCAAGTCCCAGGAGGTCCCCTATTTATTTATTTATTTTTAAGATTTTATTTATTTATTTGACACATAGAGAGAGAGAGAGAGCAGAAGCAGGGGGAGTGGCAGAGAACAGGGAGAAGCAGGCTCCCCGCTGAGCAAGGAGAGCCCGATGTGGGACTAGATCCCAGAACCCTGGGATCATGACCCGAGCTGAAGGCAGCCACTTAAGTGACTGAACCACCCAGTTAACCGACTGAGCCACGCAGGCGCCCCAGGAGCTCCCCTATTTAAAGGTCTTCTGAGATCATACTTAGCTCAGTGGGAAAAGAGTTACTGACTGTTTGGTGATGCCTGTCATGGATGTGTGGCAGGGGAGTGGGGGTGGTGGGGGACGGTGCAGGGGTATGTGGGGTAAGGAGTGGGTGGGAGTAGGATTGGAGGGAGCAAGAACCAGTACCTCTTAAGCATCAAACCAATGATAATGCATCTGATGTTGATAATATTGGAGAAAGGGTACCGGATAATTGTTACACTTAAAGAAATCCTTAGTCATTTGTTGGAAACAAATGGTTTCAAAGGTACAAATGTACTATTTACATTTCTTCGCGGAAGGGCGATTGTTTTTCTAAGTACCTAGTCTTCTCCATGATTAAATGAAATGATTAAATAAATCAAGGAAAGAACACAACAGCCTCCTTCCTAGGATACACAGTAACCCTGTATATAAATGCTTCCTGACTCTCTGAACTTTTACAGCTGAACTGGCTGCTTGTGTGATGTGACCTTTTCCTTCCTACATTCTGGTTAAAGCTGAAGCGTTAAGGAACTAGCAAAATTCGTAAAAACTGCAAGTCAGAGTAACTCCGTGTTGGTAGGACGACACTTTGCAAAAGCATCACTTGTAATCACGAAGCTATTATAAAAACGTTTGAAGACGATGGAAGTGCATTAATTCTACCCAAGAGGGCAGACGCAGGAACGCGGCCTAATGCCATCTCCCGGAATGAATTTAATGTGTCAAAAGTTGTTTCGTTTAAAAATAACAAAAATGTCCAAAGATTATATAAGACATTTTAAAATTAAAAGTCTATGTGCTTGGGAAAGGAACAGATCCCTGGGCGGGGGGGGGGGGGGGGGGGGGGAGGCAGCCTTAATGACAAATACAAAGGATCAGATAAGTAACTGGGCTGTGAGGAGAGAGGAGTCAAAATGAACAAAAGATTCTTCTTCGTACCGACTTAGAACATAGCTGTGATGGCTTAGCATAAAATCTTAGGTATTTTGTCTACTTCCAATTCCGTATATCAAATTGCTTTCTAATGCTACAAGAGTGGGAAGCATAAATAAACAAAATGAAGGTTTTAAAAAATGGAGATTTGATTCTGAATCTTTCTAAAATGTTGATAGTAGTAGTGACTTCCATTTATGAATCCTGACCATGTCCCAAGCACTGAGCTAAGCATTTTTTTTTAACATATTACTACCTTTAACACTCAAAATAATCCTTGAAGGCAAGGATTATTGTTGTCCTCAAATGATAGATGAGGAAATCTCCTTTCCTTCAGAGACACACTCCCAAATCCCACAACTGTAATGAAAATAGCCTGTAAATATCCAGGAACAGAATTACGTGAGTCTGGGCTGTCTGTCCAGTGAGCTCTATGGTGTCCATGAGATTCGGGAAACAAGAGAGCCGCAGGTTTGGCTCAGCCCTCAACTGAATCTGTCTGGGCTCCTACCAGCCTCATTCCATCTGCAAAATCTCTTCTCGAAGCATCCAGACACATGACTTATTCTCTCATTTTCATCTTCTCGGGAGACTAATAAATAGCATTGCAAAATTCAAACGTTCCCTTCCAGATCCACCGTTTAGCATGTATCCATCTGGACTGTGTTTCAACGTTTACTCACACACACACACACTTCTTGTTTTCACAACGCTGGAATCACACAGTCCATGATCTGCAACACACTATTATTGTTTGATCAGAGTGCCTATCTTTCCACATCAGTATACATAACTCTTCCTTATTCTTTTTTTTATTATTATTGCTCTGTTCAGTTAGCCGGGATATATATAATGGCACATCATTAGTTTTTGATGAAGTGTTCAACGATTCATTAGCTGCTCATCAGCACACATGCCCTCCTTAGTACCCATCACCTGGTTACCCCATCCCTCCACCCCCTTCCCTTCTGTAACCCTCAGTTTGTTTCCCAGAGTCCAGAGTCTCTCATGGTTTGTCTTTCTCTCTCATTTCTTCCCATTGAGTTTTCCCTCCCTTCCGTGGTCCTCTTCACTAGTCCTTATGTTCCACACATGAGTGAAACCGTATGATAATTGTCTTTCTCTGCTTGACTTATTTCACTCAGCATAATCCCCTCCAGTCCCATCCATGTTGACACAAAAGTTGGGTATTCATCCTTTCTGATGGCTGAATAATATTCCATTCTGTATATGAACCACATCTTCCTTATCCATTCGTTCATGGAAGGGCATCTTGGCTCCTTCCACAGTCTGGCTACAGTGGATATTGCTACTATTCTTCCTTATTCTTTTTGTTTTCTTTTTTAAGATTGTATTTATTTATTTGACAGAGATCACAAGTAGGCAGAGAGGTAGGCAGAGAGAGGGGAAGGCAAGCAGGATCCCCGCTGAGCAGAGAGCCTGATGCAGGGCTCCATCCCAGGACCCTGGGATCACGACCTGAGCGGAAGGCAGAGGCATTAGCCCACTGAGCCACCCAGGTACCCCATCCTTATTCTTTTTGAAGACTGCCTAGAATGTCACTGAATAAATGGTCTTTTATCTATTTAACCATTTTCCCACTGTGCCACATTTTGTGTACCATTTTTGGCTACAGTTTTTTTGCTGTTGTAAGGACACTGCTGGAAACATCCTTGTATGAGTAAGTCCTCCTGCAGTGGAGATGCCCAGAAGTACTGCTGCGGGGGTTGAAGAACTAGGAATGCAAATATTTGATAGACACTGCCCAATAGCCCTCAAACTGACTTTCATAACCCATTTCTTCTGCTCTGCCAGTGTTCCTTTCTTGCTTTGGAACTGGTGTTTCAGCTGTCTGCCTACCCTCCCCCACCCTTATCTGTCTTCTTCACCTTTCCCTCCTCCTTTCCATTCTTCTATCTTCCTTGTCTACCCCCCCCACCTCAGACGACATTTACCCCACCACCCTTTTACCACCTGTTTACTTAACTAGAACACGCCATAAAGGCATATTTAAAATTTTAACTCATTATGAATGAAGTTCTCTGTTTCCACATATTAAATAAATAATCAGATAGTTTTATCTATCTTTCTTTCTTTCTTTCTTTTTTTAAATTTTATCTTTCTTATGTCCTACTTTCTAAGGAAAAAAAAAAAGGTCATATAACACAATATTAAGTTACTTTCAAAGGTAACTTCAGTTACCTTTGATTTCAGTGACCCACGGCAGGGAAAAAATGTTTCACTTTCACCCCAGATACACAACTCTAGGGTACAAAATGTCAAAATACAACCACATAGAAAATGTTAAATTCATTTCATTATCAGAAACTATTTTGGGGACATGACACTGAAACATCCAGATATTTAAACTTTTCAAGTTTTGGAAATGCAATGTCAGTATAGTTAGAAAAAGATATAAAGCTATCATGATCACAGAAAGCCCTTGCAAGAATTGTTGGAGTTTTTTTCCCCCAGCAAATATTTTGAATAGCAAAAAAATAAGCAAGGAGCATCTGTTTGACCTTCATTTCTGCATAACCAGTCTCTCCAAGGACAGGGATCCAGTCATCTCATATCTTTATGTCCCTTTAGAAGTCAGTAAACTGCCCTGGGCAAACACACAGAGGGCAGTTCAAGGCCTTAGAGCACCAGGGAGACAAATCTTGCAGATTTTTAACTTATTTACCCAGGGAAAAAAAAAGAAAAAGTAAAACTTGATTTTTTGTTTCTAAGGTATATGAGAGAAATGCAAAATGCCTAGCTTTGATGGAGAAATAGAAAAAAAAAACATTTATATGGTATACAAAGCAAACAAGAAAGTTAAAGGATAATAGGTAATAAATAGAAAAGTTGAAATTTTGGACTACATAATGCATATACATGTGCATGTATATGTTAGGGGAGGCAAGTTGTTTGTGCTCACTGAAAAAGTCTACGAAATATTGTTATCACTGGGGGTTGGGGATTATAGGTAGCTTTTTTTTTTTTTTTTATTATTCTTGTCTGAACTTCCTAATTTTTCTCTACTGATCAAAGATACCTTATTTTTTAAAAAATCAATAAAAGTTAAAAATATAAATGTTTGTAAAAGACTCAAGATATTTGAAAGTCTTTGCAAAATATATCTAAGATTCTGTCAAACTGCAAGTACCCAACATTTAACTTGGTCAATTTTGTTAGACCCCAAATTTCCACACTTTAACAAGTAAAAGATGGCTCACAGAATTGATAACTCATCCAATAAAATGGAAGTTCCCAGAAATATTCAAGATAATCAAGCAGTTTGGTTGTAGGTATTAAACAATTCAGTATTTGCATGTGATAGTTAATAAGAAGGGTACTTTGCTATTAAGGACTTGCTCCCAAAATATTTTAGGAGCTTAGGAAAATGAATAATTTTAAAGTGATTTAAACCAACACGTACCCCAAGTGGAATTTCTTCACGAACCGTACTGAGTTCGTTATATAAGCTATAGCCGATTTGGCTTGCCAAAGGACAAATGTGTTCAGATGCCAAGGGATGTTTGTAGTTTACACCTTAAATTTACTGCAACTTCAAGGCTATGCACTGCAGCATTATGTATAATAGCAAAAGACTGGAAACAATCCAAATGATCACAACCAAAAAACTGGCCAGATAAAACCACGGTGCATCTATACCACAGCGTACTATGCCAGTGACAAAGGAATGGGCACCACGTTTCCCCCCCATAGCATAATCACTAGGACAAAGGGGGGGACAAAAGGAGCAGGGGGACAAGGTTTATAGTACGGCATCTTTTGGCAAGAAAGGAGGAGGAAAAAAGTAAAAAATACATGTAAACTTAAATTGTCCAAAAATGAAAGGATTGGGGACACCTGGGTGGCTCAGTGGGTTAAGCCTCTGCCTTTGGCTCAGGTCATGATCCCAGGGTCCTGGGATGGAGTCCCACATTGGGCTTCTTGCTCAGCTGGGAGCCTGTTTCTTTCTCTGCCTCTGCCTACAATTCTGCCTGCTTGTGCGCCCTCTCTCTCTCTCTCTGACAAAAAAATAAATAAAAACCTTTTTTAAAAAATGAAATGATTGAAGTGAAAATGAATAATTGAAATAGAATAATCCCCCGCCCCCCAAAAAATTTTTAAGTGGTTACCTCGAGAAGAAGGAAGGGGGCAGGGGGCAAGGTAGAGTAAACAGCCATGGGGATAGAAGCTAGATTTCTAGAACTACTTTACTGGGTAGTTTCGGACTCAGGAACCCTATGAATGTTTTGCATACTTAAATGTTTTAGACAAAAACATTTCCTGGGTCTTGATGGAAGTTTACTTTAGCTAACAAAATCTTTCACTTTACCTACCTTGGAATCTCATCAAAGGAAAGGATGAATCTTTCTGGTTTCATTATTCCTGAAACTGAATTTTTTTACCTATTTGATCTGTTAAGCCAAAAATGTGTATTTCTCACAAGTGTTCATTCCTCACCTTCCAGGTTTTCTGTGCTACAGATAGTTTAGTGTTGGGGGAAAAAAAGTGGGTTTGGGGGAGTTGTTCTTTTATTATTAAGAATAGTTTTGTGTTCCCAGCAAAATTGAGAGGAAGGTATAGAATTCCCACACACCCTTGGGCTGCATACAGATCCACAGCCCCCCTACCATCAACAACCCCCAGCACAGAAGTACAGTTGTTACAATGGATGAACCTACATTGACACCACATTCACCCCAAATCCACAGTTCACGTTATGGTTCACTCCTGGTGTTATACATCCCATAGGTTTGGACAAATGTCTGACATAGACCCATCACTATGCTATCATAAGAGTATTTTCACTGACTTAAAAAAATCCTCTGTGGTCCAGTGACTCATCCCCTTTACCCCACCCTCCGCCCTTGGGCAACCACTGATGTCTCTATAGTTTGCCTTTTCCAGAATGTCATGTGGTTGGAATTAGACAATATGCAGTCTTTCCAAATTGGCTTCTTTCACCTAGTAATAGGCATTTAAGGTTCCTGCCTGTCTTTTCAAGTGGTTTTTAATACACCAGGATCATCCATAAAAGGAACTAACTTCTTATTCTTTCAGACCCTTGTTCTGATGTTTGAAAATAATCACAGAAGCTCATATTTAAAAGATTGTTTACTATATGCCAGGCACTGTAACTTTAAACATTACATACATATTTTCTCATTGGACCTGTCCAATGATCTGCAAGGTAAGTAATCTCATTGTTGTTGTTTTACAGATGAAAAGCTAAAGCATTGAGACCTATCCAAGGTCATGTGTTTTTTCTTAAACAACTTTATTGAGGTATATTCCACATATCATAAAATTCTCTCCATTCAAGTGTTCAATAATTTTTAGTTAACTTTACAAAGTGGTACCACCATCACCATAATATTCCAGAACATCTCCATCCTCCCAATAACATCCCTCCTGCCCATTTGTAGTTAATCCTTGTTCATATCCTGAGCCACAGGCAACCACTCATCTACTTTCTGTTTCTGTATTTCTGAACATTTCTTGTAAGTGAAATCATACCATATGTGGTCTCTTATGTCTGGCTTCTTTCATTTAGCATAATGTTTTTGAAGTTCACTCACAATTAGCATATGTCAGTAGTTCACTGTTTTTTATTGCTGAATAGTATTCCATTGTGTGTGTGTATATACATTATATACATATACATATATATATATTTACAAAGATTTTATATATATGTCTCTTTTATCTTTCCCACTCTTCAGCTGATGGATGTTTTGGTTGCTCCAATTCAGGGCTATTATGAATAACACAAATATGAACATTCATGCGTATTTTTTTTTTGTTTTCCTTTTCCTTTCTCTCTACCTAGGAGTGGAAATGCATATTCTACATTGGTTTTATATTTATCTTTTTGAAACTGCCAAAAGGTTTTCAAAGGGACTGTACTATTTTACATTCCATCAGCAGTGTGTGAGCACTCCTATCTCTCCACACCTTCACCAGCATTTGTTACTGTCTTCTTTCTTACAGCCATTCTAGAGTGTGAAATGGAATCTCAGTGTGGTTTTTGTTTGCATTTCCCTAATGACTAATCATGCTGAGCATCTTTGCTTAGTCATTCTTCTCTCTGTGTGTGTGTGTGTGTGTGTGTGTGTGATGCTTGTTTATATCTTTGCCCTTTCTTTTTTGATTTGGTTATTTATCTTATAACTCAAACGTGCTTGTATGTTTGTAAATTCTTTTTTTTTAAATTTAGCATATAATGTATAATTTGCCCCAGGGGTACAGGTCTGTGGATCATCAGTCTTACACAATTCACAGCTCTCAACATAGCACATACCCTCCCCAGTGTCCATCACACAGCCACCCTATCCCACCCCGGTCACTTCCCAGCAACCCTCAGTTTGTTTTCTGAGACCAGGAGTCTCTTAAGGTTTGTCTCCCTCTCTGGTTTCCTCTTGTTCCATTTTTCCCTCCCTTCCCCTATAATCCTCTGTCTTATTTCTCAAATTCCTCAAATCACTGAGATCATTTGATAATTGTCCCTTTCTGATCAACTTACTTATTTCACTTAGCATAATACCCTCTAGTTCCGTCCACCTCTTTGCAAATGGATGTTTGCAAATTCTTAATACAAGTCCTTTATTGGATATGTGTTTTGCCAATATTTTCTCCCAGTCTTATTCCTGTCTTTTCATTTCCTTAATGGTGTCTTTTTGAAGGGCAAAAAAAATTTTTGAATTTTGATGAGATCTAAATTATCATTTTTTTCCTTTTACCGACTATGTTTTCTTTGTATTGTACCTAAAAATCTTTGCCTCATTCATGATCTTGACGATCCTCTTGCACATTTTTTTTCCTAAGAGTTTTATTGTTTTAACCCTTGCATTTAAGTCTCTAATCCATTTTAAGTTAATTTTTGTGTATGATATTAGGTGAAAGTCTAAGCTTAGCTCTTGCATGTGGATATCTACTTATCTTGGTCCCTTTTGTTGAACAGACTATCCACTTCCCAGTAAATTTCCTTGGCATCTGTAAAAAATGCTGTACTTGTTTATTAGTTCTAATAGTGTGTGCATGCATGCGTGTGTGCGTGTGTGTGCACGCACGTGTGTGTGTGTGTGTGTGTGTGTGTGTGTGTGTGTGTGTAGAATGTGTAGTTATATAGAATATTCTAAATACAGGGTCACATCATCTGTCAATTAAAAAAAAATTTTTACATATGATCTCCCTGATATGAGGAAGTAGTGATGCAACATGGGGGCTTAAGTGGGTAGGAGAAAAATAAATGAAACAAGATGGGATTGGGAGGGAGACAAACCATAAGTGACTCTTAATCTCACAAAACAAACTGAGGGTTGCTGGGGGGAGGGGGGTTGGGTGAAGGGGGGTGGGGTTATGGACATTGGGGAGGGTATGTGCTTTGGTGAGTGCTGTGAAGTGTGTAAACCTGGCTATTCACAGACCTGTACCCCTGAGGATAAAAATATATGTTTATAAAAAATAAAAAGTTTAAAAAAATTTTTTACTTCTTTCCTTCCAATCTGCATGTCCTTTATTTCTTTTTCTTCCCTGGTTTCACTGGCTAGAACTACCAAGACCATGTTTAAAAAAAAAAAAAACTGACAACAGATATCATTGCTTTGGTCCTCATGTTAGGAAGAAAGCATTCAGTCTTTCACCATTTAGTGTGATTTTTCAATGATGCCCTTTTCATTGATTTTTTTTTTCCTAAATGCCCTTTAACTGAAGAAGTTCCCTAATACTCCAAGTTCGCTAAGAGTTTTATTTGTTTGCTTTATCACATAGGATATTGAATATTGGCAAATGCATTTTCTGTGCCCACTGAGATGATCATATGTTTTTTTCTGTATTACCTTTGTTGATTTTTAGGTCTTAAACCAACCTTGCATTCCTGGGATAAATCCTACTTGATCATGGTGCATAATCTTTTTGGTATATTATTGGATTTGGCTAATATTTTATTGAGGATTTTCAAATCTGTATTTATATGCAGTATTGGTCTTTAGGTTTCCTTTCTTATGATGTCTTTTTCATGCCATGGCATTTGTGTGATACTGGTTTCAAAGAGTGAGTTGGGAAGATTTCATTGTCTTTTATTTTTTAGATGAGTTTGTGCAGTATGGGGATTATTTTTTCTGTAAATAGTGAAATTTAATAAAATTGACCAGTGAAACTGTCTAGCCCAGGATTTTTTCTGTGCAAAAATTTTTGATCACTCATTCAATTTATTTACTTATTATAGGTTCATTTTGTTTTTTAAAATTTCTACTTCAGGGCGCCTGGGTGGCTCAGTGGGTTAAGCCGCTGCCTTCGGCTCAGGTCATGATCTCAGGGTCCTGGGATCGAGTCCCACATTGGGCTCTCTGCTCAGCAGGGAGCCTGCTTCCTCCTCTCTCTCTCTGCCTGCCTCTCTGCCTACTTGTGATCTCTCTCTCTGTCAAATAAATAAATAAAATATTTAAAAATAAATAAATAAATAAAAATAAAAATAAATAAAATTTCTACTTCAGACAGTTAGCTTGTGTCTATCTAGGAATTTGTCCTTTTCATCCAATTTATCAAATTCGTTTGTATAAAATTGGCCCTCAAAGTCACATGATTTTAAGGAGTGACTCTTGGATTTAAACAAAAGAAGGTCTACATTCTCTTACACCATACACAAAGATAAACTCAAAATGGATAAAAGACCTCAACGTGAGACAGGAATCCATCAGAATTCTAGAGGAGAACGTAGGCAGTAATCTCTTCGATATCAGCCACAGCAACTTTTTTCAAGATATGTCTCCAAAGGCAAAGGAAACAAAAGTGAAAATAAACTTTTGGGACTTCATCAAAATCAAAAGTTTCTGCACAGCAAAGGAAACAGTCAAAAAAACAAAGAGGCAACCCACGGAATGGGAGAAGATATTTGCAAATGACAGTAAGACAAAAGGTTGATATCCAGGATCTATAATGAACTCCTCAAACTCAACACACATGAAACAGGCAAACATATCAAAAAATGGGCAGAAGATATGAACAGACACTTCTCCAGTGAAGACATACAAATGGCTATCAGACACATGAAAAAATGTTCATCATCACTAGCCCTCAGGGAGATTCAAATTAAAACCACATTGAGATATCACCTTACACCAGTTAGAATGGCCAAAATTAACAAAACAGGAAACAACATGTGTTGGAGAGGATGTGGAGAAAGGGGAACCCTCTTACACTGTTGGTGGGAATGCAAGTTGGTGTAGCCTCTTTGGAGAACATTGTGGAGATTCCTCAAGAAATTAAAAATAGACCTTCCCTATGACCCTGCAATTGCACTCCTGGGTATTTACCCCAAGGATACAGATGTCGTGAAAAGAAGGGCCATCTGTACCCCAATGTTTATAGCAGCAATGGCCATGGTTGCCAAACTATGAAAAGAACCAAGATGCCCTTCAACGGACGAATGGATAAGGAAGATGTGGTCCATATACACTATGGAGTATTATGCCTCCATCAGCAAGGATGAATACCCAACTTTTGTAGCAACATGGATGGGACTGGAAGAGATTATGCTGAGTGAAAGAAGTCAAGCAGAGAGAGTCAATTATCATATGGTTTCACTTATTTGTGGAGCATAACAAATATCATGGAGGACAAGGGGTGTTAGAGAGGAGAAGGGAGTTGGGGTAAATTGGAAGGGGAGATGAATCACGAGAGACTATGGACTCTGAAAAACAATCTGAGGGGTTTGAAGTGGCAGGGGTTGGGAGGTTGGGGGAGCCAGGTGGTGGGTATTATAGAGGGCACGGATTGCATGAAGCACTGGGTGTGGTGAAAAAATAATGAATACTGTTTTTCTGAAAATAAATAAATTGAAAAAATTTTTAAAAATGAAGGTCTAATTCATACCTTCAACCTTTACTATGATGCATGCTGCCTCCCATTCATTTCTTACTCAATATGCTGGTGGAGAAACCAGGCATCCAATGGCAGGCATGACAATGTTCATTCAGCCCAGTTCTCAGAAGTCATAGCAATGACTTGATCCATCTACCAGGCACATGATGTGCAAAATAAACTGGAACATATACTTTACAAATGGATCCTCTTGGCTTTAAAATTCTTCCTAGATGTTTTCCAATGTGACTTCTTGACTATGCTCTGAAGTCAAAAAGCCCAAAAATCATTAGGGTCTGTGGAACCCAATGTCGTTGAGCAGGAGCGGAGTTCAAACATAATATGTGCAATAGTGAGCATTGTCTGTGATGAGGGCTTTTCATGGGCAGTATATGCTCCTGTGTTTAGTAGTTTTCTGTATTCCCATTACCTAAATGGAAAAAAACCTACTTGTAAGTAAACGGAAAAATGCAAATTCCAGAATTTTGCGGTTAAGACATTAAAGACCATCTAAGCTAATTCTATTTTTAATAGATAAAGAGAACAAAAACCCTAAGATGGAAATGGCTTTTGTGAAGGTCACCGAGGCACTTGATGGCAAGGTCTTCATTGAAAGGTAGTCAGGAAAACAGATGTATGGAGGAGAAAAAAGACAAGGAAAGTTGTTCAGGATGGCATGGTTATTTTCTCGGTGCATCACCGTCTTTTAACTCTGGGATGATTTTAAAATAACTATAGGCATATTTAAGAATCTCAAATGTATAGTATTAATATTTTTCAGGTTAAGAGGTCCGTGCATTTTTGGCCTTTTATGTATTTATGTTTAAGAGAATTCAGCCTAATGAAGCGAGAGGTCATCCTTGTGATTCTAATTTTAAATGTGTGCTTGATTTAAGCTTGTGATTTTAAGTTCAAATCATAATAAGTTTATTATGGAACTGAATAATTCAATAGAACTGAAGGCTGAACATATTTATAAGTTTAATGTATTAGATTTAAAAGAGTTATTTAAGTATTTAAGGAGATTTTGTTAAGCCAGACAGTTATAGTACTTAAAAGGAAATTGAATATATTAAATTTTTAAAAACAGTTTAAAAAGAGTTTAACCAAGTTTGTAAATAGGACCAAACATTAATCAAAGGCCCCTTAAAAGTGACTTGTATGCGAAATAGGCTTACATGAAAAATAATAAGATTTCTAATATAAACTTAAAAGCCTAAGAAATACAAGAGTTATTTTTATTCTAACTTTAATGTATCAAAGATTAAAAATCATGTTACTTATCAATAATCTCCTTTGTGCATAAAAACTACCAATGAGGACCTTAAAAATCATTTAACAAGTAGGAGAAGTTTATCTCTTGGTTTAGATAGGCTGTCATTTAACAGGCAAGTATGAAGTGCTTACTGTATACCAGACACTATGCTGGGTGCCAAAGATTGAGGAGTTCAAAAGCTTCTCACGGCAGTGCTCACATGAAAGTTTTAAAAGCTAACCTGTACTGGTATTAGCCAGGCAACCAAAAGTAGGGAGTTCTTAGCATTCTCCATAAAGTAAAGCCCTATTCCTATGCCAGGATACCATTTTGAAACAGTAGAACATAACAAAAATAGGGATCAATATTTGGCTTTTGAGTTTCAAAAACATCTCCTTACATTAGTCAAAAGATTTGCAAGAATGTATGGTAGGGAACAAGGGAATGGCTTATCCCACCCAACAGTACTCGCTCTCTCCTGCTCCAGAATTCCCCAAGCTGGGAGGGAAGGAGCAAGTGGGAAAAAGATGGGGCGGGGGGTGGGGCAGGTGCCGATACATCCCTTGAGAAGGGGACCCTGTACCCTATCGTTGTGACCAAATGCCTGGTGAAGAGGAAGACAGATCTCCTCTAGATAATTTAGGATATTTGAGAAAGGAAGAGCAATGCCCTTGTCCCCAGGGAGCTCCTAGGTCACAAAACCCAGAGTTCCCCAGGGCCCGTGTGGCAAGGTTTGTCTGGACAGAGTGATCCTTACCCAGTGGCTTGGAAACAGCAACATGATCCCAGGTGGCTCTGAAGGACACAGAGGTGTCATGTCCCCAGCCAAGTGTGGGACTGGCGTACGGACACTGAGCCGAGCATCCTCCATGCCTAGCTCATCCCCCCCGGGGGACAATGGCCCGAGGACGGAGGCGGTGTCCGGATCTGTACTGAATGCATGAAGAAACCCGGGCTCTGAAGTAAATGACGTGCTCAAGGACACATGGCTCGACAGCAGTTGCAGTGAGGACTGGAACACATCCCTCTAACTCGTATGTTCTGCTGCTCTCCCATTAAATTATATAGAATACCTATCCGCTTTCCTGGGAGATGGATGAGGTGGTGAGACCTGTCTTCATCCCTCGTAGCACGCAGAGAATGGCAGCACGCCAAAGGCAAGAACCTAAGCAGAGGAAAAGATAATTCGGGCCCTGACTCAGCATTGTTCTTGATGACAGTTAAGCTAATGGAAGCTATAAAACAAAGCCAAGAAAATTCTTTTTCACTCCCTTTGCTAAATAGGATCTGGCTGCTTGGGGGTCATTAAAAGGCTCTGGCACGGACCGTTGCATGAGCCCCACACCGCCCTTGAGCCCTTCTCGGCATTCCACCCCTCAGTCTGCCTAGTTGCACACGGAGAACCCCACAGGAGAGGGGGCGAGGGATTTACCTTGAAGAGGGAGATAAACTTGTGAGCATATTGTTAAGAGAAAAAACCGTTACAAACAGGGCACGTAGAAGGATCCGGTTTTGGCTACTGTGTGCACGTGGATGCGTTTGCACAAAGAATGGGCTCTCTCCCGGCAGTGGAATGATGGGTAATTCTTCTGGCTGCAGCGCTGTGGAGCTAGGGGGTTAAGACCCAAGGCCCCGTGCCAGCTGGCCTGCTTCTGAGTCCTCACTCTGCCTCTTCTTGGCTTGTAGGACATCAGTGAGATGACTGAAGCTCTCAGGGTCTCGGGGTTTTCATCTGTGACATAAGGGTACTTGCAGAGCCACTCTCACTGGGCTGTTAGGAGGATTCTAGCAGTTGTCCCTGAACTGTGCTCAACATATTGTTTGGCCGTGTGGCAAGCACTCAGTTAGTATATGGGAAGAATTCCTCTCCCTTCTGTGAGAGACCATAATCCAGTGAGAGACCATAATTCCTGGTTTCATACCCACTTTACAGACCACCTGACCCTCCCTCCTTCTCCAGCTGTGGAGTCCCAGAACCACGATGGTGAAACTCAGTCCAGAGCCCAGAGCTCCAACCATTCTGGTCTCCCTCTACCCCTTCAGGGACCTCTCCCCCCGCCTCCCCCTCCAGTATCTTCTGAACAAGGGTGCCTGCGGGGGTCTCTCTTGTCCCTTGTCAGTGCCCTCAGGTGCTGGGTGCTCAGACAGGGAGAATCTGGCTGGGAACAGCCGCGTCAAGGAAATCCAAACAAACCCCGTCAGATACTCCTAATCTGAAAGGAAGTCTGGGTTCCACCTAATTGAAGGCACTGACAAAGTAAAACTATTACATTGTTTTAAGAATCATGTCACAAATCTATATTCTAAAGAGAAATATTGTATCAGATTGAAAGAGAAGAGAGAATCAAGACACAGCAAGACAGACTTACCTCCATGTGAAGGTTTGTTTTTTACTCTGAGTCACAGGGGCATTAGACAAGGAGAAACCGAATTCCATGAGACCGATTTCAGGCACTAGGACCGTGCATAAACTGTTCTTTGAACTTGTGCCTCAGCAGGGGGGTGAGAGAAAACAAGACAAGACTAAAGGTGACTTGAAGTTCTTAAGAACTGTAAGCCTGAGGGCTATAGACGTAGAGAGACTTCGGTTTAAACACCCACTTCTTTACTTGCTGTGTAACCATGGGCAAGTTATCTAACTTCTCTGAGTCTTGGATTCCTTACATGAATGATGAGGACAATCCCTAACTCACAGAGTAAATGTAAGAATTGTAAAAAACAGTACATATATGATAGCCTCTTCCTTACTTAGAAAACTACATCCCGGGGCACCTGAGTAGCTCAGTTGGTTAAGTGTCCAACTCTTGATTTCGACTCAGGACATGATCTCAAGGCCATGAGATGGAACCAGGTGTTGGGCTCTGCACTCGGTGGGGAGTCTGCTTAAGATTCTCCCCCCTCCCTCTCCCTCTGCCCCTTCCTGCCCTGCTCTCTCTCTCTCTCTTCCTCTCAAATAAATAAATAAATTTTTAAAAAAGGAAAAGAAAACTGCATCCTAAAATCAATTAGCAATTTCTGCTTAAGGCTTATGAATTTCATTTGATGATAATTTGGCTCCGAGGAAAAAGAGTATACACAAAACCTGGAACATGAAATTATCCCAATTTAGATTTAAATCCTATGTCTGTTATTCACTTCCTTATAACCTTGAACAAGTTGCCTCAGTTTCCTCAAGTGTACACTAGGACTCATAGTAGTAATTAACTCAAAGGGGTTAAAGATAAAATTTGTGAAATATTTGGCATGATCCCTAACATTCTAAAAATGTTGGCTATTTACCTTTGGTTTTATTTCCATTTTCGTGAGAATTATTCGTATAATTACCTTGTACCTTTCTTTCAATTTATGCCTAAAGATTTTTCCATTTCACAGCATGGCACATTTCCACTGCAACAACTTAAGCCACGTAATCTTGGATGGGAGAAAAAAAAAAAAAAAAATATATATATATATATATATATAGAGAGAGAGAGAGAGAGAGAGAGAGATGTTTGCTTAGATGAAACTGACAGAAGAAACGGACATGAAAATAATAGAGGAAAACAGTTTCTCCATTTTAAAAGCACCTGACCCAGTCTAAGACAGCTCAAAGGGTCCATCTGCAGACTAAAGTGAAGAGATCACAAATATGTCCAGTAGAAAATTACTACTCAGTCTGCTCAGAGAGAGTCTATAAAGCTCCTGGCAGCCCAGTTAATTGTGGGTGAGGAGGGAATAGATGTTTGTTAAGCGCCGAGGACTACACTTGTATTCTCTGGCTTACCAGTCCTATCACCAGGTCCAGGCACATCACAACTAAAGCCGAGCACAGTGGGGTTCTTTGTTCTCTTTGGATCTTTTAACAGAGCCCAACTCGTCAATTTCTCTCAATAACCCTTCAACGTAGGATTTGTCATCATCTATTAAACAGAGAACCGAGGCACAGAGAAACTAAGTAGATCTGCCCTGGGTCACACAACTGATAAGTAACAGAGGCAGAATTTAACCCCAGCACTAAATTACATGGTCATGTTAGTCAAAAAGCTATACCATGCAAGTGAATCAGCAATGGGTTGGCCACTCTGGGAGAATACTATATGTGAGATTTCTATAGTGATTATGACACATCTTGAGGGGAGGGGATGGGGGGGTCGCAAGAGAAATCTGGCCACTGTAAATATTACTATTATTATTGTTATTGGACTAGGTAATACATTCGTGTAGTTCAAAATTCAGAAGGTACAATAGATATCCAATAAGCACCTTCTATCTCTGCCCATGCAGTCAGCATCTTGCCCTGGAGAAAAGTGTGCTATTAGTTTCTTGGATATCTTTCCAGAAATTTCTCATGCATATACAAGCAGAGAAATACACACACACACACACACACACACACACACACACACACACACATTCAAGGCTGTATGTTATTCACACATATCTGCACCTTGCTCTTCTCCCGGGACCCTGTCCTAGAAACCACTCCACATACACAGCTTCCTCATTTCTTTGTGAGGACGGCCACATACTCCATTGTGTGATTCGCCCCCCACAGATATTTAGATTGTTGCCAATAACGCAGCCATGAATAACTGTCTGTAGGTTATTTTTCATGTTTGGGACTACATCTGATAACATCCCAGAAGTGGACTTCTGGGTTAAACACTATATGTATTTGCTAGGTATTGTCTTCTTCCCCTCTGCAAAGATCACCCAAATTTCAAAATATGTAATCCCTGTTATTCTTATTTATGAGTGTCTGGATCTGTTTGATTAAAGTGTCCTTAAAATTTCCACTGCTTATCTGCATGACCGGAGATGCTGACAAAAGGGCAACTTCCAAGCATAGCTCGTAAATTCAGATTTTTATTTTCATCAAAAGTGTATTTCCCACTGACCAGTCACACGGCCAACAAGGCAGACAGCACCCCCTGGAGTTGTGCACAACTGTATGTGGCGGCCCTGGTTCTGCTTGAGATTTCATTTAGAAGTGTGGGAGAGGAGATGTTCTATTTCGTGCAAAATATATTTAAGCCCCCTCCAGCCCCACAGTAAAAACAGGGAGTAACTTATTGATGCTGCCTGATGTTCATTGTGATGGCTTTCCTTCTGAGAGCCTGCAAACTTCCAGGACATTCTTACAGCAATCTCAGATGACCTAGCTGAAATGACACATTAAACCCTGCACCAACAGGAAGGCCAGATGTTCGTGGCATCTCGTCCTTGCCAAAGAACAGAACGCGGAGTGATCACTGACTCTACCAGCTTTTGACCCCTGGATGTTAAATCATCATCCATAGGAAGTTAGATGGTAGTACCCAGAGAGCCCTGTCTTGGAGATGGAAGGGGTCAGTTTAGCGGAGCTTAGCTTCATTAGACTAAGGTACATTCACAAGCATTTATCACTCATCCTGTGTGATACCTAGAATGAGCTGTGTTTTGCTTTTCGGCGAGCATCCCAATATCCTAAATTAGACTGGAGGTCAAGCTATATCCACGGGCCTGGGCCAGCAGAGGAGGATGCTCAGGGAATTGGAAGGATCTTTTACACTTCCAGCGGGACAGCTTGGCCAACGGGGTGTTGGAAATGAGATGCTGCGGAGGCTGCCGTGTTCACTCCTCCCTTATCTCCAGCATCTTATCTTTGCCTTCACAGAAGAGTGACCACAAAGGAAGTGCCAGGAGGCCGGCGGGAGCTAAAGCCCCGTGGATGGAGAAGGATTGTGTCTAATCCCCAGCAGCCGCAAGAGCTCAGCGCTAGTGATAAAAAAGAGATCTAGCGGTAATCCAGCCTCTCAACAAAGAGACTTACCATCCTGAGGGGTGAGATCCACTCAGCCGTGCAGGGTCATCAGCGGATCTAATCCAGCCAAGCCTGTGGACAGATCGAGTAAGTCACTCTAAACGGCTCTCGGCTGGGGTTTCTGGGACTGATCACATTTTAAGAGAGTGAATGAAAAGAGGTAAACTGACTCTCTGGCCTGATTTTATGGGACTTTCCTATCTTAAAGGTACAGTTTATTAAATAAACCAAGTATGCCCACTGTGCTGCTAACCTAAATGCAACCGTTGCTCCCAGGTCTGGAAGCCTGTCCTGCTCCACCGTCGTTTCCCGGCGTTGCTGTGTCATGTAGCGACACCTAGTGGGAGAAAGAAGGGGAGCAGGAACCTGACAACATTTGTGCTTTGGGTGACTCTTTGGATGAAGGTTACAGAAAATGTACCTTGGGGTGGGGCACGAGGTCCTGTTTAAAAGCTCTTGTGAGTTTCCTTCCTTGCTGGTAACAAATGGAGCCTTTTCTCCTTTTAAAATATTTACGATCTGAATAAGGTGGAGAGGTGTGATGTCGGTAAACCCTGCTCTGTCCAAAACACCACCCCCACAGAAATGACACTCCTCTGAAGCCCAGGAGAAGCCCAGAATCCAGCCATGCAAAGACTGGAATGCCTAAGGCAGGTAAAGCAAGTAGCCCCGCGGCTGGTAAGGGGGGGGGGGGTTAAGGAGAGGTGTGCTAAGAAACAGCCTATTTAGTCGCATACTAGGGAAGCTGGAAAAACTTCTCTGCTTCCCAAATATTTCTTTCCTCGCCCCTCTATATCAGTGCCTGGATTTCCATCTTTGTAGCTCATTCCTTTGGCACTGGAAAACTTTCTGCAGCCCTTAATAACACAGGCCAAGTGCAAATCACTGACACGGGTAATAGTTAGAGCTGTGCTGACCTTCTGAGGAAGGTAGAGCTGAGACCAACTGACTTACAAAGAAGCTAGAAGGGGAACTGAGACATGGGATCCAAACTGGATGACCTCAAGAGTTCCTTGTATGGTTACAGCAACTAGAGGAGGTCTAGACTCTGAGGAAAATGGAGCAAACACAGTGGTGGGGAGAAAGATAGAGCCTGGGGGTGGGAACGACAAGAATTAAAATGAGAGGAAAGGTAGGAGGAACTCAAAACCCTTTGTCATCTCCAGATTGTGGTCACGCATAGCACTTTGGACACCAAACACATACTACCTTTTAAATACCACCTTTCCAGCTCCCTGAGACCAGCTAAGTGTCCTGTAATTCCACTCAATTCTCACCCTGTCTACCTGGAGTAGTATCCGTCTCACAAGACTACCCCACTTCAGATGCCGGTCAAGTCCCGGGTTATCACTTCCAACCAACTGACAATATATTCCGGGGTTCCCACAACCTCTCCTCGGGCTCAATAACTCACCAGAACATCTTGCAGAACTCAGGAAACACTTTACTTACTTTTATTATAAAACACTTTTATTATAAAACACTTTTATTATAAAGGATATTATAAAGGATACAGCCTTTATAATATAAATGAACAGGCAGATGAAGGGGTACGTATGACCAGGTCTAGAAGGGGCTGGAGCACAGGTGCTTCTTTCCCGTGGAGTTGGGGCAGGCCACCCTCCCAGCATGTGGCCAAGTTCACCAATCCAGAGGTTCTCTGAGCCCCATTTTTAGGGAGCTTTACGAAGGTTCTCTTACTATAAGCACATCTGATTAATCAGTCATTGGCTATCATTGGCCATCAGTGATTAAGCTCAGTCTCTAGAGGTCAGGGAGGGGGACTGAAACCTCCAATCCTCTTATCGTGTCTGGTCTTTCTGGTATGAAGACCAGCCCTCATACGGACATGGTGTAGGAGCCACCAGCCACCAGTCATCTCAATAGCGTACAAAGGACACTCTTGTTGAGGTGGGAAACAAAGACAAAGGAAAAATTAAATTTCCTTACTACCTATGACCCACTGACAAGTCCTGGAAACAGGCAGAGTTGACATTCCTCTAGGAACGCAGCTGCCTCAATGTTAACACTTTGCTAAGGGCAAAGGCAATCTTAGACCAACCCCCAGTAAGTTAGACTTACTCCCTGTAAGTCTATTTTAACCTATAAAAATTCCTTTGGAAACTTCCTTTATCTCTACTCCCCAAGATATATGTTGTCAGTCATACCCCAAGAACGTGACCACCGATATACATCTGAAGGGTCTTGTGACTAAGGTTTTATTAGATAACAATAAATGAACTTTTCCTATCAACAACTAGTCCCCTCAAGGTCCAGGAAACTTTGCTTCCAAAACTCCTTAGAGACGTTCATCCTCCCTAATCTCCTTCCAGCTTGAAAGTCTGTAATTGTCCACTCCTCCTTAAGTAGGGGACAGGCAGGGCTAGGTAGAGGACTAGGCGATCAGGCTCACAAAAACCACAAAAATGTGGAGGTATGAGAGAACCAGAGATAAGGGAACAAACCTGACCACCCTGCCCTAAGTGTCAGAGGTGCAGGCTTGTTATAACAGCTACTTGGGACAGACAAAGAATTACCCTACCCTAAAAAAAAAGTAAGCCAGTGAAGGTCTTATCACTAGTCCTTCCTCAATGGTGCTATCAATACAGACGTTAGAAGGATTTAAGGTCCGGGGCTAGCCTTCAATAAAAGACCAACCCCAAAAGCCCTCAGTGACAACCCTGTTGGGACCCCTGTCACTCCTGAGGGCTTTTTTCCCTCCTGTACCCTGGTCTAGAAGGGGCTGGAGCACAGGTACTTCTTTCCCATGGAGTTGGGGCAGGCCACCCTCCCAGCATGCGGCCAAGTTCACCAATCCAGAGGTTCTCTGAGCCCCATTTTTAGGGAGCTTTACGAAGGTTCTCTTACTATAAGCACATCTGATTAATCAGTCATTGGCTATCTGAAAAAACCCTACAGTTTTAATAAAAACTGTATCACTTTACTCACTCTCCTTTGTCCACGAGGTTTCATTCTTCAATTCTGTAAGATAAGCACCTAGCCCTGGTGCTTCGTCAGGATCCCAGTGCATCTCTTTCTGCCCATGGGTCCTGTCCCTGTGCTTTAAGAAAACCACCTTTTTGCACCAAAGACATCTCAAGAATTCTTTCTGGGCCCTGGGCTTCAAACCCTAAGGTCTTTCCTACATCGTTGTCGCTCCTGAGATTCCAAAGGTTTGAGAAGCTGTGTGCCAGAAAGTTGGGACGAAGCTCGATCATGTATTTGTTATTATATCACACCCCCTCACAGTCCCACTCAGGTTTCCAACTTTAAAGTACTCCAAGATAGTTGTTTTTTAAAAAAACAAAAACAAAACTATTACAGTGAGTTTTGGAAGGTCCAAACTATTCAGCGGACCCTTTTATTTATTTATAAAAACAGAAAAACGTCCTTCAGAAACTGAAGAGTATCATCACCCCAGAAAGAATTCGTGGACCATTTAAGCCACGAGGCATTATTTGGGCAATTAGAATTGCAATTCAGGAGACTTGCGGTCTGGGAGAAACCGGGAAAGACCAAGAAGGGATGGAATTACAGAGGAATGAATGACCGTCTCTGCAAACCAGGGATCGAAACTCAATTAATGGGGATTGGTTGGGTTCATATGCAAATGAGAGGCTGAAAATGGTCAAATCGAATTGGCTCTTTTCCGAGTGAAAAAGGCAAAAGAAGCCAACTCCATAGAATACCAAAGATCCAGGTGTTATGGGGAAGAAGGAGTCCAGGGTTGGCTGAGGGCTGGCCGCGGGCAAGAAGTTCATGTTCCTCTGACGGGGACAGGCAAAACTCCATCCTCCCTTACGGCCTCCTGACCCTCTTTTAAAAGACATGTAGCTAGGTTTGCTTGCTCTATTTTGAAATCTCTTTTTTTTTTTTTAAGATTTTATTTATTTAGACAGATCACAATGGGCAGAGAGGCAGGCAGAGAGAAAGGAGGAAGCAGGCTCCCCGCTGAGCAGAGAGCCCGATGCGGGGCTCGATCTCAGGACCTGGGATCATGAACCTGAGCTGAAGGCAGAGGCTTTATGCCACTGAACCACCCAGGCACCCATTTTTACAATAGACCTGTGAATTGTATAAAATATTTGAGTCTGAAAATATATAAAAGAATAATGATCAAAAGTGATTTCTCTCAAGATGCAAGTTTGTCTTAACATACAAAAATCGGGGGTGCTTGGGTGGCTCAGTTGATTAAGCGGCTGCCTTCTCCTCAGGTCATGATCCCAGGGTCCTGGGATCAAGTCCCACCTCAGGCTGCCTGCTTAGCAGAAAGCCTGCTTCTCCCTCTCCCTCTCCCTCTGCCTGCCACTCTGCCTACTTGTGCTCTCTTTCCCTCTGTCAAATAAATAAATAAGTCCTCCTTAAAAAAATACAAAAATTAATTGATGTAATTCACAATATTAAGAAAATATTAAGATAATAAGAGATAATAATAATAGATAATTACCTTAATAGATAATTAAGAAAATAAGAGAGAAAATCCATATAATCATTTCAACATATGTAGAAAAAGCCCTCAACAAAATCCAATTCATGTTTTTTTTCACAACTCAGAAAATTAGGAATAGAAGCCCACTTTCTCAAGTGGGCTTCTATTCTATTTTATCAAGATAAAATAAGTTTATCTACAATAAATCTACAGATAAGACCATTCTTTTTCTTTTTCAAGTTTCTTAACAATTTACTTATTTTTCTGTGCACTACTTTTTTATATCTTCTCTTCCTTTCCTTCTTTCTTTACTATTTTCGTTTTTTTCTTTTCTTCTTTCCTTCTTTTTTTATTTAATTTCAAGTTCATGAACATACAGTGCAGCCCTGATTTCAGGAGCAGAATCGAGTGGCTCACTACCCACATGCAACACCCAGTGCCCCTCCCAACAAGTGCCTTCTTTAATGCCCATCACTCATTTAGCCCTTTCCCCCACTCCCCTCCCCTCCAGCAACCATGTTCGTTCTCTGTATTCAAGTCTCTTATGGTTTGCCTCCCTCTTTGTTTTTATCTTATTTTATTTTTCCCTCCCTTCCCCTGTGTTCATCTGTTTTGTTTCTTAAATTCCACACATGAGTGAAATCATAGTATTTGTCTTTCTCTGACTGACCGACTTTGATTAGCGTAATACCTTTTGGGGTGTTGCAAATGACAACATTTCATTCTTTGTTGATTGCCAAGTAATAGTCCAGAGTGTGTGTGTGTGTGTGTGTGTGTGTGTCCTTTATCCATTCATCAGTCAATGGACATTTGGGCTCTTTTCGTAATTTGACCATTGTTGATAGTGTACCGCAAGGTTTCAGATCATTCTTAGTAGTGAAATATTAAGACGAAGATTATGAACAAAATAAGGATGTGTCTTCTCACATTTATTCACCAAGGTACCAGAAGTCCTAGCCTGTGCGATAAGGCAAGGAAAAAGAAATTAAAAGGCATAGATTGGAAGGGAAGAAGCGAAACGGTCTCTACAGAACATGCTTGTTTACGAAGGAGTTCAGAACATGCAGCCCCAAACTACGCCATTTTGCTATATTGACTATTTTGAGCTGAACACTTTTGAGAAACAACAGATGTGGGAAGGGTTCTCTGACCTCTCTCTTTGTATCTAAAAGCACATTATAAATTTTCCAGTAAAACTACCCTATGTCAGGAAGAAAACATGCTTATTACCAGACACTGGGAAGGACCACAAATAAAAACCTACTAAAGGGGCGCCTGGGTGGCTCCGTCAGTTAAGCAGTTGTCTTCAGCTCGGGTCATGATCCCAGCGTCCTGGGATGGAGTCCTGCTTCTCTCTCTACCTCTGCCTGCCACTCTGCCCACTTGTGTGCTCTCTCTCTCTCTCTCTCTCTGACAAATAAATAAAATCTTAAAAAAAAAAAAACTACTAAAACAAGCTTATCTTCTAGTAGCTTCCCTCCAAATATCCATAGGCACTCTCCCACAATTTACTGCCCCTTCACCAAGCCCCTTTGCCTTATTACAACCCCACAATTTATTGTTTTTCTTTAAAAGGGTATGCAAGATTTGGGTCCTAATGGCTTCCTCAAGTCTTCATTTTCCTCCTGAAGATACTTGTATACACGTAAAAATATGAAATAAAATGTGGGTTTTTTTCCTGTTAATCTGTCTTCTATCGGTTTAATCCTTAGGTCCAGCACAGAACCTAAGAGGGTAGAAGGAAGACTTCTTGTAAGATCTCTATAGTGAAAACCATGACACACTCTGAGAGAATTTAAAGATAACTGTACCATGCTCAACAGATTGGAGGATTCAGTCTTATTAGCATGTGAATTCTTCCCACACTGATCTATAGATTTAACACAATTTCAGTTATAGTTCCAGCAGCCTTTTTTTTTTTTTTTTTTGTAGAAATTGAAAAGCTGAGTCTAAAATGTATATAGAAGTGGAAAGGACTGGGACCCCTGGGTGGCTCGGTGGGTTAAGCCGCTGCCTTCGACTCGGGTCGTGATCTCAGGGTCCTGGGATGGAGCCCCGCATGAGGCTCTCTGCTCAGCAGGGAGCCTGCTTCCCTCTCTCTCTCTCTCTCTCTGCCTGCCTCTCCATCTACTTGTGATTTCTCTCTGCCAAATAAATAAATAAAATCTTAAAAAAAAAAAAAAACAGAAGAAGTGGAAAGGACCTAGAATATCCGAATAAAGCTTGAAAAGGAAGAACAAAGTTGGAAGTTCGAAATGAATAAAAAAAATGAAATGCTGATGGATGGGTCCAGGAACGAAGAGATTGGTGGAAAGACAAAGCAAGTATCATAAAATGTTAACAGTTGAAAATAGGCAGTAGATATACGGGTGTTCATTCTAGCATTCTTTAGACTTTTCTGTACATTTGAAATCTACAGAAAATGTTGAGGAAAATTATATGAGTCTTTATTGAAGGTCTTTTGGGAGGGACCACTTAAGACACAGCACACAGAGGGGTGCCTGGGTGGCTCAGTGGGTTAAGCCTCTGCCTTCGGCTTGGGTCATGATCTCAGGATCTTGGGATCAAGCCCTGCATCGGGTTCTCTGCTCAGCGGGGAGCCTGCTTCCTCCTCTCTCTCTGCCTGCCTCTCTGCCTACTTGTGATCTCCTGTTTGTCGAATAAATAAAGAAAAATCTTTTAAAAAAATTATCAACAAAAAAATACAAAATAAAGACACAGCACACAGAAAAACCTTCTAAAAAACCCTCTACTCTTCTAGTTCCTTAAGTCCCATCCCTAACTTGTCACTATACTCATGCATTGTTCTCCTGTTCCAGAATGTGAGGAAATGTATCTGCTTTTTTCTAATAAAAAGGGAGATCTTAAATGTAGATATCAAAGGTAGAAGTGACTAAAAATACAAAAACCTAAGGCAAGAAACCAATTGCATTCTTCTCTTGATAATTACAGGTTGTTTCTTTTTTTTTTTTTTTTTTTTTAGATTTTATTTATTTATTTGACAGAGAGAGATCACAAGCAGGCAGAGAGGCAGGCAGAGAGAGAGGAGGAAGCAGGCTCCCTGCCGAGCAGAGAGCCCGATGTGGGACTCGATCCCAGGACCCTGAGATCATGACCTGAGCCGAAGGCAGTGGCTTAACCCACTGAGCCACCCAGGCGCCCCTACAGGTTGTTTCTGACCTCAGATGGTAATTTAGACTTGGTTCCAATGAGTACGATGGAATTCCAAAAATCAAGTTTACCTTCAAGAGATGAGATCATTCCATCACTACGGACATTTGAAGCAATATGACTAAGGCTAAGTAGAGCAATTGAAAGGAAGAATTTCAGTAACAGCATTGCCAGAATAATATAAAAGCTCACAAGATAACCAACTATTTTGAAAAGGACCTTAGGCAACTGGAGGTAGACATTAAAAGAGCCTTCTAAAGTAATTATGTTATTTCCCATTCTGGCAGAGAACAATAATGGATGTTCATAATGATAAGCTTGTGTTATCAAGATTAAATTATAAGGGTACCTGGGTAGCTCAGTAGGTTAAGGCCTCTGTCTTCTGCTCAGGTCATGATCTCAGGGTCCTGGGATCAAGTCCCATATCAGACTCTCAGCTCAGCAGGGAGGCTGCTTCCCCCTGCCCCCACCTGCCTCTCTGCCTACTGGCAATCTCTGTCAAATAAATAAATAAAATCTTTTTTTTTAATTACAAAAAGATTAAGTTACAAGCAGTATACTGTTTACTACAAGGCATTATAAATAATTTCAAAGACTTCCAATAGAAAGAATAAATCTTTAAAAGTGCTGGTGTTGGAATATCAGTTATCTGAAGAATTTACCATGTGGGACAGCTCCGTCTCTTTCAGAATTTCATATATTATTAAATTCACTTCTGAATACATCTTGACATTTCGTTTCTTTTAGCCTGGAATATGATCATCAAGCCGAGACTCCAAAACATCCATTATTTCTAGAGGTGTATGAGAGACTTCCTGATGCGCCCATCAGGGATTTATGTTGTAGCAGCAACAGAATGACTAAAAGGGAAAAAAGAAAATTATGTCTATTTCTGTCTGAACAGTCCATGAAATGGGTAGTAAACCCAATGAAAGACCAGTATGTCCAAACGGTGTTTTGTGGAGTTTGGTATTTATGACCTATTCCTAAGAATAACATATTTGAGAGGCCCCTGAGTGGCTCAGTCGGTTGAGCATCTGCCTTCGGCTCAGGGTGTGATCCCATAGTCCTGAAATCGAGTCCCGCTTTGGGCTCCCTGCTCAGCGCAGTGGGGAGGGGTCAGTTCTGCTTCTTCCTCTCCCTGCTGCTCCCCCTGCTTGTGTGCTCTGTCTTTCTGACAAAAAATAAAAATAAAATAAAAATAATGCATTTGGTGCACTAGTTGTAGATAATACCTATGTGGTTAACCCTCTGACATTCACCCTTTTTCCTTCCTAGGATTCTGGTGAGGACTGGAGGTAAAGACTTTTGTAACACACAGTGTCCAGCACATTTAGTAAGTGCTCCGTGAAGTGCAGGTTACTGTTACTTTTTGTGGATTGTGGCGACAGACTTTTTAAAAGTGTAACATGAGAATCAGGAAAGAGAAAACAAGAAAATTATGTTTCTGTTCATCAGTCCACACCCACTTCTCATTTTCCCAAAAAGTGTCCAAAATGTTTGGTGTTAATTAGCCAAGTATGTGGGGGGTTGTTTTCATTTTAGTTCAAGATTTATATTTTTATCTCCATTGAGTTTAAATGACATAACACATACTCTCATTAAAAAAAAAAAAATTGAGGTGGCGCCTGGGTGGCTCAGTGGGTTAAAGCCTCTGCCTTCAGCTCAGGTCATGATCTCAGGGTCCTGAGATCGAGCCCCACATCGGGCTCTCTGCTCAGCAGGGAGCCTGCTTCCCTTCCTCTCTCTCTGCCTGCCTCTCTGCCTACTTGTGATCTCTGTCAAATAAATAAATAAAATCTTTAAAAAAAAAAAAATTGAAACAGGTAAGATGAGGAAGCTCCCTTGTCTGCCTCCGAGTCCTGTCCCAAGTCTTCCCAAGAGATATCAAGCCATATCTGTACCTCTAAGTCACTCATCTCCATAGCAAACAGTGTTCACATACCACAACCTCATCCTGGGCATTTCAACAGAAGATTTGATTCTCTTAGTCATTGCATAAAAATTCCAAGTCCTCCCACAAGTGAAGTTCCCTCTGCAGCTTGATAATAATCTCAACACATTTGAAAGGAGTTGGCAAACCCACATTCCCCCCCAAAAGCATGTATCTCTGGGTGAACTTAGGAATTCAGGAGACTCGGATACACCAAAAAAATTTGGAGGCACCATTCCATCAAAGAACCTGGAAATAGGAGACTCAAGAAGGGAGTTGGAGGTGAACCATGAGAGACTATGGACTCTGAAAAACATTCTGAGGGGTTTGAAGCGGCGGGGGGTGGGAGGTTGGGGGAACCAGGTGGGGGTATTAGAGAGGGAACGGATTGCATGGAGCACTGGGTGTGGTGCAAAAATAATGAATACTGTTATGCTGAAAATAAATTAAAAAATGATTTAATTAAAAAAAAAAAAAAAAGCTCAGGCCACAGCCATCCACTTGAGTCACATAATGTTGGAAGAAGCTCATTTCTTCCTGTCTGTCTGTCTGTCTGTCTGTCTATTTGGCTCTGAGAAATATAATAGCATGTGGGCCACAATTTAATGAAAGTATCACGGAGAGGTTCCACAAGGCTGGGAGGTCTTTCTTTCTCTCTTTCTTTGTCTCTTGGTCTCTTTCTTTGTCTGTGCAAGTTATCCCACGGGCTGTGAAGTGAAGAAAGTGGCTCTCAAAATTAAATGATTCCATAGCAAATAGGCCAAGTGTATGATTAAAACTCAGTAGGATGTCCTTGCCGCCATTCTACAGGTGGTTTTCTAGGCAGTCGCTGTATTTTGTGAGCAATCTGTCCTGTGGCCCTTGCTATTCTGGAAGGATTGACGGCATCCATTACCTTTCAAATAGAGCAGTTTTCAATTTAGCTACATTCAGCAACCTACAAATCAGTCTTGCAAGGCCCTGCGAGGGAAGATGGCTTTCAGGCCTCAGCTATGTTGCAGGTGAATTCTGCTGAGAGCCGTAATGTACAGAAGCTCTGAGACCTTTGATGAGCCATAAGTAGAACAACATCAAACGTGAGCTTCCGCCTGCGTGGGACCCGTTCAAGGAGAAGCTTAGCCAGTGGCATTATGTCACAGGACTCTGTAAATAATGGGAAGAAAGGAGGCCAAGGTGGTATTTATTTCCTCATTACATGAAAGATCTCCACTGGGAAAAGATGCCCGACACAGAAGTGATCTGTAAATTTTCATCATCTTTAAAAGTGGCAAAATGAAAATCGTCACAAAATATTCCCATTTCTTGTAGCCTTCTAGAGCATTGTTGAAGACTTGGTTGGCTTGTGAGTAATGTGTTAGTTTGCTAGGGCTGCCGTAACAAAGTATCACACACTGCGGGGCTTAGACAGCAAAAACGGACAGTCTCGCTGTTCAGGAAGCTAAAGGTCCAGAATCAGGACATTAGAAGAGCTGGTTTCTTTCGAGAGAAGGATGTGTTCGGAGCCTTTTCCCCTTGGTTGGT
Source organism: Mustela nivalis (assembly GCF_964662115.1). Taxonomy (NCBI): domain Eukaryota; kingdom Metazoa; phylum Chordata; class Mammalia; order Carnivora; family Mustelidae; genus Mustela; species Mustela nivalis. The sequence continues at coordinate 193,606,780 of NC_139020.1, forward strand.
GATGGCTATTTTCTTCCTATGTATCTTCATGCCATCTTCTCTCTGTGTGTATCTCTGTGCCCAGGTTCCCCCTTTTTGTAAGAGCACCGGTCACATTAAATCAGGGCCCACTCTTTGGGGCGCCTGGGTGGCTCAGTGGGTTAAGCCTCTGCCTTCGGCTCAGGTCATGATCTCAGGGTCCTGGGATGGAGCCCCGCATCGGCTCTCTGCTGAGTGGGGAGCCTGTTTTCCCCCTCTCTGTCTGCCTCTCTGCCTACTTGTGATCTCTGTCTGTCAAATAAATTAAAACACCAAAAACAACAACAACAACAACAACAACAACAACAACAAACCTTTTAAATAAATAAATAAATAAATAAATAAGGTCCCACTCTAATTACCTCACTTTAATTTAATTCTCTCTGTAAAGGTCCCATCTCCAAATAAGGTCACATTCTGAGATGCTGGGGTTTAGAACTTAAAAATACGAATTTTGAGAGGTACAAAATTTAACCCACAACAAGAAATTTAAGTGTTCTAAAAATATCTTCAGGGGGCGCCTGGGTGTCTCAGTCGGTTAAGCAACTGCTTCCAGCTCAGGTCATGATCCCAGGGACCTGGGATCCAAGCCCACATTGGGGTCCCTGCTCTGCTGGGAATCTGCTTTGCCCTCTGCCCCTTCCCCCACTTGTTCTCTCTCTCTCAAATAAACTTAAAAAAAAAAAAAAGAATTTTTCAGAAAATACAAATTAAAAAAATAAAACTATCTTCCGTGATATGATACATTTCAAGACATTCCTAATTTTCCTTTTACTCTGTTTCCTGTCGAGTCTCATTATAAACATAATCAGCCTCAGCAAAATCAGTTTTGAACTACAACATAGTGTCTCACATATAGTCGATATAAAATAAATATGGTGATTGGAGTCTGATTTTACCTCAACACATCTGAAGATTTTATCATAACCCCGATAATGAATCTGCCAAACGTCATTGGGTCCCATGGAGCTGACTCTGGCTGACTGCAAAACCCTTGGTATCTCCAGCTGTTCGGATCCATGAGTTGTCTGAGTGCGTTGGCCTGTGAATTTTTATCCCGTTCCTGTTTGCAGGTTAAATATGGCCATAAGCCACCAATTTTTTTTTTGTTGAAAACCAGACATTTCCAATAATATACCGTGGCAACTCCACAAATACGCTTCTTCTCCCTCCTCTACTTTGTTGTTGCTGTTTGTTGTTTGTTTAGTGACTTTCTGGAAGGAATCCTGTAAAGGCTTTGTCCTTTCTCATGTGACGTCACTGACGTCCCTGCCCAGTTAGCTTAGTGATTAGACATTTTTTTCAATGTTTGAAACCCATTAAGTTTCCCACTGTGCCGAAGCCCTGTCTTCAGCATTCTTCAGGCAGTCGGTCGTTCTGCCTTACCCTTTACTTCCTGCTTGTGCGGAGTCTCAAGATCATTGAGGGCTGAGAACGTAGGGCCTTCTGGGGTGTTTCCTGACCACACATGGGCATGGGCCTGGGCACAGCCCTCGTCATACAAGGTGACCTTCTAGATTGCCAAGAACCTGTCAGGGCTCTTCAAAGCCTCCCATCTCGCTCCCTGGTTTTTCCCTTTAAGTTTTTGGTTAGCCTATTGTTTATCCCAACTGTTATTTGCTGACACAGGTGGTCACAAAGTTAAGGCCATTACTTTTAACTGTTTTCAACAAATGCCCCCAGGGAAAGTCTCTCCTATACTCTCTGAGTTCCAGCAGCCTTGCAATTGGTGGTTTGTTTGTTTGGTTTTTAATATTTTATTTATTTATTTGACAGATCACAAGTAGGCAGAGAGGCAGGCAGGGAGAGGGGTGTAGGCAGGCTTCCTGCTGAGCAGAGAACCCAATGCGGGGCTCAGTCCCAGAACCCTGGGATCATGACCAGAGTCGAAGGCAGAGGGCTTAACCCACTGAGCCACCCAGGCGCCCCGCAATTGGTGTTTTATAGGGAACTTCCAGACGGGTCAAACAACAACCATTTTCTATGAATGAGACCATAATGAAGCACCAACCCCATTCGACCCCTGTAATAGTGGTCAGGCTATCAGCTCCCCAGACTAACGGCAGAGCTCAAGAGGAAGGATGGAAATAGGACAAGTTAACATGCCAGAAAGATTGCTATTCTTACTAAGATTCACTCACTTTTCTTGATTACATGGTCTCCAGATTGCTGCAAGCCTTTGGTTAATTTCCACACAGTTCTGAAAAAGTTGATTTTGCCTGTTTTGGCTAGTTTTCTCATTGCTTTCAAGTTGAAGAGAATTTTTAGAGATTCTTACTTCACTATTTTGGCTGATGTCTTTCTAGAAAGTGTATTATTTTTATGATTTTTTTAAGTTAAAAAGTACTTCTTAAAAAGTACTGTGGTAATAAAGGGATGTGGGGCTATCTACATGGTATTTGATATTTCCCTAGTTCCTGGAAATCTTATCACATGATCATTCATCACATTACCAGAACAGTGGATTTTTCTCCCATGGGTATAAGTTTTGTTGTTTTCTCTTCTTTATTAAATTTTTATTTTTATTAAATGTTGTGTTTGAGGGGCTCCTGGATGGCTCAGTGGGTTAAAGCCTCTGCCTTCGGCTCAGGTCATGATCCCAGGGTCCTGGGATCGGGCCCCGAATCAGGCTCTCTGCTCCGTGGGGAGCCTGCTTTCTCCTCTCTCTCTCTCTGCTTGCTTCTCTGCCTACTTGTGATCTCTGTCTGTCAAATAAATAAATAAAATCTTTAAAAAAAAATAAATGTTGTGTTTGATAGATTAAAAGGGATTTATCAAGAAAGACCAACTAACTACAATGTATATCAATCCTGATTTGAAAAATGAAAACTGAAAAAGAAAAGTGACAATTAAGAGGGGATTTTGAACCTTGGATGTTTAATGATGTTGAGAAATCGTTGTTAATTTTTTGTTGGTGGGAAATTGACATTGCATTTATTTGTATTTTTAAAAGCTCTTGTCTTTTAGAAATGCACACTGAAGTATTTCTTTTTTTTTTTTTTAAGATTTTATTTAAAATCTGTCCTGGCTCCATCCCAGGACCCTGAGACTATGACCTGAGCCAAAGGCAGAGGCTTAAACCCACTGAACCACCCAAGCGCCCCCACACTGAAGTATTTCAAATAAAACTACATAATGTCTAGGAATTATTTCAAAATAATCTGAGGAAAACAAGGAAAGTAGATGAAAGTATTCATGAAGCAAGACTAACTATGAGCTGATAATTGTCTAAACTGGGTAATGGATACCAATTATACTGTTCTGCTTTTTGTTGTTTGAAACTTCCATCATAAAAGACTTGGCACATTGTTGTTATTGTTATTTGTAATGTGACATTTCTTCAAGCCTGAGCCTATGAGGAATTTCAGCCATTTCTAGGGGATATATCTTAAAACAAACCTTGTAAACTGGTGGTCCTTGCATTATATTTGGCCCAGAGGCATGCTTTGTGTAGCTAGCACTGGTTTGGTTTTGTTTTTAAGATATGAATGAGTTGGGGGGCACCTAGGCGGCTCAGTGGTTAAACCTCTGCCTTCGGCCCAGGTCATGATCCCAGGGTCCTGGGATCGAGTCCCACATCGGGCTCTCTGTTCAGCGGGGAGCATGCTTCCTTTTCTCTCTACCTGCCTCTCTGCCTACTTGTGATCTCTGTCTGTCAAATAAATAAATAAAATCTTAAAAAAATAAAAAAGATATGAATTAGTTGGGCTTCTGGGTGGCTCAGCGGGTTAAAGCCTCTACCTTCAGCTTGGGTCATGATCCCAAGGTCCTGGGATCAAGTCCCGCATTGGGCTTTCTGCTCAAAGGGGGAAAGCTTTCCCCCACCCCCGTCTCTCTGCCTACTTGTGATCTCTGTGTGTCAAATAAATAAATAAAATCTTTTTTTAAAAAAGATATGAATTAGTTACCAACATTCTAATGCTTTAGACACGGAAATTTCAGATAATCATTCAGATTTCAAGCTTGTCTTGAAGCCATCAGAAGTTCCGGCTGCACTGGACCTACATCCCACACAGTGACAACTGGCTGGAATGGAAAAGTTTCTGTACCCTTTAGAGAGGAAAGGGACTCTCCATTTGCCATAGGTCCCATTTTCCTGGCCTTTGCAGTCACCCAAATGTGCCATTCCTGTCTTACGGTGCTTCAAAACCTTGTTGACAATGGGGAGTGAAATGAAAAGTAATCAATAATTTACTTGAGGGGCACTTGGGTGGCTCAGCCAGTGTCTGTCTGCCTTTGGCTCATGTCATGATCCCAGGGTCCTGGGATCAAGTCCTGCACTGGGCTCCCTACTCAGCAGGAAGCCTGCTTTTCCCTCTCCCACTCCCTCTGCTTGTGTTCCCTCTCTCTCACTCCCTGTGTCTCTCTCTGTCAAATAAATAAATAAAATCTAAAAATTAAAAAAAAATTAATTTACTTGAGTTTAATCAATGTACAATGGAGCTAGACACTTTGTTCTGAAGAACAAAAATGGTTTAAGATGTAACATTTCACCCATGTACAAAAAATTTGAACGAGACAGGAAAATATCTTATGTAAGACTTGATGCCAGTTACAACACTTCTAAGGTGACAGTCTACCAGCTAGGCTTCAACAGGCAGACAGCAAAGCTACGTCAATGACAGAGCAATTGTCTTTCATAAGATAAACTATGGAAACAGGTGCTTAAAAAAAGTCAATTCAGTTAAGAAGTGCACTTTCTGTGATGGGCATGGGGTGTTATATGGAAGTGTTTAATCGTTGTATTATAAACCTAATATATACAATATTATATTGTATGTTAACTAACTGGAATTTAAACAAAAATGTTATTTTTTATTATTTTTTAAAGATTTTATTTATTTATTTGATAGCGATCACAAGTAGGCAGAGAGGCAGGCAGGGAGAGGTTGGGGGAAGCAGGCTCCCTGCTGAGCAGAGAGCTTGATTTGGGGTTCGATCCCAGGACACTGAGATCATGACCTGAGCCGAAGGCAGAGGCTTAATCCACTGAGCCACCCAGGCGCCTTCTCAAAACGTTATTTTTTTTAAAGGATTTTATTTATTTATTTGACAGAAACTAGGCAGAGTGGCAGGCAGAGGGAGAGGGAGGAGCAGGCTTTCTGCTGAGCTGGGAGCCCGATATGGGGCTCCATCCCAGGACCCTAGGATCATGACCTGACCCAAAGGCAGCCAGCCACTTAACAGACTGAGCCACCCAGTCCGAACCCCTAAATTAAAACTTTAAAATACAGTTAACTCACCAACCATAAATCTTCCTAGGTTTAAGGCATGTGATCACTTAGAGATCGGGCTAAAGTGGGAGGATTTCTGAGTGACAGAAGCAATCTCGGGCATCCTTCATTTCATCTCTAGCTCCTACTGTTCCTCCCAAGATACTCTTTACAAGATTAACATCAGCTGCCACTTCTCTGGAATTCTTTTCTGACTGCAGCCAGGGAACAGGCACTCTCTCCCTCCACCACATCCCAGGGGCACTTCCTGTGTGGTTCTTCTAGGGCACGTGACCATCTTACAGGAGTTATTTGTGCTTTCATTAATCCCCTTTTCCCTGCAGAGAATGGAAGGTCTTTAGGGGCAGAGACTCTGCAGCCAGACTGCCTCTGTTTCCAGTCCTGCTCAACCACCTGTTACCTGTGAACAAATTACTAAATCTCTCTAAGCCTCAGTGTCCTCATCTATGAAATGGACATGATAATCAGACCAATTTCAAAGCATTATTAGGAGGATTCGCTGAAGTCAGACATGTGTAACAGGATGTTAAGATGGAAATTTTGACTTCAGTGTCTGGATAGAACAAACATAACATTTTGCGAAAGGAACTAGAGCAAGATGTATCTTTTCAAAGTAGCCATCTGAAAACCAGTTCCTTGTCTGCTGCTGTCAGCCACGTCACCCTGAATGTGTCTGACAACCAGTTCTGAACTCCCTAACCTTTCTTCACATAAGAATGCAAAAGGGTTCAGGGAGGAAATTTTTAAAAGGTGAATTTCTTTGGGATTAGTTATTCTGTGATTCCCATTCCAAGGAGAATGGGTAGGGAGCTTCCCTTCTTTCATCTCGAGTCATCAGAGGGAGGCTTTAAGGAAACCACCTAGAAAGATGCAGATGTACCCCCCTGAGTTCTGGAAAGACTGTTAGGTGTGTTGATTATATTAAAAAGTTGCAGTTCTGTGGTAAAAGACAAGAAAAACAAACAGGGTGGCTGTTAGAAAGAGAGTATGTTAGTAACATCTAAAATGTGTTAAAGATAAAGGGATTAAGGGATTATATCTTTTTTTTTTTAAGATTTTATTTATTTATTTGACAGAAAGAGATCACAAGTAGGCAGAGAGGCAGGCAGAGAGAGAGGAGGAAGCAGGCTCCCTGCTGAGCAGAGAGCCCGATGCAGGACTCGATCCCAGGACCCTGAGATCATGACCTGAGCCGAAGGCAGTGGCTTAACCCACTGAGCCACCCAGGCGCCCAATATATCATTTTTTTAATGAAATATACAAGAGTACGTCTTAGGATAGAAAAGGTTGGAAAGGCCAAGTTGTAAGGTAGGGAGTGGATCATACCATCTCCAGACTGACAACTGTGTTACCCCTAAATTGTTCATCCACTGGTGATACCCTTTTTGGTCCTACTGCGAACGCAATGTTCTTCCCAAGATGCGCACTTAGAACCCAGTGCTGCTCAACAAGCTAAGTGGCAAGCGAATGGCTCAAGTGTGTCTCTGACAGCGCAAGCATGTTGGCTCGAAGCACTGAGCCGCTTTGCTCATTTTCAGATCTGGTTCTTATAACCACACCATCAATGGCGAAACTTATGTGGCAAGAGGACTGGGGCTGAGAGGGGACAGATGAATGATGAGAAACAGAAGATTCAGGTCATGCGGTCTTTCTGCCCTGCTTGTATCCTGCCCCGAGGTGTGACAAACCTACCCATCGTGTGTTTTAGATTGATTGACTAAATCATGTCGTTTGAGTAACCTGGTTTTGTCTATGAGTGATTCTATTTTGTAACCTCTGAGATAGCTTTTGCCGGATGGTATACCAGAAGCTATCTCTGCCTCAAGGTAATTTCTCACATAACGGTATCCGATTTCTGCCTGGAAAACCTAAAAGTGGAGGAAGGGTCTGGATGGCTGCCTTAAAAGCAGGACTGAAGGCATTGCTGCTGCTCTGTTGACTTGGCTGGCACTCCCCAAATGTGGCAAGCAAAGGATGTGGGAAGGGCCTGGGATTATGTTGACCTGGTAGCCTGGCAGGGTGCAGGGACATCAGCAGAAAAGGCTGGAGGTAAACCATAGATTATCCGGAGCAGAGGAATGAGCTCTGAGCAAGCCAAGATCAGAAATTGAGATGTTTTCATCTTGTTTGCTTTGTTATTGTTTTTGTTTTTTATTTATTTGAATGAAAGAGAGAGAAAGCCAGAGAGAGAGAGCACAAGCAGGGGGAGCAGCAGAGGCAGAAGGAGAAGCACAGACTCCCTGAGCAGGGAGCCTGGTGTGGGGCTTGATCCCAGGATCCTGGGATCAGGACCTGAGCTGAAGGCAAAGGATTTAACCCACTGAGGCACCCACGCACCCCAATGCTTTTGGTTTTTTTTTGTGATTCAATTGAAAGAATTTCCATAGGACCCACAAAATCTGGGTTTAGAAAACACCAACTCAGATTATGGAGGACCATAAGTAAGAGGTTTTCTGGTCCTCTTTCTTCCTCTCCCATTCCTAGATGTGTCTGAAGCCACAGTAAGCAGCTCCAAGAGGTGGAGGAAAAAGCTGGACTGGTAACAAGAAGAGGGAACCACCAAGTCATAGACATTTCCCGCCTATAGCAAACCTCACCTGAGGAAGGGAAAAGCCTTAATTTTCCATCGAGATCAGGGGTTTTACTATTACTTCTAAATGGACGTTTTTCTTATTAAATTTGGATAGTGTGACCTGTGAGAAACTGGAGAAGTTATGGGACACACCCAAATTTTCATTTAGGCACAGAGAAGAACTAGCCCCACTGAAGAAAATGTAAAGGAGTATTGAGAGACAAAAATAAAATTATTATCAGGACCCATAGATCTAGCTTGCTCAATACAATGATACTTATCAGAAGTGCTCAGAATAGTACCTGGCATATAGCAAGTCCTAAATAAATATGAGCTATTATTACTACCTGTGCTATTGCCTAGCATAATGATTTGTACACAGTAAGAGCCTAATAAATGTTTTATCAAGTTAAACTGAACTCATAGTACTGGTAATTGAATAACTTAATGGATCTTTAAGATCTAGAGCAAAAAGTAAAGGGTCCATAACTTTTCTGAGGGCCTCTCCTGAAATCTACAGCTCATTAAAAAGGATAAAAAGAGAATACCCTATGGCATCCCAAGGTCTTTTTTTTCTGGCTTATATCATAAAAACTAGACAGGCCCTAAAATAGGCTCCACATCACCCAGAGGATCAAAGGAAATCATTTGCTTCACTAGTCTTAAATTTCAACAGTCATTTTTAAAAAGATTTTATTTATTTATTTATTTATTTGGCAGAGAGAGACAGCAAGAGGGAACACAAGCAGGGGGAGTGGGAGAGGGAGAAGCTGGCTTCCAGCTGAGCAGGGAGCCCCATGCGGGGCTCAATCCCAGGACCCTGAGATCATGATCTGAGCCAAAGGCAGATGCTTAATGACTGAGCCATCCAGGCACCCCATGCACAGTCATTTCTTTAGCCCTAAGACTGCTTATTTGTGAGAGAACTAAAGAAAACGAACTGCCCATAGAGAATATTCCAGAGCACACTTGGTGGGCACTGCACAGAAGAACCTGCCAGATTTCTTGGACCTTTGTAGAACGTAGGCACAACCCACGGTCTCTGCAGCCCTCCTCTGCTCTGTTTTAGAAGGCAGCTTAAGTCTTGCATTTTACTGTATATGAATTTAAAAGAACTTAGCTTATTTTCAGTGTCGACTCCCAGTATGCTATTTCCAGAGAGTGCCTTCTAGCTCAGAGGCAAAAATCATTGAGCTGAATTCAGATTTATTCCCCTGAAAGTAAGAAAGTTGGCACAGCATATTTTTTATAACATCTAAATTCTATCAAAGGAAAGGTTGTTAGATCAAACTCTGATACAACAAACTTTTGAGTTTGTTTTGTTTTGTTTTTGAGGCTTTGGTGGGGGGGCAGGGTTCAAGTCATTTGCCATTATATAAAATTCCATAAATTTTCTAGATTAACAGTCCATTTTTTTTTTCAGTATGGTCCAAACACTGGTAGGATGATTCTACTGTCTGTCAACAATCAGCTACCCAAAAGAAGGGCTAAAGGTCTATAAAGGGCCATAACCCCTTTTGAATGCTTTTAAAAAGTTTTCTTGGGGTGCCTGGGTGGCTCAGGGGGTTAAGCCTCTGTCTTTCGCTCATGTCATGGTCTCAGGGTCCTGGGATCAAGCCCCGCATCCGCTCTCTGCTCAGCAGGGAGCCTGCTTCTCTTCCTCTCTCTGCCTGCCTCTCTGCCTACTTGTGATCTCTCTCTGTCAAATAAATAAATACGATCTTTTTAAAAAAAAGTTTTCTTTTTTATTTAGTAGTATGTGAGGACTCTGAAAAAACACATGTTTAAAACCAACGTTTCTGTTCAGTAACCTTGCCAGTGGATCATTCGCACAATTTGGACGTGCAGATTGGTCTCCACTTTGATCAGCTGTCAGGATTATTTTGAGCTAACTAGCATGGACTTTGAAACTATGTTTACTTGATTCTTGCCAGACTCTGTTGGGACTTAAGGGAAACCAAAAAATATTGACAAACACATGAGGTTTGCCGTAGGCAGGAAGTGTCTGTGACTAGGTGGTTCCTTCTTGTCCACAGTCGGGCTTTTTCCTCCACCTCCTGGAGCTGGCTTACTGTGGTCGCAGACTCACCCAGCGATGGGAAGGGAAGCAAAGAGGACTGGAAAACTTCTTACCTATGGTCCTGCAAAATCTGAGTTGGTATTCTCTAAACCCAGATTTTGTGGATCCTTTGCAAATTCTCTCACTTGCTGGGAATTTATCCCAGGTGTGGACTTTCACAGGTATTATGCATATACTTTTGTGTATGAGAGCACTTAGGGATAGCAAACACAACTTTATTAAATAAAATGTCCTTTAAGTTTTACTCCAAAAGTTAACAACTACCTGAGCAAATCCTTTAGTTATTAATTGCCTATTACTTTTTTTCTCACTCCGAGAGAAAAAAAAAATTGGGGCAATTTTTAAAGAATTGCCCAAACCGTTCAATGAAACCAAAGATGAACCCTCACTTTATAACAAATGTTTAACTTTAAAAAATTATGGATATTTTGATTGATTTTTATTGCTATTTGATATTCTTTTTATTTCTAATAACAAAAGAAAAATGTATTGTCAAAAATGTGAGAGCTATACAAAAGCACAAAGAAAAAAATTTAAAAATTAGAGCTCTCAGGGTGCCTGGGTGGCTCAGTGGGTTAAAGCCTCTGCCTTCAGCTCAGGTCATGTTCCCAGGGTCCTGGGATTGAGCTCCACATCAGGCTCTTCGCTCAGCAGGGAGCCTGCTTCCTCCTCTCTCTCTCTCTCTGCCTGCCTCTCTGCGTACTTGTGATCTCTATCTGTCAAATAAATAAATAAAATCTTTTTTAAAAAATTAGAGCTCTCATAATCCCATTTTTAGTGTATCTCCATATACATGCATTTCTCTTTTTTTTTTTTGCACTAATATACTGTCCATACTTTGTAATATGCTTTTTTCACTGAACAAGGCATAAATGGTTTCCCATTACCTTGATGGACAATATGCTATCGTATTCTAAAACCTAGCCAGTCCCCATTGTTCAGTTAGTGGTTTCCATTTCTTCATTCCAAATAACCTGGGGTAAAGATCCTTGCACATAAATCTGAACTCTCATCGTTTCTTTAGAAATTCCAGCCATGGAAATGTTGGGTTAAGGATATGAACATTTTCAAAGCTTCCGATGGAAAATGTAATTGAGCTTGGTTTCTTTGGAATTTTGCATGTCTAAAAGCAGTGACTCCAGTGAAATCACTAGTCACTAGGCTTCCCTCTGTCCCGAAGCTGAACTCCCCAGTACCTGGTTAGCTGATTAAGCCCCAGTGTGACCTGTTTGTTCTGCCACTTCTGCTGCAGCCTGTGTGACAGCCCCTCAGTCTCATGTGCCAGCCCTGCTGGCAGCATCGACATCTGCTCGGCTACCCTGCCAGCCAGCTGACTATGGCACAGGAACTGCAGAGATCAAACAGGTCAGAGACCCAAGGTGACTCTATCCATTTCTGCTTGCTTCTCTACTTTTCTGGGCATATGGTCTTCAGCACACTTGTGAAATGTCTCAGTCTGAACGTGAAAGACTGGGTGCCACTAAGAAGAAGCTAAATACATTCAAAATGAAATGAGAAAATAATATCAAGCAACACTTCTTCAGTTGCCAGATTCCATTTTCAGAGTCTCTGTTTCATACTTCCCATCAAAAACGAGTTAGGGTTTCAGAGCAAAAGAGATGAATTACTGATCATTGTGAAAGATGAATTTGTGAAGTTAAGATCTATATTGACCTTGGGTGATAGGAGCCAAGCTAAAGTGTTATACAATTAGTAAGGAAAAAAGATGTTGAGACATCAGCAATAGACTGTCTGGCCACTGAGTTGAAGTGACAACGACCTCATTCAGTATCCTTTTGAGCCTGGCTAACAATCTTTCCCAGGGACATTCATCACTGGGCCATAAAGAAATTTCCTTTAAGAGGCTACAAAATAGGGGCACCTGGGTGGCTCAGTGGGTTAAAACCTCTGCCTTCTGCTCAGGTCATGATCCCAGGGTCCTGGGATTGAGTCCCCCAATTGGGCTCTCTGCTCAGCAGGGAGCTGCTTCCACCTCTCTCTCTCTGCCTGCCTCTCTGCCTACTTGCAATCTCTGTCAAATAAATAAATAAAATCTTTAAAAAATATATTTAAAAATATTTTTATAAAGAGGCTACAAAATAAACCCTTTTCCAATGAATCTGCCAATAAAGGAACCAGGAATGTCAAGTTAAAGTATGGTTTATTTATCTGTTTGGTTGTGGAAAGATGAAAAGCAGTATGTTTATTGGCAAAATAATTTTTTTAAATCACCCACACATTTAACTTACTATTTATAATGGCCCTTTCTGCTCACGAGAAATAATGTGTTTTGACTATATGAGGAAAACAGTTGTTCTAAAAAAATTTATTTATACATCCATAAGAGAATCTTTAAACTCAAAGGCAAAGCAGAGTTTACGACTTAACCTAAATTGTCACTTTAATTTGGTTAAATAAATGCATCGATGGGACTTCTGCTATGGAGGATTAAGTAATTTGTAAATTAAGTAAATTCCTTCAGAGGATAACTAAAAAGAATCTGGCTGAAATTTAAAAAAAAAAAAGACATTTTCAAAACTTTATCGAATTTCTCGATAAAGATCTAAAAGAAGATGAACTTGAGAAAGGTGAGTCTGCCATGAAGGTTACTACTCCCCCAGAGGAATTTGCCAAGCAGTGCATACAACATCCTTGCTAACCTAGGGGATCAAAGTTTAGCATCCTGAGTTACAGGGAAAGAAAGGAGCCGTGTTCTTCATGGAGTATCTGTATCTTTTGATTTTTTTATATCATGCTCAGGTATCACTTTTTTTTTTTTAAGATTTTATTTGAGAGAGAGAGTATGCACCAACATGCGTGCACAAGCGGAGCATAGGGAAGGGGCAGAAGCAGAAAGGGAGGACTCTCCACTGAGGAGGGAGCACAAAGTGGGGCTAGATCCCAGGTCATGACCTGAGCCCTAGGCAGACGCTTAACCAGCTGAGCTACCCAGGTGCCCTGCTCAGGAATCACATTAAAACAGAAACAAATCTAAGGACTCGTATTAAATGCTCTGCTCTGACCCATTTAGTGAAGAATAATAATGAATCATATGTTCCTTGAAATCAATGGGCCTATATCTCTACTCTAATTTTTTCAAGGCAAACCATAACAGACTTTTAATCTCACAAAACAAACCGAGGGTTGCTGGGGGGAGGAGGTTAGGGAGAGGATAGTTGGTTTGGGTTATGGACATTGGGGAGGGTATGTGATATGGTGAGCGCTGTGAAGTGTATAAGCCTGACAGTTCCCAGACCTATACCCCTGGGACAAATAATACATTATATGTTAATAATATAATTAATAAAAAAGTCAATGTTATCTTGAGAGGTATAAACATAATAGAAGGTACATTTCCATTTCTTTACTCCATTTTTCAGGATCTAGAGATAAGGCTGAGAAAGCAATACTTTTTTTGTACTAGGGAATGCAAGTCTAAAAATACCAAAAATCTGCTTTTAAGGATTAGTCAAAAAACGAGACAATGAAAGAGCTAAGATTTCTGAGCCTGAACGCAACAAAGAATACAAGGCAATAACTGTAAAAACAAACCCATAAAAAGTTAATAATGGGGGCACCTGGGTGGCTCAGTGGGTTAAGCCACTGCCTTTGGCTCAGGTCATGATCTCAGGGTCCTGGGATCGAGTCCCGCATTGGGCTCTCTGCTTGGCAGGGAGCCTGCTTCCTCCTCTCTCTCTCTGCCTGCCTCTCCATCTACTTGTGATTTCTCTCTGTCAAATAAATAAATAAAATCTTAAAAAAAAAAGTTAATAATGAATATATCTGTCAAGTATCTTTCATGTTCCCTAAAGGCAGTATTGAGGGCGTCTTGTTGTTTTGATGCAACCCAGCTTCCCTTCACTACCTTGTGGTAAACACTACCCCTCTTCAATTCCCAAACCACATAGTTTCAGTGGGATTGACCCCAGCTCCTGAGGTAGCTTTCACAACAGCCCAGCCCTCTGGCCAGGGGATTGGTGCAGAGATGGGAAGGTGATTAACTTTGATGCCCCAGGGAATTTTATGCATTGGGATGTTTAGAAAACCCAGGGGAAGCTACTTTGCAACTTTGAGAAAACTGAGACACATTCAATCTCCAGAAACCACCTCCCCTTCTATGCTGTGTACTACTGTTTTAATAACTGTTACTGAGTGGAGACATATTATAGTACAGGAGTCAAGAGCACAAGCTACAGAGCCACACTCTTGGTCTTAACCTCTGCTTTGCTTAACTAGCTGTATGACCTTGGACAGATCACTTGGGCTCTTTGTGACTCAGTTTCCTCATCTGTAAATGGGAATTAGAGTAGAACCTACTTAATAAGATTGAAGTGTAAATGAATTAATACATGAAAAGCACTTAGAATATTGCATGGCACAGGGTAAGTGCTATATAAATGTTAGCTATCATTATTATTGTAAGGATTAAATGAAGTAATAAATAAAGTGCATAGAACAGTGTCTGACATACAGAATATATAAAACCCTGTGTATTATTCATTGTGATGCTGACATCGGCAGCACATAGACTAAAATATTATCCAGTATTAAGACCATTCATTCATTCATTCAACAAATATTTACTGGGTGCTGATGAAGTTCTTGAACCTAAGTGAGGTTCAATGGGGTGAGGTTCGGAGCCAACAACTAAGAAAGAATTCTTAAGATGTCTTTGGGGCAAAAAGGTGGTTTATTAGAGCACGGGGACAGGACCCGTGGGCAGACAGAGATGCTGCTGCGCCGTTATCCTGAGGAATGGCTGATTATATACACAGGAGTTGGGTAGGTGAGGACAAAGAGGGTGATGTTATTCTCTAAGGAATTTTGGTAGCAAGGTCTCCAGGACCTTGAAGGGCTAGCTATTGTTGGGAGAAAGGTTATTCATTACTAGTCGTAAAAATCTTCTTGTGAGACCATTTAGATGTCTATCAGTGGACCATATGCTTGGGAATGATTCTCAACACTATCTTGGAGATCTAAAGTTTCACATTTCTCCTATCAAGTGTCCTTGTTAGTGAGGTTTGGGTTTAGAAGAAATTTAACTTTACTTACTTTTCCTTCTACCTCAGCCTCCTTCAGTTTTTATGGAGAAGGGTGACATTAGGGCTTGAGGAATTGAGTTATGTGCCTTTGGAAATTGGGCTATTGATAAGGTAACTTCTTTGTTGTAAATCTCAAGGACATTTGTAAACCAAGGGAGACTCCTGCCTTGCAGGATTGTGATCTCTGCAAGTTAACTATTTGTTTTTCTTTTAGGGCAGTCAGGGGTGCCTGAGGAATGTGACACATATTACTGAGGGGAGTGGGTGGAAAGGGGATGCAAGGTGCCAGCTTTTGCTTTGTCCTCAGCCACCCTCCTGCTCCCTCATCAGATGCCTTTTCATTTCTTTTAAGATTTTACTTATTTACTTGACAGATATCACAAGTAGGCAGAGAGGCAGGCAGAGAGGTGGGGGAGGCAGGCTCCCTGCAGAGCAGAGAGCCCGATGTGGGGCTCGATTCCAGGACCCTGAGATCATGACCTGAGCCGAAGGCAGAGGCTTTAACCCACTGAGCCACCAAGGTGCCCCACTGGGTGCCTTTTCTGTGCCAAGCCAATATCTTCATTCTAGACCAGCAATATCCAACAGAAATGTAATGTGAACCATAAATGTAAGCCAAGTATGTAATTTAAAATTTTCTAGCAGTCACATTAAAGAAGCAAAAAGAAACAAGCAAAGGGACTCTTAATAAAATATCTTAAAATATCTTATGTAATCCAACAGCCAAAATAATATAATTTCAACATGTAATCAATATTAAAAAGAAGATAAGATACTTTGCATTTTTTTCCTTTTAAATCATTATAATCTACTGTATATTTTGTATGCACAGCACATGTGAATTCAGCCTAACCACATTTCAGCTGCGCAACAGCCAAATGTGGCTAGTAGTTAACATACAGTTCTAGACACTGTAGGTTAGGGAAGTAGAGGAAATCTTATCTTTGTCCCCCATCCACCTTGCTACTAATTACACTTTTTTTTTTTTCAATTTGCAAAGTCCCTTCACATTCATTATGTCATTTGATAGGAACATGTCTCATTTCGAAGGACGGATTAGATTTTACGAAGTGGGGTAAATTTTCATCAAGAAGAAGCACATGAGCAGGAGCAACAAGCTGGACAACAAGGGGTCTATCAGGAAATTAGAAGTCAGGAAGATAAATGTGAGCTGCATCAGGGAATCCATTAGTGCTGCACCAGGGAGGCTGGGCATTATTAGGTGGCAGGGGTGGGAGAAAGTGAAGGTTGGTAGCAGGAAGGAGGCAAAATTGGATTAAACTGGCAGTTACGTACACCATAAAAAGGAGTGGGACAAGCTAAAGGTGGTTCACTAGGAGATCACTGCATTAAATCTCGGGAAGAAATGATCAAGACAGAGAAATGGAAAGGAAGAGGTAACTTAGCAGAGTCTGGTACTCAAGAGATCCCGATGTTAGTTCCCTTCCTCCTTTCTTGACTGGTGAATTTTTCAGGGAACTTTTAGAAAGACAACAACCCCACCAATCCTCCCTAACCCCAGGTCAACCAACAAATATTTGAGTACCTACTATCTGCCAAGGGTCATGATAGAAATTGAAGGTCTAAAAGGCAACAAGGCAGGTGGGGTTCCTGACTTCTTAGATCCTGTATTTTCTCAAAAGAGACAAAAATCAACGATCAGATAAATAAAATAATTTCCCATTGTTAAGCACTATGGAGAAAATGATCATGGAGATGAGTGACCAGGAAAAGGTACTCAGAAATGGTGACACATACACTGAGATCGAAAGGATAAAAGGAGCTATCTGTGAGGAATGCGAGGAACCAGGGGAAGAGTACTCCAGGTGGAGGGAAAAGCGCATGCAAGGTCTTGGAGGCATGAAAGAACATGGGGGGGGAAGTGGCTCCAGAAACTAAAAGACCAACGTTGGGAAAGCACAATATAGGTGAGGACTGGGGCAGAAGGTACAGCGAAAAGTGTGAGCAAGTGGACAGGTCGTGATGAGCCTGTAGGCCATGAAAAGAAACTGGATTTCATTTTAAGAGCAATAGGAAATCACTAAATCTTAGCGTCTTAAAGGTACAAGGGCATGAGATGATTTTTATTTTTTAAAAAAAGCATTCCTGCTGCAGTTTGAAAAACTGGTTAAGGCTGTCAAAGGTGGAAGCTGGTATTTCAATTAGAAGGCAAGGAGAGTAGAGCAGGTCAGGGATGATGGGGACATGGTCCAGGTTAAAAAATGTCCTTGGAGGCGCCTGGGTGGCTCAGTGGGTTAAAGCCTCTGCCTTCGGTTCAGGTCATGATCCCAGGGTCCTGGGATCAAGCACCACATGGGGCTCTCTGCTCAGCAGGGAGCCTGCTTCCTCCTCTCTCTCTGCCTGCTTCTCTGCCTACTTGCGATCTCTGTCAAATAAATAAATAAAATCTTTAAAAAACAAAAACAAAAACAAAAAAACGGTCCTTGGTACAATTAATGACCTTCCCCACTATTTTTGCAAAAATGATCCTTTATGATTGTGCTGCAAAAGTCTCAAAAGAAGGGACATTTGGGTGGCCCAGTCGATTAAGCAGCTGCCTTCCGCTCAGGTCATGATCCCAGAGTCCTGAGATCAAGAGCCACATAGGGCTCCCTGCTCAGTGGGGAGTGTGCTTCTCCCTCTGCCTGCTGCTCTGCCTACTTGTGCTCGCTCTCTCTCTGTGTCGAATAAATAAAAATATTTTTAAAAATAGTCTCAAAAAAAGTAAAGGATATTGTCCTATTACACAATTTGGAGGGGGGTAATTGCTCCCCAAAAAGTCAATATTAAATGTTTGCTCTAGGCTTGAGGACATACTTAAAATCTTAACCAACACTATTAAGTACAAAATGTAATGATCCGGAGGGGGTAACCTTTTCGAGCTGACACGTGGCTTGAGCACTTGGGACTTGGGAGTGGGGGAAAGGTTGGGGGGGGGGGTGTCACAGCCATTATGACTTGGGGTAGGGCAGCCAAGTACAAAGAAAGGCCTTGAGACAGGACTGAGATTGCCACGTGGCCACCAGTAAGAACAAGAGAATGGTCTCGCGCTACAGATTTATTTTCACAGGAGCTGGGAACCCCATTCGCTTCTGGCCAACCGAGAGCAGAAACACTGGTTTTACAAATAATGAACACATCTAACGGGTGCCTGTCTATGTATTCCGAAAACAGGACACTAAAGCTCCGTCGGGTTTGGTCACCGCCTGGGCCCAAGAGCACTGCCCTCCACGCCCTCAAATATCAACACTTCTGGAATACTCTCAGGAACTTCCTCCTGCCAGCACTTCTTCAAGCCACTGTACAGCTTCGCCTTCCCGTCCCTACGTCCGGCAAGCAACCAGAAAACAGTCTCTCCTCGACGGGCGGGGAAGAGGAACCCTTCCAGCTCCATTCCCCAAAGCAGGCAGGTAAGCGCGCGCTTACGGGTTAAATCCCAAACATCACTTCCGGTCACCTGCCTCGCAGCCCTCGCTCGACCGGAAGTCGCCCGCGTGACGACGCAAAAACCGGCAGTCGTGTGCGTGTTCCTCCCAGCAGCCAATGGGTTCTGTCCACCTCCTTCCTCCATCGCTGGTTGGTTTAACCACGGACTGTGACGTTCAAGGGCGGGGCGCAGAGGGAGATACCGAGGCCGAGAGGAGCCAAGCCCGTCAGTCGCTCCGGAAGCCGGCAACAAGCGGCGAAGATGGTTTACATCTCGAATGGTGAGTTGCAGGGTCTTGAGGGGCGGCCGCTGGCCTGGGAGGCCGGACCCGGTTTTCTTCCATCCTCGCCCGTCGGCCCAGTACCTATTTCCCGAAGTCGCTGGGCCCCGCGCCGCGTCAGTCGAGCGTCTCTGAGCTCGGAGGCGGGGGCGGGGGGCGAGGTCCCGGTGCTGACGACGGTGCCGGCTGCCCGGCGCCCTCGCCCAGCTTGGTCGCTGACGCGCTCTTTGCTCTCGGGCGCCCGCGTCCTTAGCTAGTAATGACAGCAGGGCTAGCGCCGTCTGTCTGCGTGGCGCCCGTGTCTGGGCGCTGTGGTAACTTTCGCGCTATTAACCCATTCCGTCTGGGCAGCAGCCCTGCTCAGGTCGTTGTTTGGTTACCCGATTTTAGGGGCGGAGATCCTGAGACGCAGCTAGGTGCAGTAGGTCGCCTGGCCGCACGAAGGTAGTTAAGGATGGCTCAGTCGGCTTTGGAGCAGAGGTGACTGCGGTCCGCGTCCTTGCTGTTACCTTCTAGACGGTCTTTATAATGTAGAAGGAGAATTGAATAAGTGGGATAGCCCTCCCTTCCCCCTCTCCCGCCCCCAGGAGTAGGTAGCTAGTCATACACGTAATTTTTTTCTCTGCCCTAATTCCGAGGGGCGCAGGAAGAAGCACCGCCCCCTGTAGGAACAAAGGTAACTATTCCTGGAGTAGAGAATCTGAGAGTGACTTCGTTCTGCGATTCTACAAAGACAGTGTCGCCTGGGTGGCTCAGTCGGTTGAGCGTTATCGGACACTTGATTTGACTCCTGTTATGAACTGAGGGGGGTGGGATCTGCCCTGCCTGGGGCTCCGCGCTCAGCGGGGAGTTGGCTTGGAATTCTCACTCCCTTTGTCCCTACCCTGTGCGCTCGCTTCCTAGCTCGTCCTTTCAACAAAACAAATGAATCTTTTTTTTTTTAAATTTTTATTTATTTATTTGACAGAGAGAGATCACAAGTAGGCAGAGAGGCAGGCAAAGAGAGAGGAGGAAGCAGGCTCCCCGCTGAGCAGAGAGCCCGATGCAGGGGCTCGATCTCAGGACCCTAAGATGATGACCTGAGCCAAAGGCAGAGGCTTAATCCACTGAGCCACCCAGGCACCCCAAAACAAATGAATCTTAATAATAGTTAAGTGTTTGAAAAGGAAAGACACAATATGACTGGGTCAGACCAATGCCAAAACCCTCTGCCACCTGGTTGACTCAGGTGGAATCATGTGATATTTGGTGCAGTCTTAGCAAGCAGGATCCGTGGAGCTAGGTCCTTGTTCTCTTTGAATCATCTGTTTATCTTCAGAGAGGATGCAGGTGACGAGTAAGAAGTCTTCTGTCTGAGTGCATTTTGCATTTCTCTTCAAATATGCCTTCCCGCCTCCTCCTCCAGTTAAAAATCTCAGAAACAAGTGGGGTGATGGACTCTACCCAAAAGCATCAGAGTTTCATCTTATTTGGGGCACTTTTTTTTTTTTTAGCAGACTTTGTGCTATATCCTTTATTGGTAAGGCTGGCAGCTTCTATGTATGCATTATGGAGTCATTCTTTGTAGTACGTCTTTTGTAGTACGTGCATTGTCATAGTGAAGTGGGAGAGTGAGGTTTGTATCTCACGCAGTTGAAAATTGAATCGTGGACATAGGAGAATGAGTAAAGTGATAAGAGTTTCATTAAATGGGGATACAGAAAAAGCTTTCAGGAGTGAGAGGGGTCCCAACAGGGTTGCCACTGAGGGGTTTTCGGGCTGCTCTTTTATAGAAAGCTAACCAGGGAACTTAAATCCTTCTAACATCTCTATTGATAGCACCATAGAGTAAGGACTAGTAATAACACCTTCAATGGCTTACTTTCTTTTTAGGGTCGGGTAATTCTTTGTTGGTCACAAGTAGCTGTTATAACAAGACCCCACTTCTGACACCTAGGGCAGGGTGGTCAAGTTGGTTCCCTTATCTCTGTTTCCCTCACACCTCCACATTTTTTGTGATTTTTGTGAGCCTGATCCCGTAGCTCGCTACCTACCTCTCCCGACCTCACCTGTCCCTTACTCAGTAGTGGATCCACATAAATAACATAAAGGTTCTATTAAGGCCTTTTATCTCACCTTTATAGTTGAGAAATGCCAGTTATATCCAAGCAACTTATTTCCCTCTGCAGATATTGGGAGGGGAGCTTTCTGCCTTCAGAAGCTAGGAGGGAAAAGTGCTAAAGCAAGATAGAACAATGCAAGTGCATGCAGAGGATTCTTTAGAGTCCCAAAGAAAGAATTGTTGTGTTCTGGTTAGATCTCTCTTAGGAGGATTGAATTTATTAGTACTTCACAGTGACAGAACATTTCTCTTGCTATCACATGACTTTTTCTTCAGCAATCCTAAATGTTGACTAGCTTTGAAATACCTTTTCTCAGAGCAGGAAAATATCATATCAGCCAATGAAGCAGAGCTAGTAAGAGGCAGAACCAGAGCGTATCACCCACACACTGGCTTGAAGTTGATCCCTTTTTTGTCAGTAGCTCCATTGAGAGCTCAGATCCAGATGGATCCTTGAAAGTAAGGCAGTCAAAGAGGAATTGTAGACCCTGACTGTGAGGGCGGATGTCAGTGTGGTGAAGCCCTTGAGAAAATGGAGAGGAGAGGTGGTTGACAGCTGTTCTTTCAAAATATTCTGACCTCTTAATATCAAGGCTAAAACTCTAGAGCTATAACTTTTCATGTTGTAGCTTCCACTATTTAAAAGTGGTTTGAAAAATAGATCCTCATTTTTGCTTAAGATAAAATGAGTCCATAGGGGCACCTGGCTGGCTCAGTCAGTTAGGCGTCCAAGTTTTGATTTTGGCTTAAGTCATGATCTGAGGATCCTGGGTTTAGCGTGTCAGGCTCCACGCTTAGTGGGGAGTCTGCTTGTTCCTTTCTCCTTCTCTAAAGTAAATAAATAACTCTTAAAAAACAAACAAACATGGAATCCATAATTAGAATCAACAGCATCCCATTACAGTGGAATTACAGAAGAATTGTGGCTATTTTAATGAACAGGGCAAGTTCTCTTCAGTACTTAGAATATCCAGACTCTTTGATTTATGGAAGTTTTAACATAACTGTAAAGATTTTTTTTAAAGATTTTATTTATTTATTTGACAGAGATCACAAGTAGGCAGAGAGACAGGCGCGGGGGTGGGGGGGCGCACGGGAGCGGGCTCCCTGCTGAGCAGAGAACCCGATTTGGGGCTTGATCCCAGGATCCTGAGATCATGACCTGAGCCAAAGGTGAGACTTTATCCCACTGAGCCACCCAGGTGCCCCATAACTGTAAAGATCTTAAGGGTATGTATAAACAGCTTTTTTTATACAGGAAAGAGACTTTGCAGGTGAAAAATGTTTTCACATTTCACATTGTGAAATATTTTACAATTTCTCATTCAAGTGGTGTGAATATTCTTTTATATTTACTCATTTCATTTGTTTCCTCAAAATACTTGAATAAACAGATTCATGCCCTGGCATTCATACCAGCATTGTCACAATAGCCAATGGGTGGAAGCAACCCGAGTGTCCCATCAACAGATGTATGCATAACAAAACGCGGCATATACACATGATGGGAATATTAGTCAGCCTTAAAGGAGGGGGGGGGAGATAAGTTTGACATACCTGCAATGTAACATGGGTGAGACATGAAGACATAAGCCTGTCATCAAAGTAAAAATATTATGTGATTCCTCACATGAGGTTCCTAGAGCAGTCAAATTCATAGAGACAGAAAGTAAAAGGGTGGTTGCCAGGAAGTAGGGGAAGGGAGAAAAGGGGAGTTAGTGCTGAATGAGAGTGAGTTTCAGTTAGGGGAAGATTCAGAAAGTTCTGGAAATGGATGATGGTGATGGTTGTGCAACAGTGTGAATGTACTTAATACCATAGAACTATACACTTAAAAATGGTTAAAATGGGAATTTTTAATTTGTATTTTACCATAATTTAGAAAGAGGAAAAAATTGGTGAATTGCCGCTCACCAAAATTAGGAACATAGGAAAACATTTGACATATTAAAAGACCCGTAGATCAAAGAGCTTTATTTACTTCCCTGAACCCTTCTTTAGAAGGACACACAGATAACAAACCTTTCCTTGTGTTGGCCATCTGGAACAGTGAACAAGTTGAAAACTGAGTCTTACTATTCCCTAAGCAATGGTAATTCAGTGGTAATTCCCTAAGAATGGTAATACATCTTGTGTCAGAGATTTATAGTTCTAACTGAAGTTTCTTTTTTTTTGTCTGTAGGACAAGTATTGGACAGCCGGAGTCAGTCCCCATGGAGATTATCTTTCATAACAGATTTCTTCTGGGGAATAGCAGAGTTCGTGGTTTTGTTGTAAGTGTTAACAGTGCTCTTAATAGCCCTGTTATTTAAGTTAACAGAAGTACATTAGGTACGTTATGTTGAGGTTCCTAAGCTGAGCTTTTCAAAAACAGTTTTTAATTACAATATATATTTTTTAATTATTAGCTTTGCTAAGGAAAATGAAGACTTTTGTGGTGGTAAAGCTGACTTATACATCTAACAAGTATGAATATAATAGTTTAGAAGCTTGACTGTGGCGTAACCTTGGTGTTGTCACCATTTCAGTCTGCATCTATGGAGCCGGGCCTTCCCATTCTAATGCCAAATGACAGTGCCCCACTTTCTCTCTGCTGTTTAAGCTCTAGTGTGTATGTGCAGCTGTTACTCCAGATTATACAATAAACCAAGGAGGGGTATTTGATCTTGATACAAAATATCCCAAGTAATAAAATTGTTTTTTAAATTGTTAGAATTGACACAGAAGCCAAAAATTTAAACTTTACCATAATTTCAAGCAACTTTTAGTTAAATGCATTTTTTGGTCTTTCCCACACTATTTGTTTTGTGAAAATTATTCATCACCTACCAATAAGTCTTACTCACGCTAAGTTGGAATATATGTATATATTTGAACATCACGTGGCAGAGAGCTGCATGGATGCAAAGATGTGGGAGACTGCCCCTTCATCTACTTTAATTCGTATTATAATGGGTGTTGGGCTGGGCATGATTGTGGGAGGTGGACATCAGAGCAAGTTACTCCAAATGGAGGAAACACAGGAAAGATGGCAGAGAGGTTTGAATAGCAGACTGCGATCTTTATACTTAATTGAATTGTCACTGTGATTTAATCTGAAGGCTGCATGTAGCACAAGTAGAAGCGGGGGGAATGGAAGAGATCGTTCTGTAGAAAAATACAGTGGGACAGAGGGGCATTAAGTTACCCAATACAGAACTTCCTTAAAGTCTCGCACATCTCACCTACTCCTTATTATTTTTTTTTAAAACATTGTTTTAGGGGCGCCTGGGTGGCTCAGTGGGTTAAGCCACTGCCTTCGGCTCAGGTCATGATCTCAGGGTCCTGGGATCGAGTCCCGCATCAGGCTCTCTGCTCCAGAGGGAGCCTGCTTCCTCCTCTCTCTCTCTGCCTGCCTCTCTGCCTACTTGTGATCTCTCTCTGTCAAATAAAAAAATAAAATCTTTAAAAAAAAAAAAAAAAAAACATTGTTTTAACTTCTTCCCCTTCCACAAGTAAAGAAAATTCCATACAGATGGTTTCCCAGAAGCCCTGTGCTTCTGGCACACCACCCTAGGCTCCTCCCTCAGCGGAGCCTCAGCAGGGTAACATTGGACCGACTGTTGACAGGGGAAATGTGGGGGAAATGAATGTGCAGTGCTGTAGGAACAGACACTGAGGCCTGACAGCTGATGTAAAGTGGAGAAAGGAAGTTGGGGATGGCTCTGGTTTCAGAGTCACTCCTGGACTCCGTCAAGGAGAGTTATTAGCATGTAAGAAAGACAAGGAATGGGGGCTTCCTTCCACACATCATGGCACACGTGCTACGTGCTGTTGTCCAGGTGGCTTTGAGAAATTTTGGGGTTGGAACTAAGTTGGTTTACGTTAGTCACTGCTCACACACATAACTGAAACTATGGAGATACATTTTATAATGATGGAAGTGATATTTTTGTTTTCTGCCCCTTATTTCAGTTTCAAGACTCTGCTTCAGCAAGATGTGAAAAAGAGAAGAGGCTATGGAAGTTCCTCTGATTCCAGATACGATGATGGAAGAGGGTAGAGCTTTTTAAATTGATAATAGATATTTTTACCACTCTGTAATTTTAATTAAGTTAAAATTATAGGTGGATAGGCATAGGCTCATGGAAATAAAGGTTTAAATTCTATTTCATAAAATTAATGCATTGCTATAAATTAAGTCAAGTTGCTTCTGATTTGATCATTAGAGTCACTTTGACAAAGCTAAAATGTGTATCAAATATCCTATGGGAAAAGTCCAAATTAGAGGATGAAAACTGATGACAACCCTTAAATCTAGAGATTTTACTTTAGAATCTGGATTCCCACTGGTAAAGAAAACCAGAGAAGATGAAGCGGCATGAAGTTGGGCTTACATTTCCAGGGAGCTGGGTTTCAGGACTGTTCAGATCATCACAATTCCTTGCTTGACTCACTTTTCTCATGTGCATTAAGTGTTGGGTCCCTGTATTTGAATGTTCTCAACTCCTGACCTAATTGGCAGTTCCTATTTTAAATAGTCTGTTCGAGTGTTTGGAAGGAATCGCTTGATGTCTACTAAACAGCAGAAATTAAATTTTCTTTTATTAGGCCACCAGGCAACCCTCCCAGAAGAATGGGTCGAATTAATCATCTGCGTGGCCCTAGTCCTCCTCCAATGGCTGGTGGATGAGGAAGGTAACTTAATATTTGAAATTACTCTGCAGAGATTTCATTTTGAAATATCCTCTTAGGGAAAGTTTTTTTAAGAAAACAGAACTTATCCAATATTTTGTTACTATTCAGACATCTTATGTGGAAAAATAATTATATCTTAACCCTTGAAAAATTTATTGTATTTTATTATCAAAGTGTCTTTTGAAAAACAGTTCCAAAAAATGGGATTGTTGGATTTTTTGGTGCAAACCCAAATTAATAACTAGTAACTGATTGTTATAACACTTTCTTTTAGGTAAATGTCTGCTCTAAGAAGCAGACAACTGGACATGCACATTCGTAACAGAGGGAAACCATCAAGAAGTAGAGTGCTGACCATGCTGAATAAGGAATTGAATGTGTGTGCCTGAACAGGGATTGCTCTGTGTCCTCACAGACGAATGAGGTTGTGCTGGGAATTCCCTTCCCAGGGATCTGGCATGACTGACATGCAGTTCTTCTATAAATGTACATGTTTGTCTCATTATCTTTTTTGTATAGTTTATGAAAGTATTAATATAGTTTTAATAAGTAAATATTTTTAGGTTACAGACCTTGACTTCTCATCTTTGTATAATTAAAAAACTCCAAATTTGAAGAAAAATAAAAGGTTGTGTATTCTGTATTGAATATAGTGTCACCTTTTTAACTTGAAATAGTATTCATTGTTAATTTGTTCTCATTTATAAATAAATCACATTGTATTTATTCCAGTAGTATGCATACAATTTTATCTTGAAACCTATTTGTCCTATGAATCTTTAAAACAGAGTATCAGATTAGCTATCATATATAATTAGCGGGGTAATTATAAAGTCACAACCGACAAACCTGAGTTACAAAATGAAGATTGGCTAGGTGGTCTTTAAAATCATAGACTTCTGTGTTATACTGATAAATTTGAATTCTAAAACATTGCTTAAGATACTGCCTGTTAGCTTTCACACACACACATATACACACCCTGTAAGTGCTGATAACTCACATTCTATGACTAGAATGGAAGCTTGATGAGGTTGGGATTTTGTCTTTTTTACCGAAGTGCTGCATGTGGTAGGCACTGCATGTGATAGGCACTGAATTATCTGTTGGAAAGATGAATAATACAGATAATTCTTTGTGTTTAACAGTCTTTGAATCGAAGTGTTCAGATAAAAGCATTTTTTTTTAAGATTTTGAGAGAATGAATGAGCACACAACTTGAGGGGGATGGGAGTGGCTGGTTGTGCAAAGGAAGAGGAGGGAGCCTAACACTGGGCTCAAACCGTGGACCCTGGGATCATGACCTGAGCTGAAGGCAGATGCTTAGCCAACTGAGGCACCCAGATACCCTGGGTAAAGGCATTTTTATATTTACTTGGATGTATTTATTCAACCCTGTTTGCCAGGAAGTGGAGATGTGGTGGCATGAGCTACTGATCTTCCAACATAAGGGAAGGGGCAATTACAAGACAATTTTCAGGTTAAGGATAATAGAGACAGTTATTGATCATTCAAGTCTGTGTCAGACATTTTATCTTTTACATATTCTGACACTACACTAGGTAGACGATACTTGCATTATACAGATAACAAGCAAGGACTCAGCAAAGTTTTGTGATTGTGTGGCTAGTGAATGGCAGAGGTCATTCTGTCAAAGCACTGAAGTGGGGAGAAGACCTGGGTAGTCTCAGGACGTGATTGCTTCTCTGTGCATGTGATTCATGATCCCTGTGCCCCGCCCCCAACTCCTCCACAGGACTCTATATTTAGGGCTATTCTACAGTCCTGACTGCCTCTGGTATTTAGCTCTCTCTGAGCATGAGGTAGACCACTGTAGGGCAGAAAGCCTATTAAGTGGCCAGTGTTCAGTTACTGTCTTTGCTACTCAATAGCTTATGTTCTTGACTAAGTCATGTCGTTCTATCCCAGTGTACTCATCTATGAAGTGGGGATTAAATTCCTACTTCAAGGGATTCTTCATTCAGCAGTATTTAATCCACCAATATTTATTGGGTGCCTACTGTGTGCTGAAGATAATGGTGGAGAGTAAGACAAAGTTCCTTTTTAGTGTGGGAAACGGTGAGCAGCCAAGTACAGACTTAATTCCTGGTTCAGAGGTAGTAAGATAACAGGGAGGCTTCTCTGAGGTGACATTTGGGTTGAGACAGACTGAAAATGAGCACACTGAAGGAAGAGCACTCCAGGAAAAAGGCAACAGCATGAGTGGTGGCTCAATGATGGGAAGGGCTTGACATGTCCGAGAGGCTGAAAGTAAGTGTAGCTGGAAATGCCAACAGAAGGAGAGCGATGAGGTGAATTTAGTGATGTAGCAGGGACTGGATTAAGAATGGCTTTCTAGGCTGTAGTTAGTTTAGATTCTGTTCCATGAGCCAGGAAACAAAGCATGGGTTTAATTTTTGAGAATACTCATTGGTGCTATTATATGGAGTGCTGGGGATGTAGTACTGACTGTCTTAACTACATACTTTAAAACTTGACACTTGGGCAACCGACTGAAGAACAGACTGAAGGAGGACAAGACCAAGCAGGGAGTTGGGTTAAAAGGCTGTTACAGTCCCGGTGAGATGGTAGTTTGGGCTAAGTAGTAGCAGTAGGAATGGAGAAGTGCGTTCGTTCAAGATGTATTTGAGCGACAACAGGATTTGCTGATGGATTGGACAACGGAAGAATCGAAGTGTTATTTACTGAGATGGTGAGAGAGACCGTAGTGTTGAGGTGTGGGGGCGGACGGATCAAGAGTCAGTTTGGGCTCATTTAAGTTTGCAATGCCTTGTGGATATCCAAATGGAGATACCAGGCAATCGGTTGTCAGTCTGGATCTCAGGGAGACTTCCAGACGGGAATCACGTATTTGGGAGTTACCTTCATATGTAAAGCCACGAAACTGGATAAATTGGCGCAAGGGATGTGGAGTGAGGCGCCCTAATTCAAGAACACCTTAACATCAGAGGCCGGACTGAGCATCACCAGCGCAGTATGAGAACTAGAATATGCGTGGGGTCTTGGAAGCGAGCAAAGAAGCCGTGAGCTAAGCCAAAAGACGCGCACCCGCTGCTCCTGCGTAAGCCCTCGAAATAAAAGCAAGTCGGCCGTGGGCATGCTACCGCCAGGACCAATCGCAGCAACACTCACCCATCACGCTCCACCCCCGCCCCGCCCCGTCCTCCGGGTGGCTCCGCCCCTCTGCTTTCCCGGAAGTCTCCGGGGTAGCTGCCCCGCGGCCATCTTGCTTGCCGGGAAGCCGGCTGGCAGGTTGCGCGTGCGCGGGGGCCTTCCAGCTCCGGCGGCGCGGCGCGGCGCGTCCCTGAGGTTGGAAGCCGGTAGGCGTCCGCGGCCGCAATGACCCAGGCGGAGAAGGGAGACGGGGAGAACGGGAAGGAGAAGGGCGGGGAGAAGGAGAAGGAGCAGCGCGGTGTGAAAAGGCCCATCGTGCCCGCGCTAGTGCCGGAGTCGCTGCAGGAGGTGAGACGCGGCGCCGGGGGCGGGTCTCGCTGAGGGCCTTCCGGCCGGGCGGGGGAGGGGAGGCAGGCGGGGGAAGGGAGGGAGGTGGTGACGCGAGGCTTCCGGGCCCCCCCCCCCCACCACACACACACCTTGGTGGCTCGTGCAGGGGGTAGTTCCGTCCCCGGCCGGCCGCGGAACCGGAACCGGGACCGGGCTTTCACCCGCCTTCCACGCTGCCGTGGGGTGTCCTTGACCGCAGGTAGTTTGGCACCGGGCAGAGACAGTTGGCTGGGCAGGCGTACTCCTTTGTGAAGGAGAGACCTCGGGGCGTGGAGTCCCGTTCAAGCAGAACGCTAGGAAAATCCAAGGCAGGCGACTGTCTGAGTAGACGTGAGGAGTTTGAGTGTCAGAACCAGAGCAAGAGCAAATCCTGCTCACCAGAAAGAAGTATTTGGAGTTGCAGCGCAAGCACGGAGCACACGGGTGTGTGCGCGCGCGTGCGCGTGTGTGTGCTTACTGATCAGTGAGAAAAATCAACGTTCCCGTAGGAAAATGGGCAAATTCACAGCAAAAGTAAGAAGGCATTGAAATGTTCAGCTTCATGTTGACGTCTCTGAGGCAGTTCCCTAACTGGTGGGTGGGTTAAGGATAACCCCCCGCCCCAGCCCCAGCGGCCAGGCAGCAGTAGGATATATACAGCACCCTGTCCCCGTAAACCCCCAACCGTGGTTCTTCCTGTGGTACAGGCCTCAGTTTCTCCACCCATGGAGTTGAGGCAGCAGAGTGGCTGGCCTGTAAGGGCCTTGCCGGTTCTCACCCTCTAGGATTCTTAGTCTGTGAGTGGGAGGCAGGAGGGTAGAGCTCACAGTTGGGTAGGGGGCAGCAGGTATCAGGGCATGGCGTGGGACGGGCTAGTGCAGAAGGCCATAGGGAGGTGTTGGGCACGCGCCGCAGGTACCCCCTTTAGCCCTGATGCCCTGGGATGGTTGAAAAGGAAGTGACCTCAGGACCAAGACCTGAAGAATGATCAGGAGTCAGGGGGAATCTCAGGGAAGGAGAACAGCGTGGAAGTGACCTGGGCCAGGAGAGAATGTGAAGTTTTGGTGATCATACGAAGTTTTGGCGATCAGGATGTCTGGAAGTGAGGAAGAAGGTGCAGAAGGTCATGCTGGAGATCTTAGCAGAGCCTGTCACAGGAGTCTCAAAGCCAGAGTCGGGTCTCTTCTGGAAGGCAGTGGAGAACTTTGGAAGAGCTAGCCAGACTGATTATCTGGCTGAATCCTCACAATAACGGTGAGGTGGGAGCTTCCTCCAGAGGAAGGAAGTGCTGCAGTATGAATTGGAAGCCAAGTCTGTGAATCCATAGCCTGGGCCCTTAATCACTGTAGCTGCATTTCCTCAGTCGTTGTAGAATACCCTTTAGTTTGTTAGTTTAGTTAGTTTGTTGTTAAACAAACACCCTTTTGTTAGTTAGTACCTTTTTACTCAGTCTTATTTAAGCGGTACTATTCTGGGAAATGATTCATGGGACTTACCAGCTAGGTTTTTTTCCTAATATGTTGATATAAATATGGAATTATTAAAAAACATTTGTCCACACTTTTGGGAAACTGCCATTCCTAACCCCAGAGCTTTCTAGTCAATGTGCTGCAGCCTGTGTGCTGTAAATGAGGTACAGGTGTCCCTGACGGCAAGCAGCTTCATCTTTTTACTCCAGTCTACCGGACAGATGTCGACCATATTCCAGAAAAGCTCGGGAAGTCCTGTTTAACATCATGCCAACCCCATGGAAGAGGTGCATTCAGCAGACACTTTCTAGGTTCCTGTGTGCCTTCTGCTGGGCACAGAGTAGTGAATAAGACACAAGTGATCCCTTCTTACATAAAGGTTTTTGTCTGTTGGGGGGGGCAGACAGTAACTAATTACAAGCATGACAGTTGCCGTGAAAATTATATTGCACAGGGAAAACAATCCTAGTCTAATAGCATTTAACTTCAGAACTGAAGGGAGAAGTAAGATGTACCAGGGAGAAAGGACATGGCAGGCAAAGGGAGTTAACCTGTGTGCAGACCTAGAAGTCATGATGGTGAGTTAAAATACCAAGAGAGGTCTAGATTAAGAAGGTTAAAGAGGGGGGCGCCTGGGTGGCTCAGTGGGTTAAGCCGCTGCCTTCGGCTCGGGTCATGATCTCAGGGTCCTGGGATCGAGTCCCGCATCGGGCTCTCTGCTCAGCGGGGAGCCTGCTTCCTCTTCTCTCTCTGCCTGCCTCTCTGCCTACTTGTGATCTCTGTCTGCCAAATTTATAAATAAAATCTTAAAAAAAAAAAAACAAAAAAAGACGAAGAAGGTTAAAGAGGGGCACCTGGATGGCTCAGTGGGTTAAAGCCTCTGCCTTCAGCTCAGGTCATGATCCCAGGGTCCTGGGATGGAGCCCCGCATCGGGCTCTCTGCTTGGTGGGGAGCCTGCTTCTTCCTCTCTCTCTGCCTGCCTCTGCCTACTTGTGATCTCTGTCTGTCAAATAAATAAAATCTTTAAAAAAAAAAAAAAAAAAGGTTAAAGAGACCAGAAAGGAGGTGGTTCTCAAGTAAGGCTAGAGAAGTAGACCAGATCTTGATTTCAACATGTTCTGGACTTTATCTTATGGGCAAGCTAGGAAATGTTGTAAATGGAGACATGGAAGAAGAGTAGTGCAGGCTAAGAAGTCGTGCAGGAGTGGTGGTTCTCCAAGAGGGATCCTGTTGTCACAGGGATTGTCGGGGATTCTTTCCCTGCTCTCCACTGAAACTCTGAGTCCCCCAACTGATTCAGATTATGTTCTGCCCCCTTTGCAAATTACATATCTGAAACAATTACCATCTAAAAGTAAATCCCACAGGAATCACTCCACGTCCTGACATATGCGACTTTGTCATTTCTTCACCACTTCCCAAGAGTGGATTGTGAAATGCAGCAAAGTTTTCAGTCCCTTGAGGACAGAATAGTGAACTCTGGCATTTTAACCTCAAACTTTTGCCAGATTAGGTGAATAGCACAGAACTAATAAGGGGTAAAGTGTTTTAAAAGCAACGACTGGGGCACCTGGGTGGCTTAGTGGGTTGGAGCCTCTGCCTTTGGCTTGGGTCGTGGTCCCGGAGTCCTAGGATCGAGCCCCGAGTCGGGCTCTCTGCTCGGCGGGGGGCCTGCCTCCCCGTCTCTCTGCCTGCCTCTCTCCCTGCCTGCCTCTCTCCCTGCTTATGATTTCTGTCAAATAAAAAAACAAAAACAAAAACAAAACAACGACCAAAATGTGGTTTATGCTTTCACTCAGAAGTAGTTGAAGTATAAAGCCTACTTTCCAGCATTACAAAATAATAATTCTGTGCTTATGTGAATTTCTTCCCTAACCTGTTTGATCAGTGGTTGTTAAACCTGAGGGATCATGATGATCACCTCAGGAACTTTTGAAAGTTGCAGATATCTAGGCTCCCTCTCTGAAAATTCTGAATCAAAATTTGTAGTGTATGCTTAGAGTCTAGCATTTTTTTTTTTTTTTAATCTACAAGCATCTTTAGGTGATTCAGATGTAACTAGTATTTTGCTAGTCATAGTATTCGCTATGCTTACTCCTTGTCTGTTTCCCCTAGTAGACTAAAAGGTCTCTGGTGGTTGGGATTTTGTCTTGGTCACCATTGTACCCCCAGTACTGGCACAGAAATGCTCAGTAATTGTAAGTTAACTTATATTGGATATTTATCGTTTTGTTCATTTGAACAGATGTTGACCTGTGTACTGTGAGTCAGATCCTGGGAGCACAGATACTGGAAAAGAGTTTGCATTCTGCAGAGAGCAATAATTGGTTGCCTCTCAGAGAGCTACTGAATTATTTTAATACCTGAGTCTGATAGTCTTTACAGGAGACTCACTTCTTAGTCTAGCCTGTTACCTGTATGTTATTTACTAAGGTCATACTCCCGTGTTTTATATTCGCAGCAAATCCAGAGCAACTTCATTGTTGTCATACATCCAGGTTCAACAACCTTAAGGATTGGTCGAGCCACAGACACACTTCCTGCCAGCATTCCTCATGTCATCGCACGAAGGCACAAACAACAAGGGCAGCCACTATATAAGGACAGCTGGCTCCTAAGGGAAGGACTAAATGTAAGTCAGAAATGGAGGATCTGGAGCACCTGGGTGGCTCAGTTGGTTAAGCAACTGCCTTTGGCTCAGGTCGTGATCCTGGAGTCCCAGGATCAGGAGTCCTACATCAGGCTCCGTGCTCAGCAGAAAGTCTGCTTCTCCCTCTGACTTTCCCCCTTCTCATGCTCTCTCTCTCTCTCTCTCATTCTCTCATTCTCTCTCTCTCTCTCAAATAAATAAAATCTTAAAAAAGAAAGAAAGAAAAAGAAAAGAAATGGAGGATCTGGAGAGAAAGCCCAAGGTGATTTTCCTGGGAGAGCTTAGACTTTCAAGTATGCTGTGTATACTTGAATTAACATCTTCATAGCTTTAATGTGTTTCATAATAATAACATTCAGGGTTACAAGTAGCATTTTTCATGTGAGCTAGTGGTTTTAGATTGTAGAGAAATAATTATGACAAAAGCAAATCAAATTATTTTAACCCATCAGTATGAATTGGGTATTGATGAAGGTGATTTTTAATGGAAGGTACAGAATTGTCACTCACTTACTGATGCATTAAGGTCTCTTAACAGACATATTTTTCTCTTTCAGATACTTAGAGTTTATATTGAGTTTGTATTTTCAATCCATAAGCAAACTGAATTGTTATAATTACCTTCTCCAGTTTTAGATCAAATTAGAATATAAAGGCAAGACTGTATATATCCTTGCAGTTAACATTTACTTTATCCTACCTTGCAGATAGTAATTATCAGAAACATTTTTCATGGTAGATGTGAAAATATGCATATTGCATTGTAATCCACATTTAAGTTTTAAATGAAAGATAGTTTTAGGGACTTGAAGTTTCTGTACTTCTGTTAGTAAGCTTTAAGGTTCCAATTTTTTTAGCAAGACTACCTAAGTCCATTTCTAAGCTTAAGTGTAACTTGAGGGTGTAAGAGTCTAAATCCATTTCTATCTTTGGATCTTACACTTCTACAATAGGACATAAATCTCAGGAGTAAAAGTTGATAGAAAACAGTAACTTTTCCATGGAGATATTTATAGATGTATTCTTTACAGGGACTTGAATACCTGCTGAATAAACAAAATAACCTGAGTGAATAAAACATTGTTACAAAATTATATGAGAATTATGGAAATGTTTGGAAAAGTCTCTAAAATACTCTGTAAATACTAAGTAGCTATCCAGTGCTTAGTGCCATGAACAGTTTTTTCACTCACACTTCACTTAAGGTTATAGATTTTTGCAAATAGTTGGTTTATGGTAAGGGTTCCTTTCTGATTTTTTATTTATAAATAATAAAAAGATTACTTTGAATCCTAAAGATTGATACATATGGCAGAAATTAAGGAAATGCAGCTACTTGTTTATGAGCGGGCATTTCCTCTTGATGGATTAAGTCAGTAGTTTGCCACATTGCGTTCTTTTTTCACTAAATCCTTTGTGCCACTCATCTTTCACTTATCTCCCCAGAAACCAGAAAGTAATGAACAAAGACAAAATGGCCTTAAAATGGTGGATCAAGCAATATGGTCTAAAAAGATGTCAAATGGTACAAGACGGATTCCCGTGTCCCCTGAACAGGTGCAGTCTTCACTCTTTCTTCAGATTCATTCTGTCACTGCTGTTCTGTCTATAAGTGCTATTCATGATTTCATTATGCAAACTAAAGATGAGATTTCTTTAAAAAAGGAAGAAAACCATTCATAACCACCTGCATAATAACCAAATCGGTGTCACAAATGCTTGGGCAAGATGAATAATTTAAAAGATGGTGTTTCTTTGGCAAGTTGATAAAAATTTAGAGTGTACTGTCTTACACACTGTCTTAAGTGTGTAATTCCAGGATCTTGGTGGGAAGCAATATTCTTACTACATGTGCCATTTTAATATGATAAAAAATACTATTAGAAATGGACATGAGGGGGTGCCTGGGTGGCTCAATGGGTTAAAGCCTCTGCCTTTGGCTCAGGTCATTATCCCAGGGTCCTGGGATCGAGCCCTGCATCGGGCTCTCTGATCAGCAGGGAGCCTGCTTCCTCCTCTCTCTCTGCCTGCCTCTCTGCCTACTTGTGATCTCTGTCTGTCAAATAAATAAATAAAATCTTAAAAAAAAAAAAAGAAATGGACATGAGTTGGCATGATACATAAATGTATATTCAGCTTTACACAGAGTGCGGTATTAATTTTGGACTGGCTATGAATCACAGCCTAGGTATTAAAACCACAGGGGGAAAAAAAATCACAATTTTGGGAAAGGCCAAAAGAATCTTTTTGTGAATGGTTATTATTTTGCCAAATATTTAGGATTTGTGATTTAGTTTTGCTACTGTATCTGGTCTATGAAAGCGGAGAAAAGAGGATTCATACTACATTTCTCTTCCCCTCCCCCTTTTTTCTTACATAAATTCAGATGATTTGTTGTTTCAGGCACGCTCCTACAACAAGCAGATGCGACCTGCAATTTTAGATCACTGTTCTGGAAATAAGTGGACAAACACATCTCATCATCCGGAGTTTTTGGTGGGAGAAGAGGTAGGCACATTTGCAGTGCCGTCCAGTTCTAGTTGTTTCCTAGAGTTCATAATCTCACTTGCAGGCCCAGATACTCACACTGGCTCCTGTGATGTTAGATACTCCACTCTCAACATTTGGAATAGTCAGCAAATGTTAATCATAACTCTGGCCCTAGATTTTTTTAATGTGGATCCAGAAAGCGCCCAAGAGAAGTTTTAACAATGTATTCATCTCCCCATCTTTTCTAGGCCTTGTATGTTAATCCATTGGACTGTTACAATATTCACTGGCCTATCAGAAGAGGTCAGTTAAATATTCACCCAGGACCTGGGGGCTCCCTTACTGCTGTTCTGGCAGATATTGAAGTAATATGGTCTCATGCAATCCAAAAATACTTGGAAATCCCGCTGAAAGATTTAAAGGTGAGCTAAATTCAGTTACCTGAACTGACTTTAAGAGTCTTGATCAGTAAAAGTACATATTAGTGAGTTGATTGTAATCTAGTGTCCTTGAAGCATTCTCATCCTAAGGTGTTGAGGATAGCTTTCCTTCTTCACTGACTTCATCTCTGCTGATTTCTCTTTTTCTCATTTTGGGGTTTTTTTTGTTGTTGTGGCCTATCTACTGCTCTGCAACCAGAAGCCTTGCTCATGTTTGTATCTTCTCTTTAGACCTTTTTCAGTTCACATTTGTTGTCTTATTTTTAATTTCATAAGGTTTTTTGGGTTTTGTTTTTTTTTTTCTTTTTTGGTTGAAATATAGATGAGACACAAGGTTTTATCAGTTTTAGGTGTCCAACACAGTGATTGGACAACCTTGTACATAATGTTGTCACCCCAAGTGTAGGTACCATCTGTCACCACACAGTGCTATTACAGTACTATTGACTGTACTCCTTGTGCTGAGGTATCTTTCATCCCCATGGCTTATTCATTCCATAACTGGCCGTTACCTCCCACTCCCTTTCACCCATTTTGCCCATCTCCCTCCCTTTCTCCACTCTGACAGCCCCCAGTTTATTCTCTGTATTTATGGGTCTGTTTCTGCTTTTTTGTTTTTTTTTTTTTTGTTGTTTTTTTTTTTTAGATTCCGCATATAAGTGAATTCGTGTGGTAATTGTTTTTCTCTGACCAATTTCACTTAGCATGAGGTCCACCCAAGTTGTTGCAAATGGCAAGATCTTACTACTTTTTATGGTTGAGTAATATTCCATTGTATATACGTACCACATCTTTTTTCTTTTTTTTTTTTAAAGATTTTATTTATTTATTCGACAGAGACAGGCAGCGAGAAGGGGGAAGCAGGCTCCCTGTTCAGCAGAGAGCCCGATGCGGGGCTCAATCCCAGGACCCTGAGATCATGACCTGAGCTGAAGGCAGAGGCTTTAACCCATTGAGCCACCCAGGCGTCCCATACCGCATCTTCTATACCCATTAATCTATTGACGTACACTGAGATTTCTTCCATATCTGGGCTGTTGTAAACACTGCTGCAGTGAACATGGCTATATATGTATTCTTTCAAATTACTGTTTTAATTTTCTTTGGGTAATAGCCAGTAGTGGAATTACTGGGTCATGTATTATTTCTATTTTTTTTTTTAATTTATTTATTTATTTGAGAGGCAGAGATCACAAGGAGGCAGAGAGGCAGGCAGAGAGAGAGAGAGAGGAGGAAGCAGGCTCCCTGCTGAGCAGAGATCCCAATGTGGGACTCGATCCCAGGACCCTGAGATCATGACCTGAGCCGAAGGCAGCGGCTTAACCCACTGAGCCACCCAGGCGCCCCATCTATTTTTAATTGTTTGGGACTCTCCATTCTGTTTTCCATAGTAGCTATACCAATTTACCTTCCCACTTTTTCTCCACATCCTTCCCAACACTTACTATTTCTTGTCTGTTTGGTAGTAATCATTCTGACAGGTGCGAGGTGATAGCTCATTGTGGTTTTGACTTGCATTTCCCTGTTAATGAGTGATGTTGAGCATCTCTCCATGTCTGTTGGCCATCTGCCTATGTTCTTTGGGAAAATGTCTATTCAGATCCTCTGCCTGTATAATTGGATTATTTGTTTTTCTGGTTGAGTTACGTAAGTTCTTTATATATTTTGACAATATATTAATCTCTTATCAAATATCATTTGTAGATACCTTCTCCAGCTAAGTAGGTTGCCTTTTTATTTTGTTGATGGTTTCCTTCTCTGTGCAAACTTTTTATTTTGGTGTAGTCCTACTAGTTTATTTTTGCTTTCGTTTCCTTGCCTCGGGAGACATCTCTAGAAAAATTGGCGCTGTTGTCAAAGAACTTGCCTATGTTTTCTTCTAGGAGTTTATGGATTCAGGTCTCACATTTATGTGTTTAACCCATTTTGAGTTTATTTTTGTCATGGTGTGAGAAAGTGGTCCAATTTCATTCTTTTTCATGTAGCTGTCCAGTTTTCCCAGCATCATTTATTGAAGACACTGTCTTCAATAATATGCCATTGCATATTCTTGCTGCCTTTATTGGAGATCAATTTATCACTTAAGTGTGGATCTGTTTTTGGGCTCTGTTGTGTTCCATTGATCTGTGTATTTTTGTGCCTTTACCATACTGTTTTGATTATTATAGCTTTGTAGTATATCTTGA
Source organism: Mustela nivalis (assembly GCF_964662115.1). NCBI lineage: Eukaryota > Metazoa > Chordata > Mammalia > Carnivora > Mustelidae > Mustela > Mustela nivalis. The sequence continues at coordinate 193,644,951 of NC_139020.1, forward strand.
AATCTGGGATTATGATACCATTTCACAAGTTTTTAATAATTTAAAGGGGGAAAAAACCCACACAATTTAAAATTTTTCTATTTTTTTGTTAAACCTATAAGATAGCAGAGAGGTTTGAGCTTTTGTTCTGGGCCTCTAACCATTGCTGCCATCCTTTAGAGAGAATTCTCTCTGAAGACAAGTATAATGACATTTATTTTGGCCGGATTTTAATATTAACTTTTTTTGTTGTTCTTCTTCTTTTTAAGTATTATAGATGTATCTTGCTAATTCCTGATATCTATAATAAACAGCACGTGAAAGAATTAGTGAATATGATCCTAATGAAGATGGGTTTTTCAGGTAAGTCTGGATATTCCAGAGAAAGCTGCTTGAAATGAGATTTGTTTTTCTTTTTACTGACATTAATTTAAGTCAGTGCTGTATTGAAATGCTTATTCTGAGTGTCTCAGCCTTGCTTAGACAATTGCCCAGGAGTTCCCAGAATTTAACTGATGATTCGTCCTCAGCTCTTTACTGCTCCCTAGCTGATTGTTCCTCTGCCTTTGTGTTTCAGGGATTGTGGTCCATCAGGAGTCTGTCTGTGCCACCTTCGGAAGTGGCTTAAGCAGCACATGTATCGTAGATGTTGGAGACCAGAAGACAAGTGTGTGCTGTGTGGAGGATGGGGTCTCGCATCGGAATACTCGGTAAGAACCTTGGAAAGTTGCGTTCTCTGCTCCTTCTCCCCTCGCAGCCTATTCTGCTATAAAGCATCAGAAGCTAAAAAGAAAATTTTTATAAGGAATTATATATTCAAAGTTTGCATAGTATACCCATATTGTGGAAATGCAAATTCTAGGAAGGCTATAAACCACTGATTTTATCCTTCCTGTTAGAACTCTCCACTGTGAGTTCACATCAGCAGCTCCTGAAAATCCTGGCTTGCATTGTGTGCTTTCCCACGGAAGCAGCTCTTTGTCTTGCTGTGGTCTGCTGTAGACATACCAGTTTGCTCATAGCAAAGCTTCATTTAGGCAGGTCATGTCGGGGAAAAGAGGTTTTCAATTCTGAATTCTCTTTCTAGCATTGTGAGTATTTGCTTTTGTTGTAGTTATTCGGTGAGTGATTAGTAGCTTTCTGGTCAAGTCCCTTTGTGATGTCATCACTGATACAAGAGGTAATAAAATAACTCTCAGGAGCAAGTTTGCTGCTTCTCCTTCCTGCGACAAGCCCAGCACAGGTGAGCACACCCAGGCAGTGCACAAGATCTCTGCAGTAATTTTGTGCTCCCAGGAAGGCTTCTTCAGGATTCTGAGTTCTTCCTATCCCTCACGTTGATAGTTCGAGATGCAAGGTATAGAAACATTTAAAAGAGGAGCTAAGCAGTCCATAAGAAAGGTTGATCTGTTGCCTCGCACCCCAGATTATGATGCATTTTAAAATCCAGCATACATTCATTTGGCTCGTCCATTGCTTATGTGTTACTTAAGGCTATTGGTTCTCAGAATATGGAGAAAACACTGGGCCTGGGTCTCCCACCTCTAAAATAATATGACAGGGTGTTTCCCAAAACATAGACGCATTCAGTTAGTGGGTAGTATACTCTTTAAAGTTTTCTCCTATGAGTTTGTCTTGTGGTGTTACTGCCTGTCAACTTGATATACTGGTGAGTATGGACAGGCAGACAACTCTCCTACAGTAAATAGAGTGTCTTAGAAATGAGTTGCATTTAGTTGTGAGTATTCTGTTTCTTGGAAACTTTTTTGCAAATAGCATGACTGCTGCTAAATGCCCACCACTGGTCGCTTGCTAGAGTTCCATTTCTACTTCCCATCCATCCATCCTGCCCTTTCTTTTTTTTTTTTTAAAGATTTTATTTATTTGTTTGACAGATCATAAGTAGGTAGAGAGGCAGGTAGAGGGAGAGGCGGAAGCAGGCTCCCTGCTGAGCAGAGAACCTGATGTGGGGCTCCATCCCAGGACCCTGAGATCATGACCCGAGCCGAAGGCAGAGGCTCAACCCAGTGAGCCACTCAGGCGCCCCCTGTCCTTTCATTTTTATTCCTACTGTAAACATCTTTTGAGACTTGTCATGTTTCACTGTGCTGGATTGAGTTTTTGAAATGCCCTTCGTACCTTCTTGACCAACAGATTACCTACCTGCCTTTTCTTCTAACTCTAGACTCTGTCTGGCCTATGGGGGGTCTGACGTGTCGAGGTGTTTCTACTGGCTGATGCAGCGAGCCGGATTCCCTTACCGAGAATGCCAGCTAACAAACAAAATGGATTGTCTTCTTCTGCAGCACCTTAAAGAAACTTTCTGTCATTTAGATCAGGTGAGAGCAAAATCAAAAGTGCTGGTTATTTTTGTTTCTGGGAAAATTTTAAGATATTTCAAAGGCAATTAAAAATGTAATAGTATTATGATAACCTTTTAACTTAAGTTGAGAGGGACTTGAAGTTCTTAAGGAGTGAGAGTGTTTTGGTAAGGTCAGCGCTGTTAGGTTGTCTCAGGTTCTGGAAAATACAGTTGGCTTTTCAAAGAAAAAGTATTTAGCAAGTTTGTCTCTCTTTACAAGATGTCAGGTTACCATTGCCATATGTGTACTCCTACCTTCTTATGCTATTTCAGGTCTTTTCTTTTCCCTGATACTTTTCAAGCAATCTAATTCTAAATAACAACATTTTGAGAAACCCAAGACTGGGTATCATTTCCCAGTTACTGAGGGAATTGACTTACTGATTTGGGTCCTTGTTGAAGATGGTAGAAATTTCAGAAACGTTGAAAGGGAAGCAGGATCCTTTTGGACTCTTGTTTTATTGCGGGGGGGCGGGGGGTGGCAGAAAATTGCAGGGCAGCCTTGATGTAGGTAATTCAGATGGTGGAGAGGCTTAACTGTCATTTGAGGAGTTTACATGCACTTTTCACTGACAGCATCTTTTCCCGGAATCAGGACATCTCTGGACTTCAGGATCATGAGTTTCAGATTCGCCATCCAGATTCCCCTGCCCTACTTTACCAGTTTCGATTAGGAGATGAAAAACTCCAGGTAATATATGGCTGTATATTTTCATGGACAGAAAGAAAGCCAGCCAGGTTCAGTGAGACTGAGAGAAAGTGTACTTGTCTGAAACCTCATGAGGTCAGAGTCAGAGTGCCGACTGGCTTAGACTGTTTACTAAACCAGCTTTTAAGCCAACAGTAGAATACAGATTAGAATAGTTCCGAGGATCGTCTTTTTAATTAGCCACTATATGATTAGTTATTATTTAGAGAGAGGAGTAGTGTTCTAAGAAATTATAAAGTAGCTTATTGTGCACTTGCATTACATTTTTTAAAATTTTTTATTTATTGAGAGAAGGAGCAGGGAGAGGGAGAAGCAGACTTCCTACTCAGGGAGCCACATGTGGGGTTTGATCCTGGGACCCCTGAGTTATGACCTGAGCAGAAGGCAGACATCTGAGCCATCCAGGCATCCCAGCACTTGCATTACATTTGCTTTGACATTTCTCTCTGGTGTCATATCACTCACTCACTTGGATGATTTCTGTAAGTTTTCTGGCCTCTTGTGCAATGAGGAAATAATGCTACTCCCAAAAGCAAATGCTTATTTAGTCCGCCTTCTAGGATCTGATCTGCCAGTTTTGTTTTGGGAAGAACAGAATTTAATGGATCAGTTTTTTCAGAAGGCAGTGTCCTTGGTTGATCATTTTTTTTTCCTTCCTTGCACAGGCTCCAATGGCTTTGTTTTACCCTGCAACTTTTGGAATTGTAGGACAGAAAATGACAACTTTGCAGCACAGATCCCAGGGAGACCCTGAGGATCCTCATGATGAGCATTACCTGCTAGCCACGCAGAGCAAGCAGGAACAGGTCTGCAGTGACTCCAGCGTGAGAGGGGACAGTCTTGCCACTGCAGCAGTTTGCCTGTCATTAATGGATCATTGGCAGTCACTGCAATATGACTGCATGCTAAAGCTGATACTGTTTTTAGAACTGTATATGAAATGAAGTCCAAATTTAAAATCCAGATGACAGATTTCTTCCTTCAGCAGACGTTAATTCAATTTTCAGAATACCAGTTCATACATTTAAAAGTTAGTTTAATGAAGATACTTTTTGGTGTATACATTATTTCTTTTTTATTCAGTAGGGCATGTTCTCAGTAAAATCTCACCTATTTTAAAAATTATAACTTAAACAGTATATGGTCTAGACACAAAGCTGAATACTTTTGTCCAGAACTAATGGTCCCAGTAATAGGATGTCTGATACAGGGGCACAAAAAGCTCTTCCCTGCCAATGAAACAGCAGCTCATGATGGAGAGAGGAGAGCTCTAAACCTTTTCTAGTCCTTGTCCCTGAGCATGAGGTGGTTAGATAAGGTCTGAAAATGAGGGTTCCACAGTAGCTACAGGCGCAAGAATCCTACTGAAATACTCCACTTTAAAATTCTGTTCAAGGGGGAAATGCCCATGTACGCTGACGTATCAATTTTAAAATCCAACGGGTGATAGTAAGGTCATGAAACTTTCCCTGACTGTTATTGACTACTTTGGAATTGTCAGCACATCCTCCTCTTTTGCACACCACGTTTCAGTACCAGGCGAGCGGGGAGTGGGTCTGGGTGGTTGGCTATGAACTGACATGCATTCCCTTGCACCACAGTGATGCACCTTTGTTTTACCGTGGTGTAAATAGTGCTCCAGGAAGGGGTGGTGTCTAGCTGGGAAACATCCACACTGTTCTGTTACAATCCTACCATCCACTTGATTGTCCTTTTGCTTGATTTAAAGTCTGCCAAAGCTACTGCTGACCGAAAGTCTGCATCCAAACCCATTGGATTTGAGGGGGATCTTCGTGGCCAGTCTTCCGATCTTCCAGAAAGACTCCATGCCCAGGAAGTGGATTTGGGATCCTCCCAGGGAGACTGTCTGATGGCTGGCAATGAGTCTGAGGAGGCTCTCACAGCACTGATGTCCAGGAAGACTGCCATCTCGCTCTTTGAAGGGAAAGCCCTGGGCCTGGATAAAGCCATTCTTCACAGCATCGACTGCTGTTGTAAGCATGGTTTGGAAGCTGGTTGGGTGAAGGAGGCCAAGCTGGAGTGTGGTTGTGCAGCATTGCATGTGCATTGAAAACCTGTGGGGCTCCTGCTTTGTGCTCGCATTGTCTGGTATTAGGAATTGGTTCCTGGCCTTGGTGGGCATATAGCCTACTAGAGGAGACCGAAGAAGTTAAATTGCCGCACAAATTGGAAATTACAACTGTAGCAGGGACTGCAGAGTCGAACTAAAGGATACTGGCTTTCAGAGCTTCTGATAGGATTTAGTAAGGGATTTTTATTAGGAGAAAGAAGTGTGGAAGATGGGAGGCTTGCCAGGGAAGCCTTCCTTGGGGAAGAGCCACTTGAGAGATCTATGAGGTGAATGGGGGTTAGCCTGTCACAGACAGGGTGGCATTCCAGGCAGAGGAAGAGGCCTGTGTGGAGGCAGTGTGGCTGGGGGGCTGGGGCCAGGATGGAGCTAGAGAAGCCATGTATACGTGCCACATTGGACGTTGTAGGTCCCTGTGGAGATTTTGGTCCTAATCCTGCAAGTAGCAGGGTGTGTGGTATGGTAGCAACTTGTTCACGTTGGTGTTTTGCCAGATTCTTCTGTCTGCATTTCTGAGGATGGGTTGGAGAGAGATCTTTGAGGAGGCTCTTAAACAAGCAAAAGATGGTGGTGACTTGGCCCAGGGTGGTGGTGGATATGTTGAAAAAGAGTTGAAGGAATATCATTGTCTTTTCAGCATCTGATGATACCAAAAAGAAGATGTACAGTTCCATCCTCGTGGTGGGAGGTGGTTTGATGTTTCATAAAGCTCAAGAATTTCTGCAACACAGAATTCTCAACAAAATGCCACCTTCATTCAGGCGAATTATTGAGAATGTGGATGTGATCACAAGGCCCAAGGTCTGTTGTTCATGGTGCAGTTGAATTATATGTACAAGAAACCAGGACTGATTCTTTCTAATTATAATGTTGTATGTGGACAGATAAAATCTTGGGAGCCATGAGCTTGCTTCTGGGCAGCTCTTAATTAAAGGTTTGGGCAAGTGAAAAAATTTCAGTAGGTCACAGATTTGGTGCAAGGAGCTTTGGGCTAGGGGTCTGGAGTCCTGGGTGTTCCTCCTGTGCTCTTCAGACTCGCATGACTGACTTCCAAAAGCCATGCCTTTGGAAAAGGAGTGGGTAGGGGCAAGAAGACTGGCTGGTCTCCTGTCAGCCAGAACAACTCCAGTTTTTGCTTTCATATCAAGGATTTGTTGCTGGTCCTGGCATATTTACAGATCCTTCTGGCTTGAACTATCTCGGAAAGAAACACAGACCCTGGAATTTAGAAAGAGACTGTTGTCTGTATTTCATTATATCCCACGAACAGTTCCTGGGGATGTTCTTATTTAATTTTAATCCTGAGGAAGGGGTATTGGGATATATTTATTCCATTCTAACTTAAGAATAATGATTTCCTTATGTATGTTCCTGCATATGGGTGCCTGTTTGTGGAATAACAGTGAATAGTAGCATCTTCAGTAATAAACACTGAAGTTCTCTTATCAGTTGGAACAGAAAGTTGTCTGTAGTTCATTGGTCCTCTATAGATGAGTCTTTAATGCAGGTTGAAAAATCCGGCTTTTGAGGAATTGACTCAGCAGGGGTTTTTTTAGCCCCCAAATTCAAGGAAATGATTAAGTATACGTCTTATCTACTTTTGCTGAAATATCTTCTTCACTTCCCTAGGACATGGATCCCCGGCTGATCGCGTGGAAAGGAGGGGCTGTGCTGGCTTGTTTGGACACCACACAGGAACTGTGGATCTACCAGAGAGAGTGGCAGCGCTTTGGTGTCCGCATGTTACGAGAGCGAGCTGCTTTCGTCTGGTAAAAATGGGTAGGAAGTCACAGAAGACCAAAAGCAGGCCTCCTGGTATAAAAGACTCTTAAAGAATATATATATTTTAATTTATTGACTTAGATGCTTATGTTTCATGGAAAATAAATGAATTTTAACTTACGTTGACAATAGGATATTGGTGTGAAATTTTAATCTTCTTTTGTAGCCAGGACATTTACCAATAAATATGAACTTAGTTTTCAGTGGTAAATTCTCCTGCCCCTTTCTCAGGGTCACAGGAGCTCCCTGATGATGCGAAATGTTTTGGCACGCCTTGGTTTAGGTTGACCTCAGTGTCATCAGACAGTCTTACACAGCCAAAAAGGGTGGGTGTGTGACTCGCTGTCTGGCCGTGCCATTTTCCTCGTGTGTTAACAGCAGGCACTCATTGTTTTGACTCATGTGTGCTCTTAGAATTCTAAATGGGGAGAGAAAAGGTCCTTTTTTTCTTTTTTTGTTAGATTATAAAAAAGACGGTGACCAGTTGAGCTCTGGATTTCCAGAGGCAAAGACTTAAGGCTGAGCTGGCTGACTTTGTTACTCGACATGCTTCAGGGCGGGCTTGGGGAAAGAAGACAGTCCGTATCTGACCAAAACAGAACAAAAACTGAAAAGGAAAACCCATTTCCTTCCTAAAGCCAAATAGAAACAATTCAGGTGTAATTGTTCACTTGTGCAGGTAAATAAGGTGACTGCCGTCTGTACCTTACCTAATAAATAAGGTGGCTGCTGCTTACCAACTTAGTCATTAAGCCCCTAATTTTCCTTTTCCTGAAGAACCAAGAGAAAAGTTCTGGAACTCTTTGTGCTCAGTAAGCTCATTTGACCTTCATCTGCAAACAATCTGAAGCAAAATCTAAGTACAGACAGCTGTTAGCCCCTGTGGTCCCGGCCCTGATGAAGCTTTCAGAGCCCCTGGTCAGCGGAAGAGACACCATTGTCTGTAGACAGAAGCTGTCAGTGAGCACAGCCCATGGGCTCAGAGAGCTGGGAGCACAGGGGGGATGCCTGATGCCTGCCACTCCCTGCTGGGCATCGGCGTCCACCATCTGCACATCCCAAACTGGAGATACTGGAGATAACGGGAGTGGAATGGGAGTGGCAGAGGGGCAGGGAGGTTGACAAAAGTAGGGCTGGAAAAGAGATGGAGGTAAGAGTGGAATATAGAAAGAACAGGATGGCTAGAAGTCTCAGGGCTTGGAGAAATGCTGGTCCTGAGGCATTAGCATAACGATGAGTTTCCCATGTACGTGATCAGTAGGCGAGGAATGAAGAAGAGTCCATCCCAATAACAAAAGGATTTTACCTTGTGGGTACTATGGAAGATATGTGCCTTCAATCTGAAGATTGTATGCTCTTTATTTTTTTAGCTTTTTAACTAAATAAATTTATACAATATTGATTTTGTTTCTGGGCTGTTTGTACACAATTTATTCATGGCTCCCTAGTTCCAAAAGCAAAATGTATTTTTGTGGGGTTTGGTTTTTTTTTTTTTTTTTTAAAACATAGTATAACCTATTGTTCTTATAACTGGTAGGTGTTGATTCAGAAGAAGTTGGTTTCTGGTCCAAGTTTTGACATAAGCCTTGTCTTTCTGTTACCAGCGCTTATAAATGTGAAAACTGGTCATGCAAGTAAACGATCTTAACCACATTAAACATACTGCCTCAGCCATTACTAAGTGTCTACTTCTGAAGTTGGACATGGTGAGTTTTCACTCTGTGCTTCCTTATTTTGGTTTTTATTTTATCCATAAGACCTGGTTCTTTAAGGATAGTTTTAACCCTTTACAAATACATACTGACAGATATCCAAGGAAGCTGATCCACATTCTAGGGCAGATTCAGTATTGTACTGTTTGAGAGAGACAAGCATTCGTAGAAAAAGATACTTTTTTTTTTTTTTTTAAGATTTTTATTTATTTCACAGAGATCACAAGTAGGCAGAGAGGCAGGCAGAGAACGAGGAGGGGAAGCAGGCTCCCTGCTGAGCAGAGAGCATGATAGGGGGCTTGATCCTAGGACCCTGGGATCATGACCGGAGCTGAAGGCAGAGGCTTTAACCCACTGAGCCACTGAGGTGCCCCAAAAAAGATACTTTTAGAGGAAAAAGTTGGAAGACATAAAATACTATACATATCTAGTTCTGGTAATTTTTTATTTAAGTAAACTATTACTATAACTCATTTATAAAAAGATTACTTCAAGAGGGCTGACTTTGAACAAAGCAGGAATTATTTGTGTTTTGAACATGAGAAGTCGCATAGTAAACAAGAAACTCTGATTTCTTGATAGTAACCTTTAATAGGTAACTTTGGGCAAAAGTAGACATCAGGTCTGCAGGTAATGGGTGTCGGTGTCTACGTTAAAAGTCACCCGTACAAGATTTGGCTAAGACCTGAATCTAGTTCAGAGGGAGCAGGTCCTCTGCAAGCCCCAATAATACAAGTGGCTGCACGTATCCTGCGTCATCTGGTCAGCAGAGAGGATTTCGGCTTGTTACTCCCTATTCTGTTTTAAAAATGGCTTTTGGATCTAATAGAAGGTTTTTTTACCCATGAACTTACTGAGTGAATGAGCAAAGGCTTTACTTCGGTATTCACCAAGTTTAGAGTGTCCGAGAAATAAGTGGTTCTAGGTACTGTGCAGTGCATGGGCTATTCGGGACTGGACGGTCAGCTGGAGGGTGTTTATCATCGTGTTGTCAGAATGCTTATAGTTCTGCCTTACAGTTCTCCTTGACTTTTAGGAGTGAAGTTGATTTAGCTTTGTAAATTTAGTTTCTGTCCTTCAGTTAATGTTACAGTAGTCAGTAGTATTTGTAACAGTTTTTCGGGCATAAACGTTTTGATTAAGCTAAGACGTACGTATTCATTTAGGAATCCTTCCTACTCCTGTTGCTAAATACAGCAGGTGTCTGTGACGTCTCCCTGCACATAGCCCACACAGGAAACTTCAGAATCATCTGAGATACTTTCCACCTGTAAATGGAGGAGTAGGAAGGCTTCAAGGCCCCTCACTTCTCACGGGCGAGCTACAGGGAACAGGCCGTCAGCCTCTTTCCTGCTGACACCTCCTGCTTGACACGGAGTAGTTCTGTACAGAAAGCGGGCGCGTCCTTCATGAGGTGGTACCTGGGGCAGATGCTGAGCGCGCTGTATTCGTCTTTGGTATCAGCCTCTCTAAAATAGACCACCATGTATTTGTGAAGGGGAGTCTGGCTTCTCAGATCACTACAGAAGAGGTTAAAGGCCAGGGGGAACAGGTCTTGAGAATTCTCATGAGGGCTGCCATCACTCCTGCCACAGGTGCCATCGCACCTGGGGCTGACGTCATTGGAAAGGAGGAAGATGACTTTATCCACTGCTTTCTTCTGAGTGGTGAGCCATTGCACCGGACCCATCTCCGCTATTTTCTTTTTCTGCCACTCTTCAAGGATAACCTCACTTCTGCAGTGGTTCTGAAGAAACTCAGTGAAGTGACAAACCGTGTGATGGAAACATATTTCACATGGGTAGACCACAAGAACCTTAATGGGGGGCAGGAGCGTGGTAGTAGGGAAGGGAGCCTTCCTGGTCCTTTCTGTGGGGAGAGAAAGCATTCGTTGTCAGCAGATTTGTGAACAGCAAATAGCAGGCTTTCACTCTGGTCTGAACCACCAATAATAAATGATCCCTTGCTAGGGAAGGCTGGTGGAGCACCAGGGACATTGTTCCTACCAAAGGAAAATGTCCCCAGTGTTCCTTTTAAACATATCACCGGAAACACACTGATGTCTGAACCTTAGAGATGCTTTAAAAGATGTGTTTTCCAAGTTTCTATACTAAATAGGTCTTCTTCAGCCTTATCTTTTCAAGTAAATTCATTGAGGAGGTTTAGGTTTGAGGTACTTTGTTTTAGGTGGGTGGTTGTAATTGTCCTACCCTTAGTGACCTATACAAACAGGGCCACTGACCTGTCCTTCACATCATGTTTTGAGTCAGGTCAGCTCAGTGATTGGACCAACTTCTATCTGCAGGTGGTAAAGGTGTTTTTTGTAGTTGCATAAGATTAGCTGGTACCCCATTTCAGCTGGAACCGAACTGGAATGCTGTGTGTGCTCTAGAACAGAAACTACTTATGAAAGTATTGTAACTATTAACAGGCCAAACCATATCCCCTAAATAGTGGTATTCCCAAGGTCAAGGTTCCACATGGTTTTCTTACTTAGGTTAGGATACGGATCTTGTTCTATCAACAACATCACAAATGACCCAAAGGGTGCATTTATATTTTGTCTCCATGTGGGGGAGAGGAAAAGCAGAGGTTTTCAGTGTATCGGTATAAATACTCTGATTCCTGTATTCAAATCCTTGATATTTTAGAGTTGGCAAGCTCCCTAGAGTATATGAATTCAAGCGAGTGTTGTTCTTAGGCCACGGAAGAATTATTTTTAAAAACTAGGAACTAGCTTTGGAGTACCCATTAGAGGCAAAATGCAATTCACTATTAGCTATCTTTTGCCCATTGCAGTCCTTGTAGATGCCTCAGTGGTAAAAATGAAACCAGTGGTCGTCACCAGATTGGGAGGTCCCCATCGCTGCTTTGCCTTCGGAGGTGTGGCCCTGGCATCGTTACCAGTCTTTTTGGAGAGCTCCTCGGCATTACATCAGGGCGACCTGACTCTTGTCCTAACACCAAAATGTGATTGCCTTTTAAAAAAAAAATTCCAAGTCTTATTTGCTCCTTTGGATTTCTTTAAAGAATGGAATTGTACCGCTTACCGCGCCTCCACCGGAGACAGATCCCAGCGGCCAGCACCCATGTGGCCACCAGCAGAGCGGAGAGGAGAAGCAGCCAGCCACCCAGCATGCCTCTGCCTGGAGAAAACAAAGTTTATTTACCTTCAGCAAAACAAAACCAAATTGATCTCCTTTTTCGGAAGCTTAAGATTTTCACTCTCTACTTTGTAGAAGTTTAGATTCCTATAAAACCAAGAGCTGGTATTATACCTAGGGGGTCTGCAGATTGGTGCGTTTTCCCACAGAGTGTGCAGGCCATGCATCAGATTCTCAAAAGGGATAGGGGACCCAGCAGATTTAAGAAAGTTCCCCCAAAATCATTTTGGCTTTTTACTCCACATACATGCAGGCATTTTCACCATGGTAACTGGAGTTCGCATTCGGTTTTTTTGTTCTTTGATGAATTGATGTTGTGGACACGATTACTTACTTAATACATAGTACGTGTGGAAGCTGTTTTTAAAGGCTGTTTTGTAGGACAAACCTGGGGGGTAGTGCCACCTCCACAGGCTTGTGGGGCAGGTAAGCTCAGGAACTCCCAGGCACTGTGCCCACACCGAAGACAGGATTGTCAGGCACCTGGGTTGTCAGTTCGTGCGGCTGAGTTTCTCAGAATACCACTTTCTAACTTTTGACTCCACCCAGTGTCAAAAAAAGCTAGTTCTGGGAACATTTTTATAATTTGCCTCTCTGTAGCGAGAGAACGGACACCTCTGAATGCAGAGAGACATTTTGCCAAACTACTGCTGTCAAGCATCAGTGAGGCGTGTCCTTTGGGGCTCATAGTCCTCATTTGTCATCCAAATGTTGGCTGTGTGACCACACCACGCTACTGTCACAGGCAGGCCAGGGCCACTGAGTCTGGTCAGATAACCACAGTGCCATGAAAGGTCCCTTCTCCTCCGCACTCGGTCCTCTAAGGCCGCTGACTTTCCGGCCCGTCCCTGTAGCACTCCACACATCCATTTTGCCCTGTTTATCCCCCCCTTCCTGTGTGTACCCTGTTTCATAAAGGATCCTGCGGTGAATTCATACACCAAGACTTCATTCTCAGTCTGGGGCAGCTTCGACCTCTGGCCCCGCACTCCAGCCCTGCGTGCGCGGGCAGGATTCCCTTGCCCTCCCGTGGGGCAGGTGCACGCCCTGGGACACAGGGAATGGTGCGCCACTGGTGGGGCCCCTTGGGCCCTGAACCTCTCTGGCAACCCTGCAGAAAAGTCTGGGCACTTACGGCTATCCCAGGGGAAGGACGTGCCTGCTGACGGGCAGAGCACAACTGTTCCTTTGCGTCTGATGCAGTCATTGCCACAAGTGTGGAAGTACGGAGTCAGCTGAGGGAAACACAAGAGGCTCAGGAAGTTTCCATCATGCTTCAGAGCAAAACCTCAGCCCCATGCCTGTTCCCACCAAAACTCCTTCTCTTCTGGTTTGCACGGGGCCTCCACCCCAGCATGGTAATGAGGTATTTTTCCCTTGGGCACACTTTCATAACAAAGCCCTAAAATCTAAACTAGGGACCCAAGACCGAACACCTTCCGACTCCTGAATTGTGAACCTAAACTTTGTACAGTGTTGCTACCACGCTGGTTTCCTTATCTAAAAGGGTTGGTCACATCCTAATTCATATGCAAATACTTCCTCTAAAAAAACCCAGAGCAGCGAGCTCCTAGTAACAGACACCTCCCCGGGGACTAGGAAAGTCTAGTTCCCTGGAAAAGGGGCGCGGTCATGCGGTCATAATATGCTGACAGGAACCTGCTCCCTCCGGCGCGTCTGAGTACTGCCTTTATGTTCCAGGGGATGAGCAAAAAAAAGCTCCTTCGATCTTGGGCATGGCTGTGTCCCACTCTGACCCTCCATGTCCCCACGTCATAAACCTGGAGCTGAAAGAGACCCGAGAGCATCTGCTGGTCCAACTTCCTGTTCCCAGCAGAGTCAAAGGTGGCGGCTGCCCTTCAAAGTTCCTACACTGATTGCAACCCAAACCCTCTGCTTTCCAATCCTTTGTTGCTTCGTTTTGCAGTTGGGACAATTAAATGGTACTGCTGTCTCAGAATGACTGTGAGGCTCAGTGACTAAAAACGGAAAGTCAAAGCCAGGAATAAAAGCAAAAGGGACCGTGACCTGGCTCTGGCCCGGCCCTCACTTCTGTAGCCCCCGAGGCAGGGACCCCTGCGGAGGTCCCTGAGTGCCAGGTGACGGACAGGAGAGTGTTGCAGGAGGGAGCTCATGGAAGCCGCTGGAAACAGCAATGTACAGCAGCCCGGCTCTGTGTGTCCAGCTCCCCCCACGCCCCGCCCCACAACACCTCATTAAGCCTTACCTGGACCGCAGCACCTTCACTTTCCCCGGTCACTGGGATCACCACCGAAGTACGACTTGGGGGTGTGTTCTGGTGCAGGTGACATGAGACAAAATCGAGAATCATCGTGAAGCATATGAATGAGGACAGCAACCAGCCAGTGAGGGAACTGCTCTTCCCAGACTCTCAGTTCACTAGACCGTGTGAACAAGCATCCACTTCCTACTTAGAAAATGTCTACTTTTGTTGGTTTTGGATTCTTGGGGCCATTTCCAGGGATGTTCCCCGGGACTCGTTTCTCTAACAATCTAAAGAGCCCAGCACGTCTGGACAACGGACAGTCCTGTCTGCACTTGGTTGGCATTGAGAGCCTGTTCAGGGCATCCTAGAGTTTCTACATTTTTCGTCACCAAGGTGAGGAAGGTTGGAGGTCGAGGATGGGGGTGGTGTTAGGAAATGAAGGGAAGAAGTACCTCCAGCACGTTAGAAAACCCAATGACAACGTTATTTTGGATGAGAGCCATGTATTTGTTTCCAAGGGGGCTGGTTGTAAAATTCACTTCTACGGCTGTCCCGTTCTTCTTGCAAGCGGTGATGTTGGGATCCCACAGACTTCCTGAGTCAAGAGAGAACCACAGGGATGGAGTTGCAAAGCGTCGCTCACTGAAGTCCCCCAAAGGCTTGACAAAAATCTAAGTTCTCAGGCGTACTTGCAGCCAAGAGATACGGGCTTGACAGCGCAGTGTACTTTGTACTAATCCTTGCTCCCAGAACCTCAAAGTACCTGCTACCCATGAAAGTTTAGGGGTCCCATGTCACTCTTTGCATAAGATAGCTTCCCTGGGCTGGGGGTGGTGGGAGCCACAGATCTGGTTCTACTACTCACTTCTATTCTCAGCATCCATTTTGAGTCAAGGGTAGGGTCAAGGGGAGGAGGAGCCACAGGCCACAAGATAGGGCTAAGATTATAACGCCAGTGAATTCAGGGTCAGAACTGCAGCTACTAGAACATTCTGGGTTCATCAGACCATTCTGCTGGCTTTACTGAATGTGAAGAAATAAGGAAATGCCTCCTCGCTTAGCAGGTACTTGGACAGGCCTGCTCTGTGGGAAAGAGTCAGTTGACTGTTGTGACTTGCAAATCAGCACCAGGTTCGCTTCCAGGAACTTGAGAGATGATAGCATGGATTGTTTCCCCACCTGGGAGAGCATTTCGGGCCCTAGCTCAGAACTGTCTGTAGGAGTGGGGGCTCTAGGACTGACTGCAGGTCCTCAGAGCTCCTCACACTCACCGTGCCCCCCCCCCCCACAGTCCAGATGTCTCCTGGTGGGGGGCCAGAGCAGAGACACAAAGCTCCAAGTCGGCCTTGTGCCGAGGAGGCCACATGGGGCTCAGTCTGACAGGGTGCGCGGGGATGCCTTGTGGGGTTGGGGTACCTAAAAGGTAGGGATGGATCCCTCATATCCCACCAGCCTCCTTAGTGTCCCAAGACCCTATTTCCCAGAAATTTACACACGCCCTTGTAAGACCCCAGACTGGGGACTGGTTATCTGGAAGGGACTTACTCCAAAATTCAAAGGGCAGTGGCAGATTCTAATAGCCTAGCATGTGAGAGGGGAACCCTGGTGATGAATACGCTTCTGGGTCATGACTTGAGCTAACACACCCACCTTGAATGTTAGCTAATCCAAGCAGAAGGCTCCCAGGCCCCCTGTGGCCAGAGGTCAGTGGTGTTGCTGTCCCAGAAGGGGCGAGGACTCAGGGATTCCCCTCCAACCAGGAGAGCCTTCCGCCAGCACCACCAGCAGTGCAGTTGGGACAGAAATTATCATTCCACCAAGGCGGTGGGTGTTCTCCTATGACTGCTGCTCACTGCCTACACCTACTCAGCGTCGGCCCTTCTCTGGACAGGCTGATTCAGTGGGCTCAGTGCCAGCGGGGGGTCAGCCTGCTCTGTGCAACTCTCGGCCTCAGTTTCTTCGTGGAAGATGGACTGAGCTGTGTGGGCTCCAGTTTCTTCTAGTAACAAAGGCAAATGCTGTATTTACTTACCTGCCTCGACGCACTTTTTTTTGTATCTCATTATGCGGCTTAGGCAGCCTGGAGATTTGAATGAAAGTTTTGTTTTAGAAAAAGGTATCTGCCCCACTTCCTTGCCAACAAGTACACACAACACAGGCTTGCCACACTTGCCACGAATGGCCAGAACGTTCAAGATGCGAGGTTCAGAGAGCGAATTTAAATGGGACGCTCACATTTGACTGTTAAGCAGATCACCCAAAAGTGATAGCCAGAGTCTGATTTTAAAACAATCTTTATCAGAATAGTACCGGTGAGCCCCAGGAGAAGACTCAACCTTGATAATATATGTAAATACTGCCCCTTCCAGGAGGTGGAGCTTAACCCACACGCCACACCCACAACCCCAGAGTGGGGCAGATTGAGTCACTTGTCTTCAAAAACTGGAGTGGAGAAATGGAAAGCCAGTAGATGTCAATGGAGATGGCTGGCAGATAGCAGCGACATCGTGGTGATGTCACCCACCCCTGCTAGGAGGCAGTGGGAAGGACACTCCACCTCTGCATGGTCTCCAAAAACCCACATCCCCAGGCTCATCAGCAGATGAACATCAGACGACCCAGACTAGGGGACATTCTTAGGATGCCCGGCCACCCCTCCAGATTGTCAAGGTCATGAGGACTTAAGACTCGAAGCCTGTCACAACCAGAGGAGACAGGCGATGCAAGGACTAAATGTGACTGGAGCAGAAAGCGGGCATTCACGGAAAAGCAGGGGACATCCCAATAAAGTCTGGAGTTTAGTTAATGGAAGTGTACCCCTGTGGGTTTCTTAGTTTTGACACATGTAACCACAGTAACATGACAGGTTCCGATGCGGGACACGGGGTGAGAGCCCTTGGGAATGCTTTGGACATCTACACCACTCTTGGTACTATCTTTGCAAACGTATTCCAAAATCAGACATTTCTGTTTTTTAAAATGAGGTTTGGTCTCATCAAGAAATCTGGAACACCCTGGGCCTCGAGTTCAAAGAACAGCAAGGAATTGGGAACTGCCCCCTTTGGCTTAGATGCTTCGCCAGGGACAGAGGACAGGCCTGGAAGACAGAAGAGGTGACCCAGCCTAGGTGAGGGTGACATGGGGACTGCTGTAGCCAGGCACCATGCTGGACCCTCCCCACGCGACCCCGTGATCCTCTGTCCCGCTCATGGCAGCCCCGTGTGTGACGCCGCAGGCGTGACACTCGAGGGCTGCTTGTGGGCTGTGGAGTAGTGGAGACGACCCAGTGTTCAGCCCGGTGCCACCCTGCCTCTCGCCGACAGCCCCGGATCCTCTGGAGGCTGAGACCCAGCCGCTCCTCAGACCCCACAGCCTGCTAACCCAGACTGAACAGACTTTGTGCAAGAAACATTTTGCCTCAACGTTAAGAGCAGTGAAAGTCATTGACTGAGAACGACCAGCGTGGGAAAGCCAGCATCACTTGGGCTGTGTGTGTGTGACCCAGGGCAAATTTCTGAAGCTCTCGGGTCTTTATCTGTGCAATGGGGCTCTCCCCACCTCGGGGTTGTTGGAAGCTTCAGTAAGAGGCTGCGTGTCAGATGCTCAGCATGGGGTCTGACGCAGGAATGGGCTGTCCCCTACAAATGATCTGACTTACTCCTCTCCCCCACTCTGTGAGGGAGACACAGTTACTGTGCGGTTACTACGTCTGTACATCACAGATGAGGAAACCAGACTCGGCGGGGCCAAAGGCTTTGTCCAAGGCCCCCCAGCCTCTCTGAACCAAACCAGACGCCCCGCGGCAGGCATCCCAGCCAGACAGAGTGGAGAGGGGGGCTTACCTGGCGAGGTGAAGTTCACAGACATGGAGGGGGGGTCTTCATTCATATTGGCATTGGGGATATTGTGGGCCCCGATAAAGTAGACTGTGTTCGGCTCTACAGGGAAGCCTGTGTAGGAAAACGTCCACTGAAAGGCAAAGCAAAGAGCCCCTGAATTTCCGAAACACACACCTTCGTGTGCTGTCTTTCTCATTTATAATTGCCTGTCCTGAACCTACTGCTGACACGGAGGTCTCCAGCTGAGGTCTGCTTCGGGAACGTAGCCCGCACAGTTTGCCAGGGTAAGTCGCAGCATCAGAGAAGCATAAGCTTTTAGAGCCAGGATCGAATTTAAGTTCAGCACCCCTCACTTTGCTGATGGGGAAACTGAGGCCCGGAGACGCTGACTTGCCCAAGGCATACAGGCCGGAAGTGGCCAGGCAGCCAGCTCCAGGCGGTCACCGCCTCCCTCCAAGTGACGGGGCCAGCCGAAAGGACAGTTAGCCAGGGCCTCCCTCCACGTGCTCACCCGGCCGCCGGTCCGTGGGGTCTGAGTCTGGAAAGCTTCCGTGTAATTGCATCTCACGCAGCTGTAGGACCGCGCGCTGCTCTTGCCTGTCACGCAGATCTTGGTGGCCTTCAGGAAGCGAATGCTGGCTGTAGGGAAAGGCAAGAGGGCTGTTGTGGATCGAGCATCTACTCATGGCCAGCCGGATGCTAGAACGCCTCACCACCCATCTCAGTTCATACAACCGTCCCGGAAGGCAGGTGTCCCGGTGCCCATGTAACAGGGGAGGCGCGGGAGGCGTGGGGGGATTTCAGGGAGCCCTGCCTAAGCTTACAGAGCTCCTCAGCGGTAGACGTGGACTCAGCTCTCAAGACCACACTCTTGGGGTGCCTGGGTGGCTCAGTGGATTAAGCCTCTGCCTTCGGCTCAGGTCATGATCTCAGGGTCCTGGGATCGAGGGATCAGCAGGGAGTCTGCTCCCCCCACTCCCCGCCTGCCTCTCTGCCTACTTGTGATCTCTGTCTGTCAAATAAATAAATAAACTCTTTTTAAAAAGAACACGCTCTTTTCTCCGCACAGTGAAGCCCCAGTCTCACAGGGTCCTGCCAAGGGGACTCCAGCTCTGCACTACTGTGCGAGTCTGTCAGGGAGAACAGGCTCCCCCCCCCAGAGCGGCACCCCAAGACCATGCCAGTTCTGAGCACCCCTGCTCTCCCCCATTCCCTGCCTGTCTAAGGCTCACTACTCCTTCAGGGCCCAGCTCCCCAGGAATAGCAGCTAACAAATGCTGGTGCCCGCCCTGTGCGAGGCACGGGGCCCCTGCCCTCCTGCCCCTCCTGAGGGCCCTCTCCTGCTCGCCCTGGCCCTGTCCCACTCAGATGGAGCACAGCCCCTTTCCAGGTGCCCGGGACAAGGAGCCCATGCCCCTGTGCCCCTGTGGCTGAGCGTGCCGCCCCCAGCCCCCTGAGAGCCCTCCCGCATGGTAACAGTAGCTGCCTCCCCTAGGTCTGTGCCAGGCCTTCCTGGATGCCTGACGTGGTGGACTTTAACAGAATCAAGCCAGTGGAAACCAGGGTAACGGGCTCTTGGTCCGCAGGGTTGGTTCACGGGAGGAACTCACAAGCTGCCTTGGGGCAATGCCAGAACCTTCACGATGCCATGTGGGAAACGGAAGAGTAATGAACCTGAGCCAGCACTTGCCCTAAACTCAGGGCGATCATCTCAGTTTTCCTCCATGAAGTGAAAGGACATACAGGAGAGAACACAGATCCGAAGTAGACCCCGTGGTGAGTGATCGCACTCGTGCAGTCAGCACCGAGGCCGAGAAACAGCCTGGGAGTGCCCTTCATGCTTCCTGCCAGCCTCTCCTGAGCCAAGAGTCACCACGGCCATGACTTATACTAGCCGCTCGGGTTTGCGTTCAGATGTGCGTGTGGACTCCTGGGTCTGGCTCCTCTGGTCCATGAGATTCACCCGCGCTGGGTTTAGCTACAGGTCGTTCACGCTCATCGCTGCCCTGGATTGGTTTTGTAATTCTACTGTCGGCAGGCCTCTGATGCGTCCCAGTCTGGGACTGTTATTAGAATAATGCTACCAGGAATCACCTAGAACAGTAGTCCCCTCTTGTCTGCAGGGCACATGTTCCAAGACCCACAGTGGAGGCCTGAAGCTGTGGGAAGTCCCAAACTCTCATATATCCTCCGTGTTTTCCTCCACATACATACCTCTGCTAAAGTTTATAAACCCAGCGCAGCAAGAGTGAGCATTAATAACAATAGAACCGTTCTAACAAACAGACGGTAATAGAAGTTCCGTGAATGTGGCCTCTCTGAAACGGTCTGACTGTACTGGGCTCGCCCTTCTGCGCACGGAGGTAAGGGAGGGGAATGGCAGACACCCGGTGACAGAGCGTTGGGCCCCTGTGGACCTGCAGAAGGTAGGTCAGAAGGAGGCTCATCGCTTCCAGACTCCGGCTGGCCCCACATTTAGCCACGGAAAGCAAGACCACAGATGAAGGGAGACCACGGTAGGAGGCATTGGGTGCGCCTTGTCTGTATTGTTGGGTTTCTGCCAGGGGTGGGATGACTGGGCTGCACAGTCTGCACTTCTCTGCTCTACTGGACGCTTCAGGCTTTATTGCTTGGTACCAACTTACCATCAGCCCGGAGTCTCCAGCTGATGTTCATCGAGATGGAATAGTTGTCCATTGCAACGCCGCTTGTAACAGGCTCCACTCGGAGGTCCCCCAAGTCTCCTGGGGTCAGAGTGTGTTGGACCATCCACTCTGGAGACGGTCCTGGGAAGAGGCAAAACTGCTTGGGACACTCTTCTCCTGGCCCCGTCCAGTGCCATCTCATCTCACTGTCCCACCCTGACCTGTCCTTCGGTCATGATTCATCTCTTCCTGCTGCTAAGGCAGGCCAGGCCTGATCTTTCTTAGTGCTTGCCTGATTTATGGCGGAGATTTCAGGCTCCAGCCCACAGGGCACTCAGGACCGCTCCACGGGCCTGTCCTATGAATCTGACCTGCTCGTTAGGTCGGTCCTGCCTTCGGAGCACCTCAGCCTGCACTCCAGCCCGCTGGCCCACACCTGCCCTTCCTACCTCCTAATCCTCGCCGGTACCATCTCTCCTCCAGCTCATCCTTTCCATCCCTATTTCTTGGGCAAGACCCCACCCACCCTTCAAATACCACCATCTCAAACACTCCTTCTTCTCTGAAACACTGGCTTCCTGTTCTCAACTGTAAGTGACCGCCTATCACAGCATTTGATCTCCCAGAAGTGGCCCGCTTCCTTCCCCCTAAATGGTGATTGCTGCTGCCTGTGCCCCTCCTATTGGCCAGGGAGCCAGCCCATATGAAACACTGGGAGCTCTGCCTTGCCAGGGAGACACTTCGCCCACATCAGCTAACGAAGCAATGTTTCACTCTGTACCTGGTCTCCCATGACCCATTGCCTGGACTTGGACCCCCTAAAAGTCCAACGGCTCTGTCAGTGTAAAGCCCCAAATACCCATTCCCTAGCACACCTACCGGGCTCAGAGCCACACTGAATCGTCTGCAAGAGAGAAAGAAAGTGTCATGTTGAATGCTAGCAAACCCTAAGCCTTCATTTGCCAAATTAGACAAAACACCATCTTTTTCCTTTTCTTTTTTAAAGATTTTATTTATTTGACAGAGCACAAGCGGGGGAGCAGCAGGCAGAGGCAGAGGGAGAAGCAGGCTCCCCACCAAGCAGAGAGCCAATGCAGGACTTGATCCCAGGACTCTGGGATCATGACCTGAGCCGAAGCAGACACTTAACCGACTGAGCCACCCAGGGGGGCCCTAAAACCATCTTTTTTCTTAAAATGCATATGTAAGTGGCAAACTTTTGGAGAAAAGCTGGGGTGAGTCCACTTCAGTTTGGGAGAGACTGAGCTAAGCTTTGTAGGCTAGGATGAACCTGACATTAGCTATTACGTACTTGATCTTCAAGCCTGCTCGTCACCTCACTTAAAAACTAGAGATGGGTCGCCGCCCCTCTCTGTGCCTCACCCCATTTCCCCTGCTATAAGCAGGGGTGACTCTGGACTGTCATGAAGACCCCTTCACACTCTGTTGTTCAACTGCAGATTTTCAGGACCATCTAGAGTATTTATTGATTCTCCCCAGGTTAAGGACCAAGCTGTGCGAAGAAGATAAACAGGAGCAAGCCACAACTGCAGGCAGGCCATGGTGCCTTCCCAGGGCCTTTTAAATAGTCCTCCTCTGATACGAACTCAGCTGTGACTGTGATTTCATCCTGTTATCTTTTTAAAAGATAAAAGAGCTTTTAAAAAATAAGTATGTATCATTAGTGTCCAAGGAAGGCCAGTACTACATCCCTTGGAGGTAATGGCTCATGTCTTTTTAAGCAAAAAATAAATAAATAAATAAATAAATAAATAAAATTAATAATAATAATAATAGTCATAATAATAATAATTAGTACTTTCGTTTTGGAATAAAATGCTGGACCTAAAATAGTTAACTTTCAGGCAGCAGCAAGTTCCAATAACAAGACCCTATAGGCTAAAAGGCCAGCAATTTGCTATCTGATACCTCTCAGCCTGAACATTTCCAAAATCTTGTATGAAAGAAGGCAAGGCTTTTGATGGTTTGAGTAATCCGGGTTTGTTAGTCCCTCATCTTTGTCTTTTTACAGCTGAACTCCATGTAATATCAGACTTTTTTTTCCTTCTTCTTCTTCTTCTTCTTTTTTTTTTTAACAAGCCACTATAGTGGGAGCTGAGTTCTAGTCAAAGGGCTGGAGAGACAAATTTTGGAAGAAGCAAAGCAACAAGGATAGTAGGGGAGACATCAGGTAACATGAATGCGGCTTATCTTTCCATAGCCATCAACAAGTTACCACCAGCTTTTATGCGCTATGCTATGCTAGGAGGGCAGAGATATAGGTTCAAACGCTCTTTGGGAGATTCTCCTTCGTTGGTAACCCAGAAGATTCCCTCAATCCTTCAGGGCACTGGGGAAGAAAGGAAACCCAGCCAGAGTCCGAAAGCTCCCCAGCTCCAGGGTCATATTACCCCAGTGGGCATCAACATGGCAAAAAGGGCAAGTGGTGATGGAGATACGGTTCTTGCGCCCAAAGTGGGGCAGCCCTCAAGACTGCGAACAATAACAATGTTGATTGAGCACCTACTACGTGCCACGCTCTTTGCAGCCGTCTTGCACGCCCTGTCGCTGCTTCTCACTAGATCCGAGTGAGCTGGGTATGACTCTTCCCTTTATAGACGAGGACACGGAGCCTCGGGGAGCGTGAATGACTGAGTCTAGAACGCTAGCTGGCATTTGAGTCCGGGTCCATCTGACGACGCCCCTAGCTCCAGCAACCTGAGGCCCAGGGCAGCCTGGCCAGGACCCTTCGGGCGGCCCCAGGGGGTGCGGACGTGCCCCTTCTCAGGCGGCCCTCCGTGAACCGGCTTGAGTTGGGGCGCGCGGGGAGGGGGGGGGGGGCATCGGACGCCGTCGGGGTCCGGGCTGGAGGGACCGAACGCAAGAAAGGGGCACGGGCGGAGGCTTACCGGCTCTGGGGACGCCGCTCCCCAGCACAGCGTAGCCAGGCTCAGCAGCACGAGCGACATCGCGAAGCCCGAGCTAGCCTCCAGGCGGCCGCGCTCTTAACTCGGCGCCCCGGGCCACCCCTCGGGGGCCCCGCCTCCCACAGCACCGCCCCGGCCCGACGCTCGGGGCCGAGGGCGGACCCCTCCCTGGGTGGGGAACGCAGGAGCGCCCTGGCCTGCCGGGGCTCGCCGGGATGGGCCGCGTCCCAGCACCGCGGGGCACCTGACCCGCCCAGCACCAGCCGGCGCGGCGCTCCCGGGGCCCCGCGCACACGTGCGAGCACTGAGCCAGGTGCGCGATTGCACACGCGCCCTCGGGCGGGCCCGAGTCGAACCGCCCGCCCGCCGGCCCGCGGTTCCCCTGCAGGCCGCCGAGAGCGCGCTGGACGCCGGCACCGCCAGTTAGAGGGGAGCGGGGCCCGGGGCCGGTTCGCTGCCTCCCGCTCCGCCGCAGCCCCCCCGTTCCGGCCGCCGAGGGTAAGTAGCGGGGGACATGCCCCGACCCTCCGACCCGCCGGCCGCCCGCCCTCTGGCCTGACCGCAGTCCGGGAGCCCCGGGCGGCCTCGGGCGGGGGAGCGGGGGAGTCGGGAAGAGCCGGGCTGGCCGCCAAGGCTGGAGCCCCACTTTACGCAGAGGCCCAGCCCCCGAAACCAAAGGGCTGGCGCGGGGGACGCGGGCATCCGAAGCCTCGTGGAGTTCTTTGGAGAACTAGTTCTAAGCAGGAACTAAGTTGTATGTTGTTCGGGTGATCGAAATCCCCCCTCCCCCACCCCCACCCCCAGCTTCTCTGGTGTGTGTTTATTTCCACAAAACGAGGTCCGACACGAACTCTTGGGTCTCGGAAGGCGGAAGCCGGGGCTGCCGTGGGCTTGCAGCCGCGCGGGTTTCACTGCGCCCAGGAGTCTCTGTGCCGCCTTAAATGCAAATCCCGGGCCCGCCCTCAGATTCCGAGGGGACCCCTGGGTTCCGCTGAGCTCTGGCCCACAGTAGTTTTGACGCCAGCTGGCTGCTGAAATCATCCTTTGAGACACAGTGATGTGAGGACAGGTTAACAAAAATTAGGCTGCCGGTGGATCGCAGAGCTCGAAACTCCGCTGCTTCCGTCCCCTCTGCTTGCAAAGGACAAGGTTAAGGGGATCCACTCAAGGCCACTTGAACTTGCAGGCCTTGTTAGCGCCATTCTACAGATGAAGAGACCAAGGCCTAGGGAGGGCAGTGAGACTTCTGGAGGGAGCTGTCAGCTGGCAAGAAGTTGACTTTGTCAAACAGCTGTTTTTTCTCTTTGCTGCGGTCCTACTGTGTGCCAAGCCTGGCTCACCTGTGGGGTTCAGATTTGGGCCTGTGTGGACTGGACCCAGCCTCAAGGTCACCTGAGGCTCTGGCCTGCGTCTGTGTGGGGCTCCAGGTGATGTCTCTAGAGGACGGGTCTAATTCCTGACCAGGGAGAGGGGCTCAGGTGAGGCCGTTGGCTCATCCTTGCCTGGGGCTGCCTCACCTTCGGCCCCTTACTCAACCTCTCCGAATTGCTTTGAGCCCTGTGGTTCGTGAGACCATTTCCAGCTCCGATAATTATCTGTCTTCTCAGCAAACACCAGTAGGGTGCCAGTCCTGGGGTGCAAAGGTGAATGACACACAGTTGCTGGCAGATGGGCACTCTCGGGCCAAGAATGAATGAGATGAGTGCACGTTCAAGGGCATGTGTTCCCGCCCTGCCGTGAAATTGCTGTTGGAGACAGCCTCACAGGCCAGGTGGAGATCCTGAACTTTGTCCCGTGGTGCCAAGGAGCGACAGCAGAGTTTTAGGTGGGGGGTACAGTTTTAAGCCTTATAAAGGCCACCTGGGTGGCTGTGCAGGGCAGTGGGAGGCCTGCCCCTCCCAAGACCAGCAAGAAGGTATGTATTCCCTTGGTGAACAGCTGAGTGTCATGGGCCAGGCTCTGAGCTGCGCCGGCTGTATACAGCTGTGTGCCCCAGCAAGCCTTGCTGTGGGAGCGCGGGGCTGAGTGCGAGGGTTTCGGGGACAAGCAGGGTTACAGAGATAAAACCGGGAGGTAGGGTTTATGAGTCAGACATATATGGGGGGAGCAAATCCAGGGGTGAGGGAGCAGCCCCCCTGGATCAAATGGTCAGGGTTGGCCTGACTTACATCACTGGGCATCTGGGTGGCTTTGCCAAGAAGGGGAGAAAGTGGGTTCAGAGATGGGAGTGGAGTTGGGGTGGTTTTAAGAAAGAAGAGGTGGGGGTTCCTTGTACAGGGGAAGGAGCTGGTGGCTGAAGGGGGGGAGGTGAGTTTGGTTTGGAAGTCACTGAGCATGGGGTGGAGGGGTTGGATGGAGGGGCCCTGGGGGAGGAGGTCTGGGGCACGGTGCCGACACCGCCCTGACCCTCTGGGGCTCCCGGATGGTGCGGATGCCCACCGCCGGCTCTGCACACAGGACTGCGGGGTGAGGTGTGGAGAGGAAGGCCCCGCAGCCACAGCTGGTGTTCCCTGTGGGCAAGTGAGCTATAGCTGCCTGTTTTCTTGGGCGGGGGCCGGGGGTCCACACTGGCTTGGAAGGTCATTCCAAAAAGTGTCCTTGTGAATCAAGCATGGAGCCTTTGAGGGCCCTGCTGAAAGGGACACCATTTCTTTGGCTACATAGGTCCAATAACGCTGTGGCTTTATTATATTTTATTTTTATTTATTTATTTGACAGAGAGATAGCGAGAGAGGGAACACAAGCAGGGGGAGTGGGAAAGGGAGAAGCAGGCTTCCGGCTGAGCAAGAAGCCTGAGGCGGGGCTTGATCCCAGAACCCTGGGATCCTGACCTGATCGGAAAGCAGACACTTAACGACTGAGCCACCCAGGTGCCCCACGTGAGGGTTTTATAAACCGGAGGCAGGGCCACTGAATCCCCAGTGGTCTCCATGTCCCCTTTCTCTCTGTGACCTGTGGCAAGTCACTGCTCTCCCCAGAGCCTCAGTTTCCTTTCCTGTACCGTGGGGCGGAGAAGAGAGTGAAGTGCCGTCCGCTGGAGAGGTGAGCCAAGCCTGGGAGGGAAGGAACCTTGCAGGTCCTCGGGCCTGGGCCCTGCAGCCAGGAATTCTGCCTGTTTTGGGTTTGTCAAAGGGCCTCAGTTCAGGGGATTTAGGAGGCCCCGTGGATGCACCCCTTCCCCCCAGGTGGTGCTTACGAACCTGGCTACCCAGGAGAGCCGCTCTGGGCTTCTTCCTCTTTCGCCTCTTCCTCCTCCTCTGGCGGACTGATGGTCAGGGCCCCTCCCGGAGCCCACAAGACGGCCGCTCGTGCATGGGGGTCCTGACCCCAGACTCCCCGGGTCAGGCTCTGGGCTGCCAGGGCTTGCCTGGCTGTGCTGCGCACCAGCTGCTGCCCATGGAGCCCCAGTTTCCCTGTCTGTGACCTGGGGCGGACACATCTCCTCTCCGGGCCGGGCAGGGCTGTTGGAGACTCTGAGGAGATAGGAAGAAAGTTGAAGGGTTTCAAGATGCCGTGTAAATTTGGGGTCAGGGAAGGCAGGACAAAAAAAACCACATTAGTGCCTCTGGGACCCAAGTAAGGGACTTCCTCTGGACCCAAGGGCCCTGACAGCCTCAGGTCCTGTCACCTCTGTCAGGCCTTTGTTTTCTCAGCCTCATCCATCCCTGCGAGAACAAGGCCGTTGAGGTTGTTGACATGCCCCGTGGCCCGCCTCCGCCCAGATGGAATTTTCCACTGTGCTCCTTTTGCAAATATTAATCAAGGCCCCGGCCAGTCAACAGTGGACTCATTGTCTAGTGAAGAGCAAGCAGTTTCTGGCAGCTTCCCAGGGCCTCGGCGGCCCACCTAAGCTGGGACCTGTGGCCGTTGGGCGCACCCCTGCCCTCGGTAGCCCTCCGACCCCTCTGCTCCGGCTGGTTGAGCTTTGCAGGGTCAAAGGCTGCTTTGAGTCAACGGGAAGCCACATGGAAGGCCTGCACCGCACCCCACTGTTCCCCGCAGGGCCACACAGTGGAGAAGAACTGCTCTGCTGCAGTGGGGAGGGGCGGGCCCAGAACAGTGCACTAGGACTTGGGCCTGTCCCAGGAGGAAGGCCCGTGAGATCCCGGCCCATGTGCACCTGCACGGTGTTGGCCTGTGTTGTCACATGGCAGCCTGAAGCCGGTCGGGACACGGGGGCAGGGACCGCTGTTCTGCCCAAGCCTCATCTGTCCACGGGGTGCTCTCGGGAGGTTTACTGGAGACTCCGGGTGCACAGAGCAGGGTTGATGATCTATGTTTTGACCGGTGATACGTGAATTAATCTATTATCAGTGGTATTATTATTGGCCCTGGTGGCACCTGATGGAGGGGGAAGCAGGGCGAGTGGGGCTATGTGGGTAGTGGGGCGAGGACCCGACCCTGGCCACACTGGGGTTGTGACAAAGTCGCTGTGGGCTTTGGTTTGGCACTTTTCATTTTTTGAAGGGTGTTTTTTGGTTCTTACTAACTTTTGCTCTCCCAGCAAACCTAAGAAAGACGTGGCTCTGTTCCCATTGTATAGATGGGAAAACTAAGATCCAGAGGGGCTAAATAAGCCACATGCAGTGACCGCTTTGGGGCTGGAACCCAAGGACCTTGGCCAGCAGCTCCTTTCCTTTTCAGAAAGCCCATCATTATACGAGGGAACCCCACAGACAAAGCCACTGTGTGAAATTGCCGTGGGTTTCTCAACTCTGACTTCCGATTCTGCGCTTATCTTCCCCAGACCATCGGCAGCAGCGTGTGGGCCGGCTCTCCTGCATCCGGTCATATCTGGGTGGGAGGTGGGTTTCAGACGCCATAACCGTGTCAGTGGGACACCGGGCCAGTGTCCCATCCGACAAGCAGGGATTTTCTTACCCTCCTCAAAAATCCAGCCGGTGTTCACGTTCCTAGGATCTAGTAAGATCATGACTTAGTGTTGAGATTTCTTTGCTCTTCTCCCCTTGTCTCATTTATTTTTCACTGGAATCTGTTCTTGAAGAGATGTATGGCATTCCCCTGACCGGGTTTCTAGGTGGCCTTTTCGGTGCTCCTCTGACTTTCTTCTGAATTGGTGGGTGGATCCAGAAATGTGAGCAGATTCCGGTTTGAGTGTTTAGGCAAGGGGATTTCGTCGGTGTGGTGTCTCTCCTGATCGGATGGGGGACCCCCCCAGATGTGGGGTGACTGCTGTCACCTCCTGGCATCTGAGGGCACAGAACCAGGTGTGAAGGCGGTACCTCCAGGGACAGTGCCTCTTTTGGGGCACTAAAGGCCTCCACGGTCACTAGGAGCCGAGCTTCGTGCTCGGGTCTGCTCAGGCTGTGTCTACATGGTCACTGTTCAGAAGCTTAACAGGTCCTTTGCTGTGGCTGGGCCCATTCTTTCACTCTGCCATCCCCTCTTGGTAGACGGTTAGGTTTTTGTTTTTAAAGATTTTTTTTAAAATTTATTAATTTGACAGAGATCAGAGGCAGGCAGAGGGGGGGGCAGAGAGAGAGGAAGGGAAGCAGGCTCCTCTGAGCAGAAAGCCTGTATGGGGCTTGATTCCAAGACCCTGGGATCATGACCTGAGCCGAAGGCCAAGGCTTTAACCCGCTGAGCCACCCAGGCGCCCTGACAGTTAGGTTTTTTTTTTTTTTTTTAAAGATTTTATTTATTTATTTGACAGAGAGAGAAATCACAAGTAGGCGGAGAGTCAGGCAGAGAGAGAGAGAAGCAGGCTCCCGCTGAGCAAAGAGCCCGATGCGGGGCTCGATCCCAGGACACTGAGATCATGACCTGAGCCGAAGGCAGCGGCTTAATCCACTGAGCCACCCAGGCGCCCCCTGACAGTTAGGTTTTATCATTGCTTGCTGGTGGTGGAAACCACTCGGGTCGGACCTCTTCTGCTTGCCTTTTTGTAGTCGTGAAGACTTCTCTTCTGGTTAAATTCCAAGAAGTGAGACTGTGGAGATGAAAGGCGGCCCTTTAAAGCCCAGATGTGTCCATTCCCTTCCAGAAAGGTTTGCACACTCCATACCTGTGCCCAAAGCAGATTCACTGTCATTGACCTTGCGCCGGTGGAGCTTCTCGAAGGCTGGAGTAGCCTGGGACTGCTTGCTCCCTCCTCAGAATGGTCATCTCTTCCTGGGTTACCAACGAAATCCAGGACTTCGGTGGCCCAAAGAGCCTGGTCCTGGCCCAGTACACCGCACAGGCCAGAGGCTGGAATGGACATACACACACGCACGCGCGCACGCGCACACACACGTGCATGTTAGGAAATCGTGAAGAACCCGTTAGAAGTGTTGTTTCAGAAAGTTTGGTTGGTTCTCCAGCCGTGTGACTTTGGAGGTGGACTGTGTTCCCAGTGTGGGCACTCCTGAGGTGCCAGGTAAGCATTTTACTCTGGGCACACTTGTGTGGCAGTTTGGCGCCACCAGAATTATCAAACTTGCTGGACAGTTGGTCACGAGCTCAAAATTACACGGAAATTTGTTGTTCTACAAGAAATTCTGACGGTGAAATTTGGCAAGTTACTCAACACACACAGCCACCGGCTGGTTTTAGAACTTGAAATGAGAGTCGTTAGTTGGCATCAAGTACGACGGTGATGAAGGTTTCTAGTGAGACTTCACAGGGGGGTGGGCTCCTGCATTCGCTGCCCCCCTCACCGAGTGTCGTCTCTGCGCTCGGCCCGTCTGCTGTGGCCGTCACGGGCTGGGGGTGGGGGCCTGAACCGACCAGGACCTCACTTCGCCGGCAGAAGTGCCACAGGGCCAGCCCCAGGCTGACGGGCCCAATGGAGGGGCTGGCTCGGTGTGACCGCCCTGGGCCCCGGGTCTTCTCCCCTGGACTGGGAGGCAGAACAGATGGAAGTCTCTGCTTGCCCTTTCCTCTCCTGCTCGGAGCCCAGGAGTGGACAGGGAGGGCCCTAAACAGAGCCAGGGTTTTGTCCCGGGAAACAGGCGGGTCAGGGGTGTAGGCCCCCAGACTCAGAAGGAAGCCTTAGATGCCACCGACCTGTGGTAGGACTCCACACCCACCCCCCAGTGCGCGCGCGCACACACACACACACACACACTCTCTCTCTCTCCCCGCTTCCTCAAATGGACACGCGTGCTATCCTGGCTTTCTCTGGCTCCTTACCTCCACCCCACTCCTCACTCTCCACGTGGCCAATACCAGGGAGCCCCCCCACCCCGCCCCAGGTAGCAAAGTAGGAAGGGCTACTTCCCTGTGACTGCTGCCCCTTGTTGGTCCGTCTGTTCACCCACTTGGTCTGGAAGCCTGAGGGCACTGTACTAGGGATGAAGGGGTCCCTGTCACTAAGGAGCTCCATTTGGGTAGTGAGCCCTCCCTCTGCAACTCCATTCCCACCACCCTCTTATTCTCTTGCACACAGTGAGTGTGTTGGAGGACCTGTCACTTTCCAACACTGTGAGTCAGGAGCTGTGCCCCCAGCCCTGCCCTGCTCTCTGAGGGAAGGGAGCCAGTCCCCTCAGATGGGTCTCAGGAACAGGGACATGTTGCTCTAGGGTAGGAGCGGCCTAGGGTCTGGGCACCAAGCCTGTCTGCCTGCAGAAGAGAGGAAAGCCCAGCCCACCCCATCCCTGGCCATGGGGCAGACATCTGGACCACGTGCATCCTGAGAAGGGGAAGTGAGAGTGCATTGCCCTTTCCTGTCCCCATTATTCAGCAAAGTCTGGGCCAGGGATTCTTGGAGGAGGGGGGGGTGGGAGGCAGAGGTGCCCAAGGGACTTTCCCAATTTCAACAGAGGTGGGGACCAGATACATCCCAGTTCAGTCTGCCCCTGCCCAGAGGCCGGAGAGATGTGTGCTGACTGGAAGGTCAGACCCAGAGCTTTGAGAGCAGTGAAAGGTTCCTCCGTGGGGGAGCCCATGGAGGGGGTGTTGGAGGCAGAGCTGTGGTAGGAGATGAGGTTCGGAGTGACGGGGGTCCAGGAGAGTAAGTGACCTGCTGTCACCCCATGAATAAGGGCCCTGTCTTCACTTCTCCACAGTAGGCTCAGTGCCTCCTGGTAAAGGCACCGCATTGCTTCCTAATCCTGTCGACCTCTGTTCTCACGTATTTCCAACCTTCAGTGGAGCTGTGGCCTGGATCAAGACTCAGAGCGAGGCAGGGGCAAGGGAGGACACCTGGGGCAGGATCCTGGACTTCTTTATACTTTCCTCAGTCACAGGTTTGCATCCCTCAGCAACATCCAGAATTGTACTGTATGTGATACGGGAGAGTTTTTTGTAGTTTCTTTTTTTAATTTATTATGACAAAATATACATAACACAAAAATGACCGGTTGAACCATTTGTAAGTGTATATAGTTTGGTGAAATTAAGTGCATTAATGCTGTGCCACCATCACTGCTGTCCATTCCCAGAATGTTCCAGCACCTCAAACAGAGGTTCCGTACCCGCCAAACAGTACAGGCTTTGCTCGAATTATGGTGCTTCGCAGATTCGGTTCTCAAAAATGGAAGTTTGCGGCAACCCCGCGCCAGGCGACGTCTTTTGATGCCCTTTTTCCAACAGCATCTGCTCGCCACATGTCTCTGTGTCACTGTTGGCTAATTCCTGCAGGATTCCCAATTCTCATGTCCCTTAAGGCGATCTGTGGCCCGGGCTCTCCGATGTGCTGTTGTCTTCGTCTCGGACTACCGCGAGCCGCGCCGGGAGGCGGTGAACTCCACCCGTGAACGTGCGTGGCCTGACCGCCCCAGTGGCCCGCCGTTCCCCTTCTCCCATGCTCTCCTCGGCTCTTCCCATTCCTTGAGACAAACACTAGGGAACTTAGGCCCATTCATAACCCTCCGATGGCCTCTGAAAGGAAGAGATCCACGTCTCTCCTCAGTTTAAATCAAAAGCCAGGAAGGATGGAGCTCAGCGAGGAAGGCCTACCTACTGCAAGCTGAGACAGCCCGGCAGCTAGGCCCCTGAGCCAAACTGCCAGCCACGTTGTGAGCGCAGAGGAAGTCCTTGAGGGAGATTAAAAGTGCTCCTTCGGGGCGCCTGGGTGGTTCAGTGGGTTAAAGCCTCTGCTTTCGGCTCAGGTCATGGTCCCGGGTCCTGGGATCGAGTCCCGAGTCGGGCTATCTGCTCATCCGGGAACCTGCTTCCTCTCCCTCTGCCTGCCTCTCTGCCTGCTTCTGATCTCTGTCAAGTAAATAAATCAAATCTTTTTTAAAAACCATATATTAGAAGTGCTTCTTCGGTGAACACGCGAGTGCTAAGAAAGCGACACAGCCTTCTCGCTGCGATGGAGAAGGTCTGAGGGGCCTGGAGGGGAGATCAAAGCAGCCACCACATTCCCGTAAGCCAAAGCCTAAGGCAGAGCAAGGCCCACACTCTCTTCCGTTCTGTGGAGGCTGAACTGGGCGGGCAGGCTGCAGGAGAACGGTCTGAAGCTCGCCCAGGTGGGTTCACGAGGCAGAGGGGAAGAACATGAAAGTACAAGAAGCAGCAGGTGCTGACGGAGAAGCAGCAGCAAATTATCCGGAAGGTCCAGCTCAGCTAATTCACGAAGGCAGCGACACCCAACAACAGGGTTTCAGCGTAGATGTAACAGCCTCCTGTTGGGAAAAGATGCCATCTAGGGCTTTCATGGCTGGAGAAGAGAAGTCAGTGCCTGGCTTCTAAGCTGACTCTCTTTGTAGTGGTGAATGTACCTGGCACTCGAAGGTAAAGCTGATGCTCATTTTCCCTTTGGAAAGTCCCAGGGTCCTGAAGAATAATGCTTGTCTGTGCTCTGGAAGGAAACAGCAAAACCTGGATGTCCGCTTCTCTGTTTATGACATGGTTTACTGAATATTTTAAGCCCACGATTGAGACCCTAGTGCTCAGAAAAAGAAAATTCTTTTCAAAACATGGCTGCTCACTGACAAAGTGCCCAGTCACCCGGGAGTTCTCATGGAGACACACACCAAGATTCACGTCATTTTGCTGTCCACTAACATGACGTCGATACTTCAGCCCCTGGTTCGTGGAGCAATTTCAACGGTTGAGTCTTATTATTTAAGAACTATGTTTCCTAAGTCGGAAGCTGCGAGAGACCATGATTCCCCTGATGGATCTGGCAAAGTCAAGTAAAAAGTCCTCTGGAAAGAATTCACCGTCTAGACGCCGTGAAGAACATGTGTGATGCGTGAGAGGACGTCAAAATATCAGCTGTTGAGTAGGAGTTTGAAGCAGCGGATTCCTGCCCTCACGGAAGACTTTGAGGGCCTCGAGATTTCTGTGGAGGAAGTGACTTGAGATGTAGTGGAAACAGCAGGAGAACCAGAGTTAGAAGTGGAGCCTGGAGATGGCACAGCATTGCTGCCCTCTCACGACTAAACTTGAACAGATGAGGGTTGCCTGGGTGGCTCAGTGGGTTAAGCCTCTGCCTTTGGCTCAGGTCATGATCTCAGGGTCCTGGGATCGAGCCTCACATCGGGTTCCCTGCTCAGCGGGGAGCCTTCTTCTCCCTCTCCCTCTGCTTTTGTTCCTTCTCTTGCTGTGTCTCTCTCTGTCAAACAAAACAAAACAAAACAAAAATCACCTTGAATGGATGAGGGGTTGCCTCTCAGGGGTGAGCAAAGAAAGTGGTTTCTTGAGCTGGAATCCCTTCCAGGTGAGCGTGCCATGATGATTTTTGAAATGACAACAAAGGACGTAGAATATCACGTACACTTAGTTGATAAGCAGCAGTGCAGTGTGAGAAGATTGACTCCAGTTTCCAGAGAGGGTCTACCGTGGGTGAAATGCCACCAGACGCGTCGCATGCTATGGGGAAACCATTTATGAAAGCAAGAGTCACTCAGTGCGGCAAACTTCTCTCTTGTCCTACTTAAGAAATCGCCACAGCCCTGAGCGGTCAGCAGCCGTCCATGTGGAGGCAGGGCCCTCCACCAGCCCAGAGAGGAGGACTCTCCGTAAACTCAGATGACGGTTAGCATTTTTTAGTTAAAAAAATATTTTTAAATTAAGGTGTATACATTGGTTTTTTTAAAAGCATAATGCTATTACATACTTCACAGACTATAATACAGGGTGAACAGCACTTTTTTTTTTTTTAAAGATTTTATTTATTTATTTGACAGAGAGAGACACAGTGAAAGAGGGAACATAAGCAGGGGGAGTGGGAGAGGGAGTAGCAGGCTTCCCACTGAGCAGAGAGCCTGATGCGGGGCTCGATCCCAGGACCCTGAGATCACGACCTGAGCCGAAGGCAGAGGTTTAACTACTGAGCCACCCAGTCACCCTGAACAGCACTTTAACATGCACTGGGAAACCGAAAGCTTCATTTAACTCACTTTATTGTGAAATTTGCTTTATTGTGTCGACCTGGAACCAAACCTGCCATATCTGAGAGGCATGCCTGTGACTCGCCCTTTCTTCCCTCCCAACCTCTGGTCACCTCGAATCTCCTTTCTCTCTCTTTGAATTTCTCTCGTATAAGCGGAACCACACAGCAGCCGTCTGTTTATGACTGACTGATTTCACTTCACATAGGGTTTTCAAGATTCATCCATGTTGGGGCTCCTGGTCAGCTCTGTTGGTTAAGTGACTGCCCCCTCAGCTCAGGTCATGATCCTGGAGTCTCAGGATCAAATCCCACGTCCGGCTCCCTGCTCAGCTCGGGGAGTCCGCTTCTCTCTCTGCCCCTCCCCTCTCTCGTGTACACGCGCTCCCAAATCAATAAATAAAATCTTAAAAAAGAGATTCGTCCATGTCATAGCATGTATTAGGATCCTGTTCCTATTGAAGGCTGAGTAATACTCCATTTCACAGATCTCCCGCACCTTGTTCCTTCAGTTACCTCTTGGCTGCCGCTTGCCTTGTGCCTCCCTTTCTGCTGTTGTGAATGATTCTGCTAGAAACACTGCAGTGCAAGTGCCCACACAGATTTTATGGACGGAATATGGAATATCGCCAATACCTGAGACCCTGCTGTCAGTTCTTTTGGGTGTATATCTGGAAGTGGAACTGCCAGACCGTATGGTAATTCTATGTTTAACTTTTTGAGGAACTGTCAAACTGATTTTTTTGTTTGTTTGTTTGTTTTTGTTTTCCCGCAGTGACTGTACCATTTTACGCTTCAGCCAACAGCGCCCAGGAGTTCGAATTTCTCTACATCCTTGTCAACACTCATTCTTTTCCTTTCTTTAAATTTTAGTTCAGACATCCTAATTCTAAGTGTATTCATATTTTCTGTTTTTTTATAACTCAGTTCGGGGAGATGCTGTATTTCTGGGAGTTGGTTTGGAATTTTCAGCTAGGTTATCTAATTTGTTGGCATAGTTATTCCTAGTGCTCTTATGGTCCTGTTTATTTCTGTAAAACAATAGCCATGTCCCTGCTTTCATTGCTGATTTTACTAATTGGAGTCTTCTCTCTTTTTTCTTATCCAGTCGACTTAAAGGCTTGTCCTTTGTTATTTTGTTTCGTTAGTTTGAAGAACAACTTTTGGCTTGATTTTCTCTATTGTTTTTTCGTTCCTTATTGAATTGATCTCTGTTCTAATATTTCCTTCCTTCTG
This sequence comes from Mustela nivalis, assembly GCF_964662115.1. Taxonomy (NCBI): domain Eukaryota; kingdom Metazoa; phylum Chordata; class Mammalia; order Carnivora; family Mustelidae; genus Mustela; species Mustela nivalis. The sequence continues at coordinate 193,680,906 of NC_139020.1, forward strand.
ATAACTTTGGGCTTACTTTGCTTTTCTTTTTCTAGTACCTTAAGACGTAAAGTTAGGGTTTTTTGGGTTTTCTTTTTTTGAGAACTTTCTTCTTTTTTAACATATGCATTTGCAACTAAAAATTTCCCTCTTCGTGCTGCTTTTGTTCCATCTCATAAGTTTCCATGTGTTGTTTTCCTCATTGGTCTCTAATATCCCTCGCGATTTCTTCTTCGACAAATTGGTTGTTTTACGAGTGTTGTTCAATTTCTACATATTTGTGAATTTTCTAGTTTTCCTTTGGATGTTGATTTCTATTTTCATTCCATTATGATGAGAAAAGATACTTTGTGTGATTTCAGTCTTTTTAAATTTTTAAGATCGGTGGCCTATTTTATGTCTGTCCTGGAAGAAGGTTCCATGAGTACTTGAGAACGTCTGACCTGCTGTTGTTCGGTGGAGTGTCCTAGGTCCAGTGGGGTTGTAGCGTTAATCAAGTCAGCCACTGCCTGTTGATCTATCTGGGTATCCTGTCCGTCATTGAAATCCGAGTACAGAAATTGCCCCTTACTATGGTAGAATTGTCTATTATTCCCTTCAGATCCGTTAGCGTTTGCTTCAGATATTTTGGGGCTCTGGTATTAGGTACACGTATGAATTACACATTTTAAAACCGTATTTATAGGGGCGCCTGGGTGGCTCAGTGGGTGAAGCCTCTGCCTTCGGCTTAGGTCATGATCTCAGGCTCCTGGGATCGAGCCCCACATGGGCCTCTCTGCTCAGCAGGGAGCCTGCTTCCCCCCACCCCCTTCTCTGCCTGCCTCTCTGCCTGTTTGTGATTTTGCTCTCTCTCTGGCAAATAAATAAATAAAATCTTTAAAAAAAAAACCCTGTATTTATATAAAGGTTTTCTTTAGGTCCTACTGTGCATAGTTTGCTTTTTATAGTTGAATATATTTCCAAGATTCATTTGTGTTGATGTGAGTTTCTGGGTCCCTTCATCTTCACTGTTCTATGGCATTTCTTCGTATGACCCTCCTACAACTTTCTGTGGCCTTGATATTTCCATATACATGTGGGAGTCAGAATATCAATTTCTAGAAAAAAGAATCCCGATATTTGATTGGCATTACATCTTATCTATAAATCAGTTTCGAGAGTATTGACATCATAGCAACGTTAGGTCTTCCTGTTCATGCTGTCTCTTTCTGGTTATTTAGGTTATCTTTACTTTTTATCAGCCGTGTTGTAGTTTTCATTGTATAAGTCTTGCACGTATTTTGTTACATCTGCTCCTAAATATTTCATATTTCTTGGTGCTCTTGTAAATGGTATTGTTTTGTTTTGTTGTTACCCCACGGGATCAACCGTACCCTACCACCACCCAGAATGTGTTAGAAATTGGAGACTGAGGACACCACACATATATCAAGTAGCTCTCTGAAAAGCCTTATTTTTCCATAATGGGATTTTCTGGGGGAGAGCAGTGCAGACAAACCCAAGTTGGTCTGCGATAGCCTGAGTGAAGGGAAGGCTGGATGGCTCTGGTTTTTACTGTGGTGTGGGTGTGGAACCAAGGTGGGCTGGAGTTGCCAGATTTGAAAGGCCCCCTCCCTGCCCCCACAGCACAGGAATGGCGGGGCTTTCTTACTGACTTGCTCAGATACAGGGAAAGGGAGAGGCATGGAGCTTAAAGCTATCAGTGATCAAGCATCAAAAATAAACTCAGTCTTTATTACACTTTTTACAAGTAAAAAAAATTATTTATTTATTTATTTTAAAATATTTTAATTTATTTATTTAACAGAGAGAGAGAGAGGGAACACAAGCAGGGGAAGTGGGAGAGGGAGAAGCAGGCTTCCCGCCGAGCAGGGAGCCTGATGTGGGGCTCGATCCCAGGACCCTGGGATCGTGACCTGAGCCAAAGGCAGATGCTTAATGAGTCACCCAGGTGCCCCCGCTTTTTACATTTAAACTGCCAGTCTTTAATAGTATATAAAAATACAGTTGCTTTTGTATGTTGACCTTGTATCCTGTAACCTTGCTAAATTCACTTATTCATTCCAGTCGCCTTTGTAAATTTCTTGGGGATTTCTATGTAGATGAGCATGTTATTTGTAAAAAAGGACATTTCTAATTCTTTCTAATCTGTATGCCTTTTACTTTTATAGTAGTTAATTAACCTTAAAATGCTGGTTAGAGGGTGCCTGGGTGGCTCAGTGGGTTAAAGCCTCTGCCTTCGGCTCAGGTCATGATCTCAGGGTCCTGGGATCGAGCTCCACATTGGGCCCTCTGCTCAGCGGGGAGCCTGCTTCCCTTCCTCTCTCTCTGCCTGCCTCTCTGCCTACTTGTGATCTCTGTCTGTCAAATAAATAAATAAAATCTTTTTTAAAAAGTGCTGGTTAGAACCTTCACACAGTGTTGAACAAGTGGTGGGAGTGAATATCCTTGCCTTGTTCCTGATCTCAGGGGGAAAGCTTTTGGCCTTTCGCTGTTGAGTACAAAGCTAGCAGTAGGTATCTCACAGATGTTCCTTATCAGGAAGTTCTCTTTCATTCCTTGAGTACACAGAGACTTTATGGATGGAATATGGAATATCGCCAAACACTTTCTGCAATAAGATGATCACATGGTTTTTCTCTTTTGGTTTCTTAATATGATGGAATACATTGATTAATTTTCTCCTGTTGAGCCAACTTCACATCACTGGGTTAAACGCTGGTTGGTTACGGTGTATGTTGATGGACTTGATTTGCTGAGATTTTGTTAAGGATGTTTGCATCTCTGTTCATGATGGATGTTGGTCTGTCGTCTTCTTGTGACGTGTTTGGGTTTGGTAACAGGTTAATGCTGGTGTTCTAAAAATAATTGGGAGACGGTTCTCTATTCTTCTGTTTTCTATAGAATTGGTATTATTCCATCTTGGCTGTTTCTTAGATTTTACCAATGAAGTCTAAAGTTTTCTCTGTGAGAAGAGTTTAGATAATGAATTCAGTCTCTAATAGATATGTATAGCTATTGAGGTAACATAGTTCTTGAGTCAGCTCTGAGAATCTGTCTTTCAGTTATCACATTTTTTTTGGCACAAAATTTCCACATTATCCTTATATTGTCTTTTAGTTGTCTGTAGAATAGGTAGCAAGTGATTCCTCCATTGCCAACGTTGTTAATTTGTGTCACTTCTCTTTTCTTTGGGCAGAGGTTTATTATCTTACTGTTTTAAAGAACCAAATTTTGGTTTTATTTATTTATTTATTTTACTTTTAAACATGTTTTCTTTTTCTTTAAAGATTTTATTTATTTGACAGACAGAGATGACAAGTAGGCAGAGAAGAGGCAGGCAGAGAGAGAGGTGGGGTGGGGGAAGTAGGCTCCCTGCTGAGCAGAGAGCCTGATGCGGGGCTTGATCCCAGGACCCTGGGATCATGACCTGAGCTGAAGGCAGAGGCTTTAACCCACTGAGCCAACCAGATGCCCCTACTTTTAAACATGTTTTTAATCTTATTTCTGTTATTTATTTCTATGATGACTGGGGGATTGATTTTCTTTCTGATATTTTTTAAAGATAAAAGTATAGGTCATAAATTTGAGCTCTGACTTTCCTAATATAAGCATTGTAATGCCATGATTTGTCAAAGCTCGGCTTCACCTGAATTCCACTCATTTTGGTCTCTTGTGTTTTCATTTTCATTCAGGGCAAAATTTTAATTTTTCTTGTGATGTCTTCTTTGACTCGTGAGTTATGTAGAAGTGTATCGCTTAATTTTTTACGGATTTTTCAGATACAGATTTTTTATTTATTTCTAAATCAGTGTTTTTGTTTTGTTCTGTTTTGTTTTTGTGGACAGAGAACACACTTTGTATCACTTCCGCCTTTTACATTTGTTGAGAGTTATATCATGGCCCAGAATCAGGTCTACCTTAGTGAGGTATATTTGGAAAGAACATGTGTTCTGCTGTTGTTTGGTGTTCGATAATAAGTGTTGACTAGATCAATTTGTACCTAATGTTAATTTTTCTGTATTCTTACTGATTTTTTGCCTGGGTTTATTTCTTATTGAGAATAGGGAGTGTTGAAGTCTCCAAATGTGATTATTTATTCATTTCTCCTTTCAGTTCTATCAATTTGTGCTTCATGATTTTGAAGCTCTATTAGGCACATATTTATAATTATTTTGTCTTTATGACAAATTGGCTCCTTTATCATCTTGAAATGTCTTTTTATTTCTTTTTTTAAAGATTTTATTTATTTATTTGACAGAGAGATCACAAGTAAGCAGAGAGGCAGGCAGAGAGGAGGAAGCAGGCTCCCTGCTGAGCAGAGAGCCCGACGAGGGACTCGATCCCAGGACCCTGAGATCATGACCTGAGCCGAAGGCAGCGGCTTAACCCACTGAGCCACCCAGGCACCCCTTGAAATGTCTTTTTAACCTTGGTAATATTCTCGGTACTGAAGTCTACATTGTCTGATATTGATGTAGTCATGCTAATTCTTTTTTTTTGTATACTTTTAGAAAATATATATATATATATTTTTAAAGATTTTATTTATTTGACAGAGAGAGATCACAAGTAGGCAGAGGCAGGCAGAGATAGAGAGGAGGAAGCAGGCTCCCTGCCGAGCAGAGAGCCCGATGCGGGACTCGATCCCAGGACCCTGAGATCATGACCTGAGCCGAAGGCAGCGGCTTAACCCACTGAGCCACCCAGGTTCCCTAAAAAATATTTTTTTATTTATTTGACAGAGATCACAAGTAGGCAGAAAGGCAGGCAGAGAGAAAGGGGGAAGCAGGCTCCCTGCTGAGCAGAGAGCCCGATGCGGGGCTCGATCCCAGGACACTGAGATCATGACCTGAGCTGAAGGCAGAGGCTCAACCCACTGAGCCACCCAGGCGCCCCAAGGGAAGTTTTTATTATAAAAATTCTTTATAACTGCCGTAAAGTAGATTCTTAGTAGGATTACATTTAAGTTTTTAATTTTTTTTTCAATTTTTATTGAAATTCTCGTTAACATACAGTGTACAGGAGTTGAATTTAGGAGTTCGTCAGTTACATGTAACACGCAGTTCTCATCATAACAAATGCCCTCCTAAATACCCATCCCCCATCTGACCCATCCACCACACCCCACCTTCCATCAACACTCAAGTTCTCTGTCGTCCAGTGAAAGGTATAGAATTGTTGAATCATTGTACTGGACACCTGAAACTAATGTAACACTGTATGTTATGTTTGAATAAAAATATTATTCCTAGATTAAAAAAGACGAATACAAAGGGGGGAAAGTGTGTTGTATTTACCCCCTATGGTAGGCTTCACAGTTGCCTCCCATGATACCCATGTTCTAGCTCTTAGAAGCTTTTAGAAGGAGCTCGTCCTGCTGACACCTTGACTTTAACCCAGTGAAAGGGTTTCAGACTACTTTCAAACTGTCAGCCTCCAGAACTGGAGGGGAATAAATTTGTGTTGTTTTAAGCCACGAAGTTTATGGTCATTTGTTACAACAGTCATCAGAAATTCATACACGCACATCTCTCTCTCTCTCTCTCTTTTTTTTTTTTTTTGGAGTAGATTGACATTTCTAGCTGGTGTCGTACTTCTTTTGCCTGAAGAACTTCCTTTAACGTATCTTGCAGTGCAGATCCACTGGCAATAAATATCATCAGCTTTTGTTTCTCTGAAGATGTAATTCTCCTTCATATTTGAAAGACAGGTTCACTGGGGAGAGAGAGTTATAAGTTTACTGGATTTCTCCCCCACCATTTCAATGCTTTACAGTTGTCCTTCCATGATCTTCTGGATTGCATGTTTTTTGATGAGAAGTTTGTTGTCACTCTTGTATTTTTTTCTTCTGTGTATGTTTCTTTTTTTTTTTTTTTTAAAGATTTTATTTATTTGACAGAGATCACAAGTAGGCAGAGAGGCAGTCAGAGAGAGAAGGGAAGCAGGCTCCCCACTGAGCAGAGAGCCCGATGCGAGGCTCCATCCCAGGACCTTGGGATCATGACCTGAGCTGAAGGCAGAGGCTTAACCCACTGAGCCACCCAGGTGCCCCGTATGTTTCTTTTTTTGGCTGGCTGTCTTGATGATTTTTTCTTGGGATTTCCGCAATTTGACTATCATGTACTCGGATGTGTTTTGTTTTGTTTTTTAAATTTTGCATGGGGTGCTCTAAGCTTCTGGGATCTGTGATGTTTTCTCTTAGATTAATTTTGGAAGCATCTCAGCAATGATCTCTTTAAATATTTTTCTCCTCTGTTTTCGCTTTGCCCTTCTCTCTCTCTCTCCCTTTCTTCCTTTCACCCTGCCCCCCACCTTTCCCGTCTCCTTTTTCCTTGTATACCTCTCCCTACTGGGATTCCAATGATCTTAACTCTAGATAGTTTGAGATCATCCTGTGGCTTTTAGCTGTTCTCTCTTCTCCTCACCCTCTCTCTCTTTCTCCGCTGTATATTATTTCCATTTGGGTAAGTCCTATTAGCCTAATTCGCATTTTCACTTACTCTCTTTTCTGCTGTAACCAAATTATTCATTTCTGATCACTTTTTTTTTAAAGATTTTATTTATTTGACAGAGAGAATAAGTAGGCAGAGCAGTAACCACAGGGACGGAAGAAGCAGGCTCCCCACTGAACAGAGAACCTGCTTCTGGTCTCCATCCCAGGACCCTGGGATCATGACCTGAGCCAAAGGCAGATGCTTAACTGATGGAGCCACCCAGGCGCCCCTCTGATCATTTTTTTTTTTTTTTTAGCATTTCTAAGTTTCCAATTTTTGCTGCAATCACCTATCTGCTCAACATGTTGTCCACCTTTTCAACTAAGTCTTGTAAAATGTGAAACTTGGTTATTTTGATGTCTTTGTTTGACAGTTCTGATATCTGGATGGGTCCTACCTTGGTCTGGTTCTGTCAACTACTTTATCTTTTGATAATGAGTCATTTCCTTTTCTTGTTCTTTTCTGTCTCAATATTTATTATTTTTAATTTTAGTTGTAAGTATACAATACTAGTTTCAGATTTACTGTATGTTGATTCAAGAATTAACTCATCACAGAATGCTCACGGTGGTTTTCAGTGTCCTCTGGTTTTCATCAACTTTCATACAAAGTTATCGCAGTATTATTGACTATATTTCCTATGCTGTACTTTTTCTTATGGTTTTAGATCTTACATTTAGGTCTCTGATCCTTTTGAGTTTATTTTTGTGTATGGTGTAAGAAAGTAGCCCAGTTTCATTCTTTTCAACGTGGCTGCCCCATTTTCCCAACACTATTTGTTTATTTTTAAAGATTTTATTTATTTATTTATTTATTTGACAGAGATCACAAGTAGGCAGAGAGGCAGACAGAGGGGGCGGGGAGCAAGCTCCCTGCTGAACAGAGAGCCCAATGCGGGGCTCAATCCCAGGACCCCGGGATCATCACCTGAGCTGAAGGCAGAGGCATTAACCCACTGAGCCACCCAGGCACTCCCCCGCAACACTATTTATCAAAGAGACTGTCTTTTTTTGTATATTGGATATTTTTTACTCCTTTGTCATAAACAAATTGACCATAAACATGGTTTTATTTCTGGGCTCTCTATTCTGTTCTACTGATCTATGTGTTTTTGTACCGGTACCATCCTGTTCTCATTACTATGGCTTTGTAGTATAGTTTGAAATCTGGACCCATGATACCTCCAGCTTTTTGTTCTTTCTCAATTTTGCTTTGGGTATTCAGGATCTTTTGTGGTCCCATACAAATCTGAGGATTATTTGTTCTAGTTCTGTAAAAAATGCTACTGTTACTTTGAAAGGGATTGCACTAAATCTGCAGATTGCTTTGGGATGCATGAACATTTTAAGGATATTAATTCTTCAAACCCATGACCATGGTATATCTTTTTCCATTTCTCTGTGTCATCTCCAGTTTCTTTCATTGAGATCTTATAGTTCAGAGTACAAGTCTTTGAGCTCCTTGATTAAATTTATTCCTAGGTATCTTATTCTTTTTGATGCAATTGTTTTCTTAATTTCTCTTTCTGCCAGTTCATTATTAGTGTATAGAAACTCAACAGCGTTCTGTATAGTAATTTTTGTATCCTGAAACTTTACAGAATTCATTTATCAGTTCTTTTTTTTTTAAAGGTTTTATTTATTTATTTGTCAGAGAGAGAGAGAGAGAGCGAGAGCGAGCGCAAGCAGACAGAGTGGAAGGCAGAGTCAGAGGGAGAAGCAGGCTCCCCTCGGAGCAAGGAGCCCGATGTGGGACTCAATCCCAGGACGCTGGGATCATGACCTGAGCCGAAGGCAGCTGCTTAACCAACTGAGCCACCCAGGCGTCCCTCATTTATCAGTTCTAATAGGGTTTCGAATTCATTTATTAGTTCTAATAGGGTGTTTTAATCTTTAGGGTTTCCTGTACGTATTATCATGCCATCTGCAAATCGTGACAGTTATACTTTTTCTTTACTGATTTGGGTGCCTTTTCTTTCTTTTTCTTTTTTTTTTTTTTTTAAATCTGAGTGCTGTGGCTAGGACTTCTGGTACTATGTTTAGTAAAAGTGGTAAGAGTGGACATCTTTTGTTTCTCATCTGAGAGGGCAAGTGTTCAGCTTTTCACCATTGATACGATGTTAGCTGTGGGTGCGTCATATACAGCTATTATTATCTTGAGGTATGTTCCCTCTATACCCACTTTGTTGAGTTTTGTTTTTTTCATCATGAGTAGATATTGAGTTTTGTTAAATTTTTTTCTGCATCTTTTGAGATGATCATATGATTTTTATCCTTCATTTTGTTAATACGGTGTTTCAGGTTAACTGATTTGTAAATATTGAACTAGCCTTACATCCCTGGAATATATCCCACTTGATTATGGTGAATGATCCTTTTAGTATATTGTTTGCTAATATTTTGTTGAGGATTTTTGCATCTATGTTCATCAGGGATATTGATCTATAATCTTCTTACAGTATCTTTGTCTGGTTTTGGTATCAGAGTAATGCTGGCTCCATAGAATGAATCTGGAAGCATTCCTTTCCCCTCTTCTGTTTTTTGGAATAGTTTGAGAAGGATAGGTATTAACTCTTCTGGTTAGAATTCACCTGTGAAAATATCTGGTCCTGTACTTTTGTTTGTTGAGAGTTTTGTCATTATGGATTTGATTTCATTACTGGTAATAAGTCTGTTCAGACTTTTTATTTCTTCCTGAGTCAGTCTTGCAAGATTGTATGTTTCTAGGAACTTATCCACTTCTAGGTGTTTCAATTTGCTGGGGTGTGATTTTTCATAGTGGCCTCATAATCCTTTGTATTCTGTAGTGTTTGTTGAAATTTCTCTTTCATTTGTGATTTTGTTTGCTTTTTTCTTGATGAATCTGGCTAAAGGTTTATCAATTTTATCTTTTTGAAGAACCAGCTCCTAGTTTCATTGATCTTTTCTTTTCTTTCAAGGCTTTATTTTATTTCTGCTCTGATATTAATTCCTTCCTTCTATTGACTTTGGGCTTCTTTTTCTTGTTAGATTGGTTATTTGAGGTTTTTTTGTTTCTTGAGGTAGGACTGTATTGCTATGAACTTCCCTCTTAGAACTGCTTTTGCTAAGCCCCAAAGATTTTGAACCATTGTGTGTCCATTTTCATTCATCTCTGGGTTTTTTTTTTTTAAATTTCCTCTTTTATTTCTTCATTGACCTATTGGTTGTTTAGTAGCCTGTTATTTAGTCTCGATGGTTGTCTTTCTACCAGACAAGGAAAAAAATCTTTTAAAGATAGATTTATTTATTTATTTATTTATTTGTTGATTTGAGAGAGAAAGAGCATGAGAGGGGAAAGGTCAGGGGGAGAAGCAGGCTCCCCTCCGAGTAGAGAGCCTGATTTGGGACTCCATCCTGGGACTCCAGGATCAGGACTTAAGCGGAAGGCAGTCATTTAACCAGCTGAGCCACCCAGGCACCCTTCCAGACTTTTCTTAATTGATTTCTAGTGTCATACCATCATGGTTAGAAAGGATGCTTGATAGGATTTTAATCTTCAATTTATTGAAACTTATTTTGTGGCCTAATGTGAGAACTGTCTTGGAGAACATTCCATGTGCACCTGAAAAGAATGTGTATTCTGTTGGTTTTGGATGGAATGTTCTGTATATATCTGTTAAGTGTATCTGGTCTAATGTGCCACTAAAAACCAGTTTCCTGGGGTGCCTGCGTGGCTCAGTCATTGGGCATCTGCCTTCAGCTCAGGTCAGGGTCCCAGGGTCCTGGGATCAAACCCCACATGGGGCTCCCTGCTTGGCAGGAAGCCTGCTTCTCCCTTCCCCACTCCCCGCTTGTGTTTTCCTCTCTCACTGTGTCTCTGTCAACTAAATAAATAAAATCTTTAAAATTAAAAAAATAATAAAAATCACTGTTTCTTTATTGATCTTTTGCATGGATGATCTCTCCATTGGTGTAAGTGGGATTGTAAAGTCTTCTGTTATTATGGCATTACTATCAGCTTCTCCCTCTTTGTTAATATTTGTTTCATATATTTAGGTCCTCCTATATCATGCTTAGATATTTTTACATTCTCTTGTGGATTGATCCCTTTGTCACTAAGTAATGCTTTCTCTTGTTACAGTCCTTGTTTTAAAGTCCATTTTGTCTAATGGAAGTATTGCTGCCCCGGCTTTTTCCCTTTTTCCCCTTCCTCTCCTCTCTCTTTCTTTCTCTCTCTCTCTTCTTCCATTCTCATGAAATACCTTTTTCCACCCGTTCCCTTTTAGTCTGCATGGGTCTTTAGATCTGAAGTGAGTCTGTTGTAGATAACCTATAGATGGGTCTTGTGCTTTTGACCCATTCAGTCATTCTGTACCTTTTCATTGAAGCATTTACACACTTACATTTAAAGTAATTATTGATAGGTGTGCACTCGTTGCCACTTTGTCAATTATTTTCTTCTCTCTTTCTTTTTTCTCTTGCTTTCTTGTAATTTGATGACTTCTTTTGTAGTGTTATACTTAGATGCCTTTGTGCTTATTTTTGTGTATTTATTATACATTTTTGGTTTGTGGTTACATAAAGCTTATATATAACATCTTATGTATGTACCAATCTGTACTAAGTTGGTGGTCACTTAACTTTGAACATATTCTGAAATTACTACATTTTTACTCCCCTCCTCCATCTTTTAATGTATATGACATCATATTTTATATCTTTTTGTGTATCTCTTAATGAATTTTTGTAGATATAATTGATTTTGTTAATTTTGTCATTTACCTTCATACTAGCTTTATAAGTGATTACTACCTTTCTGTTTGCTTTTACCAGTGATACTGTTTCCTTTCATAATATTCTTCTAGTTATGACCTTTTATTTTCCTCTTCAAGAGATCCCTTTAACGAGGTTGGCCTAGAGGTGATGAACATTTTCAACTTTTATTTGCCTGAGAAACCAACTCTCCTTTAATTCTGAACAATAACCTTGCCAGATAGAGTATTCTTGGTTGTAGGTTTTTCCTTTCAACACTTTGAAAGTATCAGGTCACTCCCTTCTTCCTGCAAAGTTTCTGCTGAAAAATCTGGTAATAGCTTTGTGGGATTTCTCCTTTTATGTAACTATTTGCTTTTCTCTTCCTGCTTTTATGATTCTCTTTAATTTTTGCCATTTCAATTATTATGTGCCTTTATGTGGACATCCTGGGTGCCTCTCGTTAGGGACTTTTTGAGCTTCCTGGACCTTGGATGTCTGTTTTCTTCCCCAGGTTAGGGAAATTTTCAGCTACTATTTCTTCAAATAAGTCTTCTGACCCATTCTCTCCTCTCTTTCAGGCACCCCTCCCTTTTTTTTAATAAAGATTTTATTTATTTATTTGACAGAGATCACAAGTAGGCAGAGAGGCAGGCAGAGAGAGAGGAAGGGAAGCAGGCTCCCTGCTGAGCAGAGAGCCCGACATGGGGCTCGATCCCAGGACCCTGGGATCATGACCTGAGCCGAAGGTAGAGGCTTTAACCCACTAAGCCACCCAGGTGCCCCTCGGGCACCCCTTTAATGTGAATGTTGGTACACTTGATGTTGTTTCAGAAGTCCATTAATCTATCCTCATTTTTAAAATTCTTTTTCTTTTTGCTGTTCAGTGTGGGTGCTCTCCACTACCTTGTCTTCCAGATTGCTGATCTGTTCTTTTGCATCCTCTAATCTGCTGTTAATTTCCTCTATTGTATTTTTCAGTGATTATTCTGCTCTAATTTGTGCCTTTTTGTATTTTCTCTTTGTTGACATTGTCCCTGAGCTCACCCACTCTTCTCAGTGAGCATCCTATGACTGTTACTTTGAACTCCTTAGCAGGTAGATTGCCGATCTTAGTTCTTTGCTTAGTTCTTTTTCTGAGGTCCTGTCATCTTTGGTTTGGAGTACATTCTTCTGTATCTTCATTACGTCTCTGTTGGCTTCTGTGTATTCAGTAGGGCCTTTTGTAGAAGGCACCTATAGGACCCAGTAGTGCAATCCCCCTGGCTCACCAGAACCAAGCATTCAAGGGGTGTCCCTTATGTGGGCTGTTTGTACCTTACTGTTGTGATTGGCCACAACTTGTGTGGCTGCCTGAGTGGCCCGGCCGTAGCTGCTAGAGGTGCACAGGTGGGCCAGCCCTGCTGGCTACACAGGCACACTGGTGAGCCGGGCTGGCTTAGACTGGGTACAGCTGGCTAAGAAAGCCCAGTGTAGCTGCTGCAGGTATGCTGGTGTATGGGGTTAGCTCCTGGCACAGCTGGCTGAAGGGCCTAGCTGTAGCCACTGCAGGCATGCTGGGGTATGGTGCTGGCTCTCTGTTTCCCCAAGGCAAGAGTCATTGGAGGGGTGCCAGTCCCAGCCGAGGCCACCTGCTGGGAGTGCTGGGACAGGAGCCACTTTGGAGGATGCGTGCTAGGACAGGTGGGCTGAGTGGTGTGGGTCTCCAGGGAAATGCTGGTGGGGTGGGGGCAAGCAATGCCATCAAGGTAGAGGAAGTATCAAAGTGGCTCCCACACATCCAGCAGGCTGAAGGAGGACAAGAAAAAGGGCATCACCAGCACTTCTGTACCTGGAGAAATCTCCTGCAGATCCCTACTGGCTCAGCAAACATGCTAAAAGTAGTCGGTAAATCTTCATGTATAGGCTAGGTGCTCTTCCAACTGTTACTTCCATGCAGGGGCCTGAGACTGAGTGATACAGCACACTGGCCCTTTAAAGGCAGACGCTTGGTTTCCTTTAGCCCTCCAGCTCTCCCAGAGTTCTGCCTCACAGATTTTCAAAGCCATACATCATGGGGGCTCATCTTCCCAGTGTAGATCCCCAGGATGGGGGATGCCCCATGTGAGGTTTGGTCCCTGGCTCCTCAGGGAGGACCACGGTGCTTGTGACGGTCTTCTCCTTGTGGCGGGAAACCCACCGCAGTGCCAGGATGTTGGTCCCTGCCGGCCTCTCTGCCTCTGCTTGAAGGGGTCTTCTCTTTATGGTTTTAGCTGTGGAATAGCCACTCTGCCAGTCTTCGGGTGGTTTTTCAGAGCAGGCCGCCCTCTGTGTCCTCACTGCCTCCATGTGTCTATGCGAGAAGGTGAGCTCAGGGTCCTCCACCACCACCCTCTTCCTCTTTATCTCCCAAATTTTTACTGAATGCAGGACCTTGTGTGTAACAGGATAGTAGTGACTGAGGCAAACAGTATTTATGCCTAGAAAGGTCATGCTGTTTATTCTACCAGGTCGTGAGTGTGGAGTGTTGAGCCAGCCCCGGTGGGAGCTGAGTGGTGGGCACGGCTCCCTTGCACTAGTATGGGACCCGGAGTGCTAGAAGGCTCTTCTGTGTTCCTGCTTTCAGGAGGGCCTGGGGCTGCTTTCTCGTGTGCCCTCATGAAGGGAGATGGGGTCATTGTCTACATTCGTCTCCTAGCCCGCCTGCGGGCTAGGCTGCTGCTGGACTGGGGCAGGCTCATAGAAGGGCTGGCGGATGGGGCAGGGGTGTCTTGACATTCCTCGGCTCTCTCTTGTGGAGTCAGTCCTGTGCGCCTGAACCTTATACGTGGGGCTTTCTCAGATGTGCTTTTGTCAGGAGAGTGGGATATACTGGTTCTTTTCCACCCCTGTGCAATGCAATGAGCACTGTTGGGATTTATTTGCACATTGTTGAGAAAGGCAGCTCCAAAAGCTATTGGCATTGTGTTGTTCAAACACCAACACCCTACAGAGATCTCTGAAGACTGTAGCTCTGCCCCAGCCCTGCTGAAAAGTCTTCTAGCTCCCTCCATGGCCCTCAGGCCACAGGCTCTGAGTTCGGCAGCCTGGAGCCTCACACCTTGACCTTCCTTCAGTTACTTATGTCTCCTCTGTCTCCCGGGCCCCAGACCATCCGCTTTGAGGGCAGATGTCTTGTTCTCTGGGTATTGCTAGAGATGAAATGGTGCCTGGCATGAGGTAGGGGCTCAACAACCACCTTAAAGGGATGAGCATTGATTGCAAAGCCCAGAAGGCCCTGACCTCCCCTGCATTCCAGCAGCCAGACACCTGCCTAGCCTCTGGGTTCACCTACATCTGTCATTGAGAAGCTTCTCTGGGGACCACCCCTCCTCCCAAGTTTGGGGAGGAGCCCCTGTGCCTCCAGCCCTGTACATAGGAGCATGGACCTCCCAGTAGGGCTCCCTCCTCCTAGTTCCCTAGTGCAGGGTCCTGCCAGCCAGTCCTGCTTTGGGCCAGTTCTGCAATGTGCATGCCGAGTTAAAATTCTAAAGCTGCTTTTCCTGTTTTAGGAACGTGATTCATTGCTTTCCTCTTGGTGGATGTGCGAGGACCTGGGCTAGAAGCATGTGGCGTGTCCCGCGAGGCTGGAGGGTAGCGCGCCTGGGACCCTGGGGAGCCGAGGGGCGGAAGCAGCCCCCCAGTGTCCGCGCACTGGCCAGCGTGGGCTCCCGGAGCGGGGAAGAATACAGTCACGTGGTGGTGGGTGCGGGCTCCGCGGGCTGCGTGCTGGCTCGGCGGCTCACCGAGGACCCCGACAAGCGCGTGCTGCTGCTGGAGGCCGGGCCCAAGGACGTGCTGGCGGGGAGCAAGCGGCTCTTGTGGAAGATCCACATGCCCGCGGCCCTCGTGGCCAACCTGTGCGATGACAGGTACAACTGGTGCTACCACACGGAGCCGCAGCCGGGCCTCGACGGCCGGGTGCTGTACTGGCCGCGCGGCCGGGTCTGGGGGGGCTCGTCGTCTCTCAACGCCATGGTCTACATCCGCGGCCACGCCGAAGACTACAACCGCTGGCAGCGGGAAGGCGCCGCGGGCTGGGACTACGCGCACTGCCTGCCCTACTTCCGCAAGGCGCAGAGCCACGAGCTGGGCGCCGGCACGTACCGCGGCGGCCAGGGCCCCCTGCACGTGTCCCGGGGCAAGACCAACCACCCGCTGCACCACGCCTTCCTGGAGGCGGTGCAGCAGGCCGGCTACCCGCTCACTGAGGACATGAACGGCTTCCAGCAAGAAGGCTTCGGGTGGATGGACATGACCATCCACCAAGGTAGGGCGGGCTCCTGTCCTGAGGCTGCCTGGGTCTGCCTCTTCCCTTCTTTAAAGTAAAGGAAGCTACACTCCAGCACAGCTCCATCCCTTCTGATCTCATCGTGGTCAGTGAGGGTAAACAGGAGCTCGGAGGAGGCCCAGTGGGAAAAACGATTTGGAGACAGAGACTCTTGGGCGTTCTCTAGGCCTCTGGCTCTGTTGTCTTGGAGTCAACTCTGCCCAAAGAGCCCACAGTTGGAAGAGACTTGTAGACGAGGAAACTGAGGCACAGGGCACCACAGTGCCTTGCTCACAGCAGGACCGAGGCAAGGCCTGGGTTGATCCAGGGCTCCTGCCTGGCTCCAAAGGGTTCTCACCCCATTATTAGCTGCTCCTGGTCTGTCATCCTGTCCAGAGCAGAATAGGTTTTCCCACCGCTAATGGATGTGGACTTCAGTCCAGCGGGGAATTGTGGTCTCAGCCTTCCGAGGCAGAGCTCAGTATTCGGGGAAGGTCAGCCCCTTTCCCTGTGCAGGTGCTGGAAAGGGAGGCAGGAGCTGTGCCCGATGTCCTTGCTCTGTCCTGCAGGCAAGCGCTGGAGCGCCGCGTGCGCGTACCTGCACCCGGCACTGGGCCGCCCCAACCTCACGGCCGAGGCCCAGACGCTCGTGCACAGGGTGCTGTTCGAGGGTACCCGCGCCGTGGGTGTGGAGTACGTCAAGAACGGCCAGAGCCACAGGGTGAGTGAGTTCCTGCCAGAACGGGGCTGCGCACGTGGAGGGGGACGAGTGGTCCTCCCTGTGGCTGGTGCTTCGGGCTCTGATCCCTAGGGCCTTGGGGAGGTGGCCTCCTGGCCAGCCGGGAGCTGTCAGGCCAGCCACATGCAGAGAGCCTGTCGCGGCCCCTGTGAGCATCTGCCCCTCCTCCCAGAGCAGCCCCCCAGTTCCTTCCGTACCTTTTCAGAAATGGCTGACTTTAGTAAGACTTAGTAATAACCACAAATGTGAACCCACTCCCTATTGCACACCACGGTTTCCTGCCCCGTAGTGCGTCAGGGTTGGGCCAGGGGAAGGGCTGGCTCACTGCTGCTGGATTCACACCGCCTGCGCGTGCTCGCTTTCACGGGTGTCACTGGTCACTGAAACTCCGTGCTCTGGTGTTTTAAGACCATCGTGACGGCCTGGCTGTCACAGGACGGGTCATGGCAGAGCTGCGCCTGCCCAGGGCTCTCCTAGAGTGGCCTGCTGAGCATCCTTGGTGTGGGACTGGGCTCCGAGGCCACGTTCTCGGGGTGCTGCCTGGTTTTGCGGGAACTGTGACCTGTGCATCTTCCAGGTTTACGCCGGCGCGGAGGTGATTCTGAGCGGGGGTGCCATCAACTCTCCACAGCTGCTCATGCTCTCGGGCGTCGGCAACGCGGATGACCTCCGCAAGCTGGGCATCCCGGTGGTGTGCCACCTGCCCGGTGGGTTCCCTTCTCCCCGCTCCTCACAGGGGCCCCTACTAAGAAAAAAGGGCTTAGTGGAGTTCGTTAGCGTGGAGTGGGGTGGGGGCATCAGTTCTTCCCATGAGCCTCAGTGGACACCCCTACCCCCCCCCCCAAAGACCCCAAGTCTTTCTGTCGTTCCCCCCGACTCCTTGGCCCTCCTGTGCCCCTGGGAGGTTCTGCCCCTCCACCAGGGAGCATGGCCTAAAAAGCCCGCTGGGCCAGGCGGCTCTGTCCCCAGGGCAGCCCTGCGGTGATAGGGGTCTGGGTCTTGGTTTTAAGTCCAGCAGCCCTCATGTTAAAAATGCTGGCTGGGTGCTCTGGGGCATGCTTTTCATGCTGAGACAATTATCACGGGCCTAAAATTGCACTTACAGTCTTTGATACCCATTAGGGCCTCTCACCTCTCTTAGAACCCAACCTCCCCAGAAATGACCTTTTTTGCGCAGAGGGTTCCTAGTGAGAGGTCCGTCAGAATGCTGGGATAGTGGCCTGCCCTGCGTCCGCTCGTGCTCAGATGAGCTCACACAGTGTCTGCCCGGCTCGGCAAGGCTGGATCCCCTCCTTCCCCCGGCCAGGGGTACAGGTGGCGCCTGCTGAATGCCCAGGCTTGCCCTTGGGGAGGGAGCTCCCTGGCAGGATGGCATCGGGACGGTTCCAGAGGCTGCCCTGGACAAGGGCAGGTGGCTTTGGCCGCCCGAAAAGCTGAGATTGGCTTTGAGCATAGGGATGGAGTCCCTGGAGATGACCTTTTAAGCTGAGACCCAGGGAAGGAGCAGGAGCTGGCTTGGCAGATAAATGGATGGGGGTGAGGGGGCTTTTCAAAAACAGGGGATGTTGAGAGGCTGGTGGCAGGTAAGCCACCCTGAGAAGCCATTCTCCCTAGCCCCTTGCTCCCATTCCAGGGGTGGGCCAGAACCTGCAAGACCACCTGGAGGTGTACATCCAGCAGGCCTGCACCCGCCCCATCACCCTGCACTCGGCGCAGAAGCCCTTGAGGAAAGTCCGGATTGGTCTGGAGTGGCTCTGGAAGTTCACAGGTGAGCGTGCTGGTCTAGGGGCAGCGTGGCCTCCTCCCTACGGTGCTGTGAGAGGCAGCTCTGGTCTCAAGTTACTTATTTCAAGCTTAGTTCTGCCCTTTGCCTCAGCTTTCCCATCTGCAAAATGGGGATACAGAGACCTGTCTGGCAGGCTGTCGTGAGGACCAGATGCAGCAGCCCAGGGCCAGTCCTGGGTCAGATTCCTCAGAGCCCAGGTGCCCCTCTTCCTTACATATGGACAGGGTGGCCTTGTGCGCCAGACACCATCTGGGGTCCAAAAAGCCAGGAGAAAAGGCACAGTCAGCATCCATTTCTCACCAGTTCCCAGAGTCCAGCGTACTGGCTGGGCCAGGAAGTGGTGCTTGGAGACCCCCTCAGCGTGGGTTTCTCACACACTCCTAGGTGCTCTGTGCTGTGTCGGGAAGGCAGGTGCCCCCAGGGAGCTTACACGCTGCTGGGATCTGTGGAAAGAGACTGCGTGAACGTGCTTAAGTTCTACGATCCGGGCGACAGTGAAGTGGAGGCTGAGAGGCAGGGAGACGCACAAAGGCCCCGGGTCTAGGCGTCCGGCGTTGGAGGAACAGAGACGCTGGGCCAGGGAGACTGCAGCACATGGAGGAGGGAGCAGGGTGTGATGAAGATGCTGGAATCTTGAGGGCAGGTGGGGGCACCGCAGGGATGCCCGGGCAGCTGCCTGTGAGGAGGGTCTGAGTTGGGACCGAGGGAGGGGTGGGGTGCTGCTGCCGGGTAGATGGATCCCAGTAGATTTGTGAGCCGAAGTCAGGGAGGCTTTCTGAGGGCCAGATGTGGCGCAAGGAGGAAGGGGCAGAGGCAGCGGGAATGTCTGACTTAGGCCTTCGGGGAAAGAACAGCCTGTCGGGGTGGAGCCAGGTCAGAAGAAGTTGGAGATCCCAGTGACACCAGGCCTCACAGGTGTTGGTGGTGGAGGAGTCTGGGGGAGGGCAAAGCCAAAGCCCCTTGGCGTGAGCGGATACTGGAACCTGTGGTGCTGGGCTCACCCACCTGAGGGAGAGATGCTGAGCACTCAGTCCCGGTGCCAGGACAGGGCCCAGAGGAGGGTCAAGGAGAGGGGAGGCCAGCCCACCTGTCCCGCCCTGATTCACTCAGCTACCTCGTCCTCTTCTGGTCCTCAGGGGATGGGGCCACGGCGCACCTGGAAACAGGTGGGTTCATCCGGAGCCGGCCTGGGGTCCCTCACCCGGACATCCAGTTCCATTTCCTGCCGTCCCAAGTGATAGACCATGGCCGGGTCCCCACCCAGCAGGAGGCTTACCAGGTGAGCAGGCAGCAGTCTCCTTACTGCAGCAGGGCCCTCGGAGGGGAGCCCCAGGAGCTTGTGTTCTGCCCGCCAGCTGCTCAGTGGGTCCTAGTGGGGAAGGGAGTGGAGGAGCCTGCAATCTTCCCGAGGCCATGCCAGGAATGGTGTGAGGCAGTCCGCGTGGTAGGTGGAAAGGTGAGCCCTGCCCCAGCTCAGGGCAGATGCTTTAGGGATCCAGACTGCTGGAAATGGACAGAAGTGGCCGGCAGCCTGGGGTTTCCAGCTCTTAAAAGTTGAAGACCATCAGGTAGAAAGCCAGGAAGCAGGAGTGATTGAGGGAGGTGTTTTTGTAATCACTTTTGGAAGGGGGGTAGAGGTAAGACGCAGACAGATGATAAAAGCGTCTACCCTTAATGGGCTTTGGATGTGGAGCCCCATACCACAGGAAACCCCGGGGCCTAAGCTGCCAAGTCGGGAGGTTGAAGGAGGTCCTGCTCCCTCTGGTTCTTCTAGGTGCACGTGGGGACCATGCGGGGCACGAGTGTGGGATGGCTTAAACTGAGAAGTGCCAACCCCCAGGACCACCCTGTGATTCAGCCCAACTACTTGACAACAGGTAATTCACCACCCTCTTGGTCTCCCTCAGGCCTGTGCTTGCCAGGCCATTCATTCAACGAATGAATGAATGCCTTTATGGGGTTCGCCTTGGTCTCTGAATCTTACCCCTGAGACACAAGTCGCCCTCTGCCCCCCTCCCTCTGGGCTGTCCACTTGCACACACTGCTGTGTGTATGCCCTGGGTCACTTGAAGTAACCTTGGGATGTCCTTTGACACAGCAGGGGAGCGCTGCAGCTTTCAGAACAGTCTACCCGAAGATGCAAGGAGATATGGCTGTATGCGTAGAGCCCACAGAGCAGTTGTGCTGCTGCTGCTTTGAGCACCCTCCTGGAAAAGGAGGTTGCATTTCGGGGCCTGCTCCTGCCCACAGCGCAAAGGAGTGCTCCCTATCGCTCAGTAATGACTCGCGGCGTGTGCACAGCCACGATGGCAAGAGGCAGGCTCTATCCACTGAGGATGCTGCCTGTTTGCCACTGGGGGACTCTGCTTGGTGGCAGTAAAACTGGCCAGGAATTGGTGACAAACCACCTGGTGGCTCTGTGTCCCTGACGTTTTTCCCCCCAGCACCGTGGTCTATGGGTCCACCATGGCCGTGGGATCAGAGGGTGGTAGGCACTGACCTGTGTCCCCTCGGGCAGCTTACTGAGCCTCTCCAAGCCTCTCCAAGTTCAGAATCCTCTGATAGGAGTCGCCGCCTCACCTACCTCTTCTCATTGACAGAAACCGACATTCACGACTTCCGACAGTGTGTGAAGCTGACCAGAGAAATTTTTGCCCAGAAAGCCCTGGCGCCATTCCGGGGGAAGGAGCTCCAGCCGGGAAGCAACGTGCAGTCAGATGAGGAGATCGATGCCTTCGTGAGGGCGAAGGCCGACAGCGCCTACCACCCCTCCTGCACCTGCAAGATGGGCCAGCCCTCTGATCCCATGGCCGTGGTGGATCCACAGACCAGGGTGCTTGGGGTGCAGAACCTCAGGGTGGTCGACGCTTCCATCATGCCCAGCGTGGTCAGTGGCAACCTGAACGCCCCCACCATCATGATCGCAGAGAAAGCAGCAGACATCATCAGGGGGCAGCCTGCACTCTGGGACAAGGACGTCCCTGTCTACAAGCCTGGGACCCTGGCCACCCAGCGCTGAGGTGGTCCCTGCCCAAGAAGCCTCCTGCCAAGCCAAGAGGGTCAGCACAGCCCCTGTCCCCGTGCCCTTTCCTGAAACTGTCTAGAATGTTAATTACAGTTCAGTGACTGAGAATGTGACATTTCTTAGGCTGGGAGACCAGTATCAGGCAGCGAAGCAGGTTCCTTTTCCCCAGCACTTTTCTGCAGGCTGCCCCCCAACCTCCCGAAGGGGCAGTAAAAGGGACTGGGGAAGGGGGGCTGGCCAGTGGAGGAGGATGGCTAACTCCAGCCACGGCCTTATCTTCTACTCCACCGCACTCTGCAACCCTGGGTCCTGCTCAGATTTAAAGGAAGTGGTTCTCTCCCGGGCCTCCCTCTTAATTAAGGCAGGCCACTCTGGGAGCAGGGTGCTGTGCGCAGAGGCTAGGTGCAGGCTGGACGCCACGGGAGGCATCTGCCTCAGGCCGCCAACTGCTGAGGCCTGTGCCTAAGCCTCCAGCGTCTCTGTTCAGAGAGAAAGCTGCCTGCCTGAAGAAACACAGGCTTCTTTCTCTTCTGCTTCTCGTGTCCCCTCCCAGTGGGGTCACTCTGAGGCCCACCTCGCCAGTACTCTGGTTCTTATTAAACACAGCCCGATTTCTGGACCTTATTCAGAGAAGAGTCTGGAGAGTCTCTTTATTACCATAGGTTTCCTGATTTAGCATTTTAAACTATTTTCCTGTTACCAGGGAAACCTAAAAACCTAGAGCAAACCCGACAGACCAGACCGCTGCTCCAAGCCAAAGCAGCTAGCCCAAGAGGATGCTTTCCTGTCAGTCTGGGGAGATGACCCGCCGTGGGCAAAGCTGGCTGATTCGTATTCAGCAGCCGTCCACGGGAGCAGACTGGGATCGAGCTGAGGCTGATGGAAAAAGCAGTCGAGTCACACTATACACCTGATCCCATGAAAATAAATTGGCAAAGATTGGAGTTTGGCGGGGGGGGGGGGGGGAACCAGATACAAGTAGCATTTAAAATAGTTCTTTGATCTTTAAACTTCCTGTAATTCAATAATGTAATCTAGTCACCAGTTTTTGAATGGAGAGGACTTAGCCAGACTGTTCTTAGTAGGTAATGACAACTAAATGCATTTTGGATTGATTTTTCTGAAGATTTCCAAAGCCACCATCTGCGGCAAGGGAGAAGAGACTTGCGCTCTGGAAACCTGCCCCGAACAAGGAGGGGAGGGAAAGGGGGCATTCCAGCTTTTCCCCAGGATCAGAGTGGACTGAGATAGCTTGGAGGCCGGACAGCCATAACTTGTGTTTGTGAGAAAGACCTTCCAGAAAGATGCGAAGAAGGAAGCCATTACACCTCTCCTTCCTTTACAAATTTAAAGGAGCTCTGGTTTCCTCTTACCTGCCTCTTGCTTTATTGTCTGTTCCAAGGGAGGGTCTAAGTCGGCCAAGAGATTTATTTCTCCTAGAGAGGTTCCCCATCTGCCCCACAGCCGTGGTCCACAGCCACCATCCTCGGGGGCCCCGACCACCTGCAGGGATGAAAGAACAGTGAGGCAGTGTGGGAGCCAACCCCCCTGCTTGGAGGGCCAGCGAGTAGCAAGTTCAGTGGGTGGAGGGGGTCCCAGGCCTGAGCGTGAACCTGTGGACTTTTCTAGTGTGGGTAGGCCACGTGGCCCAGCCATGCCCTTCCGCCGTCTCTCCGCCTGCTGCGTTGGTGTCAGTCTCTGAGACAGGCGCTGGTTTGCTACTGCGTCTCTGCATCGTCACACAAGCAGAATGACCTGTCAGAGGCGGTGTGTCAGGCTGTACGGCCGGATGACATCGGGGCCCCTCCCCCACTCTAGGCCACTGAGCCTTGTTCCACCTGCAGAAGTCAGTCTCAGAGAAGACAGTGCGTGTTCCATACCCAGGCCCCATGGAAGTCAGAGCGGAATGCTGTGCTGCTGGGGTTCAGCCATAGGGCAGAATATTGGGTTTGGGGTGGCTGCTTGCTGGAGCCCTGACAGGTGAAGGGCAGCCATCTGGCAGAGGGGAACTGTGGCCCGTGCCGCAGCAGCGGGCTGTCTCCAGGTTCCAGTGCTGTGAGGGGAGCCTGGACCTCAGAGAGCGGGCTGTTGGCTGAGGAAGCCAGAGAGGGGAGGAGAGTGCCCACTGGGCCAGACAGCCCTCAGGGCACCCAGACACCAGGCCAGCCCTCGGTCCTGGGAGGAAGTTTATTTAAGCCCCTCAGCAAAGAGCCTGTGATACTAACAGCTGGAAGTACTCTGTAAACAATGGTTGACCAAGTATAACGGAGCCGGAGCCGCGTATGTACCTGGATCAGGCTCTGAGCGCGGATCCCTTCGAAGAAGCCTGCGAGTTCCAGCTCCTGCACGAGCAGAAGGTTCTTCCTGGTCCAACCGGGGACAGAAGGCACAGGCGAGGAACAGCCCGCCTGTTCTGCGGCTCAGAACCAGGAAATGGCAGGTCCTGGAAGCCAGATCCTGGCACCTGGATGCGCTGCCTTTCTGCTTCCAGGGCCAACTGTGGGAATCCTCATTTCCATAAACTCAAAAGAGCCTCATCTCCAGCCAAACCCTGTTCCTCCCCACAAAGGCTGTTTCCTGTTTCCACCAACTTAACATCAGCTCTAATACCTACGTCCTTTTTTCTTAAGCCAGAAGAAAACGCGTGCTCTCTCCACCAGCCTTGTCTTGGGAGCCGGGCAGCCTCCCCGTCCTCTCCTGCCGCCGTCCCCACAGGGTGCCTGCCAGGCCACTCTCAGCTGGTGCTCCCGCGTTGGAGGCAGGGAGCCCGGGCCTGCTCCCCATCCTCCTGCCCTCTCACGTCCCCAGGAAAGAAGGCATATATATCCTTTTGGAGAAATAAAAACTGTCAACACAGGCAAGCCTCGGTGGTGTCTGTTTCTGAGTCAGGGAAGGAGCTGGAGCTCTGTCGCTGACCAGTTTTTAGAACAAACCAGCAGCCGATCACAACAGGGGAAACCTTGGTGAGGAAACACAACCGGCAAAGACACTGAACACCACAACATAGAAACAATTTGAAGTAGAGTGCCTGGTTCCTTTCACAGACATGGGGTCAGCAGTGAGGCAAGTAAAGCCCACACTGTGTACCGAGAAGCTTCCTGGCCTCTGGCAGGCTCCAAAATGTGGGAATAGAGCCACAAAGCCCCATCTGGCCCAGCTGCCTGGATAGAAATAGGAGAAAAAGCTGTTAATGAGGTTCCTGCTGGTTGGAAGTTCAAGCAGAGCTGCCCTTTCCATTTGTGGTAGGAAAAACACAAAACCAAATCCACTATTCCTGGGGATACAACAAAATGACCTTTTTCAGGGGGAGGGGGCCGAAAAGAAGAAACCTTGCATCTTAAAACTTTCCCGAAGCAAAGGGTACACGCCACCACCGCCACATGGTTCGGTAACTTCAAACTTCTTTCAAAGAACAATTTCATGGTAGATGGGGGGTCGGACCAGACTTCACACAGGCCTATTAGGACTGGTGCAGTCTATCCGCAGGCTAGTTTGTGAGTCCTGATGAGGAGAGATGGCGGCCTGCACCAGAAAACCCCATCCCGGTAGGGCTGCTGCTGAGAAGCCACACAGCGAGAACAGTGCCCAGCAGAGGTGATGGGGACGATGGCTTAGCCCTTTAGGAGGAACAGTGCTCTCTGCAGCCAGTGCTGAGTGACCGTGGACATCAAGGAGGGAGCCGTGAGGATAGCAGTTACACCGTCCCAGGACTGCCCTCACGACTGCCCCCCGCCCCCGCCTTCTGCAGAGCTCACCGGCCCACAGCGGCTCTTCGCAGTGAGCGCTCCCTCATACGATAAAAATTATTACACGGTTTTATTCTGAAGAACATTTTGCATTTTAATTAAAAAAAATTTATGTCAGGAAATAGTCATTTACAAACCTTGAAGTGTTTTTGCCTGGATCTGGAGTAAGAATGTCTTAAGAAGAGGTTTGTAAGGTCTTCATAACAAAGTATTGTTATTTACAAAAAAAAAAAAAAAAAAATGGAAAACAAACCCAAAATATTAACAGGTTGTCTAGGTAATATTTAAAAATTTTAAACCAAAAACTGATAATTGTCTTTTTTTTTTGACCGCAGGGAATCCCTGCCAAGGTAACTTGACAAAGTCGGCATGATTCCTTGAACAGAAAAGGAAGCCTTGGTGGGTCTTGTGGTCCAAAAGTGGGTTTTCATCAGGCAGTACAACCGGAGTGTGAGTACGTTCTAATGAAAACTTCAGCCCTCATTCAGTTGCATATAAAAGCCCTCAAGGAGAACACACAGTACAGCAGTGTTGTGTAAAAAGGCAACAATACGACCCGGACAGACCCAGCGTTCTAATCCTGCAGATCATCGCTTTGCCCCTCCGCGCCCCCTCCCAGCACCCCTGTTCAGGACAAGGACCAGCAGCGATCCTCAGGGAGCAAGAGCAGAGGAACTCCATCCACCTGTGCCATCATTTCTACACCAGAGATGCAAAAGAGGTCTTGTGGGGGCAGCAGAGGTGCAGCTGTGAATGCCACAGGGTCAGAGTAACCAGCTCGACCGACAGGATGAGCTTATCGGAGGCTCAGTAAAGTCAAAGACCGCCGCGACCCATGGTGGACCAAAGGTACGCTATCAAATCCCGGAACTCCTGCCCGAAGCAAAGGCTGTAAATCATCATCTGGTATATCTCGTGTAAAGGTAGATTTAGAGTGACTCAAAATATTTTTAGAAAAAAATCTCTATAGTCCCGAGTTCTTTTGAACTTAAAATTTCATCCCCAGAAGATTTTCACGGAATAAATGAGAATTGGCTGTTTCTTCTACTTCTGTACAGCCCAAGTAAAAATGCTAATAATTTCTAAATTTCAGTGGGGAACTACAATTATTAGGACCCATGGATATTGCTGCAGTTCAAATACGGTACAATAATTACAAAATATAGACCATCTCTTTACAAATACAAATTATAGTATATTACAAGTCATGTACAGTAATCTATAATTTTTAAACAAACTAGCGTATCTAAGTTTACCTGGTTGCGAGTGCATGATTATTCCAGTTTACAGTTGCCCTTGAGCTGACAGTCAGAAACCGACTGAGTGACACTCTCTTGTAAACCGGGGTCACATAACAGAAAACCTTGTGTATAAGGTCCTGCTCCCCTCTCCAGATGACGGCTGGTAGGTAGGTCCTGATTCACACACTGTATTTCCAAACAGCTAAACAGAAACCAGGAAGCAGTGTATTTGGGGGGAAAGGGTTTAAAAATGGATATGCTGGGCCCAGTGAATGTCTGATATGCTAGACCGATGGCTGAGGTAATGACACAGGTGTGGTGATCGTCATCACCTTGACCTTCCCCACTGTGCCAGCTGGTGGGTGGGCACAAGTGAAAGCCCCAGGGGCGTGCTGGAAAAGTGGGCAGGGCTTATCCCACCTCCTCACAGGTCCTCCCCTGGAGGGCTCAACCTGTTGCTTCCCACAGCTGGGGCTGGGCATGGGTACACGGCTATCCCCTACCAGGTTTATGGCTTCCATGAGGCATGACATCACTTGTACAAAAGTCTAATTGAATACAGACTCCACACTAGTGCCTAACCTTTCCTAACTACGAGGCACTTTTTCCCTGGCCCTCCGGCGTCCCACCTGAGGCCAGAGCCAGTCTGCCCCTCCCTGGGGGCTACAGGGTGGTGATGCAGATCATTTCATCTGCCAGGTCCTCCTCATCTCTTCCGGGGTCGGGCTCTTCATCACTGTAGCCCGGCCCAAAGTCCTGGAGCTCATAGTCCTGCCGGTGGGAGACGGGGCCCATGCCCCCATTAGCCCGGGGATGCACAGTCCCGTTGAGCAGGTTGCTGGCTGCACTCTCCATCTCATCGATGGTCAGGTCACAGGCATCGGCTATTTCGTGTTTTGTTGCCGATACAAATTTTGGGTCCCTTGCATACCGTCCTAAGCCTTCAGATATCAGGACCTGTGCGGGATAGAGGATTGATGGCATGAATGCTTTATAAGGCTCTGCCAGGAAAATGACAGAGGAGCCCCCTCAGGCACTAACCACAGGATGTGCTCTGGGGACTCTGCCAGTCCTGTTTGCTAGACCTCACATGTGACAGTTAAATGTGAATGGCTTGGAAAGTCATGGAATTCGAACACTACGTATCGCCCAACAAGAGGGAGCCCCACTAGGGAAAAGGTTTCAGTAGGAGGTAGGTCTATCTGCAGGCCTGGCACCTGTCATCCTAGGTCCAGCTCCATTAGAACGGGCAGTGGTGGTATTCTTATACTCATGCTATACGTACCATCTTTGCTTCCGAGGAATGGGCGTGATCCAGAGGGAGAGGGACCCAGCTTGACTCCTAAGCCTCACCCCATCCCCAGAACCGCCACGGCACTGGCCTGCCCCCCTCTTCTGTGCCCTGGAGCCTGCCTGTCTGTGGCATACTCACCGCCTCCACCAGGCTGTCTGCACTCCTCTGCTTGTCACTGTTCTTGTTGCGGAAGCTGCTGGGGACGGTCAGGCTGGCTGGTGTGAATGTTCGGTACGAGATGCCAGGCTCGTCCGTGTACCATGAGCTCCGGTGCAGGGATGGCAGGCTGCCGTTGACCTGGTCCAGGGCCTCCGGTCGCTCCACCTGGATCAGGGGTGCATAGCACGGCGTCCAGTCCCGGTATGGAGGGGTCGCCGGGGGGGTGGCCCATGACCGGGTTGAGTGGCTTGGCGAGTACTTCTGGGCTTTACTGGAATCCAGGCCTGCAACTGCCATGATCTGGGGAGAGAAGAGAGGAGGCGGGGCCAGAGATCCTCAGGGGTGGGCCCGAGGGCTCCCCAGGCACAGCAAGCAGGAGGCACTGCTGCACTGGGGTGGCCGCGGATAAAAGACAAGGATGTGAAAAGGACACAGGTAGTAAAATCTGGCTTCCTGGCAGACTGTTTTCCATTTCCCCGAATCCATAATGAACTTCTCATGCCTGTTCCTAAGGAGGCATCAGCTGCTAATTCATGAAATTGTGGCCAAGCAGTGGAGAATCAGAGAAGACATTCTCCCTGGGCTGCATGAACACACCACCCAGTTCACTCTCTGTTTAAATACAGAAGGACATGTGGGGCAAACGAGTCATTCCCAGCCCTCAGAAGCAACACTGTTCTCTCCGCTCCAGTGCAGTTCACCACACCAGCCAGTACCCGGGCTGCTCTGGAGCTCTGGGCGCCAGCTGCTTCCCCTGCCTCCAGTTGCCCCCGGGCAGCCACCTCGGCGCTCCCTCTCTGCATGGAGGGCCACAATCAGAAGCCACAGCCACCCGAGGGAGGCAGTGCACACAGGGATCTGGCCCTGGGTGGGGGGTGCAACAGCAGAGGGAGGGGTATTCGCACGCACGTGTCCCCCGAGACGTCCAGGCCTACTTGGTTCATGGCATTTGATGGCTGGGCCTTCCCATGCTTTGTCCTTCCACAATAAAGCAGGACATGAATAAAAAGTAACATAAAAACTGATGCAGACAAGAAAGAAGTTGGCGGAGAGACCTGAACAGAGAACACCTGAAATGGAAGCTAGTGCTCACGCGCTCAGGACACCGGCGCTAAGCGAGCTGGGCAGGAGCCGGCTCTGCACGCTCACGGCTGGGGCTCCCCCCATGCCCTCCGGCCCCTGACACACGGACGCAGTGGACCACATCTCTGACATGCTCTTTTGCAGAAAGAAAAAGTGCCTTATTCTTGCCTTTGAAGCAAAGCCCTGGTGAGAGGGCTACAGCCCCACCACCTCTCTAGGCCCCGGGCTCCCTCCTGTCCAGCTGCCTCACTGTGGCCGGGTCGTTCTCCCTGGACCACACTCTCCCCTTGAGGGCAGGGTTGGAGGCTCGCCCACCCACGATGCCAGCACCCTGCCTGCAAAGGTCTCTACAGATGTGTCTTAATGAAGGAAGAACGTCTCTGAGCAAATAAAGGGCAGCACTGATGGTTCAGGACCAGGCAAGCGGGCACCACTCCATGCATCAGGGACTATACCAGGCCCTGGAGAGAACACAGTGTGCACCACGGCCAGGGCCCAGCTTTGGAAGCTGGCAGCCTTGGGCTCCTAGGTCAACTGGTCACGCACCTCCTGTGGAGCTCAGGCATGTCACCAGCCCTCCCCCTGATATTTGCTCATCTGCGAAATGGGGCTCGTGACCACGTCGATTTGGACTGAACTGGAGTGTCTGTGAAGGCTCTTTTCTTCCCTCCTGCTACTAGCAGCCGGGAGGGGGGTGTCCCAAGGGCAGCAGCTACACCGGCTGCCCCCAAGCCTGTGGGGTCCAGGCCAGGTGGGCCGGCTCACCTGTTGCTGCATCAGGTGCAGAGGCAGGGCTGTGCGGCGGGGCACGGCGGGGGACGGCGGGACTTCCTCCTGGCTGCTCTGCCGCCGCAGGCACTCGAAGTTGAAGGAGGATCTCCGGTGGGCTGAGAAGCAAAGCACAGCTGTGGCTGTGAAACCAGCGTTCTGTAGGGCCCCCGGGGCTCAGGGTGGCCCCTGGACACTCAGCTGGGGGCCCCAGAGGAAGCAAACCATATGTCCAAGGAAAAGCATTAGCGGGTAAGGTCTCAGAACTTTGGGAGGATGGAGAAGCTGCCTCACTCAGGGATGTTTTTAGTTAAGGGCAAGCTGGATTCTTGTAAACCTGGGGCCTGTTCTCATGAGGCGGAGCTCAAGGCTCTGGAGGGCAGCTCTTCTGACTGGATGCTCCGGCCCAGTACACACACTGTGGGGAGCACAGCATTTCAGGTCAAGAACACAGTGTTGTTCTCGACTCCTGGGAACACCTGCTGCTGCCCTCTTCTCTCCCTGCAGGTATCCCAAGTGTTTCTGTGGTGCCTGGCATCTTGCTGGTGCTCCCATGCTTATACCTGTTTTAAGGGGAGTGACTTGCTATCAGCTCAACTAGGTTAGAAGCAAAATCTTTCTTTGGGGAAGCCCCAGCTTCTGTAGCACCGAAGGCAAAACCAGAAAAGAGCACCATTAGAAGTGCCTCGAAACGGAGGCTCATGCATAGGCTGAGCAATGACAAGAGATCCCAAGTTTGTGGCTTAATGGGACACAGGGCCAGGGAGGTCAGTCCGAATTCTGGGCCCCCAAGCACAGGCCAGAGGTCCCCTGGGAACAGGTCCACCCTCAAGGGTGCTGGCCCTACAGACATACGCGGGGGCCTGACAGTTTGCAAGGCAGGAGCAAGGGCTCTTCAGCCCTGTTCCTAAGATTCCAGGCATTTCTCATGCCCCAGCAAAACCCCATACCCCCAATTCCTATACTGGAAAGGTGCCGGGGCAAGCCTCCCAGGCTTCCTGGGGATCACAGGAAGTGGCAGGAACCAGGTTCTGGGAGAGATCTAATCTAAAAGTGTGAGAAGACTGGGCTGAGCCCTTGGCTGGCCCTGCCCAGTGCAGGCAGAAGAGACAGGCAGCCCCAGCCAGGCAGGCTTAAGGTGTCCCCTGGGAGGCGTGCTGGGCCGCCTTTGCCTCGGTGTCCCACCTCGGCAGGACACAGCTGCACAACAGCTGCTGTCCTCATGAGACTGCCGGGCCTCTCCCGTCGGCATACCCTCCATGACCCTCCTAGGGGCAGCGGGCCAGAGCCAGGAGCTCGGAGCCCACAAAGGAAACCACCATCTCTCTCATTCGGGTAGTGCCGTTGTTTTGAAAATCAGTCCGTGGATACACCCATCATCTCACCGGCTGTGCACAACCTATTCTGACAGAGGAGATAATCCCACCATTGCTAAAAACACCTTCCTCCGCCCAAGGTCTGAAGTGATGGGCAGCAAAGCAAATAAAATACATTTTGTTTACTTGCCCTTACAAATACAGAGGGCATCTGCTCTGGCCCACTCTGGTTCCTCACTTCGCTCAGTGGTGCCCCGAATGGTGGGCATTAATGTAGCCACCATAGGGGACATAGGGAGGGTCCAGGGAGGACAGGGCACTCCACGGATGAGGGGCCTCTGCTGGGCTCACCTGCATGCTTCACCTAGTATTTTGGGAGCTCAGAATTGCTCTCTTCAGCAGCATGTGTTTGGGGCTGCAGAATTAAATATTAACTGTGGAAATGGGTCTGATGAGACTCTCCAGCGTGTCTATGACCATAGGAGAGAGAAGAGGGCCCCAGGCACCACCCAGCTGGACTGGTTACGGCACATGGAGTCAGACGACTCAGAGACAATGTGGCTTGGCTATTTCTGGTTACTGATTAGAGTCCTGCTCAAAAATATGCTTCATTCCTCAGAAACACCAGGAATAGGTATCTTTTAACCATCACTAAAATGCCCCCCAAGTGCAAAATCCACCTGCCTGGCCAGAAGCAGGCAGGGGCCACAGCTTCATTTCTTACCCAGGCCCAAGCCCCTCACTGGGGGGTGAGCTACACTTCCTGCAGTCCTACTTAGGCCACCTGCATAAGAAAACCAGGTGGGGGACAACTGGCCCCCTGCCTTTTCTCAGCAGGATGGGACTCCTCCAGCCCCAGGATCGGGGCACTGACCCAAAACCTGCTCCATGAGGAAGGGCACTGGCTGACACATGGCGAAGATGGGGGGTGGCAGAGGGGGGCCCCTCAGAGGTGCGGTGGGGGGGTGTTGGTGGGACAGGCCTGGGCTCAGGTCCAGCTCTGCACAGGGGCTGCTCACTTCTGCCCTCTGAGGCTCAGTTACCCGGTCCACAGAGAGGGCCTGACAACCCCACGCTGCACATCGCGCCTACCCCACGTGATGAACCCCAGGCTCCAAGGCAATGATAATGTGCACAAAAAGTCCCTCATCGGAGGGCATGTACTGGGCACATTCGGGACCACATGCTTCCCTCCTCTGTGCTCAGAGAGTTAAGAACGGTGCCGAAGTGGTTTGAGCTCAATCACGTGGGACACGGATGAGACAGAAGGGAAAGCCGATACTGATGGGGTCTCCAACCCCATCTGGTCTTGCTGGTCTTGCAGACAGACTGTCCCTAGTGCAGTGAGACCACACCTGTCACACTGTTCTCTGGGAGGCTTCACCCAAAACAAAAAATCTGGCCTCACATGTCGGGGTGGGAGGTAGTAGGCGTCTCCTTGGAGATCTCCGGGAATCATAGCAAATGGGTGAGTCCTCATCCTCCAAGAAGCCTTGGGGGTGATGGTAGCCTCGGGGCCGCTCAAAGTCCCAGCTGCCGCCAGGGTATCGGCTGTAGTAGCTGTAGTTTTGCCTGGGGGTCAAAAAGGCCAGGAGAAAGGGTAAGGGGCACATGAGACCTTTGTTAACAAGTCCTCTTAGCTCAGACACACCCATGGTCACAGTCCCCTCCCCAGCTTTCAGACACCCTGGACTGGCTGAGAGCCAGGCAGTCAGTCCTCAGCTTCACAGAAGATTCGGAGCTTTGGGAGAAGCTGGTCTGAAAAGGCAGCCCCCACTCTGCCTGCCTCTGAGGCAGTCCAGGTGTGGTATCGGCGGGCTCCTGCTGCAGAGTACGAGGGGCAGGAGACCGCCGGGCCTCCTGATATCAGCCCGAGCCGCAGAGCCGCTCACCTGCTCCCGGTTGGTGAGCCGGCATCCTCATAGCCCTCCTCACCGCTGAAATACTCCTGCTCTTCCAGGCAGCGGGAGTCCCTGAAGTAGCCACAGATCTCCGGATCTTCCCGGCAGATAGTGGGGAACTGCTCATCCCCCGAGTCAGACCTGCAGTGGTGAGAGAAGGCCCAAGGACCTGAGCACCCAGCAGGGCCTCAGTGTGTGGCTAGCACCCCTGCCCCATGAGCCCCTGGCTCCTCCCTGGTGTACCTGGGGCTGGACTGTTAAGCCCCTGGCGGCAGTGCTGTGTGAGCATGTGCGTGTGCTGGGAAGGGGTCGCTCTGTCAGTAACTTGCACAGTGCCCATGCCAAACCACTGTGCCCAGTGGCCATGGAGCCAAAAGAGTGGGTGTCATTTGGAGAACAGAATAAGGAAACGGACCTAGAGGCCTGCAGCAATCAGCAGTCACGGGGAGAAGACACTGGGCTCCCGGGCCAGCTACTCTGATCCCTGCTCCTTCCTTCTCTGGCCCATGTGACTTCAGGGTCCAGAACAAAGAGGCTCTCTGACCAGTCTCCCACTAACTCTGACCCAGGAGATGCGACGGGAGTTTGGGATAGTGTCCCTGGGGAGACTCACAAGGGTGACACCTGCCAGGTTTTCAAAGACAGCCCTGCCAACACGGCAAGACTGTCCTGCTCGCTCCCTGAAAGCCGCCATCCTGGCCTCAGTCCTCAGGAAAACCAGCCAGGCTCCGTCACATCGACTCTCTCCCAAGAGAGAGGACTGTGCTCCCTCCAAGTTCTTCGTTCTCGCACGTTGCTGCTGAGCAGCTGACTACACTTGATATAATTAAACCAAGAGACCCAGCCTCTCCGTCCCCAACAAAATGACTGTCCCACTGACAATTCAACCTGGTCCAGCAAACACACAGCAGGACTCAGGGCACGAATGTGGAGGGCTACATGGAAGACAAAGGAGAAGACCCGGTCTCCAGTCTTCAGGAGGTTGGGGTCACACTTTTAGGAAGCCCCCGCAAGAGGCTTGAACCCTGCCAGCAGCAGGCAGGGCCAGCCTCCCGGGCCAGGTGCCCAGAAGTGTGCCATGGACTCCCCCTACACGGAGGTCACGAGGCGTGCAGGGGCTAGCCCATGGGCACATGAGCGTGTGAACACCAGTCCTTGGAGGATGACATAGCCTATGCACAGAGGGACCGAAAAGCTCCTTTGCTTAAAAAGAATCAACTACTGGGGCGCCTGGGTGGCACAGCTGGTTGAGCATCTGACTCTTGGTTTCCGCTCAGGTCATGACCTCAGGGTCGTGAGGCAGAGCCCTGAGTTGGGCTCTGTGCTCAACAAAGAATCTGCTTGAGTTTCTCTCCCTCTCCCCCGGCCTGCACATGCTCTTTCTCTCTAAAATAAAATAATGAAATCTTAAAAAATGAGAGAAAGGGGTGGGGGGAAGGAGCGGAAGGGAGGGGAGGGGAGGGGAAGGTGGAAGGAAGGAAGGAAAAGCAACCCCTCTGCCTCTGGAGTCCACAGCCCAAGCTCCACTATCCTATCAGGCGGTCACCTCAAGGGTAGTTCTCAGTCCTCAGCACTGAGAGGCCCGTGGGTTACACTCACAACACAGAGCATGCAATGCACAGACACAGGTGATGAGCACATACCTAATGTAAGTTTCATAATAGCGGGTTCTATCCAGGAAAGGCATAACACGGGAGGGAGGGAGGGAGAAGATAAAGATTAAACACTGCCAGTGAAATTTGAAATGCAGATTATCAGGCTAGTTCCTAGTGCAGAGGTCAGCAAACTACGGTTTACAGACCATATAGGGTCCACGAGCTACCAACAGTTCTTACACTCTAAAAGGACTGCAAAGAAAAAAAAAAAATCAAAGGAAGAAAATACTTCATCGCATGTGACCTTGGGAAGTTCACACTGCAGTGTCCATAAAGTTTTCTTGGGACACAGACACACTCACGTGCCTACACAGCGTCTATGACAGCTTTCCCTCTACAACAGCAGAGCTCAGGTGCTTCAGTGGAGCCTGTATGGTGCCCAAAGCTTAAAGTATTTACCCTCTGGCCCTTTACAAAGGTTGCCAGGCCCTGTCCCAAGGTATGTGGTCACCACTGGGGAAGGTAGTTTACAGCAACTGATGCTGTCTTAAAGGCCAACACCTTTGGCAGGATACAGGATGGCTGGTGGCCCTTTATCCTTTGGGTTCATCACTGGCTCCCGGCACTCAGAGGTTCGAGTGCCCAGGCCCCCTGCGCATCTCCCATGTGTGCCAGGGCACAGGGGAGAAAGCAGCGCCTGGGGCAGACGCTGTATCACCATGTGCAAACACACTTTAAAGGTTACCTTTTAACACTGGACCTTCTTTGAGGCTCCCGATCATGCTTGTGGGAGGAGTGATGCCCATTTTCAGACATATGCTCAAGGTTCCCAATGCTGGGCCGCTTTCCAGGGACAGCTTTGGACATATTGGCATTATTGAGATTGGCATTTGTTGAGCTGGGAGCTTGCTTTCCTACGGAATTATGGTTATGATGGCTATGACACCCCGAATTTCCTGCTGGAGGAAACAGCGGTCTCTCAGTATCACTTGCAGGTGGAACTGAAGGCCTTTGGACATGCAGGGGACGGTGGGTGGTATTGGTCTGCTGAAGGGGGTCTCTCCTATCACTATTAACATGATTGACATGGTTTCCAAGCAGGGCACCATTTCTCTGCAAAATAATGGGAGACAACACCAGGTAATTTAACAAGTATTTGATGCAGGCTAGCTTTGTTAGGTAATTTTTTTCTACACGAAACACAAACTCTAGGTAAGCTCCGTAGGATCCCTGTAAAGCAATCTGAGTGTCTCATAGATCAGGCCGATGTGTCTGTGTGGCAGCTGGCCCCCCTGAAATGAGGAAGCTTCCCGATCCCTGAGCTGGGGAGCAAGCTCTTGGCTGTCACACAAGCGTGCTCTTCCCGTCGCTCCAGGTGGAGGGGACTTATAGCCAGCAGCGCTGGCTGGCAGCCCCCAGCGGTTGAGGCTGGACAGAAGGCATGCTCTCTGGGCTGGGGGGGCTGAGGGCCGGCCCAGGGAAGAAGGGGGTCACACAGGCAGGCAGCTGCTAGCAGGACCCAGGAAGCTCAGCCACACTGGCCAAGCGGCTGTGGCCAGGCTCCTCTGAAGCTGCCAGCATGGGACAGAGTGGCCAGCTCAGGACGGAAGCAGGCCTGGCCCTAGAGGAGGTGCCGAAGGTCTGCTGTGGGGAAAGCATGGTCCATGAGCCCCTCTAGGCCCGGGGGCTGGCGTGCATTCTCCAGGTTCTTTTGCGGATCACCGACTCCCCAAAGTGAAGTCCTGCCCTGCTATCTCCAAGTGGCCAGTGTGTAGCTAGGCGTGGAATAATTACTTTGAATACATCTTCTTCTTCTTCTCGTTTTGTTTCCTCCGGCTCGTCATCTTGCAAATCACATGATATAGCACGCCGGATTTCTGGCCCAATGTCATGCAGTGTCCTTAATCCTGCCTAGATCAACAGAAATGGCAAAACGGATTAGACAATGTGGGTGTGCTGGGCCCAGCCTGGGTCCTGGCTCTGTTCCTGCCTGGTTCAGCTCTGGCAAGGGAAGCTTTCTCCAAAGGGCAACCCACAGGAGTGACTACTCGTGTGAATGTAACCGAAGGGTCCTCGAAGCCCCAGGGTTGAAGGGTATGGTCAGGAGTTCCAGACGGTCCTAGACTTGAGGCTCCGACCCAGTCACCTCCTTCTCATGTAACCCAGCTTGCAGGGGGCAGTGTCTGCCGTGGCCAAGAGCACATGCCCACATCTAAATGACAGTCTACAGAAGGAGGGCCTGCAGAGTCCTCTGACAGAGCCCTAGAGGGGGCCAGGAGCACAACCTGGGCCACTCTATGGGGAGGGTGGCCAGGACTCACTCGCCATGACCTAAGTACAAGTGTGAAGGGGCAAGGAGACCAAGCAGCCAGCAGGGCCACCCGTTCTGCAAAAAAGCCATGGGAACGAGGGCGTGACAGCACACACTGCAATCACCAGCACATTCAGGACCATGACGGAATGGGTCGACACGCACACAGACCCAGGCCGCTGTGCAGCGCCAGCCACCGTGGCCATCCGTGGTGCCCTGGCCTGGAACCCCGGGGTCAGGCCAACAACTTGCCAACAGCTGGATCATCTTCTTAAAGACCACAGCACACTGGAAAGGGCTCAACAGCCTCTGGAGGCTGTGCGGGATGACCCCTCCCGTCCCCTCGCTCACAGAGTCCTTTGCCTGAGACCCTCACCATTGGCCTTATTTACATGGGGCCCCAGGTTCCACCAGAACAGGGCCTGGGAGAAGCCCTCCCGTTGTCCCCAGCTTTGTTGGGGAGACATCAGAGAGGCTTCTGCTACACAGGCAGAGGTGGAGTTGCCGGCTCTGAGACAGTTCTGTTCTGACCATCAACTTGAAGAAAAATAGCATGCTGACTTAAAGACTGATAGGGACACTACAGCCACTTTACCCTTTTCCACAAAAAGACTGGCACCCGAAAGAGGTATTTCCTCCCTGCCACCAGGCTTAAGCCCCCCTGTCCTAAATCTGGGCAGGACCCTCCCATTCGCAGGCAGTCCTGCACCTGGGCAGCCACAGCAGAGGCTATCTGAACTCCGCTGCACAGAGCTGATGTGTAGTTCACACTCCATCACCAAGATGCAGGGGACAGCTGGGCCTGGAGGCAGGCGTCAGGGGAGGGATCACGTCCCAGCCCTTCCTTCACAATCCCCAGCAGTGGGGAGTGGGAGGGGCGGGGAGAGTGGGGATATTGGCTGTGGTCTGGCCAGGTCCCACAGGGCTGGCTCCCCCTGGTGTGGGAATGCTCACAACTGGTGGTCTGCAGATGCCAGTGGTGGTGATGGTAATTTAGAAAGTGAACTCCTACAGGAACTTCCTAAGAGGTTCCTGTGAAAACCACCTCCTCCTCCATAGGAGACAATGCTGTTAAAAACAGTACACCAGACTAGGTCTATTCCTTGAATAGAGGAGCAGGTGCCGGGGTGGGGCAGGGGGTGTCTTTCCATTTCATGAATTGTGGGTATGCAAGAGCTGCCTGGATTCACAACTCTCAGGTTCCTGGCTAGGAATGGTCTTATTGAGGAAAGACACACATGTCCTGCCACCAAATCCAGAATAGTTCAGGGTATGGTCAGTAGGCTACCTTACTTTCCCGTCCCTCTGACCACAGGCACGAGCTGCATGTGTACAAGCATACACATACACACTCATGTAGGTGCGCACCTACACACACACACACACACACACGCTTTCCCTCTCTCAGGATGCCCAAGACTGTACATATGAGCCAGGGGAATCATCTCGCTTGGACGTGGACCTACTTGTCCTTCTCTTGTAAACATCAAGAAGGCAACAACACTAATGTCCAGTGGGGGAGAGCTCTTTCACACAGAGCTGCGAGTCTGTGCAGCAAGGTCCAGCCCCGCAGTGTCCAATAGCCTGCAGTTCATTCATTCAGTGTTTTCCAGAGCACAACCATCAAGAGAAGATTAGCTAAGCCAGGGTTTCATTATCTGGCTTTGGATCACTGGGAGGAAAGGCTGGCCACAGGTCTGAGGCTCCCAATGAAAGACCAGTTTTGAGACACCTGCTGCTGGGTCTATAAGATAAACATAGGTGACAAAGCACTAAGTCAATGTCCCCAGGTAAATTATGTATATAAACCCATGTCATGAGGCACCAAGGGCTTGGGATACCCCTGAGTTTGGGGAAAAAAAAAAACCCAAAAAACAAAAAAACAAACCCACATAATCCTATGCACTGTCATTCAACAATTTGGACTAGGTCTGATTAAAAGAAATAGAAAACTATTTATTTGGATAATTTTTAACATCATCCTCTGTTGGCGGGTTGACATTTCACTGAAATACACATATAACATAATTGCATAAGAAAAACAAAAACGGTCTCCAGCAGGTCTCCAATGGTATACAAGATCAGGAGAGTGTGGTGAACAGACACAGGACATAGAATTTGTTTGCAACATAAATCATGGAGAAAACTGAGAGGCAGCTCAAGAGGCCCCTTCTGAGGACAAAGAATGACAACATATTTATTAAAGAGACATCAGAGGCAGATAAAAAGCATCACACTTCCTTGACACGAAAGCAGAGGTTTAGAACTCATGATTATGTTTTGCTCGCTCCACGCAAAAAGAAACACATCTTCTAAGAGTCAGGGATTGACCTGAATCTTTCACACGGGGTCTGGGGAAGGATAAGGTGGGCGGGGGCGGGGGGAGGCGGTGCAGAGGGGTGGTAGCAGAGGTGGGTAGGGTGTCTGCAGGGGGTGGGAGTGGTGGTGCCAGGAGTGCAGTGTCTGCTGAGGGGGTGTCAGGGGTGGGGTGTCTGCTGGGGGGGGGAGAGCCCGAAGTGGGGTGTCAGGAGTAGGTCGTCTGCCATGTCTGGGAAAGAGGGAAAAAGAGGTTCCCAAACTTGAACTGAAATGAAGCTTAAACACAGCACCCTGAATTTATTACATATCACAAAACATAATAATGAAATTTTTCTAGCACACATATCAAGCTAAAAGGTAGCTTAGGCTGCTCCAAAATTTCCATAGGCACGAGTTCTGATCTCAGAAAACTATCTTAAACTCTTGAAAAAATTACTTTTTTCCACAGCCCTAAGAAAAAGAACATTTTTTTCCTTGAAATAAACACTTTACAATCAGTAAAATGAGCTATTCTTTCATTTTTCATTATCTGTGTTTACCTCTATCAGCAAAATACTACTTTAATCTGAAATGTGGTCATTAGCACTTAAACCAACACAATTAAAGCGGTATAAAGTCATTCCATTAACATCACAGTAGAATTATGGTTTTGAATAAACACAGAAATGCTATAAAATAGAAACATTTTTGATTTAAGATGTCCAATCATATAAAATATTAAACAGAATCAAGCCTAGTTTCTGGTTGATTTTTAAATGCTAGATGGTATCATAAATATCTTTTAAAAAAAGAAATGTTGGCGCTTTGCCTGTAGACTGCTGCTTTAAATTTTAGACACCATTTAATTGGAATTTTATATTTACTCTATAGAATGATTAAATCACCAAAAACAAAAAAAAAACCCAAAACCCCAAAACCCAAACTACAAAATCTCTCTAAATATCTTTGAAGCAATAGCATAAAAATATGGTATTTTAACGTCAATAGGAGCATCCGTTTACCTTCCTTTCTCTTGCCCACTCTTAGGGTTAGATTTTCCTACCTGGGTGCAGGAGAGATGCCGCGCTGGCTGCCCTCCTAAGCTAGCTCCGTGAGACACACCTGGGAGCTGTCAGCTCTCGTGGCACAGTGAGCCCAAGTGAAAGGCCAGAACCCTTCCTGAACCTACACTGTAACAGTGGAGATACGAGATGTGAGTCTCTAGTCGGACCCGGCCAGGCCATTCATCTCTGGATACGAGTGCCAGGCTTTCAGACTCCAGCCAACCGGCCCCCATGTGGCTGAGCCCGGTCTCCATCAAGGGCTTCACTCAGCTGGGGCTGGCCCTGCACACTTGTCTCCTGAAGGGCAAGTGCTGGTGAACCCTTTGTCAGGATTCAGCCCCTACCGAATCAGAGGGCACGGTTTCTGACTAGCTCCATCAGAAGAACAAACAGGAGGTTCGAGTCTTACAGAATAAACCAGCTCATCGCAAAGCTGTCCCCCACTGCCTCCGCATACACACATGCATACATATCACACGTGGGCACACCCCTTCTTTTGTCCTCCTTTCCCTGCAGGGAAAATGTGACAGTGTGGCCTTTGTGTCCACTATACACAGTTCTCGAGTCATGCATCCAGGGTAAGAATCATGAGCTCTGCCCTCCATGGGATTCTGACCCTCGCTGAAAAGTTAGCTATAATGTCACCAGGAAGTTCCTCTTGGGGCTGTGCTCAGCGGCACATATCAAGTTCCCGCTGCTTTGAAAGGTTAAGGAAGGTTTTCTAAAAATTACGTAAAAGGATCTATGACATTCCCCTGCAAATGACTTCACAGAGCTCTCTGAGCAACCTCGATTCTTGAAGTTTAACACCAGAATCCAAAATTCCTCCAAGTTTCCTGGTAACAGAGTATTCCTTCAATTCAAGGTCAGCAGATGCCTTTAATCAGGAGCTCTGTTCTGTTAGCATCTCTGTACCTGTTGTAACGATCTCACACCCTTTCACACACTACCTCCTGAATTGCCAGGATTATCCCCATTTGGTTGACTGGCCTGCCCTTCCTAGCAAAGGCTTGGCTAGGACTTAGGTCCCCAGGCCTGTGGTTCCAGGGAAGTCCTACTGGCCTCACCTAGGCCATCACCAAGACAGAGTCATCGAGTCTACCAGAAAAAGGGCTGGGATCAAGTCTGAATTATGTGCTCTCTTAAGGACCGTGACCCAACCTGTGACCTCAGTCAAGGTTAACCTTCCAACTAACTTAGCGGAGCTCTTGTATCGCTAAGGCCACGTGGAAATGACCAGTGATCACACATCCTTATCTCGGCCGGGCTACTCTGAGGAGTGGTGATCTTTAAAAACACCGTCTATACACACTCACTCAGACCACTGTTCCTCCAGATTGGCACAGGCAGTGAGATGTGGGGTTCTACTCTCAGTCCGGACTTCGCTGGGCACAGGGCACAGGCAGCTCTGTCTAGGTGAGTGGGTTGGGGCTAGCGTGGCACCAAGGAGGAAAGAAAAGTTCCGGCTGGGGGCAGTGCTCAATGCAGGAGGGTCCCTCACCGGGGAGATCATAAAAAGGCTCCAGCACCCTTTTCCTTTAGAGGGGGAATGGGAGCATTTCCCTAGGGTAGCAGTTCTCCAAAGTGTGGCCCGGGAACACTTTCAGGGGCCCACAACGGGGCTGTAATCTGCACGCTACTAGTATCCTCTTTGCCTTATACACACATTGTCTCGGAGCACAGCAGGGTCTTCAAAAGCTCCGTGATGTGAGGGTGTCACCTCTCTGCTACCCTTGTACACGTATATTCTGTATTTTAAAAATTTCTCAATTTTAATTTCTAATGTACATACTGATATACAAGGGTCCCCAATAACTTTTAAGAACATAAAAAGGACCCAGAAGATTGACAGCTGATAACTCAGCCCCAGACAGGCAGCACCAACCTTTCCTCAGGCACTGGCCCCTTTTCCTCATCTATGATTCCTGGCAGTCCACTGGCCTTTCTCCCCTTTTGGAAGAAACATTCTTCCCCTGGCTTCTCTGAGTTAGCCTTGGCACTTGTTAATGCCTTCATCGTGGCTTAGAATGACATACCCTCCCATTACCCCAAAGAGCCACCTCTCTTAGGTCTGAGGTGTGCCACAGAGA
The DNA here is from genome assembly GCF_964662115.1 of Mustela nivalis. Lineage (NCBI taxonomy): Eukaryota > Metazoa > Chordata > Mammalia > Carnivora > Mustelidae > Mustela > Mustela nivalis. The sequence continues at coordinate 193,722,798 of NC_139020.1, forward strand.
GTGAATTCACGCAAGTAGCTACCCAACCTTGGAACTGTTAGGAGGTGTTAGCAAGCTCCTTCCCGTGGAAAACTGACACATTAGGGCTAATGAAGGACACTAGGTTGGTATTATTCAGTAACACACCACAATAATTAAGACCTTCTGCTACTACATTATATAACCTGCCTTAACTTCTTTTCAGTAGTTCTAGAACTTCTCGAAGACTTTTGAAAATCATCATTATTTTGATTTTTCATTATTGTTGTCAGAGGGAAAAGATCCCCTGCCTTTCAGAAAAAGTAGAGAATCCAGTACCCAACAATGCTGTGAATTTATGGCTGTGTCACACCACGGCGTAATTACAAAGTGTAACCACCAAGAGGCTGGTGCACAACCTTACATCTGTTTCCCTACGATGGACCCTGGCCTGCATCGTGTTTTCCATCCAGGACCCCAAGAGTCTAGCACCATGGATTCTACTGAGTCTGTGAAGATTTTCAGGTAAGAAACTTGAGTTGTCTTACAACTTTCCTACACTCAGAGCTATACTCTTCTGGCAAGGTTAGGAGAAAGGACAGAGGTGTCTGCAGTCTGACTACAGGCCAAGTTTCAGGGAAGCTTAAGTCAGAGGCAGACCTCATGACTTCTGGATGTTTCCATAAGCTGCTCTTGGCTAGCAGCCATGGCTAGCACTGTCACTCAGCAACACTGGGGCCAGAGTCTCTTGCTTCATTGAAACCATTCTCTAATTCCATTCAGAAAGTTCGTTTTCTAGTTTTTCCTTAGTTGGAAGGGCTGCAGGAAGGCATATAGGAAACCCTGCCATGCCCATCGCTTGGGGCTGTTCTGCCGAGACTTCACCCTGTGGAGACTTCCTCTAGAAGTCAGCTGGTCACCCCGGCCCTGAGACACGGCAAGCACATACTGCCCTTCATTGTTTAATAAACTAGACGTTGGGGTGGGTCAGAAACAGAGGGATCATTCAGCTGATGGTGAATTAGCTCCACACCTGTGCCCATGGGGCTGCCCAGCCTCCTTTCCAGGGATGATACACCAAACTCTTAAGAAGTGGAACATCCCAGTCACTAACCGATCAGGGCAGAGTGGGCCTTCGGACCAGAACAGGATCCCAGAGGCCCCTGCTACGCCAGGCCTTAGCCTTTCAGTTGCTGGATCACAGAGGGATCTGGAGGACCTGGGGAGGGACTGGATGTAGGCAATCTGTAAGGCACCCGTACAGAGAGAGGCTTCAACATCTTCACAAGGGTGTGGCCACACCAGAATGTGCCGGCCGACCCTCAACCCTACTTCGCACCACTGCCTGGGGTGCTGCGTGAAGTCAGACCTGCTCTTGGGCCCCGTGGACTCTGCTGTGAGGATCCATAAAAACCCACCACCCACCTAGACTTACAGCAGTCCGCACAGTGGGAGCAGAATCAGGGGCCAGGCCTGTTTCCCTAAGTGAGGCGAGGGAATCCACTTAAGTGCCGACAGGCCAGATCCCTGGTAACATGAGCCACTGGGGCCAAAGGTCACAGCAGAAAGGACATCACTGGAATAGACCTCAGGGCTGGGAGAGAGCCTGCCAGCGGTGCCCAGGATGGGCCTGCAGGGACTCCACTAATGCTGCTCTTCCCAGCGGTGGGCACCACTTGCCCACTGGGGGGGCTCTGGAACGAGTCCAGCCAGGAACAGGGCTTCCCCACATGCCACTGGCTGTCTCCACTGCGTTCTGCCCACCCTCTCACACACGCACGTGCACCCACGCACCCACCACAAAACCTTCTGTCAGTGACGAGGGCAGGCCAACGGGGCTTACAAAGAAGAGCTGCTTTTCTCTACGTACTTCAGAAATGTCAAGTTTTCCCACTACAGTTACTTTTAAATATTGGTCTTAAAACTCTGGTTGGCTCCTCGGAGCGTCTTGGGCTCAGCACTGGATGTAGAAGCTCCTCAGCACTGAGAATTTCAGACTCCCTCATGAAGCAACTCCTTGGGCAAAAGTCTACAATTTGTAAGATGTGAAAACACAACCTGTAGAGGTAACTCTGTGTACATCTTTATACATTTCCCAGATCTCTTTAAAAGGGGTAGAATTCTCTTTCTCAGTGGATAACTACAGTACAGAACAGAACAGAGATCAAAGAAAAACAAGAATTTCTTAAAGTTCCGGTAGTAAACAGGCATATGATATTATTATGTTGTAGTCTTAATAATAAGCAATTATACGTTCAAAGTGCTTTACAATCACTTAGCTATTCCTCACAACAGCCCTGTGAGGTAGGTCGACATTATTACCCCCATTTTACAGATGGAGGAAACTGAGGCACAGAGAGGTTAAGTGTCTTGCCCAAAGTCACGCAGCAAGTGAACGCTGGAGCTGGGACTAGAACCCAGGTTCCCTGACTCCCAGTGTCCTTGAAACTAGACCACACTGTTTCCAAAGAGGCATCCCCAGACTGGCTTTGAGCACGAATTAAAGACGGACAATGTTGGATGAGGTTTGGGTGTGGTGGTATTTCCCGTGGACACGTTAAGATGGAACCTGAGGTGTTACCTGGACTGATTTTGGCATGCGGGTGTATGTGTTAGTTTCAATGGTGTGTCTGAGCTTCCTGGCCTGCCCACTTCCCACTGCATTCTCAACTGGGTCACTGCAGAGAGTGGGGGCCGGAGGGTCAGGAGGTCATGGCGGACTGGCATATAAAAGGAACTCTGTCAGCTCAGTGCCCAGGGGCCTGCCAGTCTTTGGGAGTTCGGGCAAACTAGGGACGCAGGACTTTGGAACGAAGTCAGCTGCCCACCGTAGGCAGGTCTGCTTCATCATTTTATTATGTGTGTTTTTTTTTTTTTACTGGCCAGCGTCAGGAAGTTGTGTTCATTTCATTTCTCTGGGGGGCGGCTGCCCCCCTCCTTTGCTCTCTCTCTCTCTCTCTCTCTCTTTCCCTTTCTCTGAGTCTCTGCTTGGAAGGGAAAAACTGTTAAGCCTTTTGCACGTTCCCTTCCATGAAAAAGAGCCACCGGGAGCAGCATCCGCGACAGGAGGCCATGGCTCTGCAGGTGAGCCATGACCCTGCTTCCACCTTCTGGAGGAGTGCTTTGCTTGGAAGGGGTCTCCCTGGGGCCTTGGGTTTGCTTTTTCCTGCATTTCTCCTGAAATGCTGTTTCAGTAGAAATAAGCCCACTTGAGACTTTTCCCTTTCAAGGCCTTAGCCACAAACGCCTTCCGACTAACGAGCTCGGTGCTGTAGCTCAGGCAGAAAATTCTAAAGCATCCGTTCAAGCATCTGAAACAAATGAATCAGCCAGTGAAATCTCATCTGTTAGTATCTGTTCTCAGATTAAAAAAGAAAAAAAAAGCCTTTTTTATGGCTTGAAATGGACTCATGCTTTAAAAAAAGAAAAATACCTTGCTACTTTTTAAACTAAGGTAACTAACTAACAGGAGTCTGCTACCCCACAGATGAAACGTCTGCGGAGCGTGTCTTCCTCTCCTCCTGCGCCAAGCCTCCCCAAGGTGGCTGCATCAGGGCACAGCAGGGACTGAGAGTTGCTAGGTTCTTTATACCACCCACCCTTCCACTCGACCACCCACATCACCATCTGTTGGCTGCGGTGCAGGCTTTCACAGAAAACCTAACCACCTAACCCTTTACCAGCTGGAAATCATGGTTTCCTCCTTAAACCCAACCTCCAAGGAGGTGAGAAAGACTATCCCTCTAAAGTCTTCCTGTCATCACAGATAGGCAGGCTCCCATCTGGGATGACTGGGGGATAGTGTCTCCTCAGATTTTACCAGAGTATCTTTGGCATAAAGGGAATCCTTGAGTGTTGAAAGAAAAAGAAATGAACAAAACTTTTCCCACTTTGCGATTTTTTTTTTTTCCTTTTCCATGAGGCACTGGACTAATTCATGTCTGCATCTTACATCTGGAAGATCTGATGGGGCACTGCTGTTTGATGGGAAGGGGACTGAGCACTTTCAAGGCTGCAGAGCTGTGTTCCTTTACTGACTTGCTCTTGGTGGAAACTCGCAGGTCACTCGATGCAGCAGGAATGGAGGGAGAGCAGATGTGGAGTCAAACTGAAGTGGGTATATGGCACATGGGAGAGTGGGTGGCGAGGAAAACAAAAAGGCAGCCTGATGCAGCTTCTCTCTGACCCTCAGGAGAAGGCTGGAGAGAAGGCTGGCTTTAATGAAGATGGATGGACGGATGGGAACTGCACACTCATTCAGACCACAGAGGCCAGAGGACACTGGGTGCCAAGCTCCTCCCCACACAAGGATCCCCTTCATGTAGAAGGGAACACTGCAGGAGGTCTGAACAGAGGGAGACCAGATGGAGCCCCCAGGGCTGGAAACTCCAGTGCATCTGTGTGCCCTTGAGAACCATTCCATGGGGAGCAGAGAACGTGGACCAGTTCTGATCCCGCTCAGACAGACTGCACTCTCCGCAGCACAAACACGCACATGCCTAGGTCGTACGTCTGCGCTCACACTCCACCTCCCATGAGCAAGCCATCTGTCAGCCACGCGGCACCCTGGCGTGGGGAAAAGCACCTAATCCCACCCAGCCCCCGTGTAGGGGCTTCCTGGCACATCTGTGTCCTTGTCCTAGGGATACTGTGGGTTCCACTGCCATTCGACCCTGCGTCCCTAACTACTATGTCATCATAGAATGTTTCTTCACACAGAAAGGAAGCACCTCCTTGTGCTTATTAAACGTACAGTGACAAATTACATTTAAAGCCACTTCTAGGACAGAGGAGGCCAAAAATGTAATTAGAATTACCCTTCGAGGAGACCAGAATTTCCTATTTTTAATGTTTGCTTCGGAATCCAATATACTTTTAGAATTTATCTGTCAAAGTTATGAACAACTTTATCTTCTAGGCTGTGTACTCAACATAAATTATAGTCATAGCCTCAACTCTCAACAGAACCGGGTAAAGATGCACCGATATCATCATCTAACAGGAAATGTTTGATTTCACCAAGGAAATGAAACTCTTTCTACAAAAAACAAAATGAAAAATGTTGAGGAGAAAAACATTATGGTAACACGATATAACAGTATCTTTTACCTCATGACTTAAAAAGGCAGTTTTAGCACCATTTGAAACTGTAACTTTAAAGACTCAGGGAAGCCCATCCATGAAATATGGTAATTACTTAGTCATGTGTTGGTTTTCAGGCTTTAAAACATCAAAACATTATGTCCAGACGCTGCAGCAGCAACTGAAGCCATCTGATGGGGAAGTCTTGGGGATTCAGGGAAGGGAGAACTCTGCTCATGTGGTCACCATGCATGCCTTCCCCAGAAGATAGAAAGGTCTCATAGCACAGAGCTAACTTGGTTCCTGGGAATTATGACCTAGTCATCCATGAAAGAGTATGCATCCCCCTTGAGAAAAGTCATCAAGTCCTACCAACCCCACCACATAGAATCCGAGAACATCAGGCAGTTCCCTGCAGGAGGAGGGGACCGTGACGCTGGAAATCCAGCTAGTCTAGAACTCCAGGCCCAGGGCCACTTTAGGGAAGCATCTTCAGAAGGTCATTCGTCACACCGTCTCCTTGAACCCAGCTTGGCCATGCTGCCCTCAAGAGCCTATGGACCACAAGCCTGTTCAGATTTACAAACACATCTTTACAGCTTGCTTTTGTCTTTCTAAGGCTACCTGTGAACAGTGGTCGGGAGGAAGGCCGTCCCTTTTACAAACTGGAGGGGACGGAAGGGAAAGTTTTACTCACAAATTCCACAACCTGAGGCAGCAATGAGCTGTTGGACTGAGCCCATCGTTCACTGAGCCACTTTTAGGAGAGATGATGAGAAATAAAGATCGGAAATCATCCTCGGCTAGCTTGAGCATCCTGGCTTCTTCCCCTGGCTCTGCAGCTGTCTGGGCAGAGCAGAGGTGCCCTCGTGAAGGACTCTGACTAACCCACCATCTGCATATGCACCCACATGCCCTCACTCATGGCCATTCACGTTCAGGTCCTCTCTCACAGCAAGCTCACAGACAAGCCCTCCCTTCACTGCACCATCTCTTGGAACACAAAACAATGCTGGGCATATTTCTCCAGAAAAAGGTGAAGGACTATTCCATGCTGAATCCTGCTAATACCCTATATAATCCAATGTAAAGCTCGTGATGTTAACAGACATAGAAGTCATTTTAGAGTGAACAAATGAAGATGGAAAAAACTCTTATCTTATTCGTGATGGACTTCAGACACTTGGGTAGCAGAGAGGATGGGCTTTGATTAGTTTGGACAGGTGTTCCTGTAGCTTGCCAACCTCTGTAGTTCCCTTTTGCCCGTTCTTAACATCTCATTCCCTCTTCACCCTGCTTTCTCTATTGCCAACACTTGCTCACGAACTTCCCTTCCTCGCCCCTCTTCCTGCAAGCTTCACAGGGACCCCCTTCCTCCATACACCTGCTTCCCGTGCCAGAGATCTGGGCTTACCTAGGGTTCTACATCTCAAATGCAAATGGGCCCTGGCTGGAACCAGAAGTTCCTGTAAGCCACGTCCACCCTCTAGGAGCCTGGGGCAGGCTGCGGCTGGCGCAGGGAAAAGGACCAGAGGCTGGCCTGGGCACAGAGCAGCGTTTGCACAGCAAGCCTCACGGCCACCAGGAAACACACACAGAGAGAGACACACTGCGACACATGCACGCACGCACACACCCATCCGCACGCACACGCACACGCACACCAGGAGGTGATGGATGTCACTGAAATGGACCAAAAACCAACAAGCAGTGGGGTAAGAAACAAACAGAAACAAAACAAAGCACTTGCGTTCAGATGGAAAGCCGTTTCCTGGGCAGCTACGGCCCAAGCCCAGGGCTGGGGGGAGGTGGGGGCCTGCCTAAGGACACTGTCTTTGGAGAAGCCGGGAGGAGACAGGGTACAAGACACCACTGGCCCCCTGGGGCCTGCCAGGGTTGGGCCTCCACCCCCGTCCTGGGGGCCCTGCCACCCGGGGGCCACAGCCAGTGTGGGCGCAACAGATAAAGCAAGGGGTGGGCACTTACCTCATAGCCCAGAAATGGCTAGTCCACATTTTGGGGGGTGTGCGGTACCTCAGTTTAAACAAAATCCTTGTGGCACTGCTCAACCATGAATAGCCAGCTCTCTAGTATTTCAAATAAGCTTGTAAAATGGTTAGTGAAAAGAGAATAAAACAAAAGGACAATTCACCTGTAGGGCAATGGTGGTGTTCTTCGCAGGGTACTTTCCCACCAGGCCTTGTTCTTTCCGTTTCTTGAATTTCCTAAAGTAGTCCTGTATCAGGAAAGTGGCATAGAACTTCCCCACGGTTACCTCATCATCTAAACGGAGAGACCAGACACAGCTCTCCCGAATCAGCACATTTGCACCAGGAGCCTCAACTCTTTCTGGGGGCTGGGGTGGGGGGCAGGGCGGGACAGCGCCCAGGGCACTGAGCTCTGGGTGAGGACACAGGAGACTAAATCTAGCAAAAAGCAAGGTTTTGCAAAGCAGTTAAGGCTCAAAATTAGAGTCAGTCCCATGAACTGATACTCAAAATTGCAGAAAACGATATGTTTGTTATGAGTTTATTAGAGCAGGGTATTAGTAACACTATGGAGTGCTGTCTTGGTTATTTACTTAAAATAAAAATTACAAAACAAAAAAAGACTTCCTGGGTCCTATTTTCACCCCTGCACATAGGGATTTGCATGTGTAATTACCATGAACACCAAAGAGCAATTAACCATCCAAATCCCGATGCTTCGAGATAAAGACAGAGACCTCAGAAAGTGACAGACAAGCTCAGAAGAGGAGGAAGGTTCAGGAAAGTGGCTGCAAACCCAGATTTTCACGTGCCCCTGTGATTCTGTTCCAATAGCCTCCATATGCCATTTCTCTGTTTGTAACCCAGAATTGCTTATTTTTGGCAGTGCAAGCAACAGCTCCAACTAACCTCGAAGTTGAGCTTATTTCTGCTTTGTTCGGAACAACTCCAGCATGGACTGCTGGGGAACTGGAACTCCGCTGAGTGTTTTAAAAGTGATGCATGAGGCAGAATAGAGGCTCTGGCTGTCTCATGGTAAACCACAATGCATTTGCCCAACGGCCTCCACCAGCCCTGTTCTCCCTGGGGTGCATGCCCCCAGATCTGCAATGGTCCCTGGGCAAAAGGCTTAGGGCCCCAGGAGTTGTAGAGGATGGGAGGAGGAAGGGCTGCTGGCCCTCAGCAGCTGAGCTTGTACCCAGGCTGCCCTTGCAAGAGTTGCAGGCAGAGCTGGGGCCAGGGGCTTGTGCTCTCCTCTGTAAACAGGGCTACACCTCTTAGAGGAGGCGTGAGCATGACCCAAGAGGAGGCCTGGAAGCACCCAGCCCCATGCTAGGGTAGTCCAAAGTGCTTGGGCTGGATGAGAGTGAGCTGGCAGCCTGCTGACAGTGGCATCCACTGAACTGGATGTGGAACATGATGGGTTGGGGGCCACTGGGACCCTATGCATTCCCTAATGCACCCTGTGCGGGGTTCATTCAGTACCCATGTGGGAACCATCCCCTTCTGGATATCACCAGGATGCTGTATGCAGCCTCTCCACACTTCCCTGTCAGAAGCCATTCCGTGCTACTGATTAAGAAGATGCCTTGGGGAGGTTGGCCTTAAGACGAGAGCTGCATTCCTCCCAAACCCCAGCCAAGAAGTCCTGAAGTGGTGTAGGGACCACCAAAGGGATGAAGGCTTTGGGTAGCATGTGAAACCATGTCCTGTGTCTGTCTCAGACTGGTGCAAATGGCCTAATGATGCACTGCCCATGGCGGGGAGGGGAGGAGGGGAGAGGCGGACAGACCATTTAGGTCTTGACACTTCACACCAACTTTGCTCCCAAGCTGCTCTCACTTTTGCTGAGGGTACATCTGGTATGCCTTCCAGCTGCCTCTACTCTTGGGCATCCATACTCGCAGAGGAGCTCCATGTGGGTGTCATGGCCTCTTTGAAACAGCTCTGCGATGGTGAAGCGGCCTACCCACCGCCCCCAACCCCCAACAGGTGGAGCGGGGCTGAATGACCAGCCCTGGTCGGTTGAGTTGGGATGTGAGCCCAGGGCAGTAGGCCTCCCGAGCGTAGGCTTTCCTCTTCCTTCACACCACCCACTCAGATACAGCCCAGCTCTGGCCACACAGACCACGTACTTCTTTGGGGCTGCCTCCCCCAGAGTACAAGCCTCTCTACTGAGCTGCATGCAGGGAGGTGGGCTCACAGCTGACAATCTTGGGGATCCAGGGAGCCTCTGCCTTCTGTGCCACAGCTATCCCCTGCAGTCCTGGGTATCAAGTCTTCTCTGGGGGGTCCCAGAAAAAAAACACTAGGTTTACAGAATGCCCACCTCATTCCACACTGGAATGCTTCCCATGAATGCACACCTAACCATTTTTTCCCTTCAAACCCAGCCGGTGCTGGCCTACAGGGGTCCAGGAAGCTCCTGTGGGAGGGTATTGGCTCTCTCTGGCCCAGAACTGGGGGCAGTAGGGTGCTCAGGCAGGGGATGACTATGGTTCTGACAAACTGGCCGCTCTGGAGTGGAGGCAGACCACCACTTGGTCTTCTCCACTAAAATGCTAAGCTGATTGTGGCTGGGCAGAGGACAAGCTCTCAGAAACAGGAAAAAATCAAAGCTAGAGCTGGTTAGAAAAGGAAGGGACAGAAGGAAGGGATGCGCTAAGGCCATCTGGGCCCAGGCCTGGAGAGAAATAGATGGGGTCAGCTTCTTGAGCTCTGCAAGGCAAAGGAACCAAAGATCCAAGTCAGAGTGGAGGCCCACAGGAAGGACATCCCCAGGAGAATAGGGAACTCCTACAGAAAGGGGGAAAAGCCATGACACGGCAGAAGACTGAAGAAGAGTGGAGCCCAGAACATGTGCAAGATTGGGAGATGGGCAAGGGGACCACTGAGCACAGGGGACGGAGAGGACAGGCAGGCTGTGCCTGCAGCCACAGGCCCCTGCCTTGCCATGGTGTAGAAGGACAGTTCCCCACTGCTCCTCTGGGGCTGAATCCTGGGGTTGCTCCTTCTCAGAACCTTGTGAATACCTGGGCAGAGAAGGGGGGGGGGTACCTCACACCACCCTGAGCTACAAAGCTTCCCAAAATGGGCCCCTGCCCCACTGTCACTAAGCCTGTGAGGGGCTCCCTGATGCCCCACATGGGCTGGTCCCGGGTACTGGGAGCAGCTGGCCTGGCGGGGTCTGCAATTCTGGCCAGGGTATAGCCTGTGGGACACTGAGCCCCTCGGCCCCGGGGAGCTAGCCATCTGCTGGCTGAACAAATATTCCCATTTTCCAACTGTGCCACAATGTGGGGCAAGGCTGGGAACTGATGAGTCTATGGGAAGAGAAAAGAAGAAACAGAAAGAACTGGTGGAACGCAGGCGGAAAAACCCTGCTGCGTACACACCTCCTACAGAGTGCACTGGTGGTGGCCTCAGAGTCCCTGCCTGCTCTGAGCCTCTCCAGTGTGGTGGCACTTGAGGTCTGGCCTGGAAGAGCACCAACGTGGGGACATACTCCAACAGGCATGTCATTTCCTAAGGGCCTTCTCCTTGGGTTTCACTATGCCTCCTGCTGCCATTTTGAAATAGGTAAACACCTGTCATCCTAAACCCCAATCTTTCCTTAGAAATGCAGAAAAAAGGCCGGGCCCAGGTATCAGGCTAAGAAAGCACAGAGATGTTTTACTAGCAGTCTAACAGAGCTCAAAGTTGGATGTTTTGAGGATGCTAGCATGGTGAGCCAAACTCTGGACCTTTTTTTCCTGGTCTAATTAAAAGAAAGAAAGCTTCACAATAATGCAGCTACGCTCCCCCCCAGATGCTTGGGTGAGACTGATTTGTAAAGAAGGGGGCCAGTCAGCTGAGAGGCGCTGGGGCAGGGCAGGGCAGGCCAGCCCCGGGGCCAGGGGTGGGGGGCGGTGGGGTCGGGGGCTGGGTTTACCGGGACGCGCAGCCGCTATTCTGAAGCATGCATCTGGATTTGAGAAACAGTGTAGGGGAATACGGCTGCCAAGAGATAACCCTGATTCCATGCCACCACCCTAAAACAGAATTGCTTCAGAATATTCTGAAAGACTGAGACTTGAAAGGAATGGAGGCTGCAGAAAAAGCTCAAGCACATTGTTACAACAGTCTTAAAAAGCAATTTCTCTAAGCCATGCGAGCACTGGGTGCGCAGCTGCAAGGAAAACAAAACCAAAGAATCGTTTTAAATGTGCAGTACCAGTTCTCCCGTGGGGGGCCAGCTGGGAGCTAGGGGTTTTCTGTTCTTTGGATTTGGGGGCATTCTGTGTGTGCACTTTCCCTTTATCATTTCTTTGGGGGCTGTCTCCCCTGGCTTTGAGCAGTTGGCTGCACCAGCTAGGGGTGACCCCCTCCACAACAAAAGCTCACACTGCTCTGGCTTCATGCTGGGGAGCAGAGCTGGCCGCCATGCTGCTCTCTCTCTCTCTCTCTCTCTCTGTCTCCCAAGAGCCAGAGACTGTCACCTTCTCAGAGGGAGAGGCCTTGGCCACCATCCTGGCCTGGGGTCCCGGAGTCGGCTTCCAGCCCTGAGCCCGATAAATCCCGAAAGTTGCAGGAGCGGTGATGCTAGAAAAGTGGGGTTGGTTACAAAACACACCAAATGCTCACATGTGCCTGGGGCTAGGGGCAGCTAGAATACTGGAGCTGTGGCACGGAGTGAACGGATCCTGCACCTTTAAAACGTGAAAATAAAATAGTCACGAAACAACCACCTCAACATCTAAGTCCGGCGTACTTAAACAAAAATGGAAAAACAGTATATATATTATATATATGTGTGTCATATATATATATACATCTGAAAAAGTTTAGTCCGTTATTTTATGACAAATAACAAAAGGAAATAAGCATGCCTGTTAGTTCTAACTCTAAACTCCAGTTAAAGGGACATTTTTGGTAATTATGATGGTAAACTCAGTCTTGAGAACATTTCAAAAATACCATTTTCTGAAAACTATTTTTTCTGAGACATTTTCAAGAACATGTTGAAGGATAAATGGAAACTAATTTTAAATATTTCATTTTGTTTGAAAAAATACAGGCTCTTTGAGACAGTAAGCTCATTTTCCCACGGTAATTCTTCTGCCAACCAGAAAACCCCTGCCCTAGCCATCTGGGTCTTGGGTCTCCTTCCCCCTGAAGCCTCTCCTTTGTCTGGAATGGTCCTCCTGTTACCCTAAATAATTACACCAAAAGGCCAAAGAGCCTTCTTTAGCTATGGGCCCAAATGCTCTAGCAGATATATAAAGCATTCTGCAAACCCCCTCTGGGCTTGCTGGAGATCCTTGCATTAAAACCAATGTGAGGTCAAGAACCACTTAGAAAACAGATTGCACTGACCACCAGCTGGAGGGACAACTTGGTCAAGCAGTTTCATGCTGGTTTTCTTCCAGATTTTCTTGATCACAGCTCGGAGTTCTTCATTAGCTTGTTCCAGGTTCCCTGAATTCAAAAAGCAAGAGGAGAAAAGGAGCCTTGCTTCTCTCAGCCAGCTCTCCTGTCTGTTCCCACGAGGGCTGCTTCCTTCCCAGCCTGGCCTGGAGCAGAGCCTTCAGACGAGATGGGGCTCCCCTCCCCCAGGGCTCTCCAGCTGAGGAGTCACAGGCAAGTAGTGGGTGAGCCTTCTACCAGACAGTCACTCCACGGTGGGAATCATGTTTTATTCTGGAATTCAAGGCCTATGCAGCATGATCTCGTCCTACCCTCCTAGCCAAGGCCTATCCCTCCCCACTGCCCCCAGCTAGGATGCCTTCTATTCCTCCACTGCCTGTTCCAAACCCTCTGCCTCCAATTCACCCACATGAGACTCTCTCAATACCTACTGCAGGTACTCGTCAGCACCCCCAAAATCTGGTCTTTTATTACATGGGCTGAAGCCTATCTCCTCAGCTAACCTGTCAGTCCCTAAAACCACCCTGCCTTCTACCTCACCCGGTGACAGGCTGGCCAGGGCCAGGGATGGGTGAGCACACTGCCAGGGGGACTGGGAGCTCGGAGAGACTGGCTTCGTGCAGAGGTTCACCTAGTGCTCTGAGGCTGCTAGCAGACAGCCCTCTGCAGACCGCAGCTGTGCCTTGCTGGCCCCTCTTCCCTCTCATCCGCGGAGTGCGTCAAGAGTTGGCTCCTTCATAGCCTCCACTTTCCCGTCTCCTGTCTTTCCCCAACCTGCTGCAATCTGCTTTCTGTCTCACTCTCACATCATTACTGAGCCAACCCCAGCAGCCACCCTCCAGGACTTGAGTGTGGCCATGAAGACCAAGGCGGTTTGAGCTCAGTGGGGGAGACGCTGCTGCTAATGGTCCCCGATGCCAGCTCTCTGCTTCCCCCTGGCAGAGGGGCTCCTGCAGTCATCCTCTCCTCTTGGCCTCGGGACTCCTCCTGACAGATGCATGTTTATTCCTTTTCAACAGAGAAAGAAGCTAGAGCTCACCACCGGGAAATCCCTCTCTGCAGGTCACACAGCAGAAAGGGACAGCTAGAGTGAGCACGTTTGTGGTGGCCCTGTCTCTGCCCTAGCCCTGCTCCGTCCACCGCATTTCTCCTGCTCTGTCGTGAGCAGTGGCAGGAGTCACTGCAAGTCTTTCTGGGACAAAGTGGAGCATAAAGGCAGGGAGGGACAGCCAGCTGGCCTAGTACTCGCTGCCCCCTTTCTCAGGGCCTCCCCTCCGACAAGAAAAGGCCCAGATGGGAGAATGCAAGGGGAGATATGGCACCCCTCCCCTCTTGTCCCAGGAATGCTCACCTTCTGTCTTGATTTTAAGAGCTGTTCGAACCAGAGCAAACAGGGTTGCATTAAACATGACCGTCCCATCACTGTTGAGAGGCATGTTCATGGCCACTAGTCTCTGTAAACAGAAGACGTTTCTCAATAGAAGGCGAATGATGGATGACAGCCATGTCCCTTTTCGGTGTTGATTCTCTGTTTATCCCTTGACTCTTTCTAGTCAACAGGTCAATTCTACAACTCCTTGGGGAAGACCTTCCATCTGGGGGGGACTCGGAGCTGACACCGATCAAGGCTTTAGTCGTGAAACACACATGCTGGCATGTGGATCGTACGCTCTGCTTGTTTTTAACCTCAACTGTGTAAGACCTGACTGTCCGGGTGCTCTTCTGTCCCTCCCCATGTCTTGGGGTCAGGCCTCCCTTCTGGGCACATCCTTAAAGCTGCGGTGAGGGTGAGACAATACAACAGATACAAGCCAGGCACAGGTCCTGGGACTTGGGTCCTCACTATTCCTAACACAGGGAGTGTCCTTTGGGGAACCCTGCTCTGGTGGGTCCATCGTGCAGTGTTTCCTACAACTCCACATGGTTGCTCTGTCTGGTCTTTCAGAGCAGGACCCCTACTTCCTGTTTCTCTTCTCCCTTCTGGTCCCATGAACACCAGCACTGGGAGCTGAGGAGGGGGCTTGCGGGAGTGACACCCTCTCTGGGCCCTGGTTACCTCTGCTGCAGATGCAGATGGCACACCCAGCTGGGGTTAAGGGGAATCATGGATGCAAAGATTCAGGGGATGCCTGGCACACAATCAGAGCTAAGTAAGTGGTATTTGTAATTGTTAATGGTTCCAAATTTCTTATTTTGGGCTGGCAAAGTGTCCTAAGAGATTTTTTAACACTTTTTCTCTTCCCTATTAAGGGACTAGAGTCTCGCATTTGGATGACTCATTCCACCTAAATTTCTAGTCCTACTAGACCATGTGTCTCCAAACCCAGCACAGGCCTCCACGGGAGACCGCATGTCCATTCGCTTTCCCTGGTAAGTTCCTGAACCAGCAAAATGGGACTGTATTGTGCCTCAAGGATACTTAGATCCTTTATATAAAAGAGTCTGGAAAAGTAAACACAAAACGACAGCCATGAGCTGGAACCCATCTCACTTTTGGAAAGCAGAAAAGAGGTTGGTACTGAAAAATTTATGAAAAAAAGTTAACTTCTGTGGCTTATTCTCTGTACCTTCATCCAGAGTCTAGGCTACAGAGAAGCAACGATGTGGGCAAAGACCCAAGGACCCGCCAATGTGGTTTTCTGGACTTTCGGGGCAGAGAACAATGAGCTTGCCTCCAAAGTTTTCTTTGAAAGCCTGCAGTACATTGTAGACTCCGCTCTGTTATCCTGGGTTCCGCCCAGAGCTGGCCCAGCAACACTGGGTAAAATGGCTGAACCCAGAATCGTCTCAGACCCATGGAGAGAGGTGACCAGCTGCTGTGTGGCTGGCTGGATTTCTAGGGTCAGTTGCAGTAAGCAAATCTTGCATGTCTGCTTCAAGAAGGGGAATTCTCTTCTGTTGCTACTATGTTCCCTGGGAGCTCTATGGAAGAAGAACAAATCTCAGCTAGGTCTTAGAGAGAGCATGGTCTGGGGTGAAAACTACAGAAGTGGGGTGGGATAGGAGATGTGGACCCAACTCTGAGAGGCCATCACTGATGTATGGCTTATGGGGACAGGCACCATGGTGGCAGAGTACGCCACCATGTCCACGGTCACTTGAGCTAGGAAATATCCAGGGCACCATGTCTTCTCCATCCTACTTCCTAAGCACACCTTTCAGCTCTGTGCTCCTCTGTCCCCACCTCCACTGACCTCACTCTGGGTGAATCCAGTAGCTCTCTGGGTGGTCTCCTGTTTACTCTCCCATTGCCAAGGGGCAACTTAATACCATGAGACTCTATTGATGCTTCTTCTGTGGGACTCAGCCTTGCACAGAGGGCTCCTTGGAGCTGTGCTCAGCTTACCCCCGCCACTTTCCATTACATTCCAGCCACACCAGTGACTCTCTATGTGCCAACATGATGGCCATTCTCCGACCTCCACATCTGAGCTGTGTCCCCTTTCTGCAATGCCCTCCCACTTCTGTCCTTCTGGATCTGATGCAAATGTCACCTTTCCATCTGCCCACCCAGTGACACAATCCCCTCCTATTGTTACTGTTGGCTGACAGGGTGTCCTCTAAGAGTTACAAATCTGATAGCTCCTCAGGACAGGAACCACACAGGATTCATCTCTGCATCCCCAATGCCCGATGGAAGGCTCGGCAGAATGCCACTTAGTGTGTGTTGAATGACGCAGGGAGTCCATGCAGAGAGGCCATCAGACACACAATAGAGGACACTTACCTTACAGGCTACTCTGTGTGGGCACAGTTTCCCAAAGCCCAGGGGAGGCTGGATGCGGCGGAGCAGTGTGACCACATCGAGGTGCTTGATCCTTCCTCTGAAGACAGAGTACAGTGTGAGGTCCAGGGAAAAGCTGTCCGGCCTGAACCTTCAGTCCTGCCCACCTTGCACAAAAATCACAGCCAACACTTTAGAAACAGCTCACGCAAGTCACATGGAAGCCTTTTCAACTTACTTTGCCTCAGGGTCATATTCTGACCATATTCTTTTGAATTCATCTAAATGGTGAGGCCCCAGAATAGACCAGTCCCGGGTCAGATAATCAAAGTTGTCCATGATGACAGCCACAAACAGGTTGATGATCTGAAAAAGGCAAATCAGAGCACAGGTGCTTCACCCGTAGTGGAGCAGATGGGGTTAGACCCCAGCAAGAGCCTCCTAATTACAAGGGTCATGACACATTTGAAACCCATTTCTCTGAGAGAGGCCAAAAAACTTTCTTTCTGGAGAACGCTGGTTCTCCAGATGGTTTTGGTTTTGGTAAATTCCTAGGGGAAGGCAAGGGCCATGTCATTTGGCCCTTTCGAGGCACACTGCAGTTTTATAATTCCATGGCCACCAAATGCCTCACGCTGCTGAGTCACTGCTATGTGCAGTGACTGTGGAACTTCTGTAAAGACACTGGCATCCCTGAGAAGCTGGGGTGGTGACTGTCCCAAGCCTGTTAGTGAGCATCAAACCCCTGTTCACAATGAAGGTGCTAGTAACACACACCTGCTGGGGAAAAACCTTCCACCACCAAATGAAGTCTAGAGTGCACAGCAACGTATGATACCCCACAGTAGTTCAACAGGGCAACACCCATGGTCTGAATCCCAAATGCTACACAAGCATCTGTCGGTTGAGAAAGAGAGCTGTCGTGATCACCTACCAGAAACGCACAGAGCATATAAAAACTGATGAAATAAACAATGGCAAAGTTGCTCCCACACGTGTACTCCTCTCCAGGGTTGTAGTCCGACTCAGGGTCGCAGAGCTTCCCGGGGAGGCAGGCCAGCATGATCTCCTGCCAGGCTTCACCTGTGGCACACCTTGTTTAGGTTAAGAAGACGAAGGGCTTTAGTAGACTAAGGAGTGATTTGAAGCTTAGACTTCATGACTTTTTTTTAAAAAACAAAATTTGTAATTAGAGCAAAACCTAAGTGATTTGGGGGAAAAGCCAGTATGAATCAGTGAAAATTCCTAAATTGAAATTCCTACTTATTTTCAAATGCAACTTCTCTGAGTGGAGGCCCTGTTACAGCTCCCTTTGATGTAAAAAAATCATTTGATACAAGCACATCAATTCTTTCCATATATATGGATGTTTTTGTGTCTTCTTTCAATGTTCATGTCACAATCTTTTTTTTCTTTTTTAATTTTTTTTTTTTTTTTAAATTTAACAGACAGAGATCACAAGTAGGCGGAGAGGCAGGCAGAGAGAGAGGGGGAAGCAGGCTCCCTGCTCAGCAGAGAGCCTGATGTGGGGCTCGATCCCAGGACCCTGGGACCATGACCTGAGCCGGAGGCAGAGGCTTAACCCACTGAGCCACCCAGGCACCCCTTCATGTCACAATCTTGAATAATTTTTTCAAGACCTAACACCCGACAACTTGATTAGATCCCCATTCAATCTGTTTGAAAGCAAAGAACTGAAAACTACCACATTGTAAATGACTCATTATTTAATCACGAAACTCATTAGAAATTACCTGTGTAATTTCTAGAAAGTCTTCTCACTTCAAGGCATTTTGTTTACAAAGCAAGTTAACTGGGGTTAGAAACAATCCTATAAAATCTGAAACTGTGCATCTTATTCCCCGTTGGCTGTGCAAAGGCCTTTCTGTTCCTGCTAAATTTCCATGTTCTTGGGTGTGTTCAAGTGCATGCTCCCATGCATAAGTGTGTATCCGACCATTTTCCTGGTGACCTTAGTAGACCTACTAGCTTCCAAAGGGATAACCCTTAAGACAGCCAGTCTGAATGACTATAGTAGTTTCCACAATTCAGTGAAATTCCTCTGACTGAAAGGCTACGGTCTCTGTTTAAGAATACAAACAAACACAGTAAGCCACCACCATCAACCAGGAGGGGCTGCAGTGCTATAACAGAGCACGTGTCCTGAGTCACTCTGGAGCCCAGAGCCAGAGAGAGATGTGCCCTTGTGGGACTCAGTCACCTGAAGAGCAGCAGCACCGCCTGGGGAAACGTCTGGAAATTGTTGTTCCTGTTGATCTGGTTGTTATCTCTCATAGCAACCTTCCCAAACATCTAGGTGGAGAAATTATTAAGGAAATAAAGATTTTGTAAAAAACAAAAACAAAAACCCACAAATAATAATAATATCTCCTCCCTTCCAAAACAATCTCCACGACACATTCACAGGTGAATTTAGAACTAACACAAGATTGATCCACAGCCAGGAGGGCTTTCTCGGGGTGCTCAGCACACATGGGGCGGGACCCAGGCTAACCGCCAGGAGCACGGTGCCCAAGTCAGGCGCATCCTCACCTCGGGGAGTTCCTACCAGGCAACCGGAGAGCCCGCCCCCCCTGCTGAGAGCTGGCATGATCCAGCTGGACAGGGAAGCACAGAACAGATCTGTAGCCAGGGGCTGGGGTCAGGAGAGGCCTCTGGAGGAGTGACATTTAGGCCCAGAACTGAAGGCACAGTGGAAGGTAGTCAGGTGAGCAGGAGGGTGAGGTGTTTGGGCGGAGGAAGCACTGCCTGCAAAGGTGCAGATGGGACATGGCCCAGGAGCCCCAGGAAATGAAAAGAATGGGAGTGTGCAAAGACAAAAGATCAGGCTGCAGACAAGAGTAGGGGCCAGTGAGCCACAGAAAGGAGAGAGGCCTTTCCTGGAAGTGTGGGGGGGAATTAGCGGTGGGACTTGTAGAAGAGCAGGCCATTTTGGAAGAATCTGGCAAAGCTTCCTGAGCAAACTGGTGGTGGTGTGTGTGGGGCAGCTTGCAGGTCTCCGTGACAGCTCTTGTTTTGTAGAAGAACATCAGGTCTTAAAAGGCCATTTGGGGCACACGGCATCCCATGCTGAATTACAGGGGCTAAAGTTCCTAGCTCCCAAATAGATCCCTAGTGAACTGCAAATGTTATTACGCCTCCAGAGAAGTTAGCGCTGCCACCCCTTTGGCTCTGGCATCACCCCACCTCTTTGACACTCGCATCCCCCCTTATCTGAAAGACAGCATCCCAAACAGCAGGGCAGGTAGCATTCCCATGAGGGCTCTGCAGTGAATGAAGCCCAAATCCCTTTCCACACACTGGAGAAGCAGGGAAGAATCCTGTAGCCCCTTAGCCATTGTCACAGAAGTGCCAGCTTCATGCTTCTTTTTTGAAAGGGTGCTACCCATCCCAAATAATGACCCCAGTGCAGCCCCCTCCACAGCATCTGGGAGCTGGTGGTTTCAAGAAGGAATCTCAGGTGGCGGTGATAAAACATAACTTTCCAGGCTATCAACAGACTTCTGTATCATTAAATATATTCTTAGTAACATCAGTACAGAAACTAGAACAATTACAGCTTCTCTCAGTATCACATTTCCTGCTGCTGAAACCAACTGTGGGTATTCTCCATCAGTTGATTCTCCTAAGGCCCAGATTGGGGGTGAGGAGTACCACTAAACCCAGCCGTCTGTGGCATGTCCCAACCTCTCCCAGCTCTTCTAAGCCTGGCTGTCCCGGGCACAGATGCTTGCCTAGAAAATCAGGACCCTGGCTTTCCGTTCTCCCTGACCAAGGCACATCTTGCCACAGATCTGGGGCTACCCAGCAAAGGGGGCACAGGGGGAAAGTGACTAGTGCTCACCTGCATGCCAATCACCGCGTAGATGAAGAACAGCATGGCTATGAGGAGGGCGACATAGGGCAGTGCCTGGAAGAAGGAAGCAGTTGGCTCAGTGCCCACCTCTCCCCCCTCTCCCACACTGACTGCTCGGGTGTAGAATGAAGACTCAACACAGGGCCATGGGCTTCTCTTTTTTGGGTTATGTTGAAAGGACATTGACGGTGAGGGAAAACTTTTTTTTATATAATTTTTTATTAACATATAATGTATTATTAGCCCCAGGGGTACAGTTCTCTGAATCGCCAGGTTTACACACTTCACAGCACTCACCATAGCACATACCTGCCCCACTGTCCATAACCCTCTCCCTACCCACCTTTCCCCGGCAACCCTGTTTGTTTTGTGAGATTAAGAGTCTCTTATGGTTTGTCTCCCTCCTGATGCCATCTTGTTTCATTTGAAGGAGGACTTTTTAAACCCAAGGCCAGCATAATTTTAGTCCTGAGTATACCAGGCACGCACACACCACCTAGTGTTACGAAGCTATGGGCAGAATATGTTTTCCACCATCATTAACAGTGTATGCTGACCTTAAACAAAAAGTGTCAAGGCAGACATATTGCCCTCCTACCAATGTTTATATGCATCACTGGATTCCTGTTAAATTATCATAATTGACCAAACCATTCCAGAACACTGGATATTCAGATCTCTTCTACTTTCTTTTGTGGGCATGTTTGGGGTGGGGGCAAGGGCTATTGTAGGTCACACTGCAAAGGAATATCTTTATGCAAAAGCACCCATGTCTGCATAAGGCGAGGTCCTAGGAGTGAAATTACTGGGGCCAAGGGGAAGAACCACTTTCTGGCTGCTGCTGCAGCATTTTTTAAAATGCACACTTTCTGAAAGAACAGGAATTGGGGGTTGGGTCAGGGAAAAGTAAGGGAGCTGGCGGGGCGGTTGCCAAACCTGGGCTCTCCTTAAGAACATTAAATACAGCTGTATGTGTGGGATCAGACCCCTGGTCCCCTCATCCCTGTGCCTCAACTACTTTTCTACAACATGTCCTGTGACAGAAAATGTCTATTCACATGGTACACGTCCAGGTAGTGGCCAGACTGTTGAACTTAATGCCAAACACACATGGTTAAAGCATCTACTTTCCCTTATCCACAAAAGGTCATCAGAAAGCCAATGGCTAAAAACCTCCCCACTGTGTGCCAGCTCTGGATCTGGGACTGCTTGCCCAGCCCAGTGTAGCAGCACCATCCTGATGGCTGACCGGTGATCAGGACCCCACAGGGTTAGTTCCAGGCTTTCCTCACCATACCTATACGCATTTTTCTTCCTAGATTACTGAATCCTTAAGAATTCTGTTGGCACCGTTGCTCAGTTTTTGTGAACTACCACTTTGTGCAATGAATTTATCCACAGTGGTCAAACTTTTAAAAAGAAAAAGCTTAATAATTTCCATAAAAGTAAGTATAACATTATTACATGAATCTATTTTTATAGCAGTTCACTCAAAAACGTTGGTACATTATATTAATAACAAATGTCTGGGATTTGACCCCTTTCCGAGACCAAGGCTCACGTGAGGCCCTGCTCACTCTCCCCCAGAGCTGCATCCCCAGTTCTTCCTACAACCTCAGGTTCCCCGCCAAGATCTGTGATTTCCCCTCTTTGAGTTTCTGGATCTACCCTCTTCCCCAGATGCCATCTCTTTCTAATTTACCCAAGGAGAAAAATCTTACCCAACCAGAAAAATGCTCCCCGGGATGTTAACGCCAGTTACCTCAGTGGTGGTGGGCTTAGCTTAAACTTCTTCTTTATGTGTCTTTGGATAGCTTCACGTCAATGTGTTTATTTCAAATTGAAAAGTCACAAAGATTCATGATTCACTTTCTAATGTTTATACATAGTTACAATTCTCTTACACAGACGAATATTTTAAACAAGAATCTGTACTCCGTCTCCAGTTAATTCAGTCTGGAAGACCAGAATATCTGGGGTGGGGTACTAAAAGGTATAGGAGAAGCTGGGTCAGTCCTGGTTCAGAAACAGACCAGAACCAGGCTGCACCAGCCTGGCGAGTCACAAATAACAAGTAAGGCCTGGCTTATGCCCAAATATCCTCAGTGCTAGGATCTTTCCAGGTCCTGGGTAATGCAGAGATTGGGGATGGTGTACTGGCTCAGGTGGAGTGGTCTCTGATTCAGATCCAGCCCAGCCAACAGATAGGACTGTAGCAGCCTTAGGAGGACGAGATGTCATGGCAAGAAGCTGTTCAGTTTATGGGAGGTCTGCTGGGACCTGCCCTTTCTGAGACGTCATCCTTTACCACTGGGCATTCCAGAGAGGACTGAGGGGCTTGGAGACTCCCCATCTCTATTCATCTTAAAAACATTACACCTTTCCTCAGCTGTGGGTCCTTATTGCCTTCTGTTTCCTTTAAGCAAGTAATCCTGTTTGATTCACTGAGTATGGCTTGGCCACGTGTTCCACATCCTCTATTGACCTAGAGGGTCACAGTGGCCATGCAGAAGGGAGTTGGGATCCTCCACAACAGAGGACACTCACTGGCTCACATGTGATCTTTAAGAGCAACAGAAAAGCCCCTGGCCTCGCTCTTACCTGAAAGGACTTTATAAAAGTCCACAGCAACGTCCGGATGCCTTCCCCCCTGCTGAGAAGCTTCACCAACCGCATCACTCGGAAAAGACGGAAAAAGGTGATGGAGATTCTATTGCTCTCTTCAGAGTTCTGAAGGGTTATCATGGAGAGGTCAAACCCAATGCAAAGTAGAACATGCAACACTTTCAGAAAAACAGCAACAGATGCAAACAAAGGTGACAGAGGTAAGAACGGAAAATGTATTTCTAGGGCCTTTTCACCTTGGAAAGCATGATGTGAAAGGAAGAGTTACATGCTAACAACATAGGGCTTGGGAAATTGCATCCACACAGCACATGCATGTCCACATGGTCGAGTGTGTTAAGAGAACGCTGGGCTGGCCGAGAGTACTGGACATTGATGATGAATGCAAACCACCGCAGACACCATTTTGGAAGGACAACCATGGAGAATACAGAAACACTAGTGGGAAACTCAGCATGGTCAAGGAAAAGGCCCAGCCCCGGGGGACTCGTCACTGATCTTACCCCGGGTGTGGCAGTTGGGACAGGGACATTTTCACTTTCAGTTGGCTTTAAGAAATCAAAGATTGACAATGTATTAATGAACGGAAAGGAAGCAGTGGTTCAGAAGGATGGGCCCCTCCCCACTTTAAAAACTTCTGCTTGGTGTCTTAGTTGTCGATAACATGGCTGTACCCACCCGGAGAAAAAGCCAGGGGCTCTGTCTGAACCTGGATTTGAGGGTGGGCTCAGTCAAGGGCTTTGATACAGACTCAGACACATTATTCTCTAATTCACATCCCAGAACATGATGTTCTGAGGCTGGCAGGCATCCAGTAAAAGAGAAGGCTGCAAGACCTCAGCTGTCTCCAAAGACAGACATGCAGAGAGGGACCCAGCTTCTCATGGGCAGGCTAGCTTTCTGCTGAGGCAGGACTGTGGGTCCAGGACACTAACTGCACTGGAGCGGGCCACTCAGAACCCTGATGAACAGGAGGAATCTACCAAACAGGGTAAATAGACTGACACTGGCCTACACCGCACGTGCTTCCTGAGCCACATACCTGGGCAGGGCTGCTGAGGAGGTGGGCAAACCAAGTCAGTGGGAGTGGGAGAGGGGCTGGTTTCCTCGCAGAAGCCTTCAGCGCCCAGCCTACAGCCCAGAGCAATGTCAGAGGAGACAGCGCTCAGCCCTGTATGACTCTTGGGAAGTGGCAGCTGAAGACTAGTTTGCCCTGAGTTTCTGCACTTCCACCTTACCTGGGGTCTGGCTGGGCACCTAGAGCTCAGCCACCTAGAGCTGAACCACAGTGCTCATCACCCTGTGGGCACCTGCCTCCCTTCAGGCAGGGACTTTGCTTCCCTCAGTGCCCTGGCACTTCTTAGATGCTCAGTGTTGAAGAGATTGGAGAGAGGTTATAAGCAAGCTCTAATAAAACAGTAAGGGCTGAACAAGAGACAAAGAGTGACGGCCTCTCTGTTCCCTTTAGGAGGGTCCCCTCCACTGATGTAGCTGGTCTACCTGGTAACTGACAGAGGAATGAGCTTCCTCTGGTTAGGGGCCTGGGACTGCTGATTGGTCCCCAGGGTTTCTAGGGAGCCTACTGCATGGTGTGTCTGCACAGCTAAGGGATGTATGCACGCGCGTAGATGTGCACACCGATCTGAGTGGTTCTCCTCCCTGGGGATACATGGAAAATAAGGGCTCCATTCCGAATTCTCACTCTTGTTAGGAGCTGCCTCCTGAGACCAAACATAAAATTCATGGAAAATAAGTAGATGGCGGCACATCCTATCGGAAATGAAATTAGCAATGTGATGACAAACCCAGAACTAATAGGTTCTGACAGGGTTTCAGAGGGGTCCCTGATTCATCCAGGGATGCTTAGAAGGTGAACCCTCCAATGGCATGGTCCAAGCCCCGATCACCATCTTTTATTTTCCTCTTCTTTTCTCTCACCTCAAGACAAAGAACATCTTAGAGGGGCAGATGATGGTTTTAACCTATGACTTTAACAAATGAAGGAATTAGTTCGCCAAACTTCTGCCTCCCAATCTCCCTAAGGCTGTGTGCATGAGGCTTCTGGATCTCACCTATGCAGCTGGAGTGGGAGGGTGTGGGAGTATGTGAGGGTGTGTGCGTGCACGCCTCTGCCTGCCTCTGTCCAAGGGGGCCAGGGTGTGCCTAAGACAGAGCACTCTACAGTGATACTGTGGAGATGTCCGTAACTTGTGTGTTAGACCTGCAAGGATAGGAGGGCTGTTGGTCAGGGAAGACACTCTCCGGCTATAATCTGGCCCAGCCCCTTCTGTTTGTCCTCCCCATTCCCTTGCAAGTCTGACGGACCCCTCCCCCTCCCACATGATGTGGGAAAGTTGGTGGCCAAACTGACATTTGAAGTGCGCGTCTCTTTTCCAACTGATACCTTTGAAGTATGACACATTTTGGACTATGAACTTGTAACCCTGGATATTCTTAAGAAAAAAAATGAAGAGGAGAACGAGACAGCATTTGTGGAGGGACATGTCAGCACAACATGCAGAAAGGAAGGACAGCACAAACAGCACACCAAGCCACATGCACCCCCAGTGCAGCCTGTGACAACTCCTTCTTTCCTTGGTGCCATGCTGGGCAGGGAGCACCGCTGCAGGCTGGATATTGCTGGCAGCACTGGGGCGGGGGGTAGGTGCAAGTTGCCAAAATATCTTACAAGTTGGAAGGACCCTGAAGATGGCTTTGCCCAAACAACAGATGCCAGCCAGATGCAAAGGGTAAGCCAGCTCTTACCCTGGACTGCACATTCCAACTGCCCATGGCTGGTTCTTTTGCAGAATCTGTTGCCCAGTTCCCACGCCAAGGATTCTTATCTCCTTGGACTGGGGTGTGCCAGAACGTTGGCAGTTTTAAAAGCTCCCAGGTGATTCTAAGGTGCTGCTCGAATGGGAACTACAGTCCTAAGCCAGGGTAAAGCTGGGCACATCTTCAGATGGTCACTTACGTCAACAAATTCCTTTTAGTCTGGATGAATCATACAGAGGGGAGCCCCTAGAAAAGCCCACTCAAGCTGTTACAGCTGAGCAGTGGGTTCTTTTGGAGCTGATGAGGGCTCAGTACCCAGATGATGCAAACGGGTTAACTGCATCTTCATCTTGCCCACAGAGGATGGAGGAGGCTTGGAAACACAGGCTTTGGAGGCTGTGGTTGGAACATGGGTGAGTGGATACCCTATGTGATTCTGGGATGAATGACAGAATGCCCTCAGAGGCTGAGAGTGGGAAAGGGTTCACTCCTCGGGTTGTTTTCCAAAGAGAGCCAGCAGGGCTGCGTTGTCAGTCCTCAGTAGAGGGGATTCCAGCGCCATCTCTGGGCTTGGGCTGGAGGCTCTCAGCAGCTCCTTCCGACCCTGAGGGCCACTACCTTCAGCTGGGAACCCCACAGGGGGAAGGACCTCAGCCCCAGGAGGCCAAACTGTATGCCTGGGTCCAGAAGTCTCCTCAGATCTCGGGGGTGCACCTGATGTCCCCTCCAGTCCCTTCTCACAGGGTTTTCAGGAAGGCTCTTGAGATGCAGATTTTGGGTTAGCCCCCAGCAAATATAGGAGCCAAACAATCCCTGAGCTTCCCAAGTGCAACCAAGGACACCAGTCTACAATTGCTGTATTAATCCCCCTCTCTTCCCAGAAAGGCTTAGATAATGTGGTTTTTCCAGAAAGGAAGCAAACCAGTTAACTCAAGGCATCCTGGACAACCCGCTCTTTGGGGGTGGGTGTGGGGATGGGGGTCGGGGAGAGCCCCTTCCTGCTACATCTGACATAACACTTCTGGAAAGGAGGGCTTCTGTATATGGGAATGCTGAGCCTGTGTCCAAAAATCAGTGACCTGGTCCCCAGAAAAGGGCTGGCACCTGGAAAAGAGGGGTGAACAACCAGAAGCTGAGTACAGCTGTCGGTCACCAGATCAGAGACCATTACTGATCCCTGGGAGGGAGCTCCTTGATAACTTTTCACATGCTCTTCCATAAGTAAGAACAAGGTACTCATGGCTTCTGCAAAAGCATTTGGCCACTCCAGCAATAATGAGAGTGGGAAAGGACGCAGTGCTGGTAACAGCCACTGCCCAGGTTAGGGAGAGTGGAGTGCTGGGTCATTTTACCATTCGAAGAACCAATAGGCATCCGAGGGTGAGCAAAGACGAGCCTGCCAGTCATCATCTGACATTTTAGCAGCTTGATGATGTTATGACCAGATGGGAAAAGGCAAATCCACGAGAGCCATCAAACCATTGTCAGAGCAAGGGATGCGGGAGGTACATGGGCAGGGGGCAGCAGGAGGGGGCTAAGAGGGCATCAAGCAGGACAACAGAAAGGGCCATCCAAAATGTTTTTGCAAACAGTACAAACGCAAGCGAGATTTCTCATTTGCAGGCCAGATCAATTATTTTTGAAGATGATGCTGGCAAACGTGACTGGCCAAGATGGCCCTGGCCCAGACCCCAGGTGGAGACTGAGACCCAGGGGCTGGGAAACAATTTAGATGACCACGACCCATAGATAGCACACCCTGTGAAACTCAGTGAAAACCAAAGGTGGGGAAACCACAAACAGGTACACAGTCTTTAAAGTGCTTTTGCTTTAACAACGACATCACCGTATATATGTTTATATATACTTGCCGCTACAATTTTCTAAAAATAAAACCAACATGAAAATCAATTAGGCAACAGAAAGGAAAGATCAACAGAGGTTGGGGGAGAGAGCACAGCAAGTTAAATATTGCAAAAAATGATGACTTATCGTAGCTAAAAACAGCCAACACGGACAAAGGATGTTCAAGTTGAGCTGACCCAGGAGGGGGTAAGGCCAGCCCAGGGATAGGAAGTATGTTGCTCCTCTGGGGAACCTGGCATGTGTAGGAGAGGGGGCTAGAGGAATTAACAGCTCCACCATTAACAGTTAGACCATCAGACATTAGGGACATGCAGTCTCTCTTATCTTTGTGCTCATAACTGACCAACTGTACATGCCCAGGACACATGTGTTAAAAGACTAAATAAATGAGAAGGCGGCTTTGACCATTTGCTCTCTACTGTGGCCCAGCCCAGAACTGCTGAGACCTCCCAAGGGGTTCTACAGGCCTGGGGCAGACAGCTGGTTTTGCCACCAGCAGAGGGGAACTTTTGTCTCGGGCTGTATCTGATCAGGGAAAAAGTCACTGAATAGAAAATGGTATGAGAACGGTCACTCGTGTGATTTTGAAAGTCTGACTGAGTGCTAGAAATGGGCCCAATGAAAGCCTGTTTTGTGCAGACACCCCACAGTCAAATGCTAACTAGAAAGTTCAGTGTGGGTTCACTGAAGCTACCCCTGACACATGAAGAAGGATACGTCTGAGAGAGACACTGCTGAGCAAGGCGGGGGCACAAGGGATGGGCATGGTGTGCTCCTGCCCCCAGCATATGGAGGGGCAGCCAGAAAGCTGGGTACATGCTGTCAACCTGAGGGCACTAGCGCCACACCCCGCCAGCCAACAGGGATTGGGAGATGAGGCATTGGAGAGCTGGCTTGTTGGCTCAGTGAACAAACCTCGGCCACATCCTGGTACCCAGAAACCCTGCATTTATGCAAACTGCCTGTACATCCCGTTCAGCACGGAGCACTCCAGGGAGACCTACTGAAAGTACAGTTTATTCTATCTTCATTTCCATTATAGACCACCTCTGACTTACACGGGGGTCTGTGCCAGCATTTTCATGTAAGTAGACTTTGATGAAGGTTTTAACTGCTTTACATCGGGAGATGGTTAAGCAGGCAGATGTCTGGTCATAAACTCAGGAGAGAGCCCATGACAGCCCAGTTAGGGTCCTGCTGTTCTGACATTAGCATTAGATTGTTTTATAACCAAACATAATTTACACATTGTGAATGACAATTTTGTAACTGAGTTATGGACTATTTCACATAAAGTAGAATTTACCTACATCAGGGCTCACAGAGGTTGGGGGATATGGCCCCTGGGGTCAAGGAAAACACCACTTTGTCACAGCATGGACTGGGGTGCTGTGCGGCATACATCACACTCTCGTGGATAGGTCTTACAGTCCACTTCACTTGTTAGTACATGGAAAATCTATGCTTGAATAATAGCCTGGTATCTCCCTAATATTTTAAGTTTTGTAGCAAGTATTTTCACAAACACTGCATCAGTTTATCCCCCTGACATACCTATGAAGCAGGAAGGGCAGATATCATTTGCCCTAGCTGGTCCATGGGGGAACTGAGGCCTGGGTCCAACAAATCAATTTTGAACCAGGACCAGAATTCTCAGGTTTTTAGGCTTAGCTTGGCCCCAGAGCAGTGGCATAAAGAGACACTGCACCATCCTTATTTGATACAGGCTGTCTGGACACCAGGATGGGCAGTACAATCCTACAGATGTCAGTCAGGCAGAGCGAGGAGGCCCCTTCCCAGCCAGGGGTGGGGGAGGAGGGCGGGGCTGGCCACACAGAGCAGAAAGCCAACACCACACAGCAGCCCC
The DNA here is from genome assembly GCF_964662115.1 of Mustela nivalis. NCBI lineage: Eukaryota > Metazoa > Chordata > Mammalia > Carnivora > Mustelidae > Mustela > Mustela nivalis. The sequence goes on from NC_139020.1 coordinate 193,751,969, forward strand.
ACCCCATGCTCCATTCATCCCCGACACGGGCTCTACACAACTGGGGCACACACACAGGACACCCACTAAGACTTGCTAACAAAATGGAACAGACCAGGCGAGCAGAGCCATTTCTGCCTGCCTTAGGCCCTTCTGGTTCAGGCCTGGGTTAGATCCAAGAACTGTTGGCAGGGGGCGGTGCTCCCCTTTCCAGAGCCTCTTAATTTTGAAGGAGGGTCCTCAGGATGCTTCTGGAAGGTTGGGGGGGGGTCACTCCACCTGCCACACTGCCACTGCACTTGTTTCCTTATTAAAGGGTTCGATCAGGTGCAACAGAGGAGAACGGACACCCTCTCCTCATACGCACTCAGGTCTCCTTCCCCTGGTCCATGAGATCACCATCATTCAGGGAGCCAGGACACAGGGTAGTCCCTAGTGTCACTAGTCAGACTTGGAGGTGCACACAATAAAGATGAGGACAGCAGCGGCAGCAGCCACGTGTTCATGGAGTGGCTGTGAAGCTTCCCCCTGTGCCTTCACAGAACCATCGTGGGTACCAGGGCACACGTTATGAACTCCATTTGGCAGCTGGATAAACTGAGGCACAGAGCAGTCAGGTGCCCGGCCGAGGTCACCCAACTAGTGAGTGATGATGTTCACATGATCACGGAAGTTCACGCCCGGCCCTTCACGGGTTCCTAAGAACTTCTTTCTAAAATCATGTTTGGTTCCAAAGTGGTCCCTCTCAATTTCCCAATTTCCCTCTCCACTTTTTTTTTCAGGGACAGGGGATGGGGCAGGGAAAGAAGGGAGGCTACACAACGTTCTTCCGTCTTTCCAAAACAAAGGTGTGCCCGAATTTCTGGAGTGTAGGGAGACCCACGGATAAGGTTTCTAGGCTCCTGAGCGCCAGACTTAACGAAAACAATCACGTCACAGGACACAAAGTTTGCTACTTACATTCACTTCAGTTATAGCAATATCAACGACGCTACCAACAACAATTAAGGCATCAAAAGTGTTCCATGCATCAGTGAAATAGTGCTGTTAGGGCAAGCATTCAGAAGCCACAGAGGAGAGGAAGCACAACAGGAAAAAAGAAGAAAAGGACAGTGTTATCCATAGAGAACATTCTAGCATTATGCCACCCGGCTACTTGAAAAAAAAAAAAAATCACCCTAAAACAAAAATGTTATAGGTTCGTCCCTTTGGGTGCCGCTGCTGACACATTAAATCAAAACAACCGCTGACGCCTGTCTCGCCCTGCCTACCAGCCACTCGGGGAACGCGGCCTGAGCCAGCCCTCCGGAAGGTGCTCTGTGTCTGCCAAGGCCTGGGGTCAAGCTCTACCCTCACAAGCCTCCGGTCCGCAGCTCTCGGGAGGAAATGCCTGGTTTTAGATCGAGTGAGGTTGGGGCCTGTGACTTGTCCAGGTGATGCCAGTGCGGGGCGGCGGGGGTGGGGGTGGGGGGGAGCGGAATGTGCAGACAAGAGAGAGGACACGAGGCGGACGGCCACGGCGGGCGCATACTCACGTCGGCTTCGCTGAGGGCCACGTCTATAATGCTGCCGATTACGATGAGGGAGTCAAACGTGTTCCAGGCGTCACTAAAATACCCCTGGACAGAGCAGGCAGGGGGGCAGACGTTGATGAGCACGTAGGAACGACAACGCCACACGGGTCCCACGGGGACGTAGCGGAGGCCCCGCCGTACCCATGGCAACCAGGTGGGGTGGGAGGGCCGAAGGGAGGCCGCGGGGACCGGCCGCTGGCGGGAAGGGACACAGGCTGGGGTGGGGGGGGCACCGGCATGTGTGAGAGAGGGTGCGCACCCATGCACGCACGCACACGCACGCACGCACGCAGGACGCACGCACGCACGCACACGCAGGCAGAGCGCACGCATGCGCACAAGCACACGCGTGCCTGTGCAGCGCAGACCCGAGGCCCCAGACGAAGCAGTTTAGCAGGGCAGAGAGCCCTCTGAAAAACCTGCCCTTGCCCCTAGGGCCACAACTTCAAACCCTCAGAGGAGGGCGTGCGACCCTTCTAAGTTGGCTACCCTTACACAGAAGGGTCAGCAGGCCCTCCCCCTGCTCCTTCCACAGTTTCTCTCTTCTCCCAATTACAGAGCACGGTGGCCGGGCATTTCGCACGTTCTTTCTGCGCTCTTCCACCAAACCAGTACCTCCTGCTCCTCACCAACAAGGATGATGAAAGGTGTGCTCTGTCTTCACAGAGCCCACGGTGGTCTCCCTGGGACAGGGGCACAGTGAGGCACGCAGTCCAGGGCTCAGAGGTGTGGGGGTGGGGTGGGTTCACTCTGGTATGCGGAGAAGGGGGCTGTGCGGGAAGCCTACTCAGGTCTTAAAAAGGAAGATAGTCAACCGGTGTTGATGCGCTAAGGCCCCTACTGGCCTTGGGAGAATCCTTGTACCCCAGCTTTCCTCCCTTCCCTTTCCACCCTCCAGACTAGCAGGACTCCTTGTCATCCCTCAGAACCACTAGCAGGTTCCTCCCCCTTCTCCTGCTGCCAGGCAATCCCCACCTCCCCACCCCCACTGGGTTTGCCCAAATCCACTTCCTCCTTCAAGGTCAGACCAAATGCCAGCTCCTTGAAGGGACCTTTTCAGATCCTCCTGCCCCCTGCTCTGCTTTTCATATGTCATCACGGAATTTAGGGTTTTTATAGGTTTAACCCACTGAAAGCCCTCTGAGGATAAGTACCATGCTGACTCTTCCGTCTCCTCTTCCACTAGCCCCACTATCTACCTTCAGAGCCTTGAGCCCATTGCTCCACACACTGCAATGCCTCTTTCTTCTACTGACCTAGCATCCTGTCATCATTCAGATCTTTCTATCTTGCAACAAGCATGGAGGTAAGACGTCTCTATGACCATGACTTGTAAATCCGTGTATATCTATGTGGCATACATTTTACATATGCTTTCTTGTAGGCTCAGCACAGTAGGTGCTAAATTCATGCCTGCTGTCTCCTGACACCCCCTGGAAACCCTTGGTCAGAAGTGTAGGGGTGGGTACTACACATAGAAGCTTCTGGTTGCAAGGTCAACAACTTTGAAAATCAATGGTCTTTTCAAAAAGTTGGAACATGTTTTGGAAATTAAAAAAAAAAAAAATCCAGGTCTGAAATCTATAAAAAGGGGCCAAGCACAGTTACAACTGGATACACTTAGTGAGGATGAAGAAACCCAGAACAGAAGGTACTTTGAAGTGTCAGGTCCCACGAACTTGTGATCACATGCAGGCCCCAAGAAAGCCACTGTGGAGCCCGGGCCTTTGATGACACCACAGAAAGTGTGCCCTCCTAATAACTGGAGGAGGGCTGTTTGTTCTAGTTCCTGCTGATCACTTCAGGTACAATTATGGGGGAGCTGTGACACTAATTGATGGTTTGGACTTTAAAAAATTTCATTGTAAATAATGTAAGATTTTCGCACCCAACCTGCCATGACCTCTCACCCACTCCTCACTTCTCCCCTCTTCTGTCACACATTGTCTCGCTGACCACCCCTCCCAGACGCCTCATCTCAGGCATCCAACAAGTAAACAAAGGCAGACTGCCTGTACCAAACCTGCCGACCTGTGTACACAAGTCTAATGGGACAAATCTTGATGAATACTACCTTTTGCACTTTCTAGCTTTTCTTTCCAATGCTTCGTGATTCCTGGCTGGCAGACTGGGGCAAGGCCAGCACTCTGAGGGCCAGCCTAGTGCCACTGAGCATGCTGATCATGCTGGCCAGCCAGGGCACAAAGAGCTTGTGCCTGGACCCAAAGGAGTACACTGCTTCCTTCACAGAGAAGGCCTCCTAACACAAAAGTCAGTTGGGTCAAGTGCTGAACACAGTAGTGGGGGTGGCAGGGTCCCTTATTTACATTGTGTGAATAGGTAACAAACAGGCATTTGACCAGCAACCTTGCCAGAGGCTACTCTGAGGGCCAGAGGCTATCCCTTCCTTCCTGGGTTTAACAGCATCTCCAAAGGAGAGCATGGCGATTGTTCCCATCTTCCCTAGAGAAGGGCTAATGCCTCACTGAGACAGCTGGGCACCTGTAACAGTCAGACCTCAGGGGTATGCAGAGCAGCTGAAGACTCCAAGTTTCTCCTCCTCTCTTGTCCGCGCATAGGACCAGCCCCTGCCCATAGCTGTACCCCACGTGCTGCTCCTCCCACTATAGTAGGCTATTCCCCCAAGGCCAAGGATGCCCCCCCACGCACCTACTTTGGACTTTAGTTCTGAACAGCTCCTCCCTGCTTTTCCAGAATTATCAGGACTTACCACAGAATCATTCCCATTGGCCTACACACTATCCTCCAGTTGGCCCATCCTGGTCCACTGTGGTACACGAAATCAAGAGAGGCTTCTCATTTGGGGTCCTGGAACATTTTTTACAATCTTTTCAACTCTCTTCAGAAGATCCCTCACACTCACAAATTGTGCCCCAGTCCTAGAGGACTCCTGTACTGAAGGTACATACCCCTAATCCAGGTATGATGCAGGGGGCTGGAGTCATGGGCTCAGACAAGGTGGCTGTGCCACTGGGCCAACAGAGGCAGAAAATGCCAGGCTCTCTTTCTCCCCACATCTGATTCTCTGTTTAGTAGCTTCCTGTGTAATCAAATCACTGTCGAATGAGCACGACTCAGTCCCCTGCCCCTTTCCCACCAAAGCCACCAGAGTGCCTGGGTAACCAGAAGACGAGACAAAGGCTTCTCACAGAGCACCCATCCCTATGCCCTCTCCTCTTGGCCAAAAATGATAGGTTCTCCTGCTACTGAATGCCCAGGCTAGGGCCCTCAAGCGGAATCAGCAGTCCCTAGCATTCAGCCAGAGTCAGCTTTTATTTTTCTGTCCTACTGGCTTGGAAACACCAAGCAAGTCTGCTACACACAATAATCTTCATTTTTCAGAAATATGTCTGACTTAGAAATTTTAAATCATAAGGCAGACTCATGTGGCCATTAGGTCCAGGAACTTACAAGATTTCCAAGAACTCTGATCATCTGAGTGTCCATGTCACTCCTGACAGTGGGCTCCTGGGAGCAGAGCTGGAACCCCTGCCAGTCTATAGCACACAGGTATGGCACATGCGTTGGGGGTGACGTGTGCAGAACAGAAGCCAGAGAAGCAGCCCAAGTCTGGGTTCTTTTGCTTCCTGGAGTCTCTTTCATCTGCAGACCTGAAGGAGCCCACACAAATCACCCACTTTTGTGATTTACCATGGCAGCCATATCACTCAGAAATTTCTGCCCGGGACTGTTTGGGTAGTGCTGGACCCAAGAGATGACCCACGGAACCAGATTTCAGGAGACACCATAACTGACTGCTTTCTAACTAGCACAAGACTTTCCGGAGGTCAAGTGGGGGCTAATAGAAAAGCATTCGCGTTTGGCCCCTCTACTCTGACCAAATGTCCTGTGACAGAAAATATGCTACGTACCATCTCATGCCAGGAGGCTGCACCTACAGGCTCATCCATTTACACCTTTCTTCACCCCACCCATCCTTACTGAGTGGTCAGCGTGGAGCAGGCATTGTGTGGGACACATGAGACCCAGTCTGTGACCTCAAGCAGCCACTCAGCCGTTAACAGGGAGATCCAGAGAAGTACTGATCAGGACATCACCCACAAGCCTCCGGTGGACACGCAGGGGAAGGGAAGAGCAGACTTTGGCTGAGCTGGTGGGGAAGAGGTCACAGAGGATCCCGCATTTTAGATGGGCCTCAGGCAACAGCAAGGCAAAAAAAGGGCTTCCAGATACAGAAGCACGTGCCATGGAAAGGTTTGGCTTGTTAACAGCTGGGGGTGGGGAGCGTAGAAGGAATTAGCGGGGAAGCAACTAAGAAACAAGGCAGAAGTTCAAATAGGCCAACGTTTGGTAGAGGACTTTGAACATGAGACTAAGAAAATTATCTTTTTTGTTGTTGTTGTTGTTGTTTTCTCATTTTTGTTTTTTTCCCCTCAGGCAACATGTGGCTATACCAGGTTTTGTTGTGTTAGATGAGCAGAGAGGGTCTGAGTCGGGGAAGGGGAGAGGGGAGATTCAGCAGTCCAGGGAAAGGAAGGGCAGGAGAGGTCTGCATGACAGGGACGGCTGGCGAAGCTCTGGGCCTACAGACATTTACCAGGGGAGAAGGGGACCAGGAGAGCACCCCGAGAAACTGTGACATTGAAGGCAAGGGCTGAGCCCACAAGGTCTGGAGCAACGTTCTAGCTAAGGAGAAAAATATTTGGTCTCAAGTATTATTTGGCATTAAAATGAGTCACTTAAAATAGATGTGGTCACTGACAAACTGTAAAGACTATCAAATGTTCTTTCTAGGAAATGGAGGGTGTCCTCCAAAAAGATTGTTAATACTCTGTCAAGAGCCCATATTCCTACCAGGGGCCCTGGGACAGGGAATGCCATCCCAGGAGGCTGGTGGCACCAATGCCAGCATCCACTGTGCAGCAACTCTGCACTGGAGAAGCAGAAGGGTGCCAAAATATTCTGCTCTTCCTCCAAGCCCTACTACCCTTGACTTTTCCTAAGCCCAGGCGGTCAGGAGTATAAATTAGGCATTTTTGAGGTTAGAACCAAGATCAAAATGCAGACCTGGGAACAAAGTGTGGCTATTTGGGGAAAAGCCCACAGCCAAGGCAGCTAACCTGGCCTCAGGTACATACTGGACAAAGACAGACAAAGAGGAAGAGGGAGTCTTAGCAAACTGGGAGTGCTCTTTATTCCTGCAAGAGCCAGTACTTTTGAGAAGGCCCTTCTTCTTCAGTTTCCCTCCTTGGAGCAAGAGAATTCATCGGAGAAGTCCGGTGGCTTCCCCTGGGAGTACCACAGGGAAAGGCCAGCAAAGTGGGCTTATCTTACTTCAATTAAGACCTCTCTTTTAAAAGCCTAGGATGGCACAGTCACAATCCAGAATGTACAAGGTCAATGTCAGATGGTGGGTTTTCCCTTGGGAAGCAGAGAGAATTCACTCAATGGCCTCCTCGCTCTCTTACCTAGAAGCAATGCTCAGAACAGCTCTTCCCACGCAGGGGCTGGCCAGCTCCCCAACTCTGGGTTTCCTGCCTGTGCCTCTCCACCTCAGCCCTCCCTGCTTATGGAGGCGGGATGACCTGACCTGCCGAGTCCGCCAACGACTTCTCCCTCAAGGTGTGTACTCTTGGGAGGTTCCATGTCTCTGGCAGGTCCTTGAATATAGAAGTCCCCATGGTGAGGTTTCCTGACTTCTTTTAGCCCATCCTCCTCACAATGCCTTCTTCTCCATCAGGAAGAATTTTCTCCAACTTGCTTTCTGTATCTGAATCCCAGAATAGCTGCAACCCATCTCTCCTGACAGATGCTGGTGAGCCCCTCACTGTGGATAACACTGTCCCAAGGGGCCCTAAACAGACTCCTCACAGAGCCAAAGGCTTTCCTGAGATGAGACACATGGGCTAGGATTTCCATGCAGCCATCTCCTGGAAGAGTCTCTCCTTGGCACCCTCTACAACCTTGCTCCTCAGTCTGACTGCTGATGAGAGAGGAGGGGGTCTCACCAGCTTCTTGGTGAAAACCTACTCCCCTGGGCTTGCTTCGTCAACCCAGAAGAGAAAAACAAGGACAAGGCGGGAAGCATTTTAAGAAGGGCTTGGTTTCTTGGTGAACGGATTCTCTCCCCCTCCTCAACATAAAACCTGCCTATCCCGGCTTTGGTGAATGCAGAGACCATCCTGCTCATGCACAGAGATGCTCCTACTGCTGTTTGCTGTTTCATGTTATGGAACTATCTTGCTGGGCAAAACAACAACGCAGCACAATTTCTAGCGGAAACCACTCATTTTAAAACTCTGATTAATCAGTACTGATTAAAAATTAGCTACTCATTTCCCTCCTGATATCACCAGTCTGATCACATGCCACCAAACCCTCCTCCCTGTCTGATAGCAGCGGTTTACTGGGCAGAAAGGCACATGAGCCCTTGGGTGCACTGGCCTGCTAGCAGGTGCACATTCGCACACGGACACATACGCACTCTCACGCACACATGCCATGGGCAAGTGTGTCTTCTCTTCAGCCCAGAGCAAGCTCTGAAACATTTCGGAGCTTAACCACCAGGCAAGGGAAGACACAGCAAGGGGATCTGGAAACGTTCCATAGGTGGGTTCCGTGTTGTCTCTCTCAAGTCTTTTTGATGTTCTTACTGGACAACCTTTTTCATCAATCCAGACAAAGATAGTTCAGAGAAGTAAAGGTGACAGGGAAGCAAACCAAAAATCTCAAAGGAAATTAAGATGGATTTGGAAAAGGAGGAGATGTTTATGTATGTAGATATGGACAAGTCACAGTAAGTTAACATCTGGCCATGCATAAGTTGCCAAATTTGACCCCACTGCAATCACCCCAAGTGATCACTTACAAGTGTCCTTTCTTTTTGGTCCACAAAGATCTGATAGAGATTGCATAAAAATTAATTCAAATTAAAGAAAGGAACAGCTTCGGATTAGAATTCTAAGGAAATTCAGAGTATGCGAAACCATCCTCTCATAATCCGACTCTCAGTAAAACCAGCGTTTTAGGCCCCAAATGCCTTATAGACGAACCAACAACCGGGTCCCCAGATTCTGTCACTTACACAAACTGAGAGTTTGGGAGCTTTGCTAGCAAAGAAGCCAAAGGTCCAATGTCCCCCAGCTCAGCCCAGATCTGCTGCTCCGTCTACAGTTTTAGAACGAGGGGACATCGGGACTTGATGATGATGGTGGTGGCGGTCAGAGTAACAGTACGGACGTGTCCGCAGCATGTCACTGCGTGGTGGCACTCTTCTAAGCATGGCACAGATAGTGATTCCTCACCCCTCCCACCCGCCTTGTGAAACAGGGCTGGCAGTGTCCTCACTTTACGGGGGAGGAAAACGCAGCACAGAGCCATGAAGGAACCCACTCGCATCAGCAAGTGGGGAGTATGGGTTTGGATCCAGAGCTGGATGCACTCTCCGGCACCGTTCTGCCAGCCCTGGGGCAGGATCTGCTCCCTCCCGAAAGCGACACGATATGCTGACTAGTCCAACAGTGTTTAACAATTTCATGTCTTGTTTTGTCTTAAACTCAAGTGACATTTCTCTAAGTCAAATAAACTCTCCAACCGGTAGAACTTTCCAACCGTTCTTGGTAAGAACTCTCCAACCGGTAGAACTTTCCATAAAAGGTGAAAAAGAAGCTGTAGACCAAGGACAAATAAAACCAAGGTCTTTCTCCTGGAAACCTAAGAGTCAAATCGAGGCTGAATTCTTTCTGACGGGTTCTGTTAAAGCAGTTTCTCTAGTGCTCGAGCAACGAGGCCAGTTTCCCTGAGACAGCATGATGAGCTCTTCTAGAGACAGAAAACCAGGCTTCAAGCCCATCTCCATTCTACAAATCCCAATTCTGCCCCCCGCTTCTTTTTCTCAGAATTCTTTTCATGAGGTTTTACTCTGTAGTTTTGTTTTCCCATATGTACTCAGATGCTCTAATCAGATTTGAACATTCTCAGGTGATAACCTAGTTATTGGCCAGAACAGTTCAACGTCCCTCAGTAACACAAGACGCACAGGAAGCCTGTGCTTCTCTGGGGTGATTCGGCAACAGCCTTTGAGAAGTGGGTTCAGAGACTCACCTTAGGTTTAAACGCGATGACTTTCAAGACCATCTCGACGGTGAACACCCCTGTGAAGACCATGTTCAGGATGTCCATGGCGTCGTTGAACATCTTGGACTGCTCGTAGTGCTGTGGGTGAAGGCAGAGGCATGGTTCTCAGGGGCCTGGCCCAGCCAGCCTCACGAAAGGAGGCTCCCCAGCCCCCTGCTGCCTGCAGGCATCCACCCTCTGCTTGGACATGGAGGCAACCTCCACTGGTTCCAACGGCACATGGTCAACTCACCACAAAGCACAGGGGAGCCTTGACGAATGAGGATGATTGGAAGATGAAGGGGAAAGACATCCATTTCCTCTGCTCAGGATGAAGGGATTCCCACCCTTCCTCCCAGCAGGGGTTCTGTTCAGGGACTTGACCCACGCATAAGGCAGAACCCACCCAAATGCCTTTGACTAAAGACAGGATTTGGTTGGGGATAAATCTGATGCCATTTAGGTCCACTTTGTTCAACAGAAGGCAGTAACATCTTGACCTCATATTTTTTCCTGCTCATTCATAAACACTTGATTTGAAAAACGGGCCAGAGAATGTATCTCTGGTGGCTTTTAGATCCATTTTCCAGACAGCACTGGGAGCTGGTTTGATTTACTTAAGTTCTTAAAGTCAGTGCAGGAAGTGGATCTGGACCTTGGCCTTTGCTTCTGTCCTAGGGCAGTATCAACTTCACAGCATAACTGCTGGAAATACTCACTGTTAATATCAAATTGGCCAACTGAAAGGAGTTACATCCCTCGGCCCCAGGGTGCCGAGAGGTAGCTATAATACAGGCTAAACTCGACTCCACGAGCTGGAAGATTGTCCACCACTATTCTAACCATTCTAAGAGCTCCCTGCAGACAGGGACATGGCTTATGTTTTGTTTTTCAACACTGGGTGTTCACTCTGGGTTGGACCCAGGGCCAAGTGCCTGGCCAAGGGGTGAGTCATCCAGCGCAAACCTGGCCTCAGACTAGGTATGAGAGATTTCCCATTTTGTCAGGGAAGAAAGCAAGGCTCAGGGGACTTAAACTGCCTTGCCGAGATAGCCCAGCTGGTAAGGAGTAAAGGCAGGATTGCCACGCCTTTCTGCCCTACTCCACACAGACCCAGCTTTAGTCCTTAAACGCTCCCCGGCTTCAGGGGCCCACAGGAAGTGCTGATAGAATTGAATGCCAGACTCGGGCTCCATGGGAATGTCATCTATGGTGGTGCGGTACAGACAGTCTCTTAAAACAAAAGAGCCATCTTAAGTGCCTACCGTGAGAACCGTTAGCCAGAAGGGGGCTCTGGCCAGACTACAGCCCAGACTCATCAGAAAATCAAACCCACTCTCATGTGAGGGGGCGGCACTCGGCCCTCAGAACTGGGGGCAGGGGGCTGCGCAGAAGGCCCAGACGTGACCCCCGCGGCTGTCCCCATTTTTACCTGCATGGCCAAGCAGAGTGTGTTGAGCATGATGAGGACAAACATCATGTATTCGAAAGGCGAGGAGTTCACCACGTACCAGAACTTGTACTGGTAGGGGTTTTTGGGGATGTATCTCCGCAAGGGACGTGCCTTCAAGGCGTATTCGACACACTGACGCTGCAACGGGCAGAAAAGAGCAAGGAGGGGTCCTGAGCACATCCACGGGAGGAGGACGCCGGTCTCGGCTGCTCGGCGAGGGCAGACGCACTCCCATCGCGAGGGACTGTGGACCGGGGAGAACCCTGACAGCACCCCCCGCGGACACCACCCTGCGTCACTGGCCGCAGGACCCTAGCTCGGCCACCTCCTCAGTTCCTCACAGCAACCTGGGGGGTGGGTAAGAGGAGCACCCGGTGTGCCTCCATTTTCCTTATTAAAACAGGCGTCCAGACTGGGAAGTGCCTTGCCTGAGGCCCTGCAGGCAGAAGCAGAGGAGTGAGACCTGACTCCGGCCTCTTCCCTGCCTTTCCTCTACACCGGCGTTGTATTGTGCCTGCAGTTCTGCCCAGGGCCACCTCGAGGAAAGGAAGCCAGCGAACGAGAGGCACAAAAACCCCTCCAGAGCCCAAGGGGCTGGGCTCACTCCCCAAGACTCGATCCACAAGACACACGTCTTGGGAGCCAGACTGTAATAACCACACGTGTCTAATGGTGAACCAGCTGTGTGTCTCCCTGGGACCTTCTGGGACTCAGGAGCTTGTGGTAGCCATGATGGCCAGAGCACTGTCCTTCCCACTCACTCTGGGGCTGAGGCTGTTCCGCCCTTTGCAGGCCGGGGGGAGCCTCCAGCCCCTTCGGCTCAGCCACTGGCCCCGCTTGCTCCTAGACCCAGACCTACTCCCAGTCGCCTGCTTTGACCCTGGCTTCTGTCTTGAGACAGCCTCCCTCTGTCCAGGATCTAGCCCTGCTGTGACCTCACCTACGGAGTCCAGGAACCCCCAGTTCGAACCTGTTCTGGACCTCAAGAGGTCCAGCTCTGGCTCTGCTCTCTGGCTGGCCTGGGTCTTGTCCTGAGATTCTTCCAGGGGCTGGGAGGTAGGGGGAGGGGGCTGATGAAGAGCCGAGCCAGGCTTCCCGCCGACCATCACTGATGGGATCGGAAGGGGTGCCCTGACAAATCCAAGCAACACCTTCTTATGAACCCAGCTGGCCCTGTCCTCACGGCCCCAGTGGGCACAGCTGTAGCCCAAGACACATGGCCGCTTCCCCACAGGAAGCCTGGGCTGGCAAATGATCCCCACTCCTCATGTCATCATCAAACAGAGGAAACAGAGGTCCTACCGAACCAGGGCCTGGGGGAGGTCCCAGAGAAGACTCTCCATCTTTTAGGGCTGGAAGGGACCTCTAACAGTAACTCTGGGGTGTCCTCAATCTAGAGAGAGGGAAGCAAGCCCAGAGACGAGCAGTTCTCCTGACTCCCCTCAAATCTTCATGCAATCAGAGCCAAAGGCCCTGCTGCTGTTTAGACTGGTTCGAACAAGACAGCAGATAACGAGACTGACCCCAGTACGGTCTTGGGCCCAGGTTTAATGTTAGTAACTTTCCCTGCAGTGGGATAGGTTATTTCTTCCTGAGTCAATGGTTCTCAAGCAGGGGGCATTGGGCAATGTCTGGAGAGGTCCTTCAGTTGTCACAAAACCTGGGGTGGTGGGTTGTTACTGAAATCGAGGGGGCAGAGGGCAAGGGATTCTACTAAATATCCTATAAAACCACAACAGAGAACTATCTGGCCTAAAATGTCAGTAGTGCTGAGGTTGAGGAGGTCAGACACGATCCCCTGGAGGACTGTGGGAGGGGCAGTAGGTACTTCCTGATTCTGAGCTATCACTAACGGGATACACCCGCAGAAGGTGGCCTAAGCGTTCTTTGATTTCTCATCTGCAGGGTCGGGTAGATTTTCACAATGACAGGGTCTCATCTGTATCTGGAAAGCTGACTCTTCCCAGCAAGGACTCAAATCGGCTGAGAAGGTGCTGCGAACAGGATCTGAGCCTCAGGACAGAGAGCGGGCGCACGCCCTTCTCCGGGCATGGAGGAAGCTGGCCAAAGACAAGCCGCTTCTCTCTTGCTCAAGGGACAGAAGCCCAAACAGTGTGTGACTTTAACCTGATTTTTGTCCAGCTCACAGTTCTTATACTCTTTCTCTCCCTGCTCCTGAAATGTGACGATGACGAAGCCCACAAAGATGTTCATCATGAAGAAAGCCACGATGATGATGTAGATGATGAAGAAGATGGAGATCTCCACGCGGTAGTTGTAGACGGGGCCGACATTCTCTCCGTTCGAGTCGATGGCTTTGTACAGCAACCTGGAGAACAGAAGGACCCGCTGAGCCCTGCCCCGCACTCAGCCCAAACGGCCGAACCGTGTGCCTCTTCTGACCCCCTCCGTGGGCCTTGCCTGTCCAACCCCTCCCCAGGAGCCCACCCCAGCCCCCGGATGCACACAGGTCTCCGAGGCACCCTCCTCGGCTGGCATTAGGCCCAGCTGGCCAGGCACCCAGAGGAGGGAACACCTGAGATACACTTGGTGATTGATGTTCTGAGGGCTGAAAAATACAAGATTTCATGGCAATTCAAACTTTTTAAAACTTTTTTTAAACTTTTTTTTTTTTTTTAAGATTTTATTTATTTATTTGACAGAGAGAAATCCCAAGTAGATAGAGGCAGGCAGAGAGAGAGAGAGAGGGAAGCAGGCTCCCCGCTGAGCAGAGAGCCCGATGCGGGACTCGATCCCAGGACCCTGAGATCACGACCCAAGCCGAAGGCAGCCGCTCAACCCACTGAGCCACCCAGGCGCCCTTTCATGGCGATTCAATAGTGCTCCTTTCTCCTGGCAGGACAGAGGAGGGACAGCATGTCTAAGACCTTAGTGGAACTGAAAACTGTATGTATGTCAACGAAGAGAATAAGCAGCAACCTGGGATTTCCAAAGAACTAAGAGAGGAACCCCAAACTGAAATAGACCCAGAAATTAAATATATACCAAGCAGAACTCTCAATAGGGTGGGGGGGGGATACTGAAACACCCCAAGTTAAATTCACCCCCACATGGATGTAGACTCAGCCCTGCCCAGCCACGCACCCTGAGGCACCCTGTGCCAGCCACCTTCCCATCCATCTGGAAAGGCAGATACTACAGTTGTCCCTGTCATATGGAAGCTCAGAGAGCGATCTAAGTGACCAAAGTCACACACCTCAGGGGCAGAGTCAGGAGACGAGCCCAGCCGCTTTGAGTGCCAAGGCCCAGGTCCATGGTCTCCCCTCGGCTTCCACCCTGATTAACTAAGGCACACTGCTGAAAACCCGACTGCAGCCAGTGCCTCCGTCAGCAGGAAGGGGGTCCCTCCTGCATCTCTGCTCCCAGACCCATTAATTCCCTCATGAACAAACTCCACCCAACTGTCCTTGCATTGCACAGGATTCTCCTGTCAGTAACTCCAACTCTCCCATGCATCAGAGAGTTCCACCAGCCCCGAGAACCAGCCCGTCCATCTTCCGCCATTCCTCATGCAACCTGGCATCCGGACTCCGTGTACATAAGTACATTCAGGTGGCGGGGGCCGGAGCGGACATGGGCATCAGAGCAGGGAAACAAAGGCGCAAGAGACTTTCTTTTCATATTCTAGCTTTTCCCTTCTCGCTGGGTTTTTTTTTGTTTGTTTTTTCTTTTATGCTTTACTCATCAAAATCCTAGCCATTCTTCAGAACCCTATTCTGCTCATCTCTGATTCAACAGATCCTCCTGCCTGGTCTAACTGCTTGAGACTCTGACTAGGTTTGGACCTTGAAGGCAGGAGCATGTCCGGACAACTGCTTCTTCCACGGTGCCTGACACAGCACAGTGCACGGGGCCGGTACCAAACACACCTCTTAATGAATGAGCGGGAGGGTCAGAAACAGCATGTTGGCAGCCATCCGTGGCTGGCACACGTTAGAACTCGAAATGAAGGATGGAATGGATGGAATGGATGGATGGATGGATGGATGGATGGATGGACGGACGGCTTGGGACACTCTCAGGAGGTTCTCTATACTCACGCAGGCCAGCCCTCGAATGTGGAGACCGTGAACAGCGCCATCATAGCAGAAAGGACGTTGTCGAAGTTGAAATCACTATTTTGCCAGATCCTCTCACGGACCACAGGGTTATCAACATCCCCATCCTTGTAGAGGATGAAAAGCCCCCTAGAGAGGAAAAGAAGTGTGGGTCATCCTGGCTTGACATAGTATCAGTCACAGCTGCCCCCAGCCCACATCCCAGCCCCACAGCTGAACGTCATGTGACTTTGTCTTCCTCCTGCTGTGCATTTCTTCTACTCTAAGGTTCCAGTAATCACTGAGTACCTACTAGTTTAATGAGCACCCCCAGAAAAATGAGGCAGCCAGCCGGCATATGCCTGATAACACACAAAAACTACCAAACGATAAACACCTCTCATATGCAAGGGCTCTGAGCGTACACTGAATGATCAGAAGCTCCAGGATGGAACATTCTGGAAGCTCTGGGAAACCAGCCCAGGTATCCTCTTAACTGCATTTTGGTTGTCCTCAAATTCCTTCACTTTGTACTAACAATAGTCCCAGTTTTCTTTCTAAAATAATTCTATGGTTTCTGATACACAAGATCTGTCCTTGAGTTTCATTTCTGGAAAGAGACCCATGTCTTTATGTCACCGATGGGGAAGCAGAGACTCAGCGAGACAAGAGAAGAGGTCTTCTGCCTGCTGCCATGCCACTCAGTGGCAAGAGTATTCCCCCCGCCCCCGCCTGTGTAGATGGTGGCCCTGGGGGTGCACAACCAGTCATGTGCAGCCGGCACACTCCGACTGCACCTTCTAGTGGACGGAAACCCCAAACACACGCAAGAAGTATGAGCAGCCTTGC
Organism: Mustela nivalis; assembly: GCF_964662115.1. Classification (NCBI taxonomy): domain Eukaryota; kingdom Metazoa; phylum Chordata; class Mammalia; order Carnivora; family Mustelidae; genus Mustela; species Mustela nivalis. Next base: position 193,767,979 of record NC_139020.1, read on the forward strand.
TCCCAGCAAGTGCACCCAGACCTCAGGGGTGCCATCCCCACAGGATGGGGAAACGTGGACTACCCCAGGGTCTTACAGCTCTGGGCAGTGGTTTTGTGTCTGTCTTCATGTTCTTCTGGACATCCTGGGAGAAAAGACACAGGTGTTTCCCACCTAGTCCCTCCTGTGTCCACTCTTGTGAAGAAAGACATGCCCAAGATGTGGGAGCCGGGAGCGAGGGGTGCAAGGGAGCCGGGGGAACCTGTCAGAAGAGGCGAGCCAGCTCCTGAACGCCAGGGAGTTGACCTTCGAGTTCTGGTTTGGGGAGGAATGGCCCATACAACTGGAGGGAGGGGCTCTCTGGGGGAACTTGTTACTTGTTATTTTAGGTTTGGTGTGCACCCCCCATTTAGAGACTCCATGGCAAACATCAAAAGCCATTTATCCACCCTTTTGGGGTTTGGGGTTTGAAGGTTTGGAAATAGACGGAGGTCACACTTGTACCACAGTGTGATTGTGCGAAATGCCACTGAATTGGACTGTTTAAAATGATTACTTTTATGATATGTGAAGGTCACCTTAATAACCACCTCCTGCCACACCCAACTCTCCAGCCCTGGGCTGAGCACACAAGCCTCTCTTGCAGTCCATGATGAAAATTTCTGAAATGTTAGCACAAAAGGATCCTTGAAACTTTCTGTTCTTCCTCATTGCCCACTCTGGCGTTCAGGACACCCACCTGCACTCTTCGGGGTTACTTTTGGCTTCATCTGTACAGCGATAGAACTTCCCCTGCATATACAAGAGACAGGCAGTGAGACGCAGGCTCCCCGCCGAGCAATCAGCTGAGCTTCCTGCCAGATGGCATGTACGTTCCCCTTACCTTGAACAACTGGACCCCGATGCAGGCGAACATGAACTGGAGGAGGGTGGTGACGATCATGATGTTGCCGATGGTCCGGATGGCCACGAAGACACACTGGACCACATGCTGGGGAGAGAGGGAGCCGGGGGAAGGCGGAGAAGGGTTACCCGCTCTGTGCTTTCAGCCTCGGGCTAATCTCACACTAGCCAAGATTTTCCAGGTTCGTGTGCATTTTTGTATGATTTTTTTTTTTTCAGGTCGGTATCTGTGAGGAGTTACCCCTGAGGCATCGTGGCCACCCAGGAGAAGAACCCCTGAGACCAGCCCCCTCCCTGGTCTTCTCCAAAGGGGTTCAGTCTGGGGGTGCCTGGGTGGCTCCGTCGTTAAGCGTCTGCCTTCGGCTCAGGTCATGATCCCAGGATCCTGGGATCGAGCTCCGCATCGGGCTCCCTGCTCAGCGAGAAGCCTGCTTCTCCCTCTCCCATTCCCCTTGCTTGTGTTCCCTCTCTACCCAATAAGTAAAATATTTAAAAAAAATAAACAAAGTGATTTAGTCTGAAGAAACGGTAACAGGCACACAGGTCCACAAGGACCCAAGCCCCCCATAAACAGACTCCAGAAAATGCAAAACCTCAGACCTTTTTTACGACCTACATGAGAATAGATTCAAAGACCAAAGTAAACCCAAGAAAACATTACTAACAATTTTTAAAAGTGATAAACAGCAATCATATTAAGGAAAATAAAGATAAAGTCATTTGTAAAATACTTTCAGCATTTGCCGGAGGCAGTGTTGCTGGTCAGAGATGTCCTTTCTAGACGTACAACCAGGTAAAAACCCATCAAGCTTCAGTCCAGCTCTGGCCCCAACCAAAGTAGCCCAGCCCAGAGGGCAGAAACCCAGACCTTAAGTCCTTTTGCTCTGTTGATCGCCCTGAGTGGCCGCAGGACCCTTAAAACCCTCAGAATCTTCACAACGGAGATGGCGCTGGATCTGAAGAAAGAGCACAGAACAAAGGCCGTGTTTTACAGTCAGATGAGATGCTCTGAAGTTATTTCAGCTGGTTTTCACTTCAGGACCACTGCCCGTGTGGAGCTGAGCTCACCTCTCGCCGTGACATACACACTCACATGCATGCACAGGTCTTTCTCTGTCGTGTCCACACTCCAAAGCACTTCCTGAGCCAAGCCCAGGAACGCTCCCAGAGGCCCTGACTCAGGGACCCAGCTAATGCAGCAGAGGCACAAGTTAGGAAATCGCTTTGTTCTTTTCACTCCACGTAAACATGAGGTAGTACTTGGCTTTTAGGCTGCAATTTTGGTTGGTGGGGTTTGCTTTCTAAGTTGGGAGACCTGCTCCGTGTGGGGCTTCTCCAGCCTCTGAGGAGTTCACTGTCGGGATGCAGTCATCACCTGCTTGGGGAACGGACAATGGAGGGAATGTGGGACGTGCTGCTAGGAAGGTACATCCTGGGGGAGCCTGGGAGGTGGCACCCTGGGAGGAGGGGCAGGTTAGCTAGACTAAGGGGGAAGGGGCTCCAGGCAGAGGGAGCAGAGCTAGGAAGCCCCAGGCTGGAAAATGCAGATGACCGGGCCCTGCAGGTGGCCAGAACACGTGTTCAGGAGGCAGCAGCAAGGGCTGCAGGGGGAGAGGGCAGGCACACCTGGGAATTTAGGGATCTGCAAAGATGCTGTGAGAATGTCCCCTCCACCTGCAACTCCTGGCTCTTTCCCTCTGGGCAGCAGTGGGAGGTGAGGACTAACACTTCTGAGGGGGATGTAGCCTCCCCATGGAGGTTGTATGAGAACACATGTTCTCATATAGGGTACTGAGGCCAGCACCTGGCTACACCTGGAGCCTCTGCCCAGGACCCCTCAGGTAGAGCAGGCAGGCAGCCTGCCACTGGGCCATCCCTAGGGCCCTAACTTATAGCCTCTGCCCCCTCCTAGCTGAAAATTGTAGAAGCCAAGAGGAAGGGGTCTTGGAGATCGAGGGAAACCTTCAGGAGCCAAGCTAAAAGGGTCCCCAGAGGCCCCCTCCCCATCCTGAGAATCTAGGACCCAAGAATTGAGGTCCTAGACGAACCCAAGCTAGAACCCGGCTTCCTTCTCTCCCAGTCAAGACTTCACTGTTGAAAGCCAGGATCACAGAGAGTAATAAGCCCCGCCTGGCAGGGGGCGTGGAGAGGAGAAACAGGAGAAAGGATGAACTGTCCCAACGCTTTCCAGCATGCACACAAGCTACCGTTTCCCGGATAACTGAAGGTAATTGTTAAAGTGATGCCTAGCCTTTATGAATCATGTTAAAATTCCTCACATTAACCATCCTGCTCCAGAGTCTTGTGCCCCCACTCATGCACCCACCCCAGACTACTTACTGGATCCCGAATGATACCAGGGACACCCCGACAACCAGCATATCCAGCAGATTGAAATAGTTCCTGCAGAAAGCCCCTTTGTGGAGGAAAGCTCCAAAAGTCGCCATCTATAAACAGAACCATGAGTGATTTATATATATATATATATATATATATATATATTTTTTTTTTTTTTTTTCCTCAGAAGAAAAGAAACCTGGGCTCTTTACAAAACCTTGAGGAAAAGAAAGTAGGACTTTGGTAACAACCATGCACTAGGAAGCCAGAAATGTCAACTAACAGGGCTGAGCAACAGAGTATTTGTTCAAAAATGGAAAAGGGGCAGCCGATTTCAGATGGGTTTCAAAAGAAGAGACCAGTCTGACTCCATGGCAGCAAAGACAAGCTGCGTGTGGGAGTCCAACATGGGCAGGTCCAAAGAGCCTCCCAGAAGGGTGTGTGTGGCCTCGCTCATTAGGATATCATCGCTGCCCAGATAACTCGGCTGCCCCACATCGTGCTGGCTCTGGCCCCTGAGACCCCAGGACAGCCTCTGTCACCCCAGCATGCCTTCCTAGTGGGGCTAGCAGAAGCACAGGAGCCCAGAGCCCCCAGACTCTCTGTTCAGAGACTTACACGGTTTTACCGAGAGGCCCCTGCCTGCTGCCAGCGGGTGGTCCTCAGTGAGACACCCAGTTTATAAGGCACCGCCAGGTCCAGTGACTCCAGCACATGCAAGGGGTGGCCCGGAAGCCAGCACAGGCCTCTTCCCTGGGCAGTCAGTCGCCCTGCCCTGGAGTCCCACGCCACATGCACCTAGAGCCCGCACTACGGGAGCTCCAGACAGGGGCCTACCCATAATGCAAAAGGACTTTAGTGAGGAAATTCCCAGAGTAAAAACAGCAAAAGTACACCAAGTTCACTGCGAATTGAAAGAAAGAAAGAAAGAAAGAAAGAAAGAAAGAAAGAAAGAAAGAAAGAAAGAAAGAAAGAAAGAGAGAAAGAAAGAAAAAAATGGCGGAGAAGGCTCAGGTGAGTCCAGGATAGAGGGCCAGAGTCAGGAAAAATATTACACTGAACCATATGAAATTGCCAGCACACCACTGTTCTTAAGCGACAAAAATGCCAATTTCATACGATTCAACAGAATCGTCACAGAGTCTCCCCAGCCTTCCCACGGCCGGCAGGAACTGCCGCTTCCGATGTGAGATGCTTCTTGGCGAGTCTGCGTTCTCTGAATCCTTCTGGGTTGAAGCTTGTTTTCCACCCTCTAACATGTCCTTAAAATGAAGATTAACTTGGAAGACTGAAGTCACGGAGGCAAATATCCAGAGATTTAAAAGCAGGAGTTGTTTTAAATTTCTTTTAAATAATTCTGTATCTCGTTTGCCCTCAAGCCCAAGAATAACCATATCCATCTAATCACACACACACACAAAAATGTGGGAAGTAAAATAAAACCTCAAAGAACCCTGCTAACAGACTGAGGGGAACATGTCCCCTATTCAGTTTTTTTACCAAAAAAAAAAAAAGAAAGAAAGAAAAGAAAAGAAAGGGCAGCTCGGAATCAAGTAGAGGCAGGGTGAGTGTCCTTGACCCACGAGACCTGGGTATGTATGTGTCTGGGTTCCTCACTGTGGTGATGCCATTAGAGTTACTAAACTGGCCAGGTTCTCACTGAGGAGAGAACTCTCAACCACAGTCTCTGGTTTAAAGGCAGAAAAGTGAATGTGAATTTTTAGGTTTTTTTTTTAAACAAAGGTTCAAACAGAGGTTGGTTGGTTTTTTGCTGTTGTTTTTATTAAACACCACTACCAAAATAAAGGAACTCTAAGTACCCCATTCCCTGGCAAAGTTCAGCGAGGTTTCATTTTATAAATGGTTTTGTAAAGAGCCCAAGTTCCACAGGAGTCTGACACAAAATACATTTTTTTTCCCCCACGATGCACACATAAAAACTCAAAATGGTTTAAAGACAATTGTGGTGAAAATCTCCCTGCTTATCTCCCTACTCCGAGACGACTGCTCTGACAGTTGTCATGGGTCACGTTGTCCTGGTACGGCAGTGACCCACACCGCTTAGCAAGTCGGGGGGGTTCTCGACTGTCTGTTGCGGGTCTCCAGACCTCGGGGGCCTTCACACTCAGTCCACAAACCACATGCGGCAATGGCAACTCTGAGCTCATGCATGGGCGGTACATTTAGGGTACCCCGTCCAAAGGGCGCTCCTTTTCTTTGCATAAATGTAAGCCCATCCATTAAAACAGATATAAAATGTCTTAACACAAAAAGACCCAGGTTATCTTGCAAATACCATTGCAAGAAAATAGTGTGTTACTATTTCAGGCCACTGAAAACAATTCAGTCCAAGAAACGAAGAGAGATACATTCCCTTCGTAGGATAAATGCTTCTCCTCTGACTCTGAGGTCAGGAAAGGCGGAAGAAGGTTCACACAGACTGATGTATCTGTCATCAGACGACAAGTTTCAGAGGATATATTTAAAAAGCAGCAAAATAATTTCCAGTCACTATGATGAAGCCAAAATAGGTCCTACATGCATTGAAAGGTTAAAAAGAAACAGCAAAAACAAGTTGAATGGTTACGGGGGAGCGGGTAAAATTCTTTAGTTTAAAAAAAAAAAAAAGTGTAGCTTGATCACAGAAGGCAAAAAATAAAAATAGTCAAAAGCACTTCACGCTTCTCTGCCGCGTGTCCCACAGGAGCGGGCCCCTGAGACACGTGGCCGTGGAACCTGTTACCTTCAGAACGATCTCAAAGGCAAAAGTGCCAGTGAAGACATAATCTGCGTAACCTAGCATCTGGAAGGTAAACAAAGAATTGCAACTATTATTGCTACGGCTGCTTTGGGGCAGGTGAAGATCAAGGAAAGAGCCATTACCTTTAACAGGATTTCAACGGTAAAGATGGCTGTAAACGCATAGTCAAAGTAACCCAGTATCTGCAAGGTACAACATGACGGGCATGAGACACAGGCATCCAGACAAGTGGGGACAGCCGCGCGCCCCCGGGGGCAGAACCCCCACATGCAGGCAGACCCCCGTCCCCCGTGACAGGTCCGCTGCTGGGGTGGTGGGGAGGACAGGGGCAGCCCCTCCTGGCCGGTTATGGGTCAGCTCTGAGACCAGAGAAGAGCATGAGGGGACACTCACCTCCTCTAACCACGCATGCAGACTCGCTCCCCTATCTCGGGTCATGGACAGACAGAGGCCCATTTCTAGAAGTGTTTTATTAACACAACCTTTGCTTGTCAGGGTATGGCCCTGGCCGACTGGCGACATCAGGTAACCTCGACTGTTATACGTGATGTTGGATTTTTCATTGCCTTTTTGGCCAAATAGAACAGGTTGTCATCTAGCTAAGCTTCGGGTTGGTAGGGAAATGTAAACAAAGGTGCGAGTGGCATCCAGGGGGGCCAGAAGCTTCCACGTGCCCCTTCCAATTCCAGCCCATGTCATCAGGGAGTCAACGCCCTTCCTTCCCTGGAGTGCAGGGCTGGGAAAGTCCTCAGTGAAGAGTTTGACTCTACAAGTAAACCCGTGCTTTTACGTCTCGAGTAACTTGGAAAGTACAACTCTTGGCCTCTGCTCTGTATCTAACACCGCCCTCTCCTGGCACTGGGTTTTTGCTTGGTTTTTACCCAGCTGGGCCCAAGCAAAGACAAGACTGACCTGGACTTTGAATTATCAGTCCAGCTTACAAGTCACATCAGAGTTCCTGAAAATGTCATCTACTCTCCAACTGAGTCCTGCTCAGGGAACCCTTCTGGGGTCCCTGGTTCTTCTCAGAGCCACAGAGGAGGGCAGGTGAGGGAGGATGAGGGGGGCAGTGGCCAGAGTCTGACTGCTCGACCGAGGCTACTCGGCAAAGGGAGCCCTTTGCCACAAAGATGGCAGCCAAGAGGCTGCCACTTGCAGAGGCCATCTTGGCTGCTGTCTTGGCTGCCATCTTGGCTGTTGCTCTTCTTCACAGCCGTGCCCTCCGGCTTCAAGAACACTGAAGAGATCAGAGCCAGAGGGACTGTGGAGAGACCCCCACCCCCCTCAACCCAGACCAACTTCCTTCAGGTAACAGAGGAGGATGCCGGGGAAGAGTCAGGCAGCAGCTGCTCAAGCGGCGCAGCCAGGAACCTCCATCCTCAAGGAGTGGGATCTGGGGAGTGCTAGCCGAGAGCCCCGGGGCCTGTGATGCGAGTCTGGGCTCCAACCCAGGGGAGTCCTTGATAGCTCCACCACGGTGAAGGCAGGGCCCCCCCTGCAAAGACCAACTGTCTCAGGGCATTATTCTCCACAGGGCATTCATTGCCCCAACTGTTTCTGTTTTGAGATGTCTACATTTTGCCGGACACCTTTTGTATATTTGTGTTTCTACCCAGGTGATGAAGGTGTTTCCAGCACACTGCAAGCCCCTGGCCCTTCCTCCATCCTAGGTCACAGCAGGACTGTTCATGTTAGAACTCCCCACATAGTCAAGGCAGATACTGTGGCCCCCACACCAGCAATCCAGCTTGGTGCCGGAGGCCAGAGCTCCTCTGTCCTTTCCTCATTCATCCCACTTCCGCTAATAACTCAGCAAATGTTAAAACAACAACAACAAAGGCACTGCATGAGTCCACTTACACGGGGGGGGGGGGGGTAATCTAAAGTAGCCAAACCCTTAGTTGGAAAGAAGGGAGATTGTCGGGGGCTGGGGGAAGGAGAAAAGGAGAAATGGGGCCACGTTCAATGGGTGTCAAGTTTCAGTCACGTAAGATGAGTAAGTTCTGGAGACCTGCTCTACAACCACCGCCTACTGTTAAGAATGCTGGCTCATACACTTAATTTATCAAGGGGGTAGATCTCCTTTTAAGCATTTTTACCACAGTAAACACTGTAGTAGTTTGCAAGCACTACATGTACCCATATGTGCATCTGTTTAAAAAGAATAACATTCTTGGAAAAAGGGCAGGGAAATAAACTCATGGGGAAGTAATTACAATAAAAAATGAGAACACGAGGTCCCATGGAAATGAACTCCTTGGCAGTCTATGTTCTAGACTAGCTCCTGACCTATACTCTGTCAATAATGGTATTTTTTTTTTTTTTCCCAAACAGCTTCTTCCCCTTGTGATTTATTTCCATGATAGACCTCAAGGACACTGAGGTCTTCGTGCCACTTGAACACTGAGCTAGAGACAGCCTCAGTGTCTCTAACACAAGCCCTGACCTGTGAGTGCAGATTTGGGATGGGTGCAGGGCCTTCCTCTCCGCATCAACACCAACATGTGCCCTAGGAGGGGAGTTCTTCTAAAATCTGCATATCAGAGTGCCCATGCGTTACCAGTCTGATAGACTCGGGTTGCTAGGCTGCACACCAACAGCCCTGGAAATGAAACGATACAACACAAGGCTTGATGGTCACAACCAAAATCCTGGGAGGCCGATCTGGGGATTTGTCTTAATTCTCAAATCTCTAAAAATCTGATGACCACAGAGAGGTACTAACCAGGCAAGGCAACAGTGCCCATGGCCTCATATGCCTGTGCGCCTCCCTCTCTTGGGTTTCCTGATAATGGCCTGAAACTGCACTAGAGGATCCAAGCCAGAGCAGGCAACAGACTACAGGTCTTCTGAAGCTTTGAAGCATTCTCAGTCTTTGGATGTTCTCAGTGCTGAACGAACTGAACTGTTAAGATGGGAGAGCTTAGGCAAGAACTATTTTAGATACAGTTTCTGAGCAGCCCAGAACAGAAAACTTAACTGGCGACTTGTTTTCTTTGTAAAACTGCCTCCTGGCCCCACAGAGCACGGTTCTTCCTCTCCACCTCACCATGGGGCTCCACACACTATCCGCCCCTAACTTACGTTTCCCCCAGTGATGAGACCAAGTGGTCCCGTGTGGGCTAGACGTCTTCCCACCAACCTTAAATACGAGCTTCTGGGCACACGACCTACCTGGTTCCATTTCTCCTTTCTCTCCTGTTGGATGTTTCCAACAGGGCAGAAATCTCAAGATAGACGTAGATGGGAATTTGGCCAGGGAGGGGGAAAGAGGGACCAAAATGCTGGCAGCAAGGGACCAAGAGAAGGAGAAGCAGGGCTCCCGAATGCACTGTGAGTCACTGCAGAGTATTTAAGAGGAAAGGCAGGGGACAGGATTCAAACCAGGCTTGTCCTGCTAAGACACAACCCCCCTGGCATGCATGACCCTTAACACCAGCTGCCTCTGGGTGAATGAGAGGCGGCTTCTAGCCTTCAGCCCTGCCTGAGTGACGGCCCCTGCCAGAGAAACCAGGGCTCGGCCCAGCCGATGACCCGCCCCCCTACCCCGGCGCATGGCTTACAGTGTTCCTGAAGGAGTGGCTGCGGATGGGGTCCTCGGCGGCAAGGGCGGCGCTGCTGAGCATGATGAAGACGAGGATGAGGTTGGTGAAGATGTGGTGGTTTATGAGTTTGTGGCAGCCCACGCGGATCCTGTAGGGAAAGCCGCTGCATGGACACAGCTCTAGGTGGGGCAGGTGCCTTCTGTGTGCTGGGACTACTTGCTGGGGACAGGTCAGGCAAAGGACAGCGGTCTGCTGTGCTGCCTGTGCCCCAGCCTGGCCAACTCCAGTCACCGGACTGTGAGCCCCTGGAAAGTCCCAGAAGGCAGACCCCAAGGGCCCACAGTGCTACGGCTCTGTGGGTGGGCTTCCTGGAGACATCAGTCATCAAGTCCTTAAAAGTGGGGATTATTGTCAGGCTGCAAATGGAGAAACTCGAGGCTTATGCCTTTGAAATTTCTTAAGGTGATGCAGCCAGTAGGGACAGAGGGAAATTTCCAAACCAGTTGGACGGTGACAGTTGCCCCTACCCATGGCTTCCTATCCCCTCCTTAGGAAGGAACCTGAGCCCAGAGCTCATGGCAGCAGCTCACAGGGAGAGCAAAGGCTGAAACTTTCAGCCTGAAAATAAACAAGTCATGGGGATGAGCAGTACGGCACGGGGACGCTCATCAGTAACATAGTAATGATGTCATCGTGGTGAGCACCGCGTAACGTATAGACTTGTCAAATCACTACGTCGTATGCCTGAAACGAACATGATACTGTATGTCAGCTATACTTCGGTTAAAAATAAAAATTAAAATCTTATACTGCAGCCTGGCTGTATGAAAAGGACTAGTAGATGGGCTTGGTAAAATCTCCTGTTTTGTGGAGCTTCTAAGTGCCTTGTTTTTAATTTGGTTTTTTGTTTTGTTTTGTTTTAAGATTTCATTTAGTTATTTGTCTGAGAGACAGAGGAAGAGAACACAAGCAAGGGGAGCAGCCGGCAGAGGGAGAGAGGGAAGCAGGCTCCCCACTGAGCAGAGAGCCCGATGCAGGACTCGATCCCAGGACCCCGGGATCATGACCTGAGCCGAAGGCAGATGCTTAACTGACGGAGCCACCCAGGTGCCCCTTTTGTTTTTGTTTTTAAACTTTGGACCTGACCCCCAAGCACACCTGAGAACATGGAGCAAAAGTCGAATCACGCACGAATTGTACAGGGATCTCACGTAACACGTGACAGCGTCTTCAGGGTCCTGCCGTCCCTGACATCCCATAGGCTAGTTAGTGCCAGACTACCCTTGACCTCAACTTTTCACTTTTGAATTTAAAGATGTTGTTTTGAGCCTGTAGAATACATGTATGTTTTCCCTTGAAAATATTTTCCTTTTTCACCTTCAAAACTGGACTCAACTTTATGAGAAACCTCCCTTTGGGAGCTGCTTCGTGCAGGAATATGCCCTGCGGCGGGGCAGGGGGCGGGGGGGGGGGCAGGGAGCTTGCAAACTGTTAGCAGTTGAGTCTGCAGAACACGTCCCAAGACAGTGAGTGCAGGAATGTTCACGGCTTTGGGGGGTGGAGGGTGGAAATCAATCCATTCCTTCAATATATGTAGATCCAGCGAGCTGTGGGTTTCAGTATATCAATCGAATACCTCTTTTTTTTTTTTTTTTTTTTGAAAAAGAAGACATCCAGGGGCACCTGGGTGGCTCAGTCAGTTAAGCATCTGTCTTTGGCTCAGGTCACAATCCTGGGATCCTGGGATCGAGCCCCATGCCAGGCTCCCTGCTCAGTGTCGAGTCTACTTCCCCCTTGGCCTCTCCCCTCTGCTCATGCTCTAAGTAAACAAAATATTTTTTTAAAAAAATAGACACCCAAACTCTCAACAGGGATGAATTATAAAAACTACCATCAAATCCTCCAGTTACTAAGGACGGCAGCCTCGCTTCCCACCTGTGTCTCCTCGAGGACTGTGAAATCCATAGAGTTCTTCTCTGACAGCCAAGAACTGCTTCTATAATTCTAGAAACTTTTCCAGGAGCCATTCATTCCCCCCGGTATGCCATCTGTCTCAGATGATTTAAAACCTAGAAACCAGCTAGTAAATAAATGTCATCCTCTTGCGGTCCTTGTAAGGACTGCGCTCCTGGTGAGCACCTTGCCATTTTAACACAAGAAATGCTATTTTAAGCAGGATAGCATCGAACTGAATTGAATAGCTACCACCTATAAATATAAAATATCATTGAGCAATATCCCTTTATTGCCATAGAACCCAACAGGGACCAGTGATTCGCTGAACTGGATTACAGGATAAAGATTCTGCGGGGAACTTGGCCCCGAGATTCTCATCCCCAAAGAATCTCAACAGAAGGACCCACTCATGAAGAAGGGTCCTCTGGATTGGAAAACACTTCACGGGTGACAATTCATGGACACCTGAGCCGTGGGCTCTGGCCAACACAGGGGCCAAAGGGGAGGAGAATCTGGAAAGGTGCTTGTCCCAGGGGCTAGTCATGCTCCTAAAAGCACCTCCATCCAGGAACAGGACAGCCAGGAAGAGACAAAGGACAAAGGCAAGGCTGGAGGAAGACAGGGGTCAGAGACGGCCTAAGGACTTCAACACATAGGCACAGAAGGGGGATGGGAACCACCCTCTTATAGCCCATCTCCAGCAAACCTCCCCCCACCCCCAAGCAATCTGCAGGGTAACACGGAGACACAGCAGCAATGAAATTAGAAACTGGGTATTTACGGGTTGGTCTTGCTCAGAATGAAGAAAGCACTCCCTTCAGGAATGGGGGCGATTTTCTCCTTCATGTTCAACTCTGAGATTCTGCGAGGACGGGGGCCAGCAGGGACCTCGGGTTCATCCTCCTCCTCCTCCTCTTCCTCTTCCCCTACTTTAAATGAGACACCTTTTGTACAGGCATGAAATAATGATCGCATTTGGGGCTGAATGACTGTTTGCCGTTTCACGTGGAGAGTAAACCTTCACATCTCTCAGCTTACATTGAATCAAAACCCTTCTGAATACGGACTGAGTGGTCGAGAAGTGTGCCTGTCTGTGACTGAGTGCGGTTCTGGGAAGGAGGTTCCTAGCAGTTCCAGGTCTGAGCTCAGGCAGAGGTAATCTGCAGTGGGACGGTCACTGCCAGCCCGCCAGCCCTCACTGTTTCCCCAGTAGCCTGCCACTTCAGGCTGAAAAACTGTGTGTGAGACTTCAAGCCACACAGGACCATCATCCGCCACATCCTGTCCCCGGCAGTCCCTGCTACTTCAGCCAATAAGAGCACCAGCCAATGTGAAAGGGTCAGGCAAGCAGTGCTAATGGTAGGAATGGCTGGTTGCCCCCTTAGAGAGATTTCCCAGAAGAAGAGGGGCTTGCCTGGATCCACTCTCATTTTCTCTTCCCACCTGGAACTGGGGTTACGTAAGCTACCTGCGCGACCAAGGGGAAAAAAAAAGGGCTAACTGTTCCACAAGGGGCCTGGACCCATGGTCTCGGCAGCCTCCCCACCCACCAGCACCCCAGCTGGCCGGGCCAGCCACAGACGGAGACCCTGATCACAGCATGGTAGCAAAGCCATATCACCTATGAATGAGAGCCTGTCACCGGCCTCTGCAACCGTACCTGGCACATCACAAGGTGGGTAAGGGTCCTTGTCTTCATCCTCTTCTCGATAGTCATCAATTGTAACCTAGGGGATGACAGAGAGGTCTTGGGAGGAGGGCAGACTCTGACTTCAATGCACTGCAGAGGACCCAGGTCAAGACTCAGCCCTGCCGTTCAGCACAGAGAGAGACGCTCTCTCCAACGTGCACACGGACAGGTGTCCCCAGTGATGACTCTACTTCAGACAGAGCTCTGAGGGCAGAGGAGGAGAAAACGAGTATAACCCCTACCGGCCGTGGCTGGCAGCACCATCCACGCCCCCCTCTACCCAGCACTGTCCTGCACACTGCATGGTAACTGCACAGCAGATTCCTGTCTCCCTGCTAGGATGCGAGCTCCATGCATGTAGGGACCTCGTTGGTCTTCTTCGTTGCTGAGCTCCAGTATCTGCCACACAGTAACTGCTCAAGAACAAGTAACCACTTAAGGAACAAACAAATGAATGAAAAATCCAGATCTGTCCCGAGTGGGATGAAATTTGACACCATAGCCCCAAGCACCCAGATCCCCGATCCCAAGATTCCCTCTAGAGGCAGACATCTATTAACAATCCTCAATTTTAACCCCTAGTGAGAAGATACTGACAAGGTCAGGTCTGATGACACAATGCCAATAAAGAAAAAAAAAAGTGGTCCCCCCAGTCAAATACTTATCATGTTAGTTATCTGGTGAAACACTGATTAATCACCAGTGAGCTGCCTAAATTCACTCAGAATCCCCCTGGGAAGCCAGTGTCTATAATGGTGTGCCGTACTCTCACCCACCAGAACATCACACAGGATACTTCTCATGGTGTAAATGGTACATTTATGATGAGATCAACAGATTCATTTTGAAACAAAAAGCAGAGAGCTGTTGCAGGACGTATACCTTATTATCACTGTTGGCTATCTGGTTGACTTCTGGTTTGTTGTTCTTTTTATTCTCCAGGCTCTCTTTTCTACAGAGAAAAGAACACGAGAAACCGAATAACCGTATTGCTATGCACAAAAATGCTAATCCAGATTCGGAATCCACAGTGGCCTGATGAAGGACAGAATTGAACTGGAAACAACTCTAACAGCGAGAACATAGCACAACCCACACTCAGAGCTTCCCGTACCCCTCGGTGCGCTGGGTTCATTACACAGATCACCTTATTAAAATTCTCCGGTGAGAGCTCATCAGCACCGAACGCATCATTTATTTTATGACACCAAAATTAACCACAGGGATTCTTTAAGCATGGGACCACGTGACTCTTACTCTTAGCTCTGAGGGAAGGAGAGCTGAGGGCCCAGGTTCTACCCAAGATTCATTCCTCGGGCGAAAATACGATTACCTGGCAATCTTCTTCCTCTCCTTCTCTTCGGCTTCCTCTTTCTGGGCAGTATTCAAACTTTCAGCATCAGCCAGATTGTCTACAGCAATGGCCAAGAAGACGTTCAGTAGGATATCTAGTTTGTCATATTAAGGGAATGACACGATTTCTAAATGCAACTACTGGTGGACGACGATGGCAATGTCACACCCCTCTGTGCTCTGGAAGGCTGGTAACAGGTGACCGTCCCCTGAGAGCTGTATTCATTTGGGAAGACCAGAAGGCTACAGCCTGCTTAAAAAAAAAAAACGAAACCAAACCAACAAAACCAAAACACCCCAGAAACCTGTAGAAGACAGTCTGGAAAGAAGCAAAATTAAGATCTACCTAAAATGCATGAACACCTACAAACTTCAACATTTCCTTTTATAGGCACGTGTGTGTGTGTGTGTGTGTGTGTGCTTGTACCAACACGTGTGTCTGCACACCGACGTATTCCCAGCTATCATACACACTGCATGAAACAATCCATTCCATGAACATAGATGTTATGCGTTTTGCATTTTGCTTTGTGCATTTTGTTTCTTTTAAAACACGCATGTACCTATAACATAAAAATCCAGTGCAAGCTTTCTCAAATAGACCCTTTTAAAGGCTACGCATTATTCAAGATGATGACTGCACAAAGCAGTCTGAGTCTTTCTCATCTGAAATGGTCTTCAGTCTGCGGATACTCATTCATTCATTTCCCCCACAAATGCTGATGTACTGCCAGATAGTGCCCACCTGTTCTTTTGAATGGCCCCACTATAGCTATATCTTTTACTGTGGTGGTTGCATTTTATTTTTTCAGATCCTAAAAAGTCAGGTGACTGAACAAGCTATCAGGTTTTTGGCTCTTACTATATAATGTTATATGTGTGGTTTCCTGTGATAGAAAAAAAAAAAAAAAAAGTAATTCCGAACAAGTTTCCCAAGTCTCCTGGAAGATGCCTGTTTCCTACTCACCAGCAGTTAAGTGCATTTTTGAGAAGCACGGGGATCAGAGGGACATAAGTCAAGATGGCTCCTTCTGGGAAGATGCTTTCTCCCTGACTGATGCATGGTCATCTGTGCGCAAGACTATGGGAGCCCAGAAGCCCCAGGCCCTGACCAATCTGAAATTTCAGCCGGGTAACACAAGTGTAACCTAACAAGGGACTGACGTGAGATAGCTTCCGGGGAATATCATGCTTGACGAATCTATTCAAGTCTTTAAAGAGGATAGAAACATGAATAAGCTGTATTAAAACTTTCAAAAAGCCTTTGATATGTTAGACTATGCATTAAGCAGAGCCCAGGGAAGCAGTCTGTCTTGGGCTGGGTGAGGACTTGGTAACACAAGCTCCCCTCTGATACACGTGGGGCAATGGTGGCTCAGGTAGGGATCAGTGCAGGACTAACTGTAAGGAGAATTCCTACCGAATTCTCAGTCAAGAAATCATGTACCCTTAGTCTTGCAAGGACACCAGACTCTTCTGAGTATTGGAAGGCACATCCAGAGTAATAAACCACAAGAAAATCTTGCAAGTTTGTACAGATGGTTTCCAAGAGCACACACCCATCATCTGTATTGAGAGGCATTACCCAGACCCTCTCAAAGAGTGGTGGGGTCTGGAATTCATTCAGAAAGATCCGAGCATCCGCGGACTGTGCTGGGTGCTACGGACACGATGAACCAGAGCCCTTACTCTCATGTAACATCTATTCTAGTTGGGGAAGACAGAACATAAACTACTTAAGCATTTCAGAGAGTCGCACATGTATTACAAAAGAAACAAAACACACAACATGTAACAAGAATGAGTGTGGCCAGGGAATACTTCTCCACAGACCTAAAGCCGGTATATTGCTCTGGCCCCAAGGGTCTGCAGAGGAACGTACAATAAGAAAACACTGATCATTCCTTTAACAAGCATTTACCAAGGGCCACAGAGATGTGAATATAAAGAGACCCCTGACTCGAGAAGTTTACCATTGAGCTGGCGGGACGGAGAAGCCCCCATCCCAAATCCAGTAGGATCTGGCCCCACACGTGCGGTGGGGGCTATAAGGATAAAACCGGTAGGAGAGCTCACCTGTAGGCAGGGGGGTGTTCGAGCTGCCTGAGGGACTAGTGGGGCTTCTAGGTATTGTCCTTAGAAGTTTGCCCTGGGGCTTCTGCCCAGAAGACAACTCACTAATGAACCAGAGAAGATTAAGGGGGAAACAGCTAAAGGAATCTGGGGCTTCTTAGGAGAGGAATCCAGGTAGGATTCTTTAAAATAAAAAAGTGAAGACCAAGAGAAGGTGTGCACATATTTGTACAAACGCTCTTTCACCAAACCCAAACCCTCAGCGAGGGTCCCATGTGCCAGGTCTATGCCAGTCAGCAAGGTCAGAGAGAGAGAGAGAAGACACAACCGAAAGTTACAAGGTCATAAAGGGTCTGATTGAAGGAAAGAGAGATTCAGAGTTCCAGAAGTCTAGAATTGGGGACTGCCTCTTGCCAGGGAAAAGGAATAAAAGGAGTCAGAAAGGAGCTCAGAGCCTAACAGCAGTCAGCCAGTGGAGACTTAATCCCAGAGATGTACAGATCAGCAAACCCAAATCAGGCCCGGGGAGCTTATGTCAAGCCACCAACAGTGGGTCCCCATTGCTTAGGAAAGGTCTCAAGAGACACAGATGTACCCCTAACCACCCAAGCATGATGGCATGGAAGACAACTCGGCTCTGCCCTAAGCCTTCCCTTGGGACCTGCACAGGAGCTGGGCCGCCAAGCTGGGCGACAACAGGAACAGCCCACGCGCGGTCCCATGCTCCTTTCCCCAGCATGCTCATTCCTCAAAGCCTACTGGGACTCTGACCCCCCTCTGCCGTCCCAGCAACAGTGAAGGAGGCAGATACTGGGGCTAAGGAAGCAAAAGCATTCACCTCCCCATCCCAACGGCCGCCACCGCCACGGGCCACCACCACCATGGAAGTGTGGACAGGGAGAAACAAAATGAGATGGTGAGGACCAAGCCCCAGCCCAGCTTGAAGGATACAGTTACCACAAATGAAGAGGATGATGAAGTAGATGCAGACGATCATCCCCGATGAGGAGGGGCCGCCGTAGGCCATGATGCCGTCATACATCACAGCGTTCCAGTCTTCCCCTGTCAGGATCTAAGAGGCCAAAACCACGGTCAGCCCACACGCACGCAGCAGGACCGCAGCTCCCCATGGCCCGCCGGAGCCCCCTGGGGGCTGCCCACATCGGGTTCTAGCTGCCTTTCACTGTGCTCAACAAATACTTCGGGTAGAATTTTCAAAACGCTTTTTCATTTACACAAACCAGGAGTTAATGCTTCACATGAAAATAAAGCAACACAACATATAAGACTTACCTAGTCTCAGAGGACGCCCCCAGCCTGCACCCATGCCCCAAGAGCATGCTGTTGACGCACCTTTCTCCAGAACCCCTGTGCACGGGAGCACCCAGATACCCTCCCAGAGGAAAGAGGTAGTTGATGTCTTCTCAGACTTATTAGACATAAAGCATGTCATACTTTATGAATTTTCTGCATTTGCCTTTTTTTTCCCCCACTCAAAATATACTCTAAAGATCCATGTCAGTAAGTGCTGTCAGTCCTTTCAATGGCTGCCTATGATCCCACATGGTTCCTCTACACTGGAAATGGAGAATTAGACCCCTGAATTTGTAGAGGCAGGGAATTCCAACTATTGCATGTGAATTTACAAACTACCCAGCAAGCAGACACTATTAACTCCCTGAAATTTCACGTGGAAACTTCTCTACTGATGATATAACTCAGTCTATCCTGGAGGTAGGATCAGGTGAACCTAAACAGCATTTAAAAAAGATACTACCTAAAAAAATAAGAGTAATAAGTAAATATAAATAAACCAGACTCTCTTCCAGAGAGAGAAAGAGAGAGAGAAGGCATACTCCTGCTTCTTATTGTCCATCTGCACCAGACTCTTTAAGAAATAAAACTGTCACAGCTCACAACCCAACAGAAGTATGGGCGAAGGATTTCAAAAGATAAAGCCAATTCCCAGGAAAGGAACTTCGTGGCTCTTAGTCACGTCAGAAGACATTCGGGTTTACTCCTGATAACAGAAAGAGGCATTAAAGCTACAAGACATCATCTTCACCTGTCAGACAACCATCCCGCAGTTTGAACACCCACTACTTTGAGGAACACGCAGGCAACAGTATCAGCATCAAAAATGGACACACCCCTTCAAAACAGCGATTCCACCTCTGGGAAGTTTACCCCATACATCTACGCTCCCACACGTGCACATGGTGTGTGTTCAAGGTCACCCAACTGAGCCGAGGCTGAACACAACAAAATTCTCTTTGGCTAGGGACTGGCTACGGAATTAGGGGACATCCAAACCACAGAATTTATGCAGAATCGAAAAGTAGGAGGCAAACTCATATGGATCATTAAGTCAGATTCCTAAGGACACTGGAAAATGGCAGGTAAAATGAGCTACCATCTACATCATAGTACATTTACTGGGAGGGAGGCTGGTAGGTAAGTTCACTGATTTACACCCATGAGCAAATGTATCTCAAAGAACACATAGAAACTACTCAAGGGTGGTTGCTTCCCAAAGAAGAAATTGGTGGCTGGGTAGGAAGGAGACTCATTTGTTACTTTATATCCTTTTGTAAACATCTGAATTTCGTGCCATACAGACAGGTACTACCAAAAACTACCACCACCATACAGGTTTCTTTGAATGAAAACAGAAAAAAAAATAACTAATCAATGGCTTAAAAAATAAGTGTAACCCCCCCCCCCAAAATTAAAGTATATTTCAAAAAAGTATGGCCTATAAAAGGGAGAGTAATTCTATTCACCTCAAAATGAACAAGTGGAAATGAATCTTACAGATCATTCCCTCTAGTCTCTGGGTTTTTGTATTTTTTTTTCCCCACAAAGGACAGTGACTTTCCAAGGTTAAAGAGCTGAGCACGGCTACAGCCAGAAGGGGACCTCGATGTCTGTAATCCCTCCCACCAGGCAGCTTTCTGCCTCCTGGGCAGGGCTCCGGGCCTCACAGACCTCATGTGTGAAAAGCGACAAGGGCAGATGGGTCTTTAAAATGTCTCTGCCACTCTCTGTTTAATGAAAGGTTTGAGCTCCCAACATAGGAAGAGGGGGTTTAGAATGCCTCGGCTTAATGCCAGGTGGGGCGTGGAGGCTCGTGTCCTGAGTACGGGGCCATTTGTACACCTGCCACCGTCCCTCTGTCTCAGTCTCATCACCTGCACAGGCCCCCCTGGCACAGACACGTCAGAGCCTACCACCCCCCTCCTTCTTACACGGCAGAAGGGAGAAGCAAGGAGGCGGAAGGCTGTCACAACTCTTATCACCCTGATTCCTCTGACTACACAAAGCACAAGGGCTTTTAGAATCCACCTCTTTGCACACAGCTGTTCGAGTCCAGGATCACAAAACTGTCCTGCAATCAAAAATTCACGAAGAACAGAAAGAGGATCTTAGAGCCTATCTCCCCGAAACCTTGGAAACCTCACAAAATCAGACAGATGTGTTTGGCTTATTATCCTGCCGCGTATCCAGTGGTCTTATAAAACATGAAATCATGCCACCTGAACAGCCGGAATTGAGTGTGCGACAATCCATGTCAGGGGTGCGAGAGCTGTCGGAGCATTACTGGGGCAGAGGTCTCTAATCCCAGCAGAATCATCTTGTCTTTTCCCCAGAGGCGAAGGGACAAGGCAACATCTCCCACAGCCTCCTCACGAGGGCTCACCTGGAATACTGTCAGAAGGGCTTGCGGGAAATTGTCAAAGGTGCTCCGCTTGGTCTGTGTTTCGTCGAAATTAAACTTGCCACCAAACAGCTGCATCCCAAGCAAGGAAAAGATGATGATGAAGAGAAAAAGCAGAAGCAGTAGCGAAGCAATGGACTTCATGGAGTTTAACAAGGAAGCCACTAAGTTGCTCAGGGAAGTCCAGTGCCTACAAGTCAAGATGGGGGGTGGTGGTGAGTGCACAACGCCCATGGGACACAGCAGACATTGCGGGGCTGGGCTGATGCGGCTCGTCACACCCCAGCCGGAAGACACCTGCCGCGAGGTACACGCCATCTCACCTGGTCACCTTGAAAATCCTCAAGAGGCGCACACAGCGAAACACAGAGATCCCCAGGGGAGACATGATTTCCAGCTCCACCAGGATGGTCTCGGTGATCCCACCGCACACCACGAAGCAGTCAAACCGGTTAAAGAGAGAAACGAAATAGGCCTGGAGACCCAAGCTATACATTTTTACCAGCATCTCGCAGGTGAACAGAGCCAGGAGGACTTTGTTAGCGATATCTGGAAAGACAGAGGGTCTCCTCGTGGGTGTGGCTCAGACCCCCCCCCCACATCCCCCCAACTAGTCTCTGCTGGAAACGCCCCAGTGCCTTGCCCCGGTCTTTGTGACGGCCCCCATTAAAGACACTGGGCACCATGTTTATGGTCTGTGTGCTGGCTTCTAGTCCCACTTCTGCTACCACCTAGATGTGGGACTTTGGAGAAGTCCCTTGAGTTCCCTGTACCCCAGTTTCAGGACTATAAAATGGGGGGGGGCAGCTGACCACACCATCTCTGAGGCTTGCAGCCCTACGAGCCTGTGATTCTGCATTTACACCAGCGTATTATATTTTCTGTTTCAGTGGTCCCAGAAAGGCCAGTCTGGTCTTGCTTAGGGCATCATGACATAAGAAGCAGTTGTCCATCAAGGTGGCTTCTAACCACAGAGAACAGCACCCAGCAGGCTGGAGAGCTGGACAAAATAGCGCCTCCCCATGGATCACAACAGACCTACTCAGAACAGGCTGTCTCTGGGGATGAGCTCCAGTCTGGCACCGGTGGGGAGCAGGGCTTCCAGGTAGAGGGGCAATAACCACTTGTCAAGAATACCATATGGGAAAATACAGCTGCCAGTGGGGACAGGGAGAAGGGACATGAGGTCCCTTCCAACTGCAAGATTCCCTGCCCCTAGGCTGTCATAGGGTTAAGACAAGGAGACGCTCTGGCATCAGCTGGCCCCAGCACACCATGTGGGCTGTGGGGCCCCACCCCCCACAAACTCTGGGTACAGCCTGGATTTGGACGGTTCCTCGGTCTTCCAGTACCCCTGTTAATGTCCCGTCACTACACACAGATCAGCTAAGACGAAACTGCAGCCGGACAGTCTCAGGAAGCCCTAATTTTGAATCAGAATGAAAAGAACACAGCCTCTGCTCGCACCTTGAATCTGCGTCAGCCAGTCAGGCTGGTTATAGTGCTCAGAGGAAATGGTTAAGGTGTTGAGGAACACCAGGACAATAACCAGCCAGTAAAACGTGACAGACTTCACAGCAGCCCGACATCTTCTGCGATTGAAGCGGTTCCAGCGGCGCCAGCGGCGGCTGCAAGAGAAGCAAACGCGACCGTGAACAGCAGATGCGGCGTCTGAATGTCCAACGGACGTCACGGGGATGTTAGCAGTTTTTAACTCTGAGGACCCAGATCAGGGGGTGCAGGAGGGAAAGGCGAGAACACACAGCATAGAAATGATGTTGGTTCTCAAATACAACTTTTAACGTGTAATCTTGACTGGATCGTGCTATCGGTTTCCTACCTATGGCTTTAGACGACTCCATAATGTGCCATGCACCGTCCTCAAACCAGCTAGAAACATCTAGATATTCATAGATTCGTCGGCAGATGCAAAGTGGAGCCTGTACACAGATATGCAATTTACATTCCCACCATATGGTACATGGATCTGTTCAGACTGGGGTGCGCAGAGCCGTTTGGCTTCTCGTGCACATCTCTTGCGGCATCTCGATCATCATACGGAATTTATCAGGCAGCAAAGTGCTCCAACCCCAGTTTTCCTTTTAGGGAAACTTCTGGTCCTTTCTTAAATCCGGGAGGTTTCTCTGGAGCCTGGCAGACTTGTCAAAGCCGAGTAGGACATGAGTCTTCATACTGAGTCATCAGGTGCCCTTTCTAACTAGTGATGCTCAAAATATACTTTCAGGAGAAGAGCCAATATTGAATTGTGTTTTCATACAAATAAAATGAGCCGAGCCAGACAGACAAGTACCGTGTCCTCCACTGACTTTCAGTTCCGGTGTGTAATTAGGGTAAGTATTCCCCCGCTTAGCCTGTTCCCCTCCGTGGGAAACGTTCCCTGCCTCAGGATGGATTGGCGAAGTGGGTCCTGGGAAAAGGCCAATCGAGAGGGGATGTCAGCCCTGTGCAGGCTGTGCTCACGGATGGGGGGTGGTGGGCACTAGGGGCCTGAGACAGAGCAATACCCTGGCTGCCTCCTAGCTGCAGCTCAGGCTGACCCAGCTGCATTGCTACGCTGAAAGCACCGTAACCCAGGGACCGGGCAAAGAAAGACTTGGGCCCACTCTTCAACAAGACCTGCAACAAGAGAAGTGTGCTTTGCTCTTGCTATATGGTTTCCAGCAGTAACGGGCTGGAAACACAATGACCAGTGTAGAAAAATCCCACCAAGGATGCTGAAGCCCACCCCCCGAGGCTGGGTTTCTGCTGTGATGCATACTTCAGTACACACAAGCAAGGTGGTCTGAAAAAGGACTCACGTTGGGTCAATTTATGCTGTCATGACAAGGCTCAGGTGTCTCCCAAATCCCAGAGGCCTGCTGCCTCAACCCCAGCAGCCCTGCAGCACTCCCCATCCTACCCTTCATGGGGCTCCAGACACTGGGTCTACAGAGGTGAAGAAGGTGCACTGTCCCGGGACCTCTTCCCTTGAAAAGCATGCAAGGGTGGGGCAAATAATTATCAACCCCTACTTCAGGGCTCCTCTCAGTGTGGGCTGGCTCTGGATAAGAGGGTAAGAGTTCTCCAGGGGGCAGACCGGGGGGGTGGGGGGGTGAGGGGGACTCCATCCACAGGGGACTGCACGGCCCAGGGGATTGAGGTGGGAAGAAACAGAGCTTGGTAAAAACGGACAGCGGTCCAGTATAGCCACAGAGTGGGGAGGGTAGGAGGGGTATCAAAAGATCAGGCCAGTGAGCGAGCCGGGGGCCAAATGATGAAGGAATTTATATGCCGTCTGGCAGACAGGGAGTCATGGAAGGGTTTCCGATTGTTCTTTTTAAAGTCAGGTTTGTTGAGATACAATCGACATGTGGTAACTACTAATATTTAGGTACAGGGTTTCTAACCACCACCTCAGTCAAGAGGTAGAATATTTCCATCACTCAAAGGACTTTCCTTTATAAGAGTTAAGCCATCCTCACCTCAGCCCCTGGCAACTACTGATCTGCTTTTTTCTCCTATTGTTTTGTTTTATCCAGAATGTCCTATAATAGAGCTTTCTGAGACTGGCTCCTTTCACTTAGCAAAAGTGAAAGGCTCCAGACTCATTTGTGCTGTTGTATCTATCAGCAGTTTTCTCCTTATTGCTGAGCATCCTTTCACCATGTGCATGAACTACAGTTTGTCTTCCTCTTCACCATTGGATGGGCATTGGAATTATTTACAGTTTTCCGCAATTGTATATAAAGCTGCTATCAACTCATATAAAAATTTCTCATGCAGGCATATACCTTCATTTTATATGAATACGTCAGAAGTGGGATCGCTGGGTCATGCGATAAACATATGTTTAACTTCCTAAGAAATGGCCAAGTTGTTTTTAAAATGGCCATGCCATTCACCATGCAGGAATGGGTGGGAATTCCTGCTGAGCTGCATCCTTGTCAGAACTCGGTATTGTCATATTTTAAAATTTGACCCACAGGTATAAAAAATGATCTAAAAGGTATGCAGTGGTGTCTCACTGCGATTTTGATTTACATTTTTTTAGTGACCAATGGTCACTCCATGTGCTTCTTTGCCATCCCTATCTCTTTTTGGTTACATGCCTGTTTTCTATTGACCATTTTTTTATTGTTTTCTTATTACACACATTGTATTTACATGGTCTTCTTTTTATATAGTGGTTACTAGTCCTTTTTATCAAATGTTTTGCAAATATTTTTTTCTTCTGGTCTGAAGCTTATCGACTCATATGACCAGTGTTTTGGGTGCTGTATCCAAGAAGAAACCTTTGCCCAGCCCAAGGTCACAAAGACGTTGTAGGTTTTCTTCTAGAATATTTATAATTTCAGGTTTTACATGTACTTCCATGTCCATTTCAAGGTACTTTTTGTATATAATGATAAAATGTCATTTTAGTTGAAAAATAACACTTACATGGAAAAGTACACAAATCATAGGTACAGGTTCAATGAGATTTTAGCAACTAAACACGTAACCTGCATCTAGAGCAATGAACAGAACATCACTACCATCTCAGAACACCTCTCGAACCTCCTTCTCTATAGAGGACTTTTAAGCAGAAAAGTGACAAGAAATATGTCTCTTTGAGAAATGACTCATTGTTGGCGGGGATATGAAAGACTTGATTAGTGACAAGAAGTTTTTCATTGTTGTGTCTCATTGGTTTGTTTTGAGGCAACATCTTTAGCATCTGCTACACTGCTCTCCAAGGCAGGTGCTGAATATTGACTGTACAGACCACTCTTTGATAGGAATGTCCTTGCCCACAGAGTAAAGATCAAGTCTAAAACAACTCCATGTAGAATAGAGAAGTGAGAAAGTAAAACACCAACATGCAGGCTTAGGGAAAAAATAGAAGATACTGACCTGAGCTTGGATTTTGAGATGGCCTGGCTGCAAGAAAGACGAAGAGAAGAGGATTTCTGTTAGGACGGCTTGAGCAGACTCTCCTGGTCACTTCAGCTGAGAGATCAGAAAAGCCATGCACAGAAGCCTGGGCTCAGCATTCCCAGCTCCCCCAGTGAGCCAGCAGTGGTGAGAGCAGAGCAGGAGAAAAGGCGCTGTCAGGGCCAGGGAGGCCAGGCTGACACTGTCCAGGGGTCCAGGGCCGAGGTAAGAGAAGACTCTTAGCCAGCAGCCCTGCGCAGCCCTGTCAGGGGCCGTGATGCCCAGGGGCTCTTCTCCCCTGACCTCATTTCCCCAGAGTGAAGTCAGTGGGGCCTCCCCTGCTCGCATCTCAGCCACTCTAGCAGCAGCATGTGCTGCTGCTACAGCGAAAAGAGCATTGGACTAGGAGTCCCAACTCTGCTGTTCAACAACTGCATGGGTTTGGGCAAGCAGCACACCGGGTTGAGCCTCAGTGTTCTCATCTGTAAAATGAGGAAGACGAACCCATCCCCCCCCGCCTACTTCTCAATGTTGTAGGGAGGGCAGAGCGAGACAACAGAGGCAGATTCACTTCTTTAACAGCTGAACGCTCTGCCCTAAACACAACATTTTTATTAATCACTGCCAAGATGATCAAACTCTCTTAAAAACACCGCCTCTACTTTACAGAGATAAGACCTCAGGGATACCAGCAGGAAGCAAATGAAACCAAACTGCATGGGCTCCCCAAAGCAGGCAGGACTCTGCACATGGAACACCACTGGTCCCTTGCTGGGGACCAGATCATCTAGACAGAAGCCAACGGCGGGAGAGGGGAAGGTGGATGTGGTGGCGCCCTCCGCTGTTAGGAGAGGGTGGTGCAGGGCGCCGGAAACAAGTGCCGTGAGCAAAGAACGGGGCCAGCCGCCACGCCGGAGGTGGGCGGAACCCGCCAGGGAAGGGAAATTGAAATATGCAGCACATTCTGTCAGCCACTGTGCCATACAAGCTCTTCGTCAAAGCACCGATGCCAAAACCAGACCGGGAGGAGAATCAGGCCTGTTACCCCCACCGCCGACACCCCGAGGGCCCAGCCTTGGCCGTGCCTCTTCTTTTCCACCAGCACCTAGTGGACACAGTGGAATTGCAGGGTTACCTGGCACGCCCTGCCGCAGGCTCCGCCTCGGAAGGACGGGCTGCTCTGGGGGGAAGAGGCATGTGAAATGCTGGGGGTCTGGAGGCCTGGGAAGGTGGGGGAGGGGGGCCGAGGGGTCCAGGGTGAGCCCACCCACCCCTCGTGCGTCTGAGGCCGTGGCCCGGGATGCCTGCCCCACAGGTGCTCCTCTAAGAAGACAGGAGGCAAAAGGAGGGCAAGTGGCCTCCACACTCACCAGAGACTCCCACAGCCGCCTTGGTTCTCGCCTCCGCCACTTACGTTCTCCGTGTTCACCGACTCCGTCTCGCTGGTGGGCATGCTGGCTGCGGGGAGAAGACAAGGCTTTAGCTGGCATGCTGGAGGTGCTGCATGCCCAGGTGTGGGCCTGCTGTGGATCGCTGCCTCCAGGCAGGCCCCCTGGGAGCCCAGGAGGAGGGCGAGGAAGAGTGAGAGGCCAGGCACCTCCACGCGGAGTCTGTTTCCGGGATGTGCCAATCTGCCGAGAGAGCCCCTGGAGCACCCCTCCCCCTCCCCAACAGGAGGAAGCTCTGTCCATTCCGACTCTCCCCAGGGCAAAGAAGTCTAGGGGCCAAACTGAATCCAGTCACTGTGCCTGGGACCAGCTTACTGTCTTGACTTCCAGGAGAGGATTGAGAGGCCGCCAGAACTCAGAGCGACATCTTCGCTGGTCCCAGCTGCTTCTCTCTAGAAAATCTGTGACTAGACCACGAGTTGATATATGAATTCTTATCATAAATATACAGAAGGAGAAGAGGCAATGGATGCAGGAGAACATGAAGGTACCACGCGCACACAATCTTTTTAAAAAAATTTAAGAGCTCTACTCATTATTAGCTAATTGGTCTGCTCATTTCCCATGAGTGTGTGAAGACAGTATGCAGAAGGGTCTTTCCAAACCAGCCAGAACTAGAGCAAAAAGGAAGTACAGTCTTATGGGTAGAAGGTTTTCTCCCAACCGGTGACCAGCGGGCAAGCCTGATCATGGTCTCAGTGTCCAGGGTCTCTTGGCATGTCTCACCCATCTGCAGCTGGACCCTGAGCAGAGGTGCACCAACTGTGTTGGGAGGCCCAGTGACCCACCGTTAGGCATGTGGGCATTATTTCTCATCCACCTGATTCAACCCTATCGGCATCCTAAGCAGGGGTTGGAGCCAGGTCATGAAGGAGAGGGAGAACACGAAACATTGCACCTGCCGTGGAAAGCCCACAGATTTCCATGAACTACAAAATGAGCCACCTCGGGGATCCCTGCAAGAAGTTCTGGAAACCTGCAGTAAGGAATAATGAATTCTGCCCTAGGGTTCAGCGAGGGGGTCACTGAAGATAGAAATGGGGGGGGGAATCACCCAACTACATGCACTTCTTTGCCGTGATGCATCCCTTTGAACTGTAGCGACCATCTTTCTAGAATCGGTGGTATCTACAGGAAGGCCTTCCTCCTGTGTGCTCTGCCAATACAGCTCCTCTTAGCAAGGATGCTCAACTTCGATCTGCAAAAGTTGGTAGTGGTTCTGTGGTGCCACAGGCGATCCTGAGGACCCGAGGCACACAGCCCAGAGGAGCTGGGTCCATGACCTCTGTGCTGTGGCTGCACGTCTGTGGGCCCTGCTCAGGCCAGGGACACTGTGAATGACAAGGATAAAGGTGGGCCTGACCCAAGAGACCCAGAGAGCCGAGAAACTGCTCTTCTGAGGGCACCAGAGAGTTCTTTCCCCCTCTGTGGGCACCCAAGACACGGCGCCTGCCCAGGTGGGAGTCCACAGCTGTGTCCGGAAGCATTTAGGCAAAGGCGGCAAAGGTACAACGAGCAGAACAGACCCACATCACACTACTGGTATTCCCTTAAAATAACCTTTCTTCCTCAATTAAGTCAAAACAAACCAACTACAACCTTTGATTGACTTTTTTATGACTCCACGCAAAAAACAAAACAAAAAAACAGACAAAAATAAACAACCTAAAAAACACACACAACCCAACCACAGAAAAATCTTGAACAAAAGCTCCATAAAGATACACACACACATACACACACACACACACACAGAGGCACAAAGCTGCTCAGGCAATCCTTTTCTCCATGACTGACTTGAAAAGATGAAAATATTATAAAATCCAATGAAGTTCATTGCTATGGGCTCCTCCCATAGGTCACCCTTGTCTTCGATGACAAAGAAAATCATAGTGGGACACTCTGACAGATATGACCGTGAGTCATCTCTGTGGAACAGAAGTTTTTCTTGTCACTTTCTTGTTACTTTCTGTCACTACTAAGGGAACAGAAGTTGAGAGCAGTTGACCTGGGGCCAGGAGTGGGGGGGTCCGTGGCCGGGGGCAATTAGCGTTTGACTGGGCTGGGCGCAGTCAAACCTCACTGTGGACTATAGTGTCCCACGCAGAGAGCAGCGGTGCTAACTATACAGTCTTGAGGGCCACTTCTGCCTCTCACGGGTTCTACCACCAATCACTCTAGGACTGTATTCTTCCCAAAAGAGCAAACTTCTTCCAAACAGGCTCAGTCTTTGTGGCTTTTCAGCCTCTGCGGCCACGTCCCGGGATGAGAGCAGTGTGCCTGCTGCACACGATTCTTTAAAGCTTTTTTTCTCCAACCGTTTGATCAAAGCAGATAAATTATACCCTGCCTATGTGTGTGTGTGTGGGGGGGGCATTTTGCATTTCTGGCTCCATGCCACTATCAGTGACTGAAATGTACTAGCTGGTCCCTGGACATGACAACCAAGTGAGTAGAAAGATAAGAAATAAAGGCGAACTTCCCAGATAGAAACCAAGTTAATGGTGTGGCACGATGTCGGGGCTGCACGGATGGAGAGAAGTTTCCCTGCCCCCCAGCTGGACTCCATCCTTTGGGAGCTAAGAGCGGATGCTGAAGTTGGCCAGATCCCAGTTTAACACCCCCACCCCCACCCCAGTGGCTGAACTTCTCCAAAACTCCATCTTCTCCTCTGGGGCTATTGGCAGAACTGAGAGAGACAGAACACATGGTGAGTTTTCCTCATAGTCCTGGGTCATTCTGTGTGGGTCCACAAGGTTGGGCAATCGGTGAGGCTCAGATATGAGAGCTGTCACCTCCAGAAAGTTCTCTTGGAGCCTCCCGGATGCAAAGGGACACTCTGGTGCACGGCCCAAACCCAGGGTCCCGTTGCTGTGACCGTGTCGACAGAGAGACCCCTAGTGTGAACAGTCTTCTGCACACCTGAGTCAGCTTTGGCCTCCACTCTTGGTTTGTAACTTTTCTATCTCGAGCGAGTCATTTCTGTCTGATGGTTGCCTGCTGTAGAGATAGCAACTTTTCGGTCTTAATGGTTAGACACGGAGAACACCATGGTCCCATAATAAACAAATTCCGGAATGACATCAACCAGAGCTGAGGAGGCGGCCAGGGGGAGGGGGAGGAAGAGCACAGTGACTGTGCTAGAATTGGGTGGCCTCATTTGGTCCCAGAAATGGACCATGATCCAGTCGCTTCACCCGTGCAGAGGAATCTGGCTCTGATGGGGCCCTGGCAGCCCTTCTCTCTCTGCTCTAACCTCTCCCTCTAGGTCACATGGGAGCGTTTCCTTTCCCCACCGTATGGAGACTACACCACAGGCAAAAGGAGCTCATTTGTACATCAGCATTTCACCCTTCCCTCATACTGGGCATTCATTATTTTTTAAAGCTAAAAAACTGATACGAGTTTCATTTCACTTCATCCCAATGGGACTTCATCTGTGTTTTTACTGTCAAGACAGGAGGATCACAGACTCTTAGAACTGGAAGAGGCCTCTGAGATCCCACGGAGCAGCTCTGTGATTTCACAGATCAGAGACCTGGCCAACTTGCCTCGGGATGCACAGCTCAGGTGTGAGAAAGCTCTCCAGCTTTCCAGCTGGCCGTGCCCCCTGCGCCCGCAGGCTGTGCTCAGATATACTGGGATACGTTTTGATATCAGTACATGTTAACATGTATATTGGTATGCCCTTAAAAAAAAAAATCATACTTAATTTACTTACATATGCTGGTACACATTGGGATATGGTGGTAGATCCTCAGAATGCCACACGTTAAAAGTCCCAAAGCCAATCAAGCCTACTGTCCATCAGCCTGGTTGGCTGTCCTGATGACCTCAGTTAACCCCCAGAAACCTGGTATACAGTCAGACCGGCTCCAGGAGACCACCCCAGCAGAGAGAGAGAGAGAACAAAGGTCAAGTCGTCGTGGTGACTTTTGGGACTTGACGAAAATCCACGTAAGTAGGCCCATGGGGAAATTCCTGGAACACACGCCCTTTCCTCAACTGGCTGCCACAGCCTCCTGGCTGCCCCAAGTGCAGGGGGAGCACCTTGTCCCCTTCAGGACGCAGTCAACAATAATTGCTGACAAGCGCTGGGCTGGTTAGGAATGCAGGCAGAGCCCAGCCCCCCACCCCTGCCCCAAGTCCCACCATGTCCTCTAGAGACAGAAGTAAGCCAAGGGGCCATCTGCAGGCAAAGCAGCTGTAAATCCTTTCTCTCACACATTCCAGGGAACTCGGGAACTCTGGAGAGCAAGTTTTCATTTTTTAAAAAAAATTCAAGTTTTAAAACTATTTCCAGAATCCGGGGTGAAACCAGGTATTAGGACCAGCCTACACCTAGAATGGGGTGCTGACTTGCACCGCAACCTGCCTGCTGCAAACCTGGGGAAGTGCAGGCCCAGGCTTCGCAAGCTTTCCCAGGTGCTGCGATCTCCAAGAGCTGCAGGCCAGACCCCGAGGCTTCGATGTGGACGCACCGAGCAAAGGACATGACGCAAAGGCCATGATGGCTGCTGCCGCCAGGGAGGAGGGGAGGCCAGACAGCAGCCCGGCAGGCCCTGGACGGCAGATGAAAGCTACCCTGGCCTGAGGGGGGTGGGGGTGGGGAGGTGGGGGGCCTACTTGGAACTCTCGGGGGAGGGCATGCCATGCTGTTGCTAAGAACTGCTGCTGGGCCCGAATGGCATTATGGGCAATGCCGCACAAAATACGGTGGGAAAACACACGGCTTCTCAGGCCAGCACAACTAGCTAGCATTTTCATGGATGGGAGTGTGCGTGCCCATCACACACACACGTGGTGAATGGGTCTGCATGTGGGTTGAAATAGGCAGCCCCCAAATTATGTTCACTATTTTTTTTTTAAAGATTTTATTTATTTATTGGACAGAGAGAGAGAGATCACAAGTAGGCAGAGAGGCAGGCAGAGAGAGAGGAGGAAGCAAGCTCCCTGCCGAGCAGAGAGTCCGATGTAGGGCTCGATCCCAGGACCCTGAGATCATGACCTGAGCCGCAGGCAGAGGGGGGACGAGCCACCCAGGCGCCCCTTATGTTCACTATTAACAGGCACAGCATCACAGAGGCTACTCAGGTCAAAAGACGCAAAGAGGAATGTCAGAGAAGCTGGGCCTTTGTCAGTAGTAATGTGGGGACAAGTCCTTTCCCTTTCCCACTCTGGGCTTCGTTGGCTAACCTAGAACACGAGCTGTTGGGTGACATTATCTGTAAGACCCACGTACCTCTAACCTCCTTGAACTGCTCTGAAGAGGAAACACCCACAGGCTGTCTGGTTTCACCAGTGCCAGGGGGCTTTCCCTTGCCGTCCCCCAGCTCGGCGCAGAGAGCAGGGAAGGAGCAGTGTTGTGAAGCCCCCGCCCAGTGCCCCTCAGGAAGACCGCCAGGAACCAGGAAGCCCACTCAGGAGAAGCGTTCCCAAGGCTCCTCCAGGCAGAGCCACTGGGGAAGGGACCCCCCGCTCCCCGAGAGTGCTCATATGCCACTGGAGCCCGGGGACCCAAGCCAGCTGAGCCCAGAAGACCCCAGCCTCCTTCTTGAGCCTGGCACACCAAACAGCCTCCTTCACAGATGCCCTGGGCGTCTGGGAGCCTCGCGCCCCTGTTCTCCACAGGACAGGCACCCTTGCACGGTCAGGGATGCCTCACCAAATCTGCCTCCAACCCTTCTCATGCCTCCCTCTCAACGGGTGGGGGCAGGAGGCTGGACAGCTGAGCAATGACAGTCATGGCTGCCTTCCTTGGGAACAGCAGATCCGAAGCCAAGATCTCCTGGGGTTTTTTTTTTTTATCTTATTTTCCTGACAAGCATGTGACGTGCCATGACATCCCCTGAAGGAATTTGCCTGTGCCTGCCAGTAGTGACACGCTTAGCCGTCACAAGGTAACAGACTCTGGTTGCTGTGAAGAAGCCAGCCTCTTCTTGGGGAATGTGGGTCAAGGCCAGACCAAGGTTTCTGTGTCTAGAGCCAGAATGATGCCCTGACAAGAATTACTTCTGCGTGACTAATGACGCGAGGAACGCCACACCCCTACTAGGGCCCTCCCCACCCCTACCTCATCCAGGGCCTTTGTTAGGGTGTCTGGGTATCTCAGTCAAAAAAAGACCTCCCCCACTCAAAACGGAAAGTTTCCTGAAAATATGAGGCTACTTCCTCTCCCCATATGCCTCAGAAAGCTAGCAAAATATCCTCAAAAAGTCACACGGTATGAGCCCCTGCTCAGGACGACAGGCACCTGCATGACCAAGGGGAGGACTCCTTTCTTCTGGAGACAGACCTCTCATCTTCTCACAGTAATGCCCCAGAACCTAGGCCCTCCGTCAGTCTTTGAAAATGCTTTTGTGTTACGTCAGTAACAGGATGTCCTGCTTACCTGACGCCTGTTCTTCCTGCAGAGGCCTCCAGGGGCTGCACCAAGGCCAGCTCTTTCCATAAGCCTCTGTAGACACTAAGCCTGGCTGAGCCAGCCCTGGGCCCCCAGGCCCTAACTGGATGCCCCCATCCCCCTCCCCCAACCACACAGGTTCCTTCTCTTCTCAGGCCCACAAGCTCTCCGGGGGGGGGGGGGGGGGGGGGGGGGGGGGGCTTATGTCTGATACTCTCTGTTCTCCTCTGCTCCAAAAGCCTTCAGTCTGACCACCTGTGGCTTGTTCCAAATCCTACACCCTACAGAGCTCAACATTTCCACGACAATGGCCCCATCCCATATGGGCTCTCATATGCAAAACCCCAAGTATCCTACTTGGTAGTAGCCTCTGGCTACTACCAAGAAAACAGTGCAGTGTGTCCCCTCTGCTCCCTTGGCAGCTGGCTTTGTGGCCCTATTTACAGTCAAAGAGACTCTTCCTCCAGAGTTGTCTGACCAGGGCCGACCTCGGTGGCAGCAACCAGGTAAACCTGGTTGTTTACCATGCGGTGTGCATGGGCAGGGGGCTACACCGCTGTAAGACTACAGTGGTGGCCTGGCAAGGACAGGACCCCAGCCATCTGCCTTAACCTCCCTGCACGCGGATGGTCCTGACGCTGACCCCAGGGTTTCCAGCGAGGGTCTGCGTGTAGCATTCATTTGACAGCAGAGCTCGAAAATGAACTGTGCCCCCACATTAGTCCTTTCCTCCTCCCCGCTCACAAAGGCAAGTGCCTCCCCAACCCCCATCCCCGCCCCACAATCTTCCTTCGCATCCTTGAAGTCTATTTTTAACTTCATTCTTGAAACTGGCACTATGAGCTCTAGTATGTCCCAGCCCGAGGGTGAAAAGCCAGCAGGCCCTGTGAAAAATGTAACCTGGAAAATCAAAATCAATCAAATAACAACACTGGAATTTCTAAACAGTTTAGATGAAAAAGCATCATTGGGGAAAAGTGTTTAAGAAGTCTGTCTTCCAGTCTAAGAATATTCATGCTGAATTAAATAAATGTTCTGAGTGGGTTCCGCTGCTTCTTTAAAAGGTATAGTTCAAACAAAAAGGAAACTGCAATGCTGTCTGGGCAAAACCACACAGTTGGGGTAAAGACAAGAAGAAAATAACACGACCAAAGTTCAGAGGAATCAAGCAGTTAAAACATAGGCGTCTGACAAACACACCACGCCAGCACACACATGCACGTCACACCAGGCCTGTGTGCAAGGAGAAGGCTCCAGAAGCCTCAGGAGAGGAGGCTCCCGACTGGAGTTCACCCCCGGTCATTTACCGTGATCTTTAGCCCTGTGTTGGCGAAAGCAGCAAAACTTCCTTTTCTTCTTGTCCTCTTTTAGCAGGTCGGCCACCGTGACTCCTTCAGGTGGAACACAGGCAATGTCGTTATGACTCGGTAGAGGGCAGCAGGAGCAACGCAAACAGAGCCCTAGGCCCAGAGAGGCAGCTTGCAGCCACTGGCTCTGATACGCGAAACCTCAAGCGTCCTCCTACTTGGACATCTATAGTTCAGGGTCTGAACAGTGGAGCGGAGCAGCGCTTTCTGCAGTGAGGGTGCCTGTCCCAAATAACCAGCCAACCAACCACACCACCAGACAAGGCTTCCCAGGGTTTGGCTACCCCACCAAGAAGGGTGTTCAGGAGAGGGCATTCAGCCACGGCCAGGAGTCCCGGGTGCTGACCAGCTGGGCAGTCTGGCCGGTACCGCTATGTGGGAAGGACATGTGGGAGTTTACAGGGCATGCTCTGGACTTGGACAAACCAGGTCTGATCTCAGCCTTGCCACTTCCCAACTGGATGAGCACAGACAGGTTACCTGCTTTTGCTGATCTGCTTACCTTAGGAAGTGGTAAACAGTAAATACAGTAACACAGGTGCTGGCAAGGTACAACACATACAGTGGCCCTGTGGCCACTAGGTCCCAAGAAGAACGATTCTAGGGTCTCCAGCTCCCTCTGGCTCTGGGACAGGATATCACGATATTAGCCGGTGAGCTGATCTTCAGGATGGGGCCCTGTGCTCAGGGAAAGGAGCTTCATGCGCAAGAGGGGAAGCAGAAGGAATGCCGTGTGGGTAAGGACACAGGACATGGGCACTCACGAGTATGATGTGTGGGAATGTAAATGGATACCAATGGCAGGACACATTTCTAAAACAGGCATCCTCTCTGACCCAGCAAATCCCTTTCTGGAACTTTCTCCCACAAGACTGTGAGCATGTGTGTGCAGACTCAGGTGCACACATCTGCGGGGATTAATGGTGGCTCATCTGCAGCGAAACCTGCATTCAAACCCCACTTGGCCACGTGACGGGCGTGGGACCCTGGGAAGCTACTTAACCCCTCTGTGTTTCAATTTCCCCATCATCTGTCAAGTGCTTGCCTCCCAGAACCCTGGAAGGAATAATGGATTCACATACACCCCTGACCCTTAGAACAGCATCTAACACACAGGAAGGCCCTGATAAACGAGGCATTCTTACTCTGCTTTCTTTCGTGAAACGCAGACTCACTGGACCACACGAGGTGCCTGCCACACAGTGAAGGACAGAAACAGACCTTGTTCCTACCTCCAGGAGCTCGCAGTCTGTGGCACATGGTTCAGGGAGAAAGGCAAGTGGCTGTGCCCCCCCAAGCTCGATGACGTGGGGACACATGCGCAGGCTGCCCGTGAAAGCACGTATGTTCCCATGTGCACAGGTGAGGTCGCAAAGAACAGACCCCCAATGGCCCAGTCTCATTCTCTTATCCTTTATACACTTTGATATACGAATTCTTGGCAATGAGCAAATATTATTTTTGCAATTAAAATATATTAAAAATAAGCACACACAGCCTGACTTGGGGTCTACAAACCTGGCTGGAGGGCCTTCACCTCATGTCCATGCTGGGGCGACCATCCCGTCTCCTGCCAGCTCTTAGAAGACCTGCCTAGGGTGGGCTCTGCTCCCTGTACCACCAGCCCAGTGGTGGTGGGGGGGGTCTCCCAGCCGGCTGCAGTGCTGGGCCCACCTCCATCAGCTCTCCTGGTCAGAGGCACTCCCATCCACCTCCAGAAACAGGGCAACCCTCCTGAGGCATGCCACTCTAAGTGCTGCTGTTTGCTGAATTTACAGCCTTCAGAGGACTGTCTTGCATTCTGAATTTGCGCTCTGAGCTGGTTTAACTGTGATGAAAGCAGTTCGGTAAGTCGCTTTAGGAAGACACAAGCTTTGAAACTGGACCAGCACATTTCCATGCTGGGAAACAGCTACACCATCCCTGGTTTCCTGCCCACCCCCAAATCAAACATCTCAGTAAAAGGCACACAAGTGGTGCACGGGGAAGGGAGGGGACTGGCTGTGGCAACCTGGGGTGTGGACACATGGTGGGGGAGGGGCAGAGTCCTAACCGGTGGGGCGGGGCAGCCTCTGGGATCTCTGAGGAAGAGACCTCCTTGTGGGCAGCATGTATACCCTCTTACACTGATCATTGAACATTAATAGTTCCCACAGTGAAACGGCCCTGCTTTTCCGGCCAGAATTTTAGAATGAGCTCCCTTTAAAACGATTTCATTATTTTTAATGCTTTTTTTTTTTCCTTTAAAAAAAAAAAAGACTAATCACTGACAATGAGAAGAGTTTAAAATAGAATTTTAGGCTTCCAGATTTTAATGGCCCTAGAAAAACGCCATTGTTAACAGAGAAGCAGCTGCATACGTCTAAAAAATCACTTTGAGATTTGGCAGGGTTTCTTAAGAAACTTGAGGCTCAGCAAAAAGTTAAATAAATTATCCTTGAAAATGTCCCAAATGCTTAGGAACTAACTTCCAAGGGAATTTTGTCCATTCAATTAACCATGTAACACCAGCTTCCTAAGAGCAAATTTACAGAATGGACGCTTTCCATCTTTCACGAACGCACAAAGCTAGAGCTACCAGCCAGGGGAGCCAGCAGACAGCCCAGTTACAGCGCCGACTGCCTCTCCTTCTGTCTTCCTTCCAGTGGAGGCCTGTGACAGTGTGATATTCGGTGTGATACCATTCAGGGGTTCCCAACCTCGGCTTCACGCGGGAACCTCCAGGGAGCAGTAGATCAAGCCATGCCTGGGTCCCGCCACACACAGACCAGTCTTCGTCGGGGTGGGGGAGGGGTACAGCACCAGGATGTCCGCGTTCCCCAGGTGACTGTCATGTACAGCCAGAGGTGGGTACCGCAGGAGCAGACGGTGAAGTTTAGCAGATCAGAGAGAAGAGAGGAGATGTGCACATGCCCAAGCCCTGGATTTGGCATCTGCTCTCCGACAGCAAACATCGACAAACCGCCAACGGACGCTGAGCCAGAAAGCCGTGCCTCGCTACCTTCAACATGACCGACCGGGCAACAGGTTTGTTTTTCATCAATACGTAGAACTTCACAGTCCCTGAACAGGAAAGTAGAGGGACGTGGTGCTTAAAAGGGGTCCTTAGCCTGAGGTTGGTTAGAGGTCTAGGAGGATCTGCGAGAATTGCAGTGTTTAGGTCAAGTTATCCTGTAGTCTAATAACAGCATCAGTACCAAGTATTCCCGTGGCTACAGTGACTCCTGCCACGAATCAAACTTTAATCCTCAGGACAACCTCTACGCAAGTATCTTTATCACCTTATTGCAGTCAGAGAAATGGGGGCTCAGAGACATCGGGTCGTTTGCCTATCACTCAAGTCCAAATTCCGAGTCACAAAACTCAATGGCAGCCAGTTCCAGAGAAGGGACACCCGCGTGCTATCTAGCCCCACCTCCAAAGGTTCGTGACATCTGCCATTCATGTTTCCTGAGGTCCTGCCTTTGCTTGTACAGCCTGAGGCTTGGGCTACAGCAAGGGCTTCTGTCACAACTGTCACACTACCACACTGTCACTTAACTCCCCCATGCCTGGAAGGAACCTGTCCCAATCCCATCCAGGACCCTGCTGGAAAGGGCAGTCAGTGGCTAAGCATCCTGAGGCACCAAGGATAAAGCCAGGACACCCAGGGAGGGCCCCATCCCGTCTCCCCGAAAAAGAAACAGGAGCGGGGCTGGGATGTTAGGAGTGTGGGCCTGGCTTTTACCCACCCAGGAAGCATGTCAGTAATGGCCCTGTCCACGCTGCACTGCTTGCTACCGGGTGGCAGAGACCAGACCTGGATTGTGCGGGCGGTGAACCAACCACTATCCGCTGATGAAGGGATGATGCAAGCCTTGTGGAAATCCTCTGTGCCCCTCGGGTTTCTTGCTGTGACAGGAAGAAGATGGACAGAAAGAAGAAGACAGCTCTCCTTGGCCAAAAGGTCTGGGCTGCCGGGAGTATATTCGAGGAGGCCCACATCCTCGTCGGGAGGAGACCTGGGGCTCTCGTTGCCGGTCGGTTAACTCCCTGCATGGTTCCCACAGCCTGAGATCTAGGACTTCCTTTCAGACCCTCATCACCCATGTCCTAGGATGGCTCAGGAGATCAGAGCCTCACTGTCCGGGAAAGCGCAGCACCTGGCCAAAGGAGCCTGGTAAAGGACAAGGGTACCCACGGAAGCATGTGCTCTTCAGGATCGAACGTCCAGCTGGTTCCCAGGCTGAGCCACACAGCACTGTGCCCAGCACAAACCACAGGGACGTGGCGCGGCGTTACCGGGGGAGGAGTCCTAGTTACAAAGTGAAGTCTGAGGATGGACAACTTTCAAAGGGCCGTTGTTTCTTTCCTTGATGATACTACTGAGCACAGCGCTTCAGGGCTTGCAACACTGATCACCTTCTGTACCTCGCTCATGCCACTTCTCCAGCCTAAGAAAAAAGCCTCTCCCCCGTGCCTTTGGAAGCCGCAGACAAGCACCTCCCTGGAGTTCAGCAGGAACACTACCTCCTCCAGGGAGCCTCCCCTTGCATCCTTGTGCCCTTGCAACAATGTGCCCATCGTTGCTTTGTTGTGCCCTTCAGGGCTCCCACAGCAGACTGCTGGCCCCCTGATCACACGGCCAGCTTGCCTCCATCTTACAGTAAGGCCTGGCCTCTCCACTTCCCTCTATAGCCAGGTTTCCAAAGGCAGAGGCACCGAGTTTTGTCACAATGTGGCCAGGTCCTTCGCACGTGCTGGCAGCACCGGAAGTACTAGGCCAAGACAAAGTGAGCAAGAGCTCTCAGGACTATCAGAAGACATTGCTTGCGCCCACAGAAAACGCCCACTCCTCAAACCCCAGGCACAAGCACAGTCTCACCACACCTGATGCTAGCGGCACGAACGGGGACCCTGTCCATTTCCAAAGCTAGGGCACTGAAGGGGTGAAAAGACACCGCCTGAAAGGCTCACCCAGCAACCCGTCAGCCACAGCTCCACTGGTAAAGGAAGGGGGTGTGCTCAGGAGAAGGACCCGTACTTGTGCTGACTGACACACGACATGCTACACTGGGAGAGGGAGCACGTGGCTGGCAGACACCCCCACCCCATACACCCCTCCCCATCCCCAGAAACCAAGGTCAGCACCCAAGCTGCAGTCTGGAAATGAGCAGGGAGACAGTGGGGTAGGCATCCCTCCTGCTCCAAGAACAGCCTGTGGCCGGCCATATGGTAGGTGCGGAAGCCGCAAGAAGCCCATTGGGATTTGGACTCAAATGCCCTGAAGACACAGACACCCTTCTTATACTCACTGACCCAGAGGACACCACCCAGTTTGGAACTGGAAGGAATACCCCTGCATGAACTCCCATCTCAGAGTCAGCACACAGAGGCTGCTCTAGAAATCCTCCAGCTGCTTCCTGATGCTCAGGCACTGTGTACCCTGTCTCTTCCTCAAGGGAGCAGCACCAGTGACCCTGGGAAGCAGCGGGGAGAGGAGAGGAGGAGTCTGTCTGCCCACTGCTGGCCCCCCAGGAGTCCACAGGACTGAGTCCATCATTTGCAACAGTGAGAACAGGAAACTCACACTCCTAATGGTAGCATGGACCCGGAGTCCTCCGCTAGAAGCAACCAAAGGCCACCTCAGTCACCTGTGGGCCGCTCGGCCTTCACTTGTGTGATCCGCTGTCTACAGAGGAGGCACATACTGGCTTCACTCGCCCAGCCTCCCTGCCCCGTCTCCCCCAACCAGCCGAACGAATGAACCACTCCCGGGCCCTCCTCACACTCTGCCGTGGCTCAGAAGGTTTCTCCTGACACTGACCGACCTCAGGCTCCTCCATCCTTCCAGGCTCGGGGCCAATGCCCCACAGCTCCCCGCTGGAGCCCTGCAGTCGGCCCTCAGCCCCTCAGCACTGGGCACACAGATGCCACCCCTCCCGACCTGCGTTTCTGTCCCCCTGGGCAGCATCTCAGCATGCATAGGCCTAACCATCCCCAGAAGGAGCAAACCACATCCTGTCCACCCCACGAGTACCCCCCGGCAACAAGCGTCCTCCTTGCTGGATGAAGGAGAGACCGCATGATGCCTCAGGGGCCCTGCCCTAGGGGCGCTCGTTCCGCCATCTTCCAGGAGGTAGGGCCCACCTTGGTTCCCCAGGCCTCTCAAGGGACAGGCATCTTTGACACAGCTTTTCTGTCCTTAAAATGAACTATTCTGGATTATAAACAAACCACAAGCCTCACAGTCAAATCTACTATTGAATTTTGATTTCTGCTTTTACCTGAGGCACAGATGGCCCAGGAAGAGTGCGAGCTCCTCTTTGAGGGAAAGTAGGTGGTAAAAAGAGACACCTCGGTTGACGATGGCTATGAACTCCAGGGGTTGCTGGGCACCGGGGGCCTTCCCACTGCGGAATGTGCCCGAGAGGCCTGGTGCCATGGTGGGCTACGAGGGGAGTGGGCTCCAAGTAGCCACGCCAACTCACATGCGTCCTTGCCCTGCCCGGATAGCTGAGCTGGTTTCTTCCCAGCTAACAATGGCTGAACGCCTGGCTTTGCGTGTGGAGCCCGGGTGCAAGCCACTCCAGGCGGCATGAGGACAGAGAGGGACCCTGCTCTTCAAGTTCTCATCCAGGAACATGGCTCACCCCGCAGGGAAGGAGCTGCAGCTACCATGCCGTGGGGTCACCGTGAGTCCTACTGTGGCTGGTGCCCCCACAGAAGGGGGTCCCCGATTTCCTGACAAGCGATTGCGGCAGACCCTGTGACTGGGCACGAATCTGAGTCCCAAACCTCAGGCGGAGTCTCAGAGCTGGTGTAAATGCCCCGGTCCCCTCTGACGGGCTGGCGGAAGGAACCGGGCCGCTGAGAGGAGGCTGCCTGTCTCTCAGGCTGGGTCAAGGGGGAGCAACAGCTCCGCCCAGCGGGCACCTGAGTCACCCCTGAGCTCTCTCTGGTCAGGAGTAGGAAGGGGTTACATACTGTTTCGTTTGCTTTCCTCTCCTCCTTCCTCCTCGTTCTCAGGATCAATGTCTTCGGCTTGGGTGATCCAGTCCAAGTAGCCCTTTAGATCCTCCTCCAGCTGCTGCTTCTCCCGGAGCTTCTGGAAATCTCCCCGGGCTTTAGCCTTCTCTCGCTCCTTTGAGAATTCTCTGAGGGCAGCAGAGAGAACAAGCACACGTCAGGACGTCCTCGGGGACCTGGACCGTGAGCCATCTGCCCTGCCACACAACAGGCTTGTGGCAGGACACACAGCGCTGAGTACGGCCACGCGAGCACAGCAACAGAGGCCACACACGTGGACAGGACATAGCACAGTGTCTTCCTAAGCAAGACCGTGGCTGTCAGAGCTGCAGAGACGACACCAACACACATGCGCTGTCCCTTAGAAAACCAACAATCCCCAAGATCCCAAGGAGCCCAAGCCCAAAACGCCACATGCTATCGTGACAGGCTTGTTGACTCCCACTCTCCCCCACCAACAGCCTGGACTCAGACATGTCCCACCTCCCCCAGAGCCTCCTCAGAGCGCAGGCATCACACGTCAAAGAGCAAGGACCCGGGAGGGCTAGGCTGTGGTCAGAGAGCTCACACACCAGGTGTAGGGCTTCTTCAATACCTGTAGTCAAACACAGGTATTGTGTGTTTGGCTACAGCATTCCTGACCCTCACGTCCAAACTGAGAGCCAGGAGGGGGAGCAGGTGCCTCTAGCAGCACCGGCAGCTTCCCGCCAGAGTAGTGGACAGGGTTGGGACAGACCCACCTCACAGCCCCGTTCTCCCTCCCCACACAGAAAATAGAACACCGAAGAAGCACTACTGTCATCCCTAACCCCGCTTCCTTGCCATGATCTTTTCCCAAAAGTCTTCCCCATAGGAGACGAAGAGGCAATACGATTTGTTGCCCATTTATGGGAACACCTGTCCTGGAAAGGCTTTGGCAGAACATGTACACATTCCCAACTGCTTGTTGTTTACTCCGCCTTTGGTGTCTGCAATCCTCCATCTACACGTACATACAGAATCCCCCATTTGCTCCGGCAAGCCTGGGAGTCAGGTGGGTGATTACCCAATTGTCACATCCAAAGAACCATCTGCATTTCCAACCGGGAATAGCTATAGGAGCCAAGCTACATGAGTTATGGATTTCCTAAGTACGATTAAAAAGCTGCTAAGGAAAGCAGCTGAGGTAACAGCACAGCTTTCGCACACACAGCCCTGGATTCTAACAGAGGTTACATCTGTCTTCCTTCTGCCTTCCTTCTAGCCCAAAGATGGCACATCTCCCTATTAGGGACTTCTTTAACTCAACCCAACTCAACCCAACTCGACCCAACACAACACAACCCAATGCAATGCAACCCAACCCAATCCAACCCCATCCAACCCAACCCAACCCAGCTAACCCAATGAACGAAGGGGGAAATGATCTGCTTACATAAGCCCAACCCCTCTTCTCTCTCTTCTCTCTCCCTCTCCACTCTGGTCTGTCAAAGTGCTGAACAGATACTTGAAAGCCCAGGGATGCTGATACTTCAGATAAGAAACTAAAACCCTCACCAAGGCGCCACCCTCTGCCCAGTGAAAAAGGACGACACTCATCGCTCCCCAATCACCCACATTTTGGATGCCCCAAAAGCTGTCGTTGTCTGTGTGAGGGCTGATCCGTCCCCACCTGCCCCCTCTGGGAAGTGGGGGAGGCAGGGCTGCAAGGCGTCCTGGGCCTGGCCTGTAGAAGATATGACCTCAGGGGGTTTGCAGGGTGAACCAAAGCTGATAAAGACTCAGAGATGTTTTCTGTACTCCTCACCCAGGGCTCTTTCCTCCAGGGAGAATCCCTGTCCGTCTCCTGTAGGAGAGGCAGGGTGTGTTGCTGCTCAGGCAAACCACATCCTTAGGAGGATGAGGGGCTGCCAGGCCCGCTGGGCTTCCCAAGGACACGGTGACTCGGCTCTGGGTAATTTCACCAAATTAATTTGAGTTTTAAAAAAAGTCACACCTGATCCATAATGACATCCCTGAAGGATGTAGTGGAGGCCCTGGAGGTTCATGTGTCAACATGAAAATGCATCATGCCATCTGTTTTCTTAAATACATCGTAAAAAGCAACTATGTGGGCCTCATTTCAATTGTTCACCAGAAGTATCTAAGCCCAAATCTCTGTGTTTTGATTTTGAACTTGGAGTACGAAATTTACATGGTTATAATAAAAACAGGGTATTCTTATTTCTAGATCCATAGCTCATCTGAGTTCTTGAAAAAGATTACAAAGATAATAAGAGAGTTACCTGAAAACCCAAGGGCTTTACAAAAGAGAATTTTGCTTTAAAATATTTTATAAAGTTTTTGTTTTTTGTTTTGCTTTCTTTGCATTAGAAATTTAAAAAGAAAGAAAAAGAAAGAGAGAGAGAACTCTAACAAGCAGTACCACTGTTGCCCATTCTTGGTTGCTGAGACATGGTAACACATGCACTGGTAAAATCCTACTATGAGTAAAATTTCTGAGAACAAAAACCTGGCTCATGGCCCATTTGTTTTAAATAACAGTCACTATCACACAACTTCAAGTGACAAAGTTATTCATGTGAGCACTCAGAACTGATTGAAGCAGTTTCTGAATGGCCTAATACTCAGCAGGCTGGCAAACTTTGCTGATTGGAAGAACAGAGATTTGCAAGTATGAATCTCCTCCTGGTGGCTCTGAGACAGGCTGGGGGGAAAGAGGCGGGGGGAGGGGGTCCCTGTGATGGACCTGTAGACCACACTGGGCTCTCTGGTGGAAGACCTGGATTCTAGTCCCAGCTCTGTCCCTGGTCTCTTCTGAGTTTCGTTTTTTGCAGCTGCAAACAGACATACGACCTGGTCTACCGTTTCACACAGATGAAGTAAGACAATACTGTGGAAATCATAAAGCGTTGGACAAATGTGAAGCTGAAAAATAGAAGATTTACATTGAATCTGGACATGAAAAAGGCAACAGGAGGAGCTTTTTCCAATACTAAAGGGGGGGAAATTGTCAACAGCTCTGAGTGGGCTCTAAGCTACACGATCCCAGCAGAACGGAGAGAAACACAGGACACATAGGATCCTAGACTCAGAGTGACCTCCATGAGCCAGCCAGTGCCTCAGTAATTCTGTACCACTCTCTGCCCCATTGGAAATAACCCAGTCCCATCTTGACAAACCTTCCACTCCAGAAAAATCCCACCCAAGTCCTCCGAATCTTCCATCGACCTCAGTGGATGAAGAAAAAAAGTTCTCCATTTTGCATGAGAACTTGTCATTTTCAAAGCTTGTTACTAAGGGACTGAATAATAGTCACTACTACAAAAGTTGACTTTAAACAGCTATTGGTAGAAACCATCTGACTTTTTACAAATGACTAGAAATCTAACAACTCAGTGTGTGACAGAAACCTACTGGTTCCAGATCAGAATTCTATTTATGATACATTCAATCAAAAGAAAAAAAAAGATATAAGAAGGGCT
Source organism: Mustela nivalis (assembly GCF_964662115.1). Taxonomy (NCBI): domain Eukaryota; kingdom Metazoa; phylum Chordata; class Mammalia; order Carnivora; family Mustelidae; genus Mustela; species Mustela nivalis. The sequence continues at coordinate 193,812,898 of NC_139020.1, forward strand.
TTGACAAAAAGGCACCTGGTATTTTATCCTTTATGTATGCAAAAAGGGGTAATAAGAAAACATGCATATTACACTTCAGGGTGTATCCAAAAGATAAAGCAGAAAATGCAAAATGGGGACCAATGGAAGGGAGGGGACATAACAGGAAGGACCCTGTTAAGTGTAATTTTATAGTTTTGACTTTTGGGACCATGCTAATGTTCCACAAATTATAATTTCTTAATTAAATCACCAAGGATGGGATAGAGGGAAAATACCCCTAAAGTGGAATTGAATTGAGACAAAAGAATCTGATTGTATGTCAAATGAATACCATAGCTATCCTGAAGAGAAAGACAAAACTAGCTCAGGTAGCTTAGGATCTCTTGACTGCCTGCTCTCACCATTGGATAGAACCAAGTGAGGGAAGAACAGCAAATAAATGCTAAACTCCTTTAGGGAGTTTTGCGTTTGGTAGTGCTATGGACAAAAATAGTACTGAAATCATTCCAGATGTATTATAGGACTCAACAAATGAGCAAATGTGTCCATGTTGTTGGGAGCCAAGGTTTTTGCTGTAGACGGAGGGTCTTAGAGACATGAAAGAAAGAAAGACTGAAAGGATCCTCTGGGGATGGACTAGAATGGGAGGTGTTGGTGGGAATTCATGATTTCTATGTATCTGTAAATATGTGTATGTATATGTATATATAAATGCATTTATTTCGTAGCTCTGTTGAAAGGATAGGAAAGCAAAGGCATCCCAGTAGTTATGAGCACACCTGGCACCCAGACTTTGGTCTCTAATATCATTTCTCTGAAAAGGAACCAGAAATCTTGGGTAAAACGACTGATTCGAGGGCCAGAGTAAAGTAGGTACAGGATGAAACAAGTAAGGAAGTACCAAAAATAAATAAATAAAAATTAAAAGCAAAACAAAAATATGATAAGAACATGCCATAAGGCCACAGGAGCCAGGGAAGTATCTCACACTGGCTAAATCTAGAATAGTTTGGGCCCCAAAATAATGAGAAACAGAAATTAAAATTTTAAAAATCAGTCCACACTTGTAATAGACAGATAAATGAAAAAACAAATGAACTGATCATTGCTAGAGGAGAGGGGTGGGTGGTAGACAACATGAGTGATAGGGAGTGAGAGATATAGGCTTCCAGTTAGGGGATGAGTAAGTCATGGGGATACAAGGTACAGCACAGAGAAGAGAGTCAATGCTACTGTGAGAGCAGTGTACAGTGACAGATGGTGACAATGCTTGGGGTGAGCATGGCATAATGTATAAACTTGTCAAATGACTATGTTGTATGCCTGAAACTAACGTAACACTGTGTGTCAACTATACTCAAATTTTTTAGAAGTACAAAAACAAGCAAAAGCAAATGAGATAAAATATTAATAAGGGAATTCAGGTAAAGGGTACATGGATTATTCACTACATTAATCTGATTCTTATAACTTTTCTGTACTTTGAAATTACTTCCAAAGAGAAAGAATTTTCAAGCTTTGGGAAAATGTAACCAGGGTAACCAAACGGCAAATTTATGTCACATATGCATTTCCGCTTCCCAGCTAGACTGTAGGCTCTTCCCAGACAGACAATGTTGTCCATTGCTTATGTTTTCCTTTCCACATCTCTGTCTCTCCCAAGATGCACCCCCTTCCAGTAGGCATGTGGGAAAGTCTAGATACAAGGCACATGAAATGAGCCCCATTCCTTAAGAGGCCAGAATGCATCAGGGGAGAAAGCCCATGATTCCTGAGATCTCCTAGAGGGATGAAATGAGCATGTCTCAGCCCAGACACACCATCTGGACCAGCTTCTACCATCAGCCTGCCCTTTCCCCTTATCATTTACGGGCCTCATGTTGCTCAAGAATCCTGGTTGCTAGATAATCTTTCCTCCTAGTCTATGTCCTTTGTAAGGGGGAATTTCTCAGTGAGGAATCTTCCTGCCTGTTGGACATCACAACCACCAGGAGTCTACGCCAGCCCGTCTGCACACACCTCACCTGCTGAGGCAGCTGGAGGAGCTGTAGCTGGAGTGTCCATGAGGGTTCCCCTCCCCCTCGACTTCAGGCTCCCACTGCAGATCTAGGCTTCATCCTGATGTTGTCCTGCTCAGAAAGCCTCAGGACTCCTTACTGCTGCCCTCAACACTCCAGGGGCAAAACCACTTAGCCTGGCCCTCGAGGCCTCCTAGGCTTTTCCCACAGGTTACCCCAGCTCTACCTCCCTGCCTCATCACAAGCACCTTGTATTCTGGCTGTGCTCTTCTCAATTCCTCAACTCTCAGAGCCTCTGTCCACAGAACTCTGTCCAACTGAGAAGCCTTCTCCCACCTCTGAATTCGAGCTCACCCATCAAGACCCAGGTTTCCTGGCTACCCCCCGGCTATACCCCCCCCCCCCATCAACGAAGAGTCCTGCCCTCCTCTGAATCCCCAGGGCACTCTGCTTGGTGAACACCAAGACACAGAGGTGTGTGTGTGTGCCCAGGCCAGCTGGCCTCCTCAGCGAGCTATCCCTGATGGGAGCCCAGCACAGTGCCCTATCCCCATCCTCACTGCAGAGGATCAATAGTGACGGAGGGACCGTTATGACCCTCATTACATAGAAACTGAGGAAGCGGAGACTCAGAGAGATTGGTCAGAGAAGCCCACCGAGCTCCTGAACAGACCCTCCCAAGGATCTTGACGCAGGTAACCAAGAAGCAGAGAAAGAATCAGGTAGAAGTACAAAGGGCTGAGGTCCAAGAAGCAGTTTAGAGTCAGCCCAGGAGGAGCCTTAAATTTCAAATTCAGAATCAGGACTGCTTCCCTGTAGGCAATGGGGAACCACCAGAAGTCTGACAGAAGAGAATCCTTATCGGCTCTGTTCTATGGGAGTTCTACGTGAAGAGGAGATCAAAATAGGGAGAAAATGGTGCTGAAGCCAGAAGGCATTCAGGAAACACCGGGTGACAGGGTTGATTCAACACCAACAAGAATGTGAGTCAGAAGTAACATGGCTCTGACAAAATTTCCAACTTCTGTGGAAGGTGCTAAAGAACACCTGTGGGGGCCGCCATTACTGACTCCCAGTCAGCCTCACACGGCGGTCACTTTGGCCTCTGTCCCCTGACGCTGGTCTCCTGGATCTGGCCCCACCGGGAGCCATCTTCTCCCTGAGTGTGGATCCGTTCCTCCACGGCCAAACGATGCCCAAACGATGCCCTCCCCGCTTCCTGCCACGGGGAGATTCCACACCCACTTGCTCGGGAAAGAAAGGTCCGCCGGCAGGGGGCAGAGGAAGGCCAGACAGGAGGGGGGACAGAGAAGAGATGCCACAGGTCCGTAAGTCTCCAGAAGGCTGCCATAGAAAAGAGGAAGTGGACCTCCTGTGGGCCCCAGGGAGAGAGCAGAAGCAGAGTAAGACTGATTTCAGAGCAAGAGAAGGCAGAAACTTCTAATAGTCCAAGTGCTCCGAAGATGAAACAGGAAGCCATGGGAGACAGCAGCTTCTAGACTGGGCACCATGGAGATGGGGGTCTTTGATAGAGGGCTAGCACCTCGGTAGGGAAGCTGGAGCAGGGGTTGTGGTATAAACCTTGCCCGTATCTCTTTCCCAGGCCCACACAACACCCATCTCACTCAGGCCAGCTCTTGCAACACACTGCCCCATACGGTGTCCAGCCATGACTGTGACTCAAGTCTCCTGGCCTCCTCTGTGGCTCCAAGGGAAAGCCGGACCCCTGACTGCTGCGAAGTGGTCCCTTCCTCACCGTCTGCTTCCTCGCCGGTGCCTCTCTCAGTCCGGCCAGCCAAGATGTCTGGTGGCATCAAGAAGCCCAAGGGCCAAGGGAGTCAGAAGCAATGGCCAGGAGAGGTCCTGACTGCGGAGCAAGGGTACAGCCACACCCCGGGTGGCAGTCACACGGGCCCCAGCAAAGCTCTGCAGAGGGGAGAGGAAAAGCGAAGAGCCTACGCGGAAGGCTCGGAGGCAGGCAGAGCCTGAATGCACAACTGCCTTTAGCGGCCCTAACCCGAGACTACCCTGGCGCGGGGCCCACCTGCCAACCAACATCAGTGCCAGCAGGATCTGCGCTCGTGCAGCGGGATGCTGCGTCAGTTTCCTGCAGGAGGGTCAGCCAGGTCACGGCCCCTTTCTAGTAAATAACAGAAACCAACCTCTTACGTATGGGGATTTCTATCTGGGATCCTCCAGGCATCTTTAGGCGCACTGTCTCACAGGTCCTCGCTACCTTGGTGCAGGACAGGCAGGAGGACAAGGACTGTCCTCTCATCTTGCAAAAGCCAAAGTTGAAGTTCAACAAGTTGGTGTTACTGACCCTGCACCACAGGCTTAGGAAACAGGACAAGTGGACTCCAAACGAAGCATCCTTTCCACAGGACTCCCTATCCCTCTGCTTCCCGGCTTAGGAAGATGTGCAGACAGGACACTTACTGGTCAGGACCAGGAGGGCTGGGTCAAGATGGAAGGCTCTGCTTACCCTTGGCATTCTGGTTTTCCTCCAGAGCCCCGACTCCGCGCTTAGCCCAGGGATAGTACACGCCCCAGAAAGCTCTGCTCCAGGAAGACACACTCTGCCTGGAAGAAACTAGCTTTCCCCCCCACCCCAGGAGCCCCCGTGCACATGCCCCACACTGCAGAGAGCTTCCTAAACCCTGACAGTGCCAGGATTTACAGGTCCTGACATCCCACGCTCTGGGAGCCCCAGCTCAGCCAACACAACGGGGGAGAGAGCACGTAGCCTGAAGCAAACCACTGCATTCAAATGGTAGGGCAGGTCATAGGGGACTGCCGTCACACAGTTGGCTCTGGAATTTGTTATTTCTCAAACGCCCCATAAAGTAAACGGGCCACTGGAAGTCGGGATGATTTAGAGATAGGGTTCCTTCTTGGGTTGTAATGCTATTTGTTTTACCCAGACCCACACAAATAAAATGTAGACGAATGCTTTGAAATTTGGGCATGCACACACACACATGCACACACACAGAGAAAACAAACACCAACAAGCATAAAAGCCTTCAGTGAGCAAAGCCCACATGTGAACTACTAGGATTCAGATTTCCAGGGAAAGAGAGGACTCGGGAATATTCATTCTCTCTCTCTCTCTCTCTCTCTCTCTCACACACACACACACACACACACACACACATTCACATGCAACATTTATAAAAAGAGTGGGGAAGCAGAAGAAGTAAGCCAGTGGTTTTGATTAGTGGAGGCCAGTCTTTCTTAGGTGTTAATTCTTTCCACTATGTAGACATAAAGGAAATGAAACAGAATAAAAAAAGAAGTTGGGCTCAAAACATACTTTTATGTTTAAATCTAATTTGGGGGGAAGCACACAAGTTTAGTGTCGTTCAAGGAAATGAGATGTTCTGTTAAAAAAAAAAAGGAAGGGAGGGAGAGAAGGTGGGGTGGGTAGGGAGGAAGGGGGGGAAAAAATCAACAACCTGTGATGCTTCACAATTTGAAAAATATTTTAAATGAGTGGCACTGGCTCAGGTTCCAAGTTCATCAAAATCATTGGCTTTGTTCCAGTTTCCCTCAACCACAAAAGGCCAGGATTTGCCCCCAGGAGGCTGTCTTTGCATGAGAAGAGCCTGCCAGCGTCCCAGGAGAAGGTCATGCACCCCACTGTGACATGCTCCTTTGCAGGTGACACAGGGATGCAGGGGAGGGGAGCTCATCTGGGGCGTTGGTCTTAGACGGCAAGTGAGCCACTGGCTGGGCAGAGGGACAAGAGAAAACGGAGGGCTTTGGTTGACCACAGCAAGAGGCTGGAGAAAGTATCCAACAGTCACACTTCCAGGCAGCCACACTAGGACCGTTCTTTGATCCTGAAGTAACCGCTGTGGTGAGTCTTTCCGTAAAGGGAGTGCCTCCTAATTTCTGTTCACACAGGTTTGGGTGTCTTAAGCGATATCCTCATACCCACGTTCCCTTTTTCATGTCTTTGACGGTCTTTTTGGACATAAAAGTCTCTGAGAAAATGCTCTGAATGGAAAACAGTTCCCATCTTTTGAGAAGACAAATCATTTTCAAAGTAGGTATTTCCTAACTTTTCTCCCCCAGCTTTTAATGACAAGGATATCTGCTGCGAACTGCAGCTGAGCGGGCATGTCCACACCTAACCTCAGGGACCTGGCACATGTGGCGCTTCCCCTCCCCCCACCCCCAGAGCAGGAGGGACGGAGCCCACTAATGCAGGATCAGTCTGGTCTTCGGTCTCTCCTGGTCCTCTCTAACCACCTGCTCCAACCCTCCTCAAGTTCCTTCATTCCCTCCAAGGCACAGAAGTGTTACTGCTGTACGTTGGTGTTCCCCAAGTTAGCCTCAGCTGCTCGTCCCTATTCTTGCCCACGCTGCTGGGTCAGCCCGCGAGCACATTTCTCTAACGTCCTTAGAGTCTCCTGGATGAATCTCGCTGGCGTAGAATTTGATTCACAGCACAACAACTGTTCTCTAGTATTTTCTTCTAACACTAACCTGTAAGCTCTGTGAAGAAGGGGCCGTGTGCGTCTTATCTTTGTATATCAATTCCTTATCAAAAGTGGTGGCCATTGCTTGGGAAGACTAGGCTACATTTTATTTATTTATTTTTTATTTATTTTAAAGATTTCATTTATTTGTCAGAGAGAGAGCACAAGCACAGGGGGCAGCAGAGGGAGAAGCAGTTTCTCCACTGATCAGAGAGCCCGATGTGGGACTCGATCTCAGGACACTGGGATCATGACCTGAGCTGAAGGCAGATGCTTAACTGACTGAGCCACTCAGGCACCCCAGGAATAGGTTAAATTTTAATAAATGCTTTTATAGACTCAGGTCTTTTTTTTTTTCTTTCAATTTTTCTATTTTCTATTTTTTAATTTTTTTTATTAGAGAAAGAGAGGGAGGGGCAGAGAGAGAGTGAGAATCCTAAGCTGGCTCCACACCCAGTGCAGAGCCCGGTATGGGGACCTGAGCTCACAGCTCTGAGATCATGACTTGAGCTGAAATCAGGAGTCAGACACTTAACTGACTGGGCTACCAGGTGCCCCTACAGACTCAGGTCTTAGGTTAATAACGACCACTTCATAGACATGGATTGTGGGCTCTGCACTAGACTGGGCGTATCTGAGAACAAATGGCCATGTAACGTTCTAGCACCTAAAACTGTACCCACCATCGTCATTAAAACAGAAACAAAGACAGCCATTGTCCTGCCAAGTCTTAAAAAGTCCTCCATGGAAAGGAAGAAAGTGTATCTGGCATCTTAGAATGAACTACCCTTTCCTTTGACTGCATCTCCTTGTCGGAGGACAGAAGAGCTACGCTCTCTCTCTCTGCAGAGTTAAGTTTCCATGGCTACCAAAGACATTCTAGTGCTTCCGGCAGAAAATTTCCCATGCAGGTTGCACGCTAAAAGTTACAGATTCTTTGCTTCAATCTGTTTTTTTAGAAAACGTGTGCTAAGAGGCATTCTTTGAAATCATGGGCTCTCTCATCTCATCACTTTCTCCGAATGAAATACATCCTTCAATCAAATGAGCCAAGCCTACATCGTTAGCTGCCATGACAGGCGTGCAATGTGTTAGTTAAGAAGTGACTTGAGAAACCTCACGCTAGACTTCTCCGATTCCAGTGTTTAAAGGAAAAATGAGGAAAATGTGTACCTGAAGTCTGACTCTGGATGGTGGCAGAACCCTTAACAAATAAACCTGTTGGAAGGTACCAGCAACCCCGCGCATGTCCTACTTACGCACGGACACTGTCTGCTGTGTTACGAGCCTGGTTAGAACTGCTCGGAACGGAGTGACGGCTGCCTGTGCCTGTCTGGGGGCAGGATCTGACTGCAGGTAAGCAACACCGGACCAGGGGAGAAGCTGGGACCAAACGCAACTGTTGGGATCACTAAGAGTTTCAGCCCAATCCCACCCACTGGACTTGTCAGCGGTGAACCCGTTGGTGAGAGGCTCGCAGAGGAGGTGGAGCCTCTCCCTCCCAGGAGAGGTTCCTCGTTGGAGGGCAGGATGGGTGAGAAGTGCCCTCTGTGGACTTTCACGTTTCATTGATACCAAGGGAATGAGCATATTTTAAGGGACACTTGGGGATTCACAGACATCCATCCCTACTAAAAGGATCCAAAAAGACCACTTGAGCTAGAATGGAACTTGTTCCCTAGCACTCGTTTTGTTGTTGTTGTTGTTTAAAGAATAGATATAGAGAGATAGATAGATGCACAAGCCAGTGGGAAGGGGAAGAGGGAGAGGGAGAGAATCTCAAGCAGACTCCCTGCTGAGCAGGGAGCCCTGTGTGGGGCTCGATCTCATGACCCTGAGATCGTGACCTGAGCCGAAATCAAGAGTTGGACACTCAACGGACAGAGCCCACCCAGGTGCGCCATCACAAGCACTTTTAAGAGGAAAAAGAAACCAATTTCTCTGAAGCCTCCATATTCCACTACTCCACTCTGCTCTGGGGGAGTCATCTGGAGGAGATAAAGAAACAGGTAAAACAGGAAGAACACAGCAGCTCAGGCTGTATCAGCCCAGAATCCAGCCGGGGGAGACAGGGTCCCACAGGAGGTGTCCCCACGCCTGACACACAAGGAGCTTCCACCTGATGGGAGAAGTAGCTTGGGCCCCGGAGACACACAGCTCGGAATTTGATTTCTAGCTTACTAGGAATCCTGATTGACTAGCTGTGTGACTTTGAGAAAACTGAAACCTCTCTGAGCCTCGCTGCCCTCAGCTATAAAACTGAGGCAAAAGCGCTTCAGTAAGGTATTAGAGAAGACTGAAAGAAGTAAACTGTGCAAAGCATGTAGCCGGGTGCCGGGTGTCTGTCTTAGCCGCTCTAGTAACAAAAAACAAAGGAAAACTCTCACACACAATCTGTACCCAGAGTTGACCATCAAGTCCACAGATCTCGCCTCCCCTCTGAGGCCCCCAAGTGCCTTCTGCATCGACTCCTTCATGTTGATCTCCACCACCCCACGCTGCCTGTCCACTCACCCCCTCTCCATCAGATCCCCCCCCCCCAACCACCTGGCTCCCCCCTCACTCCATGTCACCCTGCGGGGCCCCAGCTTTGCTTTCCAGTCCTGGTCCCACATCGTCACTTGACTTTCACACACCTCCACAGCTCCCGTCAACGGAAGCAAAAACTCCCGCCTCCTTCATGGGGCTCCCCAAGTGCAGCGGCTTCTTTCTGACCCCCCAACCCCTTGCACACCAGCTGGCAGAGAGCACCCAGGCCCCAATACACTGTGTGCACTGGGCCCCGTGTTCCTCGCCATGTGCTGGAATCTTTCTTTACACTTGCAAATGCCCTCCCTTCCACGGCCAGCCGGAGTTCGGCTTCCTCGGGAGAACCCCCTCCGATGTGCCAGCCCTCCCCTGTACATCTGGGCCATGCTGCTGGGGGCGGCGTAGATGCCCAAACGCAGGTGACTGAGGGCCAGACAGGAAGAGCGTGCAAGTGGCCCCCAGGGCGGGCCCCGCGGTCCCTCAATGGTTATGCCTCCCTCAGCTGGCTCGTCAGCAACCACACAGGATCTAAGCCCAGGTCGGGCACAGGACACAGCACACACGTGCGTGGGTGCAAGGCCGTTGCCCCCCAAGATTCAACTCCTCAGATAGAGCAAAAGCCTCCCAGACTCAGAAGCCAAGAAGCCGCAAATGCTTGGAGGCTCCAAGGGCGGCAGCAGAGAACTCCGCTTAGACCAAGATTGGGTTTAACGCCGAATTCACAGGACATGATCTAGTTCTGAGCAGATTAATATTTTATCCCTGAATCCAAACCCAACTCTTGGGATAATCAGACTTAGAGAAATTAGGTTAGTGCTTCCAGAGCCGCTCTAGTCCCGGGAAGCTGGGACGTCCTGGAGAGAAGGGCCGGCGAGGGAGCATCCAGAGTGTAAAGAAGGAGGCTTTCAAAGGCCTAGAGACAGTCTGTCTCGAGGAGAGGACAGTCCGGCCAACACTGAAAACATCTGCGTTGGGAAGGGTCTGTTCGGTTCCCAGGTCCCTTCCTGTCTGTTTCTCTCCTTGGTTCTGAGGACAGCTCTACAAGACAAGTGACAGGGCAGATGAGGCCACCCCCTTCAGGACAGGTGAAGCCCACCGGGGAAGGTCACGTCAGCAGGAAGAGGCCACCAGCATGACAACCAGGACCCTGCTAACCTGTGCTGTCCCCACCATGGTGACATGCCGGAACCAGTCACCGCAGTAGCTGGTAATCCGCTTGGCGGGGGGAGCCACCGCCCAAAACCCTCAACCCTCCACCTGCGGCTGGGCTAGTCACACCGGCTGCGATAACCACCACCCCGGGGGTCTCGGGAGAGCATCTCTGGAGAGACAGGAGCTTCTAGCACACACCTCAGGCCGGGTGAGCCAGACCAAGTGGGCCAGGGTGGCTGCCAGCCAAGGACCCTCCTCCGTCGGGAGACCTCACCACCAAGCCTCCACGCCCTTTGCTGATGACCAGCGAAAGCCTGCACAAAGCAAGGCACACGTACAATGCCCAATCCCTCTCACCGGGCGGCCCGTCCCCACATTCCTCCGCACGACCTTGTCACTGACTCGGCTTTCCCTCACTCTTCAGCCCTTCCCTGTGCCCTCTGGAAGTCCTGCTCCTGTACCCTCAACCTCTTCAAAGGGACCCCCGTCCTCCCTGCTTGGACGGAAATCTGGGTCACCCTGGGGCTTCCTGCTCTGCTTCCCTTGCGGTCTTTCCGGATCCCTCCTCAAGGTGGGGTTGCTTGCTTTTCTGTTCCTCTTAACATCTTCATTAACCCACTCCTTCGCTTGGCTGTACAAGTCTATCGCACAAAAGAACCCTGTTCCTGCAGGGATAGTTTATCAGTGGAAGACGTGGCCTTCTCAGGGTCAACCTCCTCAACGAAGACTCCTGGCTCCCAGCCTCCCTCTCCACTCCTCCCATCCTCCTGGGGGACTCTTGCCAACACCCAGCATTGCAATCCTTGACCTACTTATCTCCAATAGCCATCCGTCCCATGCTGCTTCAGCCACTCCATCCCTGCCAATCCCAAATGTTCACCATCCCTAACTTTATCAGAAACCCCAGCCTTCTGCGTTCTGACCATAACCTCCTAACAGCCAACTTCCTCACTGCCACTCTAGACAATTTTTTTTTTTACCTCTCTGGAATGCCCAATCCATTGGACCATTGTCTCCCAGTCTGTTAAGTCTCTCCTTTCCTCCTAATTGAACTTAGATTTCTTGGGATCTTGAGTTCTTGCCGGCAACCTAAACACTCTTCCATCCCTGGGGAAGGGATGGTTGGGACAGGCTGCCATCAGTGCAAGTCCCTCATCGCCAGCTTCAAGTAAGATCTCAGCACAACACATCACTTCCTCCCAGCTCATCTGAGCCTTCTCAGTGACTCACTCGAGCCTTCTCCATGCTCTTCAGACGTACGCCGCCGCCCGCTAGTTAGCTACCCCCTTCCCCTCAGCAGTTGAGCTTGCCTTCTGCTTCAGAAAAACTAAGAATTAGGCAAGAATATTCTCAGCTTCCCACCAACAAACCAAATTTACATCGCCCCACCCTCTCTTCCTTTCCTGTCTTTACAAAAGAAAGCACCTTCTCTTAATACTGTCCTTTGGCATCTTAATAAATTGAGCTTTTCAATCCATGATCATCTACCTTCTATTTCTTGAGGTCTTCTTTAATTTCTTTCAGCAGAATTATGTGTAGAAGAGGTCATGTACGTCTTTCATTAGATTCTTGGGATCTTGATTTTTTAAGCTATATTTTTTGGTACCTTGCATGCCTCTGTTTAACATTGTGAACATATGGACTACAGTTATAATGATGTTTTTATGTTCTTTTTGCTAATTCTAGCATCTGTGTGAGTTCTGGGTTGGTTTCAATTGATTGATCAATTCTTATTAGGGGTCATGTTTTTCTGCCTGGTCACCTTTAATTGAATGCCAGACATGGTAAGCTCCCTCTTGGTGGGTATTCAATATTCTGTATTCCTAAAAATATTCTAGTGCTTTGTTCTGGGATCCAGTTTTTTGGATCCCACTGGTCCTGTATGTCTTGCTTCAGTTTTGTTGGATCAGTCTGGAACACTTCCTCATGGAGGCCTAGTTATTCCTCAGTAACTGGGCGAGTCCTTTGAGCACTTTACCCAACGTCCTAGGAATGAGGAGCTTCTCCGGGGTGGCTGGTGGGAGTAGGCCATGTGCCTTGGCCTGCGTGAGCACGGACCCTCACCCTCCGTGATCCATTCCAGTGCTCTTTCTTCAGCCTCGGGTAGTTTCCTACCGACAAGAGATGAATAGTAAACTCTGCCACACCTTGTGGGGGACCCTCTGCTGGTCTCTGCAGAGCTCCTTCTAGGCCATTCTCTCCTCTCTTACACGCTCTCCCGCATACTCTGGCCACCTTGGTTTCTGCAGATACTTAGCTTCTCAACTTTGGGAGGTTAGGGCTCCACCAGGGTCCTTCCCTCCTGTGATATGGTGCCCCCAGAACTCTCTCAAGCCAGGGAGCGGGGGCAGTCACGGTCCTTGTGCAGCTTACTTCCTGTTTCTCAGGGATTGGTCCCTGTCCTTCATCACCTGGTGTCTGGTGTTCACATACATAGTCTGGTTTCAGTTTTGTTGCTTCGGGTAGGAGGGTAAATCTGGCATCTGCTACTACATCCTCATCAGAAGCAAAGTCTCTCTTAATTCCACATTGATGGTATTTTACGATCACTTTTATAAAAAATTCCACTTATGAATAAAAATGCATGTGTTTCAAGTTTGTGGTTTAGCGAACATTGACACTCCTCACTGACAACAGCCCCGTCAAGATATATAGAACACATACGCCACAGCCCAAGTATCTTATTTCCTTTCCCAGCCAATTGCCCCTTTCCTACCTGAAAAAGTCAGCGATCTAAGTTCTGTATTATGGATTAATTTTATTTATTCTAGAACTTCAGACTCACAGCATATACTACTCTCTTTTGTACTGGGCTCTCTTCCTTCAGCACAACACTTTTGAGCTTCATCAATAACAAGGCATTAGTGTTTCCATTTCTTTGTCCTGCTGGATAGTATGCCAATTTCTGATTCCATTACAATCTATTTACTTTCCTGTTGACAAACATTGGGGCTTTTCCAGGTTGGAGCCTCTAGAACAAAGCTCTTTGAATGTTCATAGACAAGGCATGGTGGACATAGGTTTTCATTTCTTTTGGGACATTACCCACAGGGATGGGACTGCTGGGCCAGTATGGTTTTTGTTTAACTTTATAAGAAACTGACATATTTTGCCAAAATGGTTGAGCCATTTTATGCTTCTATGAGCAATGTATGAGTGCATAAATCGCTCTGTATTCTTGTCAACACTTGGTATTGTTCATCTTAATTTTAGCTGTTCTACTCTTGTTATGGGTCTCTTATTGCAGTTTTAACTTGCATTTTCCTGGTGACTAAGGATTTTGATCATCCTTACATGCACATTGGCTGTTCTTATATATTCCTTTATATAGTATCTGTCCAAGTCTCTTGCTAATTTTTAATTGGGTTATCTTCTTAGTTGTTAAGAGTTCTTTGTATATTAGAGCTACAATTCTGTCAGATAACTATCTATAGACAGAGAAAAGATTTCCCCTAGGATGTGGTTTCCCTCTCAAATTCCTATTTCTGAAGGGCAAAATCATCTAGAAAGGTCATTTTTTGCTTTTTAATGGTCCATTTCAAGTCAGCATTTGTGTCCAGTGTGAGCTAACGGTCAAGGTCCATTAATTCATTGTATTTTACTAAGAAGATTTTTTTCTCCATCAGATTACTTAGCACCTTGTTAAAAAAAAATGACCATAGCTATATTTCTGGATTTTCTATTCCACTCAAGTATTCTATATATCTATCTTTTTGCCAGGATGACACTAAATCTACTTTGCATTAGAGTAAGTCTTGAAACCAGGTAGTGTAAGCCCTTTAACTTTGTCCATCGTCAAGATTATTTTGGTTATTATTTGGTTATGTGACAATCAGTAATTATATGTGAATTTTAGAATCAGCTTGTCAATGTCTTTTAAAAAAAGCTATTAAGATTTATAAATGGGATAGCACTGGATGTGTAGAAATTTTGAGGGAAACGGACATGTTCATAATATTGTGTCTTCCAACCCATGATCGTGGGACATCTTCATTTATTTTAGAGCATCTTTGATTTGACTAATCTGTGTTTTATACTCTTCAGCGTAGAGATCTTCCATATTTTTCCTCATCTTATGCCCAAGTATTCTAATTTGTCAATGTTTTAATGCTTCCTCAAAGTTCATTTGCCACACACATGCAGCTTGTATACAGGAATAAAATTAATTTTTGTAAATTGATCCTATATTCTGTGATCTTGCTATGTTCATTTCCCATTTCTAACAGGTTTTTGGTCACTTTGTAAATAGAAATGGGTTTTGCTTTCTAATCATTCTGCTTTTTCTTTTTCTTGTTTCAATGCACTAGATAGTGCTTATAGTATAATGTTGAAAAAAGGGGTGAGAGAGGTAGGATTACCTTGTTTCTAAGTGTAGGGAAAAAAAGCATTTCAGTCTTTCACCATTAGGGATGGTATTAGGTACAATCTTGTGAGGTTTTTGTTTTTTTGTAGACAAGATTTTTCAGGCTGAGGAAGTTCCCATGTATTCCTAGTTTGCTGAGTTTTTATCATGGTTACAGAACACGGTCAGTAGCATTTTCTGTATTTACTGAGAATATCATATGGCTTTTCTCCTTCATTTGGTTAATATGGCAAATTACATTGTTTGAGTTTCCAGTGGTGAATCAACCTTGTATTTTTGGTATAAATCCCATTTGTTCTTGAAGTATTGTTCCTTTCATCTTGCTTGATTAGATTTGCTAATATTTGAGAATTGTTACATCATATTAATGAAAGATGTTATAACGGCTGTTTGGTTTCATATTCAGGTTATTCTGGCCTCATAAAAGGACATGGAAAATGTCCACTCTCAATTATCTGCCAAAGGTTTTTTTTTTTTTTTCAAGAATGACATTCTCAATCGTTTGACATAATTCACCTTTGACACCATCAAGGCCTCTAGTTCTCTTTGAAAGACGGTTTGTGATTTTGAATTCTACTTAAAAAGCAAATAAAGGGGCTCATTCATTTTTTATTGAGTAGAGTCCATTCCAGTAAGCTGTATTTTTTCAAGAAATTTGCCGATTTCTCCTAAGAAATCTTAGGATCTTATTCTCATAAAATCTTATTCTCATAAAATGTTTTACCCTATTCTCTTGCTATTGCTTTAATGTCTGTGGCGATGTCCCTATTTCATTACTAATAATTTAAAATTTGCTTTTTTCTATTTTGGTGAGTCTTGCTACAGATCTGGTATGAATAAGCTTTTCCAAGAGCCCACTTTTGTCTTTGCTAACTTTACCTGTTATTTGGGTTTCCTCTTTCATTGGCTTCCTTTCTTATTTTCCACTTACCTCGGACAAATTTTTGCCCTTCTTTTTCTAGATGCTTAAACGAGAATGTAGACTATTGCATTTAAAGCTTTCCTCTCTCCCTCTCAGCACTCCTTTAGAAGAATAACGCGAAATCTGAGATGCTACATTTTCATTTTCCAGGATCAAATATTTTATCACATTTACCGTAATATTTCTCCTTGAATTGTACGTTAGAGATATGTCATCGAATTCTCAAATATTTGGAGAACTGTCTAGACATTTTATTGTGATCGACTTCTACTTCACATTTATTGCTGTTAGAAAAAACATTACTTCTGAGATTTCAATCTTGTTATGTTGAGTGAGACTTCTGATGCCCATATATGATCTACCTCAGTTAATGTTCCATGTACTTGTGAACAGAATGTGTATTCTTGCAGTTACCGGATATAGTGTTCTATAATTATCAATTAGCTCAGTTTGGCTGATAGTGCTTGGGTATTACCTATACTTAGTGTTTTTCTTCTCCTCGCTCTATTAATTATTGAAAGGGGATAATAAGAACTTTCATCTATGTTTGTGTATTTCTCAGTTTCTCCACGTACTTTTTACTTTACAGGGCTCCCTTCATGCACATTAAAGCTTATTTCTTCATGTATTGTATTTTTTTTAAAATTTTATTTATCAGAGAAAGACACACAGTGAGAGAGGAAACACAAGCAGGGGAAGTGAGAGAGGGAGAAGCAGGCTTCCCGCTGAGCAGAAAGCCCAATGTGGGGCTCGATCCCGGGACCCTGGGATCATGACCTGAGCTGAAGGCAGACACTTAATGACTGAGCCACCCAGGTGCCCCTCTTCATGTATTTTAAAGACATTGAGAATCCTCACATCTTCTGGATGAACTGATCCCTTTATGAGATGCTTGCTTGCATTCAAATTCCTTTTGTGTGGTATTAATATAGTTATCCCATTGTTTTGCTTTTAATCTTTAAATTTATAGCCTCTTGTATTTTTATATGCAGCTGACATGTCTTTTAATTAAATTGTGTCCACTTGCATTTAATGCATTTACTGATGCAGTTGGATTTATGTCTACCATCTTGCTATTGGTTTTTGGTTCATCCCACATGTTCTTTGTTCCTTTCCTGCCTTATTTTGGATAACTGAGTATAATTACTATCTAGCATTCCATTTTACCTCTTCTTTTGGCTTTTAAGGTAACTTTATTTTTTAAACCACTGCTCTAAAGATTTACATAGTCATCCTGAATTTACTACAGTAAATTCAGTAAATCCTGAATTTACTACCATGAATTCATATTATTTCATATATAATGTAAGAACATTACAATAGTAAAATTCCATTTAATTCTATCTTTGTGCTATTGTTGTCATATGGTTTTATTTTTTTTAAACATACTGTGGTCCCTACAATGTGGTTATTACTTTCATTTTCATCATCTTTTAAAGTAGTTCAGAAATGAGGAAAATTCCCTACTGGTTTTTACCATTTTTGGCATTCCTTATTTTTTAATGTATATTTTAAAAATCTGGTATTATTTTCTTTAGCCTGAAGAATTTCCTTTAACACTTCCTATAGTGCAGATTTGCTGGTGACTAATCCTTCCCTGCAAATTTCTTTAATTCATCTGAACTTTCTGAGGAACATGTAACTGAATCCAGAATTGTTTTTTTTTTTTTCTTTCAAGCCCTCGAAAGATGCCATTCCATAGTTCTACAGCTGACATCGTATCTGAGAATAAGTCACTGTATAATCTTAGTTTCTCCCAGGACAAAATTGCCTTTTCCTCTCTGGTTTCTTCTAAAATATTCTAGTTTTTATTCTTGGCAATTTGCCTTTGATGGGTCTAGATGTGCTTCTCCTTGTGCTTATACTGCCTGGGGTTTGTTAAGCATCCTGGACTTTGAATTCACAGTTTTTCAAAAAAAATTGCAACATTTGAGGCAAAATTATTTCTTTAGAAATTGTTTCTTCTTTGATCTCTCTTCTACTTCTGGAACTTCAGTTTCACAGTTATCCGATTAATATTGTCCTGGACATCATTAAGTCTTCTTCACTGACATTTTATCTTTTTCTCCCAGTGTTCTAACTGTTGACTCCAGATATAGTATTACCTCTATTTCTTCACTGAGCTTTGCCATCTGTTCCTTTAATATAGCCATCCTTTCCTTCAATTCTTTAAGTAGGTTTATAGTAGCAATTTCAAAGTCTTTGGTTTCTAATTGCAACACTTTTGTCATCTCTCCATTTGTTTCTACTGACTTCTTCCCTGTGACTATGAATCATGTTTTCTTGCTTCTTTTCCTGTCCTGTGACTCTTAATGATGTGGAGAAACACTGGAGAGAACATCTGGAGTCAGGTGTCTTCTGTAACGGGTGTTGACTTTTGTTCTGGCAGGTATCGAATTAATCGGCTGCTTAACAGGAGCCTTTTGAAACTTGTTTTTAAGCTTTGTTAGGGCAGGCCTAACAGTAGCTCTTCTTACAGAGCGAAAGGAGCCCCAACTGAACATCCAATGTATGCCTCAAGGTCAGTCCACTCCAGCTGATCAGAACCCCCTGTTTCCCAGCACGGTGAGGTTTCCAGCAGCTCACAGCTTTCTAGCGGCTGTTCTCCACCTTGCTTTGATAGTCTCATGTGGCACACAGCAGCTTACAGTCAAAGATTTAAGAGAATCCCTAGATTTCCAGAGCCCCTCCTCTGCACACCCCTCTTCAGTACCCTGCCCTGAAAATTCCAGCTGTCTCAGCAGCCCACTGTCTGTTCTTTGCCTCTTCAGCAAATAGTCTGCTGTCCTCTGCTGAGCTCTTCCTCCCTGTGCCTTAATCCTAAGAGTGTCCTCGGGCAGAAGACCAGGGCAATTATGGGGGCTTACTTGATGCGTTTCCCTTCTCTTAGGGATCCCAATCCCATACTGCCTATTTCCATTGTCCTCAGGGGTGGAAAACACCTGCTTCAGATGCTTTGGCCAGTTTTATAGCTGTTTATGGTAAAAGGTCCACTCTGAAACAGTTACTGTGTTGTGGCTAGAAGTGAATTATAAAACAGTCTGAATGGGCCTCCCCATATCCAGTCTTCTAACAACCCAGTCCATGCATACTGCAGCAGCCAGAGTGATCTTTATACGTGAGCTTTTCCATTTTGTTAAGAAAATAGTCAAACATTCACAGAAATACAAAGAATTATGCAGTCAATACCCATACGCCTACCATCTAAATTCGGCAATTAACATTTTCTAGATTCTCTTTATCACCTCTTTATCCACCTTCTATCCATTCACAAAGTCATTTAATTTTGTTGTTGTTACCTTAAGGTAAGCTGAAGACATCGTAACATAGAATCATTCTTCTAAAACACAAACATAAATTACAAACGTCCTGCTTCAAACTCATCAGTAGGTTGACCCTTTAGCTAATGACTGTGATGTGATCTAGGATGACCTTTCTTGATCTGGGTTTTGCTGATCAGTCTCTTCTCTCTACCCTCCTTTCCCTGTTCCCTGGTTGCTTGTCCCCCTGGCTTTGCTCAGTTATTCCAACATCTGCTCCCTCCCATGGCAAGGCCTTTGAGGAGTTTCCCTTTGACTGGAATACCTCCCCCATCTTGCCTGGATATGATGGCTGTTCGTTCATTCTTCTCTTCCTCCAGGAGGCTTCTCCTCAGCCCCTGGAAATCAGCTGTGCCGTTTAAACACTCTCACAGCACTCCATACCTTCCTTTCAAAGAATTTATAGAAGTTATCATTATAATCTCTGTCTTCCCCATTAGAAAAAAGCTTCATATAGACAAAAACTCTACTTTGTCTCATTATTAGAAACCCAGTGTCTAGTAAAGTGTTTCGCAAATACATTATCGTGTAAGCACTTAAAAAATATTCATGAAATGATGACGTCACTTTTTTTTCTTAAGAAATCTAATTAAGGGGGGGGGGGGTAGGAAGTACCTAGCAAGATTTCCTGCTTCTTATTATTCCATTATATTGAAGCCAACCAGCAGATACACGGTCAGACCCCAATACCGCCTCTAGGCATATTGCCTTTGTCCAAACTGTGAAGGAAGACAGACAGTCAGAAAGCCCTCTAGAGACAAGAAATCCACAATTTTTCGGGGCTTCTAGAGAGCCAGTCTAAATTCTCATAATGTGGTGGCTCTGTGTCTTCATTTGATCCTTACAGATACAGCTCTGAATATCAGAGTTTTGTTCTGCTTCAGAGGGAAGACGTTTTGATGGTATCTGTCAGGGTTTAGAACCAGACACTGCTCAACACCTCACTCCGTGCCTCTATGCACGTGCTCTCCATCCTATGATATCAGAGCAACATGCGCCGCTCCCCTCCACCTCGGGGGCCTGGGAGAGACCTCTCGTACGGGAGGAGGCTACTTGGGGCTGGGGTGCATGCATCAGTGAAATATTAACATGAAACTCCAAGAAAGGAGCAACTGCCAGACTTGAGTAAAGATAAGCTCCCTGTACTACAGACATCCTGGTCTTTGTAGGTAGAGCTGCCAGGCTAGACCAATATTTGATGATCTCTGGCAGCAAGGCTACCAGCCTGCAAAAGAACATCTCACAGAAGGGGTTAAAAAAAAAAAAAAAAAAAGACTGACATAAGGTTGACAGTAGCATCTTAGGAGCAAGCATCAGTATGTTTCTCACAAGAAGGCAAATTATTGAATTCATAAACATTCCTTCCGTTGTAAAAGTGACAGCAACAGTTAAGGCCACCGATCGCATAGGGAACAGGGAAAATTATGGCTTTAATTTTGACCATTAAATTACCAGCAGCTTTATGAAGAGCTAGGTCTGTGGATAGAAGTACTGTAGTGAATCCTCTTCCCCTAGGACTTGGGATCAACACTCAACAACCCACCGTACACAACGCCAACACCGGCACTACCTCTCCCCCTCTCCTAACTGCCCATCAATACGCCAGAGGGCGGTGGAGGGAAGGCTGCCTGCCGGTGGAGCCGCTGCTTAGTACAGAGCTCTCCATCAGCAGGACGGACGCCCAGGAGGGCACACGTGGCCAGAAGTGCCTCCCGGTCCTCCGAGGTCTTTGCTCTGCATTATTAAAAAGGAACCCGGTCAGGAACAGATGACAGCCACAGCTGACAAGTGAGAAGGCTCTCCTGAATGTGCTGCTAGTGCCTGGCTGGCCGCTGGCCACTGCTGTTGCCACGGAAACAGACATCAGCTTGATGGAAACAAGGATCAGCGAAAACTTTCACTTACCTCTGCTTCCACAGATCCCCACAGCCATTTCTATGGAAACAGTAGCTGTGAGCCAGCGTCAGGGAAGTTACCATTCACTTGTTAATGTCAGGTATGGCTAGCACCCTGGGGCCCTCAGGTATCGAGGTACCAACAGCACCAGGATCCAGCTGCCAGCTACTCCCCAATAGCCTTTTAACTCTGCAACAGGAAAGTTCAGGGTTTGAAAGTACAGATAACCGTTTAGCCTGGTTCTTCCTGAGAAAGAGGAAAGATAGCACTCTTCCACGTGTAACTGCGGCGGGGCTCAATTCCTTGTTCTACCCAAGCCAAACCAGGTGAAGGCATTAGAAGGCCCATGGCGCTGTCCCTTGACCTTCGACCTCTCTCATGGCATGACTTCTAAATGCAAGAGAGACCTCCAACTGTGTGGACAGATCTTTCACACCTTAGCCTACTCAGACCAAAGACAAACCCAGGTAAATGGGAGAAAATACATTTTGCTGCCACTGATCATTAAACGCATCTTTGTCTGGAATTCTGGTAGCATGATCATCATGGATTACATACAGATTTTTTTTTTTTTTTTGAGTGATAAGATCTACTAAGAACCCTGTACTCTCTATGTCGTTTTTAGACTAGACCTCGATGTGGTTTCCTAGTCTGCTGGTCAGGATACAGAATTAAGTCATGAATCAATACAACTTCATTCCGTAATATAGGGACACCCAATCCCATGGGCAGCCTGACTATCCCATCGCCTAACAACACGCATTTTCAAATGCTGTAAGCAATGCCACGACTCTTCTAAGACGCAGCTACGTCAGAGCACTTATGTATAGGAGGAAATTCTGGTGTTCGTTTTCAATCAGCAGATGCCGGTCAAGAGTTGAATGAGAGCAAA
Organism: Mustela nivalis; assembly: GCF_964662115.1. Classification (NCBI taxonomy): domain Eukaryota; kingdom Metazoa; phylum Chordata; class Mammalia; order Carnivora; family Mustelidae; genus Mustela; species Mustela nivalis. Next base: position 193,834,459 of record NC_139020.1, read on the forward strand.
ACCTAATTCTGGTCATGAATAATTTATAAGACTGCCTCTTCCCAGAGGTTACGTCTCCACTTAGAAAACATTCACAAGTGATACAACAACCATCCACCTGCTGTGTTTTGCCTCCTGAGTCAGTATTCAAGGAGAAGTCAGAGGCCATCTCTGACCTCCCGTGGCTCAGTATGGTGGGGATTTAAATGGACCAGGGTGCGAACGAAGAGGACCCAAACCAGATCCCGCTCTGGAAAATCCCCAAATCACGCAATCCAGAGTCCCATGGCTACCACCACCCTCCCTCTCCATTCCCTCCGTGCCCACAGCTGCCTGGTGCCTGCCTGGTGCCTGCCTGAGTCTTCATGAGGCCCTGGGACTTGGTGCAACTAGAGGGGGGGGTATAGAAAGAACCCAACGGTGAAACTCAGAATCATCACCTGGTTTGAAAATGGCCTTTTCTTTTCAATAATGCCTCACCTCCTCCATGTTCCTTCAAAACTTCTGAAGTTAAGATGAACGGGCCTTCGGTAACGCACGATTGGAACAATGATTTAAGATAGCTGTGATCTGGTGGATTGGAGCTCACTGGGACACAAAGGACACCATTTAGAGATGAAGGGCTTTGAACCGAACCGAGAGAGACTTGGGCTGGGTTCACATTCAGTCTTAGGTCACAAAATCTGCTTTACAAAGAAACACTTCTCTTCTAACATGCAAAGCCTGCTTAAGAAAGTGTTTCAAATATTTTCCCTAAGATGCTGGCAAAACCAAAGCTCCAAATTCATAGGCGAGTTACAAATGATTTTAATCTATTCTTTAAAGCAGGCCCAGGAGGTGGTTTATGTAACAATATCCTTTGGTAATCATTGGCTTATGTCATTATATATACACGTGTGGACGCAACAAAACATTTAAAAATATTATATAACTTTGACTTTCCACTAATGTAGGCCGATCTTGGCCCGTTATTATTAGTTTAGAAGGACTGAGTTGATTCGATTTTTTCTTGCATCAGATCACGTTTTCTCTTCTCTCACGCGAGCCACCACAGTGCCAAAGAGGAAGCACGCTCCGCTCACGTGCACCAAATCCTCACGCAACCCACGCGGTGGGTGTGATCAGCTCCACTGCACAGATGAAGAAACTGAGGCTCAAGCAGAATCACGTCTTGGCTCTCCAACTCTAAACCTGGTCTGATTAACCACAACACTCCAGGAAGGCCTTTCCTCTACATTGTGCAAAAAATCACTGTCCGAGAGAACCCGAGTCACAACAATTTAGAGCTGCAAAACGCTTTGTGGCTGACAACGAACTTCCACGGCCTCCTCTTGGGGGCACAGAGTACAGGACTCATGCGTAAACAAAGCTCGGTCCCTGTGGTCACTTCCTGGGAAATCCAGAAAACGGCCCACTTTGATTTCCAAAGAGCCCCCTGTGTCCGTCCCCACTTCACCCAGAGAGGGGACAGGGAGGAGGTCCGTGGATTTAGGATGAAGATGCATTCACGGAGTATAATCCTTAACTGCTTTACTTTTACGTTCATCAGCTGAGATAAAGCCAGCCCCTCCATGGGGAGGGCTGCGCAGCGGGGCCATCGCTCCTTGAGGGACCAGGAGACCAAAGCTCAGGGCTACAAAATGAAGTCCCAGAGTTAGTGAGTGACACTGGGAGGACCAGAACTCAGACCTTCACCTCTACCAGTCTCTTCTTGGGGGTCTGAACCACACCTTGGGGGCCTTACCACAGGTATGCCTGGCATCTGGTGGGTCCTGCAGGTGAAGAAGAGAGCCTACTGCCCGGGACCTCCATTTCCCCCGCTGGGAATCTGGCAGTGATTCTAAAGAAACCAAGCACTGGGACACCAGTGAATTCTCTTATTCTATTTACTGGCAAAAACCTCAGAAGGGACAAGGCGTTAAATGAACAATTTTTAAAATAGGAAAAAAAAAAACAATCAAGCTTCTAAAAACAAAACAAAACCAAAAAGCCACACACACACACACACACAAACAAACAAACAAAACCAACCAGAAAACAAAAAAAACCCCAGCATGGGAAGAGACAAATCTGCCTGACTTACAGACGTAAACGAGACATTCTTTCCAATCCCTGGGCATGAGGGGACCATCTCCTCAATGACAACGTGGAATTGCAGCCCGAGCTGCAGACCTTCTCAGCTCCCCCTCCCCAGAGAACGCTCTCGTCAGAGACAAAAAAGTCTTCATCTGTGTTCATGCTTGGTTACACAGGGTGCACACTTTATAAACTTCATACTCACCTTGAGAAAAGCCATCTGTTGTACAACCAAAGATTTTTCCAAAGCATCCGTCTTAGAATGCTTTCAACACGGACCAACACCAAACCCAGTGTGCAGGTTAAAACCAGGTCACCAATACAATAGGATGGCATGGCCACACACACACACACACACAGTCAAGGGCAGAAACACGAATTTCCGATGGGTTAACAGACTTAAAGACACACAAGCCTCATTGAATGAATCTTCAACAGAAGGCGACAGTTCCAAATTTCTAAAATGGGAGGCTTTTAGTTCCACGCTTTAAGGATCATGTGTGTGCTGGTCTGGTGTCCCCTTGGGGGGCCACGCGACACAAGCTGTCGTCCTTTTAACCTCTACCTCCCTCCCGTGTTCCCTACAAAAATTGTGAAGACTCTTAAGACTAAAGCAAAATTTTAAAAGACGCAACGAGGAGGTGCTTGTTTTGATCTCCCCCAGTTAAGGGGGAGGAGCAAGGTGGAGGGGCAGGGGGCTGTCCAGGAAGGCGGGAGCAGCCTCCTGATCTGCTTCTCAGCCTTCTCCCCACTTGGCAAGGAGAGCCTGAGCCCAGCGCCCCGTCAGTGGCTTAGACACCCCGGCACCTCTGTTCTCTGGCCTGGCGCCGGCCACACCATTGCAGTCTCCCTCAGAACGGATCTACTTTTGTTCTGATACCAAAAGGTTTCAAAATTACTTATTACTGTCCCTAAAATAGATCCAGTAAACGGGTTGTCCCACAAGGGTGTTCCTGTTGTCAGCCTCCATGGGGGCCCACATTTAATGCCGGCCGTTCTGATAAGGAGCCCCCCTCCGCCCACCTTTTCCTTTCCCCAGTCTCCAGCTGCTTCATCATATGCCCGGGCGGTGGCTCCTGCTCTGGGAAGCTTGGAGATAAGGCATGTCACTGGCACTGTTAAAATTAGCAGTTTCCATGGCCTCCGTCAGTTTGGTGGAACTTAGGAGACACGGGGCGCCAAGGACTGAACGCCAGCATTGCTGTTAACCTCGTGCGGGCCGTTCCTGAGGCAAAGGAGGCACCAGGCTGTTTCCCCAGGGATCAAGTCCACCGGTAACAGCCCGACACTACCCTACGGCCAAAGAGCTTCATGGGCCTGAAAGCACCTTCCAAGTGCCAAGACTTTGACGCGGGGCCTTGCAGAGTCCGTCCTCTGTGGGTGGGGGCTTGATGGTGGTGGTGGTGGAGGTGGGGAATGCAGTCACACTCTCAGCCCGGCCCTACCCCTCCCTGGGGGCCTGGGCTCTAAGGAGGGGCTTCCTGAGACGCACAGTCCATGGTGTGAAATGGACCATATTCAGTCAAGGAGAACTGCAAATATATTACCGCCTGATGACAGGCAGGGCAGTTTAGAGGGTGGACAATTTGCTGTTCTCTCTGCTCTGGAGAAGACCCTGTTTGGTCAAGTGCGATACAGGGCGCCCTGCCGACTCAGCAGTCTGTGAAGGCAGCCACTCGCCCCCACCCTGAGACACAAACTTGGAAAGAGGAAGATAAAGGGGTGAGAATTCGATCACCTGGAATCAAGGGTCCCACCAGTTCTTCCTGAGGAAGTGTGAGCCGGGTGCGTGACAAAGCCTCCTCCGGGGAGATGGGGCCCCTGCTTTCCAACACTGGCTAAGTTTCGTAGCAGCTTCTGGGAGAGCCCAGACAGCCCCTTCTTCCTCCTCAGGGTGCCCTTCTTTCTGGGTGTCTGTGGGAGGTGAGGATACAGAGCTACCCCAGGGGCTTGGGACGGCATCCCTGGGCACAGGCCAGGCAGAGCCCAGAAACACCAGGAACCCCTTCCTGAGTCAGCCTCCACTCTCCACGGAGAGTCCTCTCTCTGGGTGGGGGGACGAGGTCATCCAAGGAGTAGCGGCAGCCCACTGACATTTCAAATACGGTGACTAAGTGAGGAGGACCCTAAGGCCACAGGAAGTGTGTATGCAAAAGCTGCTCATTCCTCTGCATTAGGGATTCCACAAGCGAAGACTAATCATGAATTAGAGGGACAATTCACACAGTGACAGCAGCAAAAAACCAAGCAAATAAATGACCTGAAGGATTTAAGATTCTGAAATTGTTCAGGACTTGTGTGGTAATCGAGGTTCATTCTCCTTCTCAGTAACATCTGAAACGCCCTGGATATATTCGTGATAGGATGTGGGTAACTCAAAAAGGCCAGGTTATATACTAATGGGAACACAGGCACAAAAGACATAAGGCCCTTTCCTGGGTGGGGGTGGGGGGGGTCACCAAGGCTAGGACTCCTTTCAGTCCCTTGTAATCCGCTTCTGCACATGGGCTTCTGCACATGAGCCCGGCTGCAGGGACACGCTTTTGTGAGATTAATAACATGTGGCAAGCATCAGAAACATGGAGTCTCACAGACAAGGTACAGGCAGAGAGAATCACAGTTCAATCCAAAAGCAACACAGAGAAGGGATGTCAGAGTCCACACGCATGCAGAGAAGCCGCAGGGAGCAGCTGGGGGACGCGCAGAGCTGCCCCACACGAGGCAGCAATGGACTGTGCAACACACATCTGACTGCTTACCCACTAAGGACACCAAGAACCAGGTTAAGGACGAAAAATGAGCCAAGGATGATCAGACTAACAAAATACACCCATGGCCATTCCCATCCTATCGCATCATTTACCTGTAAAAATGTAAGGAGATCAGTTATCAGTTATCCATTTACTAAAGAGCAGAGTCCCAGGGGCAGCTGCCAGACCACTCAGGGCTTTGAGGGAACACTTCTGCTCTGAGGACAGGGACCCACCCAGGACCTTTCCTTTTTGTCTTCGGGTAAGGACAAGTGCTGCTGCTGGAGTCGGCCAGGACCAGCTCGTTTAGCCTACTGTTTCGTACCAATTAATCTGCATATTGGGATCCAGACCAATAAAGCAATTATAAATGTATCTCATTTTAGGACAGACAAAAAGGGCAAGCAATGAAATCTATTTAAATCCCAAGCAACAGCGCTGATTAATTTCTGGTCGATAACCATTCCACAGCTTTCTTTCAGTCAAGGCTGGTGAGGTTCCAGGAAGCATCTCGGTTCCGGAAGCCTCGGCAGGAGAGAAAGCATCTCAGGGGACACAGGACGTGTCCGGCACCCACCAGGCCGCCCCCACCTAGCAAAACCTGTGTGGTCTTGGCAAATGCCCTTAGGACTCCGCTTTCAAGATGAAAGAGGTGTAGCTTACCCGCTCAATACACCAAGTACAAGATTTAGTACGAAAAATGACCCAAAGATGACGAGACTGACAAAATACACCCAGGGCAATTCAAATCCCATAGCATCATTCATCTGCAAGAAATAAGATGGTCTCATAGGAGTGGGTTAAAAAGAGGATCTAATAAAGAGAGACGGTCACGTTAGAGACAGCATTCTATACATTGAATTAAACATTTGCTTAGATTTGGATCAGAGACAACAGTAGCCAAGGCACATTCATTATATAGTCCCAACACACACACACACACACACACACACACGCACACACACGTGCACACATGCCCAGGTAGAGTCATCAAAGCTTTCAGGGCAAATAATAGCAGACTTTGACATAGGCATGGAAATCAGCTGTGATCTGGCTCTTTCTCACTGGAAACAGTCTTGGATCATGGATTTTCAGAACAGATCTTGGTCGAGCTCTTCTAAGCTAGTGCTTAGCTGGGAAGTATTTCCTACTCTACCCAAGTTGTTAGAACTTTCTGCTTTAAAAATTTGTGATGGTGGAAAAGTCTTAGAGAGTCTGAGAGACAAACTTGTAACACCTGACTCTATAAATTCTTTTCCTTAAAAAAAGAAAAAAAATCCTAAAATAATAAATTTCTATTGGGAGTCAGCCTATCCAAAGAAACCTAACCCACCTAAAAGCTAGATTATCTACCTTCAGTGAGGGCATGCACGGCTCAATGAACACAAAGAGGAAAGTGTTCAGAAGTCGACTAGCTGACATATACTCAAAGATGCTTTGGGGAATGAGATTTTTGCCAACTGCACCCAAGGAAGGACCAGGAAAAAGAAAGACGTGCTTATCCCCCACACCTACCTTTGACATAGACAACCCACCCTAGGAGAGCTGGCTTTAGCTGTGAGCTGACCGGGATGAGGTGTAAGAGGGCTAGTCCGGAGAAAACCTGTGCCACTACTTCTGGAACAATCTTGAGTTTCCCAGTCAGAGGTGGACTCCATAGCAGACCCTCATCAGGGAGGTTTGGTCATGAATAGCTCTCATGCAGGAGCAAACAGGTGCTTCAAGGTTCATGGCTGGAGATGGAACTTTCCAGCAGCACAGGTCTGTGTTAAATTAGGCAAACACTACTCCCAGGAAGGAGGTGTTCAGGACCAGTCCAGGGACAGAATGAAAGACCACAGGCCTGACTTTGCTGAGCACCCAGAATCTTGCCCAACAGAACTGTATGTGGTCTGTGAGAGTCATGGTTCTTGCCTTGCAGGTGCAAGCCCCTTCGACCTTGAAGCATGTGATTTTCTCCCATTTTACCTGTCTCCTGATTTTAGCTTTAGCTTTGCAGAATGAAGTGCATGCGTTTCACTATGTTTGCCTCATGCAGAAGCCAAACAGGAAAAGAGAACATTAAAAAAAAGAAAAAGAAAAAGAAAAAAAGACCTAACATCTGTTGCTGAAGTCTAGGGAGAGGGCATTAAATCCCTTATGAAACACCTGTTTGGCCACATGAAAATTGATGTGCTTAATAGAACTCCTATCAGTCTGCACATCTCACATTGGCAATTAGAGTAATGAATGAACCCGGGCCGTGGCTGCAATTGTTGATCTAATTCAGCTGGATAAACTAATTTCAGCAGGAAGGCAGAGGGTAATTCTTCCAAAGCCACGACACCGCTAAACTTATTTTAAAAAGCCGTGTGTGGAGCAGAAGAACCAGGCTGCCCGGCGTGGTGGCCGGAGCCCCACCTGGAGTCCAGACCTTCCACGGAGACCTCCCTGAGCCTGTTTCCTCTGGGTTGGAGCAGTGCAGGCAAAAGGGGAGAGCATGCTTGTGGGGTGAGGGAAGGAAGGTCAAAGTCCGGGACTCTCATCAGGAGACCTCCCTCTTGTACACCTGGGGCGCTGGAGGCCCGCCCTGGGAGGGCTGGCGCCAGCTGTCGGCTGGCTGGGATGCGGTGAAAGAGGGCTGGTCAGCAGCCAGGCCTACTGCTTTACCCATGCTCAGTCAGATCTCCGTTTGCTGTTCCAGCGAATGTTCTAGGAACGGCGGTCTGTTACACTTAGGAGGGCACTTTTTTTTTTTTAATTAAAGAAGCTTTTAACATCTTACGAGTAGGTGTTGGACAGACTTGCATTTACTTGGAGCAGAAATACCAACTGGAATGACAGCTGGGGGCTGGAGGGAAGGCCAGGGAAGGTGGTCTCGAACTCTCCAGAAGGTGGGGCAAGACAAACAAAACTGAAGCTCCAAGGGCCAGTCTTTCTCCAAAACTCAATCTTCTCAACCCACGTCTCTTCTCAAGAGGCTAGCATTTCTCGGACCTTACCATATACACAGGACGAGTCAGAACTAGCAAGCTATTCCCCAAAATACACAAATGACAATAGAGACTCTGCTGGAGGTTTTGTCTGCACAGGTTTATCAACAAGGGAAAACTCAGCATGAGCTGAAGGATTTCAGTTTAGACTCATTCTTAAAAGATTCACATCAAAGTCATCATATGGGGTCACCTGGTGCCTAGAAAACATGATTCTTTTTTACTTTATGTTTTTCCCTTCATTTCAAAGGCTGAGATGCACAATCTTATCTCCAATTAAAGACCAACCTAAGGCTTTTTTTTCCCCCTAAGTGGTGAAAACACTACTGGGAACCTGGTATACTGGTGGTGGCTCCCCTTAAGGAAGGAATAAGAGAAAGGGATGCCCTCAGCCAACAAGAGAGGAATTACCCAGGTGGTCAGTTTGACCAGGAGAACTTCCTGCTGGAGTCTGGCAGCCCGCCCCTCCAGAGGTGTGTTCTCGGAGGAAAGAGCTTGGTGCAAAAAGCAAAAGGTCATGGGTGATTTACATATGGTAGCACTCTCCTAAAACCAACCCTCTTTTAATTTCCTACCGTTAAAAAAATTTCCTCTGAATTGAAGAATTGGATCATGGAGTCTAACTGTGCATCTTGCAGACAAGAAAATTAAAGCCCAGAGAGCTGTGATGACCTACCCAAGGTCACGCACTCAGCCCTATCCAGCCTTCATGCTCTTCCCCTGCCCTACACCCTGCTGCCTCCGTAGACAACAAGTAAGTGTGGGTCAGATGACAGTGTAATTATGCTTATGGAGTGCTTATAAAAGAGCTGTAGAAGGACCCCTTCCCCCCACCAGAAATGGTTAATCCCACTCCCACATATCCAACGTGTTCTAAGTATGTCTTCCTGCATATTAGACCCACCCGCCTTTTTCTCAAGACCCAGCCGTCTCTTTGCAAGAAATTCTTGAGAGTCAGGCATCAGTGAGCTTGAGAACACTGACTGACTGAATGTAATCTTGACAAGATGGGAAGTAATCCCTGGCAAAGACTCTGTCAGCCATATACAAACACCTAAAGGATTGAGAAACTCACTCTCAATCAATATCTACAAACTAATCTCCTTAGTTCTCTCTCAAGATGTTCCCTTTATATTCTAGTTGTACAAAAAATTGATATTTTGGGGCACCTGGGTGGCTCAGTCATTAAGCGTCCCCCTTCAGCTCAGGTCATGACCCCACGGTCCTAGGATTGAGCCCTGCATCGGGCTCCCTGCTCAGTGTGAAGTCTGCTTCTCCCTCTCTCACTCCTCCTCTTTGTGTTCCCTCTCTTGCTGTGTCTCTGTCAAATAAATTTGTCAAATAAATCTTTAAAAAAATTGATATCCAAACATGGCCCCTCTACACTGAGGCAAGGGGATTGTACCAGGAAGAGCAGGAATAACCAGTGTTTGCTGAGCACCTGCTCTGTGCCAGGAACTACGCTGGTCAAGGGAGGTCTGTTCTGGAACACAGCTGTGTATCTTCCACCTGACCATGGCCCATTAAATATTAAGAATGTTTGGTGTCTTGGCTCTTGTCTATCTCCCTGATGAGTTAAATGTAATCAACACATAATTAAAAACAACTTGATGTGTTTCAGAGGATAAGATCTTTGTGAACTGTATGGGAGATCACTCAGCTGCCCTCTTGCGTTCTAGAATGATTCACAAACCTCTGACAGTGGAGACCCCCAAGGAAAGAGTGCTGGGTTCCATTCTGGAGGAGGGGTCACCAAACTATGAACTGTGGGCCAATCCTAGCCTATCACCTGCCTTTGCACAACCCTTGAGCTAAAAATAGCTTTTTCATTTTTGAATAGTTGGGAGGGGAATCAAAAGACTCTTAAGACACATAAATGTTCTACAAAGTTCAAAGTTCAGTGTCCAGAAATGAAATTTTAATTGAACAGAGCCACAACCATTTGTTTATGTGTTATCTGTACCCGCTTCTGAGTCACATGGGGAGACAGAAGGCAGAACAGTGTCATTGTTACAAATATATTATGGTCTGCAAGGCCAAATATAGTTACTATCTGGCCCCTTATAAGTCTATAGATCCCTGTTCTAGATCAAGAACCCAAGTCCCTAGCTATAGGGTCCTAGGGATAGTGGTTTCTCTACACAAAATCCCAGGCTTTCTAAGAAAGGGATATAGACTGGGATAATGTTGATAAATTTCTTGAGAATCTCCATCAGAATAAAGATGCCCTGTAATTCACCCAGAATATAATTATTATATTGTCAAATTATTAACTCTGTGATTGTCGTATTAACACTAGAGATAATAATTATACAATCCTAGGTGATACTTAAATGTTCTGAGGAAAAAGCAATGAGAACTTTTGTTTCTGGGTGCATGGAGTTTTCTCTCCTTTAATCACATACCCACAGTTCTTGCTTGCTTGACAACAGGAAAATTGTCATGTGAGAACCCATGTACCAGAGTTAACAAAGTATAAAATTGTGTATTAGGCACGTTCGATCAGCAGTGGACAATTCACTCTGACAACAGAGAGAACAGCAGAGCTGAGAGGAGTCACAGATTTTTTTTTTTAAATCAAAATATTGTTTCTGTCCCTTTTGGTGGGGAGGGGGCAGAGCTCAAAGTTTGTGCTATTTGGAGGAATCTTTTCTATGTATCAGAAACTTCCAGGCAAGAGTGGGATTGAGACCAAGTAATCTAACTAGGATTTGCATCTTTGAAGATAATGCTGACAATGAATCCTTTATCTAATTTGAAGGTCGCCTTGCCATGGCCATGATCCTAGCTCATCCGATACAATTTCCCTCCTTCTTCCTCTTTATGAAAGGCATTATCTTATGGATATAAAAAACAGACATGCACACCCACATACATACAGACACACACACACACACTTTCTTTCATAGGACGGTAAGAAAAAGGAAGGGAAGAGAGAGAAACGAGATACATGTTGGTGATACTCAACTAAACTAACGCTGTGGGGAAGCAAATAAAAACATACCTTCTTTGCCTAACAGCGACTATATAAGAACTTCTACAACCCTGTAAGCATAGTGCACACTGGGGAAGGGAAGCAAAAACCTATTTATAACCATCATGCGTCAGGTTCTCTGAAGTTGTAAAGGAAGATGGAACCCCATTAACGGTCTAAAATTTAGATACTGCCAGAAGCTACTGCTCATTTTCTAACTAAAGACTGCCCATTCAAGAAGTACTTTATTACTAATTGTCTTTTAACAAGTCATTATTGGGATCCTGATTAATCCCATTTGAACTTGGGTTTAGGCTCAAAATCTGCATGTCAGCTGTTTTCCCCCACAATCTGTGCAATGGAAATTACTTTCTAAGCTTCTGTGAGCTTTTTCAAATTCTACCAAATAAATGAGAAAACAAACAAACTCAGCTCTGGGAAATAGTTGTTAAAATACTACAGTTCTTCATTTACAGCAAACCCTTCTGGCTCTGTCAGGAACAAGAAGAACCAGACCTCAGCCATAGAAAGGGCATCTGTTTTCATAGCTGGTTGGATGGGTCCACCAGCCCTGGAAATCCTATGTGCCTTTCCCACCCTCTCTGCCAGACTTCTAGAGCTCCAAAGAGAAAGGAAGAGAGAGGTAGGGGCTCTCACTGGGCTGATTTAGGGAAATGCTGAAGATGCAAAAGGGAAATAATTATAATAAGGGAAAAATCCATTTTGACCTGAAAGTTATACTAAGTTCATGGAAAGCCTAAAAGGGGTCCAATTTACTTTCCCTATCTTCTGTTTAGGATCTGGCAGAGAACCTACCTTTATGTTTAAAAAAAATGAAAAAACCAAACTCAGGGAAGTCCAGGAGCCTCTTAACCTGGAAAATAACCCCTGGCTCTCTAAGAGTTTAATCTAGAACAGCCCTGACTTTGGGAGTTCCTCGAAAGCTAGGACTCGTGGGCATACTCTGCAGCAAGTCCCCAGGCAGTACTGGGGAGTGAGGCAGCCAACATTACACAGTGGCTTTCTGGAATAGAAACTAGGGCCCTGAGGAAGAAAGAGGAGTTTCACTGAGTGAGGAGAGGGTCTGCTTCCCTTCCCAAGAACAGACTGCCAGGGTTTCTTTTCACTCTAACGAATGGAACACTCTTATCCAAAAAAAGAACATTCCACACACACTGTCCTCCAGCTGCTTACCCAGTAGAGCACGTCTGTCCAGCCCTCCATGGTGATGCATTGAAACACGGTGAGCATGGCAAAGGCAAAGTTATCAAAGTTGGTGATGCCTCCGTTTGGGCCAACCCAGCCACTCCTACACTCCGTGCCATTGGCGGCACACTGGCGTCCATTCCCTGAGAACGCACACGGAGCTGGGTCCTCTTCGGCTAGGATATCTGCAAATAGAGTACGTGGGAGTCACCACTCCAGACATGAACACCAGGGAACCCAAAGTCAGGGGAAGCTGAGTGCCCTGGAACACCTGCCTCCCAGCTCTGCTATGCTATGCCTCCCCCCCAGCCCTCAAGGTCCACTTCAAAGACCCCCGCCCCCGTGGCATATGCTCTCAAGTCCATGGCTCTCTCCTCTGCCCTGACCCTATAGAACAACGGTGGTGATTCCATTCATGTTCTACTACTGGGGACATCTCATCTCATTTGCCAGGATGCATTACATAGGAAATCAGAAGAGAAAAGGAGATAAAACTCCTGATTTACTCGGAACACAATTCACGCTGAAAACTAGCTGGTTCTTACTGGTTTTACTGGTATATTTGGCTTCCACCCCCCTCCCTCCCATTTTGTTTTAGATTTTCCCAAAACCAAAGAAGTTATTTTGGGAAGAAAAATTAACTTTTTTTTTTTTTTTAAAGGTAAGTTGCTACCGTTTTCCTTACTCACCCGTGTCAGCAAAAAAACATGTTTTGTGCATTTTTCCAATAAAAAGTTCCAATCCTATAATAGCATAGATTATGATTACAAATAATACCAAAAGGGCTATGTGAAGGAGGGGAACCATGGCTTTTATAATGGAGTTCAGGACAACTTGTAAACCTAGGAGAGAGAGAAATAAGTCTGTGAGTCATGGAGATGCTTCAAGGATACATACACACACATATACACACAAAGATCTACATGTACACGCACATATATAAATATACATAAAATTCCTGATGCCTTGATGCCTGCTCCACGTAACACACAGTAGTAAAATTCAAAGAAATATTTAACATTAAATTAACATTAAACCTGGATGTGAGATAAGATAAAAAGGAACCTAAAAGACCATCTAATCCAACTGCGTCCCTCAACAGATGGAAAGACCAAGGTTCAGAGAGCGATTGGACTGGCCAAGGTAAAGGTCACATGATTCATTCACATGTTCGCTCCTCCATTCAACAAAGTTCCTTGAACAGCTGCTATGTGGAAAGTAGAAAGTTCAGCGCTTTGGGGAGTATGACGAGGTGTTACATAAAGTGCCTTCTCTCAAAGAGGGTATGTTCTAGAAGGTAAATTGTGTGTAATTCTGATTTACACACAAATGGCCCTCGGGTAGCACACAGACGCTATAGTTGAACAGAGAAAATTAAAGAGGGGTGGATGAAAGACATCAATTCTGATAAGAAAGAGGACTGGGCAGCAGCTCCCTCTCGCCAAGGCCTCAAGGTGGAAGAAGATGGATTTGCACAGGTGGGCCTGGGAGAGGGGCCACTTCAGCCAGAGGCAAGAGTACCAGAAGCACGGAGGTGAGCTAGGCACTGCAGACCGGGTGCCCATGAGCCTTGGTTGGTGGTCACACGGTGCAGAGAAGATCAGGAAAGAAAAGCAGATTGCAGGAAGGTAGCTCTGGGTATTAAATTCGGATTACAAGGCTGGACTTGAGTCCCATCAGCAAAACCCCGTGCCTAACCCAAACAAGCCTGTCCGAAAGAGGCTCCCCCTGGAACAAGGGAGGGAAGAGAGACAAGAGCCGCTCTGTACCAGGCAAGTCTGATCACAGGCCCAGCATCAAGAGGGAGGTGTCGCGCAGCTGGGATGTAGACTGGAGAGCCAAGGTTGGAGCACGGACACCCAGAAGTCCTGTAAAGAGCAACACTCAGGGCCATAGGGAGGGATGTTAGGAGTAAGACCATGCAGAGAGGGTTGGCGAAACAACACTGAGGTGAGAAGCAGGTGGGCAGAGGCTGCAGACCGAGGGTCACAAAGAAACCGGAACCCGCAGCGCGGCCAGGCTTCCGGACTCCTGGTGGAGCATCCACGCTCTCCGCCCCAGCCGGGGAGCGCAGCTGCGGCTCTGCGCTGTTCCTGCTCTCCCGTCCTTCCCCGACTTCCCTTCTCGCTCCCTGCCATCTCTCCTCCTTCACACCACTCTTCTACAGTATCTTCTCATTCCCCCAACACATACTCAAAGAAGGAAGGCGTGTGAGCAGCGAGACACTAGGAGTAAGAAAGAAGTCAGAGCACACCGAGCCGAGAGAATAGTCATTGACTACAGTGACGAGAGTCGACGGTGATGGCAAGCTCATGGAAAGAGAGGGAGGGGGTGGGGAGGGAAAACCGGGAAGAGGTTTCAGACTCAGGAAGAGCCCGTCTTTTCCAAGACCCTCATTACTACCCAAATTCTACGTATCACCTTCAGATATTTAAACGTTCAATTGGTTTTAGGGGAGAAAAAAAAAGAAAAAGAAAAAGATTCCAAGGATGGTTTTTGACATTTTCCCCTTTTGTATCAGGCATTAGAGGAAAAGAAGGAACTGCTCTAATGTACTCAGGTTGTTTTGGTTTTGTGTTTCAAGACAAGGATGGGCCATTCAAAAATCCCCATTTGGTGATTTCTCTTCTAGTATTCATTCTAAATGCTTTGGAAATTCCATGGTAGTGCGCTGTGTGTTTCATGAACATGTTCCTTCATTCATTGTATCTACTGTATTTCAGATTGGCCAAATTTATGAGCCAACGGGGTGTATCTTAATGTGGAGGTGTAGACTTTCCTGACATTAGGGGCTCCTTGGTGCGTTTTCAGCGTGGACAGTAGAGCTCCAGGGACTCTAGCTTCGGAGATGGTGGTGTGGAAGGGAAAGACAACTAGGCCAGGAACCAGGACAGCGTGTGTCTGTCCTCACTCGGCCAGCCACTGGCTGTGAGAATCTGCACCAGCTGCTAGCCCTCCACAGCCCTTGGCTTCCTCGTCTAAGAGATGATGCCCACGGAAGGTCTGTAGGGTTCTTTCCCATCTGATGGTCCAGGACTCCGGGACATATTCATCATCTGAGTGTGGGTGGTTAAGAACTCCACAAACGTCTGGGGCACTCTCTTTTACGATACACAGTTACCTCCCAACGAATGAGTATGTATTCACAGACCCGCCCAGAATCCTGTCTTCTACGGAAGTCTGAATGCTCTGGGGAAGGCACAAGACGATTCCCAGGTTTAAGTGTAAACTGTCACACCTTCCCTGGCATTTTTAACAATTTCAGCGTTCTTAGTAATACATCACTAGACCCCAGTTGCCAACCAGCATGGAAAACATCATGACCCAGAACCCCTGGCCCAGTTGGGGCTGATGAGAGACGTGGGTGTTCTCTACGAGGGGAATTAATAATAACTGTGGGCTGAAAAGTCCTCAACTGGACTCAGGTCCCCATTTCTCCCTGCTGACCTCTGGGAACGTGTGATGCGAGAGAGCTCCATCACGGTACAAGGGAGAAAAGGAAGAAATTGGTTTAAAACCTGTTCTGGGGGCGCCTGGGTGGCTCAGTGGGTTAAGCCTCTGTCTTCGGCTCAGGTCATGATCTCTAGATCTCTCCTGGGATCAAGCCCCGCATCGGGCTCTCTGCTCAGCAGGGAGCCTGCTTCCCCGCCCTCTCTCTCTGCCTGCCTCTCTGTCTGCTTGTGATCTCTGTCAAATAAATAAATAAAATCTTAATTTAAAAAAAAAAAAAAAAACCTGTCCCGAAGAGCACCCTAAACTAGCCATTTCCAGAAAACCTCATGCAACAGGGAAGCCATCGCAATGATCTGTGAGTTCAGGAAGCTTCCCCGACCAGACCTGCACGTACAAAGCCATAGTACCCGCTCATCCCTTACAATAGGCGCTGCAAACAGGCTGTCCTTTGCTCTTGGTGGGGTGGGGGACGGGGACAAAGGCTGTCGTGGTTACTTTGACATTAGATTATGCTATAACAATTAAATCGGAAAGAACAGGCTTGCGCGTTGGACTTTGCATTTCATCATGTTCCACATAACAAAACCAGTCATTTCCAAGGTATTTCTATTTCTCTCAATTGCTTCCAGACAGCTCTGTGGTTTTGACTTGTGCTGATCTTTTTCAATGAAAATAAATGAACCATCTGGAAAAACAAGTACACATAAAACACCACTTCCTACATTTTAAAATGTTAAATTTGGAAACCTTTTTTTTTTTTTTTTTCCCCAGAGAATTTTTGGTGTGTCCCGAGTGCCAACAGGTTTAATAAAATTTCATGAAGAACTTCTGGAGGCGAAAATAACATGATCTGTGCTCTTTTGATGGCTTTATGAGTCGTGAAAACAGGCACACCCTATGGTCCCGTATCCTTCCTACAGCTGGAGGAGGCAGCTGTCACCACAGCCCTTGGAGAGGTGCTAAGATTTCTACCCTCAAGTCCCCACCAGGGCTGTCCCATCAGGGACAGAGGCCAGTGAAGCACACTCCATGGTCCTTAGGGGAACAGAAGCACCTTAAAGCTACAGGCCAGAGCACAGACAGCTTCTGTCCCAGCTTGGGCAGCACTCAACCTGGCCCAGATGTCTGAAGCAAAAAGCAAACTAGGGTCTGGCACACAGAAGTATCACAGCCTCATGGAGGAAAACAGCACCCCTCACCATGAAGGGCCACCTCTATGCTTCAGACCTCGTGCTGTGGGGGCTCTCGCGCATCATCTCGTTCGGTCCTCCAAACCACATGCAAGCAGGTCCAACCCTCCCCTAACATGCAGGGAGGACCCGGAAGCATCCACCTCTTCCCCCAGAGCCAGACATGCTAAGCAGATGTTCCAGGAGTCCAGCCCCCTGTTGCTGCTCACGCTGAAGAAAGCCAGTCTTTTGGGAGCCCTCCAACCCCCTCACTCAGTGTCTCTGCATAAGCCACCACTTTCAGAGGGGCCGGCCTGGGAGCAGGAGGCGGTGGTGGCCGCGAGGTGTCCAAGAAGGGAAAGTAGCTTGGAATCAGGAGGCCTGGCCTCAAGGCCTTGTGTCACCGCTCGCTCAGTGTCTCTGTAAGAGGAGATTCTCCCACTAAATTGGGAAGACGACAATCACTCCCAGCGCCTTCTCGGGGCCCTCACGGGGTCCGAAGGGACCACACAAGCAGAAGCATGCTATGAGCCGTGAAGTCCTCCGGGGTCGTCTGGGTGGCCCTTGGCAACTCACCTGACAGCCCTCCGCTCCCGGATCCCGAGCCCCACCCAGAAGAATAACCAAGTCAACCAACTCCTGGCTTTAGGAAACAAGACGTGCTTACTGGGCACTCCTGATACTAGTCGAAGTGGTCGTAACACCCGAAAGGCGCGGAGGGCTTTGACGTCGAAGCCTCCTGACTTGCCACTGGAGTGGTTACCGCCTTCTGTTTCTTTGGTTAATTGTTCCAGAATTACACTAAACAATCTGAAAAAAAAAAAAAAAAAGAAGAAGAAGAAGAAAGGAAGAAACATTAGAGACTGTCACCCAGGGAAGGAACCCAGGAGGATAATAGTAGTTATTTCTGCACAAGGACTAATTCTGTGGGGCTGCTGCCTATGCAAAGGGGAAGCAGGGCAAAGGCACAAATCAGGCTGTGAATCCCAAAAGCCACCCCCACCTCTGACATGACCAAGGACAAGGACCAATCTCAGCTGTTTTCCTGCCAACAGAGCATCCCTGAGCAAGTCCGGTCCCAATGAAGAGGAGACTCACCAGGGAGCCAATCACCATAGGTGGATTCCCTGGAACAGAAGTCTCCAGGAAAACCAACATGGCGGCCACCTTCCATACACACATTCGCTATGTGCCGAACACTTTACATGGACCATCCCAGTCCTTAGAAAGTATGATGCAGTAGAGATTCTTATTATCTACATGTGAGGAAACACACTTGATGAGAACAAGTAACTTGCCCACGGTCACACTATTAGTGTAGAACTAATGTATGAATCCAGATGGGTTGGCCCTCTCAGGATCCAGGTCCCATGAGAGCAGGGACTTTTAGTCTGTGCAGTTCATTTGCTGTTTAGTCTGTTCAAGCCTAGTGCCTAGAACTCAACACAGAAGATGCTCGAGAAATATCTGAGGAGTAAATCAATGGGTGAGTGAACATTGACTTCAAAGTCTCAAATCTTAATAAAGATTTCTCTCTCTCTCTCTCTCTCTCACACACACACACACACACACACACACACACAGCCCTCTATCCACACAGGGGTGTTCAAGGAATGATATAAATCACAGATACTGAGGAGTTCTGCAAAGGCCAAAAGCAGTAACCCAAGGTAAGGGATTAATATCATCATTTTCTCTTTTGAAATGTGTCTAATATTGTATCTGGCAGCCACGACACATTTTTTCCTACTCTCCAAAGGTTTTTTGGATAAAGCTATTTTCAGACAATCTGCTCACTTGACAGTTACTTTTGCTCTTTCAAATAAACATTTACTCTTTGGAATTATTGCTTGTTTTTCAGAATAAATCTAAATTTGCCCATTTCAAATAGAATCAACTCTGGCCAATCAGATTGTGGGGATGACTGGCCCAGCAACAAAGAAAAGGTTTCTGAAGTTTAATTAGGAGCTGAAGCAGAAACTCTGCCCTCACTGGCATTCCTCTGGACCGCCAAGACACGAAGTCCATAAAATACAGGGTGGTCTGATTACAGTCCTGATCAGGCATAGTCCTATCATTCTGGGGCCCTTAAAGACCAGCCATGTGTTTTAACAACACTCTAGCAATTAGCAGTGAACCTAGGTGGGGGCAGAGGGGGTGGCACCCGCGGGGAGGGATAAATCAAACCTCTATCCTTTCCGACCTTCAGATGGTGGGCTCTCTCTAGTTATGACTGGGGAAACAGATCAAATTTATGACTGGTTTCTCTCATTAGAATTTTTTTTTTAATTACTGTAAACCCCTGCAGTTAAAAGTCTCCCCTCCAAAACAAGTTCATAGCTTCACAAAAACAAAGAACAAGGAAGAAAGAAAAACCTCAAACTCTTCTGAAATGTGGCAGCCACAGGAATTTTCATCCCAAAGGGTTAGGAAAGTAATTTATGCAGGTGGTGAATGAAGATCACTTTCAAGTGTCTGCGCACTTCATGGTCCTTTTACCCCTTTGTTCTTCAGCAATGCCCTTGAAAACAGGTGAATGATGTCTCTCTCCCATTACAGAGGAACCTGAGCCAGAGAGGGAAGCTGGTAGCCTTCTCCAGATAGCCAGGGGTGGAAGGGGCTGGGGCTGGCTTCCATTCCTAAGAGTTAGGAGGCTTTAGGAAAGTTCCTCTCCTCCTCTAGGCCTCAGTTTCCCCCTCTGTAAAAGGAGAGAACTGGATGAAAGGATCCAGAGCCCTGCCCTTCCCAGTCTAATATTCTGTAATTCTACTCCCTTCACCACTCAGGCCCACCACCCCCAACAAGAAAAAGGACCACACACCTGGAGAGTTCAGGACATGAAGAGAAAGTGTTTGATCCTAGAATGTTATAAAGTTTACCCCAATGCAGAGGAAAAAGGCAAGGAGCTACTTGAACGGACTCAAGTTGGAAGCCCTAGCATGAGCGCCCCATGTTCTTCTTCACAAAAGTTGAAGTGGTGAGCCTGAAATGTATGTTGACTGAAACATTAAGTGAGTGGAGTAAACTTTCCTATGCAGGGAACACCATCAGCTCTGGTAGACACATTGAGTCCTCATGTGGTCACACTATTACCATTAACATTTCAGAAGTATCAGTTACTTCCTTAATGTCTCTGTTATTGGGAATCTTGACAAAAGCAATAGGTCACAGTTGTCTTGGAATGGAAAATCCACTGGATTGAGATACAGCCTGCAGTTGGAAACTTTAGTGAGTAGAAATTTGATTCACATGAAGGCCTAATAACTTTTCTTTTTTAAATTTTTCTTCCGCTCTTTGACTATAATTTAGTGCATATTTTGGATTAAAAAAATAATCTTCTCAAGTTCTTCATATTTAATGAGAAAGGCCAATGAGTCCATTCCTATTTTCATTTCCTAGGTGATTTTTTCACTTTTTAACTCAACCTTATTACAGCTCAACTTATATATGATAAAATATTATCTATTTAAAATGTACAATGAGAGGCATTTTAACAAATGTAGAAGTCCAAGTGCAAACACCACAGTCAAGATCGAGAACATTTGCACCATCTCCCACAGTTCTTTAAGAGCTCTGTGCAATTATCTCCCTCTCGGCTCAGCCTTTGGTATCCACTGACTGGATGTCTATCACTATGGGTTGTTTTTTTCCCTTTTTCAGAATCTTTAACAAATGAAATCATACAACAAAAGTTCTTCTTTTAACTTCTTTTGCTCACCACATTTTTGAGACTTCTCAAAGTTGTTACATCTATCCACAGTTCATTTCTTTTTATTGTTGGGATATTCCATTGTATGAATATACCACAATGAATTTATCCATTCACCTGTTAGGTGATATCGGGGTCATTTCCAGTTTTTCTCCATTATGAATAAACTCTCTGTGAGCATGTGTTTTCATTTATCTTGGTAAGTAACTAAGAGTAATATGGTCCTGTGGTTAGAGTATGATTAACATGGTAAGAAGCTGGCAAACTCTTCCAAAGTGACTACACCATTTTCTGTTTCTACAAGCAGTGTATGAGAGTTCCAGTTGCTCCATATCTTGGCTAAGATTTAGTACTGTCAGTCTTTCCATATTTAGTAATGCTAGTGGGTATGTAGTATATCACTGGGATTTTAATTTTCACTTCTCTAATTTCTAATGATGTTGAACATCTTTTCAGGTGCCTGTTAACCATTTACATATCCTCTTTTGTGAAGATCTGTTCAAATCTTTTGTCCATTTATATACTAGGTTGTCTTCTTACTAAGGGGTAATAAGAATTCTTCATATATTCTGAATACAAGTCCTTTGTCATTTATCCGTATTGTGAATATTTTTCCTAACCTGTGCCTTAATTTTTTATTTTCTTTACACTATCTTTTGAAGAAAAATTTTAAATTTTGGTAAGCTCCAAAATTTCAATTATTTCTTTTATGGCTGGTGCTTTTTGGATCCTTAAAAAACAAACAAACAAACAAACAAACAAACACAGCTCTGCCTTTCCCAAGATCATAAAGCTCTTCCCCTAGACATTATATAGTTCCAGCTTTCACACAAAGGTCTATGATCCATTTTAAGGCAATATTTGTGTATATTATAAGGTAAGAATAAAGATCATCTTTTTTTTCATATGGATAGTTGTTCCAGTACAATTTGTTAAAAATGGACTACAATTTAGTACTACAACTTATAATTCAACCCACTGAAACAAATTCAACCCACTTAAAACAAGGCAACTTTGTCTAAAATAAATTGATTATATACATATAGGTCTAGTTCTAGAATCCCTAATTATGTTCCATTGTTCTTTAAGTCTACTTCTTATGCCAACATCATACAGTAGTCTTGACTACTGTAGCTTTATAGTAAGCCTTAAGATCAGGCTCCAGCTTTGTTCTTAAATATTTCTTCAGCTAATCTACAGCCTAATTTCCATATAAGTTTTTTTTTTAAGATTTTATTTATTTGACAGAGATCACAAGTAGGCGGCAGGGGGGAGCAGGCACCCTGCTGAGCAGAGAGTCCGATGCAGGGCTCCATCCCAGGACCCTGAGATCATGACCTGAGCTGAAGGCAGAGGCATTAACCCACTGAGCCAGCCAGGTGCCCTCCATATAAGTTTTTGAATAAACTGTCAATCTCTACAGCAATCTTCCTGGGATTTAGATTAGGATTCAATCTATAGCTCAGTTTGAGAACAACTGATATCCTAAGAATAACTGAGCCGTCCAATCCATGAACATGGTACATCATTCCATTTACTTAGGTATTCTTTAATTGCTCTCAGCAAAGTTTAGACATTTGTGGTGTGCTATTTATCTTTAATATTTATGCTTTTTGATGCTATAGTAAATAATGTCTTTAAAATTTCATTTCATTTCCCAATTGTTTATGACTAGCATATAGAAATTCACATGTTCTAGCACTGATCTTCTATCCAGAAACATTGCTAAATTTATTCAGAATTCATAATTTTGATGACTTTAATACTCTTAAATTCACTAAAACTTATTTTATGACCCAGAATAGTTCTTGGTCAATGCTACATGTGCATGCGAAAAGAATGTGCTGGTCCCGAGTGTTCTAAAAATACCAATTAAGTCAAGTTAGGCGGTATTGGTCAAATACCCTATATACTTGGTGATTTTCTTTCTAGATGTTCTATCAATACTCATGAGAGAAGTATTGAAATGTACAACTACAATAATAGATTTGAATAAGAATAATAGATTCTTTTCTTCAGTTCTTTCCAGGTTTGCTTGGTGTATTTTGAAGCTTGGTGTATTCTGAAGTTCTGTATTTTAATTATATATATTATATATAATATATATAATGTATATTAATTATATTTTATATATTATATATAAATAATTATATGATATTTACATATTATATATAATTATAATTACATATTTGATATGAAAATTATATATAATATATATTATGTATATAATTATATATTATGTTAAATGTATTATTATATTAGATAATTGTATATTATAATTATATAATTATATAATTAATATATAATATTATATAATTATTACATCTTCTTCATGAAAGAATTCTTTCATCACTAGGAAATATTTATATCTTTGATAATATTCCTTGTTCTGAACTCTACTTTTTTGGACTAATATTGCCACTCTACCTTTCTTTAGATTAGTTTTCACATGGTATATATTTTTTCCTGCCTTTTTACTTTCAAATTCTTTGTGTCTTTATAAGTTAGGTTTCTTGTAGCTACTATAGAGTTGGGTCTGGGTTTTTAATGTGTAAAATCTGATAAACTCCCTATTCTAATAAAGATTTAGGTGGGCTTATATCTATTATCTTGCTGTTTGTTTTCTGTTTGCCCTGTCCATTGTTCCTTTTTTCTACATCCCTTTTTAAAATTACTGAGCATTTAAAAATTCTATTTAATCTCCAACACAGGCTTATTAACTATCCTCTTTATTTTTCTAGTGCCTCCTCTATGGCAAATATTAGCAAAAGTCTTCTGTGGACTGTCAGATAGTAACTATTTTAGGACTTGTAGGCCATAGGGTCACTGTCACAACTATTCAGTGACATCCTAACACCAAATAGCCACAAACATGAGTGCGTGTGACTGGTTTCTGATAAAATTATCTTCCCAAGCAGACAGGAAAATACTTTGTCAAAGTGAAAAATAAAAAAAGATAATAAACCATATTTGGTCTATGGGCTGAGATTTGCTGGCCTGTGCTCTAGGGTTTACATCATCATATCTAACTTATTACCATCCACTTTCAAATAATATTTTATCATATTTACCACCAGCTGTACAAGCTCTTTTCAATAGTATATAGCTATTTCCTTCTTTTTGTCCTTTGTGCTATTATTGTCACGGATTATACATTCATAGAAGCTATGAAAAATACATTGTTACTACTTGGGCTTGGGCTTTAAATAATCAATTACTTTTAAGAAGATTTTAAAATGAGGGAAAAATGTTTTTATATTTACCCATTCATTTACCCTTCCTGGAATTCTTTTCTTTTTTTAATTTCATTTTCCTTCAGTATGGAGAAATGTTTTTAACATTGGTTGAGGTACAGGTTTACTGGAGGTGAATCCTCAGCTTTGGTTTGTCTGAGAAAGTCTTTTTACTTCAATTATGAAAGCGATTTTCACTAAGTAAGAATTCTAGGTTGACATTTTCTCTAGCACTTTAAAGATCTCTCTCTACTGTCTTCTGGCTTCTGTAATGCTGATGAAAAGTCCAGGAATGTCTTTTTCTCTGCTCATTTTTCAGATTTTCTCTTTATCCTTGGTTTTGAGCAATTTCATGATGATTATGGTGTATTTTGATGTAGGTTTCTCCATGTTGACTTTGCTTGAGCTTTGTTGAGCTCTAAATCTGGAAATGTGTATTGCTCATCACATTAAGAAAATATGGAGTCATTTCTTCGAATATTTTTTTCGGACTCCCCTCTATCCCCTCTCTTCTGGGAATCTCAAATATATGTATGTTAGGCCACTTGATATTACCTTGCCGATCACCAAGGTGGTGTTCAGTGTTTCTCCATCATTATTCTTTATGTTACTGCTAGGTCTTCAAGTTCCTTAATTTTTTTTTTTTCTTCTGTTGTGTCTAATTTCCTATTAAGCCAGTCCAGGAAAATTTTTCAACTCTCAAAGTCCCATGTGGTTCTTTCTTATATTGTCCCTTCTTTTCTCACTGTGGTCATATTTTCCCAAAATAGCTATTTTTAAGTCTTTTAAAGTAATTATCTACTAATTCCACCATCTCTGTCATTTCTAGGTCTGTCTCTATAGCTGGAATTTCCTCCTACTTATGGGCCATATGTCTTAATTAATGGCTATAAGATTTGACTGGATGCTGGACACTTGTTAAGTGTCTGGATTTTGTTTTATTCCTTTAAAAAGTGTTGAGTTGTTTTGATTGTTTGTTTGTTTTGTCAGGCAGTTTGCTTTTCATATCATTTTGCTCCTTTTCAAACATTGTTAGCATGGGATTCACGCGATCTTTACTTTCTAGCAGGAGTTGACAAAACAGATAGTAAATAGTTCATGTTTTGTGGACCTCAACTACTCAACTATGTAAACAAATGCATGTGGCCATGTTACAGTACAACTTTATTTACAAAAATTTGTGGCAGGCTAAATTTGGCCCATTGGCCATAGTTTACCAACCCTTACCCTAGAGTTAGTTTAGCCCTACTACTAATGGCCCTTCTGGGGTCTCTACTGATAGTCCAGGCCTTTCCATTCTGGTTGGTCATAACTCAAACATCTCTCAGACCTAGGGGACTTGTAATTATTGTTCAGCCAATAGTCTCCAGCTCTCTTTTTCTTTTCTCCTAGTAGTAGTATTTGACTAGCCTCATGGATTATTACCCCCTGTAAGGATAGATTATTCTTCAGGCAAAGTTCAAGAGGACCCCAAGGCATATTTATGGAGCTCTTTCTCTGACAAGCGCCCCCTCCCTCCTATCCCATGCCTGTCAAATTTCAACCCCCATTGGCCTTCCCGGACTCTTGTCTCATTCTTCTCAGTGCAGTGAGACCACCACCCTCTGTTTGGGTCCCTGTCTTTGCATTCTACTAGAGTCTGAAAAATAGCTCAAGGTAGAAAGCTGAGGTGATTGTAGGGTAAGGACAAAAGAAATGGAGCTAAGCATCTCCATCCTGTAGCTGACCACAAAGTCTAGGCTCAGGAGAGGCACATCAAGATTGTTCCAGAACCAAGAGACTTGCAAGACTCCTGTTGCCATTCCATATTAGATGTCAGCAAATACAGGATATGGTACATACCTACTACCTGTTCATTTCAGCTGCACTACCTTTGCACTAATGCCTTAGGTGCCATGCCCTATGATGGTTTTTACAAAAGCGGACTTTTCCCCCTTGAGTCTAATTATTTCACTGGGCCATTTTGGATCCCATTTGAATTTCCTTAGGTTTGAAAGGGCAGGTTCAAAATTGATCCCACTCTAACATCCAGCTATATTAGTCTCCCATGAAAATCTACAGGATACATGATTTTTAAAAAGTAAGAAAAATTACGTTGCTCAACTTCAAAAGGAAGTTGACCAAAGTTATGGAGATGAACACAAAGAGATTAACAACCTCTCTCTGTAGGACCACATACAAGTTCAGGAGCAACACACTTTACAGTTGGGTAACAAAGACTCAGCAAAGGGATAGATCGTCTTTCCTTATGTGGGTCTTTGGTCCAAAGACCCAAAATTCCTCTGATGCAGATTCATTCTTTTTCTCTCACTGGCAAAACTTCCATGTGTGGCAGGACCAGAATCACACAACACAGCCCACTGTTTTTTGTTTTATGTTTTTTGAAACACTCTTCTATAACTAAACTGTTGGTCTCTCCTTCCTGTGACACAATTTCTGGAGAATGCCTGCTTCTCTGCATTTTCTGATTTATTTCATTTCATGCCAGATACCTGACATTATTCAGACACTTGCTTTTTTATTTAAAATGGGACAGTAGCATGCCAAAGTTTTTCCCATAAGTCAGCAAAAAAAATTAATAGCTTTGCTCAGGGCTGTTAAATAGCAGAGTACCTTGCTGCTCTGAAGGGTTTATTACTATTTTACTGGTTTGGGTTTTTTGTTTGTTTGTTTGTTTTTTATTTACCAGGTGCTAAGTGTTAAGAGTTCTACTCATTTGACTCTAGCCACCAGCAGGGTTGGCCTATTTGTGAAAACCCAAGTCCTCTGGAAAATGACCCCTCTTACCTTGGGAGCTTCAACCTCCTTCTACACGTGTTACTGGAAAGGAAGTAAAAGCAATGAGGGGATTCGAACCCAGAGACTGATAGCAGCATTGCTCATCTTCAAAACCCTCCTGAAAGTTTTGGCCTCAAGTGCTGAGCAACGATGTCCCCTTAAGACACTGTGGCTTTCCATTACTCCCTGCCTCCCATCTTCCAAACATTCCCCCAAAACAAAAGGGACTTACCCTACTATTACTATAACAAAATCCAGTAAATTCCATCCATTCCTAACATAAGCATTAGGATGTAGCAATAATCCATACGCTATAATCTTCAAAAAGGTCTCGACTGTAAAAATAATCAGGAAGGCATATTCTACTTTTTCCTGTGAAGAGAAACAAAAAGGAGGGGGGGAGATGAGGGAGAAGAAGAAAAAGAAACAGAAATTAGAATCAATATCTCTGAGATATAGGCATTTTTCTCCAAGCAAAGTTTTATTATGAGAAATGGCACCATTAACACAGCACCTGTGCCAGGAATGCGTTTTAATTCTAACACTGAATTTCTCATAAGCCGCTAAGTGTAAAGCACTTTTCATTCCAGGCTGCACGACTACATTTTGCCACCTGCCCTGATGCGTGTGCAATGAGTCTGCCGGGGACAGAAGGGGCATGTTTGTTATTTGCACACATTTGCAAAAACGTGGCATGTTTTCCTCCTGAGATTGCCAAGTCAGGCCCAAAAAAGCACAAGGGGGCAACAAGATTCCTACAGCAGCTTTGAACAGAATGTCCTTTGGAAGAAAGGAAGATGCGGCTGCTGTGACCCTCTCTCTTCCTCTTGGGTTTATGCCCGATTTCGAAGTCAGGGTCTTCGTTGCCACAGAGCAGCAAGGTGACCTCGGCAAGTCCCTCCTCTCCTTTGGACCTCATTCTTCTCACCGGCACAGAAGGGGAGCAAATTCAGGATGGGAACCCTCCTGTTTGAGTACCGACATGCGGTCTTCCCCAGTTGACACCATCGAGTGGTCAGTGGTGGCCACACACCCTCCCACGGAGCCCAGGCTCCACCTCTGCATCCTCCCCTCCTGCCAGCGCCCCTCCACCCATGGCTGCTCCCATCTGGCTGCCCAGACCTTGGGAGACTCGCTGACTCTTACAACCCTTCCCGTTCCGACTCAGGCGACTTTGTGGGTCCGGAGAACACATCCCTCAGCAGGTCTAAAAACGTTGACTCCTTCCCTCTTTTGTAAACGTTTTCTTTATGCAGCTTCGGCTTTAATAGAAATACCGACCCAATGGGAGGTGTGCAATTAATTTTATAAGAGGCATTCCCTGGCAAGAGGCTACTTAA
The DNA here is from genome assembly GCF_964662115.1 of Mustela nivalis. Classification (NCBI taxonomy): domain Eukaryota; kingdom Metazoa; phylum Chordata; class Mammalia; order Carnivora; family Mustelidae; genus Mustela; species Mustela nivalis. The sequence goes on from NC_139020.1 coordinate 193,862,098, forward strand.
TAACTCAATGAAAAACCATCAGCAATTAAAACTCTTCCACATGGGCCATAAAGCCCTCCACAAATATTAATTCTACCCCGTGGGACCCGAGGAAAATTACAAATACCTTAGGAAGATGGAAGACACGGAATTCACTTACAAAGATGCCTGGTGCAAGAGGTCAAATGATTTTGGCTCAGGAAACACTGAGTGAGCATCTCCTCCATATGACGGACCCCACACCAGGAGCCAGGATTAGAAAAAAGCTCCACGGCCCTCCTTACCCTCGAAAGGTTTAGTCCAGGGGGTCGGGGGGGGGGTTAGTCTGTTCCAAACATGAACACTGCCAATGCCCCACGACAGAATGTCGAGAGGCCGTTGCTGCATCCCGAGCCCTCTGAGAAGGCTGGAGGACTGGTCCCTCCTTCCCCACTGGGACTCTGCTTTGCTACGTGACGACTGCAAGATAGCCTCAGCCACCCTCCTACCATCACCTGGCCTGACTGTCCCCCTGTCTACTGCCACAGCGGCGGAAGCAGGCTCCCCGCTGAGCAGGGAGCCGGACTCAGGTCTCGATCCCAGGACCCAGGGATCATGACCTGAGTGGACAGAAGACACTCAACCACCTGAGCCACCCGGGTGTCCCTCACGTCCTCACTCTCGACCACAAGGGCAGTGGTCCCATTCTTGCCCCCATTCTTGGCCTCACTCTGGTCTTGCTGAAAAGCCAGGTCATTGGTTCCTCCCTCCCGGGTCCCCACCACCCCCCTCCTGCCCTCCAGAGCTCCCTTTGACCCTTGAACACCATCCAAGAGTCTAATAAATACTTTCGTGGTGTGAGTTAGACAGAGTCCGCGTGTCTTCAACCATATGGTCTCACTCATCTCCAACCTGCACACCCATGCTTTCCCCAGACCTCCCAACTGGCCCTGCCCTCAGCCTGGCTCCTCCCAGGTACCGCACCCCCCACCCCCACCCCAGGGAGCTGCCAAGACCTTCCTTGAATACGTGCCCCTTCTCCTCCCCACAGCCGTGCCCTCTGGGCATGCATGAGCCTGCAAACCTCCTGGGACTCCCTCATTTACTCTCCAAATCCCCTGGGAGCCTGGACAAGGACTTGAACTTTGCCTCTGGCTAGGGAGGAGGAATCCTGGAAGGCTTCACTGAGGAGGTGACGCTAACTTGGAGGGCTTAAAGGAGAGAACAACTCTGTTCCTTGAACCAGAAGCAAAAATCCCTGAAAACACCAACCCACTACACTCAAATTGGACCCTGACCACCAAATGTACGTTGTCGATATACTCCTAAGACTTGGAGTTCTAGGGGAACAAGATAAGCTAAAAACAGCATGCTGATTTTACAATTCCTTTTCCCTTTTTATCCCTTCTGCTTTATTTACTAGGCCAGACAGAGAAAAAAGGCTTTTGCTGCCATCAATATTCATAGCAGTTACATTCCTACGTCAACATAGTGCTATGCTTTAGAGCAGAAAAACAAGGCAGGGAACAGAGAGTACATCTAGCAAACACAGCTTGTTTTTCCTCTTTGGCTTTTATTTGGAAGTAATATTGCCACAATAATACAAGGGCCATTTGTATAACTAAATTGTTTAGGGTTTTTTTAGATCTCGTTCTCTTGTCCCCCGTGGGTCTCTCCTTTTAAAGAACTGGGTTTCTATTTCCAAAAATCCTTAGTGCATTACCTGATGGAATTGATTGTAGGAAATATAACCTTGCTTTAATGGGATTCTTTATTACAGAGCCTCTACTGGGATGCCAACTGAACCACGACAGCCTAGAGAGACACCGGTTTGTCTAGAAGCCAGTGTTGTTCTTGCCCCCAAATCCTGCCATTAAAAAGGACTCCTGCAAAACAAATATACCTCCACAGTAAGCAAATATGTTTTTTTTTTAAAAAAAAATTTTGCAAGACAACCATCACCAGCTGGAGAGGTAATTATTTACAAAAGAATTGTTCATTTGAGGAAGGAATGTTGAGTTCATCATTTGCAAAAAGGAAGTCACCAGGAAGGTCAGGTTCCTACCTGGGCAAGGTGGGAATGCACAGCCAGCGGGAGAGACCCAGTGAGATGCTGCATAGAGAAGATACAGGGTCTGTGCCTCAGATGCAGGAGAGCGCACAGGAAGGGGGCATGGCTGAGGAAGAGGCAAGCAGGAAGCCTCCAGAACTGGACACAAAAGAAGGTATCCTGAGGGCAGGGCTGCTTCATAAAAGCTCACAGTCCCAGGAGAAACAGAAATGAAATAATTCCTGCACCTCAGTCTCCCAACACTTGCCAGGCAGGACCACAGGCCTGTGCCCTCACCGGACCAGCAGCGGGGATCCTTCTCACTGGCCGTAGATGCTGGGTGGGCAACACCAGTCAAATCTCCTTTTTAAAAAAATTTTTTTTAAATTCCTCTTACCCAGGCACCACCTTATGTAGGGATGAGAGTTGCTCATGAGACCTCAAGGCATCAGAAATAAAGGCTCCGCATCTAATTCAGAAACCCGAGAGCTTCTTTGAACAATGAAGATTCACCATGGAGAAGAGCCTCTGTTACCTGTTAACCTCAAAGAGAACCTGGAGACACTGGAACTGTCAACTAGGAATGGGAGGGAGGTAGCAGGACCCCTCGATTACACCTGTTTCTCTCCTCTCCAGTTCTCAGGGGCCCTTTCTCTAGGACTGTGGTGTGAACAGCCAGCCAGCCAGTCACCCATCCCAGGGTCCTCCTCAGAAAGCCTGACCTGGATCTTCCCAGAGGTCTCAACCTGCTGTCAGAAGATTACAAGGGTTTATGAGCCAAGAAAAGTTCCTTGCTTTGGTCATCGCCCACATAGCACCCCATCTCCGGGAAGGCTCTCCGGGCTGCCCCCCTGGTGGTGTTGCTCCTCCTGACACCACCACGCCTCACCCTACAGCCCCAGGCTCCCTATGGGCAGGAAGCATCTCTTCCGGTCTTTGTAGTCCCTGCCCCCAACCCCCACCTGGGGCATTCGTAAGGTACTGGACAGGAAGCATGCAGGAAAAAGGGAAGGAATGTAACAGACAAAGCTAGACTTAAAGGGGACTAGAAAAACAGGAGGTTTTATGATCCTAGCATAGGCATCAAAAAAGCAAAAACAAGGCTATGTACCTAAGTTGTCATTAACCCTTTCTGCAACGAGCTTGGAAGAAAGGGTCACATTGCCGAACTGAACTGACGAGGGATTCCAACATCTCGGCTGGCCCTTCCCCTCCTCCTTCCTGACCCGAGCCCACGGGGCATGTCCTCACTCCTCCTGCCCTCACCTCCTCTTCCGGCTTCCTTGCTTCTCTTCCACAAGCGCCCGGCACGCCACTTAGGGGCCCCCCTGCTTCCCCACCTAGGGTGCCCCCCCCCCATCGTGTGTGTCAACGGCCCTCTCCAGAGCAAGCACACAAGGGACACACGGCTGGGAGAAGCGCAACCTGGGGGAGCAGGAGGAACCCGGGGGCTTGTGGCCACAGGATCTGTTTTCTCCCAGCCCGCCGCCCCCCAGGCTCAGCCGCGGTTTCAGGTCCGCGTCCTGTTCCCATTTTCTAGAACAGTTCCCCCCACCCCACGGGCTCATCAGACTAAGCGCTTCTTGTCCTTCAAGACGCAGGGTTAAATAACACTTTCTCAGAGAAACCTTTGCCGGCCTCCCAGACAAAACGAGGGCCCGCTGTCAGACACGCGGTCAAACCCCACGATGCCTTGCCCACCCCCGTGGTCCTATTCACCACGGAAATGCTAAATTCCTTCAAGTTATCTCTCCAGTGTGTGTCCCCTCCAAGACAGGAATTTCTATAAGATCAGAGATGATTCCCAGTATTCTCAAGGCTTGCCATAAAAAACATTCGGTATTTACAAATGAGTAAAAAAATGAGCAAAACGCGAGGTTTCGACCGAGCATTATTCACTGTTCCTTCCTGCTAAGAAGTTCCGTAATTGTTTTAGTCTGCTCAGGCTACCATAGCGAAATGCCGTAGACTGGGGCGGGGAGGGAGGGGGGCGGCAGGGGGCTTAACCAGCAGAGATCCCTCACGGTCCCGGAGGCTGGAAGTCCCAGACCAAGGTGCCAGCTAGTTTGGTGCCTGGTGAAAGCGCTCCCACTACCCCGCAGACAGGTGACTCTCTCGTGCGTCCTTGTCTGACCTTTCCTTCCTGGGTATCTGTGAAAGGAGATGTCTCTCTCTCCCTCTTCTTCTCAGGGCACTGATCCTGGTCACGGGCTCTCCACCCTCAGGACCTAATCACCCCCTGCAAAGGCCCCACCTCCCAATATCATCACACTGGAGGCTGGGGTTAGAATTTCAACATAGGGGTTTTGGGGAAGAGAGAGAGAAGGAGAGGAGGGGATGCCAGCGTTCAGTCCATAGCAAGGATACCAGGGTCCCCTTGGCTTTGCTCTGTTCCAAGAAAAAGGTCTGAGACAAAATGCCAGGGAAAAGCTATTCTGCTCTGCAACCGCGGCCCTCCCCAAAGAGGTGGGACAGGGTCTTCCGGTCAGAGTGAGGGGCACACGCAAAGGCTGATCATTTACGGGGGTGAGGGACAGGCCGGGGGCGGGGGGATGCAGGGCCTCCCGTGGCGGGCTGTGGGGCTTGGCCTCCGTCTCTCACCTGCAGAACCAGCAGGCTGAACCAGATGATCTCTTCCAGTTGTAAAACTACAATTCTTGCCCACCTGGGGAGCAAAGTCCAGACCCCGGGTTCACAGAGAGGATCCACGAGGCCCAGAGACCCCCTAGGGAAGACTGCCAGCCCAGAGCAGCGGCCGAGCTGTCCAGGGGCTGGGTCGCCCGAGGTTCCCTACTGCACATTGGGGGGCCAGGCTTGCTGAGGGCCCCTCTACCAGCCGCTGTGCACAAGGCAGGAAGTGAGAGCAGGCGCCGTGGGGCTATGGTAGCAGTTTCTATAAGCCAGAACACGTGTCGTCAGAACGTAGAGAGTGTGTGGCTGGACAGCGGCTGCTGGCAGGCAGGCCTCGGCTCAGGGCTGCTGAGATGGAAACAGATAACGTCCTCCTCTGTAGGCAGTAAGGAAGCTGGTACTTCCCCGGGCCTCCAGGGAAGTTCCACGAAGAAACGGACTAGAATAGACAGTTGGCCTTCATTTTCCTTCACCTTCGGTCTAAAAGTACAAATTCTAGATGACGTTTGTGTCTCCTGAGTCCAATTCCAGACTCTATGGTCGAGTCACCCTGGTTGAGTCATCTGCCCCTGGGCTTCTCAGCGTCCTCGTCCGGAGAACAGGGGACGCTCTGCCCACCCAGGGTATGGTGACCATCAGCTGAAGTGAAAGGCGGGAACAAGTTCTGTAAACTGCCTCACCTGCCACAGTCAAAGCCTCCCCACCCCCAACCTGGACGGGAAGAGATACGAGGCAGGTCTCCTAGCTCCTGGGGGCTGCACTCCTGAGCAGGGGGTGGTGGGGAGAAGGGCTCTAGAACTTTCTGAAGATCTTATGACAGCCTAGCGACCCCTGCCCAGCAAGGACAAATAAAAGAAGCCAGCAGGTGGCCTGGCTGGCCCCTCACAGAGACCAGCCTCTTGTTTGTGGGAGGACAGCAGCATCATGCCTGGGTGGAGGAGGCTGAACAGGGCCCTCTCTCTCGACGCGGCTTCCTGACTCATGGGCAGAGCAGAGGTAGCTGCTGCTCTGCCACCACACTCGGCTAAGCGTGGTTCTTGCCACCTAGAAACCTCCCAGGGTAGCAGCAACACCCTGTCCCTCCTCTAAAAGTGGTTCCTTTTCTGCTGTCTATCCCGCGGCTACAGGTGTCGGCATGGAGCCCATGTTACTGGTTCAGGGACAGGCAGGGGACCCACACCCGCCAACCAGGTCCGGTGAGAGCTGCACCTGGGACTTTCACTTTGGCAACTAGGCAAGAAATTCTGTCATTGGCTGGACTTTGCTCGGAGAGGCACTAAGCATGGAGTTACCAGGAAGACACAGAATGAAGAACCAACACCAACAAAAGCCAAGCCGAAGTGTGCGGAGAGAGTCAAACAGGAAGGCAGAGAAACTCAGAGGCAAGCATCTAGCTTTGATGCCTTTGTAAGAGCCCCTGAATCACGCTGAACCTGAAGCCAAAATGCTTCCCCCTGCCTTGGACTTTTCAGTTATAAAAACCAATTCATTGAGCAAGTTTGGGTTGGGTTTTTGGTCAGTTCTAAACAAAAATGTCCTAGCTAACTACACAGTGATCCTACAGGATCACTCTGCTTCCCTAAAAGCTAAAACATCTAAGAGAAACTTAAGCAGCTCATTTCTCAAAAGATTCAACTCCTCTGACGATTCTCACTGACCCACAGACTCAGGGATGGTTCTCTATATATAGGACCCATGATCCTTGCAGGTCGTAGCCTCTGGGAATTCATCTAAATTCAGCCTTCCAAACAGACTCCTTCAATCCCATCCATCCTCTGTTGCTATCTTCCATTCCAACTGGTTTCCCATCCCCCACACATTCTTTCTTGAAAACTCAATGCCTCGGACTTGTCTTGCTTCCCATCCTGCCCACACTGGGACCCAAACTGTGAATCCCCCTGGTAGCGGGTACGTTCTACAGCTGGCGGCCATGGGTCTCCTCACCCAGCTCCAGGGCCAAGCCTCTGCCCACCGTGAGTGGCAGTTCAAGCTCTCTGTTTCAATTCAGTTCAACAATATTCTTGGAGTACCTGGGCCATACCAGGCACAGTCCTGAGCACTTCAGAGTGAAAGACAACTAAGACAGCTTGGTGTCCTAAAGCAGCCTGGCAGAGGTATGTATAAAAATCTTTAACCCACAGCAGATGACAATCAAGGCCAAAGTCAAATACGGGGGATCATCTGTGTGGAAATGGAAGGTGAGGGGATGGGGCAACTTCTGTGTCCAAAGCATTTGCAGAAGCTTCTTTAAAAGTACACACGACTGTGTCACATATGTGACTGAGTCACAGTTCCTCTACGTGGCATCCCTGAGAACCTCTACAATCTGTCTGTGGTCTACCGACCAACAACCAGCTGATACCCGTTACCCCACAGGGTGAGGGCCCCCAACCTGCCTCATCCCCTTCCTCTTCCTCCTCCGTTCGTCCTCCTCGGCTCCCGTCCATCTGTCCCATAACACCCTGCACACAGGTCATAGTCATTAGAACCTGAGGTCTTCTCCATGACCCAGAGCACTTCTGTTGATCTCAGCCCTGTGTCATCATTTCAGGGAAGGCCAGGGAGTTTCATTTGCTCTTGAGCACCAACTTTGTATGAGGCCATGAAAGAGAACAGAGAAGGGCAGGGCATGGCCCTGCTTTGGGCTCCCGGTGTGGTTGGGGAGGATAACCATTGATGTGTTGTCTCGTCTTATTTGCAGATTGTGGGTACCTTGAGGGCGAGAACCACTGCATTTAATTCTGCAGACTCTCTCACCATCCCGAGCAGAGAACGGAGCCTCTGTAACACCATGATGCATCCACCACAAAGCAGGAAAAGCAGAGACCTGCTTTTCCTGCGAAGCCTCCAGGGGCCAAGACCTTGTCTAGCCACATCAGGGAGTCCTGCCAGCAGCTCCACGGCCCAGGCCAGAATTCTGTTCGCCCTCTCCCACTTGGAGATACAGAGGTTCGCTTCCTTTCCAAACCACGTCAAGCCTGTACAACCCGTTCTGACAACTCAAGTCAAGGGGGATGGCAAGAAGCGTATACGACCTACGTGGGGCTCGTCAAAGCCGCGCGCTGCCTCTCTGGGATGTGGGGGCCTGGGCCATGTCCCAGCTGTCAAACACCCATCATTCTAGAAAAGACACCCTCTTGGCTTTGGTTAGTTTGTACGACGTGAGCCAAATGCTCCAACACGTCTGCCTCCCTGTCTGTAAAGAAAGACATGAGTGAATGTTTCAAAATGGCAGGAACCAAACATTTTCATGTGATAAGAGAATGGTCATTTCTTTTCTTTATTAATGGAGGTGAGGAGAAGCCTTTCCAGTCTGCGAATGCTTAAATTCCCTGACATCAGAGTTCTGGACAACATCTCCTGACATTCCCCCCGACGTCCCCTCGGGCCCCCGGAAATGTGCCGTGTGTACGCTGGACACAATACTCGGAGCATGAGGAAACACCTGACCATCTCCTCCCTCAGCAGACACACTATGCGATGGGGTAAGACAGGCAGGGAAGGGATTTCCACTCACATCTCCACGCGAGGGTCCCAGACATGGAGCCACTTCTGGCCACAGGCCGTGGGAACAGCAATCGTGCCCTCTGGGGTGAGGAGCCCCGACCACACCCACCTGCGTGGGAACCCAGGCTTCGGGGCTGTTCCGCCGAAGTCATACCAGCACACCCTTGGCCCAGGGTCAGCCAGGCAGCTGAGTCACCTGAGGACATGCCCTGGAAGTCCCTGCTGCAGGCTGCCGGGTGTTGGTGCTCGGGGTGGGGCTGCTCCCGTTCAAGAAGGCATGCAGTCCCTTGGAAGTACTTGCTCCTCACCCGGGGGAGGCAGAGGGTCTGGGGCAGGTCCGGCTCTGCCACATCCAAGCTTTGTGGACTCAGGCAGGTGACTCAACTCCTCCCTCACTACAGCTGCTCCATCGGCAGAGGGGAGGAAAGGCAGCCACTGCCTAGATTTCTCATGGAGTGTAAAGGAGGCCACATGTGTACAAGATGAGAACCACGGTATGCAGGAAGCACGCTCTATGGCCGTTGGCTCCTGTTATTGTGTCGACGGCCACTACCCAGGAAAGGCACAGGGCATGGTCCAGAGACACTGCTAGCTCCCCGCCCGCCCTGCAGGTCCCTGCACTCCCAGTGAGCACGGCTCTACCTGCAGGGACAAGGCAGCTCCAATAAGCCTGCTCCTAGCCTTTCGGACAACCTGCAGTCGTCCGTAACAGTCAGGAGGGGAAACAGGCCCCCATGCTACCTGCCCTCCCCTCACAGTGAAAACAGAGGACGAATATCTGTGGGGTGGTGGGAAACACAGAGCACTCAGCTCGTCAGCTGTGACCTTCCACCAGAAAACCCCCCGCCCATTGGGTGATGAGCGACCCTATGCCACGGTCCCCTTTTTCCCAGGGAAAGTGCTGAGGACATAGGTCATTGCTTTCTGAATAAATTTATAAATCAAAGCTTAAAAATACATAACGTGCAGAGCCTATAATTAAGATCAAGTATGTAATACGTTCACTCGGAAGATTCAGAACTCCATGCCTATAATTCACCATTATTTTAGAATTAGTAAGTAAAATTGAGTTAATTTAAAAGACATTGGGTAGCTTAAAAACCAGGCACCACCCAACCGTGGCCTTGAAGTGGAAATCAATACACGGTCAGTGACTGCGCAGAACAGATTCTCTGCAGACCTGCTCCAAGCTGCAAGTGTCACTTGCGCTGCTCTGGTCCTGCCAGTCAAATATCTCCCTCATCACTTCACACTTCCTGGAGGCGGGAGGAAGGGCTCCGTACCACCCCACCAAGCTCAGGACCCACACGGGCTTTCCACAAGCAATCCTACTCCCAGAAAGATGGGTGGTTCTGGAAGCAGTTACTAGAGGAGTTCACAATGCTACTATTCTTTCCAAAGCAAATTTTTGTTGAATACCTGCTTAGCTCCAAAAAAAGAACACTAGGCAGCAAGAATATGAAAATTTGATGTAGGTAAGAAAGGGAGTGCTACATAGCTATGTTTTGAAAAGGCAGGGGAGGAGGCCCAAGATACATTACCACAGGAATCATACGAATAGGATCCCCTCGAGGTCTGGGGGGAAAAATCTCTTAATAAACCAGTCCGCAGTGTAGACAGCTAGCTAAGTGTGAAGAGGCTTGGCTCTGAGAGTGAGATCATGGAACACTTTCTCTCTACTTTTAGGTATCCCTGATTTGTCTGAGTCTTTCTCATTGAAGGCCTTTTACTTTAAAACCAACTGGAATTCTAAATGTTTAAGACAAAGGAGTAAGTTGAGAAAGGAAAATTAACAAAGAAAATGAAATGAAGCAGGAGTAAGTCCATGACAAAGATGTAGGCGGTGAAGACACAGCTTTATTAACATGTCTCGGAGAGTTCTAACCGCTGTCGTGAAAGGAGGAAATCAGACCAGTGACACAAGTCACCTTCTCCTTTGAATGAAACTGTTTCTCAGCACAGAACAATATTTCTCCAGAGCATTTGCACAGAGAGAAGAATCAGCTGAGAAAATGAACCAAGCATCCATTATGGGAAGCAGACGAACATTCGCCTGTCTTTGTGGAATGTGTACCGTAATAGAGACAGGACTTTTTAAAGGAAACATGCAGGAAATTAATTGTGTGGTTTACAACTAGCAGTTTTTGGAAAGTGAAAACGGGATGGAAAAAATCAGAATGCACAGAAAAGAGCAAAATCTAGTAAGAGTAAGTATTTTCATCAAGCTTCATGTTTCCGACGATACAATGTGTATGTGTTTGTGAGTTACAACATAAAATGTATCTAATACTGTTGGCCAAGTTAAAAAAAAAAAAAGAAAAAGAAAAAGGTGAAACACACAACTTTAGAAGCCAATAATCTGAACCCACCAGCGTACCCCAGTAGGGATAAAGACCCACTCAAGGCCCAATGGGGAATGGCTCATGAAGAGTTCTAACCTGGACAGGAAGAGAATGATACCTCCTCCACCCCCCGTCCTAAGCCAGAGACAACAGGTCAGAAAGAAGCCCAGCAGGGAGCACAGGGACATCTGAAGACCTGGGCCACAGGCCCCCACCCGAGACGGAAGCCTGCAGGCCAAAGAAGGCCAACAGAGGCCAAGTGTCCCCTGTGTCCTCAGGCAGACCTGGGACTGCTCTGGAGCAAAGCCGTCTAAGCAAGGGGCACTGGGACTCACAAGGAGACACAAGAGAGAGGGGCTCCTCGTATCACTACAGCTGCTTTTTGGAAAGGGGAGCCAGCTCAGACCCAAGCCCCTCTAGAGCCGGGCAGGGCAAGTTTGTGCGTCTTCATTCACTGGTTGAGATGAAGTCCCCCCTCAGTTTCCTTCACACCCAGAACCGATTTCCTGCAAAGGAGAATCCTGTACCGAGGCACGAGGCTATGACTAATGAAGGACACCTTCGAATCCCAGTCCTGCCCAGACTGGTTGAACCTCCAGCAGCGGGTTCCTCAGCCTCTCGACAGGGAAACCCCTCCAGGCAACTCCCACAGTATTGCAGGTGGGAGATGCCCGAAGCCTGGGTGACTCTCAAGGACGTGGCAGCCGTCACCCTGGTGTCTGTGAATGTCCCCCAGAAATGAAAGGGCTCCCCTAGCTCTGCAGGGAGGCAAGGAGAGGACTACTTTCCGATCAAGGAATCAAGGGCAGGTTTCCGGAAAGTTCACTTCACCTTAAGTGGCCACAAAGCTAAGACTGAAGGCTACACACCCACCCCACCCCACCCCCTGCCACTGTACCCCAGGACAAAAAATAGTATTGGAATCTCAGAAAACACAGGAAAGATCATGAATAAACAAGAACCTGAAATCACAACCACTAGAGTCCTGCTTGGCTATTGGAAAGCTCAAAGCTATATCCATCCTATTAATTGGGGCACAGGCAAATGCCTTTTTAATGGCTTCGTAATCATGAAGATCCATCATCAGCTTAATAATGATTAGTATTAGAAAAGGCAACAGGCTTCGTCATAACCGCCTCAATTCAAAATTCATTAACACTCTGGGACCAACTGAAATCCTGACTCTGAGCCTTGGACTTCACGAACGCACCTCCTAAGTGCCACGTTGTTTAATCTCTCTCCTCGACAGTAAAGCTGCCTTGACAGGTCGGTAAAGTTCACTTCCCAGGGTCACTGCCAGATGAAGTTCGCATTCGAGCAAACTCAAATCATGAGGATCGCCTCGAGACATCTGAACCTAAAGAACCAGTAAAGCTGAAACGACTAAATGGATGCTCTTTTCTAAATATCTAGGTTCATTATTTATAACACGTCCTAGTGAGTTAGGATAAAACAGAGCAAATACAGGTTTTCCTTTAATTACAGTAATGCTGGTGAATCAGACCTCAAACGTCTGGAAATTACTACTTTCTCTAACTTGTGATTCTGCTCAAATGCCACACTTAAAAAAAAAAAAAAATCCAAATCCAGAACAAAGAGTCCAACTGTTAACATCCAGTCTTCTCTGTCTCTGTCTCTCTCTCTCTCTCTTTTTTTTTTTTAACAGTGCAGACACAGGAGGGTCCAAAGAGACACATAAAGATAGGAGGCAAGACAAGCCCCCTTTCCAGACAAGGAAAAGCCAAGGGCTGGGGTCTGAAAGAGCCGCTCCGGAGAGCCCGCACTCCACTCGTTTGCTACGGACTTTTAAACAACCAGACCCATCCGTAAGCCAGACAGGGAACACAAAATCTACCTGGAGGACGTCTGGCTGCTGGTCCTGAGCTGGGCAGCTCAGTAAATTTGTAGAGTCAGACAGCTGGGGTGGAAGGTTCCCATTGGGTCCAGCTATCCCACCTGGGGCAAGCCCTTCACCCCTCCTGAGCCCTGGTTTCTGGGTCAGTGAATGCACTGTCCAAGGAACAAATGAGACCATGTGCAATGTCGAAGCACAGGATACATGGATGCCATTAGGATACTGGCAAGGAAGGCGAGCAGCGCAGGTCTTGACTTCTTTTCTCCTACACTAGAAGCTCTCCAGATTGATTTTCTTTTAACCAATGCATCCGATGAACTGATGTTCTTTGTCCTTCTGGGTAAGACAATGACAAAGGTCCATGCCACACTGAACTCACTTGGCTCCCAGGTCAGTTTCTAGACAGCTCCTGTGTTTTTGTTCCTGAGAATGGAGTTGCATGCTTACCAAGAACTGCTTATGTTTGCTCCCAAGTTTATAGCAGATGCACTGCCCAACTTAAGTGGACACTGCTTGGAGTGCAAGACGGGAGTGCAGAAAAGAGTTGTTGCTTCAATTAAAAAAAAAAAAACAGGCTACATCCTTCCGAAGCACTGGATAAGAACACTGCTGAAGGTTCTGTCATTGAATCCAACATGAGCGGCATGACAGACAAGATAAGGGAAAACCCATAAGCTTTTAGAACTGCTCTCAGCTTTCCTCCTGGAGATCTAAGTTCTTATTCTATTTTTAAATAAAATGTGACTAGAAATTGTAGGCACAATATAGGCATAGTTTATGCAAGAAAGAAGATGGACACTCTTACCAGTACATGCCTAATACTCCAAAAAAGCCTTTGCCCTACTCCAAAAGATTGACAGGTACATGTCTGGTTAAATATTCTGGGTGAAAATAACCTTTAAGATGTGCTTCTATCTTTCTTTTTTTTTTTTTTTTTAAAGATTTATTTATTTATATATTTGACAGAGAGAGAGAGAGAGAGAGAGAGAGAGAGAGATCACAGGTAGACAGAGAGGCAGGCAGAGAAAGAGGGGGAAGCAGGCTCCCCACTGAGCAGAGAGCCCGATGTGGGGCTCGATCCCAGGACCCTGAGATCATGACCTGGGCCGAAGGCAGTGGCTTAACCCACTGAGCCACCCAGGCACCCTGCTTCTATCTTTCTAAATGAGCCTCCCTATCACTGACTTCTTGGAACAACCATCTTAGGGGTTACAAGTACAGGGGCTGTAGGACCCAGGACTCACTCTGTCCTCAGCTCCCAGCTGAGGTCTGGCATGCAACCTGACTTGCCGTGAGTCTCTGCAAATAGCAGCACCGAGTGCAGAGGGGTTGCCAGTCACCAGGGCATGTGTGTCGAAGTAAATATACTGATCTCGTGACAGTCTGGGGTGCACAGGTGAGCACTGGGGACCACCACTGCTGTGTACTTGGGCTTCATGCTGGCACGCTTCCCACCACTTCCGCCCTCGTGTGCACAAGCAGGGGCAATGCTCGTGCATATGTGTCCGCATGGTGGTAGTGGCAGCATTATGTGCAAGGGCAAGATGAAGGAAAGGAGTAAGACAATGCATGCGAGCACGGAAGAGAAGAATGTGTGCGTGCATGTCAGCACGCAAGACCTATGGGAGGGCACGCGTGGGGCTGGAGGAGGGTAGCCACTGCCGGAGATTCACAACTGGTTAGAATTCCTCAGAAAATCACCCCAGAAATGCCGCCTGATCCCTCCTGACCGTCACTGGGACTTCCGTTAAATGGTCAGAATTCTCACCTTCTGCATTTTGTCCTAATCTCGATAACCAGCTGCTGAGCATCAGCTGTGTGTGATGTGAAGGAAGGAGATACGATTTGCTCTCAGGAGTCTATATCCTTGTCCTCAGATGGGCTCGCCTGCATCGGAGGGGCCCGACGGAGACCAGCCGGAGTGTCCAGCCTAGTCCGCGATCACCGAAGGACACCCGTGTTTGCATAAAGGCAACCGCGGAAGCAGTGCCACCCCCTTGGGTGACATTAGATTCTCAGTGACAGCTCACAACTTGTACTTCTCCCTAGACAAGGGGTGGGCAGACCCTAGCCCACAGGCCAATCCTGTCCACCACCAAATGGTCATCACCATACTTCCACTGCGGCACGGCAGGCTCACCGGGTTACCAACGGTCTGTGGCTGCCCAAGCGAGGCCCACATAGAGACCCATGTAACCTCCACTATTTACCGTCTGGCTCTCAAGACAGAAAAAGTCTGGGGACCCTTGCTCTGGATCCTTACTGCCCATCAGAGAGAATGCTCTGGGCATTCACTTCTCCGCCAGAAAAAGGGAAGGAGAACACTCGTGATTATCTAGCTGGGGTCCTTCTTTTGAGATGAATAGTGTAACAGTTCCACTTAATAGCCAAGACAGCTGTGGGACGCTAGCACAAATCTTTACCCGTGCGTTTTTTTAAAAACACGGGCTCTGGTCATCCTTCCTTGCTGCTTCCTGTGAAAACATACAGGCACTACAATTACAGTGACCGCTGAGGTTTTCTGAAGCACACACATGCGCCGTCCCCTATGGTGTGCAGCTTTCTTTAGGGGTACATGCTATAGTCCAGAATCGCAAGCACAAAAGAGACCACTACTTAGGGTTTACGTTTTGAAAGACCTTGAAGGACTCGATGCCCCATTATTCCCAAAGAAGCTTTTGGTTTTTTACTCTGTATTTAACCAAAGTTCCTACAAGACTATAAAAAAACCATAGCCACTGTGAAAATTAGTTAAAATAATAGTTTCTGCAAAATACTTTCAGTGCCGTGGCATTCATCCTTTAGAGACGGGTTAGGGAGTACTATAATTTGCTCTGTCAGCTCGGATGTTAGGCGTACAGCAGACCCAGAAGAGAGCATGTCGACTCGATAAGGTTTGGGGGCTGGGGAGATTATAAGACCTTAAATAAGACTTAACATCCAACCTTCTGCAAGAACTGATCCTCAGACTTGACAAATAACGTCATCACAGAGAGCACCAAAGCCACCAAAAGACAGTCCTAAAGAAAGGGCACAGGTTCTGCCTTCGATACTTATGCACGGGTGCAGATAACATGTAACGGGAAGTGGAGGTAAGGATAAAATTCTTCACTTTCTTTTTTTTTTTTTTAAAGCTGGGTGAGAGGTTTCTAAATCACCCAGGTGTTAAAGGTCAGAGCTCCCTGATGGAAAGAAGCACAAAGTACCTCATTTTCTAATGGGACTAGATGCTCCCTGCCCAGGGCTTACTTAGCCAGCCCTCTGTCATCACCCACCAGCCATCCCCACGGGTACAGTCTGAGAAGGGGGACACAGACTCCTCTGGCTGTCAGCCTGGCAGAGACTTCAGTGTTGGGGAGGCCCCCTCTTCCTAAATCCCAAGCTATAAGGACTCAGGGAGAATCATAAAGACGGTCTTGCCTACAAGAAGGAAAACCCAGCGTCTTGTCCCCCATAGTCCTGAGCTGCTGTTCCCCTTCCCCAAACAGGGAGAAGCAAAGTGGCAGGACAGTCATCCTGCTGCCTATTGGCCTGGCAAGGACCTGTGAACTTCCCGTGAGCCAAGCAGACCCCACAGGGTACTTTGTAGGCGTGAGTCATCTCTGGGACCTCACCCAAGGGGACTGGTCCCCATGAGAGGTCAGTCACCGTAGCGACAGAGGCTGTGCAGTAGGGACAAGAGAGGCTGAGCCAGAGCCTCACGTCCCAGGTCAGGACCTGAGAGGTGGGGGAGAGTCACCAGGCCCTCAGCAGGCCCTCTGCAGACTAGTGCCACACACCCACTCCATTTTGGAGATCCGCACCTGGACACCCGTCGGGGGGAGGGTCTGCCCCCTGGCCCGTTTTAGCTACAGAGGCTGCAAAACCAAGCAGGGGGCAATCCTCTGTCGCGCCCAGCTAGGAGAAAAGGTGTCTGTCCTTTTACGTCTCTTCCTTCTCCCCTTCCTCAAAAATGAAGCACTTGGAGCTGCTGTGGGGCAGGGGAGGGAGGGAGGCTGGAGGGGACAGTGGTCATGGGATGGGGGAGCCCTAAATCACGTTAAAACACTCCAGGGTAAGAACAGCAAGGGACTGCCAAGGAAGAGTCCACCCAGGATGGTGTGAAGACACAGGAGAGGCTGGGGGGCGGGGGTGTACGAGCTGAGGGAGCAGGGATCGCGCACGCCAAACCGTGCCCTGCGAGACGGGAGATTCCTCAACCAGTGAAATACACATGGGTAAACTGAGGCTCGCAGAGAACAAACTTATCCAACGTCCTCAACCCAGACAGTAGCTAAGGCGAGAACAGCTGACTGTCCCTTCATCCCTGTTGGAGGGGGAAAAGAGATTCGAGGAATTGGCTCAGGGCCATGGGTCAAGTTCCAGGTCCTCCCTCCTTGAGGGCTTTCCCCAAGAGCCTCCTTCCGGGGACTCAGTGACTCCGGTTTACCCTTCAGCTTTTTCCCTCTTCTCTTTTTCTCCACCTTCCAGGCCCATTGTCTCCATCATCCATCACACCTGTCCCTCTTCTCCCCTCCATCTAACTGTCAGAATCCGTCAGGACCTTACTTTGTGACCACGCTGTCCCTAAATACTCGGGCCTCAATCACTAAACTACTTCGAGACCAGAGGCAGCAGGAAATGACTTGAGAGCAGGACTTTCTAGAACTCGGCCGTCAGCCCCTACGGGCTCTCCATCCCTCTGACCGTGAGGGCACAGGCACAGAGCCCACCCCCACCAGGCAGGGCAAGTGCGGTCTTGGAGACATCTCTGACGAGCCCCACTTTGAATGAGGAGCACAGTGGGCTCCGGATCCCTCCGCTCTAGAACTCCACTAACTCTGTGTATCTCCTTGGCCAGTCTTCAACGGCTGAGATAACCTAGCAAAATGCAAAGCAGCAGGACAAGAAATAAAACTTCTTTCCGCTACGCTCCCCACCCATTCTGAGTTTTCTAGCTTGGCTCCCCAATCTGCTCTGAAGGTGGAGGCCACAGCCAGTGACTCCAGGGGACCCCACGTTCTCTCTGCATCGGGTATCCTGAACCTCTGGCACACACAACTGGCCACTCCCCCAACAACACATCACAGGGGAACCAGCTGCCCCACCACGTGACTTGTGATCCATCGCAAGCTCTTCAAGAGATTTGAAGGTCAAAGAGAAATGGGGGTGATTGCAAATTACCTGTAGGTTTCACAAAGTCCTTTTGTCCACACTGGACCCAACAGGGCACTTAAGAGTTAATGAAGTCCGTAAACAAATCTGCCCCACCCTCCTAACGTTGACAGTTTTAGAAAACGGGCACAAACCTGGCTGAGACAGAGTACAGGAGAGAAGCAGAGAACACTCCCATTTGGAGAAGCAAACCTTCGTAGGACCGTAGGACCAGCGTAGCCCTCATCCGATCAAGAATACAGCTAAAGAGCAATAAGGAAAATAAAACAAAGGGCTTTGTGGCAAGTGCTGGACACACAGCAGGGACCTGGCCAGGACTCAGTTATAACTGGGTGGCCCTGCTAAATACGGGGACAGTAGACCTCGAGGTCCGTCTCACCAGCTTCAGTATCAGGGGCTGGACCAGCGGCCCTCACTGCCCTTCGGGGCTCCTTCCAGGGCATGCTTTCACTGCCAGGCCTTGCAGACCCAGACATGAAGGAAACGTGGTCTTGGCCCCGTCATGCTCTGTACTCACTGCTGTCCACTGTCCGGAGTTCTGTGGACTGCCAGGCACTCTGAGACCAGTTGAGCTGTCGTTACCTATCAGGGGCTGCAAACAATGGAAGAAACACACGAGCCCCGGGGGGACCTGTTTGCAGAAAGACACCCTCTTTGCACCTCTTCTTTCTCCATTTCTTTGTAAACTCAAAGCAATTCATCAGCTTCCTCGTTCCAGGACCTGTTGGTAGGATTTTCGCTCTCATTTAAATGCACTGGGTTTCGTACAGTTTCTCGGAGTACCCATAGAGCGTGCACCGCTACCAGGCCCCATGCAAACGCATGGCCACTAGACAAATCCAGTCTCAGGCCTGTCACCAGGGGAACTCGCTGTCCCTTGCAGGAATCCTTGTCTAGTGACTGCTCCCATCAAAGCCTCAGCTCTAGGATTGAGGACTGTGCTGTATCTTCAAAGAAACCGGATACCGCCCGAGGGTTTTCAAGATAAGGCAGAGTGCCTTCCCTGGAGTCCTTCCCTTGGGAAGCGCCATAGCACGGAGGGTAAACTCCTGGAGAACACACCTTGCAGCTAGGTCATTACAGCTGGCTTGGGCTAGCAGGGAAAGGGGTAGTTAAGATCCCCCAGAAAAACTACCTGGGTGGGGAAATCCCTACCTGGCAGGAGGCGAAGGGGCTGGGGCAGAGCGGGGAGGAAGGTAGAGTGAACTCGGCCAGCCAGAAGTTGTAACGGGTCCCTTTCTGCTGTTTTCTTTTATCGCGCAAGAAGTAACCAGCCCACGTCCTGCATCTCCTTTCTTCTGGTTTGCCTTTCCTGCGATTATGACATAGATCAGTTCAAAAATCAGGTTCACTGCAAATGAAAATGAGAACAACGCTGCTGACTTCATTCCAGGAAAACAAAGAAGAAAGGAGTGTTGATCTAATCTCTGTCCTCAGTTGGCTCTAGGATTATCTTTGGCGGTTTAGAAACCTGCCCTCCCCCACAGAAAGGCTTGCCTGATACGGTTAACTTGAACGTCTCCAACACTTTTGTCTCATGGCCTGAAAGTCCAAATGAACAGCGACCTACTACAGCTTTCGTACATGACAGCTGCCAACGCCAGGGAGGTGGGGGGGCGTCAGTCACCAGAAGGAAAAAGATGTCCTAGTCCATCCTTTCTGTAAATCTTTACTCAAAATCTACTGCTTTATTTTGCTCACTGAGAAGGTTTCAGATCATTTAGGGAACTCCTCGTCCTTCTCCATGACTGGGTCCCGATCTCCTATTTTTTGGGTGTTTTTGTTCCCCCAATGCACAGACGGCGAAAGCAACCCTTCCCAAGCCGCTCCAAGCACTCAGGGAAACCCACCTTCGCTGCGATCACATTTGTGGTGGGGAGAAAATCATAACTGTGGTGAGAAAATTAGCTCAAAGGTATCCAGGTGCTACAAATGAGTCCAGGAGGATGGAAGAACTCTTCTGATTTCGCTATATCAGCGACATCGCAGAGGCTCCTGTGGTGGGCTTTAATGGAATTTCAAAGAAGGTAAGCAAAAGAGCCGTATGGATCAAGGGCAATAAATCACCATTACTTTTCACTCGTACTACTGCAACCTGCATCCCCCTTGAGTCTGGTTTTCCTAACATTAAAAACCCTTTCAAACACACAGAAGGGCTGAAAGAAGGTTCCAGTGACTACCCATACACCCACCACCTAAATTCCACAATGGAGATTTTGCTAGGAATGCTTTGGCTCGCTGCTCTCCGTGCACACAGTAATGGGCCTTATTTTCAGACCTCTGTATACTTTATCCCTAAACCCTTGAGCACCATTCTTTTTTCTGAAATTTGATAGATACAGGGTCTTTAAAGCAAAAGGCAGACCTGGAGAAACGTATTCCTTGGAAGGGTACAATTTGTGAGTTTGGACAAATGCTTGCCCTCGGCCCCCGTCAAGATACAGAACATTACCATCACCTCGAAAACAGCTGCTAGGCCTCTTCCCCCCGGACCCTGCCACCTCCTCCAGCAGCAACCATGATTTCACTCTCTCATAGTTCGTTCTGCCTGTCCAAGGACTTGTAAGTGGACTGTACAGCGTTTGCTCTTTTATGGAAGGCTTTGCTCCGCATCAGGATACGACCTGGACCAGTGGTTCATGCCTTTTTTACTGCTCAGTAGCATTCTGTGGCAGGAACATTCCACAGTCTGTCCGTTCCCTTATTGACCGACCCCTATCTGGTTGCCAGGATTTGCTCTATTATGGAGAAAGCTGCTATAACCAATTGTACTCGGGGTTTCCTTTCTCTTGGGTCAATAATCAGGAATAAAATTGCTGCGTTAACAGGTCCCCTCAAGAATCGTCTGAGGCTTTTCCAAAGTGTTCCTACCATTGTAGGCCCCGCCAACCATGCGAGAGAGCATTATCACCTGTTCTCATTTCAGTTACTCTGATGGGTGCGTAGCAGCATTCCCACTCTGGTTTTAACACACATTTGTCCGATGTCAATAACGTCGAAACTCTTTTTGTCGGCCCTTGACCATTTTTGTGAAAGGCACGTTACATCTTCGGTCCATTTCCTAAATTGAGGTTCTTGATTATCATGCCATTACCCGAATGTGTTCTGCATCCTGAGTACAAGTTGGTCAGTTGTGTTTTGCGCTGAACTTCTCCCAATTGGCAGCTTGCTTAGGCACTTTTTCCTTAAAGATGTTATTTATTTATGTGACAGACAGAGATCACAAGTAGGCAGAGAAGCAGGCAGAGAGAGAGGAGGAAGCAGGCTCCCTGCTGAGCAGAAAGGCAGATGTGGGACTCGATCCCAGGACCCTGAGATCATGACCTGAGCTGAAGGCAGAGGCTTAACCCACTGAGCCACCCAGGCGTCCCGAGGCATTTTCTTTACAGCAAGCTTTCAATGAGCACAAGTTTGTCATTTTGTCATGGTCCTACTGTATCCATTTTTCCCTTCTACGGTTATTGCTGCCCGTAGCCGATCTTAAAAACCTTTGCTGATGTCCAATCCTTGATTTTCCTCCCATAAGTATATTTAACTGTGCTATTACCTTGGTTCGTTTTCTCTAGCTCCTCTCCTGAGGCCACTTGCAAGCGGCACACACTCGCCTTCTCCTTCTCAGTGCAGCCCTTTCCACCCCTACACACAGCAAGGGCTGGAGAAAGAGGCAAGGCTGGCTCTGGACACACCTCGATCCCTTCGGAGCGCTCTCTGGCTCAGTCCTGAGGCAGAGATTTCAAGAAGGCGAAATAAAGGAGACATGTTGAAACACAGAGCCGCCAACATACAGCCTCGGGTAGGAACCATGAGGAAAGTTCAGGGAGCCACACCCCAGCCCCAAACATAGTGACCTTGTGGATTCCCAACTGGGGTGTATTCCGTTCTTTTCCTTCATCTGCCGGCTCAGGCTTTTATCACAGTGTTTAAGGCAAGACTGTATTCACTTACAATAAAAATATATCCCCTAAGCTGTAACTTACTGAGGCAAGGAGAGGGTTCAGGACAGAAGAGGAAACAGAGTTTCGATCTAGAGGCCGAATTTGTGTGCGCGCACTGGATATGCTCGTCCTCATTTAGAAAGCGCCCTTGGTCCTTTCTAGGTGTTCTCTGCTCCCAGGGTAGAGTCATGGCTGGCACTTGAGGGACAGAGCACTCCTTCCTTCTTCCCAGAGGCCTCAGAACCTGCCCCTGCCTCCCCCCATCTCTGCTGCCCCCCGTCCTTAGCTGATGTTAAAGTTCCCACAGCAGTGGAATCATTCAGAAGCCACCCTGAGCTAAAGTCCTTTCTACTGCACAAGTCCACCTCTATAAGCCTCTCGCCAAAATGCAGGGTGCAAACCAAGTTCCTATACCAACGTAGGATCACAAATGCTCAGAGGGAGTTCACAGTTGGAAGAAACGTTCCCACACCGTCAAATGTTCTTCCTTTGTGTTTTCTTCTGCTTTAAAAAAGAGGGACCAGAACCAGGTTCGAATGGTAGAAATTAAAGATCACAATACCCTTTTCAAAAAAAGGCACTCCCCTTTCCCAGACCCCTCTGTATCCACTGCCCGTGGAAAGCCGGCTCACTAGAAGCCCACCCCACCCTCTCACACGGGCTTTCTCTGCTTTAAAGAGCTGGAGGGAGGACCAGGGCCTTTCCAGCATGGATACATGAAGGACCTATAATTTATTTTGGTGTGTTCTCATTTTATTGTGTTCCACCTGTATTGCTATTTAATCTTTCATAAATTTTCTTCATAGCACTTATAACCACCTAGCCATTTTGATTATTTATCTCTTTTCCTTGTTAAACTGCGTATTTGCATAGCCAGAAGCCTAAGATTTTTTTTCTGTCCTATTTGTCCCCATATTACTGACCCTTAGCAAAGTGCCAGGCAGGAAGCAGACAATAACTCTTCATTCAATAAAGATAGATGCGTCCTAGGCACTGCGGGGAGTTTCTAAATTTCTGGCAGAGAGGGACCCCTTCCCCCTTCCTCTGCACCTGCCCAGCATTCATCACACTTAAAAGAGATGCATCGCGGCACCCAGATAACTCCGGTGGCCAAGCATCTAACAAACGGTCTTAGCTCAAGCTGGGATCTCAGGATCGTGAGACTGAGCCCCAAGTCAGGCTCTGGGCTTGGTGCAGAGTCTGCTTGAGATTTTCAGGTGTGCGTGCATTCTCTCTCTCTCTAAAATAAATAATGATGTCTTTGAGAGAGAGAGAGAGAGAGATCACAAGGAAGCCTTCCATTCCGGACTGGTGGGCCAGTAAGCTCTGTAGAAATATCCTCCACAGACCCTCCAACGAACAAGGAGGTTGGGTTTTGCCGGGAAAGGATACTGACTTAGAGCTAGAAGATGTGGGTTTGGGCTCTGAATCCTCTGTGAAATGAGGCCAGTTATGGTAACAACGGCCCCTCAGCCACATCAAGCACTGTGGGAACCACAATGGGCACCACCAAAGGGACCCAGAAAATGCACCCATCTAGGAACGCTGGTTATCATTTCCAGCACCTCACGGTCCAGGCACAATACCAATGCAGCACAGAGATGTGCCAAATTAACTAATTCAAGGGAATAACCTGAAACTATGATCTTCACTAAGTAACAAATGAGGGAGAGAATGGAGATCTTCCCACACCGAATTCCAATTCTGACTTAATTTTCGGAGGGCCAAGACAGAGAAAGTATGGGCAAATTCAAAATCCAATTCACCTACTTTCTATTAAGACTGGGTCCAAAAAAAAAAAAAAAAAAAAAAGCCTGGGTCCACGAACAGCCCCATTCGTGGATTCGAGGGCTGTGGGGGCAGCGAGGGGGGCAGAAATTAGAACCTCAGAGCAGGGTTTGTGCGTCCTGACGGGACCTGCCATCATGCTCCTACTCTACATGCAGCTTCCGCATGGAAGGAGGTGGAATTGGCCAGTGAAACAGACTTGAGCCAACACAGGGGGGACGTGGTGGCAGCTACCCTGTGAGGGCCTATTGCTGGCCCTTTACAAAGAGCTGGAAGTATATTCTGTCCCAGACCCCTGTCACCTCAGAGTTGCTCACCCCACCTCACCAGCAATGATACTATGGCCCAAGAAGTTAAATGACTCACCCAAGGTGGCACGGCTAGGGACAGGCAGAGCCTGAATTCAATTCCCAGTTTGGTCGGCAGCAAAGCCCACACTTGAACCACAAGAGTCCACTACCTTACAGACACGAAAGGTGCTAGACGGGCTCCGGCATGCTTCAGGGGCTTCAGGGGCTCTAGACGTGGGAGGAGAGAATTCATGCTCCTTCTGGGAGGCATCTGAGGAGGAAGGGGGGAAAAGCCATAGAGCAAGGGTGTGCATGTGGGGAAACAGATGCAATGAAAGCTCAGGGTTCTGAGAAGGTCTTGAGACCAGGAAAACAGATGAAGTGACTGCAGCATGGTTTGGGGGGGTCCAGGGTCTGGGGGTGAGCAAACGGAGACACGAGAAATGCCAAATGAGCCGGAGCATCTCAAGGGCCTTGAATGCCCTGCTCAGTTTTCTCCTGCAGCCACCCGGACACGTGAGGCTGCTGACCAGCAGAGAGATGGCAAGGTGTGGCTCCCGTGGTCAGAACTTGCTCTTGACTCTGACTATGCGGTAGCAACAGCAGCAAATCTGGCTGCCAGGGAAGTCCTTCAGCGTCAGCACAAATCAAGGCTGTCCACAAGCTGAGTGCTCCTGCCGGCCCGGCCATCTGAGGACAGCCACACGCCGCCTGCGGCACTGCCAGGACCTGGCGCCCTCGCTGCCAGTCAGCCCGAGGCACCTTTCATGCTCCCACCTCTCTACCGAGTTCTCCAAAAGCACAGCTGAGGTCAGACGCCGCGAGGAGAGCCGATACGCAGCCCAGGGAGGTGCAAGGCCCAAGCCCTCCTGCACGGTTTCGGGGGGGGGGGGTGGTCCCCCGGGAGGTGGGACTGAGAGCCTGGGGCCATTCCTCACCTCCCTGGCACGGACCAAGCGCCTTCTCTGCACCGGGGCCTGTCCTGCGTGCTGGGGCACAAGGCGAGAAGGACAGAAGACGTTCTCCTTACAGAGCTTCTATTCCATCTCCAGGTCACGCAGCCCCTGGCTGCGTGCAGATGCCTCCATCCTGCCTCTCCTGGCGCACAGGGTGCTCCCGTGGGAGTACTCCTCTCCCCTCGCTGTGCCCCTCGTGGAGGACACACCAGCTAGCCAAGGGAGTCCGCACGGACTAGTCCAGTTAGCCAACCATCTGCAGTCCTCGCGGAGAAGCCGCGACCGACCGCACCCTCGCACTAAGCTGCCTACTGCCCGCACTCCCTTCCTCCACCAGGAAATTCTACCCCCCGCACCTGGCATTTACTGAGCTGGGACTCGGAGCCGGCCACGCACTAAGTATTTTCAGTGATCACTTATCAGTTCAGCAGCCTTCACTCCGAAACCGGAAATATCCCTCTCAGTGTTTTCCATGTGAGGAAACTGAGGCCCAGAAGGGTAAAGCAGCTTCCCCAAGGTCACAGAGCAGCAGCAGGCAGGCTGCGCCAAAGCCTGTGCTCAGAGCCCAAACTCTGACCTAGCTCTCCCTGCCTCCCCCTCACCACCAACCCCACTGAGACCGGAGAGCCTCGGGGAGAATTCGGGGTTGGGGGTGGGGGGGTCAACATTGCACCCAGTGAGCTCTGCACACAGAAGCGCTGTGCACAAGGACAGGGAGAGGCTGCTTCTGTGACAGACAGAGTGCCGGGAGGCAACGCAGGGCTGGTCCTGACAGCAGAAAAGAGGATGGGGCGGTCCAGCTGTGCAGGAGGGAGAGGGGGAGGGAGGGGGTTTCACACAGAAGAAAGGCCCAGAGGCTGGAAGAGCGTTCAAGGTGAAGTGAAACTGTCCCAACTACATTCAGTAGCACCACCTCCCAAACACCCCAGGACCCAAACCCTATTCCCCTATGCCCTCAGCCCACCAGGTGGACCCCAAATCAGTGTCAAGTGCCTGTCTCCATAGAAACGCGCCCAGCACACCCTCCACTCTGGACCCTCAGGCTCCGATCCCAAGCACATTTTGAAAAACAAGGCAAGGCAAAGCTGGCATGATTCGGAGTTTCAGGCCTCCTGCCTCGTTTCCTATAGGCTCAGGCACGGAGCTTATTTGCATGGTTGATTGGATAACCAATTACAGAGGGGAATATTTTTAGGTCTTCAGCTCAAAAACAACCCAGGGAAAGCATAGTGTATTTCCTCGTAGGCCTGCTGCCACTGCCAAGCATAGCATCAGGCCAGGGAAGAGGCAGGAAGAAGAGCCTGGAGTGGCTGTCTCCTCATTAAGTGTGGCGGACTCCAGAGCACATGCACCTGTTTGGAAAGGCGAGCAAGAGACAGTGTGCATGCACGCCCGTGCACCTCTGTGCAGGGGGAATGAGGAGAGGGAGGCAGCAAGAGGCAGACCGGAAGCATCAGACTCCTCCCATGCCCTGACCTTCCCACAAGGTTGCCCCTTCCTCATCCTCACCAACAGGTCCCAGTCCGCATCCACAAAGAGGAGTACTGATCCCAGAGTCCTGGCATAGAAACACGACCACATGAAGGTGGAGGGCAGCTCCAGACCCAACAGAAGTCAAGGTCTGGATACAAGATGCCAACGATGAGGAGAAGGCACCGTGCCCCAGCCCTCCCGTGTACACCATCCCTCCTGCTAACAATGCACTCACACCTGCACTGTCCCTACAGCTCTCACAGCAACGCTGCAAGGTCACCGGAGAAAAATTCAGAAGGGAAAGATGTGAAAAGCATGATCCTGTCCAGACCTCCCACTCTTCAGATGGAGATTCAAAGATCCAGAGAGAGGAAAGGATTTACCCAAGGCTGCACGTCCAGTTACGGAAGAAAGCAGATGACATAAGCAAAGGTGAGCATCAACAAGGCAGCCATAACAGAAAGAGAGAAATCACGGGAAACCTGGTCTTGGTCCAGGGTCAAGAAAAGCAGTCAGCACCCATCACTCGGAGACGGCTGGCCAGCTGAGAGGTAGGATGGCTTCCTCAAGACTCCATGATGGCACCAGGAAGATGGCATTCTGTTTTACAGGAGGCAGCAGGTGCTCTGAATCAGAAATGGATGTGTGGCACAGTCTCTCATAGCCAGAATGCATGGAACCAGGATTTAAGGGGTGCACGTGCAAGAGGCTCCTCTTACCATTACATCTAGTAACCAACTCACCAGGTGCCTGATTCCCATCTCAGCAAGTGGGGTCTGCTGGTTTGGAGAGTTTAGTCCCCAAGGGAGGAACGGTTCCCCCAGGATACACAACCATGGTTTCACGGAATCTGAATGTGAGATGACCACCTGGACGGTTTAGCCCCTTCATGCCGCTGGACCCAACAAGCACAATAAAGAGGAGAGGGTGTTCATCTCTTGGCCATAGGAACTGATTCTGGGTAGTCGGGGGAAACTGGGTTGCTTTTACACAACGGAGGCCAAGGAAGCAGTGTGGAAACCAGATGGTTTTCTGGGGCACCTCTTTGTGTTCCATGCTCTATAACGAAGGCTAATAGGAAATGCCAGTAATCCAAACCAGGCAGGAAAATGAGGACTCGGACCTTCAGGAAGGTAGGTTAAGGTCACTCCACCAGATTTAAAAAAAAAAAAAAAAAAATCCCAACCCCCTGAGACCGTGGCTGAGAACAAGCAATTGCAGTCACAGGACCAATTTCAGAAATGACACGGGGACTATAGCAGTTTTGCATATTTTCTTCTTGCTGGTTATATGTGTATCTTTGTCTATGTTGATCATTTTCTTCTTTCTCCTTCCCATTTCGATTCTATGTACAAGTTATTGCAAGTGAACTTGAAGGACAATGCAGTCTTTAGGTAACAGGATAGTCAGTGGGATTGTGGCTGGATGCAAGGCAGGCATCATCAACAGGGTCAGAGAAGAATGCTGTGGCTCCTGGGACAGGCTTTCCTCATTTAGGGAAGCTGGGGGGTGGGGGGGGAACGTCTTCGCCTGTTATAGAGTGATATTATACCATAGGAGCTGAGGTTGCAGTCCAGTCTTCACTCGATTGTGCAGGAGATCAAGTGTGACAAGGCTGCTGTGGGCTGTGCTTCTAGCCACACTGCCTGGCTCTCCAGCTGTACACACACTCCCAGTACAGCGGTCCTTTAACTGAAGTGCGTGGACCATTCAGGTTTTGGCTGTCAAGTCTATCTTCTTGAGATTTTTCTATATATTAATTGTTCCTTTCCTCACATTTTCTGCCTTTTTGGGGGGGCATGACTGAGTATTATCATTTCGCTTTATCTCTACCCTTGCCATATTAGCTACATCCATTTTACAGATCTTTTCCGGATAGTAGATCTTTTATATTTTACACACATTTACCACTTCCAAGGTTCTTCATTTCTTTGTATGGATCTAAGTTTTCATTTGAAGTCATTTTCTGCCCGTATGAAGACTTTCCTTTAACTCTCTCTCTCTCTCTCTCTCTCTTTTTTTTTTTTTTTAATATTTTAGTTATTTGACAGAGGGAGAGAGATCACAAGCAGGCAGAGAGGCAGGCAGAGAACGAACAGAGGGGAAGCAGGCTTCCCCCCTTTAGCAGAGAGCCCAATGCAGGGCTCAATCCCAGGACCCTGAGACCATGACCTGAGCTGAAGGCAGAGGCTTAACCCACTGAGCCACCCAGGAACCCCTAACTTTTTGTTTGTCTGGTCATCTATTTTACCATCACTGGGGCAGATGTTTCCACTGGATATAGAATTCCAGATTGTGGGGCGCCTGGGTGGCACAGTCCGTTAAGCACCTACCTCATGATTTCGGCTCAGGTCATGATCTCAGGGTCATGAGATCAAGTCCCAGGTTGGGCTCTGTGCTCAGCACAGAGTCTGCTTAAGATTCTCTCTCCCTCTTCTCCTCCTGCTGGTGCTTCTGCACATTATCGCTTGCTCTCTCTCTCTCTCAAACAAAGAAATCTCAAAAACATTCTAGACTTGACAGTTTGTAGCATTTTAAAGGTATTACTGCATTATCTTCTGGCTTGTATTGTTTCTGATTAGGAACTTTCTCAGAATCTGTTTACAGAATAGGTCTTTTCCCTTCTGTTCTTAAGAGTTTCTGTTTATTTAAGTTTTGGAGTAAAAAACTGATACAATGTGAGCTTTTCTTTATCGCTTATCCCCCTTCAGATTTATTGAGCGTATGTGGGTTATTATTAAATTTCCAAAGTTTTCAACCATGAATTTTTTTTTTAAGTCTTTTTCTATTCTACTTCAATTCTCCCCAGATGCACACACAGATTCAGCGTCATCCAGATCAAAATCCCATGAAGGCTTTTTTTGGTTGAAGTTCATGAGCTAATTCTGAAATCTAGATGAGAATATAAAAGACCTAATAGAAAGCTAGAGAATGTATCCTACCTAGTTTCTGGACCTAATATAAAGCTACAGTCATCAGGACAGAGTGGTTTTTGCATAAGGATAGACCTATTGGTGGAAAATAAAAAGTCCAGAAATAAGCCCACGCACATATGGTCAACAAACTCGAGAACGAGACTAAAGAAATAAACAGGTAAAAAACAGCATTTTCAGTGAACAGCACTGAAACAAGTCAGTACCCATGTAAAAACATGAACTTCAACTCAAAACAGATCATAGGCATTTGTAAAAGCTAACATTAGAAAACTTTTAGAGGAAATGGGAGAAACATGTTTAAATCATGGGTAAAATGTTCCTGACTTAGAAGGAATGAACCAAAGAGAAAAGTAGAATTGACTCAACAAAACAAAAGATGTCCTTCCAGAGACACTATTAATGACATGAAAAAGCCACAGACTATGAACAGATGCAATTCACAGGTCTTCTAAGAACTTAAATACAGAATCTATGAACATATCTCACAGCTCAGGACGACGGCAGCCCAATAAAAATTGCACAGAAGATCTGAGCAGGCACGTTGCAACAGACAATCTAAGAATGAAATAGAAATTAAAGCCCTGATGATACACAACCCCATGTCCAAGAGAACAGTAAAATGAAAGATAGCCTGACAATAACAAGAGTTAGCGAGGATACAGAGCAACTGCAACCCACAAACTATTTCTGATGGGGATATAAAATTGTTTAACCCATTGGGAAGGCTTTGGCAGTTTCTCATAAGCAGGCACTTAGCACATACATTAGTCTGCATATCCATTCGTTGCAGCAACTAATGGCTTAAAACAACACAGATTTGTTAGCTCACTTCTGCCAAGTTCAGTAAGTCCGGCTGGTTTCTGTGTGTTTGTGGGTTGAAAATCAGGGTGTCAGCCAGCCCAGATGCTTATCTGTGGGCTCTTGCAGACGATCTGCTTCCAGACTGACTCGATGTGGGTTGTTCATGGCACTCGGCTACATATAGCTATAGGATGGAGGTCCCCCTTTCCTGGCTGGTTGCCAGTTGGAGTCATTCTCCTCTCCCCTAGAGGCCATCTGGGTTGCCTGGCTCATGGCCTCCTTTCTCCACATTCAACATCAGAAGTGGTGCCTGGTTCCTTCTCACTCTTTGACCTCTCCTAGAAGGGCTCTCACTGCCTCTTCCCCGCTTCCTTTTCGGATACCTCTATGGGATCATCCTGGCTGCATCCATGTGGCCCAGGATAATCCCCCTGTCTTAAAGCCCGCTGATTGACCACTGTAATTTCATCTGCAAAATCCCTTTTGCTACATGGTAGCATTTAGAAATGCACCACGGGCAGCTGGAAATTATGGGGCCACATCCCGGCCTGCCGTACCACAGGCACCAGCAATCCCAGTCTTGGCTATCTTTCCTAAGAGCAATAAAAATTTATCTCCACACAAAGACTAGTATAAAAATAGTCACAGCCGCTTTATTTGTAAAAGCCAAAACAATGTTTCCAGTGTTTGGACCCAAGTGTCCAACGGCAGGTAAGTAGATAAACAAATTATAGTGTATCCACACAATGGAATGTCACCCAGCAATAGAGAGGACAAAACTCTGATGCACATACAAGAGGGCAGTCTATGAAACTCTAGGAACGCAAATCTAATCTGGAATCGTAAAAGGCAAATCGGCATTTGCCTTGGGTCAAGAATTAGTGGGGGGACGGACTAGACAGAGCACGGGGATCTTTATGGAGGGATGAGAATGATCTACAGCTTCACTGTGGTGGTGGTTACAGAGGCATAAACATTTATTGGGACTTTATCTGTATACCGTAAGTGTACATTTTATAGTACGTAAATTATACCTAAATAAATGAGGTGACTAGGCCTTCCCCAAGCACTTGTGGGAATCAGACCCCAAACCACACATAAGCTTTGTGATGGCATAGGAAGTCCACGGTCCCTGGCCTGATGCTGTGGCCCATAACCAGACCCCAGGCATCTGTCATTCCCAAGTCTTCCTTTCTGTCTCCCACCAGGGTGTATGGGCAATAATGCTGTTAAATGTAATTCACCATAACTGAAGGTAATTCATGCTGTCACAGGAGCTGAAACTGAAGGTCTCAGGAGCCAGAGAGACTGCTTACACTAATTGTGATGGGCATTTCTTCCCCTTTTCAGGGGTTCCCAGCCCTGGTATGGGGGTTCTTCATGTTGGGTTCAAGTAACCCCAACTGGACTTCTCAATTTCTCTTTTAACTTTTTCATTCAGTGAAAAATAACAAAAAGATAAAAAGAGACAGAAATCTTGGGAAATCTCAAATCAGCCAATTAGATGTGGCAGCAAAGTTGATTTCAGCACTGGGGACCTGTTATTAGATCCAAAAGGACCTGAACACTGGCTCAGCTGATGGCTTTCTTCAACTTCTGCACAGTCTTGCTAGTGTCTCCCAGCCTTTTTCTCCTGGGTCCATTTAAGAAACAGAGTAAGAGTAGAAACAAACAGGTCTAGGAGCTGTCTCCCCAGAGCTGTGCTCAGAGAATGATTGGGGTAGCTCTGGGGAGAGGGGGGACCATTTAGGAGAGCATGATGCCTTCTTCTCTCCTACTCAGCCCCAGGAGCCCAGGCCTCCAGGGGAAAGAGCGTGGTGCTCTAGAGATCGACACTGCAGACTCTGACCATAGCTAACTCTGCCTTTTGTTGCATCTAATGTTTTCTTATCTTTGGAAAAGGGGAACAGTCCTGCCTCCTAAGAATGCTATGAACATTAAATGAGATATTCATAAACCTCCTCTGAAAATCAGAAGTAATAAGCTATGCTTTTGTCCTAAATATTTGATCGCCATGTTTTAAGGTGCTACAATCCCCACCATCCTCACTGCTTCCCCAATTTTGTTACCTGCCTGGCCCCTGAAGGCGTCCGAGTTCATGATCCCAGCAGAAAATTTTTAAATGTAAATGCTCTACATAGAAATCATTACTCTGGGTGGCGCCTGGGTGGCCTGGGTGGCACAGTGAGTTAAACGTCTGCCTTTGGCTCAGGTCATAATCCTGGGGTCCTGCGATCGAACCTTGTGTCAGACTCCTTGCTCAGTGGGAGTGACCCTCTCCCCACTCAGGCGTGCTCTCTCTCTCTCAGTCTCACTCTCAAATTAAAAAATCTTAAAAAAAGAAGTTATTACTCTGATTTGCATTATCAACAGCCAGCTAGCTACCTATCTTTTGGTGTCTTGATCAATTAGACAACTTTGATTAGTCTGCTCCTGGAAAGAGTGAAGTACTCTGAGGGGCCAGAAAATGATACTCAGTCTGTCTCCCCAGGAACTCCCACAGTGCCAGACACATGGGGAGCCCTCTCCGGTGGTCTCAAGTACACGGTTGCTGTCAACGTTTGGAAGGAGCTCCTGACCCGGAATTAGGGTTCTTACCTTGACAACTGCTATGTGGGGTATCGTAGGTCATTTATTGCTAACAACATAGTATCAAAATCTCAATCCTCTATTATGTTTTCGGTTCTCTTTTAATCAGGTAGATTCAGAGTTACCTCTTAATGACTCGTCTTGCTTTTGGGTAGAACACAGAAGAAAAAGGAACAGCATCACAGCAGAGCTCGGGCAACTGGGGAAAACCAGCAATCTAACCACTACACTCCCATAGCCTGTAGTGAGGATCTGTACAGACAAACCATTACCACCAGGAGTGAACTCTGTTCTCTGACCTGCAAGAGATCTTCGGAAGGTCCAAATGCCTATGTTTCAGACCATGAAGTAAACATGATGGCAAATGTTTCTAGATCTTTATGTCTGGGTCTCTACCCCCGTAGAGCAAGTATCCCAACCTCCATCCAGGGGCGGAGCTGGCTCTCGCCTGCCAATACCAGGGCCATGTTCTATACACATTATAGACAGTCCTTCCATATGCGTGGATGGCCACGTACTGTTAACGAAGCCACCTCCTCATGCCCCTCTATGACAGCGCAGCAGAGTAAAGCTCTTTAGTCCTATTTGGTGGCCAGGACCAACATAACCAAACCGGCTGCTAGACCCGGGTCCAAAGGCCGTCACTGGCCCATCCCAGCATCTCACTTAACTTTCATGATCTCCTCAAAGGCTTTTACAGACTTTTTAGCTGCATGTGCAGAGTCAGGGGGATGAGGAAGGGTTGGGTGACTTTGAAAAAGCTCTCCATTTGTAGCGTCTCCTTTCTCCTCAATAGCATGCCAGCCCCTCTTTCTATTTAGCACCTGTCCCCCAGCTTGCTCCCTGCTCCTGGACGGATGGGTCTGCCCTGACTCTCTACTCAGCTCTGCTCCCCATCTGCTGGCGGGTCGCCCCAGTGCCTGCTCGCCTAATCCCGCACCTCTCCCTTCACCCGCAGCTGCCGCTTCTGCAAAATCCCACAGATCCATTCCGGGCCCACGTTCAGACACAGAGGAGTCTGGGGTCCCTGCTACACACCCGAATCCAAAGCTGCCTGCTTCCAAATCCCTTTTCAATGACACTCACTCCCACTCCTCACCCGGCTGGCAGACTCCACGGTCACTTTACCCCATGGCAAGGGGACCAGTCAGCCAGTAAAAACTGACCTTGAAAAGAAACAGAGCCGGACTCAGCCCCAGGCTTTAGGTGTCTTTAGAGGTCTCGGCTTTCTTCCAGACAGAATTGCCTGTGTTGCCTCTCCCACGACACCTCATGAAAATGTATTTACATGTAGACACCTGCTGTCAGACCTCTACTAAATCTTCCCGCCACTCGTTCCGTACACCCGACTAATCCCATCAGACCACCCAGGCCAGAGCTTCTCAAACACTGGTCCACAGACCCGCTGCACCAGCACACACACCTGGAGAGGTTTTTGTAAAATCACAGCTTCCTGGGTCCACCCTTTCCCGTGCCCTGCATCATTCTCATTCTACTGGTCTGGTGGGGCGGGGGGGGTGGGGAGAGCAACCAAGGGCTGTGTGTTTTGAGTTCCCCACAGACTTTCTTACACAGCTAAGTTAGGGCATCGCTG
The DNA here is from genome assembly GCF_964662115.1 of Mustela nivalis. Lineage (NCBI taxonomy): Eukaryota > Metazoa > Chordata > Mammalia > Carnivora > Mustelidae > Mustela > Mustela nivalis. The sequence goes on from NC_139020.1 coordinate 193,895,957, forward strand.
CTTTGGGGAGCGCTTTCATGTCTGTTGGCTCTCCACCATCTCCCAGGGGCCACTTTTCGTAAGGCTGCATAAATCGCGATTATCAGCTACGGCTCAGGCCACACCACTGCCTCTCTTCACCTTTTGTCACTAAGAGGATTTGAATGCTATTTTGCAATTTATGAGGCATTCTCATTTGACCTGGAGAATTAAATGATGTAACAGCACGTCATCTATCCTATCCTATGTCCCAGGAGCTGTTCTGAGGGCTCTCCAGGTAGCAAGTCCCAGTCCTCATGACGACCCCGTGGGGTGGGCTCAGGATCACCTCTGGTTTTTACAGATGAGGAACCCGAGGCACAGAGAGATGAAGGAAACCATCCGAGGTCTTACCGCTAATACCGGAGCTGGCATTCAAACCCTGGCAGTCTTAGAACCGCTCTGAAAGCTTTCAACCACTCTGCTCTGCGGCCCTCAGAGCAAAGCAGGAGTGTGAGTCCCACTGCAAAGACTGAGGGGACTGGAACACGTTCGAAGGTGGGAATGCGCCTGCTCCCGGTGTCGGCTCCGGCCTCTCAGACACTCCCAGGTTCAAAACCACAGTCGGGAGCACAGTTCCGTTGGGTGTAAGTCTGGGCCTCCTCTCCAGACCCTCCCTACCTTCATGTCTCTACAGGTTCCAGCTGATGTTCCAGCTGGAACTGGCAAAGTCGTGAGGCTTCCCCTCCCCCGCCCCACCCCACCCCCAAAGAAGAGGGAAGGAAGAGCAAAGGGAAGGAAAGCATCAGCGTTGGATGGGCAGGGAACTTCCCCAAGTCACAAAGCCGCAGAGAGACAGGTTAGACACAGAACTCAATCTCAACGCTCACACCGGGGTCCAAGCATGACCTGGAGGCTGGTATCAACTTCTATTAACTGCTACTCTGACAATAAAAGCCATCTGCTCTGACCACGGAAGAGCTTCTCACCTAGTGAACGAGACTCAATCCAACCCTCATTCTAGAAGGGTTTGCAACAGCCAAGACAATTCAGGTGAGTAAAAACCGTTGCGATTTGGAGGTGGCAGAGGACGGAAGCACGACTTTTCTGCACCTGCTCTGCAAGCTGCAGCATGGTGTCATGGTGAGGAGGACGGGGCTTCGGGCTCAGGAGACTCGGAATAAAATGCACTCTACCTGGTTGTGGGAGGTGAGGGCTGGGACAGAGCCAGGGCCCCGATCTACAATGGGGGTGAAACACCTCTAGCAGAGGGTGGCTGTAGAGATTCAATGAGTATGGAAAGTGCCTCCCACAACGATCTGCACACACTTCCATCACCTTCATCATCGTCACCAGGAACATAATCTCACATTTCCCACGTGGAGTCAGGAATGGCAGTGACCAAGCTAGGACAGGACAGTGACTGCAGGGGTGACTGAGGTTTGCAGGGCTCTCTTCCCTGCTTTAAAATCACCCCAGCTATTTTTAGCACCCCAGGATTTCCAAAATCCTGAGATTTTTAGAATCCTGGGGTTTGTTTTAATCAGTCTCCTGCCTTCTCCCCTGTTACTAAACCAGTGGTTCTTAACCAGGGGGCGCGCCCCAGAGCAGGACACATCTTGGGTAAAGTGGACAGGCTCCCAGCAGCAGGGGTAGATGAAAGGAGCATATTTAGTCTTAGAAGGTAATTTCACAGTTTAAGACTTAAAACCTTAATACATAGGACAGGAAGCAAAGCTTGATCAAACCTTTGCTGATGGGACCTACAGAGAAGGAACACGACGACTGTCTTGCACATGAATGATCCTCACGGAGGCTGGGGTAGCTACAGAGGGCATGCAGGGAACCTGAACCCGAAAGCAGGATAGCTATCTCAGCAGGGGGGCTGGCGTCTTTGCATTCATGACAAGAGGGTGTGACCTTTAAAGGTGTAGGGGGGCTGGATAACTCTACACGGTGTATGCTAGGGACGGTTTCCCCTCCTCACAAACCTATAGGACGCTATGGAATCCCAGAGCAGGTAAACCAGTGTGAGGGTCCCCAATGAAGAAAAGATCCCACACCCGCTAGGTGACAGCTGGGGTGGGCATGGGGCATACACGACATGTGTAGTGTGCACAGGTCGTCCACTTTCGTCATTCAGAACAGAATTCTCCAGGGAGTTGGGGGTTTGGAGCTATGTATCAAACAGGGGAGGTGTTTTCATATAATAATTTGTAGCCACTTTATTGCAGCTACAGGGGAGCAGGGACCCTATCTTTGTGTCTTTGCAGGCTCCTGCACAACAGTCGTGTGAATGGTGAAGGCGAGATGAACCCCACCACGTAGACAGGCACAAAACACATCCTGATAAACACGCATCTTGGAAGGCGGTATCTTGCAGTGGTTTCAAAGACCGCAGACCTGCCCCGGTACTAGCCGCATATCCCCACACAACTCAGTCCTCTCGATACCTCAGTCTCCCCACGTGTCCTCACAGACCGTGAAGATGGGCGCAAGGGGGTGTTATGCACTCTGGAATCCCAAACTCAGCACAAGCTCTCCTGATCCCCAAATACTGGTTCTAACACAAAACAACTATTTAAGGGCCTCCGGGCCTCTCATTCAGCCAAGGGAGAAAAAGAATCAGCAAATGTCTCTGCTCTTTCAACCAACGAGAAAACGGGAAGGGAAGGCTCTCTCCGGAGCTCAGAGCTTCTCAGAAGAGGAAAGAAGGAATAACCGTAGGATATATGCAGAGGGAAGAAAGCTGATGAGTAGGTCACGTCCTAGGTGGACGTGCCGGTGTTGATAAAGGACAGAGGTCCCAACCAAAAGCCACCGCAGGCCCCTGGGTTTCTGAATTCACCAAGCTGGCCCCGGTGCCTGTCAGTACCTCAGAAAATCCTCAAAATTTCTCAGGGCTGAGAAACCAATTTCTTCCACGCCTGGGTAATTCCAAAGCAACTAAATGGATTGCCTCATCTAGCTGCAAATAAGCATGAGAAATTTCAGCCTGATTAGTTTGTCTGAACGTATAAATGTCTGAAGGCAGGCTTTCCGAATGAGGACGGACACAGAGCACCAAGATGGCGGTGGGCTTGTGCCTACGGTACTGGCCAGGGAAGCCAGGGTGGGGGGGAGACAAGGCTGGCTAGGGGCCCAGGTGTGTCTGCCCAGCGAGGGGAGGTTCAGGTACAAAGAGGAACTTCCACACACAGAGTTCATATGCAGCCTCACATTTTACTGACGTGATTTAATGCTCACATTCAGTTAGAGGATATGACGATGCCCATTTATAAGTGAGGAAACGGGTTGGGAGATGTGAAGCAGCCTGACGTGGATCTGACCTAAACGTCCAAGCTCTGGAGGACTCTGTTACTTCAACACCAACATTTCTCAGTTTTTACTCCCTTTTAAAAATCAACAACAGGGGCGCCTGGGTGGCCCTGTTGAGTGGGTTAAACCGAGTGGGTTAAAGTGAGTGGGTTAAAGCCTCTGCCTTCAGCTCAGGTCATAATCCCAGGGTCCTGGGACCGAGCCCCGGCATCGGGCTCTCTGCTCAGCAGGGAGGCTGCTTCCTCCTCTCTCTCTGCCTGTCAAATAAATAAATAAATAAATAAAATCTTTTTTAAAAACATAAAAATAAAAAAAATAAAAATCAACAAAGCAAATGCTCTGCAAATGCAAAGACCAAAAAAATTAATGTAATCTGTATCCTCGTTCTTACAGCCATTTCCTATCTAAAAATGGGTTCTCGGGAAATAATCACGGATATGCATGGCAGTCTTGCCACACAGACTCACTGCGACGTGGCTTACGGTGGTGGAAAGAGGACGACCACCGCGAATTCCAGCAACAGAACACGGTTAAATGGAGCCACCGTTTTAATGAAATTACGCAGCCAGCAAAGACAGATCTAGATCACACGACATGCCAAAAGGCATTCACAGTCCAGTGTTCAGTTTCACAGTGGTCTATTTTAAATGATCCCGTATTTTTAAAATATATTCTTTCATCGGGTTTTTGTTTAGGTTTCCTATACGTTCGGAAATGAATACGTTTGACTTGAAAACATTTTAAGCTAGTGTGAGAAAGGAAATGCAGACAGAGCTGCCCCTTCAGGGGAACCAAAGATATATAGGTTTTTTAAAAAGTAAAAAGATCCCTTTCATTGGAAAACTACTTAAAATCCCATTTACATACATGTCCCTGTTTACCAGGAACATACCTGTGGTATTTTCTAAAAAGGAACACTGATAACATATCCAAATGTGGCCACCTAAAATGTATTTCATAACTGGCTAATCTGCTAGAGCCCTTAAGAACATTTTATGAGGTTTTTTTTTGTTTTTTGTTTTTTTTTGCGAGAAGGAGAAAAAGTGAGCAAGCAGGAGGGAGGGGTGGAGAGGGAGGAGCTGGGGGAAGGGGCTGAGTGCAGAGCCCAACACAGAGCTCCATCTCAAGACCCTGAGATCATGTCCTGAGCCAAAACCAAGAGTCAGATGCTTTACCGACGAACAGAGCCACCCAGGCGCCCCCAAGAACATTTTCAAATGGCATCGGGTTTCTCAACTGTGCCAGGGCCCAGAAAGATTCCCCCACGGTGACCTAGCTGTCAGCCGCAGAGCTGTGCAGAGAGCCGGTCTGCCAGGCCCAGGCTGCGCTGGGCCTTCACTCATTAAGTAGAAGTTCAATTCCTCTCACAGCGGCTGCCCCAGGGGTGTACTCTGCAATTCTTCTGAAGCAAGCCTTCCCTCTGGCTTTGTATAGAAGTAGCAGCAAGAAGAAATAAAAGGGACACGGTCTCAAGGACCACAGGCTTTTCCTCAAAACCCTTCAACAGAAGACATTCCAAAAACCATCTCTAAGATCTACTGTTTAAGCCTGCCAAGACTCATTAATAAAGCTTACTAATTCCTTACTAATTATGACTGGTGAGGGTTTAATACTGAAACACGCTACTTCCACCAGTCTTATGACCAAGAACCTAGTTTTCCAGTCAGAGCGGGACTAGTGTGAAGCAGAGGGGGAAGGAGCTCTGAGGGACAGTTTCCCCAGACAACACAGTCGCACCCTAGAAAAATGTATTCCTAAACGATGAAAATCAAATTGCCTGAGAAAGGCCATACTGCAGAAGAATAATAGTAATTGAGCATTTTCCCCACAGTTATGGCCTTCCTCTCAGGCCTCTGGGAGGGGACATGCCGCTGTGTCATCTCAGACACGGGGACAGAAACAGGGGCCCACATGCCTCCTGCAGAAGCCTTCTTTGGCTTGTCACTAGCATCAGAATGGGTGGGTTAAACCTCTGCTTCTGGCTCAGGTCATGATCTCAGGGTCCTGGGATCGAGCCCCACATAGGGCTTCCTGCTCAGTGGGAAGCCTGGTTTCCCCTCTCTCTCTGCCTGCCTCTGCTTACTTGTGATCTTGCTCTCTCTGTATCAAATAAATAAACAAATAAATAAAATCTTTAAAAAGAAAAGAAAAAGAGGCTCCCAGCGCCCATGACCGTGCCTGTCACACACACACTCAAGTTTGTGGAGAAACAAGGGCTTCTTGGAGACTGTTGTTCTCCTCCGTGTGAAGACACCGGCATCAACTGGACTTTCTTTTGCTCCTAAAAGCATTTCTTTTGGCATCAAGTCTGCATCACCCTCCTGCCTTGAAAACCCTGCCCCGGGGCCCCAAGCAGCCTTCGCCACACACCCCGGCAGGTGCTACCAGGCTGCGTCGTTCTCTTTCCTTCAGCAGGTGGTGCTCCGGGAAGTCCTCGTCTCGGTTCCCCCGCTGCCGTGAGCCTGTTCAGACTAGGGCCCCAGCGCCGGGAACAGCAGCCACCGCCCGGGCGCTAGGTACTCCAGCCACACCTGTGGAAGCGGTTGACGGAACTAATGGAAGCACGTGGCCTGAGGAAGTCCGGCTCTGACTTGCTGTCGGGAGGGTCAAGTAGCCAAGAGTGTTAGCGTTACTTTGTCCCCTTCCTGGGTTGAGACGGAGACAGCTGCCTTTCAGACCAGTTAGGTGATTTCAGACGCTCTACGGTGACACAACACACACACAGCTTGACGCTGCTCTCTAAGTCTCGTTACTAACACGAACCAGACGTCATCCTCAGAAGTGAGGGCCTTGGGGTGCCTGGGTGGCTCAGTGGGTTAAAGCCTCTGCCTTCGGCTCAGGTCATGGTCCCAGGGTCCTGGGATCCAGCCCCGCATCGGGCTCTTGGCGGGGAGCCTGCTTCTTCCTCCTCTCTCTCTCTGCCTGCTTCTCTGCCTACTTGTGATCTCTCTCTCTCTCTTTCTCTATCAAATAAATAAATAAATAAATCTTTAAAAAAAAAAAAAAGAAGAAGAAGAAGAAAAAGAAGAAGAAGAAGAAGCTGCAGCAGCAGCAGCAGCAGCAGCAGCGAGGGCCTTTCTGTCCCAAGGAGTCCTGTCTTTCTGCCTCCGTGCGCGCCCAGGCGCGCCCCCCCCCCCCCGGACTCCTCAGCCACCCGGACTGCGCCAGGCCTGGTGGGCTCTGCTGCTCAACTGAATTCCTGCTCCTCTGACTTCAAAGATTCCACCTTCCTCACACCTTTGCTTTTTTATGCCTTCTAAGAACAGCGGCAGCTCCCTGAAGGACGGGTTCAAACATCATCCCTCCTGACTGAGGCTCCTGCGACGGAGCCTGGGACGGCAGCCGTCTCTGCCGGTGACCGAGCTGCGTGAGCAGCGCACGTGGCCACGTCTCAGCCCAGGTCAGGCGAGTCGCCGCCTCCTGTCCACCTGCTGGGGTTGGGGTGGGGGGTCCTGGTGAGAAGACTGGGCAGCGAAGGGAGAAATTCCTGCTGCTGGGCAGCCTCGGAACTCCGCCCCTGTCGTACCTCAAGGCTGAAGGATGGCAGCCACCCTTCTGTTCCTCTCTCCTCCCTCACCGGCTCGTGACTCCGACCCCGACAGGACGGCCCTGGGAATTCGACCGTCCTCAGGGTGAGGACAGCAGAGCCTTTCATACAGAGCTACACAAAGCGAACTTTCCTATGAGAGCTCTTCTTCCCACCACGACAGGTTCAGCGGCTGAGGAGTTTTACGAGATCCGCTTCATCCGGGGTTCTCGGGGCTTGAATTCACATCTCAGAACATCTCCCGCTGATTCCGTGAATGCGCGTGTGCCTTCCGCAAGTGCCTAACTTTTTAAATATGGTACACACACGATATTGTGTTGAAATCCGGAAAAAAAAAAAAAAAAAAGCTGACGTTCGCAAGAAGTGTTTAAAGGGCTTCGATTTTGTTGGTAAAGGACGGTTTTGCGGTGCCAAAAACTGGCCATAAAGAAACCACACTGGCTTCAGGTAGATTTCCTCCAAGGAGCTTACCACCTATACGCGTACTGGGAGACAGCGAAGCAGGAGGCATCTGGAGTCATTTAATCCCATGTACGCTGCAGCCTTTTTGCTTATGGGCCTTCCCCATAATTAGGCAGGTGACCTTCTGCTAAAATGCAAATAACTTCCTTCCTCTTATGACTTCTTTCATTCAACTTCCTTAAGTTCATGAGAGACTGGAGGTGACACCACATAAACTGTGTCCCTCTGCTACTCAAAAACGCTCAGAGGACTCCCCATCTAACTGAGCATCAAATCCAAGGCCCTTTCAGAGCCCACGAGGTCTGGTCCCCCTAGCAGTGTCTCCACCCCTTCCGCTGGCCGAGCTCAGCCTCTCCGCTCCAATGGCAGGTACCTCCTCGAGATCTTCCCAAGACGGCATAGGCATAGCCCTCTCCTCAGGGCCTTGGTATTTGCTGTGCTTTCTGTCTCAAATATTGTGGGGCGCCTGGGTGGCTCAGAGGGTTAAAGCCTCTGCCTTCAGCTCAGGTCATGGTCCCGGGGTCCTGGGATCGATCCCTGCATCGGGCTCTCTGCTCAGTAAGGAGCCTGCTTCTCCTTCTCTCTGCCTGCTACTCTGCCTATTTGTGATCTATCTCTCTGTCAAATAAATAAATATTTTTTTTTTTAAATCTTTAAAAAAAATGTTGTTTCCTCGGATACCTTTAGGCTTGGTCCCTCACCCCATTTGGTCCCTGCTCACATATCACTTCATGGAAGAAGCCGCTCCTGGCTACCCAAACCATGGACTACCAACACCTACTATCTCCTCATTCCGTCGCTGCATTTCCCTGACCAGAGAGCAAGCTCCGTCTACGGGGAAGAGAGGCGGTCTCTACCGTCGGCCTCTTCCCACCAGGTCGAAACTCCAGTAGCACGGGACCCGGCCCTTTTGGTTTGCTGCTGCTCCGTGGTGCCCAGGTGAGTTCCCTCCTGCCACACGGGAGATGAGCCCTTGAGCTCCTGCCCAGCTGCCGAAGGAATGAGAGCAGGGACACCTTTGTGTAGAGAAAGAGCAGCCATTCCTGCAAACGCAGGGAAAGGGAAAGAGGGGAGGGGGTGGGACAAGATCCTGTCCCCCAGTTGTACCAGAAGTTGATGACAAAATATGCTGAGTGACGTGGTATTTAACCAGCCTCTCAGGGTCCACTTGGCACGCGGGTATCAGGACATTCACACCAGAACTGGGTCAGTGAGCTTCGCCTGGATGCCGGAGAGGACTGGCGTGCTTCCTCTGTTTTGTTGGGCTCCCAGGGAAGAGGAAACGGCGCGTCTGCCTTCAGCGGTTTAGAAGCTGAGCGTCAGAAAACAACAAAGGAAGGCCAATCACCCCAGCACCGAATGGACAGAAGAGCGCATACAAGGTCGCCAGTCAGAGGACACCCCCTGGGGGCCAGCGAAGTCAGTCCTAAAGGCAGTGGTGGACATGAGGCTGGCTTCATGGAGAGATCTAGAGTATCCCGAGTAGACAGGAGGAGAGGAGGAAGTACACAAAGAGGCGTTTGTTCCATGTGCAGTAGAGGGAGAGACGCTGATCGCCCAGGGATGCCGGGGGTGAAGGGGGGATGGCGGGAGGTGGGAGTGGAGACGCTGTCATACAGGTGACCGGGCTTGTGTGCTGTAGGCTCAAAAGCCAGCATCCCACACCTTCTCAAGACCTTGATTTCCAGCCGAAAGCCTCCGGGTAAGATAAGCATAGGAAGCACACAGCGGTAGGCTCATACATCCCCCCGCCCTGCCCCCGCCCCCCACCGTCGAGGAGAACAGCTCCCACACTTCCTGGAGACTCACCCACACCAGCATCAGCTCTCTGGGTCCTCTCAAGACCAGGAGGTGGAGACGAGGATCTCCTAGATGAGCAAACACGCTCTGAGCAAGAGCCTGAGCCCAGGTCATCCAGCGGCAAGTGGTGAGGTCCGGATTGAGCTCGGGCAGCTTGGTCAAGAGCCTGTGCCCCTCAGGAATACCTCACCAGACCTCCAGACAGCAGGGACTATAACTGAGGACCACAGGGACTTGGGAAACCAAAAATCGGGATTGTCACGGTACGAAGAGATTCGAGTCGCTTCTGAATAGGAGAGACAGTCTGAGACAGGACATCTGGACGCCACTGCAATAGGATTTCTGGCATGTTTCATGGGTGTGAAGGAACACAGGTCTGAAGTGAGGGCTGCCCTGGGAAGTCTGGGTCTGGTCGAGACCCCTGGGCCGGGTCTCGAACACAGAAAACAAGTCATGACCCTGAGTGTGGAACAGACAGAGTGCCAAGACAGCACCCAGTAGGGCAGATCCTACCACAGCCAGGCAGCCCAACAAGGCCCCCTATGAAGCAAATGAGGACTTGGGACCTGAAGAAATGGACAAAGGCAGGAAAGGACAACCCAGGGAGCTGGAACAGTGTGTGAGGAGGCTCTGAGGCGGGAAGGAGGTCCACTCAGAACAGCAAAGGCTAGTGTGGCCTAGTGGCTATGAACAAGATGGAGGGGAGGGTGCGAGGGGGGTGGTCAGGCCGCCAGGGCCAGAAGAGCTGGCTGGATTCACCCAGGGCTGGGAACTTCCTGGGAAGATACAAGGGAAGAGGCAGTGATTTGAAAGTTCTGGACTCTGATCCAAGGAGGAATGCCAAGGTCTACACGGATTAGGGAGGAGGGGAAAGAGGTCCCAGGGCAGTGCTAGGCAGGCGAGGCGGGACAAGTGCAGGGTGCCGAGGGAGAGGCTTGGGGGCTAGAAAGTCATCTGTGGCCACAGACCCAAGGTGTCACAGAGGAGGAGGAGGAGAAAGTCCCTGGAAATAAGCGACCAGAGTGTGCTGAATGGGCCTCCATGCAATTGAGCCCAGACACATAGAAAGGAAAATGAGAAGCTGGCGGCCAGGGTCATCAAGGAACCAGGGGATGAACTGAACAGGGGGCAGGTCAAGGTGACCCTGAATCAGGGGAAGGGTGCTTGACTAGAACAAGCCAGTGGGGACGAGACTGACCTTGACCCACACACATCTGTCCTGCCTCCACAGACCTGCTCAGTCCAGGCCACCTCACAGCTGCAATGCATCCAACATGCTGCAGGACAGGTGTGCAGTTAGGACAACGCTGTCACACAGGAAGCACACAATCTGTCCCCCCAGGGGAAAGGCACACGCGACCCAGCCCCTCCCGCATGCAGCCCCTGTGAACCCCCATTCCTGCACACGAGAAAGGCGTGCAGATGCTCTCTCCTGAACTCTTTCCACCCATTGTCCCTGAAGCACCACCCTCTTTCTGTAATCTCCTCGTTTCTAAATTATGCTGATGAGGACGGGGCCTCGCGAACACCATTAATAATGAAATACAAGACATGGAGTTCATTTGATAAAATATTCATTAAAGATGTAATTAAATTGGAAAAAAAAAAAAAGACACAGATTTCTGTATGAGGGAAAACCCTGCAGATCGGAAGAATCGCATCTGTCACTGTTCGGAAGCTTCGGTAATCCCCCCCGGTGACGCTGTGCAGGACGGAAACGGACATGAAGGGGCAGAGAAATGAAACACGCTCTCCAAAAACCGTGAACACGACAAAACTTAACCAAGAACTCCTGTCATTTTCTACTAGAAGAGATCCCCCCCACACACACAAAGGAGAGCAGAATTTACGTTTTAGGTAGATAGTACATACATCTAACTGTATAAATCCCAAATAACTTAAGATTTCCAATTCGTAGAATGATTTCTCAGGAGCATTAAGTAACTTAAGATCAGAAGAAGTCTGGTTAAAAATTCATACCTCAAGAACTAAATAGATTAAAAAAAAAAAAAATGGTGGCCAGGCCTATGGCACTGGTCTGCCCACAGGTCTTTGTGGGTAAGTTGAGGCTCTACTGTGGGTGTGGGTAAGTTGAGGCTCCACTGGCTGATCTCTGTGTGCCCTCTGGGCAAAAGTTCCCTGGGTCTGCCCAAAAGACTGTAGAACAGGGCTGTTCCGTGAAGCCCTTTCTCTACTCTGCAAGCAGAAGGAGCAGCTCCCTCCTCTACGCTAACCCCCTCCTCACAGGGAACTCAAAGGAAGCAGAGCTCATCCCTGGCTGCGTTTATCAGTGTGGGATCTACCCAGCGATGAGCCTGCCAGCCCGGGGCTGCAAGCAGGTCTCAGGCTGAGTCAGGCTTCTGTCCCTGTGGCAAGCGAGGACAGAGGCAACGCAGGGCCCTCAGCCAGCCCTGACGAATGAGTCAGTGAGTGAGTGAGCGCATCTACCCCCCAGTCGTCAGAGGCCACCCCCCCCAGAGGGGCTTCCTGTGGAAACCTGGGGAGGGCACACTTTTGAGGGTTTCAGTAGGACAGGCCAGAAGCTCTTGCCCCAGCAAGTCCAGAGTTTTGGCTGAACCCACCACATAGTGTCTCAACAAGAAACCATCAAAAAACATATCCTCTATAAAAACAATGAGGGCAGCCTCTGGATACTTAACCGAAGAATCCACAATCTGCAGATACTATGAAGGTCTTCCAGAATATTTGGTTGTGCAGGGTTACCACAGGGATGTACTGCAGTACACCTGGGCAGAGCAACAGGCTGGACAGACCCGGCCATGAAGAAGTGGCACCACACACCCCCTATCTGCCTTCCTTCCACCAGCCACTGGTTATGAAATTAATATGGCTCCGGATGCTGCGTTCATCTGTTGGTTCTGCTCTCCTACTGGACTTGCCTTTGGCATTCCAGGGCCTTTCCGGGGACCTGAGGAGTAGCCTTTACTAAACTGAATCCAGACCTGGTAATAATGCCCTCAAAGGTCTGGCTCCTGACGCAGGCCTTGAGTGAAACATCCTCTCCGCAAGTGTGGTCAAAATGAGAAAACACAGCATTCGGTGGCCTAACCCATTTCAAGTACTCTCTTTTGTGTCTGCGGATATCCAAAATTCAAACCACCTGCCCGGTTTTCTCTCCCAAGCTCCAGCCAATGTGTCTAAGTTCCCTCAGGTGTCCCCACTTGGATAATTAACAGGCATCTCAAACTCAGTCTGTCCCAAACACAGCCCGTGATCCTGTCCTCTCCCCCTGAGCTGGCCTTTTCCCCAGGGGTTCCCTAACCCAGAAAACATACCTACCCCTCATCCAAGCCCAAACCCTCAGGGTCTATCTTTGCTTCTCCTCCTCTTCTGCCACGACAAAACAATCCCAAACTCTCTCTGGTCCCCTCACCAGTCATTTCTCAATCTGTCCCCTTCTCTTCATCTCCACCATCCCTACCAGTGTCCACATCACCTTATGTCAGCCCCGCCCCCCCACTGCCTGAGCAATTCCAGCACCTGAGTGACCAGGCTGCTTGGTGTCCCTTGCCCACCCGTCAGCATACCTCCACCCAGTGACCAAGGTAGCCCTCTGCTCAAAACCCTTCAGTGGCTCCTCACAGCCCTTAGGACCAAAACAAAGCCCTTGCCCTGGCTTTGAAGGCCCCCCATGATGTGACCCTGTGGTCCTCAACACCGTGCTCCAGCTCATCCAGCCACGTGAGTCTCCATCTGCTTCCCTCAACACACCACACCCCAGATGGTCTTCATTCCTCTTCAGCTCCCCCTCCACGTCCACTGTCTCAGGGAAGCCCACCCTGACTCCTGAGACCAGGGTAGGCCCCTCATCATATGCCCCTTCTACCTGTCTTCTACTTGTCCCTGTATCCGTCTCATGTCTTCTCAGGTAGATCATTAGCTTTGTGAAATTAAAGAATAAGACCACACTGGTCTTATTCTGAGCTAAAGAATCTGGGTTCATTCAGTTTGCGTGTTCACTAACTGGCCAGTAACTTTGGGCAGGATCCTTATCTTCTCCAGATCTTAGTTCTTTCATCTGTAAGATGGAAATATTTAAATATGCGCTTGTCTAATCCAGATGGTTTCTGGAAAGGACAGGACAACCGAAGTAAGGACAGTCTAAAATTTGTTAAGCTCTTTATAAAACTGTGAAGGATTTATTATTGTTGCTTTTACTGATACTGACAGTCTCTGGTGCTTGTTAATACTTTTGGTTGCATACGATGACTTTAAAAAAAAAAAACAAAAACCCTGAAGTGGATTAAGTTTGCTTTGGGATTTTTTTTTTTTTTTAATGATATCCATTCTTATCATTATAGGGTATCACAAAAAACTGGGTAAGGAATCATTGCCTCCGAGATAATCAAGAAAAGCGAAGTAGGAGACACGGAGGCTACTGATAAACCACAGGATATAACCCATCGGAACAGGGAGCCATCTTGTCTTCCAAGAGGAGAAAAACCCAGAACAGAGGCCAGGAAAAAGTCAGTGGGAAAGGCCTCCTCTCTCTCCTCTGCATGAATTCCTCTGGCTAATGTCCTGGCCACAGGGTTGTCCCTATTTTACCAGGAACTGAGACCTTTCCCTCCTCTGCCCAAGGGGTTCACTATGTGGCAAGGTTGCTCAGGAGAGTTCACTCTCCAAGGTTTTCCAGAAGAGTGAGCATCCTGGCCTATTCCACACAGATCCTACATGCAGTATGGGGGTTCCTCTGGTCCCAAACCACAGCTGATAATGAGGAAGAGAACAAAGAAGTGGAAGGTTTGGAGGTGGGAACTCAGGGTCGGGGCTTGGACAGGTCTTGGTGACTTTGAATGTTCTTACCTGGGCCCTCTGACCTCCTGCCTGTGTAAGCTTCAGTTTCCTCCTCTGTGGAGCAAGGAGAACATGGCTTACCAGGCCTCCTACCCCAGGCAGCTGTCAAGGTCACCCAGGAAGGTGTAGATGCCCTTTCAGAAGGGACAACCCTGCATGCTTGCACCTAGGCATCTAGACGGCTCTCCCCCGGGCAGGAACTGGCTGCAGCAGACTAAGTCTCAGCCCCCAGACCCATGGGAAATCCAGCTCCCCCAGACAAGGTCTTCACACACGCTCCGCCTCAAATCAGGTGTTCAGTTCATGTGACACCAAGAGAAGCACATTCAGGAGATAGACTCACAAAACAGGCTTTGATGATGCTGTGATGAAACTAGGTTAACCTGCTTTAAGATTCAAACCTGGCCTCATCCCAGAGTCCGATTTTTTTAAGTCAAATCTTTTTTTTTTTTTCCCCTTTAAGACAATGACTATTTTCCCAGCATTAGGACTGTAAGTGGGCCAGCCACATCTGTTAAGAAGCCTCTCAATGCCACCGACTGTGGATACACGCCCCAGCCTGACTCCCAGGACCCTGGCTCCCTGAGTGCGAATCCGTCTCAGATGACAGACAACAGGCTCGGGAGCGACACCACCCCAGAGACTTTCCGGGCAGGCGGGAAGCCGTGCTCAGCGCCGTCAGCCCTGTGTGTCACCTTCCTGGCTCTATTAATTAAGCTTCGTTTATGAGGCAAGCATTCCAGGAGCAGTGGAGGTGTGAGGAGACAAAGGCGGGTGAAGACGGTAACTCTGACCCACATTAAAAATGAATAATGAATTAGGCAGCTGAAATTGACACATCCCCCTCCCCTCCAAGCTTTAAAGAAGTGGAAGTATAAAGAGAAGGCATGAATTAAGCTTTTCATTCTTCAGAAGAGCCTGGAACACAGACACACTTTGGGGATCTTTGACTATTGAAACATTGTATTTTTTTTCCCCCAAGTCCTTCCCACCACACCCAGAACTAAGAGCCTCTCAGCGAGGAGTCTATGCAGCCTGGCAGAGCAGGAAGGCAGGCACACTTTGCAGACACATTCTGTTCAGTCTCTCATTAAGCAAATACAACAGGACTACCATTCCAGCAATCCACTGACAAACAAATCTTCCCATCTTCCAAGAATGTCTAAGAAGAGATCGTCTTTGACCTTCAAGAAGTTTACAGTTAAGCTGCGGAACAAAACCCACAAGGCAATACAAACCACGAGAAGGCAATCAGAGATGAGCTCCCTGACAACTGGGACCGAGTCTGCTTTCTTTCTGCCTTCCTGTCCGAGGGCCTAAAAACGCTGGTTGGCAGAGGGATGGATGAACAGGCAGATGATGGACAGAACCAACCGGATGTCGAAGGTGGAAACGTTCTTTAATGGTAATGATTCTGCGGGTCTGAGATAGCAGGCAGAACATACGGACATCTCTCCAGAAGCAAGGGCATGGATCCAACGACATCCCCACCCTGCCCCCCCACCCCCAGCATGCAAATCAAAACTTCTTAGAACACCAGGTGTTAGCTTGCATTATAAAAAGCTCCCTGGAGGTAAGATGGGTGTGTATCTGTTCATGGTCTCCCATGTTGGACGATCAGTGACCACTGAGCAGGTGAGAATGGGGTAGGGGGAGTCGGGGGGCCGGGTGTGTGGGAGTGACAGCATGGGCTTCCGGATCCCACCTGGATTAGTGCTTGTCAGACTTGACTTGTCACCTGGAAGCACTATTAGCCATAGTCACTGTCTTCCTAAATGAGGCCCAAGCCCTTCATGGTAGAAACCAACTGATCTCCTTGTGCTTTCCCAAACAGGAAAAAGAGGACTCTGACAGAGTATAGAGGAAGCTGTGCTCCTGCCTCCGTCAGGACAAATGACCCTGCCTGTCCCACTCCTTATAGCTCCCCGATGGGCCCCAACTTGCACACCTGCTTAAGAGAATGCCAAGGCAGCTGTCAGCCGCCCTCCCCTCCCCCGGCAGAGCTCCCAATTACAACCAGTACAGGTACCAAGCAGAGAGGCCTCAAGGAGGGTCCCAGCTGGTGGTTTTGCAGTCACGGGAGTCCTTCCACCGCCTAAGACACACTTAGGTTGCCGCTGGGACCAGTCATTCTCAAATCAAGGGGTAGGAGGAGATGAGGTTCCCAATCATGCCCCCATTTTGCTATAAGCCAAGAGGTACATTTGTGTCTAACCCTACACCTGTGGAGCACGGGGCTGAAGAGCCCTTCTGGGAGAAGACAGCTCGAACTGCACTTGTCAGCTGCTAGGCAGACAGACCCAGCCCTCAACGGCTGGCGGGAGGAGCCAAGACCCATCCCTGAGAGGAGAAGGGAGGGACCAGGCAGGGAGACAGGCACTGGAGAGGTCTGCTCCCCACAGGGCCAGCCTCAGGATCCCACAAGTGGCCAGCTGGCCTGAGATGTCCACCCGATCGAAGGCAACGCGCATGTGCGGTGAGAGCCCAGGTCAACACTATTGTATTTCCTAAACAAGAGTCACCATACGTGTCCAAGGCTGAGTTCTGGGCGCGGTAGTAGGTTGGGGGTGGACAGAGAAAAGAACCAGACTCATTCCTGCTCATTGGGACCAGTCTAAAGAGATGGTTGAGCCATGCGTGAGAAGGATGAAGCCTCCAAACTTTCCCCCAATCACTTTACAGGATTTGAGTTTTGAAATAAATTGTCGAAATCCATTCACACACTAAGCTTCCTCTCCTTGAATATAAGGTGCATGTCCTCTTGAGGGTTACAGAGACCTCGGACAATTAGGGGTGGGGGAATACCCACAGATACAAAATCAAGCACGTAATTTTAGGTAGGTCCCAGACACCTGAGTTCCCACTGGCAGGCTCCTAAGGAGGCCACAGACCCCAGGCCAAGAGCCCTGTCACAAAGGAAACTAGCTGCGCCAACTTGCTGGACTATTTGTACCAACAGCACTGCTGCAGGGGTGGGGTGGGAGACCAGGTGTCCCCCAAGTCACAGCCTGCAAAGGGGAAGACTCAACTTGCCTCTACTGAGTGCCAGAGCTCAGGATTCCTGGAGTTCCCTCTTGGCTGACCCCAGCTGCGATTCACCCCAACACTGCTCACCTCCTTACTCTCTGCTCTGGCTGCAGTCCTTTCTCCGCAGCCTCCAAGGGCTCAAGCCTTGACCATCCTTTCTAAGTCAAGCTCAAATGTCCCTCCTTCAAAAGCCTTGCCTGCCCATCTCTCTACTGCTGGGAACCATGAGGAAGGCCTCCTGTCTCCTGAGTTCCCACTGGCAGGGAACTCAAGATCCAGAGCACTCTCTCTGCCCCTCTTCCGGGTCCCCCAGCCACTTTATCAATTGAGCTATCATTTTCCTATATACATGTCCCCTCTCTCTTCAGACTCAGATCCTTAAAGCCAGGGAGTTCCCAGAGGCAGACTCTGCCCTAGGGCAGTAGCCTTACTGGGGACCTCAAACATGAAATCTTTGCTGGTCGAGGAGAGATGGCTCAGTCAGACAGCCACAGAAGGGGAGGGGACGGAGCTGCACACCTGTGACAGAGGGAGGGGAGGACCGCCTCTAAGAAGAAGGACCCTTCCCACCGGGCTTGAAAGGCAAGGCACGAGAAAGGTTAGAATATTTACATGAGCAGCACAGAAGAATATATTCCCACCAAGACTAGAATGTTAAATCCAGCATGCAAGTCTGCACACCGCACAAATGGTGATAAGCAGAGGGAACCCCCAGATGTTGATGAGCACAGGAGTCAGCATAATGTTGTGAGAACAGTCACAAGGCTCTCCTGGAGACAGCTGTTCCTAGACACCCAGATGCCATCCTGAGACAGAAGAACACCCACAAGCCTGGAGATGCGGGCAAAACTCACGGAGCACGGACTTATCTGCCAGAAGAGTCCGGCCAACGGACCTCCAAGCATTTGTACTTTCACCCATCAGCAGGGCATGGAGGTGAGCAGGCCAGAAGACAGCAGGCAAGGTCTGGAGGTCCAGCTCTGTGATCATCCAGCCCTGGGGCCCTGGGCCAGTTTTTCCGCCCTGAGCCATACTCTCCCTATATTTAAAATGAGGGTGTTCAAAATTATAGCTCAGAATCTTTCCAGTCCTGAAGTTCTAGAAATCTATTAAGTATTTAGCAAAATCCTGCAGTCTCACACCAAACTAGGCTCTAAGCCGCTTACAGAAGAAATGCTAAGACAAGGCTCTTTCTTCTCATGTTATTGGTCTTTGCTATGGACTGGTTGTGCCTCCCAGAAATTCACATGTTGAAGTCCTACTACCCAGTGTGATGGTGTTTGGGGTCCTTGGGAGGTAGTTAGATCATGAGGGCGGAGTCTTCACGAATGGGGTTAGGGCCCTTGTAAGAGAAGACAGAGATGATCTCTCTCCCCTCCCCCCACCACCAGGTGAGGACGAAGCTAGAAGGACTCCACCTACATACCAGAATGCAAGCTCTCACCGCACACCCGATCTGCTGGGACCTTCGAACTTCCCGGACTCCAGGACTGTGAGAAATAAATGTTGTTTAAGCTACCCAGGCTCTGACTTTTGTCATAGCAGCATGAACTAAGACAGCATTTACTTCAGAAAATGAAAGGAGGGCGCCTGGATGGCTCGGTTGGTTAAGAAACTGCCTTCAGCTCCGGTCATGATCCCAGAGTCCTGGGATTGAGCCCAGCATTGAGCTCCCTGCTCAGCAGGGAGTATGCTTCTCCCACTGACCTCTCTCTTCTCATGCTCTCTCTCTCATTCTTACTCTCTCTCAAATAAATAAAATCTTAAAAAGAAAAGAAAAGAAAGAAAAAGAAAATGAAAGGTTACAAAAGTAATTGTTCAATGACTGGAATCCTATCATGTGTGTATGACCTGTGTGTGCACCTGCCTGGGAAAGGTTCTAAGACAATCCCTGAGGTTAACAGTGATTATCGCTGGGCTACCTCTTTAGCGTAATTATAGCTTTCCTGTTTCTCTTTTGTTTCATTTCTAAATTTTCTATACTGCCAGTGTATCTGGTGTATTTATCCACTTACTTAGGTAAAATAAAGCCCCCAGTTCTCAGGGAGGGCTGGGAAGGAGGTGTATACGCATTAGCCACAAGCCACCGTATCAGGATTCCATCATATTTTGGTAACCAGGTCCCCATGGGCACAAGACTTAACTTGAACCAAGCATTTCACATCCATTCATTCCTCTGAAGAGCAAAATGGCCCCAAGACAAGCAGGGCAGTGACTGGGAGCCTCACTGACAAAGTAGGGCTCTGCCAAGCCCAGACAGGATATCTAGCCCATTTAACCAACATCTCAGACTGGTTAGTAGCCAAAGTGTAGACTTGGCTCCAGACCTTCTAACTCCGGGTCAGGGCACTCTCCTTTACCTGCTGCCACTCACTTCTTCCCTCAATACCAAAGACCAAATGATCACTGTGTGTCCATCACTGTGTGAAGCCCTAGAGAGAGAGGAAAGGCGAGGGCGAGGTCTTGAAGTCTCAAGGAACTTGGAGACATTCCCATATGATTTTTAGAAATGAGCTTCTAAAATGTAAGAAAAACAGGCATATCTATTCATTTATCCATTCGCTCCAGTATTTATTTCGTATCTGCTATGTGTCGAGGCTTGCATGAGGCACTGGGGAATAAACACAGAGCAAAACAGAAATGGGCTCTGCCTTCACAGCTCTCGGTGCCCAAAAGAGCCAAGTAAGGTTATGAGGGCACTTTAGGCCAAAGCTGTCCCTGCACCTAGAAATCACAATTCACATTCTACAGATGGTCCATGTCCCTTTCTTCAGACAGAGAAAATAGGATTAACTCAACTGCACATTTATTTATTCCCCAACAACCAGCACCTACTGTGCGCAGAGCAAGGTACATGGTGTCAGGAGAGACACCAAGGAGCTGGCCAAGGTCTCCAAGCGCTTTCTTCGCTGTGCCAGGAGGTGCTCGTAACTGACCAGCCCCACACGGTGGCAGAGCACTGCTGATGAAGCAGGAGCACCTGGATGAAATCAGCTACATCCCCATCGTGGCAAGAGAGCAGAGCAAGGGGACTCTTCTCTATCACCTTGAGAACTACATGAGCTAAATGAGCCTCCCATTCATGACATCATGGATTCCTCCCCTTAAAAAAGCAACGGACAGAAACTCCGTTTTTAGGGGAGGACATGTGTGGATGGCACCACATCACTCCTTCCACAGGAAAGATGCACAAGTCAGAGAAAGCCATGGTGGGTGACCTGGTGTGGGGCAACACCCTGAGGGCAGGAAGATTTGCAGGGTCCTCTGTACTCCCTCGAGCCCATTTTTGATAAAAACATAAAAGGCGTGCGGACCTCTCCACGGGACTGTGGTGACATCCCTTCATCTCTTCACAAGACCCTCCCAGGGCCCTCCAGCCCTGAGCTCCTTCCTCTATCCCAAGACGCCCCAGCCCCGCTTCTGGGACCTGGATGGCACTGCCCTGACCTCGTGTCCTTGCAACGGAAGTGCTCAGTCTGCATCTGCACCAGGCAGGAAGCAGAATACAGCACTGAAGAGACTAACCGGTTTCTGGCCCAAACCCCATGGCCCTTCCTATCCCACTTCTCAAAGCCCTGCTTGCTGCCACCCCAAGTTCAGGGCAACCTTGATTTACTTGAAGGGTGTTTTCAAAGATCACTAGGTAAATACACGCTTGTGTTATCTTAATTTCTATGTTAAGTGAACCAGAAGAAATAAATTCCTTCATGAATCTTTGCAGGAGACAAAATAACCACTTCCGAAACCTCAGAAAGGAGGTCATTTCCCAAATAAGGTTTTCTGGCTTGGATGTCATATATCAGGCATCCTTAACTAGGGTGCCCTATAATAACAAGGTCTTTTAAGTAAAAGAAACCAAAAAAGGAAACTACTTAGGAAGATGCCTGAAAATTAAATAAGGAAAGAGAAATGTGATTATGATTAACTGAAGTTCAAGTTGTGATTTACTGTTTTTAACATGATTACTTGGTCCATCTGTTGGATTCCAGAATGCCTCAGAATGTCTTTTCTGGTTATTTTACATTCATCGAAGAAGCCTGCCAATGTCAGCTTTCGCTTACTGTTGAGAGTAAAAATATTAAGACAGTCTTCTAAATTTCGGTTTGGAAATCCAGCCTTATCCACCGGAAGTCCTCAGGCTCAGAGAGTAGTGCTGAGCTAGAAAAGACCGCAGAGGAGAGCTGAAGCTAACTGTGGCTCCTCCCTCCCCCTGCCCATGACATTCAGTCAGTCACTGAGGCCTGGCAACAGGTGTCCAATGCATTCCCCCACCCTGACCCCATCCTCCTACACCTGCCCTCACCTGGGCCCCCCCTCAAAGCTATGCAAACAGCTTCCCAACTACTGCCCTCAATCCCCTTTGCTCCAGCTGGACGTGTCCTGAAGCCCTGCTAGACGGCTAGCACGTGACCCCCTCCCTGCAGGCTATGTCACTTGCAGAGCCCAGCGCAAAATGAAAAGCACTAAGAATTTCTAGAGGCTAGCAGCAGAGCAGCAGCCAAGGTGGGGTCCTGCGCAGCTGCATAGGTCACACGCCCATGAAGCCTGTCCTGCAGAGCCAGGGCCTCCAGAATCACGGCCACACTTCCCGCTCTGGCATTCAAGGTCCTCTACTGCCTGGCTCCACCCTACTTCCTGCCTGTGAACCTCCAGCTCCAGAAACACTAGTCATTTCATGGAATCCTCCTCCGCTGTCCCATCTCTATGCCTCTGCGCATACCTTCTGAATGGGAGTGGACTGATCCCTCCTCTGTGCCCTCATCAGACCCAGCGCAGACATCTGTCTCTGAAGACCCACCTGTGACTCTTGGGGAGGTTCTTCCTCTACTAGAGCAAGAGCTGACTATTGGTCCTTGAATGCCCAGTGCCAAACACAAAGCCTGGCGGAAAGTGAGCCCCAAGAAAGAATGGATTAGTTCCCTCTCCCTCACCTGGCATTCTGGGCCACCCCCTCTTACTCCCTAAAGCCCATGCCTACAATGCCATACCCTACCTTCAAGGCTCAGCTCAGATGTCCCCATCAGCTCTCCTGTATTCTCCCAGCTGGCAGGGGTCCTGCTCTAGTCCGTTCTCCCCAGTGCCTCCCCTCTTCCTCTTACAGAGTACCCCCCTGTATCCTACCTTGTAACACATATGTCGGACTGGCTATATATACCGTAAGAAAGGGGCTTTTACTTGTTCTCTTCCATGTTCTTAGAACTTCTGAGTGGTTTTAAATACGGCAGATTCTCCATTGACTGAACAAAAACAGATTAAATAACACTTCACTCTACCATGCCACGCCCCTCAAAACACTTCAAGGCTGGGGGTAAGTGAAATTCAAGGTTTATAGAACTCTTAAAGACAGAACCACCTCACTAATGTTCAAGAGCTTTAGAAGCACTGGAAAGCAGCTTCCTCCCCCTGGGAAGTGAAGGGAAGAAGAGAAAGGAGGGTGGGGAATTCTCTCTGCTGGGCGCTGCAGGCCTCCCACCACCGGGAGAGCCACTGCTGCACGTGGGGGCACCTCTTCCTCCTGTGGTTTGGGAAACAGGGTCTCCATGCCCTGGCCACTGCAGGGCCAGAAGGTTCTGTCCCCCTGACCACAGTGAAAAGGACAAGAACTCAGAGGCCACCATGGGATTTCTCTCATTTTTCTATCGGAAAAAAAATCTCTTTGGGCTGTGTGCCAGGTTAGTAAGATAGGAATTTGGGGCTGCCAGGGGCCCTCTCACCCCCACACTGGAACAGAAAGTCACATGGAGAGCAGCACTGCTGAGATCGAGAGCCCCCTCCCCAGCACCGTGGGAGCCGGGCCCAGCTGCACTCTGGCATGCAGCCTACCTGAGCTAGCATCTTCCCGTCCTGCAGAACTTGAGCTGGGCTTCTGTCTCCTACAACTCAGGGGGTCTGAAGGAGTCCACATCCACTGGACAGAGGTGGAAGCTGAGTTTCCAGTTTGGTCAGCACACAGGCCACAGGGCCAGGAAAGCATGGACCCCCGCGGCCCACATCCGGGGACCCTGAGACAAGGGAGATCGAGCAGCGGCCGTGCCCTGCGGGCAGCCCCAACTGCAAGATGACACCGAGGAAGTGGCCTCGGGAGCTCCACCGGTGACGTGATTCAGAGTAACACGCCCTGACCAAGCTCTCACACACAGGTCAACGGTGTATGAATCCACCAGTCCTACTCAGTCAATCAAATGAAGAAGTGAGAGCTTAGTGGGTAAAGAGCCATACTCCTTCATGGGTGATACGGTCCGTTCCAACCGGCTTGTGCTCGGACCGGCCACCACGGCCCAGCAGATGGCAGAGACCAAAATAAAAACGGCCGTCAAAGCCAGCTAGACACCTCCAAGTATAATGGAATAATGGCTCCATGATAGCTTGTTAGTGGAAGTTCTCCATACTGGAACCACACCCCAGACTGTTAACGTGATGGCCAGAAGGGGATCCAGGCTCTCCTCCTGGGACACCCTCCACCCCGAAATCCCACTCTTCGTGTCAGAGCGCTGAATGGGAAAAACCATCAGTCTGACAGAGAATGGAGATTCACATGTTCTTACAAGAAATCCTTACAGAAAGCAAAGACTCTCTGAACACCTGGTCGCCTTCAGGATTTCTGCACACTGAAGATCACACTAAGAATCATCACATCCAAAGACCAAATTTTATTTGAATCCATTTAAAACTTAAGAGGATACCCTCACCAGAAAAAGTTCACTGGTCATTTTTAAGAAAGCAGATGGGGGCCCCTGGGGAGGCTCTGTCAGTTAAGGGTCCAACTCTTGATTGCAGCTCAGGTCATGATCTCAAGGTCTCAGCAAGGAGTCTACCTGAGATTCTGTCCGTCTCCCTCCTTCTCTACTCCTCCCTCTGCTCACATGCTCACTCTCTAAATAAATAAAATCTTAAAAAAAAAAAAAAACAACAACAAAGAAAGCAAGCAAGCAAGCAGATGGACCTACAGGTCAAACTTTAGGGCCCTCTTGTTATTTTTACAATGTAGCAAACATCAGTGGCCTCCCACTTCTTGAGCCACTGTTTAGAAACAAACAATACTTCCCAACTGAAACACAGTAGTAACTCTCCATCGGCATGTGCCTGGCCAGAAACAAGGTAATCCAGGAGAATGAAGCAAAGACACAACAGGGACCATTAGACGCAACAGGGACCATTAGCCTGGTCGTTTCTCAGTTGTGAGAGGGAAGCGACCACGAGACACAAAAATATCCTCCCAACTAAAACCCTAGAGATAGCTTTGGAAAAATAACGAAGGCTTTCATCTATTTAGCCATTGGTAAGCTTAATTTTAAGAATAAGGAAAAAACGGCCAAATAAGGCATATTCTTCCCCTTTCCAACACTGGAAGGTTCTCTTAAGGACTTCTGCTCATCAGAAGATAAAGGAGAGCCTTCTGCTGGGGGTCAAGTATTATCGATACTGCAATTAACAACCTAACACCAAGTCTTAGCACATGAGTGATTATAAGTGTCTAGCACCCTTCTACATAAAGAGAACAGACCGGTGATTTTAATGGACATAAACTAGTTAAAAATCTGTCAAAACAGATTAAACCAACTGGTGTGCATCTTTACTCTCATGAAGTAATATTTAATGACCTAAAAGGACACTACCGGATTTCTACCAGGCTGGGTAATCCTGGGAGCTGAGGTAACACTGAATGCCATCTGACACCGGCAAAATGATGCCTGACCCTGGGCCCTGCAGGGCTGTGCACCACGGCCACATCTGCAGAAACTCAGGAGCTCCCCAACAGGTACTAGTATGTCTAGTGAAGGCAAGAAGCAAGTCAAACAACAAATGAGTCGGGCTTGAGAACAGAAATGAACAAAACCCACCGAAATCCAGTTCCCGTCTGCCCTTGACAAGGCCAAACAGAAGGTGGCCCGAACCACATCCCCACCCCACACCCCAAATCTTCTGCCTTCTGCTTCACCCTCTGCCACACATAGATCTCATTCCTCCACAGGTACTTCTGTGAACCCTCCCCTGCCCTCCACCTGCCCCTACACACCCACCCCCACACACCAAGTTTCTCCCTCTCCTCACAGCTCCCAGGACCTTCTTGTGCAGAAAGAAGGGTTTGGAACACCATCAGTAGTCAGGTAGGGACAGCTCCCCCTGCAGGATGGTGCTGTAAGCCCCCGAGGGCCAGGCTTGTGCTCGAGGGCCCCCAGAGCCCTCCAGACCAACACAGCATCAGGCAGAGCATAGGTGCAACCATAACATTGGGGAACACAACAGAGAAGACCCCAACCCTTGATGTGCCAGACCTATGCTTCTGCCTTAAGATGCGAGTGGGGTCATGAACAAAAGACACCAGGGCGACATCACCAAGGTATCCGGGGCAGGGGTGTGGTAAGAGAAGGGCAGGAACCTGCCATGGGAACTGGAACAGGAAGTCCCTAAGATGGCGCAGTGCAAGAAAACGTGGATTTCCACGGAATCCACAAGCTCATGAGAAGAAACTGATGGGCTTGAAATGAGCCCCCCCTTTCCATCCCTTCGGGAGAACTTCACAGCCCGTGATTCTGACCCACATTTAACATTTTGGGTTCCCTGACACCTGGTTTACTTTAGAATCAAAAATAAACGCTACCCTGCCATCAATGGACTCTTCTCCTAAAGGGCTGATGAGAACAGAACCAAGAGGGGCAGGGAGGTGGGGGGCGGGGGGGTCCTCCCTCACATGGGCCAGTAAGAAAGGAACACTTGCTTTTGCATCATTCCACAAGCTGGAAACATTAGAGCCACAAGCTCAGATGGAGAAGAGAAGGCACGCGGGTGCGCACGGCGGAGAGGGGTCCCGCACCGTTCACGAGAGGCTACAGGGAACAGGTGCCACATGTCTGAGCATCTTTGCTGCAGTTACCCGGCCTCCTGAGAGGCTACTCAGATGCTTCTTCTTAGCCTCCCTCTTCCTGGCACGAGGCAGTACAAGGAACACTGGGCCCCAAGTCAAGAGACCTTTACTGTGAACCTGCTTTTCATTCACTCCATTCCTCACTTATTCTTGGATTCACTCATTTCAGAAAATAACAAGCAGATGGTGGTGATGTTTGCACAACAACGTGGACACATGGAATGCCGCTGAGCGGTACACTTAAAAATGGTTCAAATGGTACGTGTTATGTATATCTCACCACAACAGGAAAAGTGTGTTGAGTGCCCACTCTGTGCCCTTCATGGAGCATACATTATTCATGCAAGTATCCTCTCCAACAAACACTTACAGAGGGCCCGTGTGCTCAGAACTATTCCCAAGATCCTGGACACACAGCATGGGAAGAACAGGAAACAAAGAACAGAAACTCATGGAGTGTTCACTCGAGTGGGGGAGACAGACAAAGAGATAAATAAGTAGGATGTGTAGTATGGTAGGTGGTGGTAAGTACAAAGGAGAAAAATAAAGCAAAGAAAGGCAGTGTGAAGTGTTGGGGCATGGCAGGGGGCAGGTGCAATGTAAGACAGATGGGCCAGAGAAGTCTTCATGAAACAGGTGACTCTGAGTTAGGATATAAAGAAAATGACAATCAGCCATTAAGATATCAGAGCAAAAACAAAACAGAACATAAAAAAAAAAAAATAAAACACATAAAACCTTTCTGGACTGAGAGCCCAGCAAGTGCAAAGGCCCTGGGGCATAAGCAAGCCTGGCATGTTTGAAGAATGGCAAGGAGACAAGTGTGGCTGGAGTGGGACAAAGGAAAGTGTAATAGGAGATGAGCTGGAGACAGAGGAGGATTCACATGGGTGAGCAAGACAAACATTGGCCCTGTCATATTCCCTGTCAGTACAGAAAATAACCAAATTAACAAGTAAACAACTTCTATCAAGAAAATAAATTGGGCCCAGGGATAGAGAAAAACGTGGGGGAGCTTTTTAGGTAGAGGAATTAGCAAAGGACAAAAGGAAGGGACTGTTAGACTAAGAACTTGTGGATAAAAAGGAGCTTCCAGGTGGGAGTAATGGGTTTGAAAGCTCTGTGGTCATCAGAACTTATTATCTGAAAAAAAAACAAAAACAAACAAAAAACCCAGGGCGCCTGGGTGGCTCAGCAGGTTAAAGCCTCTGCCTTGAGCTCAGGTCATGATCCCAGGGTCCTGGGATCGAGCCCCACATCGGGCTCTCTGCTTGGCGGGGAGCCTGCTTCCCCCTCTCTCTCTGCCTGTCTCTCTGCCTACTTGTGATCTCTGTCTGTCAAACAAATAAAATCTTTAAAAAAACAAAACAAAACAAAACTTATTACCTGAAAGAATCTAAAATGATGTTATGGCTGAAACATCACAGGCAAAGGAGGGAGAAGACAGGGTGGTGGGAGGGAGGCAGAATCACCCAGAAGCCCAAGCTCAATTCACAGAAGAA
Organism: Mustela nivalis; assembly: GCF_964662115.1. Lineage (NCBI taxonomy): Eukaryota > Metazoa > Chordata > Mammalia > Carnivora > Mustelidae > Mustela > Mustela nivalis. Next base: position 193,923,255 of record NC_139020.1, read on the forward strand.
GGGTCTATCAAGGGGTACTTAGGTGAATGAATATGCTCGGGCTTGTTTCAAAAAGGCCACCTGGGCACTGTGTGGAGAGGAGAATGGAAATGCGGAACATGATCACAGTTTAGATAGGGGAGGTGGCAGCAGAGACATGGAGAGGTTCAGAATAAATTCAGAGACAGGCAGCACAAGACTGTCGATGATCTGATGGTAGGATAGGGATGAGAAGGAATCCAAGAGGGACTCAGACTTGTGGGCTCAGCACCTGGGTGGATGGGATGCCATCGGCTGGGACTGGGAAGGTGAGGGGGCAGCCAGGCCAGGGCAGGGAGATGTGGGTTCCCCTGGATGTACCAAGCTTGAGATGCCCTGGCTACATTCAAGTCAAGGTTACTGACAGGTCAGGGGTAGACCTATCAATGTAGGACTCACTAGCAAACAACATATTAAGAGGTAGAGACGGTAGACAAAAGAGCTTAGAGATCTCAATCAATCCATAGGCCAAATATTCGTTTTTTTTTTTTTTTCCTCTGTCAAACCAGGGTGATGTCTAAGGCACTTCCAGGGAGTCTTAGGAGTCCCAACCACTCAGGGTCAGAAGTCCCCCAACCCCTTGTTACGTAGACCGTATTTATCAAGCAGGCCTGGGACCAGCTATGATCCTTTCTGCCGGGTCAAACCAGAAGAGCTTGGAATTCACGATCAACGTCACACATGGGTCATGCTTTCAAGTTAGCCTTTGCCATAAAAGCTCATTGTCTTTTATAGAGAGACACTTAAATTGGGGAGAGCCCACAAAACCAAAATTCTGTTCTTGGTTCATGTTCATGGTTAACCCAAGCACACACCTGCAACTGTGGTTCCAGTGGAGAAATGCCACCATGAACCCAAGAAAATTGGAGCCCCTTTTTCCAGCCTCCCCACCCGCACCCCAGCCTCTGGGCCAACAGAGAGTCTCTCATGACTCATAGAAAAGCCTGTGGGCTCTTGGCCACACCTCCAGTCAGTACAACTATTCCCAGCCACAATTTCCCAGTAAACAGTCCAGAGAGCTGAGCAAGTCGATCTATAGATACATCATTTTCCAGCTACCCCACGGCTGCCATCCCCGCCACGAGGCATAGACCAGGTGCTTGGTTTTCAGTGGAGGGGAAAGTATCTGTGAATGGTTCCACACGGGTCCTTCTGTCTAAAGCCTGGGTCTGCTTTGCCTTCTTCCCCAGAATCAACCACCCTATCACCAAAGAGAAGCCCACAGCCAAAGGAGACCCTCAGGGACCCATCTCCAAAGCAAGAGTCAGTCATGAATGGTTCAAACACGTGCCCACAACACACTTGGTCCAAAATCCCCCTCTCCTTTCTGCCAACGTATGAGCCCCCATCTTGACCCACAGTCCACAATACACCCAAACTATAGTGGTAAGCAAGGATCAGATTTAGGGCATCAGGGACCCTGGGAGCCCAGGGAAGCTGCGCAGGATTGCCAGACTCACCCCAATCCTCCCAGAGGCGGCTATGGACTCGCCTGAGAACAACCCACTTGCCCCCACCCCTTAACGAACCGTCATAAACCCCATCATGAGACACAACCATCAATGCCCCGCTCCAAGCTCACATTTTCCAGGAAGTCTTCCCTGACCATATTTGGCATTTGCTAAACACGCCTTCTCTAAAATTACAACCCTTAAATGGATTCTGTTCATTCGGCACTTACCACCTACTACTTGGTGACATGCACTGGACTGTATCTTGCACTTGATACTTTGTTTTTAAATTACCACTTAACGGTGTGTGCGAGCCCATGTATGGACACGTGGACACCCGTGGACAGGTGTGTTGACATGCACGTCCTCCCATTTACTCCGCTTCTTTTGAACGGGAGCCACCTGCAAGCCTTCTTATCCAAACAGGTGCAATCAATCAATCATTAGCCTGAAAGTGGCTACTGTTGACATTGAAGGATCAAAGCCAAATGCCACCTTTTTAAGCCTATGTTATGTTTGTATTTTGTAACATCACTTTTACTTCCTATAGCTTATAGGTCAAGCGCAATCAATATAGAAATTAAGGTAATGTCTCAAAGGTAAAGATAAGCAACCAAGTACTTATTGAGCACTCACTGTACACTTGGAATTATGCTCCATGTACATATAAAGGCATTTTAGGAAGAGCCTCTCCCACAAAACGAGTTCCTTTCTCATTAATTAGGAGATTCAATTCCTCCAGAACATTCCATCCCGAAGTACTCTGATTAAGTAAATTTTACCAAAAGGCAGCCCTTGAACTTTGGAGCAAAATACATTCCTGAAAAAGACTCTAAGTTGAAGCAATGTAAATCAAATGTAATTTTTACCACAGAAACAATGTTTCACTAAACAATCACGTTTTTGACCAAAGACCAACTGTCACCATTTAAAAAGAAAAAGAGAAAAATTTTTTCTGTCAGAAGTTTCAGAATCGCAAGTCATGCTAAAGATCACCTCTCCAGCTAATAAGGACAGGAAGCATGATGGTGATCATTTAACCAAATTATGCTCGATGCATTCCCTATCTTCAGCAATTCCTGCCAACAATCTTATGAAACAAATAGCACGTTACTTTACAATGAGGACACTAAGGCCTGGTGTTGCTATGTTTTGACAAAGGCTCTGCTGCTATTCAGTGGCTGAACGAGAATTTAAACTCAGAACTATCTGGTTCTAGAAGCAAAGATCTTTCCACTGCTCCAAATGGCCTCCCTGAATCAATCATAAGGAATATACTTAATAGTGCCTACTAAAATGTCTGATTTCAGTTAAAGAGGGCTATCTGGAAACAATGATATCATTTTGCCAAATGGATTTATTAAGAGGCTTCCAAGACCAGAGCCAGCAATGAGGAGCTAGAGCACCAGTGGATGGAGGGAGAATGAAGACTACACATGAGAATATTGATTTATCACGGTCTGCACTGAATACTGAGACCTAACAGTCACTCTTAGGTGCTGTGAATGCCACAGTAAACAAAAAACCTCCCTTGCAGAGCATCCATTCTAGTGGAAGGTACAAAGATGACAGCCACCAAGCTGGTGACAAGTGTTTGGAGAAAACACAGGGCAAGGAGGATGGAACGTGGCTTTCCTAGGGCCAGCAGGTATACAAGCCAGGAGCGCAGGAGCGAGGCCAGAGCTGGAGGGACATGGGATCTTTCAGTTTCTGGATACACCAGAATCCAGACTGTGTAAGATCCTGGAGGAAGGGAGAACTGCCAGAAACTAGGGGAGGTCCAACCACAATATCCTGTCCCAGAGGACTCCCACACAACAGGATCCAGGAGCAATCAGGAAAGCAGACAGAGAGGGAGCAACAGGTGAGGCACGGAGAAACCCAGAGAGTGGGGTGTCCTGGAAGCCACGAGGAGGCAGTGCAACAGGGAGGGGCGGTACTAGATGTGGCCCATGAGCATAGCAAGTGCTGAAAACTTGCCACTGGATTTAGCAACACAAAGAGCAACAGTGATCTGGAGGGGAGCAGCTGTAGAGTGGCCGTAGTAGGAAGGAACAGGAAAGGAGAAATATGCAACAGGGTGTATGGAAAATCACCTGAAAAGTTTAGCTAGAGAGGAAGAAAGAACTCTGATGTAGTAGCAGAGTGCTGAAGAGGGATGGGTGAAGGGTTTGTGCCTCCGTGGAGAAAACAACATGTTTACGTAGTGACAGCAAAGGTCCGGCACGGAGGAAGGAGCTGACAGAGCGGGGGAGACACAGAACTACAGTGCCACGGGCGCAAACAGGCAAGGCTGGGTGTGATCCAGAGTGCCAGGGGCGTGGCTGGCTCTTTCAGATCAACAGGGACGCGGCAGCAGCTGCAGACAAGTACATGCGGACGGGGGCATGCGGCAGTGGAACTTGTAGGCATGTTCCCCTGGCTTTGATCTACTTGGGAAAATGGGCAGTGAGGCCACCAGTGGGGAGCGAGGAGAAGAAGGAGTTGCTGGGGGGTTAAGGAGAGAAGAGGCTCTATATAACTGGTATCCAGAAAAGAGAGAGACAAAACGAGCTAGTTTAAAAATGCTATCAATACCCGTGACATTAACTTCTCTCCTGAGGTCGGTGGTCATTTAAAAGACTACCAGTCACTGTTGGCGGGAAGGCAAAATGGTGAAACCACTGTGGGAAACCATATGGAGGTTTCTCAAAAAATTAGCAATACAACTGCCCTCTCATCCACTACTGGGTAATTACACACGGAAGACGAAAACACTCATTCACCCAGATATGTGCCCCCTTCTGTTTACTGCAGCATTGGTAACAACAGCCAACATACGGAAGCATCATCAACAGATGAGCAGATAAAGATGTGATGTGTATACACACACACACACACACACACAGGAATATCACTCAACTATAAACAAGGATAAAATCTTGACATCTGTGAAAACATTGGCTGAACCGAGAGGACGTTATCCAAAGTAAAATAAGTCAGACGGAGAAACACAAATGCCATCTGATTTCACTTCCACATGGAATCTAAACAACAAAAAGCAGAAGCAGACCTACCCAGACAGAGTGCAAGCTGTTGGCTGCGAGAGGGGAGAAAGGTCAAGGGCAGTATGGGACACAGGTTTGCAGTTAGAACAAATAAACCACAAGAATCAAGGCCCAGCGCAGGGAACAGAGTCAGTGGTACTGGAACAGTATTGTGTGGGGCAGACGGGAGCTACGCTGATGATGAACATGGCATTTTGTGTAGAGATGTTGAATCAACGTGTTGCACACGTGGAAACTAATGTCACATTGTGTCAATGCTACTTTGATACAGAAAGAGAACATTGTGAACATAAATAAAGACTCAGCTGTGTGGGTGCGGGTACAGAGGAGGACCGACTTGCCAGGCAAGTCGACAAAAACACCTCACCATCTTCCGGTCACGGAACTTCACTGTCCACAAAGAATCACATCCTCTCATTTGAGGCAAACACTTCCTCATGACGTTCCTGCCTGTGTTCAGGGAGGACACGGGGGCTCAGTGGGTTAAATCCCTCTCTTAGGCCCCCAACGTGAGGTCCTCTGCCTGCTAGCCCTGTGCTCACCCCCGGCCACAATCCTGCCAGTCAAAAAGAAACCCATCAACCAGAACTCCTCGTTCTCTAGGAATTCCCGATCCGACCCTGCTTGCCTGGCAAAACTGGCAGAAGTTCTGGTACCTTCTTATGCCTGAGCAACCCCCAGCAGCACCCCCGGTGACAGGTACAAGAAATGTCCGTGATGGCACGGAGGTTAGCCCACTGGCTGCTGTTCAGCACGCTCAGCTGTGAAGAGGGCAACATGTTCTGAACTACGGATATTTGACTGTTTTTTATGAATACAGGGTTTTCTACCAGTGGGGGTGCTGCCTGCCCTTGAGTTCTTTCATCCTGAACTGTAGGTCTCATTCCTCATTAATCCAACTCTCGAGGCTTAAACCCTCTGGTGAGGAGAGCTCAGGACACAGCTCTATTTTGAAAGGCAGGTGAAATGTTTAAGGTCACCAGGGCACCATTAAAGGAAGTAAAAACAACAGATTGCTCAGAGGAGACTCTGAACGTCAGAACATCTCTGAATGCCCCGCCTGGAGAATGGGGTGCACACTGCCCAGACCCTCTTGTTCAACATCACAGGAAGTCAGGTGAGAGACTGGTGTTCCCCACAGATCCTGTATGGAGAGTCTAAATAAGTTTGGTGATTGTAAAGACTAGGCTTTGACATCGATAGTAAATTTCACGTAAGCCAAAGTTAACTTCAGCAACGTATCCGTAACAGACATTTACCAGCCGTGGGTACCACGAGTCAGGCACTGCTCCAGGCACGAGAGATGCTATAGTGAGTGAGACAGGCTGGTCCTTCTCTCCTCGAGACTGCAGTCAATGGGATTTTCTTACACAACACGCAAGAGAAGTACATCCAGGAATTCAGAGTGGAAATGCTACTTCAGCCAGAAGTTTGCATAAGAAATTACAGCGTTGCCTAATTTACTGCTCTCCTCCCTGGGGTAGACAGCCGCTACCAGGATCCTAGTAACCGGGAGGCTACTATGAGCAAAGCAGCATGCAAGGTACAGTCCTCAGCCCTAAAGGAAGGTAAAAATTTCAAACTCTTGCCTCAAGTCGCTTAGCAGGTGATGAAAGCAATACACATGCAAAGAGCGACATAAAGGCTGCAGGTTTCTGACGGAGGCAAGCAAGATGCTACCAGAGCTTTTGGGAAAGGGCCAGATGGCTGGTGGTGGGGCAGAAGCCTGCTGCAGAGGCCCTCTGTGCCTCTCTCTAGCAGGCAACTTTATTCACTCAGCTAACAGTAATCAAGCAGCCTCTGCGAGGTAGAGAACACGCTTCAGTGTTCAAGACACTGAAGATACAGCAGTGGAAAAGTCCCTGTCCTCCAGAAGATAACCTCACAGTGTGTGGTCAGGGACTAGGGGAGCAGAGGACATGGGTGAGGAGGAGTGAACAGACCTGGAGAAGCACACTGCAGGCGGAAGGAAGGCAGGTGCCAAAGCCTGCGGCCACAGCGTGCCTGGCACTGAGTAGCCAGGAAGCCACTGCGGCAGGAGCAGAGTGACAAGGGGTATGAGCAAGGGATGAAGGGAGCAGCACGGGCAGAGGGCGGACCTCTTCAGTCCACAGTAGGACCCTGCTAGGACCTAAAGACTGCAAAAGCTACACACTGTCGGGTTTTACTTAGGGAAACGATGCCTAGACATTCTCAACCCTCTGTCAGAAAGAAACAGTAATTATTTTCACAAAGCCTTAGCAGGCTGCCCTTTGGCCCACCAGGCTGGGAAAGGCCGGGGCACAGAGCACTGGTGTTATTTGGAAGTTGACTGCTATTTGCAGTGTCAGTAACACTTTCCACAGAGAGAAGGGTCACAGCAAAGAGTGCTCCGTGCCTGAGTAGCTCGAAGACCCATTCTATGTGCCATTACCTGGAGGTTAACATTGAGGGAGTGGAAATATTTACCGTGCAGATGCTCAACATTCTAGCTCGATTCCTTCAACGAGTCAAGACAACGTAAGCACCGGACTGTTCATCAGACACTTAAGACCAGCAGGACGCCGTCCCTTTCTCCCTTGTCAACTAAGGCAGCATCATCCTAAGATGAAATACCCTGTTTTTCAACCGATGGAATCCCACTACACCAGGTTCCACATACCCTCGGGAGTTCGTCAGCATGCATTCTGCAACGGACAATGTGCAACAGGAGAGAATGTCAATCTATCAGACCGCTTTTCCTTTCCTTATCCCTTCCCCTCCACGTCACAAGACTCCAAAGCCTTCCAGAGGCGGCTCAGGGTACACGTAGGAGGAGAGTTTTGCTGTGGGATCAGTCAAGCCTGAGCCACTAAAGTGAAACCGGGCCTGCTTAACTTTTCGGAAACGAGTAAACATGATCGTAGGGACAAATCATTTCCCAGAGCCCAGTAAGTGAATATGGTGTTAAAGTGAACAATTCTCCCACCCTTTGCCCTCAAAGAGTAGGAAACTCTCCAAGACACCCTTGATGGTGTAGAACATGGCAGAAGAATGACCCACCAGATAAAGTCACAGTCGTTATCACAGTGCGGTGCTGATGCCCAAACGCACCCCTGAAGCAAAAGAGAGAACCCACAAATAGATCTGGGCACACAAGGAAATTGGATTCATTACAGAGCTTGTGCGGCAGAGCAATTGGATCTGTGCTGGAGCAAATGATTATCCAAATGATTACCCCTACCCTCACATACCACCCCAAAGTCTACTACAGAGCATCTGAAATTCTAAATGCTCAAGGGAAAAGTACAAGTTTCAGAGGACAGTCTTAAGAGAATCATCTGCATGATGTCACAGAGGGAAAGGACTTTTTTTTTTTTATTATGTTATGTTAGTCACCATAGAGTACGTCATTCGTTTTTGATGTAGTGTTCCAAGATGTGTTGTTTGTGTATAACACCCAGTGCTCGACGTAATCCATGCCCTCCTTAACACCAATCATTGGGCCTTCCCATCCCCCCACCCTCTCCCCTCTAAAACCCTCACTTTGTTTCTCGGAGTCCACAGTCTCTCATGGTTCTTCTCCCACTCCCATTCCCCGCCCCTTCACTTTTCCCTTCCTTCTCCTAACGTCCCCCATGCTATCCCTTATGTTCCACAAATAAGTGAAACCATATGATAATTGACTTTCTCTGCTTGACTTATGTTACTTAGCATTATCTCCTCCAGTCATCCATGTTGATGCAAAAGTTGGATATTCATCCTTTCTGATGGCCGAGTAATATTGCATATTAAGGACCACATCTTTATCCATTCATGTGCTGAAGGGCATCTCTGTTCTGTCCACCGTTTAGCTCTACTATGGACATTGCTGCTATGAACATTAGGGTGCATATGACCTTTCTTTTCACTACACCTGTATCTTTGGGGTAAATACCCAGTAGTGCAATTACAGGGTCACAGAGTAGCTCTATTTTTAATTTTCTGAGGAACCTCCACACTGTTCCCAAAGTAGCTGCACCAGCTTGCATTCTGACAATGTAAGAGGAGTCCCCTTTCTCCACATCCTTTCAAATCCTCCACATTTGCTGTTTGTTACCTTGGCAATTTTTGTCATTCTAACTGCTATAAGATGGTATCTCAACATGGTTTTGATTTGAATCTCCCTGATGGCTAAAGATGATGAACATTTTTTCATGTGTCTGTTAGCCATTTGTATGTCTTCTTTGGAGAAGTGTCTGCTCATGTCTTCTGCCCATTTTTTGACTTGATAGGTTTTTTTGGGGGGAGGGGTGTTGGGTTTGAGAAGTTCTTTACAGATCTTGGGTATCCGCCCTTTGTCTGTAGTGTCCTTTGCAAATATCTTCTCCCATTCCATGGGTTGCCTCTTAGTTTCACTGACTGTTTCCATTGCTGTGCAGAAGTTTTTTATCTTGGTAAAGTCCCAAAAGTTCATTTTCGCTTTTGTTTCCTTTGCCTTTGGAGATGTATCTTGAAAGAAGTTGCTGTGGCAGACGTCAGTGAGGTTACTGCCTATGTTCTCCTCTAGGATTTTGATGGGTTCCTGCCTCACATTGAGACTTTCATCCCTTTTGAGTTTATCATTCTGTATGGTGGAAGAGAATGGTTGAATTTCATTCTTCTGTATATAGCTGTCCAACTTTCCCAGCACCATTTACTAAAGAGACTGTCTTTTATCCAGTGGATATTTTTTCCTGCTTTGTCGAAGATTATTTGATCATAGAGTTGAGGGTCCATATCTGGGCTCTCCATTCTGTTCCATTTGTTTATGTGTTTGTTCTTGTGCCAGTACCATACTGTCTTGGTGACCACAGCTTTGTAACAGAGCTTGAAATCAGGCAACGTGATGCCCCCAGATCTGATTTTCTTTTTCAACATTTCCTTGGTGATTCGGGGTCTTTTTTGGTTTCATACAAATTTTAGGATTTTTTTGTTCCAGCACCTTGAAAAATGCCAGTGGTATTTTGATCATGATGACATTGAAAGTATAGATTGCTGTGAACAGCACAGACATTTTAACAATTTATTCTTCTGATCCATGAGCATGGGATGTTCTTCCATCTTTTTCCGAGAACTTCTTAAGCAAGAACTTCTCAAATTACCTGCATTCAATTCCTGGCTCCACAACGTACCAGCTGGGTGACCTTGGCGGGTCACTTACCCGTTCTGTACCTCAGTTTCCTACCTCTAAAATGGAGTTAACAGTACTTGCCTCTAATGCTGTTATGAGAGTAAATAAGTGAGGAGTGCTCAGAAAAATGTCTAGCATATACAAAGTTCTCCATTAGGACTTGTTAAACAAAAAACGAAATCCATGTAGGAAAAGATGGATAAAGTCAGTTTTGTTAAAATTAAGAACTCTGCTCATCAAGAGACATCACAGAGAAATCAAAAGGCTGAACCACAAACTGGGAGAAATATCTGTATAACATATAATTGTCAAAAAATTAGTATCCAGAACATATAAAAGAACATCGATGAATAAGGAAAAGATGGTCCAATTGGAAAATGGGTGTAAGACTGACAACAGATACTCCGTGAAAAAAGATAGCTAAAATGGTTATATAAAAAGACACTCAAAACTCATTACTCATGAGAGAAATGCCTATTAAAACCACAACAATAGGGGCGCCTGGGTGGCTCAGTGGGTTAAAGCCTCTGCCTTCGGCTCGGGTCATGATCCCAGGGTCCTGGGATCGAGCCCCACATCCGGCTCTCTGCTCCGTGGAGAGCCTGTTTCCTCCCCTCTCTCTCTGCCTGCCTCTCTGCCTACTTGTGATCTCTTTCTGTCAAATAAATAAATAAAATCTTTAAAAAAAAAAAACCACAACAATACACCATTTGGGAACCATTCGATTAGAAAAATTAAAAAGTGTCATCAAGTGTTAGCAAGGATATGAAAGCAAACAACCCTCAGACATTATTGGAAGGAAGTATAAATTCATACAACTCTTTGAAAACAACGGGGCTTTACCCACTAACAGTGAGATACACACACTATGACCCTGCAACTCCAAAACCTATCCTTTGCACCGGTGCACCAAAGGACCTCCAGAAGACTAGTCACGGTAGCACCATCTGAACTAGGAAAAAAAGGAAACATTCCAAATGACCAGCAGTAAATGTATAAAGAGGTGGTGGTACATGCTACTAGATAAAGAAGAAAAGTGAATTACCGATAAATTTCAGGAATATTGTTAAAAGGAAACCACTAGTCACAAAATATTTTTCATTCCATGTACATAAACTTCCAAAATGTACAAAACTAAAGATACGTTGTTGAGGGATTAATATAGTAATAATACAGTAATAGTTGCCTGTGTATAGAGAGAAGGACAGGAGGACCGGCACACAGGGAAGTGAAAGGTGACGGTGTTTTATCGTATAGGAAGCAGGATGGTCCATGGGTTTTCACTGTATCTTGAATTGAACTTATTAAGTATTTTTAAGATGATCTTTAGTATCAACTCAAAAAAAAAAATATGATTTCCTCCATCTCTAAACAGAAAGATGCTATGTCTGTTTACAACAGCCACGTTATGTCCTTGACCCTGTCCTCCAGACTCCCACTGGACTTCGCGTGACATTCCACTCAGCCTCGGATAAATGAAGCAGCAGTCAGAGCCAAGTGGCGATGATCCTATCTGGGTTCTAAAGCACATTAAATCAACTATACAGTAAAAATGTGTGATATGAAAGTGATTTTTTTGATGCCAGGATGAACAAAGAGAGCAATGAGCACTTTCATACTATCCCATAAATTCTTCAAAGCATGCTTTACTTACAGAACAGGATGCACAACTGCATCAAGACCTACAGTTTTCTGGTTTGGGTTTTTGGGTTTGTTTGTTGTTTTTTTTTTGGTTTTTTTTTTTGTTTTTTTTAATTTAGAAACCAATTTTATTGAAGATCTGAAATCCAATTCCTAAAATACCAACTTCTCCAGAAAACCATGACTACACAATAATGCATTGCCTCTATCATGTTAGAACATGCATGAGACTCAAATACGAAAACCATGGAGCAAACCACCATCCTTGAACAATTTGAGCAAAGAGAGAATTCCCATGGAACAACATGAATGAACCTGCAGAGGATGGGCGATTTTACTACAAGCTCCATTGGAAAAAAAAAAGCACACCGATGCATGGATTTGGGAGTATGTATATGAAGTTGAACCTCTGGCACTAGGAAGCAGGGCATTTGGTCATGTAGCATTAACACCTATTAGAAAACCGTGTAGTATCAAAGGGGTAGAACCACCGGCATTCAAGCAATGTTGTCAACAAGGCAATAAATCGTTCTACCAAAAGTTTCCTCTTTGTCCGGTCACTATTTTCGCTGGTAGCAACTTTGAAATGGGAAGGGGAGCTCACGCTCATTTCACTTTCTGTTTAAAACAGAAAACTAACGGAAACATAAGCCCAGTTAGACCTCAACAGTTTTAAAGAACATCAACTATACAAGAAAAAGACCAAGAATAAAAAGAGTGTTTACAGATACCAGATGTGAGAGCGAGAGGTCAGGAGGCCCTCACAGGGCGTTGAAGCGGTCCTCAGACCAAGCCACGCTGTGATCCCTGGTGGTAAACAGAGACGCCGCATTCTTTGCCAGATATTTTAGGAAATCACGCAAATGGCCCAACATTTCTCATCATGAGGTTTATATGCTAACACAGCACCCATTCTTACAATCTCAGTAGGTGTAGGACTCCAAGGCCCCTGGTGTCTTAAGCAATCTCACAGACTTTCACTGATAAAAGGTCAAAGAAAATGGAACTTAGCTAACACTAAGTCAAAGTATAATCTCGGAGTAGACCGTGAAACAATGAAGATCAAGAATAAGGAATACGTGTACTCCCTTCCCTTCATAGCTACAGAGCTGTACATCGGTGGTCACTGTGGTGCAGTCCTCAAACTGGGCTTGTGCTCCACAACTCTCCCCAGCCCTCTGGTGCTAAAGGGCACCAGCATCTCTTCCTTCATGGCCCAAACCCACAGAACCACAGCGACAGAGAAACAGACACTAGCTGCTGCACTGCCACCACCCCCAACTGTAAAAGCAGGAAAAAGTAGGACCCAGAGAAATGAAGAGACTTGTCATCCAAGAATTAATGAACAAGTCCAGGCCAGAACACAGGGGTCTTGCCAACCACATCTTTCGATGATCTCTACATTCTCTACAAGGCCTTTTTTCTCGGGGCGGGGGGGGGGGGGGGCAGCAGCAGACAGAGACAAGTCAAAATGGAGAACGGAGATCTGCACTGCCCTAGAGCATAAAGAGCAGTAGCTCTGGCACTGGATGGGCTTGAACACAAACCCCAGCTCAGTCATGCTTTGGGACATGCCAGTAGTCGTTTCTGTGCCTCAGTTTCTACATCCATGAAATAAGGATGAAAGTGTTTGCAGAGTAATATGGGGATAAAATGCGATAGGATATATACAAGGCCTCTCAAGATACACCACCGAAGACATACGGGCTTACAAGTTTCAGCTACAAAATACTCCATAGGATTTGTGAGACCTGTGCTGCTTCCCTTCCTTGGTTTCCCTGCAACAAACAGAAAATAAGCTGTATGCCCTTTCATGAAGATGGTGCTGAAGGCCAAGAGGGAAGCCCTGGCCCCTCCCAAACCTGAAGGCAAAGCAAAGGCACTGAAGGCCAAGAAAGCGCTGTGGAAAGATGTTCACCACGCAGCCCCTACTAAAAGGATCCCCACATCACTACATTCCAATGTCCCAAGACGTTGTCTCCAAAAGCAGCCCAAATAACCTCAAAAGAACACCCCCAGGAGAAACAAGCTTGACCACTATGCCATCAAGTTCCCTGAATACCAAGTCAGCCACAGAGAAAACAGAAGACAACACTACACCTGTGTTCATCATGGATGTCAAGTCCAACAAGCACCAGATCAAAAAGGCTGAGAAAAAGCTCTAGGACATTGACATGGCCAAGGTCAACACCCTAATCAGGACTGGTGGAGAGAAGGCCAATGTTCAACCAGCTCCTGACTGTGATACTTCAGATGTTGCCAACAAGATTGGGATCATCTAAGCTGAGTTTGGCCGGCGAAATCTAAACTTTTTCATCATTAATAAGGAAAAGAAAAGTAGCCTTCTTATCAAGAAAGACTGTTGGTTAGGGTCCTACAGCCATCCATGACAAAAGCCAGGGGGTCAGCAAACGTTGGCCCATGAACAAAAACCGGCCCACCAACTACAAAATGATTGTTAAGAAATAAAATAAAAAATAATAATATGCGTCATGACACCTGGGAAGTATAAGAAATTTAAACTTCGGAGTCAACAAAGTTACATTAGAACATAGCCACCCTGATTCATTTATGCACTGCTTATGACTGCTTTTAAATTGCAACAGAATGAGTTAAAAAGGTGTGACAAAGACCATGTGGTCACAAGACAAAGGCTTACTACTTGGCCCTTCCTTTCAAGGAAATTCAAGTTCATTTCATCATAAGTGTGATCTGAGAATTCTAGGATACCGGTTATAAATACATCCCAGGGTCTCAGAAAACCAGGCTTAGTAAATCTCATCCGATGCAGGGTTTGGTTCATAAACAATGATGTTTAGATTACTATGGACGCTCTGGTTCCACGTAAGATGGGGTAAGAACCCCCACCCTGTATCTCTCTGAATGCAAACATAAAAGCTGGACAGGAAGCAGAGTAACTGAGGACTCTGGAAAACACTTGGTAGCAGGTAAACTGGGGGAGGAAAATAGAACCCAGAGCACAACTAAACCAGTGGGGAGCTTCTATTGTTGTTTTGTTCCCTCTGATATCACCCAGCCTGGATTCAAAGGCCCTGTAGTGCTCACTGAGTACAGACAAAATGACCTGAAAAGAAAACGCTCACTTTCTAGACTGGGCACCAAAAATAGGACTCCTCGTGTTCAGAGAAATCCCCTGGATTGTTTTTGCTTTTTCCTGATCTCTCCCACTTCCGCTGCAGGCAATCACACAGTGCCACAGAGCAAAGAGCAGAGGTGAGCAGACACTGAAAACTCTGGGGTCGAGGGTGGGGAGAATGATTCTAAAAAGAGGAACTACAGGGTGCCTGTGTGGCTCAGATAGTTGAGCATCTGCCTGTGGCTCAGGTCATGATCCTAGGGTCCTGGGACAGAGTCCCCCATCAAGTGCCCTGCTCGGCAGGGAGCCTGCTTCCCCTTCTCCCTCTGCTGCTCCCCTTGCTTGTGCTCTCTCAAGTGAATGAAGAAAATCTTTAAAAAAAAAAAAAAAAAAAAGAAGAAGAAGAAGAAGAAGAGGAGGAGGAACTATAGTTCTAAGAACAAGAAGGTGAACGTTCATCACTGCTGCTCCTCTCTGGTCTTCAGCTGCTTGGCTGTGGACAGTGACCAGAAGTACACAGCAGAGCGAGGGAACCAAAGTTCTGGATTTCTGGCTGGAGGAGAGCAAAAGAGGGCCCCAGTGAACCAGAGACTGTTGGAGAGCCTCGCAGAAGGAAGGAAGCTCATGAGAGTGGTACCACAAAGGGATCTGTTAACATTTGGGCTGACCTCCAAACAGGTCATTATAGATCTGATCCTAAATGGCATGCCAATGGCTTGCACACACGTGGCCAGATCCAAATGACATGGCAAAATCTCTGAAAGCTGAACTGGTGTTGGAAACATACCCCACAGAAGGCAAGGCAGAGCCTGCAACTGGGCCAGTCACCTGCTTCAAGAAGAGAAATCAACAAGCGAACTCCGAAGGATATAAACAGAACTCAGAGGATCACAAGATCCAAAATATCCAGAATTCAATCTAAAATTATTTGAGCAAATGGAAATCCAGAAACTCTCAACTTGCAAGAAATACGGCTGTCAACAGACACCAGCCTTAAGATAACACAGATGTTGGAATTCACTAACAAATAGTTTAAAATAGCTGTTATGACCATGCTTCAAGAAGTAAGGCTGAACCCTATTAAAATGAATGAAATGATAGATAATTTCAGTCCAAAAAAGACATAAAAACAACCATATGGAAGCTTAAGAATCGAAAAACACACAATTTTAGATGACACTGGATAGATTCAGCAGCAAAACAGAAATGACAGAAGCAGCAGTGAGTGAAGTCGAAGAGAGATTAATAGAGATAATCCATATAAAACAGAAAGAAAAGATATCGCAAAAGTAAGCAGAGCCCCAGGGGCAATACCAAAAGATCCAACATTTGTGTCACTGGCATCCCAGAAGAGAAGAAACTGTGTTATGTAGGAAAAATATTTGAAGAAATACTGGCTGAAAACTCCCATATTTGGCAAAAGATCTAAATGGACAGTTTCAAGAAACTCACGAACCCCAAAATGGACAATCTCAAAGAAATCCACATTTAGATATAATCAAATGGCTGAAAATATTGACACAGAAAAAAAATCTGCACAACAGCCACAGAAAAACAACAAAAACAACATCTAACACAGAGGGAACAAGGATTTCAAGAAGTATGGCTTTTTTCAGAAGAAACCAGGGAGGTCAGGAAGAAGTGGAACAAGATTTATAAAGTGGGGCGTGAAAAGAACTGTCAACCGACACTTCTGTGTCCAGCGATAAACATGCTTATAAGTAAAGGAGAAATGACATTCTCAGAGGAATGGAAACTAAGAATTCATTTGTAGGAGGCCTACTGTGAAGGACAGGCTGCCCACAAATTCGACGTTCTAGATGAAATGGACGAGTTCTGGGGGGGGGCACCAAATTCCTTAAACTTGCTCAAGAAGAAATAGAAAGGGATGCCTGGGTGGCTCAGTTGGTTGGACGACTGCCTTCGGCTCAGGTCATGATCCCGGAGTCCCAGGATCGAATCCCACGTCGGGCTCCCAGCTCCATGGGGAGTCTGCTTCTCCCTCTGACCTTCTCTGCGCTCATGCTCTCTCTCACTGTCTCTCTCTCTCAAATAAATAAATAAAATCTTTAAAAAAAAAAAAAAAAGAAGAAGAAGAAGAAATAGAAAAGCTGAACCAGCGTATGATAAGTAAAGAGATGGAATCAGTCATCAGAAAACTTCCCACAAAGGGAAGCCCAGCATCAACTGGCCTAACCAACTGGCCCAATTGGTAGATTCTAACAAATGCTTAAAGAATTAACACTAGTCCTTCTCTCTCTCTTGCGCGCGTGCGCGCTCGCTCTCTCTCTCTCTCTCTCTCTCACACACACACACACACACACACACACACACACACACGGGAAAACCATGAGACCAGTATTACCCCAATACCCAAACCGGAAAAAGACACCACAGAAAATAATATACCAACATCACTTAATATATACAAAATTCCTTAACAAAATACTAGCAACTGAATTCAGCATATAAATGTATAAAAATGATTATACACTATAACCAAGAGAGATTTGCTACAAGAATGCAAGGTTGGCTTACCATATTAAAAAAAAGTCAATGTAACACATCACATTAATGACATAAAGGACAGAAACCACATGACCATCTCAATAGAAACATAAAAACCATTCAGCACAATCCATACCACCTCTCATGATTAAAAAAAAAACCTCAACAAACTAGGAATAGGAAGGAACAATCTCAACCTAATAAAGGTCCTCACAGAAACCCATAGCTAACATCATACTTAGTGCTGAAAGACTGAATGCTTTCTCCCATTCTTAGGAACAATAAATACATTTAAGTGAAATGTGAAAATTATTCAAATAATTGGGGCACCTGGGTGGCTCAGATGGTTAAATGTCTGCCTTCTGCTCAATTCATGATCTAAGGGTCCTGAGATCAAGCCCTGCATCAAGCTCCTTGGTCATCAAGGAATCTGTTTCTCTGTCTCCCTCTGCCCCTCCCCCCACTCGTTCTCATTCTCTCTCTCTCAAATGAATAAATAAAATCTTTTAAAAAATATATTCAAATAACCAAAAAGGAGGCAAGTAAGGGAGAATAGGTGAAAGAGAAGTAACAATAAAATGGCAGACCTCAATATAAACATAACATTGAATGTACTTCATATAAAAGACACTAACAAAAAGGTAGTCTTTGATGACGTAAGTCAAGGACAACCTGAACAAAGGGAGAAATATACCATGTTTATGAATTGGAAAACTCGGTATTAACTCACCCTAAATTGATCTGTAGAGTCATTGTAATCATAATTAAAATCATAGTAGGGTTTTTTCCATTGAAATTAGCAAACTAAAGAGATGTAAACAAACACTTCACCAAAAACAATACACAGATGGCAAATAAGCACATGAAAAGACGTTTATATCATTACCTATTAGATAAATGAATATTAAAACCAAAGTGATATACCACTCTATACCTGTCAAAAAGGCTAAAATAAAAAATGCAGACACTATTAAGTGTTGACAAGGATGGGAAACAATCAGAACTTTCATGGGTTTCTGGTAAGAATATGCAAAAATGGTCTAGCTACTCTGGAAAATAGTTTGGCCATTTCTTAAAATATTAAACAGAGCCTTACTAGATGATCTAACCTTTTCACTCCTAGGTGCTTACATAAGAGAAATGAAAAATCATATTCATATGAAAATCTGTAAGTTTATAGCAGCTCCATTCATAATCAACCAGAACTGGAAATGACCCGATTTTCTTTTGACAGCTGAATAAGTCAACTGTGGCAATCTATGAATGTAATACTAGTCAGCAATATAAAGGAGCTAAGTACTGATACATGGTATTGAACACATATGAATCTCAAAGGTGTTATTACTGAGGGATTCTCTTTCCAGGACATTCTGGAGAAGACAAAACTATAGTGATAAAGAACAGAGCAGTGGTTGCCAAGGGTTTGGATAGAGGGAGAGCTATAGTAAGGCAAGACAATGGAGTCCGGGGAGGTGATTGAGCTGTTCTGTGTCTTGAGGGAGTCAGGGGGCATAAGGATTTATAGAAGTGTTAAAGCTCACAGAACTGTATATCAAAAATGAAAAGTGTTTACGGTGGGTTAATTTTTAAAAACAAATACAAGAAGAATCGGGGCACGGACTATCCAGGTAGGACCGAATTCCTACCAGCAAGAGAGGATCCGTTGATGAAATTCAGGCAGGCAGGCTGTTTGCTGAAAGGCACAAAGGGTTTACAGATTCTGCCTTCCCAATAGATCACCTGCAACTGATAAGAGCGAGGGGGAAGAAGTGAGAAATGGAACATCACAGAGAATGATATAAAGAGGAAAAAAAGAGAGGAGTCAATATAGCATTAAATAAAAGGGCGCTGAGCTTTAGGTACAAAAAGCCATAAATCCCTCTTTTATACTTGCCTTTTGTCCACTGATTTCTCTATTGCCCGGGAAGCCCCTTAGAGGAAAATTGAAAAAGCATCCAGAAAGCAAGAGGGAAAAGGGCCGGAGGTCCTCCCTCCCCAGCCACTTTCCAACTGAGCCCCATCAGCAAAGACCCACATCTTGTTCCATCACTGTGATGGAGATCCTTGTCCAGATGTTCAATATTTTCCATGGTTTTGTAAAACATGGGGCCATAAAACGCATAGCTGGAGATTCCAGGAGTGACTCATCTCACACGGCCCTGACACTAAACGCTTAACGCTTGAGAAGTCTTTCTCAGTTTCTAACCCGGCGCGTGGGGATAGCATCCTGGTGTTGGATTCATTCCCCAGACAGCGGGATACAGGCTTTAGGAAACCGAATGCTGCTGCCAAGTGAAGGTCCTTTTTCACCCTTGTTGCATTTCCATGTATGTTCCTTAAGGCTTCACATAACCCTATACACTTGCCAGTAGGATTAACACGGAGAATGCAAATTTAAAAGGGGCGTTGTGGTATGTGTGAGTAAACTGATGAGAGTCACAGGGAGTTTCCTACCCCCACCCCCCAACACCAACCTTTCCCGTTGGGAACCAGAATGCAAATGGTCCTCGAGTGCAACAGAATGCAGGGTGGGGAAACTTTCTCAGCTGTAGGAATTATTAATCAATAAAATAGTTGATTGTTTCCAAGGTGGACGACCATGTGCTTGTTCCCATGCGGCAAGAGAGGAATACAAGGTCAGCCGCTAGAGTGTTTGAGCCTCATGCAGCAAGAGCTCCACTGGCCGTGCCATGAGTAAAGGACACAGGAGCACCTACTCCCTAACCTTGATGAGATGGATGTACCTGAGGAGGGCTGATGAAATGTGTCTGACGCAGACCCAGGAAACAGTAAGAAAAACTCTAAGTGCATATTTCATCCAGTGGCCCTTCCACTGTGGACTGACAGCTGGTGGCCCCAGTCGAGGAGGCTCTTGAACCAGACAGTAGGAAGGCCCATATACAACCTGGTGTGAGTAGGAAAAACTCCCCTGGCGGCTAGGGCGGGGTGGGTGAGGCTAGACACAGCAGGACTTACAGGAACCGCCAGGGCTTGGTAATAGCCATGAGTCTAGTTCCTGGAGAAGCAGTCTATATTAGCTCACAATTTCTGTCCTTTTTGGTAAACCGTTGTTACCAGTTAGCTTCCGTATCTTTTTTCCTATGGTGTGGTACCGCAAATTCTGGTTTTAAAACACACGTGCGTGCACGTAGCTTAAGATGCTTTCAAAAAGTATTCATAAAACTGCGTTTTGTGCCCTAAATTTCTACTTTCACACCAGTCTGTAGGTAACAAGTACTTGGAAGGCATATGGACAGCAGTCACAGAGGCTTGCCACAGTGCAGAGAAGGACCTGTGAACCCCATCTGAGCAGTCCTCATCCTTATCCTCCCCTCCAGCGCAGCCACTAACGGCCGGGGAATACGATGTGTGGACTGCACAGGGCTAAGTATTACAGAATCAAGGGGCTTAGGTGGCGTTTGTGTACCAGTGACTTGCAATATAGCTCAGTTCAACTTGGTCAAGTCCTTGGGCTCTCTGTGTCAGGACTCATCTAAAGATGCTGACACCTACATCCAAACACTTAAGCTGTACCTACCTAGAAGAATTTTGAACTTGATATTATTTCCTCCTCTCAGGTCTGTGTGTGTGGGTGCTTTGCCATGAGCATGGGGGCAACACCTCAGAGCTGCACTTTGGATCGTACTCCTGGTACCTGCACCACTTTCTACCTGAGTCACAGGTGCCTCTCAGCCGGTGATCCTCCTTGACGGCCCCAGCCCTGCCCCAGCCCCAGTCCTCTGGATCTGTCACTAACCAGATGGGAATGTTTAGCCTGTGCCCCATCCTGGCGGAAGGGCTTCCTCCTGCCAACAGGCTCGGATTACTTTTCAGTTTGCTGAAAGTAGCCTTAAAGGAAAAAAAAAAAGTCTTGTTACCCAATCAGCCACCCCACTCTTTCAAGCTGTGTGATTTGCACATGTCACTTGACCTCACTGAACCTCCCCAAACCTCCCCAGAAACTAGGGATTAATCGTGGTCACTGCCTCATGGGGGGTCTGTAATGTTTGAACAGGACACTATGTGTAAACTGCTCAGACAAGGGTCCGATGTAAAAGGGTCCATCCGTCGTAGTCCCACTAGCAGTAGGAAGGGGGCAGTGGACAGGGTGCTGGTGATAGCTCCCCCACAACCAGCAAAAGGTTCATGTGGTCCGCGGTAGGAACCTGTTCTCAGAGTGGGAGAGGGAATGGGACAGCTGTGAGCCCCTGGAGACTCACAGCTGCTGAAGCAGACAGACAAGCTGCTGTGATGAGAGCATCACATTTCTGTGCAACTTGATAACGGAGAGACAGGGATTGTGTGGCATCCAAGCCTCGCCTGATTCATCAAGTTAGAGAAACTAGGAATGCACTCTAAAAAGTCACTAAAATGTTCCACTAATTGGTACCACGGCCATTCTGAATCACCATTCTGAATCACTGCGTCAACTAGAATATGTTAACATAAAACATCGAACTTTGTTTCCTAAGCTGAAATGGGTGCCTCGTAGCGGTTCTTTGTGTTCCTGCTTTCATGGGTGTACAGGGAGCTCGCTTCCTATAGGCGAGCAATCGCTTCGTGTGCCTGGGAGTGGTTAACTCGAAACAGGCTGCTCTCCTCTAGGTTCAGCATGGAATCACCCGGGTGTGTTGATTATAAGCACTCAGCAGGTATAGATACACAGGGGGATTGTAGTTCCTGGCCTAAAGAAGTCTACAGTTCACAAAGGAAGAAAATTCACAGGCTTAGTAAATCCTTTTAACATGTATATGGCTGTTCCAAATTCAGAAGAGGGTAAAGTGGAAACCTTTTCTCTTGATACTACAAAGTCAAAAAAAAAAAAAAGGTAAGACAGGAAAAAAGTTCACATATGGGCATAGACACACACACCCCAAGAGCAATCAAACAAGAAACAGAAATAAAGCTTACATTTCATATGTCAAGAACAGGAAAGCAATCTGGTGGGAAGAGCAGGGCAGCAGAGCTCCTGACCCCACCCCCACTCCGTGGAGGGGCAAAGGAGGATCCACAAAATCCTGGTGCTTCTCGGTCATGGGCTCCGAGTTGAAGGGAAGCAGAGAGAAAAGGGAAGCCCACTATCCTCAAGAAGTGAAATAAAACTGCCAGGCATAGAACCTCACCTACACAATCCCAAGGGACATGGGCAAACCGAAGAAAGGCCAGCAGGCTGCCATCTCGTAGGGCGTGGTGCCGTGCTGCCCTGGGAGTGGGGTTACTCCCGGATGGAAGCGTGGGCTCTGGCAGGTCAGTAAGGGGATACCAGAAGAACGAGCAGGAACCGGACCTTACCCCCACCCCAGCAAGAGCCCTTGCTTTGTCCTTGCTCTTCTCCAGCTAGCCAAGACCCCACATCCCAACTCCAGACTGTTAGGTGCAGAAAAGACCACTGAAAACAATTCCCAGCACCCCATCTGTAACCCCTGAAGAGACAAACTCTTTCAGGTAAGGCAGAAGGGGCATCTGGGAGAAGTCACCCAGCCACCACTGAAGCCGCCTGCCTTCGCGGCTCCCATCAGCGGCTGCTCTGGGAGGAGCAGCAGCCCAGCCACCGTGCAGGGGTGGAGCAGGGAGTGGGGAGGACCAGCTTGGGGGGGATGTGGACCGACTGTTAGCGAGGAGCCTCGCCTTCACACACTGGCTGAAAAGGGAACCAGCCAAGGTGCCCGACCGGGGTCAGCCAAGATCCTCGGAAGGTGACCACTGTAAGCCTGAGTGTGGTTTTAGGAAAATTATGGTTTATCTTCCCCAATACTACCACAGTCGGAGGCAAAAAGGTAAATACCTCACTGTTCATTTATAAGCACTTAGCGTGAGCAAGGGCATAAACCCGGGGACTGGTAAGTCCTGCCCAGCGGCCGGAAAAGAGTGGGTACAAGGTGGAGGTCAGGTTGTGCCACCGGGCAGCAACATGCTGCTGTACCCTCTCCCCACCTCCAACTCCCACCGCCTCTGGCCCCAGATGGAGCCCAGACACTCAGGACCCTGGACCCCTCTTCAAAAGATTGCACTGAGGACGCCCGGATAGAAGGCAAGCTGGGGATGAAGGGAGGGCAAGCAGGGGTACTCGACCTGAAACCCGCGCCTGCGCCGTTGGGAAGATAATCGACCCCCTGGAAAGTCGCCATGTGACCTTGGCAGAGGAAAAGCGCTGCTCCCGTGCTACTGAGGTGTACATCAGCACTAAACGGAGGGAGAACATTTTTTTCTGGGCTTGAAATCTGGCACCCTGTGGCACGGGCCCAATGCAAATGTATTTCCTCAACTATGAAAACAGTCATCTAATTAAACACCGGCCAAAATAAGTAAGGAGGAGAACTATATGTTCATCAGTTTAAGATGTTTTTTGGCATAGAAATCCCCCCCCCCAAGACAATGTAGCTTTAAAGAAAATCTGGCAAACAATTAGGCCCTAATCACTCTGCCCTGATACCTATTCAAACATCTTAAACAGGAATGATATCATCCCTGTAATTTTATTTATTTCAGAGGGAGCTGACAAAACAAATTTCCAAACAAATTTCCATCTCCGAGTTAAGGATATAATTGCTCATTTAAGTAAACACATTTAGGTCTCAGTCTGCCCCTCTCTCCCTCTCCCCTCCCTTACTAAAATATCTAACACAAAAATCTATTTTCCCCCTCACCACCTCTCAGGTGGGTTTGGACTCATAGGGGTTTGGGTACCTCTCCAGTGGTTCATCTCAGACACAAAGCAATAAAATAAAGACAGCAAGAGAGCAACTCTGTAAACGCCTATTATCACAAGGAAGACCAAAAGACCACCAGTCTCAAAGAGCAAATGAAAAATTATCCAACCTTCCAGAACCCTTTCGCATATCCACAGAGAATCTTCACAATGATCCATGAAATAAACATCTTTTTGAAAAAGAAATTGGCAGTGAGCAGGTCACATGGCTGCCTGACCCAATTACAGAGGAAAACCTGATGATGGTTCACGGGGAGTCCAGGAATGCGGACTGGGAGACTGAGCCGCCCCCGAGTGTCATACAGGCTGCTGAGGGGGAGACCCGGGCTGGGAGAGGGGGCATCTGTTCTTAACCCCGCACATTGGCTCCAGGGTCACTGAGCACGTCACTCGGGGCCCTTGCCCGTCTTCGTCATCAGGGAACCTCAGAAACACAAAGGAGGACTAGCCCACTCCTCTGACCCACTCCTCTGAGCCCCCTGGTCAGGTGCTGTCACTCCCCAGGTCAGGATAAAAGTCCCCAGGTGCAGAAAGGGTTCTCGCTGCTGCCACCTGCCATCACCTGGGAAGGGCATCCCAGGCTCTCCCCACCCCCTACTCCACCCTGGTCTCCCCGAGGATGCCTTTCCCTGGGGGGGGCCCTCCTCCGGGTCAATGCCACACACCAGCGCTCCTCCCAGCGGCTCTGCAGAGGTTCCAGACAATGTCCGGCTGCTGTCACCCTTCCGTGTAGCCATGTGACACCTCGACTTTAACACCCTTCATTCTACTTCCATCACATACAGACATGCAGAACTGCTCAGGAGGAAAAAAATAATCCTTTGAGTACCGGCAGGGAAGAAGATGTCTCTTTAGCTCTAATTTACTCTAAAGGCCATACTGCACAGACAGTATGAGACCATCATTAAAAGAAAAACTACCAATTTAGAATTTATGATAAACTAATCTGAAAGAGGTTTACAAACCACTTCTGTGCTAGCAACAACAACAACAAAAAAAATGCTTGAAAGGTCAAAGGAGAACATGAGACATTTTTTTTAAACACACAAGGTTCCAAAGACAAGTAGAACAGCCTCCAAAGCATCAACCTTTGGGGACACCTGTGTGGCTCAGTCGGTTAAGCATCTGCCTTCGGCTCCATGATCCTGGGGTCCAGGGATGGAGCCCCGCATCGGGCTTCCTGCTCGGCAGGAAGTCGGCTTCTCCCTCTGCCTCCTCCTCCAGTTGTACTCTCAAATAAATATCACCTTTCAAAGAATTTTCTAAGTTAGTGGTTTACATTTAACCACCACTGCTGACCACAGCGCTCTTCAGAGCAAGTACTCACATACCTACATATCCAGCCACGCTCATTTAAGACATAATACAGCATCTCCACAGAAGGTCCCAGACTAGAAGTTCTGTCCGATGTCCTTAACGCCCTCATTTTAAATTGGAGGAGCTGGAGGCCCAGTAAAAGTCAACATTTCTGCTCAGGGACCTGCAGAAATTTGACAATAGGGGCAAAACTATAGAGCTTCAATCTACTGACAAGTCACCTCCAGCTGGGTTCACCGTATCCACAGGGTTTCAAGGGCCTCTGCACACATATACCCACTCGCATCTGTGGCTGCCGCGGCCATCTGACAGAAGCAATGTAAATGGATTTCA
Organism: Mustela nivalis; assembly: GCF_964662115.1. Taxonomy (NCBI): domain Eukaryota; kingdom Metazoa; phylum Chordata; class Mammalia; order Carnivora; family Mustelidae; genus Mustela; species Mustela nivalis. Next base: position 193,948,486 of record NC_139020.1, read on the forward strand.
GTGAAAGCACATCCAAGTTTAGGACAATTAGGCTGCATAAATGAACACAAATTATTGTGACATCAGTACACGTGACAACCAAAAAAATGATACTGTACTCAGCTGTCCTCTGCAGAGCTGAACCCCAAGCAGCAGGGAAAAGACTGCATTTGCGTTTTGATTTAATTTATGGACTGTTTCTAGCATTCTCAATGCCCTGTAGGGCCTGAAACAGCACAAGGATTTATGAAGCCCTGTAACCAACAGGACTATTTATTTAACAGTCCCCTATTATTCAAACTCTTTGCTGCTTACTGCTCCACAACCCCCCCCCACACCAATTATTTTTAATTAATGATGCTCAGCAAGTACAATAGAAGCCCCCCATGGTGGCCTGTTGAATTAATTTCCTGTATTTCAGGCAACGATAGGAGGTTGCTTTAGCGGCTGCCCATTTCTCTCTCCTGTAAAACGAGGATGATATTCTCTGTCTCCTACAGCTGGAAACACTCATGGGTAGCCCCACTGCAGTGCCTAGAATAAGAACCCACTATATGGTAGATGTTGTGCTTCTATTTCTAGATAAATTGTTCTCTTGTTCCTGAACACGCAAATTAGAAGGAGAGAAAAACTGTTAAGTATGGTAACACGTAACAGACCAGGGACCGAGGGGAGAGAAACAAGAATCATCGAAGCAGGAGAGCCGAGCCACTTGCTGTAAGGGGCCAACACGCCCAAGGCATCCCTCCTCCAGCAAAGCAGAACCTTGGATTCTGTGACCCCTAACTGTGACCCCGTGTGATAGACAAAAATATCATGGTAGGTTTCAAGTGGACCACTCAGGAAGGCACCATATGTGTAACATGTAATACATTTCAGAGAACTTCCTTATAAAACGGATTTTCAAAAATAAAAGAGAAGCTTTGTTGTTTATAATGGATAAGATTCAGTTTCAGCGCTCTGGAACAAATCCAGCTCTCTGGAAGTGTACAATCTGCGGAGGAGCACGGCCATGGTGTATATTCCCCTCCCGTTACTTTGTGCACCATCGATAGCCACAAAGCTAGTGTCTTTAACATGATTCTTTCTAACCATTCTGCCAAACCACATTTCAGCAGAGAAAGTGCAAAGAGGAAGAGCAAAGGCAAGATACAAGGCAGAATGAATCAAAGGACCAAGATAGGAAGCTGAACACCAAACCACAGAGAAATCTGCAAAGTACCTTGATTCTGTGATAGAGAGGGGGGAAAAACGCTCTCTACTTAATGAGCCCAGACCTCCCTTACACCCACTTAGCTGTGAAATCTGGGATAATCTCCCTTGGCCTGATGCTCCTCTGCCCTGGAACCACACCTCTTGCTCATGCTGGAAAGGCTGCCCAGTAAGTGGTCACATTTTACTACTCCCTTAGGGGAAAGCTTTGGTAAGGAGAGTATGTTAGAGGGACAAACGCTGAGCCTGATGGCCATGTCATCTCCAGCTCTCCTCAGAGCAAGCAGACCGGGACAAAAACTTCACAAGTAGGATGACAGATCTCAGTGAAAGCTGCCAAGGTCCCACCGTGGATCATGGCAGCTGGTGGGACAGGCACTGCCCTCCAAGGAAGCACAGTCATCGTCTTTAAGATGGTGATGAAAGGTAAGTACACCTGCAGCGGCGATCACTCTGTAGTTACACACATGTCAAATTAAAGCTGTACACGTCAAACTTACAATAAAAACAAAAAAAGAAGCACCTCCTTGGAGAAACCTCCCTGTGTCTTCTCAGCTTCAATGCTCCCCATGCCCACACTTGCAAAATCCCCATGGTCTCCAACCACCAAGTACACAAAGTCTTGAGGAAAGACACACAAGGACCTCCCTGAGACACCCAGCTAAGCAGTCATCCCAGGATTCCCTCCGGAGCAGACAGTCAGACAAAATCCAAGGTGAGGGGACCAAGTCACTGTCCACCCCTGGCCCCAGCATGTTCCCAGGATGAAGAGAAAGGACCAGCTGACACTAATTATTAAAGTCTGTCTCGCCTCCCACTACACTGTATGTTCCAAGGGAATGGGAGCCCCATCCCCCTTGTTAATGACATTTCTCACCCCCAGCAGAGGGCCTGGCTGCCAGCTGCCCTGGGTCCTCAGCGACGAAGCCCGTGAACGAGGAGGGCAGGCGGACACAGGCAGATGAGCAGCCAGCGCCAGGCCTAGGAGCCTTCATGCTCCGTACTCAGCACCCGGTGCCGAGCTGTTGGGCCGGACTCAGGATGCCCAGGTGCAGGACATATTTTGGCATTTATTCAGTAAATAACCCTGGACACGTCACTCAACATCCAGGAGCCTCCTTCCCCTCACTCATAAAAGGTAAAATAGTTGGGGGCAGGGAAGGGGAGTAACAATTGCTGCCTCTTCCTCACAGGGAAGGGTTGATGGGATCAAAAAGGAATCACAAAACAGAAGCCCTAGGGCACCTGGGTGGGGGGGCTCAGTGTCTTCTTCTGCTCAGGTCAGGATCCCAGGCTCCTGGGATAGGGCCCCTCATCGGGCTCCCTGCTCAACGGGAAGCCTGCTTCCCCCTCTACCACTCCCCCTGCTTGTGTCCCCTCTCTCGCTGTGTCTCTGTCAAATAATTTTTTTTTTTTTTAAAGAAGCCCCGTAGGCAAACATAAAGAACTATGTAAGCACAGTATGCAATACTGTGATTTCCTACCAACAACTTTTCTATGGGAAGTCCCACGTTACGCAAGAAAACGCCATCTTAAGTTTGTAAAATGTTTTGTCATTTGAATAACTTTGGCACGTGTTTCTTCTTAACCATGTCATATAAGGGTATCCTCATCCCCATCGTAAAGAAACTTAAACTCAGAGTCAGCCACTTGCCAGCTGTTTTCTGTGCATTTCCTTGGCCGTGGCCTCCCAGGATGGGCAGTACTAACATCAGGCTGAGGAGGTCGGGCTAGTGAGTTGAGCCCTAGAATGCCAACCGCCAGCAAGAAGGACAGAGGGGCATGGCGGGGAGGAGGAGCCCGGAGACAAGACCTGGAGACACGCCCCACCCTAAGGGCAACAGGAACTCTTTGGAGTTGGCTTCTCTTCCCTGCCTGCCCAATCCTGGCTCTCATGGCCTTTCAAGGGCTAAATTATGGTTGTGAGCAGACCATCACCAGCAGCCTGAGCCAAAAGGTGCTCTGAAACACAAAACCAAGGACAGAACTGAATCTGAGCCTTGACCACGAAATAAGAAAATACTCCAGGCCTGCACATCAGGGACGGACACGGTTTGGTTTGAGGAACCTGCACCTCAAGTCCTGACCCACTCTTCTAGGGGCTCCTGGTGTCAACCCAACTCCAAATCCTGAAGGAAGTTCCCCCGGATCCGCATCTCCCTTCCAGCACCGGAGAGAGCAGCCGAAGCCGGACCTTCCCTGGCTGAGCAGTGCTAACAGCTGAATTACAAGTGCTCCACTTCCATGGCAGCCTCTGTCCCCATGCAGCCAGGAGACAGCTTAGAAGGGACTCAGGTGCTGGCAGGACAGGCCAAAGCAGACCAGGATGCAATAGTCATGACCCCTGGTGGCCATGGTCACTCCTCTCAGAAGGAATCTCTCTTCTTCCTGTCCTTGCACACAGCACACTCCGTCAGCTGAAGCCCTGGGTGCAGAAGCCCGTTACCAACTCCAGACGCACGGATCCACACTGCTTCTGCCTGTTTCTCCCCACTTCTGTAATTGCTTTACAAGAAGGGTGTGTGAAATGGAAAGTGATAAATCAAGAGGGCCTAAGAAAAAGAATTACATCAGGGCACACAACAGAAACAATCTGGCCTTTCCACTCTTGCCAGAGGGCCTCCTCCCTGCCCCGGCCCCCAACGCGGCTTTATCATCCGCGCTGAATCCCAGCTGCTTTGAGAAGAATAAAGTGTCCAGATTTGGCTAATTGCATCAAACAAATCGAATTTTTACATGGTAATAACCAGGGATTTTTGAGGTCAGTCTTTACAGGCCCTTCTGCTTGTCCTTGACCCCCCCCCCAACGATATTTTGTTTTCATCTCTGAAGAATACCAGCATGACCTCTGAGCAGCCAGAAGCTTCTTAAGTCACTGCTCTGCTAAGGACAGTCCTAGCCTGAAGCTCCAGGGTATCCCTCCTCCTGAAACCCTCACCCAACCTCTCCAAGAACCCCTCTCTGTCTCTGTTTCAAGACAAGGTCAAAAAACCATCAAGAGGCATCCATGTTTTTTTTAAAAGTTCATGTTAAAGGAACCTAGCCTTAACTTTCTAGAAAATGCTCTCTCCTAAAATCTGAGTTCTTGGGAGACCAAGGTCTGCAGAAGATGGCAGGAATAGTCATCACCTTATCGATATCACGGGGAGGTGCATACAAGGAATTACTCTAAGAACTTTGCATTCAACTAAGACACATTTTTACACAATTGTATGTTGAGGGGGTAGGTGGGCAAAATGGGTAGAGGTCAAAAGGCACAAATTTCCAGTTGTAAACAAAATAAGTCCTGGGGATATAATGATAGCATGACAGCACTAGTTAATAATTCAGCACTGCTTATTTGAAAGTCCCTAAGACAGTAGGTCTTAAAACTTATCCCGGGGGGGGGGGGGGGTTGTAACTATGAATGTTAAAACAAAAATAAAAAAGTACTACAGACTCATAGAATTGGAATCATGGGTTGAATCTAAGATCATTTTTGGAACCACCCGGCATCTTACTATTAAGAAAACTAAGACCTGAAACATTAAAGTGATTTGCCTAAGGACTCACAGCATGGTTTTTTGTGAACACAAAGGGAAGAATCTGTAATTTTCCAACCTTCATGTCCATCTCTCCCCTTTCTGTGGAATTACGAACCATCAGCTCATTTTTACTGAGCCCTTACTGCATGCCAGGCACTGGGCTACGTGGTTTTGTGCCTTATCTCATTTTGCCCTCTCGTGAACCTGGGAACTGGTGAGGCAGGTGCCGTGGGTGGCCCCACATTCTACAAACCAGAGACTGAGCATTCTGCCAGATCACATGTTCAAAGGCAGCACTGCTGAGATCAGAACAGTTACTGTGGAACGCCAGGATCAGACCCTTTAACCGTACGGACACCCGGCTCCCTTCCAACGTCTGCATCCACTACTCCAGCCCCTCACAGCTATGCACACGGGAGATGCAGCTCGGGTCACAGACGCAGCTCTTCTTTTGATATCAATTCAGAAAGGAAGCTCTAATCCGTCCCTTCCTGCCAAACCCCTGCACTGGGAGTGGGCACAACCACGGGGGACCCCCACCAACCACCAGGCAAATGACAGGTGACTCATCGGGCAAAGTCCCATCTGATTTTTCCCCCTCACCTAGATCCTCCTGGGACTGGAGGCTCTCACGACCTTTTCATAGCACACAGAACTTTCACTCTCAGATTTGCAGGTTTTCATCTGGCTGAGAGCCAGCCGCAGTCCCATCTGTCTCAGGAAGCCTCCAGCCAGATCCGGCCCCACACCTCCACCTCTCACATCCAGGCAATCTCAAAGCAGCGCCGGTCTGCCCTCACTTTTCCATAGGGTACCATGTCCTTTCTGTACGGGCTGCAGAAAGTGGCCCCTTTGTAGAGCTTTTTCCTTAAATGTTTCCCAGGAGAGACCGTCTACCATTTGGGGGTGTGGAGAAAGACTGGAAGGACACTTAGGAACAAGTAAGACCTCTTCTGGCTGGACCATCGTATGAAGTTCTCAGGGCTGGGTCTTCCCCCGCCCGGCCGTCCCCCAGCCCACGAAACATCCTGATTTATGACGTGTCCGACCCAAGGTCCTTTAATGAATTAGTAACAGCCTTCAGCGATGGGCTGACAGAGTTCTGATGGATGTAAAAATAAATCAGAAAGCATAAATACAGATTAGAAGAAAATACACGGAAATAGTAACGATGGGCATGCCCAAGTGGTAGAGTTATGGGTGACTTTTTATTTTCTTCTCTGTGCTTTCCCTTGTCTTTTAAGTTGTATTATCTGGGTCATAAAAATGATACTGATTCCTTGCCTCCTCTTCCCTAACAAGAGAAAGTATGGACGGATCTGGGTGTGAATCGACCCCTTATGTTATGTTGGGCAAGAAACCTAACCTCTCTGAATCTCTGCTTCCTCACCCGTGAAGTGAGGAGAGCCTTCATCACTTACTGATGAGAACCTCTCAGACATTTTTCCTGCTTTTATAACAATTTTTAAATGTGCAAGCCTAGCACATCATAAACAATCAATAAGTGTTAGCTATTATTAGGATAGTTATTATTCACAGGTCTCAGGGAGGTACTAGATTCCTGGGTAATCCCAGAGTTCTTATGTAAGAACAGGCAGGCATTAAGACCTAATATATACACATCAATTCCTGGGTATATACCCTTCACCTACCCAATGAGAAGACCCTGAATCCTGCACATTTGGGGAATGACAAATACTAACTCAACTGCAGGCACTCAAGTTCTTTATCTCCACATACCCTGGGCAACAGAAAAGGTTTACTGAGAAATTGGGGGTGGAAAATGGTAGCATTTAAAGTTCATATTAGGGGCGCCTGGGTGGCTCAGTGGGTTAAAGCCTCTGCCTTCGGCTCAGGTCATGATCCCAGGGTCCTGGGATCGAGCCCCACATTGGGCTCTCTGCTCAGCAGGGAGCCTGCTTCCTCCTCTCTCTGACTGCCCCTCTGCCTACTTGTAATCTCTGTCTGTCAAATAAGTAAATAAAATCTTAAAAAAAAAAGAATAAAGTTCATATTAATGATAATCAGTGTGCAGAAATCTGTTGCATTTCTATACACCAATAATGAAGCAGTAGAAAGAGAAATCAAGGAATAAATCCCACTTGCAATTGTACCAGAAACCATAAGATACCTAGGAATAAACGTAACCAAAGAGGCAAAGAGTTCTATACTCTGAAAACTATAGAACACTTATGAAAGAAATGAGGACACAAAGAAATGGAAAAGCATTCTATGCTCATGGATTGGAAGAACAAGTGCTGTCAAAATGTCTATCCTAACCAGAGCAATCTACACATTTAAAGCAATCCTGATCAAAATACCACCAGCATTTCTCACAGAGCTAGAACAGTCCTAAAATTTGTATGGGTCACAAAAGACCCTGAATAGCCAAAGCACTCCTGAAAAACAAAAAGCTAAAGGCTTTTTCCAGACTTCAAGCTCTATTACAAAGCTGTAATCATCAAGACAGTATGGTACTGGCACAAAAACAGACACATAGGTCAATGGGAACAGCATAGATAGCCCAGATATGGACCCAAAATTCTATGATAGTCAACTAATCTTCAACGAAGTAGGAAAGAATGTCCAATGGAAAAAAAGACCATCTCTTCAACAAATGATGTTGGGAAAACTGGACAGTCACATGCAGAAGAATGAAACTGGACCACATTCTTATACCACACACAAAAATAAACTCAAAATGGATGAAAGACCTCAGTGTGAGAAAGGAATCCATAAAAATCCTGAGAACACAGGCGGCCACCTCTTTGACTTCAGCCGTAGCACCTTCTTGCTAGACACAGCACTGGAGGCAAGCACAACAAAAGCAGAGGATCTATTGATGAGGAGCTCATCAATAGAAAAAGTTTCTGGGGGCACCGAGGCATTACAGTCAGTTGAGCAGCTGGCTCTTGATTTCAGCTCAGGTCATGATCCTGGAGTCTTGGGATGGAGCCCTTGGTGGGAGGTCTGCTTAAGGATTCTCTCTCTCTCTCCCTCTCTCTCTGCCCCTCCCCCTGCTCACCTGCTCTCATGCTCGCCTCTCGCTCTCTCTCTCTCTCTGTCAAATAAATTTTTTAAAAAATACAGCTAGAGAAATTTTTTGAAAAGCTTCGCACAGCAAATGAAACAATCAACAAAACTAAAAGACAGCCTAAAAGAGAGATCTGATAAAGGGTTAGTATCCAAGATCTATAAAGAATTTATCAAACTCTACACCCAAAAACCAAATAATTCAATGAAGTGGCCAGAAGACATGAATAGATACTTTTCCAAACACTTCCAGATGGCTACGAGACACATGAAAGGAGGCTCAGTATTGTTCATCATCAGGGAAAGACAAGTCAAAGCCACATTGAAATACCACCTCACACCAGTCAGAAGGGCTAAAATTAACTCAGGAAACAAGAGGTGTTGGCGAGGATGTGGTGAAAGGGGAACCCTCTTACACTGTTGGTGGGAATGCAAGCTGGAGCAGCCACTCTGGAAAACAGGATGGAGGTTCCTCAAAAAGTTAAAAATAGAACTATTCTATGACCCAGCAATTGCACTACTAGTTATTTATCCAAAGGATACAAAAATACAAGTTCAAAAGTGTACATGCACCCCAATGTCTACAGCAGCATTATCTATAGTTAGCCAATCCATGGAGAAAACCCAAATTCCCATCAACTGATGAATGGATAAAGAAGATGTGGTATGTATGTATATTTATATGGATATATATATATATATAATATACATTATATACACTGTACATAATATATACATTATATATACACCATATGTGTGTGTGTGTATATATATATAATGGAATATTACTCAGCTACCAAAAGGAATGAAATCTTGCCATTTGCAAGGACACTAATGGAGCTAGAGTGTATTATGCTAAGTGAAATAAGTCAGTCAGAACAAGACAAATACTGTATCATCTCACTCTTGCGGAATTTAAGAAAAAAAAAAAAAAAAAAGATGAACCCATGGGAAGAGAAAAAAGAAAGAGAGGTAAACAAACCAGAAGAGACTCTTAACAACAGAGAACACACTGAGGGTTGACAGAGGGAGCTGCGTGGGGAGTGGGTTAGATGGGTGATGCGTATTAAAGAGAGCACTTGTGATAAGCATTGGGGATGTTTGTAAGTCATGAATCACTGGATTCTACTCCAGAAACCAATATTGCACTATATGTTTAACTAAAATTTAAATTAAAAAAAAAAAGAATGTTGACCTCTACCTGAAAGAGCCGTTTCTGAACAAGAAGAAAATACAAAAAAAAAAAAAAAAAAAAAAAAAAAAAAACACAAAAAACAAAAACAAAAAAAATACAGACTCATAGCTATGGAGGACTGGTGGTTGCAGGGTTGGGGGGGCGGAGGGAGGATTAAGAGTACACTTACTGGGATGAGCACTGAGTAATGTAAACAATTGTTGAATCACTACAGTGTACACTTGAAACTAATATAACACAGTATGCTAATTATGCTTTAATAAAAAAAAAAAAATCTAAAAAAAAAAAAATAAAGAGCCTCTAAACAACACTGAGTCATGGAGTGAAGAAAGGAATCACACAACTCCTTTCCTATCTGTTGGCCAGTAAACCAGCTAGTTCATGGACATCAAACCTGGGAATTCGGTATCACCCATTCTTTTCAGTAACCATGGAACTTACGGGGAAAACCACACTGAGCCAACCAAGGAAAAACCACTGCACTTAAAAAATGTAAAAAAAATTTTTTAAATTAACAACTTCATTGAATTCCCATACAATTCACCCATTTAAAGTACATGATTCAATGGGTTTTAGTATATTCACAGCTATGTGCATCCCTCACCACAGTCAGTTTTAGAGCATTTCATCGCTTCAGAAAGAAGCTTTGTACCCTTTAGGGATCATCCCAGAATCCCCCCAGCTCCCCGCCCAAAGCAACCACTCATCTAATATCTGTCCCTATAGGGGACCTAACATGGACTTTAGGATGTATACTCAACTATAGACTCTTCCGTGAGATAGACTATTTGGTATTTATATTATATGTCCTAACCTAGTTCAGGGCTGAGAAAGACTTCCTAAAATAAGACCTAAGGGGCACAAGAACTGGTGCTAATCTAAAGGCACCATAAAGAAGTGAAAAGCCACAGAATGGGAGGAGACATTCACAACACACAGCCCGTAAGAATCTGTATCCAATACATATAAAATGCCTATAACTCAATAGGAAAGAAAAACAACAACAACTCAGAGGAAAAATGAGCCAAAGACTTGAACAAAGACTTCCCAAAGAAAGAAATCCAAATAATTGATTGAACATATAAAAAAGATGTTTAACCTCACTGGTAATCAGGAAAACAGGGAACAAAAATCACAGAGAGATACCATGTTGAATCAACAGACTGGCAGGAACGGTTAAAGTCTGACCATCCCAGATGGGGGCAAGGATGTGAGGCAAGAGAACACTCAGTGTTGGGGAGAGTATCAGTTGGTACAACTCTGTGGGGGGGGGGATGGGGGGGAATACACCTTTTGACCCCACAATTCTACTTCTAGGTATATCCTTCAGAAATGATCGCCCACGCACACCGGAAAACAGATACAAAATAGTCTCTGCATTTTTAAACAGCTCGAAACCAGAAACAACTCAAACGGACATCAGTAAGAGAATAACCTGTGGTCTGTTCATTCACCCCATGGAATACCATACTGCAAAGAAAATGAAAACAAATGGATCTTACAATGTTGAATAGAAGAAGATACAAAAGAATTCATGCAAAATGACCCATCTGCATAAATATGCAGAAGCAGACTAAACCAAGCTCTATTTGCTTAGGGATGTGTACATAAACGATAAAAAAGAATAAGGAAGGGATTCCCATAAAAGTCAGGACAGTGGTTACTTTGAGGGGAAGAAAGGGAGGACTGTCACAAAGGGGTCCACTAGGATACTTACGAGCTTCTGCCACATTCTACATTCTTGACACAGAGGGGGTGGTTACATAAGTGCTGTATTTTCTATGTGAGTTTTAACTATGAAAATTCTGTTCATAGATATGCACCTTCGAGCCTTGATGGTAGTCTTGAAATACAATTTCACGGCTAAAAAGAAACAGGGCTGACTCCTTGTAGAAATGGTCAATTCTAGATCTAGGGCAAAACATTCTAAGATGAATACAAAACATCCTGTCACACCACATACAAAGAAAGCTATCAAAACTACTGGGCTCATGGTAAAAACACTCAGGGACCAACCTGAAAGGGCTAAAAATGGCCAAAACAGGGACATTTTGAGCATCATGAACTTCAATGGAACACAGTAAATATTTATTTTCATAATTTTTTTTCAATTACAAAAAAAAAGGCATTGTTAAAGGATACTAATGCACCAATGCTTTCAGGAATAGTATAAGAAAAATCAAATATTTCTGCTGATAAATGGCAAAGCAGTGACCACTTTACAACCCACACTGAATGACTGGACATGTACGGTAAACACCAACCAGCGCTAACATCACACAGAGGCAACCAGATGTTAAGTGCCCCCTATTGGAAGGATCTGACATCATCTATAAAGCAGCCTCGCTAAAGATAAAAATAAAATGAATCTTAAATGCGACCCAGGCTTCAGATCCAACTAGCTAATCAGAGGACAGAGGGACCATTAAACATAACTACAGGGATGTGAAACAGGACAGAAGAAATGACCTCTCTTCTTTGGACGGTAAGTGCCAAGTAGGAAGAAAAAAGAGAGGTCGAGAGGGAACATACAGGTTTACCAATCACCTTGCATGAACCTTATCCAGATCATGACTCAACGAGTAAAAGAAATTATTTGAACGATAAATGAGAGGGATAAAAACAACAACAAACTAATACTCAGTGTTTGAACTGACATTAAGGTATTAATGTTCTGGTGTTTTGTTTTGTTTCTGACGTACGTTAATGGTCTGCGATTGTTTTCTTACAATCTGAGCCTTCCGCTCAGGTCATGATCTCGGGGTCCTGGGATCGAGTCCTGCACTGGGTTCCTTACACAGCGGGGAAACTGCTTCTCCTTCTCCCTCTGCCCCTCCCCTCTACTCATGTTCACTCTCTCTCTCAAATAAATAAAATCTTAAAAAAAAATCATAATCTTTAAGAGATATGTACAGAAATCTTTACAGATGAAATGAAGTATCTGGGCTTTGCTTCATTGTGGGAAGTGAATTCCATAAAAGAAACAAGATTCGGTCATCATTCGAAAGGTTGGAGCTGAATGATGGATTCATGGGGTTCATTCATTACTCTTTCTTGTCTTACCATATATACCTCTGAAAATTCATAATAAAAGGTTAAATAATTAAGAAGTATTTTTACAGTAAATTAAACATGCTAAGTAGAGCTTTTTAAAAAAGAACACATACATACATTCTGAATAGTACCCCCCCGCCGGCAAATGTTTGGAATGTTAAATTATTAACAGTGCTACCTTTGGATAGAGGAATTGGGGTAGGGAAAATGCAGGAATGGGTTTTTATATCTTTCTTAACTCGTTTGAGAAATGATTTACTGTGAGCATTTTTATTTTTTGCCATCAAAAATGTTGAACAGGGTAGTCTGCATAGTGGCATTAAGGGGTCATGCCTGGTCTTCTTCATACTTTTATTAATAGGAAATAAAAGTTAAAAAAAAAAAAAAAACCACCCTATCGTCAAAAGCTGAACATTGAAAAGAAGCCACAGACCAGTGAATAAGTATTAGAACTGAAATTCTTCACTATCTAGACCCGGGACCAGTAAATCTCTTTATGCGTATTTCCAGCCAGTAAGTATTTTAGGCAAGTCCTCAGTTTTGCTGTTATTAGTACAAAGGCAGCCTTAGACGATACGTCAACAAATTGGTGTGGCTGTGTTCCAATGAAACCTTACTTATGGACACCAACGTGAATTTTATATAATTTCTACATGTCACGGAATAGTGTTATTCTTTGGATTCTCTTTTAACCATTTTTTCATGGGAAACGCCATCATTTTCCACAGGCCATGTAAAAACAGGCAGCAGGCTGGGTTCGGCCCAGGAGTCATAGTTTGCTGACCCCTGCTCTAGACAATTCTCATGCTATTTGGACCCTCAAGTCTGCAGATACCATCTGCACTCTAAAGAGTGCTGGCTATTTTTACAACTTTTAACCTGGTAGTTTCCAAGCATTTCAACAATACTTCTGTGAAAAATCAGTACCATATGTTAATAGGACTGTTTGCAATTACTTCATTAGAGATAGAATCTATTTTCTCAGCTTAAAAAAAAAAAAAAAAAGTGAATGGTCAAGACGACATGGATTTGCTTCAACCCATGCCAAGTTCAGCTTAAAAAATGACCAGCGTCAGAGAAAAATCTTTGACTCTTAACCTCCCCTGTTATTAATTACATGACTTAAGCTTCAAAATCTTTTGCAAAGAAAAAAGGAAATTCAAAATTCCTGCAGTCTTTTTTGAAGTCATGGTCCTTTCAAAAATTCATGACAACAGTAGAGTTAAGATGGTCAAAGTGCAGGTGTCCACAGAGGCACGGACAGCCTGTTACCATGTATCACAACAAAATGAAATCAACAAATGAGAGCAAAACAAAACAAAACGCAAAACCACCCCCCCAGGCCTTCAGTGGGCTCATTAAAGGGCTTATCAGTTACTAATATTTATTAATACATATTCCGGGCTTGGCACAAATTTCCCACTTCACTGTTGCCACCACCTGTGAGGCAGGAATTTTTATTCCACTTGGAGAGCCAAGGAAACCAGAGCCTGGGGAGCTGAAGTGCCTTGCTTCTCCCTGAGCTAAAACTTGAAACTCTGGAGACTTAATCCGGTATCCTTTGTGTTTGATAGCCTGCAAAATTTAACTGAATTGTCAACGTCTAAATGCAGTTTTTCTTTTCCAGAAAAGGAAGAGAAATCTGTGGTCCCAGATAGATCATGATCTCCTGGTTCATCTGCCCAAGCTCTCATTGAAGTTTTATGGCTGATAAGACAGGATTTCAAGTATTCATTTACTTTCCGCTAGTCAGGGAGGAAGGGGATCCTTGTTTGCTTTTTATAACCTCAGAAGAAACAATGTGTTCTAATTCCACTCTGTGGAAAACATTAAGAAGATATACCAACATTTACAGCCCGGCATGCCAGGCTGTTCTACATGGGAGGTAATGCTTGTCAGTCAATATTCCCCCACAGGCTGGGAGGCAAGAATTCTAAGCCAAAGATAGATTTTTATTTACCTTGATACAGGAGTGACAAGAAAATACCACATTATCTATTCTGATGCAGCGCCCTCTGTCTCCTGTCCCTTCACTCAGATGCCTCACAGATGCCTCACAGCCGGGCTGGTTTCCCTGCCATTTGGGGAGGGGGCACCACTAGGGACCACAGGCGAGGGAGGGAGGCGAGGCTGGGATTGCTCCCTCCTTCCCTCCTTTGCATCAGCAAAATACTCAGGGGAGGGTGCTCAGACTCCATGTTCCAAACACAAGGACCTAGCACAGGACCTAGTCAAAGGATCATAGAGACGGGGGCCTGAAATGCTAGTTCTCTACGGGTTCTCGTGTGCAGCCTCTTAACTAAGCCTTTTTCGTTCCTCCTCACTCGCCGTGTGTGTGTGTGTGTGTGTGTGTGTGTGTGTGTGTGTGTGTGTTTCCAAACAGATTTATGGGGAGAAAAATGGGCCAGCCTCTCTGAGCTCTGTGTGTCTCAAAGACAGAACACAGAGACGTGCACACAGCAAAGGGACACACACAGAGAGAGAGAGAACTGATGAGGGTCATAACCAGCATCCCGAGGGGAGGGGCTGGCAGGAGCGGACATTTGCAGACAGTGCTCCGGTCCCCACTGACAGCCAAGTCCCTTACTAGTATGTGCAAGAAGAGACATGTTGATATTAAAATAAACACATTACATATTTAATTCTACCAACGGCAGTTCACGATTTAGAGGAACAGATGCTTGGAGTAAAAAGAAAGACTGAGCCTGTCAATCTGACAGAAGGTGAGGAGAGCCAGGCGGCCAGCAGAAGGGCAGGACAGGGGTGGGAAGGACATGGGTCAAAAGAAACAAGGTTGAGAGAGAGGAGGAAAGAGGAGGCAGGACCGGTCCTAGAGGAAGCAAAAGATGTTCGTGAGACACAATGACAAGGGGGACACAGAAAGGAGAGGTTCCGGAGGCTGAAAAGCCCTCGCCAGCCCAGCCACCTCCCAGTGCCAGAAAATGTAGATGATGCAAATCCAGTCCTTATCCTCTGGGGATGCAGAGGGAGCACAGGAGAAGTGGAAGGGACAGAATGAGCACAGGCCCTAATGATGCTTCGGTTGTATGAGGCTGGAGGAGATAAAATTAGGTAAGATAAAGCTTAAGCCAGCAATTTGGAAAGAAAAGCAATCAGTTGAATTACAGAAGGAATAGCCACATTGGGGCGTGGGGGGTGGGCTGGGTAAGCATGGCCAGCCTACACACTCCGCCCCCTCCCGCATCATTTCTGCAAATAACTCCGGCATCTCTGGGGGCGGGGGGAGGGGCACACCAAAAGCTGAGTGATCTGACACACTGTCTTTGCAAACCCAGGTATCTGGAATGACTCCGAAGATGTGTCCCAAAGGACTCTGGCGCACGATGAACACAACCTGGAGAGGGGAACTGTGCTCCCTACGTTGCCCCAAGGTAACCCACATCCTCCGTTCCTCTACTAGAGCTGCACACATCTGCCACGAGCAGTCTTTTCAAGAGCATTCCTCCGAAATGTGCTGTACTTGTGATTACCAGCATCTCTACTGCCATCACAGAGTGTCAAAAAATACAGCACCTAGGTCAGTGCCCAGTCCCCAGCGAATAAAAGCTACTTCTAAACGCCAGGCTTCCTTCCATATCCAAGGAGGACTAGCGTGCATCGGATCTGGTGAGGGGGTCACCCCAACCCACCCCTGCACCCCCAGCCCAAGTCTCAGACCCTGACAAGGAACAGGGGGGTGGGCCCCACAACCTCAGGGGCTCCCAGGTCTGCCTACAAGGTCAGAACTGCAGGCTGCCCAGGGAGGAGCTTCATCGGGAAAACCAATTTTTATGTAGCATGCCTTCCCTCCCGGATGCTCACCTCACATGAGAGGGCGGTAAGATGTGCTGTCTAGACCACTTGGTAGTGAATAACATAAAAAAGGGAGTTTAAAGACAAGCTCTATCCCCAACATGGATCAAAGTCACCCAAATCTGTTTTCCTTTGTCTGATGGCCCTCCTCCCTCAGAAATCATTTTTCAATGCATCCCTGACCTACTTTTCAAAAGAATTTAAGGTGATAATGCAAGAAAGGACACAGAAACAAGAGGACCAAGAGAAAAAGAAAAATCACATCAAGTAAAAAAAAAAAAAAAAAATACATATTTAAAATCCTGGCCAACCCAGCAACTATACCATAAATTTAGCTCCAAGCTTCTCTGAAGCCAAGACAAAAAGAAAAACAGGATGGGACGTGCAGATATATTCACAACTCAGAGAGACCGCAAGAGGGGCACAGCTAAGACATCAAAGAAGTCTGACCTAGTCAAGAGCCCGGATCAGAGGGCAAAGTTCTCGGGCTCCACATCAGCCACCCTCGCTGCCCGGCTGTCCGGACGAGGGGACGAAACCCCCCCGCAGAACGTGTTCCATCAACAGTCACAGAGAAAAGGCCACGGAGCCAGACAGCCGAGCCGGACACAGGGTCAACACCTCCCCTTCAGTGATGTGGCATTGCCAGACCCAAGGTCGCACGGCCAGGTAAGAGCAGGAAAGGGACCTGCATCTCAGCCTGCTACATTCTGCTGTACTCACTGCCTCTCCAGTTCCTCCTGGCTGTCAAAGTGATTGGCCTCAAAATTAAGCATATAAAATCCAATCCATGTAAAAGGCTTTTCAAAAAACAACAACCAAAAGCAGAAAAAGCAACATCCGTACAACAGTCAATTCAACAATATAATCACAAACTCCGGCCAATGCTAAAGAGAGAGGCAATAAAATTTTGGTGTCACCACAAAGTGCTTAAAATTCATCCTCACCCGTCTCTTCGTGCTCTTCCCCTACCCCGATATGCCGACTGCTCTCCACCCCGTGCTCCCCCACCTTGATACAGCCTCTGGGGCCCCAGGTGACTCCTCGGCCCCATGATATAGAGACAACTACTGAGGACAGTGCCTGGAACAGAATGCACCCCATTAAGGACCACGGCTGCGGTGGAAGTCCCACCTCCTTGGAAAGCGTCCTCTGTCCTCACCATGTTCTCTGGCTTCCTTAATTAGGCGGCCTTCAATCTCCACACACAATGAAGAGTAAGGCTGACGACTTCTGGCTCTGCCTCCTAGGTGTCACACCAACAGATGTTGTCGCCGTGGGACTAGTATAAGTGTCCCACCTACAACTGGGTAACCAGCATGACACACACCTTTGCAACAGCTGAGCCAACCTGCATTTAAAGACACTCGTCTCCCCGTGGCTACTGACCATTAAGATCACCCAGCTTGGAAGGGTGATGACCCACGGGGAGGGTGCTCACTGAGCACCTGTGATGCACGGGGACGAATCGAGGCCTGGGGTGGAGGGAAGAGATACCCACTTAATTACCATCAGAGTCCCTGTCATGTACCAGGCATGGGACACACATCTTCTCAAGTTCTAACCACCACCCTGCAAGACAGACTTTGTAGTTCTTCTTTAAAAAGGGACAGAAGGCAGACACAAGGAGACTGGCTTGCTCAAGAGGACATAACCCGGGATCTGGTCCTGGGAGGTCTTGGACACCACGACCCTAAAAACAACTGGCAGAGGAGCCTGAATTAAAAAAAAAAAAAAAAAAGACCTGAGGTACAGACACCAACAGGGAAAAAGAACAAAAATTCAGACAGAGTGGGTGCGGCAGGAAGAATTCATTAATGACAGGCAGGGACCTCAGGAGAAAAATCTCACTATATATCTGAGAGTAAAGGAAATAAGGCAATATCCAGGGGGTTGCGCCTGAGACATCGAGACCCCAGAGAGTTTAACTTTGTGTCTTTTAGCATAAATCATGCGCTAGGACATTCTTTACAACCTAAATTCTCTGGTTTATTGCAAACTTTCACTTCCCCTTGCATACTACAGAAACATTTTTTCATGATTTCCAAACAACTAAAACCTAGCTGAGCATGTCGAGTAAAAAAATAAAATGCCTCCCATTTTGTGTCGCTTTCTTTTAAAAAATCAGATCTAGTCTGTATCTGCGGGTGTAAACCTCATCCTCTCAGTTCAGTTCCACATGCGGTATCCTTAAGGCCGTGGTAAACACACACAGAATAAATCCTCCCTTAAGGAACTGGGGGGCTTGAGACATTGGTTAGGGAAGGCTTCCTAAAGGGGGGCTGGACTGGAAATAAGGAAATAAGCCTTGTTCTCAAGAATGAGAGCAAGGAGGGACATTTCGTGCTGGAGGAATATTCTTTTTTTTTTTTTTTTTTTTTTTTGGCCTTTACAAGCATTTCTTTATTATTTTTCCCTTGAGATCCAAGGTAGAACAGTGTTAAAAGAAAACAAAATGCAAGGGTATAAGAACGAAAAAAGATAAAACGTTCATTCAGCAATGAAATGATTGTCTTCATAGAAAACAGAGGAATCATAGAGAATCTATTGATATCTTATAAGAGATTTTAGCAATGTTTGATTCAAAAATCAATACATAAAAAGCAATTTTATGAGCACACATTTATACAATATAATTAAAAACACAATTTGTAAAGGTAAATGATTTACAGTAGCTATAATTACTATATTTAAGAATAATATAACCAAAGATGTGCATGGATTTCATGTAGAAAACAAAATTTATTTAAAGATCTTTAAGAAAAAGCAAATAAGGATATTTCTCAAGTATACTTCAAGTATACTTCTCAAGATTAAATATTGTAAACATATTGATCTACTGATTCAATTTGTATTTTATATAAAAATTCAAAGATTTCAGACAACACTTCAGTTGTGTTGTGTGTGTGTGTGTGTGTGTCTATGTGAAAACGGTCACATCGATCCCAAATTTTTTTTATGTAATAATATACTGAAAAAGAAAAGTTGGTGGAACTCACTATACTATATCAAAAGACTTATTAAAATGCTTTAATATGTAAGCAGTGTATGGTACATATATTGCAATGGATGTGTTAATTAATGGAAGATATTAATGCTCTTAAAGGAAGAGAAGCAAATATAGAAACTTGGACTCGGTTAGAAGGCTTATTGAAAATTCAGTAAGGAAAAGACTGAGTTTTCAATTACTAAAACAAAACCAAAAAACAAAACAATTCTAGGCTTGGGGAATATTCTATGCAAACACAGGAATCGTCTCCAATTCCAACACCCTGTGGGAAGGATTCCCCAGAAGAACAAGTGGGGCTGCTACGGGGAGCAGCACCAAGGTCAGGCCCGTGGCACTGGAGAATGTGCACACCGCCCCACGGGCGTCATGCGACGAGGCCCACCATCCACGTGGACAGTGGACATCTGTCGATCAGAGGTCACCAGGTGCTCCAAGCAATCTCGTGGGGTCCCTGCTTAGAGGGGAGTTCTAACACACCTTCCCTGGACTCTTGGAAAGAGAATACAGGAGAAGATCCTTCTAAATCACAGGGGGACAGGACTCCTCAGAGATGCCATCTTCTAGAGTTGAGGGGCTCGAGAGGAGCACAGTTAAGTGTCGCTGAACACAGCAGGGAAAGGTGTCTAAGTGTGTCCTCTGAAGACAGAGATGCGGAAGCTGCCGTGCTTCCTAAAGCATCACAGCAGGCCCCAGAACCCTGCCCTAAGGATTCCCTTTATCCCTATACTTTTCCCAGATGCATCCTCATTAGGGCAACTGGGAAGGCTGCTCACGCACTGCTGACTTAACACCAGATTTCTGCTTCACCCAAACTGATGACTTGATTTCTTCTAATTCGATTCTACACAGACTAGGACAGAATTGATAATCCTTTTCGAACAGAAGACTCCCCAAAACAGAAACCTTAGCAATAATGGCAACCTACAATGCCCCCAATACAGATGAAAAAGTTTATATTT
The DNA here is from genome assembly GCF_964662115.1 of Mustela nivalis. Lineage (NCBI taxonomy): Eukaryota > Metazoa > Chordata > Mammalia > Carnivora > Mustelidae > Mustela > Mustela nivalis. Next base: position 193,968,265 of record NC_139020.1, read on the forward strand.
TGAGCACACGCGACCAACGTAATCCAAAATAACTCAGCAGGTGAAAACACTAGCCGACTTATGAACATGAACTTTTATTAGGGGGAAATACAACTAAAAGAGGAAAAAAAGTCCCAATACCAGCACACAATAAAACAATATTAATTGAATATTCTGTAAATTATAAAGGAATAACAATCAGATAATTCATTCCCTCAGTGATTATAGATATTTGGTTAATAAAATATAAACTTACCATATGGGAGGGTGTGAGTTGTTTATCCTACTTAAGATAAAATATTTTCTGACAACTTTGATGCATTACTTCATATAAAATAAATATACTTTTCTATAGATGTTTCATACATTAATAAGCAGAAATTCTTAGCTCATCGGTAAAAGAATTTCTCTTCTTTTACCTAACAGCCCTTACTTTATGCACTTAAAAGTACAAAAACTAGAACTTAGCTGCTGTCATGACAAAGTAACTGGTACTGGTACAAGACTATTCATTTTGTGAGGCCAGCACAACCCTGATACCAAAACCAGACACATTTCCCCCACCTCCCCCCCCAAAAAAAAGAAAGAAAGAAATTAGAGACCCAATGTCCCTCAAGAACAGACACCCCAAAATCCTTAAGAAAACAGAAAATTAAGTTCAGGAATATATAAAAAGAATAATATAGCAGGACCAAGTAGAGTTTATCCTAATTACAACATTTGGTTTAACATTCAAAATTCAATAGAATTTGCCACATTAATGGAAAAAAAGAAAAATCATGATAACCTCAACATGTGCAGAAAATTATTGGACAAAATTCAACACCCTCTGTCATAAAACTCTCAAACCAGCAACAGAAGGAAATCTTCTCAAGCAGCAAGGACATCTATGCAAAACTGACAATTAGATTGTACTCTGTGATGAGAAACTGAATACATTCCTCTGAGTTCAAGAAAAAGGCAAGGGTGGGGCGCCTGGGTGGCTCAGTGGATTAAAGCCTCTGCCTTCGGCTCAGGTCATGATCTCAGGGTCCTGGGATCGAGCCCCCGCATTGGGCTCTCTGCTCAGCAGGGAGCCTGCTTCCTCCTTTCTCTCTACCTGCCTCTTTGCCTACTTATGATCTCTTTCTGTCAAATAAATAAATAAAATCTTTAAAAAAAGAAAAAAAAGAAAAGAAAAAGGCCAGGGTATCTGTTCTCACTACTTCCATTTTGGCACTGTACTGAAGGTCTTAGCCAATGCAACAAGGTAGGAAAAATACATATATACATGCATACTTAAATATTGCAAAAAAATAAAACTGTCTTTATTCGCAGAACGATTACTATAAAATCCTCAAGAATCTTCAAACAAGCACTCGCTTCGGCAGCACATATACTAAAAAATAAGAATCTTCAAACAAATGCCAGAATCAGTACATTGGACAAGGTGAGAGACACAGGGCCAATATGTAAGAATCAAGTCTATATATAATAGCAATAAATAACTGGAAGAGACTTTTTTTTAATTCCATTTACAATAGCATCAACAAACATTAAGCTTTTGGGATTAAATTTAATAAAAAAACATAATGGGCCTCTACACGGATAACATTGTTAAAAGAAATTAGAGGAGATCTAATAAATGAAGAGATACTCTGCATTCAGTGATTGAAAAACTCAATATTGTTAAAATGTTCTTCTCCCCAGAATGACCTATAGATTCAATGTTTCCCCCCAACTTTTATTTTTAAAGATTTTGAGAGAGAGCGCACAAGTGTGGCGGGGGGGGGGGGGGGGGGGGGGTACGGGGAAGGGCGGGGGGAGGGGGAGGAAGCAGAGGGAGAGGAAGAAGCAGCCTCCCTGCCGAACAGAGAGCCCAGATGCTGGGCTCAATCCCAGAACTCTGGGATCATGGCCGGAGCTGAAGGCCTCAATGTCCTCTTAATCGAAATTCCAGAAGGCTGTTTGTAAAAATTAGCAGGTCGAGTCTAAAATCTATAGAAACACAAAGGACCTATAATAGCCAATAAAATCTTGGAGGAGGGCATGGAGAACAAAAAAATCAGACAACTTATACTATCTCATTTTAAGACTTACAACAATAAAACTTTGGTAATCAAATCAGTAGTAATGACATGAAGGTAAACAGATCAATGAAAGAGAAAAGAAAGTCTAGAAATAGGCTACACTTAATGTGATCAATTGATTTTCAACAAAGGTATCAAAGCAATTCAATGGGGACAGGAAAGTGTTTTCAACATATGTTGCTGGAAGAACTAGATATCCAATGAGGGGGCAATGAACTTGGACCCCCTACTTCACACCAGAGGGGGAAAAACTTTGATATGGGACCACAGACCTAGATGTAAAACCTAAATTTTCAGACTTCTAAAGAAAACAGTGAAATGAACCATAACATTTTTTTCAAACATCAAAGATCGAGTTCAAAATTTAAAGTAATAAAACTAGATTCTTCCTTCAAATATTCTGCAATTCAAACTCAAGTCTTCCCTTCTAGTTATTAGTATTTAATAGGGTCTGGTTGTGTATATTTGAGAACATTTCCAGAACGTTCTAAGATCTTTGAAAGAAAAAAAAGTTGTTGCATAGATTATACTCCCCAATACAGCTAAAACCCTAGCTTCTCCAAATTAAAGGACTACAGATAAAATAAAGACTATTCAGGATTTACGCAGACAAAAAACAAACAAAAACTAAACAGGAAATGATGAATGTCAAAAGAAGAGAGGGGACTAATAAAACAAGGAATGGAACTAATTAAAAAATACATATATAAGGTCTCTTTCTGCAAGGACTTTTACAACCACTCCCATTAAACATGAGGAAATTATTCCAAGATAGGAAGAGAGCAGATACAAAATGGCAGCTAACATATTCATTGACCCCATCACGCATTCATTCAAATGTCATTTATCACACAAGATGTTATACACAAACTCCCCAGCATCTACGTGGAAGATGTGGGACCAGGTTGGTGGTGGTGGGAGAAAATACCCCCTCCACTAGGTCAAGAAAAAACATGCAATACCAGAAGCTTCCAATTTCATGGAAGTCCTTTCCTAGGCAATGTCTACTTCCCTTGGTTTTTATACTTTCATTTCATCATGTTTCTGGGGCATCTCTTATCTCAGAAGGTGTGCTGTCTACCAGTATAAATCAAAGTTTCTCAAACCCTTTTTAACTCCACGTGAGTTCTCAATCCAAACCTGACTGCAGAAGACAGTCCTCTGGACATGATGTTGAGTGAAAGAAGCCAGCTGCACAACACTACACACTGTAGGATTCCATTTATGATGAAGCTCATGAAGAGGCAAACCTTCACTGATGCTGGGAGAAGTCAAAATAGTGATTTCCAGTGGCGGGGGGAGGATTCAGGGGAGGAGGAGTGAGCAAGGACATGAGGCAGCCCTCTGGAGGGACAGAAAGGGTCTATACCTTGATCTGGGTGGTGTTCACTGGACATGGGTACAGAACAATTCACTGAGCTGCAGACTTCCCAGTTATGCCCTTCATGCCTCTCATCATACATATGGCATACCTCAAAGGCATTTGTTACTAATCTATGCTTTGGTCTCAGAGGCTGGTGTATTCTACTGCAGAAGCTGTCTTCACGGAGACAACAGTGTCCTTAGACGAGCAATGTGAGTCAGGGCCTTGTGGGTCTTCGCAGAACACCCATTCCTGGGGTCTCAAGAGGCCAGTCATCTGGCTTTAGTCTCCACCCTCGGTCAACCAGATGTTATCCACCCTAAAACCCCCTAACAACTGATAAGCATGCCCTAGATGGTTCTGCTTCTGCAGACTCCTGTGACTATCTAGCTCACACATAAATGAGACAGTAACACTTAGAATGCACAGTGCAGTTGACTAGTCTGGTCTACGTCCTTCAAAAGGTCTTGAAATAGAACATTATTGTATTATGTCTTTTGGACAAGCCTCTAACAACAGTCTATTGGCTACTGGGCACACACTCAATTTCTCTCCAATAGTTAATGCCATCGTAATTATTATCCAATAGTTTAAGTGGTACTTTAGCACACAATGCTCCGAGAAGCAAGGCTAGGAAGAAATGAGCTACGCCCTAATGGATTAAGAACACGGGGTTTAGGGATCTTTCACAGGAGTCCATCCTCCCTGAGAAACCTTTACCTTCACCAAGATGAATGACTCAGACGTCAGTTAGGGGAGCTTTCCAGTTTCTAATTAAGGAGCTACTGACTAGAACTTTGAAACGTTATAAACGTGATTTGTGTTACTTCATACAACACAAATTGAGCTAATTTGCTCTAAGGACAAGAGAGGTTTGTGATACAGTCCCAATAAATCAGGCCAATGAACAAAGACAAAAGTGAAAGGACAATCATTTTTCAATAAATGAAGTCAAGGTTTATTTCAAGGAACTACACAGCGTGGTTCTCCAGTGAAATCCATCTGAAACCAGGGTAGATAGCCAACGAATTCAATGAATTAGAAAGGCAAACCCTCACTGGAGTAGCAGAATGCTACGGGCACGGGATATCTGAGAAGATGCTGGCCACAGAGCCTGGCCCACAACTTTGCAGCCCTGTGCCCTTGGAGAAGTCATTCACACCCTGGAGAACACAGAAGTACCATGACTTATAAAGCACTATACTTCATGAGGACTTTGAGAGCTTCCTAGTACCTCACCCCAAACTGACCGAGTATGAGCATGGAAGATTTTTCATAGATTTAGAGAATGGTAACGCCGAACTTTACAGACATTATCTGGCAGCACACCCAACTCATTCAAAAAATTAAAAAATAACAGTCACGGGGCACCTGGGTGGCTCAGCGGGTTAAAGCCTCTGCCTTCAGCTCTGGTCATGATCTCGGGGTCCTAGGATCAAGCCCCACATCAGGCTCTCTGCTCAGCAAGGGAGCCTGCTTCCCCCCTCTCTCTGCCTGTCTCTCTGCCTACTTGCGATCTCTCTCTCTGTCAAATAAATAATAAAAATAAAAATATTTTAAAAATAAATAAATTTTAAAAATAAAATAAAATACCATCTTAAAAAAATAATAATAACAGTCACTTCTGATGGACTGTTTACTATTACCCAGGCACTGTGCTTTACTCACATCATTTCATGCTTCACAGATCTAGGAATTAGTTACCATTTACGAGTAAGGAAACTTCAGTTGCCAAGTCAAGATGTACCCTGGGATCTTTCTCCCAAATCAGAAGTCTGTACCATCTCCCACTCTGCTAGATCAACCCCAGAGAGATTAAAACACGTTTATCTGAATAATGTGGCTAACTGAAAGAGCAGCGGGGGGACGGGGTACCATTGCCCTAATTATGCTTACTCACCCTTATGCATTGGAGTGATCGTCTAAGTCAGAAGGCTCTAAGGTATCGAATACTGAAGTCAAGGGCCTGATGCCCACCTGAAATAAATTTCCCCACCCCATCCTGGGCCAGGGCGATGTTCTCAGGAGAGGAAAGATTTGGTGTCTAAATGCCTGGGCCACCTAAACCACATGGTAACAAGGCACAGTCCTCATTTCAGAATCCATTCTGACTCCAGGGTAGGTTAGGTGAGAACAGAGCCCCAAGTTCATCCTGCCTCAACAATGGCACAGGCCACAGTTCGAGCTTGACCCCTTTCCCCAGCAATCAGTGCTTTTTCTCCATTCTTAGCCTGGGGTTTGAGGGTAGAGTTGGTGCCACTAGGTTCAGGGACAATGCACAGGACCAGGGCTTAAAGGGTTTCGTGTGCCCCTGCCCACGTGACGGAATCCAGATGTGCACACATTGGAGCCCAGGCCAGTGGAATGGCTTGGTCCCGTATGGCTGGACCAAGACGCTCACACGCTCTTGCTGGAAGAAAGGTAGATAGATGCAGGCCCAGAGAGTGCTGGCGGCCATTCTGCAGTTCCAGGGGGAGGCATGCATGAACATGGAGTCAACACACAGGAAGCGGAGGCAGGATGGGGAGAGAGAAACCAGGTGCTGAGGACCACATTTGGGTCCCTGAGCAGACTCCAGATTTATCTCTGGGCTGGTCAGTGATGGGAACCAATCAATTCCTCTTGGACTTAACCCAGCCTGTGCTGGGGTTTGGGCTCATTACTTGTGACCAAGGGAGTACGTACGTACGAACGTACGTACACACACACACCGGCTCCCCCTCTGAACTGTGAGTGCTTTGTGGTCAGGCATGGACTTCTCACTCCTGTTCACGTTCAGTGAGTTGCGCTGACCCTCAGCACACGCAGAGGTCCAAATATAGGAATTAAATAGGTCACCTCTGGGCTTTACAGAGCAAAAGTGATGCCCAACGCAGAAAGTAACAAAAATCAGAAAACAACAACAAAAAACAAAGACAGGGCAAAGCTGTATACTGAACATTTATTCATCACTTCTAGCTTATTCCCACTGTGTTTCCACTCCCATCCATAAAGCTGCCGCATGTCAGACAGCCTTCTGCCTACTACTCTTCATCCCTGGATCTTCTCCTCCTTAGGAACCAGTTATAAAAGAAGAAAGGAATGAGTCCACACCCTGATCTAACCCTTTTATATATTTTAAGAAAATTGGGGGAATGCTGAATACTTTAAGATCTCTGTAATACACAGAAATCACTTATTATATGGCCTGCGCTCACTGATGGTACCGAGTTTCTTACTTCTAAGGCCCCTGAAAAGCCAAGCAGTAGCCATGAGTTAGAGGCAAAAAAATCAAGACCCTCCTACTGAGTCTGTCTTGCAGCTCATGGAGGAGGAAGGAACAAGAACTAAGCCTTAAATTTTCAGCCCAGATTCCTTGCGGAGTAAGGGGAGGGGAAGACACAGAGCAATCTGCCCTGTATTCCCTACATAGGGAGTTCTGGAAACTTTCCAAATGAGATCTTTAGTGCAACCTTACACATATGCACACACAAGAGGGCACACAGGAGAGTAGGGAGATGTGCTGTGGGTAACACGGTGGGAGGGCACAGTTCCGCTTTCCCTGCCCTCCCCCCAGCTCCAGAACCCCGCAGCACCCACAAAGGATCCTTGTAGCCCGCCCTAGGGTCCCCTCACTGCTTCTCAGAAGACACAAAAAGCAAGGAATAAGCAGCAAATTAATACCCGGCTGAAATTCATGGCGCAAGTGAGCGTTTAGAACCATTTCCATTTTCCTTGGCTGAAAAGGCCAGATACCCACAGGCTATGTGAAAAAGAAAACACAGGCAATGGTCCAAGTAATTCAGCCTGAAAACTTACTCTGCTCCAACCAGAGAAACTCAGGTTCTAGTAAAAACTGAACAAGGAATTGATTTAGATGAACCCAAAAAGGGACTTCTAAGGCCAGGCAGACAGGTGCTCTGACCTGGCTCACCTCTCTGTCGCATGAGCTTGTCCCTAGAGCCCTGTCCCTAATAACTCACCTAAAATCCTATCAGCTGAGCCTAAGACATTTCAACCTGTTTTTAAGATTTTTGTCCCATCTTTTGTAAACTGCATTGCTAGGGCTAAACCGGTGCATAAATTTATCTTGCAATTGTACTTGCTGGCACAGCAGTCATAAAGCTCGTCTTTGACAAGAACGGTCTTCCACCGTTGAAGGAAAAGGCAGAAAAGTTCCAATGTTAAGCAAGAGATTCTGTGTTTACGGCATGGAATTCCTTCCACAATTCCCTGTTTGACCCTCACTGCTCTAGGACTTCTTCCCAGTATGTCCTGTTGGGATTGGTCTACTTAATGCCCAATTCAGCAAAACATAACCCTTCCTTTCTCAGCACAAATATAGAAGTCCTCTAGCTCTTATAAAGTTCAGAGGCAAAATGGACAGCTCTCCTTGCGGCGAAAAGAAAAATGAGCCCATTTCTCCTGGTCACGATTTCCAAATCACAATGGACAAAGATCCAGGACCACAGGGAGAAGGGAGGGGCCTCATACATCCAAAGCCCATCAAAAGGGGACTTTTCCTGAAAAAGAGAACATCCACATATATTCACTAAATGAACATGGTGGGCCTGTCCCCGAGGCAAGGGACATCCCAAGGGATGACAGACAGTACGTGCTCCTTGCTCTCAAGGCTCTTCAGTCTGGCGGACAGGCTGAGTTCCATAACAAGTCTGCTTCCAAACACTTTGAGGTCAAGGACAGATGTTCCTGCAGAAAACAGATCCTGAAGACAAGCTGGAGAGACAGAATGAGGACCTGGGTGGCCTCACCTTAACTGAAAGGTTTTTTAATACTTTCTAGTGATGAGAGTGACAAAGGAGAGCTTCCAGCAAGACCTAGGACCTCATGGGTTAAGTCAATCCACGTCTAAGCCCACGCAATATCTCCAAGAAGTTGTTTGGTTTCTTTGTGTGTGTGTTTGAAGTACCTCTTCCTTATGTCAATAAAGAGACACGGCACAGCACATGGAACATGCCTGAGGCAAGGTCCCACAGGGCCTGGAGTCTACGCTCAACTCTGCCACCGCTAACTTGGTATGAGCCTGGGTGACTCCCTCTCTCCCTGAAGATCTTCCCGACACTCATTTTAGGACTAATATTCCAATTTGGTACAAGCACAAGGTCTTCCATCTTTTCACATAAAGCACTTCCGAGATTGTATGGCCTCATGACCTTGGGATCAGGGCCTCGGATGGCCCTCAGGTTTCCAGGCACTCCCCCCAGAGCACTAAGCAGGACTAGCCAGAATCAGTCTTGTTACCGTCTCAGGACACCGTGGTTCCCATGCTTCCTACCTCCCACCTCCACGTCACCTTACAATCTTGTAAATTCTTGAGACCAACAACCTCTACAGGAAAGTACACATCTGAAGTCCACCAACCAATGCAGCCAAAAGAACCAAACCTGTAAATTCTTCAGCCTCTTCCCCCTGTCCAAGAATAGATCGATTCACTCATTCACTCTTAGGACTAACTTCTTGAGGGCACAGACTCCTTTAAGCACTTTTCAGCTCTATTTCTGCAAGTCATGTCTATTGGCGGAGGTGAGGAAAGGCACTAGACTCTTTACTGGCAACCAAATCCAGAAACTACGGAAAAGAAGGGTCTCTGCCAGCAGGGCCCACAACCACCTGATCTGAACAGGGGGTTCACCAAGAAGCCCAGAGGCAACCTGTAAGCAGGTAGTCTGAGTGGCAGGTGGACGAAGAACACACAGAGAAGACAGATCATGGCTGCAAGTCCAGGATGCCAGCCTGGGTCAGGGGCAGGGACAAAAGGTCAGTGGGCAGGGGACCCTCAACCTCTCCAGGCCAGTGCTGCTCAACAGTATCTGCTGCAGGGCTAGAAAAGCTCCGGGGGGGGGGGGGGGGGCGCCCGGGATGCTCAGTCTGTTGAGCATCCAACCCATGATTTCAGTTCAAATCATTATCTTAGAGGCCTGAGATGGAGCCCCACTGTGGGCTCTGCACGCAACAGGGAGTTGGCCAGAAAAACCTCCCCCCACCCCACACACACACAGTTGCTGGTTTGCTCTCTCAAATAAATACACCTAAAGAAAGAAAAGAAAAAGAAAAAAGAGAAGAAAGGAAGGAAAAAGGAAAAAAGAAAAAGAAAAGAGAGAGGAAGGAGAGGAAGAAGAGCAAAAAGAAATAAGAAAAAGAGAAAGAAAAGGAAGGAAAGGGGAAAAGGAAAAAGAAAAAGAAAAAAAGAAAAATGCTCCCAGTATGTGCGAATATGTTAGCCATATGTGAATACTGAACAGTGGAAATGCGGTCTGCATGACTGAGGAGCCGAATTTTAAATTCTATTGTAATGAACTCACGTTCTTAGAGCCACATGCAACTTGTACATTCCAAAGAGCACTGCTCTAAGCAACTCTCATATAGCACACCCTCTGAGACAGGACTAAATTTCTGATGGGACAGATAAAGGAACGGTGTCAGTTATATCTCAGTAAAGCTGGGCAGGGTCAGGGTGGGGAGGGTGGGACACACAAATGAACCATGGAGAAGCACCTTAATGTCAGTCCCACCTATGAGCAAAGAGACATTGTGCTTCAAGGGAGAGGGAAGCTACCAACTCTCTTGCCCCACAAACCTAACACATCTAAACTAAGCTTCCGACCTTCAGAAAAAATAGGAGTAGAAATGGAGGATACATGGAAGTGAAAATCAGGAGATGAAACTTGGCCTGTGACCTTGAGGAAGACCCCTTCTCTCTGAGCCACAGAGCCTCCAATCACTATGGCAAAGGAGCAGAACAGGCAACCTCAAAGGCCTTCTTCAGCCCTAAGATTCTAAGAATGTGCAGGCCACTTCATCAAAATTAAGAACTTTTGTCCTCAAAGGACACCACCAAGTAAATAAAGAGACAGCCCACAGAAAGGGAGAAATGTTTGCAAATCCTGTATCTGACAAGGGACTAGTATCCAGAATATATAAAGAACTCCTACAACTCAAGTATAATAATGCATGCTATTTCTAAATGAGATAAAATATAGAAGAACCTGGAGAATAAACTAAGTTTTTGTAGAGAGATGGTAGATGAAACAATTTATATAAAATGTCTCAACTAGGAAAACCCACAGAGACAGACAGTAGCTTAGTGGTTGTCTGGGGCTGGCGAAGTAAGGGTTCGAGGGAGACAGGGAGTGATAGCTAACAAGTGTGGGGTTTCTTTACGGGCTAATGAAAGGTTCTAAAGTTCATTTTGATGATGGTTTCACCACTGCAAATATAGTAAAATCCCCTGAATTATATAATTTAAAACAGTAGATTGTATGGTATGCAAATTATAAAGTTTCTACAGGCAGAGACATGCAAATATCTACTTAGCAGAGACCAGTCCTGGTATTTATTGCCACCCCCCCCCCACCAGTCCCTATGCCACAGGCCAGTGAGCAGTCTTGGGAACCCAGCCACAGGGCACGGACTTAAGTCAAAGAAGCTCCTCTTACAAACAAGGAGACTATTTTTAAAGCTTCCTTTGTTGTCTCGCACAGTTTCACAGGCAGCTAGAGTGGAACTCTTTGCTGCTGCTAAGATTAAAATGTTTAACTTAACTTGTATCAAAAGTACATTTTTTTTTTTAAAGGCAAGAAGAAAGAAATCCAGGAACTTACGTCTTCTTCATAGTCCAGCCCAAGGAGCCCTTGGCTGGTTCTTGAATTCTGTCTCAGTTCTGCCCTTGAATTCTGTCTGCTTGGGTAGAGCCCCTGAATGACAGCTGTGAACGGTCATTCATTATATCTCTTCCTAAGGACCCCGATCATAACCCCCCAGAACCCCATGGCAGAGTCCCCAGACCCTGGGGTGACATGAAAATGTGCCTTGCCTGGGATTGGGGGGGGGGTGGTCTTTAAGAACCAGACTCTGTGGGGAGTGAAAGATCTCACTTGACCCTTTTCCTGGGGCCAGGGGCAAAAAGAGCAGAGCCTAGGTGGAAGAATTCTTGGCATGAGAAGAAAGTCTAGCAGATGGAGAGACTGCAGACTTAGAAGAAGTAGGACTAAAGCAGTGAGGCTGTTCAGTTTAATAAGCACACCAGAGTCATGTAAATAAGTGGCATTCCCTTCTAAGTAGTAAGCTTGGGAAGCAGGACACCTAATTTTGGTAATACGGCCATTCCTCAGAACATTTCCAAAATGCTACTGTCTGACCCTCTTCGAAGTCCACGACCTTCCTCTCACCTTCCAAGATCCTCAAAGATACGAAAACTGGGTTGAGGTCGGTGGGATTTTTCTTACGAATAACCTTTAAGAAAAGGCTGGGAATAAGGTCAGTGATCAACCCCCGTCACCCCATTTTTCACCAGAAGCGAGGCAAAATGAAAAGCAGAAACTAGCTCCGGGAGTAATTCTGAAGACAAGCATTCCAGCATCACCGGGATGAGGATGCAGTCCTGAGACTAAGGACTTTGGGGGGTGGGGATACTGTCTTTTTGAGTAAGTTCTGATATTTTCATTAAGCAATCAGTCTACCAAAGGGGGTGGGGGTGTCAGTCAGGCACACCTACATGCTCTGTCCTGCTCCCAGGTTGGAAAGAGACACCATCAGGCCTGGGTTAGGAAAATAGTCACAGCAATTAAACCAGCCTGGGGGTGCCTCCTGTAGACACAGTGATGCTTCATTAAGTAATCAATCATTTACCAAGCTGCCCCAGGCCTGGAGGTGGAGGAGAAGACCCAGGCCAGGCTGGGTCCCTGCCTTTTCACGCTCTTGTTAGAGGTCAGAGAACAGCACAAGGTCAAACGCAAGCAAGTCTGTGGTTCAGAGCACCCGGTTGCTTCCACCCCAGGTGCTGGTCTCCAACTTCCACAAAGAACACGCCTCCAGCTTTAGCACACTGCAAGCACGGGAACACGTCAGGACCCACATAGCAGAACCCCCAGCCTCGGACGGCCACCCAGCTGCCGGCAGGGACTACCCTCAGCATTTCAGTTTTTCATCACAGGCCAGGGAAGAGAGATCTAGGAACAGAGTGAAGAGAGGCTATTAATGAGGCTCTATTCACAGGAGGAACCAGGAGATCCGTTTGCTTGCCTCCAGGGCTGGCTGGGTCACAAGCCTATCCGTTACCAGGCAAAATCGTTTGTGGCTTGCGTTTCACGAGCACAGCACGATGAATTCCACTACTCTCAAGGAGCTCAAGGAACAGTCAGGACTTCAAATAACAGCTGGTCTTTGAAAATCGTGAAGCGTGGGGGTTGGTCCCTGGAGCTTAGATCTGATAGGTTTTGTTCTCTGCCCACAGCTCAAGCCTCTCCCCAGCATCCCCAGTACCATCACCGCGGCTGCACTGGCGGGGGTGACTTTTCTTCCATGGGGGGGGCCCCATGGGGCACTGGCATCACGGGGAGACAAGAGTGGATCTGGGACTCAGCCTTGCACTGACTTTTAATGGGATCCAAGGGAAGGTGAAGCGGGGTCCTCTCCTTGGAGTCCCTCGGCAGATAAGAAGGGTATCGCTCTACAGGTGTGCACTGCTTTCCAAGCTACAGAACACTTTCACAGGCGTCCTGCTGAGCTTTCACGCCCTACTTTATGACCAGGGAGGAAAGCAGGGATCACACAGAGAGCATGAGCCCAGGGCTACTTCAGTTGCCTCCAAATTCAGCATTCTTCCCATGCCATGCCTCAGACACACCACGGGGCACAGCCCTGAAGCTGTGCAGAGTGACCTGGGATGGGTTTATAATCTCAGGAGCTTGTAGTAATTCCATGAACCCCTCTGAGCTTGATTTGCCTTATCTGCACAACAGAAGTGCCAGTCCTAGTGGCCCAACTGGTTGGTGAAGAACAGACCAAACAGGTCCAAAATGCCTAGCCCAGTGCCAGAAATCAAAGGGTCCAAAGTACGAGGCACCGGCCCTATGGGCTCCCTACCCAGATGGCAAAACGCTGTGCTCGGAAACATCAGTGTGGCCACAAATACCAACCTCGGAACCCCCAGGCCATACTCGCTCTTTCTGCTTCCAGTCACGGAGGACTATCAACACAGGCTCCCAGCTGCTGAAAATGCTGACCTCAGCACGTCGGCAAGCTTGGCCAAGGCCGCTCCACAGCGCCGCATGCTCCGCTGCCCCAACCAGGCCCCCCACACCTCTCTCGTTCCCCAACTCTCGGTCAGCTGCCAGCGAGCCCCATGCTAGGAGCCGTGACCAGCCCCTCGCTGAAGAACAGGCAAAGGCATGGCCCTCCTCCCACCACCATGCACTGGGCCCCAAGGGCCAAGAGAGCAGCGCTCACAAGAGAGCACAGGGATTGAGCAGGCGTGGCTTGTCAGTGGGGTTTAACCCCCACAGCCCCCCCCCCCGCAGCACTCCTGCAGGGGAATTCAGAAGGTCCCCCCACGCTCAGACACTGCTGACCCTTGAACTTCACTGGAAAGTGAGAGCCCCCCCGCCTTGCGAGCATTCATAAGTGAACAAGGTCTCTGGTAACCTGCAGCTCACCCTCGTGTTCTTCTACGGCCTCCTCACAAAGACCCCATGCTCCACAAGGGAAGGGTACGACCATCCCCATGTCCAAGAACAAGGGAGGGGGGAAGTACAATGTTCAATCACAAAGCCAGCAAGCAGGGGCGCCTGTGTGGCTCAGTGGGTTAAAGCCTCAGCCTTCGGCTCAGGTCATGATCCCAGGGTCCTGGGATCGAGCCCCACATCGGGCTCTCTGCTCAGCAGGGAGCCTGCTTTCTCCTCTCTGTCTCTGCCTGCCTCTCTGCCTACTTGTCATCTCTGTCAAATAAATAAAATTTAAACAAACAAACAAACAAAGCCAGCAAGCAGAAACCTGGAACCCAAGTCGATCTCAGTCCTCTCAAGCCTCTGCTCTCAGAAAGAGACCCAGGATGGGAGGGTGGGGAGGCAGATCAGGGCGTGCCCCAAAGCGCGAGCAAGTGAGGCCCGAGGCAGAAGGAAGTGAACAGTGCAGCATCTGGGGTTCAGAGGGCTCCCTTGCCAAAGTCACGTTTTCATTCTGTCAACATAAGGCAAGTATCACCTCACTTGTCCCATGTCCCAGGTGAGGAAACGGAGGCCAGGAACCACATGGCAAAGAGCCACAGACAGCCAGGGTTCTAGAGAGCCTCAGTGCCGGCAAGTCCTGCCCCAACTGGAGGCCTCAGTCTCCCACCCAAGTGAGGAGCAGGGAGGACTCCTGCGGCCCAGGATCACAGCCAGAGGGGTCTGCATCCTCCCTCTGCCACTGCCTGGCTGTCAGATCTCCCGCCCTCTCTGCCCCAGCAAGGCTCCTTGCCCTGTAACCGGGGAGCAGTACTCACCAGGAGTGTGGAATCAAAGGCCCTGACAGGAGCACCTCCAGGGCACTAGCGATGGCCATTATTCCAACTCTAGACATCACCCAATCTTCCTGTCTGAGCCATGGCAGTCAGGCCAGAACTCTCGACACCTGCTTTGCTACTTAGACCTTGTTTTCTTTTCTCTTCTAAGTAACAATTAAATCAAGAGATGGTCAAGGGTCTCCCACCGGGGCCAACCAGGAATAAGACACAGCTGGTAAGCAGATTCCTAGTTAGAGGAGAAAACAGTCTGTGGTGACACCCCCAAGCCTCATGGCAGGGTGTTGAGCTCTGGACTTTTCTACCCTGCTTCAAGATGACTCAGTGTGTAGAGGTAGGCTTCAGTCTTCCCAGCTGTGGTACAATCAGATCCTGACCATTAAACCAGACCCTTCTCTTTCCTTGGCATTCCCAGGGAAAGAAGCAACCCTTTCCTATTGTCTATGCAAAGGTGGGGTATGGTGCTGGCCTAGGTCTTTCTCCGGCTAACTTCTTTCAGGGAGGCTAACTTCCAGGGACTTCCTCACCAGGGCCACCCAACATCTTCCAGGACCACTACAGTCTTGGGCTGGGTCAGTCTGGTGAATCCACCTCCCACAGAGTGGCTTTGGAGAGCGAACCGCCAACCCAGCAAACCACCCAGGGAACTTTTCGGGTATGGCTCACCCAATCCCCGTTCTGCCACACCGTCACTGGGTCAGGAGCAAATGGGTCTGTCTTTGCAAGCCGCGGCTTCTTCCTTCAGCTCTAAGGCTGAGGGCAGCCATCTCTACGTCACATGGCTGTACAGAGGCTTAAAGACAGGTCACTGTGGCTCACAGAGTGACAACTCACAGTGACTCCATGCTTCCTAGGAGCCAGGATCTGAACTAACCCGCCTCTAGCCACCTTATTTCCCCTTTTACCAAAAAGGCACAAAGTTGGTGAGAAAAAGCAGCTTGCTGGTCACAGGCAGTGGACAGCAACGCTGGAGACTCAACCCGGCCTGCCTTGAGAACCCATAAGCCTAACTACTTCATTCTCCAGCAGGACAGAACTCAGCACAAACCTCTGACCACACCACCCAAGTTTTCCCACACTTTCCACTAGTAGGTCACGCTTTTCAGGAA
This sequence comes from Mustela nivalis, assembly GCF_964662115.1. Taxonomy (NCBI): domain Eukaryota; kingdom Metazoa; phylum Chordata; class Mammalia; order Carnivora; family Mustelidae; genus Mustela; species Mustela nivalis. The sequence continues at coordinate 193,984,063 of NC_139020.1, forward strand.
TTAAAATGCCATCAAATCTACTTCGTACCCAAACTTGAACTTCCCTACTCATTCCCATTTTAACCGGGTGATTCAGGTTAGCGAAGGGCTATGGGGTGCGTAAAAACCTCCATCCCCCTGACTCTCTCTAGCCCCCACACCCACCTGGAAATGCCTCTGGGCAGTGGGCATGAAAAGTTTCTCTGCCAGCACCCCCAAACCCAGGCTCCAAACCCCAACCAAAATCGTGAATGGGGCACCGGCCCCAAAAACCCACCTTGATATTCTGACACCACTCTGCCCCTTGGCTTCACCCTCCTCTCCTCAGGATTAAAATGGCGTCAGCCATGAGCCTTGGCGTCCCCTCACAGCCCCGTCAAGGGGGGGTGGGCGCTTAAGTCAGGAAGCCCAGCTGTGAACCCTTGGCCCTGCAGATTGATTCCAAGGCCTTGTAGCCTCAGGGAAGCAATTTAGCCACTCAGAATGAGCCTTTTCTCCTCACCTGGACAGTGAGGATTCTTAGGTGTTTATGGCAAAGATTAAATAAAAATGAAAGGCTACTATGTATACAGAGCCCCCTAGCTCAGGAGATGTCAGCCATGAGCTAGTCACAAAGGCAACGGTCTCCATGCCTCCAGTGACTGTCAAAAGGCAGGGAATATGACCCACATGAGAACCAGGAAACAGAGGAACCGCTGGTGCTCTCCTGCTCTCCCCACAGCCCTCCCCTGACCCGTTCCGTAAAATACTGTGGCTAAGTATGGGCAAATGATTCCTGCATGTTGGGTGTGCATGAAGAACGAGAAGAGTTTCCAAAGTAAAACGGGGGAAGGAGTGATCAAAACTCTCTCTGGGAAGATAAAAATAAAATAAAAATCGAGGAGAGAATGAGACGTCCACTGCCTGAATGTCCGCCATGCTATGAAGAGGCGTTCTTCTGTCGTCTGATGTTCCGGCTGTCCCAACTGGCCCTGGTAGTCTCAGACCCTGCCCTGTCCAGAGGGGAAGTGCCAGGCTTCCCCCCCCCCCCCCGGAGTCACAGCTGTAACTGGAGGGCATGGGGGGAGACAGGAGACTGGGCCTGGGTCCCGGCTTGGTTCCTCTGTCACCAGGGGACCCTGGGCAAGTCAGCTGCTGCATCTGAAAGGAACACATCCATCTGCAGGTTTCGGGGACCCTTTTCCATCCCCACCTCCACCAGTCTGCGACTCACGACCAGCACCACTCCGGTAAATGAGAACAGGCCATCTAACCTACCGATGGCTGCCCCACGCGGTTTTCCTCCTGTCAGCGAGCTTCACCGCTGGCCAAAGGAACACAGGGCAGAGCCTTCTCTAACCTGACCGCACTAGCCCCACCCCGTGTGTCCTTCTAGAAAAAGACCTCTCCACCACCCACCTCTTAACGAATTCCTGCTGGCTGTCACTACTTCCAGGAATCTTAATTCAGAACTGTAGATGTTTTCATTTCATTCCCTCCTGATAAAACCTCCAAAAAGAGCTTTAGATAGATTCACTATTCATTTATATTTCAACAATTCAGAATTTGTGAAAGCCGGAAGAGGAATTCATTTTTGCATTATCATGAAAAAAAAAAAAAGGACTAACAGGGCTAATTAATGGCTGGTTTTGTACCATTTAAAAGCAGTCATTTAAATATAAACAGTCATTATGCCCCATTGTTATCTATTTACCGAAGAGCACTCAAGGATGTCTTTTTAAAAAACATGTTGGTCACTTCCTCACTTCATGTCAGAGTAAAATAATAAAACCACATCTCTTCCAGCACAAGGGGCTTGGAGGGGTTCTCTGCGCTAATTCATAGTATCCTTTTATATTCTGACTTAAACAAGACAGGAAGCAAATGTGTTTAATGGCCTCTATTTTACACATAATAAACGCTCAAAAAAGCACTTTATGCATGATTTCACGATAGCTGTGTTCAACTGCTTTTTGGGCTTCCCAGCTTTACTCCTATAGTAATTTATATAATCGAAAAGCCAAGCTCTCCTAGAACCCAGAATCGCCTTCCTCACGTTCCCCCTTTAAAACGTCCCCCTTTAGAAACTACAAATCCTGAGACCATCTGCTCGCAGGGCGTTTCTGATTCTCTAACAAAAGCACAGCGACGACAGGGCTCACCAGGCCTGACAGTGTACTCTGTACAAGGACCCACGCTGCACATTCCTCCTTGGAGCTGGTTCCTAAAAAGTGCTTCTCCGAATGAATGCAGCTGCTTCCCATTGTTGAGAGGATAAAAGCCTTGTAAGTGAGGATGTGCCTCCTGCGGCCCGCCCCTGCTGGAATTCCTAAAGGCCAGATCAGTGCCCAGGTGTTAGCAACCGGTTAGCTTCAGGCCCCCGGGGCAAGTCGACTTTGTTTTTGTTTTTTGTTTTTAAAGATTTTATTTATTTATTTGACAGACAGAGATCACAAGGAGGCAGAGAGGCAGGCAGAGAGAGAGGAGGAAGCAGGCTCCCTGCTGGAACAGAGGGCCCGATGCGGGGCTCGATCCCAGGACCCTGGGACCATGACCCGAGCTGAAGGCAGAGGCTTTAACCCACTGAGCTAGACTCTGCATTGCCCCATATCCCATCAACTTCACTTTCCTAAGCCTCCTCAAAGCCATAGGAAGGGAGGAGGGGTACATAAACTCTATCATAAATATCATAACAGCGAGATGTTAATATGCATGAAAATAAAATAATTAATAACCAAAGAACATGGGACGGTAGAAACATAGCAGGTTACATGTTTTCCTTCCCCAGTGGAAAGGAACACCAAGGCAGTGCTCATCTTTAAACGGTAGCGTGCAAATAAGCCAAAACGAAGAATCCATTTGGGGGTAAGGAACTTTCTTACCTATTAGCCGCCTAGAATGAATGTTTCACTTGAAAGCGCTACAGCACCAAACCTGTGGCAAAGGACTTAAAAGTATGGGGGAGAATGATAAGCTTTGGGGCCTTTCATCTGGATCTGTGGTTTGGAAGAAATTAGAAATCGTGCTCAGGGGCTGTGGACTTTCTGCTCTAAGCAGAGGCTCTGGATGCCTACCAGACATCCAACAAGAAGGCAGAACCCTACTCCCAAAGTCTCCCTTCCCATAGCCGAAGCTAGAAAACACATGAGGTCATCAGAGTTAAATGACAGCAGATCTCAAGATGTGAGGGCGGGAATTTAAATCGACACAGGCTCAGGGGAGGGCGAATTGGCAGTAAAGAAATTAAAAACGCACCGTCCTCCGCCCAGAGAGTTGACTCCTAAGTACTTAACCCAGAGGAATGTTTCCTTGTGTGCAGGAAGAAGCTCATACAAAGATATTTGATGTGGTACTCGTTGAAATAGCAAAACTTCAGGAACTAACCTAAAGGCTCATCAGAAAGAGAACCAGTCAACCACGGCATGTTCACACAGGGAATATTTTACACCAACATGAAGTTGTTAGATCTCTACATACCGACGTGGAAAGGTCTGCAAGCTACATTACGTGGGGGGAAGCGAAGCTATTTAACACGTGCGTTCTGCTCCCACTTGTGTACAATTTCAAATACCCCAACTGTAGAGACACACACTTCCAAGTGCACAGGCACAGACACAGTGAAAAGCAGTTCTGAAAGGATCTCACCAAACTGAGGACTGATTAAAAATGAGCTGGAGGGGCCAAAACAGGCTGTCACTTGATATTGTTTTCTTGTCTGGAAGGATGCATTCGGGCAAATCTGCAAATCTCGAATGATGACCGGTTCTAAGAATGCAAGATATGACAAAACAAAGAAGGCTGTTCTCCAAACCCGTGTGGTGGGTTTTCCTGGGCACAGTGAGCCACAGCGGCTACACCAGTCAGGGACACAGGAACCTGGTGTGCCCTGCAGAGCAAGTCTCAATAAAATATCTGTTGAATGATGGTGCCTTGACTTCCTGCCTCATAAACCAGGGTCTGTACAGCTCTACAAAAATTACCTGTGAGCACGCTGTGCCAGGCTTCCCTGTGGTCACAGGAGGCAGGGAAAGGTGGGAGCCTTCCACCCAGCCTGCTTCGAGACCCCTCCCCACTTCCCTGGCTGGGTCCCCCAGCCAGCTTCATTTTCCCTGAGCAGCCAGCAGCCTGCCTTTCCTCCCTCAGGTCAGCCTCCCAATTCCCTCCAGCCTGCCCCTCAAGGTCACTCATTCAATAATTTCAACAGATGTCCTGTGATTTCTAGAACTGCCACTCAGCCAATAGGGAGAAGGATAAAAAACACTGGCAGAGAGCACTGCTTGGAGGTTCAGGAGAAGAAAGCCATTTTCCCCAATCTGAGCAGTGTCTGGGGGCCTGCTTAGTGAAAATCACCAGAAGGCTTCACTCTTCAAGGTGTGTGTCAAAAACACCCAACCATCTATACACCCACACACATCTCCCCCCCCCACCACCAACAACACACACACACACACACACACACACACACACACACAGAGGGTTAGTCACCTCACACAATTCCTCCTTTAGCCCCAACCTTCAGCTTTGCTCACTGTGTCCTCCCCACCAGGCATGACCAGCTTTGCCTGCCCAGCCACACAGCCGGACTGTCCCCAAGCACCCCAACTGCAAGAACTCCAATCCCACATGAACGAAAAAGAGAAGAAATCTTCTGCCACTTTCCTCACGTGGGCAGAATGGGACTCAGGGGACATACCCTGTGCTGTTGCTGGCAGAGAGCCCCCCCTGGAGTCTGAGCACAGTAGGAGGCAGAAGCAGAAAGGTTAACATCTAATTCCTGGATGACCTGCCAATCTCCCACCCCCATCCCCACCCCACCCACAAGGACACCCACCAGCACCCCCTCCCTTGGCACGGCATCCAAGCAGCAGTATCAACTCATGAGGCCCTTCCCCAGAGCTCAAGCACCACGGTTCCAAAACGTCCACAATTTCTTTAGGGACCTTCTTAGGGGAGGAGCTACTGGGGGTCTGTTCTGGATCCCAAGCACCACCACCAGTATTTAACGAGACATAAGGACCTCCAGTGCTGGGCAAATTGCCCCTGCTGATTCTGGAACTTCTCATATTTTGCAGACAGTTAAAAATTAAATTCTGATGGGAAAGTTCAAAAAGAAAGAAAGAAAGAAAGAAACTACCCACAAATCTGCCACAGGGGTTTCTTGTTTCTCACATAATCATTTTTAGAATACTGAGCTGAGGTTAAGGAAGGAATACGTCTCCCCACAGACCCTCCCCCAGATGGGCTAAGGGGGACGCACACTTCAGACACGGAGAGGCAGACCCACTGCGAGCTGGCTGGACTCTGCCAGCTGTGGTGCCGGGTACAGCCGGGGTGCAGGGTGGCATCCTGATACCCTCTTGGAAGCCCCCTTTCCAGCTGTCTCTGATAGAATTTCTACCCCTTGGACTTTTCAGTTAGCTACGTTAATAATCACACAAACTCACCCATACACATTTTTTTTTTCAACTAAGCCCATCTGAGTTGTGTTTCTGCACCCCATAACCCTATAAGGGCTGGCTAATCCCCCAACATGTCCAAATATCTATACTCTACAAACAGCAACCAGCTCATTTTTAAAGGGTCTGAGCGAGGAAGTTCCAGTGTTCAAGGTATGACTATACAACAGTGAGATTCACTTTTATGGCAAAGCAACTGAAAGACTGGGGACCCTTTTGAAATTCTTAAGGAACATTAATAGTAGTAGATCTGAATTCTTTAAGAGCTGGATTTGGTCTCTGAAAAACTGTCAACACCCAACCAAAGTGCGTTCAGTAAAAGATGGGGCCCAGTAACTTGCTCTTTGTCAAAATGAGGTTAACACTGGAAAAGACATGTGATTTGTTTTGTGCAGCACATAAACTGGCACACGTTTTATGATTAGGAAACCACCGCTGGGTAACGCCCTACTACACAAGTCTACCTACTCTGGTCATCTTCCTTCCTGAACTGTGATGCTCACATGCACAGACAGGGCACACACAACACGGAACACAGAAGCCAGCTTACGACCTAGGGATTTGAAAAGTATCAACAAGGACTTCCCTTTCTTCCTGCTTCAGATATAAGAGTTAAATTTGCCAAGAAAGACTCGATCCTGAAATTAGAGGCAAACTCTGACAGGTGTTTCCTGGGATTCTCATTAATATCAGACAACAAAAGTCAGCCTCTCAGGCAACCATTAATCATTAGCCAATTGTTGAAAATTAACTACTGATCCATAAGGACATACCACAAAGCCCTTGGACATCCATTCATGTATTTATTCCGTCATTCCACACACATTTCCCAGTGCCTCCTGTGCACCAGGCACAGGGCTAGTTTCCAACACTACAAGACTAATCAGACGCCAGCCTCTGTTTCTAGGAAGTCATACCCCAGTTTCACCCCAAGTCACTTAGCTAATGAGCCGAAGCAGCAACCAGTGGACCCCAGAGCGCATGTGCAGAACCGCCACCCACCTAGCCACGCCCCGGAGCTGTTATAAAAAGAGGCGGAAAGCAGCAAACGTCCATAAAGAGGAGAGTTAACCGAGCTCATTGGAGGGCAGAGGGAGAGCCAGTACTTAAACTCAGGCAGGTGGGGTGGGAGGCAGGAGTGGGTGAGGCTCGGAGGAAGCTGAGCTGGAACAGACAGAATCTTGTCGTGCAGAAAAAAGAGCGCACGGTTCAAACAGAAAGACGACGAGCAAATACATGGTGTGTGGAAAGTACAGACCTAAAACCCACCTTACAGGCTAAGCCCAACAAACCAAGTTATGAAACCGTATTTCAGGAAATCCCCCTAGGTGCAAAAACTGTAAAGATCCTAACCCACAGGACCATACAGATCCAATGAGCTCGATTGCTAAGCCCAGGAAACACTGTGCACTGGGACCTCAGCCATGGAAGAGAGATCACCATCTCTCTAGCACCGTCCCACAACATTCCCAGCCGGTGTAAGGCATCTTACAATGGTCCCACTGCCAGGAGTCCACGGCCATTATGGCTGGTCAGAGGCGTTCCCACCACTCTGCTACTCTGAGCACAAAATGTGCTAGACGGCTCAGCCCTGACACCTTGGCTCCCAGGGTTCCTTCAGCCAGAGGCTCTCAAGAAGCAGAGTCACGAGACCCTAAGCTTTTCAGGAACAAGCGCTCACCACGTCCCGCCCACTCCTGGCTAAGGACCTCCAAGGAGTCCCCAGAAGGACCTGCCACCCAAGGAAATCCCAAATACAGCTCAGAGGAAAGAATGAGTGAGGTGCTTCTCAGGGCAGCCACAGCAACTAACTACCCGTGTTTACTGAACAGCTACTTGGTACCCCCGGGGCCAGGCACTGTCCGGGATCCCAAAATGACTCACTTAAGAACTGTATTCTGAAGATGCTTAGTAAGACAGAGATAAGACATGCATATAAAGACCGAAAACATCGGGTACTTTGTACGTGAACTGCCATGAGAGAGGCTCAGAGAAGAGTGTTACTTCCGATCACAGTGGGAAAAGCTCTCATGGAAGAGACGTTGTTGGAGAGGATTCCTGAACTCCTCCAGGGGCCGGAGCGGAAGAGGCACTGCAGGTGGAGAAGAGGCCAGAAGGTGGGCGAGCACATAGAAGGAGTGTTTAGGGACTACAGGTGAGCCAATGGGGGGTGGGGGGGGGGGCTGCTGCTCTGGGAAGGAGGGACTCAGAAAGCTCATACAGCCCAGGAGGGCCTGGTCACGGCAACGGGGGCATGGCTAAGCAGGAGGAGTAAGATGCGAAGGGGTCTGTAAAGGCAAAACATCAAGGGGCTCAAGAAAAACAAAAACAAAAACAAAAAACAGGCCGCAACAAGATGAGGAAGGGGATGGGAAAGGGGTCAAAGACTTGGTAAAACCTCCCACTGAATTAAAGGAGCATTTGCTGAGCCCCTGGTCAGAGCCACTATGCCTGATGAAGCGGCAGAGAGGTCTTGCCCTCTGTGGCTGGTGTCATTAGCAGACATCAGGGGAGGCCTGAATTGGCAGATGAGCACCCAGAGGTGGGACAGTCCTACTAATCTGAGGCAACTGAGCACTCCAGAGGGTACCGCACCATCGCCCTTGAGAAACTGAAGTCTGGGAAGCAAAGCAGGGAGTTCTTCGACACAGTGAGGCGCACAGTATTATAAGCAGCCCCGCTCTGACACTCGGGAAGGCAGAGCTCGCCCTGCTCCCCACCCCGGGCTAAGAAGAAATTAAATAAGTGATACACACTTTCAGTAAGTGGAACTGGGGAGCTAGCGCGACAGACGGAGCCAAAAAGCATCTCACTGTGGGAACTCAGTCGTACCGTTTCCATGGCTTCAACCTCCGCGAGTCCCTGCAAGTCCACAAATGAAACTGCCTAGAAACTTGAGACTGTTTATATTTTAACCAAAAAAAAAAAAAAAAAAAAAGCAGAAGACGACGACGATGAGGAGACCTAACCCTGGGAAAACTTGCTGCCCCCAAGGCAGTCTCCAGATGCCCAAAGCTGGCTCAGTTACAAGCAAGCCAGACCAAACACACACTGGTCACCTTTCTCACCCGACAGAAGTAATCGTGTCACTACAGATGACCTTAAGAGGCAGACAGAGCTCGGCACAAAGTTGGCTCTAAGGGTTCAACATACCCAGAGAGCGAAGGCGCAAAGGAAAAACCCACCAGCTCCCTGACGCGTGCTGCTTTGCAACCCGTATCGCTCTTTGCCCTTTGATTTGCCATTCACGTTAACTGGAAGGTATTTACTACAGATGAAAAATAAGCTTCGTTCAGCCGCCTCTCAACAGATCCCAAAAATAAAGCAATCACTTGGGTACAAATTGGGTCAAATGTATTAAAAAAAAAAAAAAAAAAAAAACGGCTCCCTGGTGGGAGCACTGACACGGCCTGTGACCTTGCAGAGAGTCAGGGGGAAATCCGCAAAGATCTTCCCTTCCCACAGTGGGAAAGGAAATATTTAAAGAGTCGAGCAGAGAATAAACTCCTCTAGCCATGTGACCATCCAAGTGAAACAAGACAGAAACTCAAATGCTAGAGTTTCAGAACAGTAAGAGGTCAAAGGAGTAGATGTTGGTTTTTAGAAAGGCCTGCCAAACGAATACAGAGCCTCCCTCCCCCCACCCCTTAAAATACCACTGTGTAAGAACAGTTAAGAAAGCATCCGCAGGGGAGGGATTGCAAGGGAGAAGGAGAGAGATTTATCCATTTCCTCTATTTTATTCCCTTACTCATTCCCTGAGAAATCCACACGGTCTGACAGCAGATATCAGTGCCCTGAATTTCCCTGGGAAAAATCAGAATATTAATTGGCTTACGCAGGCAGCTCCATTAATTATTCCATTGATCTGAATTAATCGGCCTTTCTGAAAGGTATTTATTTTCTAAGTTTGTTTAATCATGTTCTCTTGAGCTACAAAAAGCAACAAACTGGGTCACCATCCACGTTGTTAAATTTGGTAACAAGGCTGACACCATCTGTGGCCTCGCCTCTGATGAACCACCCCCTTCAATGGGGGCTCTCCGCCACTTCTGCTCTTCCTTTAGAAGGATCATCTGATGTCGCCCGTCTACGAGCAAAGCACACAAATCACCCCCAGCAAAGCAGAAACCCACACTCACGGCAAATGTGTGTATGCGTATCCAACTCCTGCTGACTTTTTTCAGGAGCAATACCCAAAACTTTTTTTACATGCTCTAGAATTCAGATTACAAAAGCCCAAATATGAACAGACCTCATGTTACACCTAACATAGGCCACAACGTTTTAAGTGTAACGTGAAATCCTGTGTACACATGATTAAAGCTAAAATCACAAGAGCAGGGATGGCTGGATGGCTCAGTTGGTTGAGCGTCTGCCTTTGGCTTGGGTGATGGTCCTGGGGTCCTTGGATGGAGTCCAGCACTGGGCTCCTTGCTCAGCAGGGGGCCTGCTTCTCCCTCTCCCTCTGCCTGCCACTCTCCCTACTTATCCTCTCTCCCTCTCTCTCTCTCTCTCTCTCTGACAACTAAGGAAAATCTTTAAAAAATCAAATCAAATCAATAAAATCACAAGAGCATCCTTTCTGTATCTTCAGAACCCAGCAGTCCCCCCATAAGCCCCGGCTCTGCCTTTTTACCACTCACTCTGTTACACACAGCCGCCTTACTCCAATACAGCTGCAACATGGAAAACCAGAAACGAATCTAGCTAAAAGAGCAAAACAAGAAAGAGAGCTCCCTGTTACCCAGCACCAGCCCCCTCCTCCACCTGCCTTTCTGCACAGAGCCCCCCCCCCCAAGGAGGATGCAGCCACTCCAGAAAAATCCCGACATGGCTTCTGAATCATCAAGAAAAGATTACAGAATGTCAGAAGCAAATACAATCCCAGTGATCACCTCATCCAGAACCCCCTGACAAGTGGCTGAACAGCAATGTGGAAAGGATTGAGGAAATGCCCCCCCAAAACACAGCTAGTTGTCCCAGCCCAGTGGGACAAGCTCCTAGTCCCAACTCGGGGGCTCCTTCGGGCTTTTTTTTTTCTTTTCTTTTCTTTTTTTTTAATTTCTGTCTTTTTTTTTTTTTTTTTTTTTAACTACATTAACCTTTCCCAAAGGAAGTTTCATGAAGCAATGGTTCCGTGATGTGGTCTGCCAAAAAACTGTTTGAAGAATCCATGACCAATTACTTTTAGAGACTAGCTGAGTTAAACAAAATGAAACCAGTTTTTTAACTACAGACCTTCCCGGAGCTCTTACTGAGCTTATGTGCACTATAAATCTTTAAGAGGGCAATAAAGTATGTGGAAGTATCCCAATTTATTTAACCCTAGAATCATTTTATCCTGGAATAAAATGTATCTTCATAGGATCCTCCTAATGCAACACTACACTGTATTCTCCAAATTATGTTCCAACGTAGATCTAGTCATTCTATAGTATTCTGATGCTCTAAAAATGAATAGTTCATGTACAAAATCTACGATAATTCTCTACTTACCAGAAAAATTGACCAAACAAAATACCCATCACTCTCAAATAAACACTGGATTTAAAACAAAAACAAAAACAAAAGGAGCTAATATTATCTGGAAAAGAATGGTAGACAGCAAAAGCCTATGCAGAGAGAAAAGTTATTTAAAATCTGCTACAAACCTCTTCCATAAAAAAGTGCCACATCTATTTATGCAAGATTCATGATTTTAAACACTTTCATTCAGTATAAATTTGAGAATACAGGTCAGAAGGAAAAAAAAAAAAACCCACAAACAAACCCCCTGTTGCAAAGCTCCAGGAAATATCACAGGCATAGCTGTAAACTTCCACCACCCAGAAAGCCAGCTGCCAGTTTAAGTAGAGAGGCCAATGAAAACCGCATATCAGGACAAGCAGGAACTCTAAGGACACTTACCAAGTTATGATTTGTTGAATTAGAATCATCTTCAGGGAATGGGATGTAAATAGCTAAGGCCACACAATTGGCAAAAATAGCCAATAATATAAATATGTCAAATGGTCTGGAAAATGTTGTTAAGGCATATATGTCTTATGCAAACGCAAACCATCTCTCCCATCACACTCTCGATCACACCACTCTTGAATCACTTTTGAAACGAAAATTACGCACTCGAGTCCTTTCTTGACCCACTGTTGTGCCCGCTCTGTCTCCAGCAAATGTCATCGTCCGTGGTCATCTGGCAGATGTTCCTATCGAATGACTTTTTCGGGTCCTTTCTTTCTCTTGCAAGGACCATGTCACGCTCGTTCTTTGCTGTGCGTTTTATATTGAAACCTACCCATACATCCAGTGAGAGCACCCTATGAAACATGTTTCTGCTTCTTCGAGTTTTAAAGGCGACAAAGGCCTGAGAACACTACATTCCTGGTGCCGTAGACACAAAGGGAAGTCCCCATGAGACAAATCTCTTCCACAAATCCTTGCTTCCATGTGTTAAAGCCATTTTCTCGGGGGCTATTCTTGGCTGGGTCAGTCTCCTGTCTGGACCGGGGCAGGCCAAGGCACCAGAACTTTCTGCACTCTACCTGTGACCGTCTCGTGGCATGTTCCAATACCTCAGACACTGTGACAAGCAGCCAGGCTCCAGCTCCCCCTCTGCTTCCTTTACTAATCAATGCCTATCACTGTTTCGGATTACAGCTGGACTGGAGCTTGGTTTCTAATGAGCTGTTACTGCATTCAATTTATAAACAAATTAAATAAAAAGCCATAAGAAATCAGCACCAGACACTCTGAAAGTACAATTGAACAATTCTAAATCTCGGGGGTCTGTCTGGAAGAAATCACTTTGAAATCAGCTTGCAACAGATACTTGCTTCAACATTCTGGTGTTATTAAGAGACATTGTCAAAACTGGCAATGCAAAATTTGACTTCTGCCAAAATGACGGTCTTTCTTCTTTTGGCTTTCAGGCTTTCCGAATGCAAGGTTTCTCAGCACCAACATAATCTGCAACTTTGGGGGGTGGGGTGGGGGAATGGCTTGATTTTATAAGTGTTTCTGCCATAACCTCACTCACAAAAGGCAAAGCCACTGATACTAAACATCTCCAAGTATTAAAGCTTTGAGGATGTGAACAGAGCCTTCTCCATTCATCCTGATACCCTTCTGGGAAATCCAAAAATGCTGAAGGAAACAAAGGCCCACTACCTCCCTGTGGATACCCTGAGTCTTATGAAAAATCACCCCTTTAAAGTGTTTCGACACTCATTGAAATAAGGACAACGAATGACTTTCTTTTCTTACTAATTTTGATGGGTTTATTTTTAAAGCCAATTAGCTTTCATTCATATTTATTCTTTTACCTCTTCTAGTATTACAAAATCTCTTATCCAAGGATCCAACCTCAAGACAGTCCCCCTTCAGAAGACTTCAGGATCCTCTTTTCGTTTTTCTTTCTTTCTTTTTTTTTTTTTTTGGCCATTCCTACTGCAATTTTAAAAGCCAACTGCCCCACTGCTATCCCACAGAGAAAACACACCCTGTGATCTCTCCCATCCCCATTCTTCCCTTTTAGTTCCCAATACCTAAATGATAGACCAGCAAATCCAAGAAATACCAATGCTATTCGGGAAAGCCAAACACTTTTTTTTTTCCTTATGGGGGTCTGATTTCAGCTGCCAAGTGTGGATGGTTAATTATCTCACTGCCCCAAGATTTTTACAAGCCACGCACAACAGAGCAACAGAGAAATAGATGGGTCTGCTCCCAAAATGTCCTTCTGATAAGGCAAACACTCCTCATTCCCAAGATGCAGGACACTCTTGCCTTGTCTGGGTATACAGACCAGCAAGGTTCACACTCTCCCAGTGCGGACTGGGCCTGGCACAGCTGGCTCTCAGAGGATTTCTATGACCTGCTCCCTGAACTAGAAGGGAACTGTCACTGGGAAAGACAAACAGATCATATGTTGTTTAAAGATCTGTTCTACGGACTGTCCCATTTGTAGGCAGGCTTCTCCCTACATTGGCAGCCCACATCCCCTAGTTCCTGTACACATGTGGCCGGCCATGCGGGAAAGGGAGTCAGCTGTACAATCCAGGAATTCATTCTGTACACATAAATTGCGATATACACATTACTGTGCACGAATGGGAACAGTGTCAGGCCTCCCACCTTACTCCACATGCAATGAAGGACCCCAGAGAGGGCTCTGCTCACCCCAAGTCATGTCAGGCCGACCTCAGGAGGAGGAGATCTCTCTGGCTGAGTGCAACTATGCTTCTGCTGGCAGCGATGCCATCGAGGCATGCCCCCATGCGCCTAGCTGCCTCTGGGCTGACACTAGCATTCATTCTCAGACTAGAAGAGAACTTACACAGAAAACAGGTCCATGGACCCCCAGCTATGCGAGAGATACCATAACTCCCTCTAGAGAGCGGACATCTGTTCTAAAAAGGAAAAGCTCACGAAAACCCCTCAAATCCTACCCTCGCCTTTGGCTGCCCTCTCCAAAACCTTTCTCCACAAAGTTACCTCATTTTAACTTGTGTCTGTGATCACAGAAAACCACCAGCTACAACAGAAGGCCTGCAAAGAGGAGCCCAGCTAGGTGCCCAGGTTCTAAGGGGGTTACAGCTCCACCTTCCAGCTGGTGGCCAAGCTCCTCCCTTTTGAGCTCCTTCACCCTGGGGGTGCTGGGGAAAGCCTGACCTCCTCACTCCTCCTTATGCTTAGGAGCTACTTGAAGGCTCCTGTAGTCCCAAATACACTTCTGGGAAAAGGAAATGCTTTGTTTTACCCAGACCAGTGAATCATCTGACTAATTAGAAAGCCATTTGTTCAGAAAGGAGGCCTCAGTCAACGTTTCTGGAGGGTGACAGCAACTGGAGACTGGCTTCCAGATTTAGGGAAGGGGTGATCAGGCCAAGCACCCCAGTTTTCCAAGATCTGGGATGTTAACAACCATCCTGGGGCATTTGGAGTTCAGTTTTAAAAATACATAGGAGACACTCAGAAATGTAACTCCAGTCCAAGGACACAGACAGAATGTTTTATAAAGGCAGCAACTGCAAATTCCCCCACTGACAGACTGCTCTCTAGCTCACAAGGGCCTGGGAAGGAGAGGCGCTCACAAGCCTCTCCCTCCACATGCTCCCTCACGCTCACGTTTCAAATGCTTTTTTGGAACATGTCAAAAGGAAATTCCAGGAAGTCATAGCATTGATGAGCAAATTGCTCCCTCCCCATGAAGCAAGTGTTCATATTTGTAGCTACCTGAACGATCAGATCAGCAAATGTCAGAGCTGGAAGCAACCTCAGCCCTCGTGGGAAGTTGCAGAAAAAAAATTCTAAACATCAGAATGGGAAGATGCCACTAAAGGTCAAAAATGTATCTATTTCTAGCAAAGTCTCATACAGTCTTTTTGTTTTAAATCAGCATACCTCATTTGCAAGAGGTTCCATGCCTATCACAGTCCCAAAAGCAATGGTGGGTTTAAACTAACCACCTAGTATCAAATGACCAAATGTCAGCTTCCTATTTGACTGCCACTTTGAAGTTTTTGTCGCCCCCTCCCTCCATCACAACACACACACACACACACACACACACACACACACACGGCTAAATATACCCAGAGAGCCAGCCTTCCGCACCCCGAGGAGATAGGAAGGTATATACAATGAGACCCTGTACACAGAGCTTTCCCGTGTTCACATCCCAGACGGCTACGACTTTGTAAGTGCCATTTCGGAAAGCAGATCCTTTTAAAGAACAGATGTTCAAGAGAAAATGAGAAAGACTTCCCCGAAAAAAAAGGATACTTCCATTCCACTATACTAATGCAGGCTCTTCGGATGGGGTTATTGAGTGACAAACAGAAAAGGGCGCGGGCAGGTCGGCTGTTGGACGAGTTACCCTGTTTTTTGCTCTTGGCGTATTGCTGACGTTTTCTTTGGGAGAGAGATCCCACAGGTGGGGGTGCGGAGGTGCTCATAGTCTGGGCAGCCTTGGCCTGTCTGGCAGCATCGATTGCAGCTTGCCAAGATAGGACGGTTTGCTTGGAGCTATTCGGCTGAGAAGTTGGTCCTTCACCAGAAAGAGGGAGTCTGGTGCCTCTTGCATAGTTTGCCTCTGGGAAGAAGGAGAAAAGGAAAAATGAACAAACAAACAAACAAACAAACAATGAGAATCCAGTCTCAGGAAAAAAGCAAAAGCTGTCTCCCATCAATAACGGGTGGGGGGGTGGGGGAGAGTATGGTTCCCATGTTTCCATTTAGAACCTCATGTCCTATTTTTCAGAAGCAGGAATGTGGTCAACCAGAACAGGAAAAGAAGTGCTCGCGCTAGGTCCTGGGCGTCACGGGACCCCCTGGTGCAATGAGGTGAGCTCCTTTCTATATCCATGGTTTCCCAAGGACTCCGCTGGTGCCCTTCTTCAAACTGAGGCCATCCACATTTATCCCACCTTTTCTGACATTTAAAAACCCATGGATCTCTAATGAGTTAACAGATACACACAATAGCTTTTCTCCAAAATAACTACCACGGGGTGCGGGGGGGGGGGGGGGGAGGCAGTGCCAATAACTCAATAGTCTTAATCATTTTCAGGATGTCACTCCAACATCTCTGTACAGCCACAAATGCATGTTTTTCAGCATAGGGGGAGAAAAAAAAAAAAAAACTCCACTGGCACCAGGGCAATACCAAAAGCCCCATAACAAATATCCAGATTATGCACTGACACTTCCTGCAAATGAAAATTCATGATGCTTGGGACTCATTTCCTCCACAGGCTTCCGAAAACAGAAAACATCTTTAGGGCTTTTTTGCATTTTAAATTGCAGCCGCAGCAGCCAAGCCAGCATCCAGAGATACAGTCAAGGCAGACAGCCCGCACCCCTACCCCTAGGAAAGACAGGATGGATTATGCCAGGGGCCCTCAAGGCCCGAGCAGGAGTCACCGAAGTGCAGGCTGGCATAACTGCAGGCTGGCATCTAGGTACAGGGCAGAACCCCAAAGGGGCTGCAAGTGCAAAGCCCCCTCAGACTTTGGGTCAGGCCTCCACCTAGGCAGGTCTCCCAGGCACTTGCCTACCTTGAGTCACAACCTCCTTACTGAGACAGAAGTCAAAGTGAGAGTGGTGGCAAAGGTAGAGGGATGGGCCGTGGCAAAACCATTTCTTGCTAAGTAAAGAATGAGAGAGAGTCGAAGCAAGCACAGGTCTGCCTGCCCAGCAACCAGAGAAGGGGGCCACCGGCCTGGGGCAGCAGCAGTCCCCAGCTGCAAACCGAGCTGGGGAGGAATCCTGCGGAACCTTCCCTTGGGAAGCGCTCTCCCGGGAAGGCTGTGAGCCCACTGAGGTTGGGGCGTGGGGGAGCGCCCCCCGGCCTCCAAGGAGGAGGTAGGAGGGCTGACCAGAAGCTGTTCCAGGCACCGTCTCGACCCAGGCCGGCCGGCGTGGTGGCTGCACGTGGTGCCCAGGCCGGGCTGGGGAGGGGAGCCCCACAGCGGCCACGACTCCCCGGGCATTGCTAGGTTACCGACGTGTGCACCGCGGCGCTGGGAGCGGGAATACTCTCCTCCCGACCCCCTGGCCGCGATTCCGAAACCGGGCCTCCCTCTCCAGGGGCGGGGTGTGCTTCGCCCACCGATGCGAAGAGGGAAACCGGGCAATCCTAGAATTTTCCGGATGCCACTGGAGACCAGGGGGCGGGGAAGGAGAGGAAGGCGAGAAGAGGCTGAAAAGGGGGCTCAGGCTGAGGACTAACAGCCATCCCCCCCTTCCATCGCTCGCAAGCGTTGGAGGAAAGTTGAGCCCGAGGACACTGAACCCGAATCACCTCAGCTCGCCGCCCCTCCGGCGGCACAGTACTCCAAGGACTCCACGGCCGCCCCCACCCCACAAATGCAGAATTAACTCTGACATTCAAGGCCTGAAGGGGAGAACGGAGTGGCTGTCACGCATCTCCCCTTTCTATGTAGATGGCACCGAGCTAGAAGCATCCTTTCCAACCCCCTCAACCCACCCAGCGCATCAGAGACGGGAGGGGGTGGGAAGGGAGAGGGGGTGGGAAGAGGAGGACCATGACAAGGATGAGATTTGGCAGCGGGTGCCCAGGCTCTGGCTGCTCACCGTTCGCGTGGTCCGCTTGCTGCTGCCGTTGATGGTGCATGTTTTTCATCATCATCATCATCATCATCCACGAACATTTATTGAGCGCCTACTGTGTGCAGGGCACGGTGCTGGGCGTTGGGGCGGGGGAGGAACGGGTAAGGGGGTGACCAATAGATAGGAGCCGCGGTCCCTGCCCTTATTGTCGCTTCAGCAGGGGGTGGGGAGGGACGGGGACAGATAGCAGAAAATAAGAATAATTTGTAAAAACCGCTCGCCACCCACGCTCCTTCTTTTTCAAAAATGGAGCAAAATAAACTTTTTTAAAAAAATAAGATAAGATGTATATATTATCTTAATAATATATACATGTAATTTTTTGCTGCAAAGGAGAATTGGCTTGGTCCCCTCCTCTAGCGGAGGGACGCCGCGGAGATGCCGGCCCGGCCGCCGGGGCCGCTCGGAGCGCCCCCCATGCCCGCCCGCCCGCCGCGGTGCCCGGTGCCCGCCGCCGCCGCCGCCGCCCGCGCCGCCGCTGGCTCGGGACCGCGGGCGCCCCGAGCTCACATCCGGGGACGGAGGCGCTCGCTCGCTCGCTCGCTCCGCGCCCGCCGCGCCGCGCCGCACGCCGGCTTCGCCCTGGCGACGCTGCGCGCCCGCCGCCGCCGTCCCCTCCCTCCCCCCCGCCCGCCGAGCCTCCCACGGGCCGCGCCGCGCCCCAGGGGCCGGGCCCGGCCCGCGGCTGTACCCGCTCGGCCCGCGCGCCCGGGGTGGCCGCCGCGTGGGGCTTGGGGTACCGCCACCCCGCCTGGCTCGGAGGACCCGCGGGCGCCAAAGGGTTAAGCGCGCTCCGGCCGCCAGCTGCCGCTTAACCCCCTGCGCGCCGCAGCGAGCTCCGGGCGGTCGCCCGACTGAGGTGGGCGGGGCCTGCGGAGCCAGCGGACGCCGGCTGCGGATTAACCGCTCCTCCCCTTCATTTCGGCGGGGCGGGGTTGGGGATGGGAATGGGGATGGGAAGGGGGAGAGCTGGAGAGTGCGCTGCTTAGGCTCCCGCGCTGGCCTCGGCCCTCGGCGTCCTTCTCCTCCGCACACCTGGAGGAAGCCCCGCCCCCTGGGAGCCCAGGTGCCCGGGGGCGGTCGTCTCGGGGTGGAGGGGCTTTGCCAGGCTACCTTCCTACTCCCCCTCCTGCTTCCTCAGGCTTTTCCTGGTTGCGGGGGGATGGGGGAGCCGTGCTCTCTCGAGAGCATTCACTGTCCCAGGTAAGGGCACCTGGAGATCTAACCGGGTTTCCAGAGTGCCCCCCCCCTAACCCGGGCCGGGTCTGGCGCCACTGTGGGCCCAAAGATTCGGGGAGTAACAGGGGGCACTTTCTGTCTGCGTCTCTCCCTCCCCCCCCTTACATGTGTTTGCGGGCAGGTACGAGGAAGTAAAGGCCAAGGTCTTTCAAACAGCGAGTGTTGGTTAAAGGAATAGGTAGTGCGCTAAAACTGCGGCCTCTCGTGTGGCAGCGGAGGAGAGTGCCTTCCCTGTCGCGTATTTGGGGTGGGGGTTTCTGCCAAGGGCAGCTCCTGTCTAGAGGGGAAAGTACTGTATCTAGTGGATGACTGATTATTTCTCTTTTAGCGTTGTGCTGGCTGTTGGAGAAGGGCTTCTGCTTTACTTCACAAGATTCGATTTATTTGCTTTTGTTCCGATCTGCATGTTCCTACAGCGTTTTAGAACGTCTGAGAACAGCGTCTTTAAAGCAAAAAGCTCAGCGTGACTTAAGAAAATGAGCGTTTATGAGAAGGTGCTCCTTGGCCAAAGAAAGCGCTCTGGGCATCAATTGTTGGGGGCCACCTGGGAAGAGAGAGTGAGGACCAAACATAAGGCTTTCCAGGGGCCTTCCTGATAGGGGCACAAGGACGGAAGGATAAAAACAATCAGGCTCCTTGTTCCTTTCTCTTCTTTTGTTGTTTCACTTTTTCTTTCTGGAGAGGTGGCAAGGCAGGGGAAGAGCGCTGTGGCCTAGCAGTAAGCCTGCTCCTGAGCCCCAATCTGAAGGGACCGAAGATAGTTGCCTTCAGAGAACTTTCCCATCCACAGACCTCGAGTGCTGATGCAAGTATCAAATTCATTTACCTGTCCCTTCCAGACTTCAAGGTCTAAAGCCCTGCCTCTATTCTGCAAAGACCCACCCTGTTATTTGCTCACAATTCAGGTCAGCCAGCATGTATAAGACACTTGTTAAGAACAGGGTCTAGGCTAGGTGTTGTCCAAATCCATAGTTCATTCTCTCCCTCATGGAGATACAACCTAGGGAAGGAAGAAGAGTGTGGGTCCATCTGTAGTACTATGTGGGACACAGGAGCTGTCATAGGTATGAAGAAAATGCCACGAAAGCATCAAAGAGATTCATTTGAGATGTTTTCACTGAAGACATGGCATTCAGATTCTTAAAAATTGATGAGGGGAGGAAAGGGGAGGAGCGAGCTGATGGAGCACAGGGCAATTTTAAGGCATTGAAGCTGTTCTGTATGATACTGTCATGATTATAGTACACTATGCCTTTGTCAGAACCCATAGAATGTACAACACAAAGAGTAAACCCTAATGTAAATTATGGGCTTATATAACAATGTACTTATAACAATGTATCAATATTGGCTCATCAATTGTAACAAATGTAGCACACTCATCCAAGATGTTACTAATAGGAGAAACAGTTGGGAGAGAGAGTATAGGGGAACTCTACACTTTCTCTGCAATTTTTTCTGTAAACCTAAAACTGCTCTTAAAAAATAAAGTCTATTAAAAACAGGTGACTAATTTTATTGGGCACAAGTGGAGTAAGAGGAATGAGCTTTGGGGGAAAGAGTGAAGGCGGGGGAGACCCACGTCCAGGGTGGGATGTGTTTGAAAAGAAGCAGGAGTGCAGGTTGGAGGGGCAGGCCTCCCAGGCTGGGGGAGGAAGGAGGCTGGGACAACACAAAGCCAGTCAAGAAGGCTTGCTGGCACGCTGAGTAATCCAGATTTATCTTCTCTGCAGTGGGAGCCAGTGAAGTGGCAGGATTATATTGTGACTCGGGTCTCCGGGCTTTATACTTTAGATCTTAAGGTATTCGTGGAATTAGAGTTTTTAACATTGTTCCATCCTAGATCCTGAGTCCCATCTTCACAATGTCTCCAGCCAGCTTTCTTGGGGGGGGGGGGGCAGGTGGTGAAGAGATTTGATTCAGCACAGCTCTGAATGCTTTGGCCCACTGGGTAATTTAAATACTTATATTCCCAACATAACACGAATGACTGAATAAATAAATAATAGCTAGTATTTTTTAAAGGCTTCCTATGTCCCAGGACCCAGTATAAACACTTTACATGGGGCGCCTGGGTCGCTCAGTGGTTTAGGCCTCTGCCTTCGGCTCAGGTCATGATCTCAGGGTCCTGGGATCCAGCCCCACATCGGGCTCTCTGCTCAGCGGGGAGCCTGCTTCCCCCTCTCTCTCTGCCTGCCTTCTGCCTACTTGTGATCTTTCTCTGTCTATCAAATAAATAAATAAAAATCTTTAAAAAAATAAAAATAAACACTTTACATGTATGAACTCATGCAATTCTCATAACAAGTCCAGGAGACAAGGCCTATTAACACCCTCGTTTTACAGATGACAAAACCAAGACACGGAGGAGTTAAAGGACCTGCCCCAAACCAGAGGATTATTTAGTGGCCGGGAGGATAAGACCCAAGAAAGGCTCGAATAAAAGGCAGCCACATGTCATAAGACCCAGTTATGTCACAAACATGCTCTTGTGGGGCTTTAATCCCCATGTCCTCATATGTAAAACACTCCCATTTAAAGGCACTGAGCAGGCATTCTGGAAACAGTTCCCTGCATGTATTTCATTTTTTAAAATTCCTCGGGCACCTGGGTGGCTCAGTTGTTTAGGCATCTGCCTTCAGCTCAGGTCATGATCCTGGGGTCCTGGGATAGTGTCCCACAATGGGATCCCTGCTCAGCGGGGTGCCTGCCTCTCCCTCTTCCTGCTGTTCCCCCTGCTTGTGCTCTCTCTCTCTGTGTCAAATAGATAAATAAAATCTTAAAAAACAAACAACAAACCAAAAAAACCTTGCTGCTACCCCAGTCCAGAGCCTTGCCACCTCACATCCCTACATCACTAACTAGATGCCCTAAATCCATTCGGTAATAAACCATCCCGTGCTCAGAAAACACCATGTCCCTTCCCTAACCAAAAAAAAAAGGCTGATTGCTCCTTCCTTCCACGTCCAAGCTAAAAAACCTCTGACTAGCTTTCAACCTTATCACCTCGCACCATTCACCTTCGCCATGGTCAGCAGTCTCATTAGGCTGTGAACATGCTGTGCTCATTTCTGACTCTCTGCCCTGGCTCGTGTTTATTCGCTGACCTGAAATCCTGCCTTGCTGACCTCTAACTAAACCCTGCCTACCTAACAAGTCCCCAGCAAGTCCCTGCCTCCTCCCAGAAGCCTTCTTTGATTTCTCTAGCCACAGGAAACACATATGTGCCCACCCCTGCCTCCACCACCCCGTCCCTAAAGGCCTACAGCACCTGGTTACCCCTTCAATTACATGCTTTCTTGTGTCCTGTTTAATTAACTCCTTGACTATGAATCCTGTGTCTCCAACCATGGTGTAGGTCCTTAAGTCCCTGCCCCCACTGCCAAGTGTTCTGCTCACAGCAGGCGCAAAACACTCTTATTAATCTGCACTGGATCAAAACAGCCCACAGATATCACTAGAAATTGTCAGCTAATATTTACAAAAACCCCATAAGTTTATGGCAGGACATTTGGCCCTTAGATGGTAAAAACAAGCAAACAAACAAACAAAAATCCTAAAGGTTATATGCAGAGCATACCTATAAGCAAACTGAAGTTGGGTCTCTGATTCTCTGCATTCTTAGGCCTTCATGCTAAGATGATAGCTCCGACCCCCTAACCACTAGATAAGTAAATAAAGGGTACAGGACATATGTTCCAGGTAAAGAAATGGTATGCACAAAGTTCAGCCCCAAAGTCCAGAATGTGTGCAGAACTCAGCAACATGGTTATGCTGCAACATGGGGGTAACTTCATAGATGGTAATATTAAGTGAAGGGGATGGTGGAAATTCCCAAACATCTGGCTCACCAGTCAGGGTATCCTCCTGTGGTCTAGTGGTTCTCAAGCCCTTTGGTCTCAGGACCCCTTTACACTCTTAAAAGTTATGGTACACCTTGGGGCACCTGGGAGTCCTGGAATCAAGCCCCACTTTGAGTCCCCTGTAGGGCTCCGTGCTCAGTGGGGAGTCTGTGTCAGGATTCTCTCTCTCTTCCTCTGCCTCCCTCCCCCTGCTTGCTCCCTCTCTCTCTCTAGAATAAATAAACAAATCTTAAAGATAAACTATGGTAGACCTCAAAGAGCTTTTGCCGGATCGATTTTATCAATAGGTGTTTATCTGTAAAATTCGAACTAAGAACATTTAAAAATCATTTATCATTCACTTAAAAATAGTAAAAAGCTCATTACATGTTAACATTTTTTAAAAAAGATTTTATTTATTTATCTGACAGAGAGAGAGAGATCACAAGTAGGCAAAGAGGCAGGCAGAGAGAGAGAGGGAAGCAGGCTCCCCACGGAGCAGAGAGCCCGATGCAGGGCTCAATCCCAGGACCCTGGGATCATGACCCTGAGCCGAAGGCAGAGGCTTTAACCCACTGAGCCACCCAGGTGCCCCTACCTGTTAACATTTTTTAAGAAAAGTTTCTATAATTCCCAATACAAAATAGTGAGAAGGAGAGCATTCCTTTACATTTCTGCAAATCTCTTTACTGCCTGGCTGAAAAGAAGACACCTGGATTCTCATACATTCAATCCACAGTGACAGGATGTTGGGCTGACATGTATGAATAATATCGAGCCCTATACAGATATCTAGTTGGAAAAGGGAGAGCCATTTTAATAGCCTTTTCAGATAATTGTAGATATACTCCTTTGCTATGACATTAAACTTGACTTTTAAAGGTTAGTTGAAATGTGGAATCTGAAACCATAGCAGTGAAACTTCTCATACTGTTACATTAAAATCTACCAGTTTATATTGTGCTTTGAATGGATCTTGTTACTCATGCATAATTTGGTAACACATATTGGTCATTTGGAAAATATTGGTTCACTGAGGTACACAGACTTTCCAAATGTTGACACATCTCATTATACCATATAAAAGAAAACTCCACATTCATTGTTATCGCCACCAATCTCTTCAGAAAGTCTTAAATATTGGGAAGCTGTCAAGCTCTCAGTGGTAGAAAGAAGTTTTTCAAAGTTCTAATTTTCACTTGAAAGCTCAAATTTTATAATTGGCACAAATACTGTCAAGTTTTTTTTTTTCTTTGAGGTGACTGGCTCACTTCACTCATTTTCAGGAAAATAACTGCCAAAGACTTAGGTATGAATAACCAAAATTTGTCAGTAAAAAAAATGGTGTTCCATGGAAAAAGCAACCTATCCAAACTATCACAAAGAAAAACAACCACTGTATTCAGCAGAGGTGTTTTATGTATATGTCCTAGTTTTTCACCTGGGGTGTTAAGAAGACATCTATACAAGGGTTGAGATATAATAAAACTAATAATTTTTACTGCTTCATCAAGGAGATTCTTAAATAGAATTGGCAACATTTTTACTGTGAGTCAATGGCAGACATTGTGCATAATGCAACGTCCCCCGGTATACTTTAATGCCTCTGCCTTGATTCATGCTAAGACACCAGCAGTTTAAACTACAGTTGAATTTGCACATACCAACACTCTAGAAAAGACAAAAAAGTCTTCATGTTACTATGCAAATAGATCTGACCTGCAGAGACCCCTTGAAAGGGTTTTAGGTCTCCACAGCTGGAGTCACTAGATAATCTACAAGATGCTCAAATATTTCCCAGAACATATTTATACTAAATAATTACCATTTATTTGAAATTCAAACTTAATGGGGTGTCCTATATTTTAATTTGCTTCAACTGGCAAACTTACCTCTCAGGATCTACAGACTACACCTTAAACATAGCTACTATGGGGTCACTTGGAGCAGAAAAGTAATATCAGATTTGTGCTTCATGAGAACAGCTCTACATGGAAGGTATTAGAGAAACCCTCTCTGGAGAGATGAGAATAGCTCTAAACACAGGAGGCAAGATGGATCAGAGGGTGGAAAGATTTGCAGGTGCAGGACATTCTGATGTTACTTTTTTTTTTTTTTAAGATTTTATTTATTTATTTGACAAAGAGAGATCACAAGTAGGCAGAGAGGCAGGGGGAAGCAGGCATCCTGCTGAGCAGAGAGCCCAAGGTAGGGCTTGATCCCAGGACCCTGAGATCATGACCTGAGCTGAAGGCAGAGGCTTAACCCACTGAGTCACCCAGGTGCCCCCATTCTGATGTTACTTCTTAAGGGTAGTTGTGCAGAGGGGCAATGCTATTCTAAACGTGGGGAGAAAAAAACAACAAAAACCAGAAAAACTGGCCAAAAACAGCTCCCAGCCTGGTGGGGGTCTCGATCCCCTACCTAGCCACCCTCCTTCCAACACCTTCCCCTTTTCAGGTCTTCTTGATTGTAACTGACTTAGCCCCCACCCAGCACTATTTTGCCTTCTTGCTTTGGCGAAATGGAAAGTAGATGCCAGCTGGTCTTTATCCTTCATCAGCTAACTCTTCCCTTGAAGAGCAAACGATTTACATTTCACATCAAACTAAGTAATTCCCGTTCCTTTAACTGGTTCATTCCCGTCCCCCCTTGACCCAATTCTTAAATCTTATCTAGGACTCTCTGAAGCACTAAATCCTCTCCATTTCCCCGGTTGGGAAGTCCTGGCAGAGCCTAGTGGGCACAGTCAACTCCCCATTATCCACACTGACGGAGGGAAGCTATGCAGGGGGCACGCCTTGAGTTTCCCATCTGTGAAATAAATTGGGTTATAAAACATGATCTCTAAAGGTTCTTAGCATTCTAATGTGGTGTATCAGCTTAGATTTTAGAGTCAGATTCATAAGGGGCTCTAATCCAGGTCTTGCAGGTCACCAGCTACGTTATTTGGGGGAAGTCATTTACCCTCCTGGGGTAAAACTGGAATAATATCACCCATCTCATTGATTTACTGCAAAGATAAAACAATATTGTAGAGCTTCTGATGCATACTATCAAGCTGAATCATGGGCCTTATATGAATTCAAGTAGAGGCAGTTACAGAGAGAGAAAGGAAGAGAGGAACAGAGGGCACCATTTAAATAATGGTATCAGGAGTCTATCCTTCCTCCACTTGGTTTTAGTTCTTACCTCTCTGCCCTGACTTTAACTCCTTACCCCATTAATATCAATCCTTTTAAAATATTTTTTTAAAGATTTTATTTATTTATTTGAAAGGCAGAGATCACAAGTAGGCAGAGAGGCGGGCAGAGAGAGAGAGGGAACCAGGCTCCCCACTGAGCAGAGAGCCCTCATTGAGGGGCTCGATCCCAGGACCCTGGGATCATGACCTGAGCCAAAGGCAGAGGCTTTAACCTATACTGAGACACCCAGGCGCTCCAATACCAATCCTTTTTGTTAACAGCATTCTGTCATTCATCCAGTCTCAAAACAACAGAACCCAGTGGCGTGTTGTTGTTGTTGTTGTTGTTTTTAAATAATCTTTGTATTTTGCTTAAGTTTAATTTCTGGTACATGCTTTAGGATATAAGACTCAACTGTCCATATTCATAACCCCAAATCAGATCAAATAGAAGGGTGGAGATAATAATAAAATGGGTATTTACATACACGCACATAAGTGCAGCCCCATGGCACATGTTGAATGTGGACATGAACACACACACACATACGCACACACACACACCCAACATTGGGTGTGGTCAACAGTAGTTCCCAGCCACCTCCAGGTTAAAAGCATTAGCTAAACTCTGGAAATAAAACTGGTAGATTCGCACACCGTGACGGAAAAAAATCACACAGGTCTGTATCTTAATCAACCGCAGGAGCAAATTTATGTGAATGGGAAGTAGTTTGGGAGATTCAGTCAATAAATGTCAGAAATGTTATGGTTTAAACATTATAGTTTCGGGGTGCCTGGGTGGCTCAGTGGGTTAAGCCTCTTCCTTCGGCTCAGGTCATGATCTCAGGGTCCTGGGATTGAGCCCCGCATCCGGGCTCTCTGCTCAGCAGGGAGTCTAATTCCCCCAACTCTCTCTGCCTGCCTCTCTGCCTGCTTGTGCTCCCTGTCTGTCAAATAAATAATCTTTAAAAAATTATAGTTTCCTCTCTGTTTCTTCAGAACAGTTGTTTCAATATTCAATTCATGAAACAAAAACTGCAGTGAAACAGCCCCAGTACGTGTCAGACCTGGCTCCGTGTAATAGGTTGAGATGCTTCCATTTCTTACTTAAAGGAAAAAATCTGAGTCACAAAATCCTTGGTCCTGACATAAGTCTCTTCAGCTTCTAAATCAATGTGTTTGATGAATATTCAGTAGGAAATGATAAAAAATATTAAGAATCTTTGCTTTGTCAGTTTTACTAATAAAACTCTTAGAAATAAGCAACACAACTCTTGAGTGCTTTGTACCCCCAAAAGCCAACATCCCCTATCACTAACGAAGTAGAGAGTACTTAGCCATTTTGGGAATCGTTTCTATCTGTTTGACAAAAATGCATTAAGAAAATGCAGTAACCTCTGCCTTGCTTCGTGATTATGGTCATTAAATGGGTGCTAAAAATCGGAATTGGACCTTGATCTTGAAAATTTGATAAAATAGCCAGATCTTTAAAGATCCAAGGTTACTAGAACATACACGCAGGAAAAAAAAGGTTCCAAGTTGAGAGACTTTTATAAATGAAGAGGAACATTGTAGGAGCCAAAAATACTTATTTGAAGAAGACTCATTATACAAACTTAGATAACTCAGTAAGGATTATCTGTTTCGTGTTCTAATAACCAGGTTGGCACTGTGTTGCATCCAAAAATATGGACCTTCCCATTTGTCAGTTTTATCTTTTTTTTTTAGGTTGCTATTTTTAATTTGTGTTTATAATACACTGAAGACATCTTAGTCAATCATGTATTGAGCAAAATAATCACCATGGCAGGGAGACACACATGGTAGTCTTTATTGTCAACATGTCTTATGAAACTGAATAAATATTTGTTAGTGTTCCATTTTGATAAATACAAGAAACACATGGGGCTGAAAGGGAAACGCATCAAGGGCTCCATAATTTTTCAAATACTGACACTACTCTAACGGTAAATAGCAAAGAATGCCAGGGTGAATGGGAGGGATTTTGCAAACACACTACATCAGCCGCAGACCAGACCTTTGATGTGGCCCAGCATCCAAGCAGCTAACAGACAGAACATTGGACATCTTTTCCCATGAAGCTAAATGCCTGAGTGGTATAAAATGTCTTCTGGTTTCTTAACGTTCTACCCAAAGTTTGCTCCCCATCTCTTCCCTCTTCCCTTCTCTCTTCCCCCCACCCTGCCCTCCAGCAGGCCCCTCCTTGGCTTCATTTCCCCGACCCTGCCTGACTAGGCTCCTCTCAACCCTCAGAGACCTTTCTTCTTGGAAGTTTCTACCCCCCAGCCCCTTCATCTTCACCCTCCAAATATTCCTCTGTAAATGTCCAAAATACCTCGATTATTACAGCTTACAGTAGACTGCTGAAGGCAAAGTGGATGAGGAAGAATCCCACAGAAAGAGTTAGAAGGTTGAGGTTCTGCTTCTGGCCCCACTTTGCTGACGTCCTACAACTTGGCAGTGGGACGCGCTCGAACCAGAGGAAGGGCAGCAGTACTGACAGGCTGGACTCCCGGCTCTACTGATCATTGCCCCTGAAGGGCAGGACGACCTTCAGCACCCACAGTCTTCCTGAACGGGCTTCTCCCTCCAGAAGGACCTACCTCTCGAGGTCACAAGGAGCTGGAGGTCCACAGGACACTGGGATGGGAAGGCGTTTTATGAAATACAAAGCACAAGACCCGTGGCTGGACAGTATACTCTCCACAACGGCAGCATCAGCACCACCTGAGAACCTGCTAGAACCGCAAATTCTTCAGCTCACCCCAGACCTACTGAATCACACACTCTGACGTGGGGCCCAGCGCTCTGTATTTTAAGAAGTCCTCCAAGTGATTCTGATTCACACTAATGCTTGAGAACACGGCACTCCACAGAGGAACTGATTTTCATGAGATTTCTTCTGGTTGTAGCTTTCTGCATACAGTTCCGGGTAGATTCTGCCAGTGTGAGAAATGCAAATTCGCTTATATCGTGTGAGGAGCATAACTCACGCTCTTCTGCCCTCTGCTTGATTCTCACGGGATCCTGGCAAAGTGATGCAACTGGGCCCATTTTAGGGAATCCCAGAGCCCTGATAATGTGGATGGCACGACTTACGCCTTCTTGGAGGGCTGGGAAAAACTCGCTCACGAGGCCAGCCCTATGACTTGTTAGAAGCCTGCGCACTACAGTTTCAAGGATACCAGAAAAATCTGAATCTACACATTTCCATCCAGGGCACTGATGCCAGAAATTCCATCATGAAGGCTTAAAGCTTTCGTCCAATATCCGAAAGCCAGTATCCCGGGAAATACCACAGTGAGCCTTTTACTTCTCAGGTAAAGGAGGGACACGGAAGAGAATGGGAGGATCTTGTTCTCAGGAAGAGGGGTGCCCACCCTACTTTGGGAAGCACACCCTAAAAGGAGGATCTAGGGTCACTACAGGTGATTTTGCTAACTTCACGGTTTTGCCAAAGGCCAGGTGTGCAAACAGAACCAGATGTGGATCATAGGTGTGTAGAAAACCTTAAGGACTGACTTGGCGGGGGCGGGGGGAGGTAGTCACAGGCTGAAGGAGGAAAACCTGGGTAGACTAGCACAGAGAAGAACCAAATGGGCTGATTCTTACTCTGTGGTGCCCTTGGAAAGTTATCAAACCTCCCAGACTGTCAAGGAAATGGGTAGTCTCATTTTCTTTGGTCTTCTTCTTCCTTACCTGTGTCTTTGTTACACTGCTCCCATGCAACATTGCATTTACTCATAGCAGCTCATTGAGGAAGAGACAATCCCTCATTTCGCTGAGGAAGAAACAGGCAAGGCTACTGGCAATACGGAGAAGAGTTTTGAACCCCGACTTAGATTTGAACCCCGACGTTCTGACTCCAAGCCTGCTTCTTTTGTCTCGATGTGTATTTTCAGTCTGTTTTGCAGCCTCCTGCCAAGACGATCTATGCATTCCTGCTCAGCTCCCGCGGTCCCTAGGGGAGAGGGTTGCTGGGGCCCCAGAGCCCTGGTGCAGAACCTGAATCCCCCGCCACCATCATCAGATCAGGTCCCCGATCTGCTCCCACTGTGTACCTCCTGCCTGCTTTTTAGAGCACAGAGCTTAACGACTCCACAGATGGGCAACTCTGTCAGCCATGGAAAAGAAATTCTGCTACACATAATTGTACTCTGAAAATACCACAGTGGAAGTGTGTAGCTGAGTCACAGATTTGGCAGGGAACCTCACGCAGGCTAGGCTCTTCTGGGAATGAACTCCACGGCTCTGCAAGGTGGCCCAGGACACGACCCTTCCCTGAGTCTGAGCAGAGGGTTGCTGAGGTCAAGCTGGAAAGACGTCCCTTGCCCTATCGCTGAGGTCAGGACACTTGGTTCACACACGGAAGTTTGGCTTACATTTTTCTAAAATTCCTTCTGGGCTACCATCCTAATATCATACACAACAAAAGGCTTTATTTTGTTATTGGGTCACCCGGTACCATTTGTATGACTCAAGCTCCCCTCTCCATGATGATAGATTACAAATCCGGTCCTGACCCTTTTTAACCTGTGCTCCGATTCCACACCACCTAAAGCCGCCAGGCGTGCTCGCCATCGTATCTAAGTGGCAATGTTTTCAACCAGACTAAGCTCTCATTATCCTCGACAAGCCGGCTCCCCGCAGCAACTTCCAGCATAACCGCTTTCTCAACCATCGAGGCTCAACATGGCCAAGTCGTTCCCCTTCATCCCGTGTGTTTGGTTTGCCATCACTGATGGCCGCTTGCTGAGGACTTTCTTCACACGGCTGCCTGACTGACCCTTATAAAATCCTTCACCATGCTGTTCTCCAATCCCACACTTCATTCTTGCTTTATAGCCCTGAGAACAGCACGTCTCAGCCCTGGCTACAGGTTATAGAGCTTCCGGAAACTTCCATTATTGGGGCGCCTGGGTGGCTGAGTCAGTTAAGCATCTGTCTTCAGCTTGGGTCATGATCCTGGGGTCCCACATTGGGCTCCTTGCTTAGTAAGGGAGTCGGAGTCTGCCTCTCCTCCTATTCGTGCTCTCTCACTCCCTTTCTCTCTTAAATAAATAAATAAATAAATAAAACCTTTAAAAAAAAAAAAACTTCCAATGTCTAAGCCCCATCACTAGAAAATTCTGGTTTGGGGTGGGGGGAGGGAGGGTCTGGGCAGAGAGCCCAGTTATCAGTATGACTGAGAACCATGGGCCTTAATGACAGTACTTGTCCATCTTTAAGGTGCATGGGAATCTCCTTTAGATCTCGTTAAAATGACTATTCGGATTCAGGAGGGCAGGGATGGGCCCGAGATGCTGTGTTTCTAACAGGCCCTCAGGCAATGAGACCCAGTTTGGGTCTTCAAGTCCTGGTCCAGCAAGTGTGGGAGCGTTCATCTGCCCAGAGGCAGTGGAGGCTGCAGGCCCTCTGACCCTTCCCAGGCTTCCTGCTCTCACCAGGCCTGCTTCTGACTTGCCCCAGCACACAGGCCCGCCTCCCCATCTGGTTTCCTCCCAAAGCCTGACTCCCTTCTCTCTGTCTTGTTGAATCCCACCCCTCTGCTGGTTTCCAGCCCAGGCCTTCTCCTGTCCTTCAGTCTTTCCTCAACCACTCCAGGGTCTTTTCACCCCGTTCCCCTCAGTCTCCCCTCCCATTGCACAGTAAGCTCGGCAGCCAAGAGCAGGAAGAGAAGTGGATGGCGAGAGAGACGGAAACTGGGCTGCATTGTTGACACATTGTGTCTGCTGGTAAGTCAGCTTCCGTTTCTGAAACATGCTCCAAATTGGCCAAAGTCCATCTATTAAAGGCTAAATTTGGGCAGTGGTCTTTTTTTTTTTTTTTAAATCACTTATTCTATCTTTAAAATCTCCTCAAAAACTTGGTCCAACCAAATGGTTCTCCAGATGTGTGAGAAGAATGGCGGTACTAAAATGCAGACATGTCATCACCAGAAACTATTCTTCGCGAAAGTGGAGCACTTAAAATTAACCAGTCAGGAAACGACAGGTGTTGGCGAGGATGTAGAGAAAGGGGAACCCTCCTACACTGTTGGTGGGAATGCAAGCTGGTGTGGCCACTCTGGAAAACAGCATGGAGGTTCCTCAAAAAGTTGAAAATAGAGCTACCCTTCGACCAGCAATTGCACTACTGGGTGTTTAACCTAAAGATACAAATAGTTATCCTAAGGGGCACGTGCACAAAAATGTTTATTGCAGCAATGTCCACAACAGCCAAACTATGGAAAGAACCTAGATGTCCATCAACAGATGAATGGATGAAGAAGAAGTGGTGTATATATACAATGGAATACTATGCAGCCATCAAAAGACATGAAACCTTGCCATTTGCAAGGACATGGATGGACCTAGAAGGTATTATGCCGAGTTAAATTAGTCAATCAGAGAAAGACAATTATCATATGATCGCTCTGATATGAGGAATTTGAGAGGCAGGGCAGGGGTGGGGGGAAGGGAGGGAAAAATGAAACAAGATGGGACCAGGGAGGGAGACAAACCATAAGAGACTCTTAATCTCAGGAAACAAACTGAGGGTTGCTGGAGTTGAAAGGGGTGGAAGGGATAGGGTGGCTGGGTGATGGACATTAGGGAGGGTATGTGCTATGGTGAGTGCTGTGAATGTGTAAGACTGATGATTCACAGACCTGTACCACAGAGGCAAATAATAAATTATATGTTAGAAAGAAAGAGGAGGCTTAGCTCTAGAGGAGCTCCTTTTTTTTTTTTTTTAATATTTAATTTATTTATTTGACAGACAGAGATCACAAGTAGGCAGAAAGGCAGGCTGAGAGAGAGGAGGAAGCAGGCTCCCTGTTAAGCAGAGAGCCCAATGCTGGGCTCGATTCCAGGACCCTGAGATCATGACCTGAGCCCAAGGCAGAGGCTTACCCCACTGAGCCACCCAGGCGCCCCCTAGAGGAGCTCTAGAGATCATTGGTCCAGCTGTCCCTTTCCCCATCGTTTTCTTAACAAGAAAGCTGAGGCCCCAAGAAGAGAACTTCCTCATATGTCCAACTGGTTAGTAGCAGATTCAGGACCAGACTCCAGATTCCTAGGTTGGTTTGGCCTGATTGACCCAGTAACCATACAGCACTTCTTCAGAACAAGAAGCTTTGATCCTTTTGGATGCAGCATTCGTCCTCTGACGTGGTTAGGGAGCCACATTATATTCAGCAAAAACCGTGCCAGTGCACTATGATTAGCTGGGCCGGATGGACCTCAGAAAACTTCGGGAATGGCTAGACATTACAAGATGGCAACCTGTAAGGTGGAACACCCCGCGCCCAGCACAATCCTCCCGCCTTCTATAAAAGGTCAGGCCCAACGGTTCAGCATAACTCTTAGATTCAAGGTCCCCTGTCATCTGTCCTTTCCTAAGCTTCCAGCATCCCCCCCTGCCCGGACATCCCATTCAGACCTGCTGTTTGTCACACATACCTTATGCCATTGCTGACGCTTAAACCACCAGATCGCTCCTAGGCACGGGAACCCACACCGATGAGTTTAAATCTGCTACCTGACCTTTGACATCTTGACATGCAGAATTGAACCAGGCACCTTCTCAGTCAGATCTCACAATGGCTCCACCCCTTCAGGAACTGGGGGCATGGTCTTTCCAGGATAAAGAAGTTTTTCTTTTTCTCTGTTGGCTTCCTAATGCCACCTCAGGTGAAGCTCAACCATGTGGAGCCCAGACAATTGTCAAGCTGTGGCCAGAGATGTTTAATTGGATTTTAAAAGATGAGAAAGCAGCAGGGAGCTGATTGTCAGCCCTCTGACAAGGCTCAGCGGCATAGGTGGCCTGGCAGCACGGGGGAGGGGTGTCCTGCCCAGTGTAGATTACTGTCTCCTCCAGGGGACAGGGAGGGCTGAGGAAAGGAGGGGACATGTGGCAGTGGCCGTAGAGCCTTCTGTAAACTCACTGCCACGTTGCCCTATATTCTGCTTTTAGTCCCAGAACTGAGCTGTCTCAGAAAGCAACCAAGATTTTCTTTTTTTTTTTTTCCAAGATTTTATTTATTTGGGGCGCCTGGGTGGCTCAGTGGGTTAAAGCCTCTACCTTCAGCTCAGGTCATGATCCCAGGGTCCTGGGATCAAGCCCCGCATTGCACTCTCTGCTCAGTGGGGAACCTGCTTCCCTCTCTCTCTCTGCTTGCCTCTTGGCCTACTTGTGATCTGTCTGTCAAATAAATAAATAAAATCTTTTTTTTAAAAGATTATTTATTTATCTGACAGAGAGAGAGAAAGAGAGCACAAGTAAGCAAAGCAGCAGGCAGAGGGAGAGGGAGAAACAGGTCCTCCCCTGAGCAGGGACCCCGATTCGGGGCTCCAACCCACGACCCTGGGATCATGACCTGAGCTGAAGGCAGCCACTTAACAAACAGCCACTCAGGTATCCCAAGATTTCCTTTTTTTTTTTTTTTAATTTTATTTATTTATTTGACAGAGAGAAAGATCACAAGTAGGCAGCGAGGCAGGCAGAGAAAGAGGGGGAAGCAGGCCCCCTGCTGAGCAGAGAGCCTGATGTGGGGCTCGATCCCAGGACCCTGAGATCATGACCTGAGCTGAAGGCAGAGGCTTTAACCCACTGAGCCACCCAGGCGCCCCCCAAGATTTCCTTTTTAACTCATCCCTCCTCATAAGAAAATTTTCTCTCAGCAGTAGTATCAATAATTTATTTTTCTATTTTTTCTTAACAGTTTATTTATTTATTAGACAGAGAGGATGAGAGAGAGTGAGGGGGAGGGCCAGAGAGAGACAGAGAGACAGAGAGAATCCCAAGCAAACTCCCCGCTGAGCACAGAGCCTGACACAAGGCTCCATCTCACCACCCTGAGATCATGACCTGAGCCAAAATCAAGGGTCAGATGCTCAACAGACTGAGCTGTCCAGGCACCCCCATTTTTATATTCTTAATAACACTTGTTCATTTCCAGGCTACCCTTTAAGCCTTGCTGAGTGTCTGAGGTAGATGGTCAGGGAAAATGTGATCATCCCCAGTTTATAAAAGAGCAAACTAGATTAATTAGGCTAAGACATGAACTTGCCCAAGGTTATACAACTGGTAAATGGTTGAGCCAGAACTGGAGATCACTTGTCAGTGATGAAAAAGTAGATAAAAGCTGTTTCATACATGATAGGTATACAATTTCAATTCTGCATCTTAATACTCTTTCCCAGAGAAAGAAAGCTCCCTTTGTTGTGACAGTGCGGAGAGAGCAGGCTGTGCCCTAAAGGCTAATTAAAAATGGAGGTTCCCACATACCCCCTTCATCCTAGGATTGACAGAGACTTCACACAGAAACCCAGACATGTCCAGGGCGCAGGAGGATGTCTGTGGGCTGCTTCTAGGCACCAAAGAGTTTACCAGTCTATGAAAAGCTCATGGCTAAGGAGGAGAACCCATGGAAGTTACTCTGAGACTGAGTGTATGGTGTGGACCGGATTTCTAGATTCATCTTCAGCATGAGTAGGGCTCTGGCAGACCAGATCTGCCACTAGATATGTGAAGTGATTTGTTTGAATTATTTTTCTCAGGAAGACCTTAGGAAACAACCATGGGAATAAACATATTTTCCTAATGCTGAACTTTAAGATTGCCCCCCCCAACACACACGTCCATACACACACATACACACACACACACACACAAGTTTTGAAGGCTTGAGGGATGATACTTTTCCTGAAACCACTGAGAGAATTCATCTTTTAAGCTTTCCCCCTTGAAAAGCTTTTCACCTTTCAGTCAGTATGATCTATACATCGCTGAGAAGGCATAGGGTACAGCTCTAGCCCTGGAAGAAATCTGGGTAAGCAGAGGCCAAGGGCAGTGGTTCAGAGAAGATAGGAATATTGAAGTTTGTTTCTTTGACAACAACTAAGCCAAAACAGCCAGAAACACTGACCCATAAGAGAGTTTTGTGTGCCCAAAGCACCCGGATTTCAACGTGAATTTTGGGAATGTGGCTCCTATAAATTCCTGATGTTGAGAGAATGCAAAAGACACACTATCCTAGCCCCAAAATTTACAATCTAAACATGCTAAAGAATAACTCAAGAGACTTCAGGTTTCAAGAGGACAGAGTATTTCCACCCCCATTCCCTTTCTAGAAACTAATTCTAAATTTTTTTTTTTTAATTATTTATTTGTCAGAGAGAGAGGGAGAGAGAGCAAGCACAGGCAGACAGAATGGCAGGCAGAGGCAGAGGGAGAAGCAGATTCCCCGCCAAGCAAGGAGCCCGATGTGGGACTCAATCCCAGGATGCTGGGACCATGACCTGAGCCAGAGGCAGCTGCTTAAGCAACTGAGCCACCCAGGCATCCCTAGGAACTAATTCTAAAAGTAATAAGGAAAAAATCCAACTTTGTTGAAACTCAATGACATTTGTAACCCTGAGCCACAATACATGAAGAGAAAAAACACATGAAGAAATGTTCATGACTTAGAGCAGAATAAAGTAAAAATTTAGTACCTCCAGGGAGAGATTCCAGCAGGAAGCAAACCAATTCAACACCCCTCAAAACAGAGAAAGTCATAGGAATTGGTGTACCAGATACTACAAAGAGCTGTGGTTGAGGTTCTAGTCTGACTACAGTAGAGAGAAACTTGATCAAAATGTCATGCTTACAAATAACAATTATAAAATCAAGACCAAAAAAACTTTTTAACTCTGAAAGCATTGGATATTGACCTAAAGGAGGCCGAAATTGGAGGGAAGGTAACCCTTACAAGATGAAGACTACATTGGGTGAGATTTGATGTTTGTGGCTTTTGGCCCGAGAACAGACCCTTATCTGTGTAGCGTGGGCTGGTCCAAAGCTATAGTCTCATAGCCTTGAAGTGCTAGAGACAGACGTCAGGTTACCAGAGAAAGTTATAAGGGAAAGCCCAGAAAAGAGGGCCCAGACAAATAGAAAACAAAAGAAAAAGAGACCTATATCTAAATGTACCAATAATTACTTTAAATGTAGATTAAATAAATAAAATAGTTAAAAGAAATAGGTTTTTCAGGCTAGAGAAGAAAGCATAATCCAATTACATGTCATCTACAAAAGGCTAAAAAACATTAACAAGATGAAGTGAACTATGTCAATTCTCCCCAGATTCATCTATCCATTCAATGCAATACAATCCAAATACTATATATTAGTATTATCATTATTTTGAAATTGACAAGCTGATTCCAAAATTTGTATATATAAGTGCCAAGGATGTGGATTAGTCAAAACAAAAATAGTTTTTAAAAACCCACAATTTGGAGGACTTCTACCTGACTTCAAAACCTATCACAAAGCTAGAATAATCAAGACAATAAGATATTGGCATAAAAATAGAAAAATAGGTCCATGGAAAAATGGGAAGAGAGTGCAGAAACTGACTCATACAATCAACTGGCTCTTGATACATTTGCCAAAAATGTTCAACTGGAAAAGAAAATTTTTTTAGTAAATGATACTAGAACAACTAGATATCTATGTAAGACTTAAAAATGAAACTTAATCTCCTACCTCACACTAGACAAAAAAAAAAAAAAAAAAAAAAAAAATTCAAGATGGATCAGAAACCAAAACATAAAAAGTTAAAACTAAAGATTTTAGAAATAAACACAGGATTTTTAACTTTACAAACTGGAGTTAGGCAGAGATCTCTTAGAGAGGACACAGAAAGCAATATTCCTTAAAACAAAAAAGTAACCTTTAGGCTTCATCGAATTAAAACTTTTCTTCATTGAAAAAGTCACTAGGAAAATGAGTAGGAAAGCCACAAATTGCAGAAAAATACTGACAGACAAATCATAACTGGAAAAGGGCTTATATCCAAAATGAAGAATTCCTACAATTCAACAAAGGTTAAAAAGACAGTCAACATCAAATCTTGGCAAGGATATGGATTAACCACAACTTTCATGCAATACTGCTTTTACAGAGCAAACATCTACAAAAAGAAACCTCCTTAGGAATCAGGTATCAGGGTAGGAAAATCTGAACTGTACTGAGAGGTTGCTAGAGACTCAGTATGGACAAGCCTGAGAGAGGAGAACTCCAGGGGGACCTAGTCATCCTGGGAGCCCTAGTCATCCTGGGAGCCCCATAATTCTGTAAGCTTTATCTCCAGTAGCTCTACCAGGTCCTTCAGTGAATATCAGAGAAAAAAAAATCCCCTTGTGCTTCTGGAAATGGGAGAGGAAAGGGAACAATTCTGAAATAGTCCAGAGCATTCTGTCCTTAAAAAGACCTGCCCCCATGAGAAAATATTTTACCAAAGCCTTGCCTGCTGTAGTTGTATCAAAACCTAACTACCTGGGATAAGGGAAATATCAAACTCCACGTCACTATAGTCATCCTGTCCCATCTAAGGGGGTGAAGACAGAGAAGCACTTGGGAAGTTCACAGTCTAGAGGCACAGACTCACTAAAAGGCTGAGACTGAATCATAAGACTATAAAACACTTCCCTTCCCCCACATCTTACCACCACATTACTAAAGCCTATTTATAGAAGTTCTTTTATATAGTTCATCAGATACATCTATCAAGGAAAAAATTACAAGACATTCTAAAAGGCAAAAAATAGAGTCCAAAGACACAGAGCAAGCATCAGAACCAGACTTAGTTATGGTAGGGATATTGGAATTATCATAGTAAAACCATATGATTATTATGCTAATGGCTCTAAGGATAAAATAGGCAACACATAAAAACAGATGGGCAGTGTAAGCAGAAAGATGTAATTTCTAAGAAATAAAAGCAAAAGAAATGCTAGAGGAAAAAAAACACTGTAACAGAGATGAAGAATGCCTTTGATGGCTTATTAGTAGAATAGACACAGGTAAGGAAAGAATTTCCAAGCTTGAGAAACTGTAACAGCTAAAAAGCAAAGAGAAAAAAAAAATTAAGAAAACAGAGTACCCAAGAACTGGATTAACTACAAAATGTATAATATACATGTAATGGTAATACCAGAAAGAGAAGAAAGAGAAATGAACAGAAAAAATATTTGAAACAATAATGCCTCGGAATTACCCCCAAATTAATGTCAGACACCAACCCACAATTCCAGGAAACTCAGAGAGTACCAAGCAGGATAAATGCAAAAATAAATAAACAACAGCCTATCTGTAGACACACCATATTCAAACTACAAAAAAAAAAAAAAAAAAAAAAAAAAAAAAAATCAAAGCTAAAGAAAATATCCTAAAAGAAATCAAAGGAAAACAACACTTTATCTACAGAGACGCAAAGATAAGAATTATAGTGAATTACACCTGGCTTCTCAGAAAGCATGCAAACAAGAAAGGAATGGAGTGAAAAGTGTTGAAAGAGAAAAACCACCAACGTAGAATTCCATACTCTGTAAGGTATGAAGAGTAAAGAAGAAATAGAGACACAAAAATAAAGAAAAAAATATGGCTGAAAACTTCCCTACCATGGAAAAGAAATACACAGCTCCAGAAAGTTCAGAGAGTTTCAAGTAAGTGGAAAACAAAAAGATCCACATTAAGGCACAATTATAATTAAAATGTCAAAAGTTAAGGAAAGAAAGAGAATCTTAAAAGCAGCAAGACAAAGTAAATTGTTACATAAGGGGGAAATCCCATAAGGCTATAAACAGATTTCTCAGCAGAAATTGCAGACATGGCATGGCATATTCAAAGTCTGAAAGGAAAAAAAAATCTAACCAAGAATACTCTATCTAACAAGGTAATCATTCAGAATTGAAGGACAAATAAAAAATTTTCCAGACAAGCAAAAGCTAAAGGAGTATATCACTACTAAACCAGCCTTACAAGACATGTTAAAGAGGCTTCCTTAAACTGAAAAGAAATGACACTAATTAAAAATTAGTAAATACACAGAAGTAAATATCTCAGTGGAAAAGACAAATCTGTAGTAAAGGTAGCGGATAAATAAATAAATAAATTAGAAAAGTTGCAGCATAC
Source organism: Mustela nivalis (assembly GCF_964662115.1). NCBI lineage: Eukaryota > Metazoa > Chordata > Mammalia > Carnivora > Mustelidae > Mustela > Mustela nivalis. Next base: position 194,023,839 of record NC_139020.1, read on the forward strand.
AAAATTAATCTGCAAAAATATGTTGTAGGTACCTGGGTGCCTCAGTCACTTAAGCAACCAACTTCTGATTTTTGCTCAGATCCTGATCTCAGGGCTGTGGATTTGAGCCCTGCATTGGGCTCTGCACTGGGGATGGAGCCTGCTTGGTATTCTCTCTCTCCCTCTGTCCCTCCCTGCTCCCCTTTCTCTCTTTCTCTCTAGTTTCTCTCTATCCCTCTAGGAAAAAAAAAAAAATCTGTTTCATTTCTATATGCTAATAATATATATGCTAATAATTCTATATGCTAATAATGCTATCAGAAAGAGAAATCAAGAAAACAATCTAGCTCACAACCACATCAGAAAGATTAAAATATTTAGGAATAAATTTAACCAAGGAGATAGAAGACTTATATACTGAAAACTATAAGACATTGGTGGAAGAATTTGAAGAAAATATAAATAGAAAAGTATTTCATGCTTATGAGTTGGAAGACTTAATATATTGTTTAAATGTCCATACTACCCGAAGCAATCCACAGATGCAGTGCAATCCCTATCAAATTCCACTGGCATTTTTCACAGAACTAGAATAAATAATTCTAAAGTTTGTATGGAACCACAAAAGACCCTTAATAGCCAAAGCAATCTTGAGAAAGAACAACAAAGCTGGAGGTAGCATGCTCTCTGATTTCAAACTATGTTACAAAGCTACAGTAATCAAAACATTATGGTATTAGCATAAAAACAGACACATGAATCAATGGACCAGAATAGAAAGCCCAGAAATGAACCCACACATATATCAATTAATTTATAACAAAGAAGGCAAGAATATAAAATGGAGAAAAAACAATCTCTTCAATAAACACAGTTGAAAAACTGGACAGCTACATGCAAAAAGAGTGAAACTGGATCACAATCTTACATCACATAAAAAATTATTTTTTTAATTTAAATTAACTTGAACTTAAGACCTGAAATCATAAAACTCCAAGAAGAAAATATAGGCAGTTAAGCTCTTTGGCATCCATCTTAGCAATGTGTTTGTGTGTTTGTTTGTTTATTTGTTTGTTTTTGGATCTGACTCCAAAGGCAAGGGCAAAAGAGGAAAAATTTTTAAAAAAGGACTATATCAATCTAAAAATCTACTGCACAGCAAAGGAAGCCAGCAATTAAATGAAAGGCAACCTACTGAATAAGAGAAGGTATTTGAAAATCACATCCTGGTAATACTCAAAGTATATAAAGAACTCATACAACTGAATAAGAAAAAAAGCCAAACAATCCAATTAAAAAATGGGCAGAGAATCTGAATAGACCTCTTTCCAAAAAATACATCCAGATGGCCAACAGACACATGAAAAGATGTTCCACATCACTAATCATCAGGGAAATGCAAATCAAAACCACAATGAGACATCATATCATACATGTTAGAATGACTATTATCAAAAAGACAAGAAATAACAAGTGTTGGCAAAGATGTAGAGAAAAAAATAGCCCTTGTACACTGTTGGAGGGAATGTAAATTGGTGCATCCACTGTGGAAAACAATATCAGATTCCTTAAAAAATTAAAAATAGAACTACTATATGATCCAGCAATTCTATTATGGGTATCTACCTTTTGAAGAAAACAAAAATACTAACTTGAAAAAACATATACACCCATAAGATCATTGTTACATTATTCATAATAGCCAAGATAGGGAAGCAACCCAAGTGTTTATCAATGGATAAATGGATAAAAAATGTGTTAGACATAATGCAATATTACTTAATCATAAAAAAGAATGAAATTTTGCCATTTGAAACAATATGGATAGGCCTTGAGGGTATTGTGCTAAATGAAACAAGTCAGACACAGAAAGATAAATACTACATGATTCCATTTACATGTCAAATCAAAACAAACAAACAAACAAACAAAACCCAGATTCACAGATACAGAAAACAGATTGGTAATTGACAGAGGAGAAGGAGGTTGCAGAAGGGGGTTGGGAAATGGGTGACTGGGATCAACAAACTTCCAGTTATAAAATAAGTCATGGGAATGTAATATACAGCATGGGGAATATAGTCACTAATATTGTATTAACTTTGTATGTTGACAGATGGTAACCAGACTTATTGTGGTGATCACTTTGTAATCTGTACAAATATCAAATCACTACATTGTAGACCTAAAACTAATATAATATTGTGTGTTGATTATACCCCAATAAAATAAAATAAAAAACAATGAATACTCTAGAAAAAAAGAATAAATGGATGGCCTTTCTCATGACACAACCAGAAAGCAATAACAAAACTGGACCCCCAAAGCTCATCTATTAGAAAAATAATAAAACATGCATTTGAATAACTCATGGCTTTAAAAAACAATTAATATTATTAAATAATTAGAATTACTTGTAAAATGCAACTAAGTTAATGATGATTGATGTGCCTGCACATGTATATTAAAATATATCTAGTATTAAGGATTATGATCTACTCAAGCACTTTAAGAACTTACAAAAAGAACAAAAAACTAAGCTCAGATGGAAGGAAGAAATTATTGAAGGCAGTATAAATTAATGAAATAGAAACAAAAGAAATGATAGAGAATAGTATCAAAAACAGAAAATGTTTCTTAAAAATATTAGTAAAATAGGGCACCTGTGTGTCTCAGTCTATTAGGCATCTGCCTTTGGCTCAGGTCATGATCCCAGGACCCTAGAATCAAACCCCTGCTCAGTGGGGATTCTGCTTCTGTCTCTCCCTCTGCTTCTCTCCCTGCTCATTCTATCTCCCAGAAAAATAAAATCTTTTTAAAATTGTATATTAATAAAACAGACAAATCTCTGACAATGTTGGTCAATACACACACACAAAAGAGAATGGATAAATTAGCAATACTAGCAGTGATAAATTTATTATTTAGGTAATGCTAACTAGTGATAAACTCAAAATGTCAGTGACATAATAAAATAAAAGTTTATTTCTCACTCATATTTAGGGAACCAGGTTTACTCCATCTTGGATCTCTCACATCCCCTGGGGTTTAAGAACCTTCTTCATTAAAAAAAAAAAAAAAAAAAGTAAATGGATGGGAAATAATACACCATACTAATACTAATTTTCAAAAAGCTATATTAATTCCAGACAGAGCAGACTTCAGAGTAAAAAAAGATTTAGGGAGGCAGGGAGAATGGAGGAAGGCATCTGGGTGGCTCAGTCGATTAAGCGACTGCCTTTGGCTCAGGTCATGATCTCGGGGTCCTGGGATCAAGCTCCACATCAGGCTCCTTGCTCAGTTGGGAGGCTGCTTCTCTCTCTGCTCATTCCCCCAGTTCATGCTTGCACCCTTGTTCTCTCTTTCTTTCTCAACTAAATAAATTAAAATCTTTAATAAAAAAGGAAAGATATCAGGGTTAAAGAAGAGCATTATATAATGATTAAATGTTGTCCAAAAAGACATGACAATCCTTAAAGTGTTTGTCCTTAACAACAGAGCATCAAAACACATGAGGCAAAAACTGATCAAACTACAGAGATAAATAGATAAATCCACTTATTATAGTTGGAGACTTCAACATCCCTCTCTCAGAAATGGACAGATCCAGCAGGCCAAAAATCAGCAAGGACATAGCCTGGGCTCAACACCACCAATCAATTAATATAATAAACATCTATAGTCTATTTCATCCAACAACATCAGAACACTCATTCTTCTCAAGACCACATGGATCATTGACCAAGATAAACCACATTCTGGACCATAAAACACATCTTAAATTTAAGCAGAAAGGAATTATACAATGTCCGCTCTCAGACCACAGTGGAATTAAACCAGAAATCAATAGCAGAAAAATAGAAAGAAAATCCCCAAATTCTTGAAGGTTGAACAACATACTTCTAAATCACATGTGAATTAAAGAAGTCTCAATAAAAATTTTTAAACATTTTAACTAAATGAAAGTGAAGACACAACTTATCAAAACTTATAGGATAAAGTGAAAACAGTGCCTAAAGGGAAATTTGTAGCATTGAAAGTATGTATTAGAAAAGAGGAAGGATAAAGATCTAAGATAATTCACCTAAACTTCTATCTTAGGAAACTAGAAAAAGACAAAAAATTAGGGGTGCCTGGCTGACTCAGTCAGTAGAGCATGTGACTCTTGATCTCAGGGTCATGAGTTTGAGCTCTACAATGGGCTAGAGTTTACTTAAAAAAGAAAAAAGACAAAATTAAATCCAAAGTAAGAAGAAGTAAACAATAAACATAAAAGCAGAAATCAATGAAATAAAAAACAGGAAACCAATAGAGAAAATCAACAAAACCAAAAGCTGCTTCTTAGAAAAGAACAACAAAATTGATAAACCTTTATTTAGGCTAATCAAGAAAAAAATGAGAGAGGACACAAATGAAACAGGGGACATTACTAAAGAGCCCATGTACATTAAAAAGATAATAAAGGAATAGTATGAACAACTCTATACCCTCAGATTTGATAACCAAGATGAAATGGACCAAATTTTTGAAAGATACAATGTGTCAAAACACACACAGGAAGAAATAAGCTTTCTGAATAGGCTTATATCTACTTTTAAAATTGAATCAATAATTTAAAATATTCTAAAATAGAAAGCACTAGACCCAGAAAGGTTCACTGGTAAATTCCACCAAACACTTAAGAAAGAAATTATATCATGGTGCCTGGGTGGCTCAGTGGGTAAGCCTCTGCCTTCGGCTCAGGTCATGATCCCACACTGGGCTCTCTGCTCAGCAGGGAACCTGCTTCCCTTCCTCTCTCTCTGCCTGCCTCTCTGCCTTCTTGTGATCTCTGTCTGTCAAATAAATAAATAAAATCTCTCTAAAAAAAAAAAAAGAAATTATATCAATTCTCCACAATTTTTGTCAGAGGATAGAAACAGAAGGAATACTTCTTAAGTTATTCTATGAAGCCAGCATTACCCTAATACTAAAACCAGACAAAAACATTAGGAAAAAAAGAAAACTACAGATTAATATTTCTCATGAAAATATATGCAAAATCCCAAACAATGAATTAGCAAACTGAATTCAACAATGCATAAAGGAATTATATTCCATGACCAAATGAAATTTATCCCACAAATGCAAGGCTGGTTCAACATTTAAAAATCAATTAATGTAATCCATCACAGTAATAGGCTAAAGAAAAAATATAATTTGATAATATCAATAAATTCAAAAAAAGCATTTGACAAAATGTAACACCCATTAACAATTTTTTTTAAAAAAAGCTCTCAGTAAAATAGAAATAGAGGAGAATTTCCTCTACTTGATAAAGAATACCTACAAAAAACCTACAGCTAACATATTTAATGGAAAGAAACTAGAATCTTTCCCACTAAGATCAGGAACAAGACAAGTATGTCTCCTATCATCACATCCTTTTCAACATTGTACTGGTAGTCCTAGCTAATGCAATAAGATGAGAAAAATAAATAAAAGGTATAAAGATTGAGAAGAAAGAAAATTGTCTTTGTTCAAAGAAGACATGATTGTTTATGTGGAAAATCCAAAAGAATCAGAAAAAAAAACTATTGGAACTAATAAGCAATTATAGCAACGTTTCAGGATACAAAGTTAATGTACAAAATTCAATCACTTTCCTATAGAGCAGCAATAAATAAGTGGAATTTGAAATTGAAAATAGAACACTATTTACATTACACCCTCCCTAAAAATGACTTAACTATGCTATGAGTCTAACAAAATATGTGCAAAACCTGTATGAAGAAAACTCTAAAACTCTGATGAATAAAATCAAACAATTAAATAAATGTAGAGATATTTCATATTCAAGATAGGAAGACTCAATGTTATCAAGATGTAAGTTATTCCCAACTTGATCTGTAGATTCAATGCCATCATTCTGATCTGTAGATTCAAAACATTGCAAACTATTTTGTGGATATCGACAAATATCCTAAAACGTATATGGAAAAGCAAATGACCCAGAACAGACAACACAATATTGAAGGAGGAAAACAAAGTCAGAAGACTGACACTATCTGACTTCAAGACTTCCTATAAAGCTACAATAATCAGGAAAGTTTGGTATTGGTGAAAAAATAAACATATAGATCAATGAAATAAAGACCCAAGAATCAGACCACATAAATAAAATCAACTGATCTTTGACAGAGGAGCAAAGGAAATACAAGGAAGCAAAACAGTCTCTTCAAGAAGTACTGGAACAACCAGACATCCCCACATAAAAATTTGAATCTACACACAGATCATACACAAAATTAATTCAGTGTGGATCACAGACCTAAAAGTAAAATGCAAAAAAAACCCACAAAACTTCCAGAAGATAACATAAGAAAAACTTAGATTAACTTGCGCATGGCAATTAATTTTTTATTAAAACACCAAATGCATGAGCTATGAAAAAAATAATTGACAAACTGAACTTCCTCAAGATGAAAAACTTCTGCTCTGTGAAAGACAATATCAAGTGAATGAGAAGACAAGCCACAGCCTCAGAGAAAATATTTGCAAAAGGTACATCTCATAAAGGACTGTTATCTAAAATATACAAGGAACTAGGGGCACCTGGTTGGCTCAGTTGGCTAAGCATCCAGCTCTTGATTTCAGCTGGGGTCATGCTCTCAGGGTGGTAAAACCAAGCCACAAGCACTCTTTCTTTAAAAAAAAAAAAAAAAAAAGTAGGAAGGAAGGGGGAAAGAAAAGATCATATACATAAACTCAACAACAAGAAAACAAAGAACCTGATTAAAAAGTGGGCCAGGTGGGTATTATAGAGGGCACGGATTGCATGGAGCACTGGGTGTGGTGCAAAAATAATGAATACTGTTATGCTGAAAATTTTTTTAAAAGGGGGGGCCAAATAAAATTAACAAGTTGGAAAATGACAGATGTTGACAAAGATGCAGAGAAACGTGAAGCCTCCTACACTGTTGGTGGGAATGCAAGCTGATGTGGCCACTTTGGAAAACAGCATGGAGGTCTCAAAAAGCTGAAAATAGAGCTGCCCTACAACCCAGCAGTTGCACTACTGGGTATTTACCCTAAAGATACAAGCGTAGTGATCTGAAGGGGCACGTGCACCTGAATGTTTATAACAGCAATGTCCACAACAGCCAAACTATGGAAAGAACCTAGATGTCCATCAACCGATGAATGGATAAAGAAGATGTGGTGTATATATACAATGGAATACTATGCAGCCATCAAAAAATGAAATCTTGCTTTTTGCAACAACGTGGATGGAACTAGAGGGTATTATGCTGAGCGAAATAAGTCCTTCAGAGAAAGATAATTATTATATGAGCTCTTTGATATGAGGAATTTGAGAGGCAGGGTGGGGGGTTGTGGGGGTAGGGAAGAAAAAAATGAAACAAGATGGGATCAGGAGGGAGACAAACCATAAGAGACTCTTAATTTCACAAAACAAACTGAGGGTTGCCGGGGGAAAGGGGGTAGGGAGAGGGTGGTTGGGTTATGGACATTGGGGAGGGTATGTGATATGGTGAGTGCTGTGAAGTCTGTAAGCTGACGATTCACAGACCTGTACCCCTGGGGCAAATAATAGATGATATGTTAATTTAAAAAAAAAATAAATGAAAAAGGTGGGCCAAAGACCTTAAAAAGCACTTCACCAAAGGAGATATACAAATGACAAAGAAGTATTTTTTTTAATGCTCTATATTCCATGCCCTCCAGAAAATGCAAATTAAAACAACAATGAAGATATCATTACACATCTATTATAATGGCCAAAATCTGGAACAGCAATGCTACCAAATACAGGCAAGGATGTGGAGTAATAGGAATTTTCATTCATTCTTTGCTGGTAGGAATGCAAAATGGTACAGCCGCTTTGGAAGGTAGTTTGGCGGTTTCTTACAAAACTAAACATACTCTATACTCTATCCATATAATCCAGCAATCACACTCCATGGCATTTACCCCAAGGAGTTGAAAATTTATGTTCACACAAAAGCCTGCACACGGATATTTATAGCAAATTTATTTATAATTGCCAAAACTTGGAAGCAACCAAGATGTTTTTCAGTAGATGAATGGATAAATAAACTGTGGGACACCCAGACATTGGAATAGTATTCAGAACTTAAAAGAATGAATTATCAAGCCATTTGAAGACATGGGGGAATGTAAATGCATATTACTAAGTGACAGAAGCCAATTACCAGGGTTACGTACTGCACGATTCCAGCTATACGACATTTTGGGCCACCTCCTGCTACTCCACCTAGATCCACTGGCTGCTGCCATTGTGCGAGACACCCAGAGCAAGAACCAGCATGCCAAGCCCTTCCAAATTCCTGACCCAAGGAGTTACGGGAGAAAATAAAATCATCGTAGTTGTTTTAAGCCCTTAAGTGTTTGTGATGATTTGTTACATGGCCATAGGTAGCTGGGACATTGGCAATCGAGTTAACCAAACTTTGAGATAGAACTAGGCTGGATTATGGAACAAAGAGAGGGGAGTGAAAGGGGAATAAAAGATTTCATCTACCAGAGCATCTGGGAGGGCTCTGTCAGTTAAGTGTCCCACTGCTGATCTCAGCTCAGGTCTTGATCCTAGGGTCGTGAGTTCAAGCCCCGTGGTGGGCTTCACACTGGGTATGGCGCCTACTTAAAAGAAAAAAGTTTTCATCTTCCAATTTTTAAAGTTAGTAGATAACGTATAAAATTGATAAACGAGGAGATAGTCTACAGACAGAAAATATTTATAAACATGGAGGATAATATCGAGGAGGGAAAACAGTTAAACAGTTAAGAAGTGGTTATTTCTGGGGAACAGATTAGAATGTGTGGTTGGCAGGGACTACTGTTTTCCTAAGCCTGTACCACTTTTTAACTTTCTAATGTATGTTCATTTATGACTTCGTTAAAAATAAAACATTTTACAGAATAACAGAACACACTCAGAAGACTTTCTTCCCTCCCATCCTCAACAAAGGAAAACACGGCCTCGCTTCACATAAATACAATGCATTGCTGGTGTCTACCATGTATAAATCACCGTGACGTGCTGTCACTGTGGGATGACAGACGTGCATACACATGGTTGCAGACTTTGAAACACCTGTAATACAATAGGGGAGAAGGAAGATAGAAATTGAACAAATAAATGGCACAGGTTTACCCTGACATAATCAGATAAGTGCTATGGGGTGGCAGTGCTCTAGGAAATGAAGTTGTGAGCCAGCTCCTCCCCAGAAGAGAAAGACTGATACGGCGTTGCTAAGGAAGCCCTTATCTTGGGATGACAGGTGGGACCTCATGCCCAAGTCATATTCATCAACACTCACTGGCATCCTTTGGAATCTCAGGTACCACAGCCCTATTCCGTCACTGTGCCCTCTCTCCACCACTCCCACATAGCCCATCTGGGGTTCAGTAAACCAGCCAGTCTCAGAGCCCCAGCACTGATGATATGGGTGGCAAACTCCCAGAAAATAAGCCGCAAGAATAATAATCATGACAAACATCCCTTATATAGAGAGAGTACTTTACAGATCACCAAGTTTGCTTCATTTCCTTATCCTAACTGTGAAGCAGGCAAGAAGTGACGATACCCACTGTACAGATAAGGAATCGGAAGACTCAGAGATGTAAACCAACTTCCTGATGTCCCACAGCAAGTAGGAGGCAATTGGGGATGAAAAATCACCTCTGTGACTCCAAGGTCGGTAGGTAAACTCCAGTCATCCAAAACACCAACTGCTCTAATCCTGTGCCCGCTGACAGACTGCTTGGTCAAGCCAGAGCCATAGGGCGAGAAATGAAAAGAAAGGAGAAAGGGTAACTGTTAGGTCTGAACTGCTGTGGAGGAGCTGGGTTAAAAATAACAGGCCCAGGGAATGCCTGGGTGGCTCAGTGGATTAAAGCCCCTGCCTTTGGCTCAGGTCATGATCCTGGGGTCCTGGGATCGAGCCCCACATGGGACTCTCTGCTCCACGGGGAGCCTGCTTCCTCCTCTCTCTCTCTGCCTGCCTCTCTGCCTACCTGTGATCTCTGTCAAATAAAAAAATAAGATCTTTTTTTAAAAAATTACAAAAAAAGTAGTAACAGGCCGGGGAAGAACCACATTGTCCAATATTCACGATCTCACTAAAGGCCTTAAAGGGGACTCTTGCCGCAACAGCGCTGTTTAGAAAACAGGCTAACAGGGGGTGGAGAGGGGGGACGGGTCGGGGAGAGACAACGGTGAGAAACGGAGGTCAAGCAGTGGGCTTGAAAACACGAGGCAAAGAATATCCAGGAACGAGCAAACAGTCTCCTCACAGATCTTGGAGGAAAAACAGAACTCGAGAACACTCCCAGCTGGAGGCGGGGTAATTAAATGAGTTCTCCAACTTAAGAGGTCTCAAAGGAGAACAGAAATAAAAAGCCAGAAACGTCAACACCACTTCTGGAAGAAGAAAGCAGGGGCGGGGCAGGGATCGGACTCAGCAATAACTCTTAAGCCTGGGAATTAGCTTTCAGGAGGATAGCATGGCTAGAAAAAAAAACACACACACACACAACAACACAATGCTCATCAATGATTCTAATGTTGTCTTAAACCACCGAAAACAGGTGCAAAAACTGATCAGAGGAAGGCGGCAAAACCTGGACCAAATTCCCCAAGTGATTGTGAACTGTGGGATATTCACCGAGAGCCACACCACTCCGTTTAGCAATGCCATCCACCTGTCACCTGGCTCTTTAGAATTCACAAGCACTTTTACGTCATTAATTACATCAATGAAGTTTTTCTCTTGATCCGTGAGGGAACTGAGGCTCCCCAAAAAAGGCACAATTGCTTCTCCAAGGTCACACTGCTCTTTAGTGGTAGAACTAGAAACAAAACTCAGATCTTTGGAATCTCAGGTGACTTTAGTTTGGAAAAAGTTTCTAAAAAAAAAATTCTGCTTGTTTCAAATCTCTGAATTCAGCTTCTTCTAGTTTGATGACTGGGCAGTTCCTGTATAAACGGATTTGTTTCTGCCTACAGGGGCTGTAGGAAATCGCTGGAAGACGGGAGTGGAGTACACAGAGAGGGAGACTAGATGGACATAGAAGTCCCACATATTTGAGGAAGCGTAAGTCTGATGAGCCAGGTGACATCCCAGAAGAGGGAAAGAAAGAGAACCCAGCCCGAATAGAGAGGTAAATATTTCTGCTAGTCTCAACAACTTTCTGAGAGCACTAGCTCAGTCTTCAGAACTCACAAATGATGCTCACCACTAAACCCCGCCACCCAGAGGCTTACAGAGGGCAGAGCAAAGAGCTTAGCTCCTGTCCCTTTCTGTCACCTGAGAGCAGTTTCTCCCCACTCCTGCACCATCACTGTCTTTTTTTTTTTTAAGATTTTATTTATTTATTTGACAGAGATCACAAGTAGGCAGAGAGGCAGGCAGAGAGAGAGGGGGAAGCAGGCTCCCCGCTGAGCAGAGAGCCCAACTCGATCCAAGGACCCTGAGATTATGACCTGAGCTGAAGGCAGAGACTTTAACCCATTGACACCCACACGCCCCCCATCACCGTCTTCTGACCCTCCTCCCCTTTGACTCAGAGAAGACTCTAGCCTCAGTCATGGCACCTGAATACGTATTTCAGGCATTATATTATCTTTCCTTCAGGAGTTTGCTTTTTCAATCTTTTCTTTACTGGAAGAAAGACACCACCTTAACAAAAGGAATTTTCAGCCTTAGTCAACCACTTTAAGGGAAAATCTGCATACACCCCCTCCCCAACAGAAACACACCCCAAGCTGAAGAAGCTTCTTAGTGCCCCTAAAATCCAAAGCCATCCCCGGCTTTCTTGGGAAGAAAGAACAAATAATATGGATTTATAGCATAAGGGAAAAAGAAATCTTATTCAGCCTCTCCTTGACATTAAAAATAATGAACCAGACAACTGTATACAAGGGAGGAAAATCAGTTTGGAAATAATACCTAAGAAAACACCTGCGCTGACTCTGTCTTCTGGTCCCATCACCCATTCACCAGGCACTCTGCCAAAGGCGGACATCAAACATTATCAAACATTATCAAACCTCCTCTCCACGCTTTCTCCTCTAGCCACGCTTTCTCCTAGCAGACTGTGACCCCATGTCTGCTCACAAGTAAGCTCATCACTGTACACTCAGTTCATTTTTTTTTTATTTTTTAAAAGACATTATTTATTGACTTGAGAAAGAGCAAGAGAAAGAGAGCGCACACAATCAGGGGAGAGGGGCAGATGGAGAGGGAGAAGCAGACTCTCTGCTCAGCAGGGAGCCTGACGTGGGGCTCAATCCCAGGACCCCAGGACCATGACCCGAGCTAAAGGCAGACACTTAACAACAGAGTGAGCCACCCAAGCGCCCCATGGTACACTCAGTTTAAGCAGCTCTAGCTGTTCGACCTGGATGGAACCTCACGTTTTTCTTTGTATGTGTAACATGAGATCTTAAAGTTATTCCTCTGTGTATGCATTGAATCCTTACAATGGGCACAGCACTGTTCAGTGCCAAATATAAAAGAACATGGAGTCTGGTTGTCAAGATACACAACACAGTGAAATCAACAACCACCAAAACAGAGACGTGCATTGGCCTCTCTGTCTTCTGGTTTCAAGAGAATCTTTCCTCCGCTCCATTGCACTTACCTACCCTCATGCTGACATCACACATGCACACACACACACACACACACACACACACAATATCACTTCTGTTTTTCCAAGTCAAACTCCAACCTCCTACTTATTTGTTCTACCTCCATGAGCATCCCAACGACAGTGGTTCTTAACATCACTTTGACGTTACTGTGCACTTTTTCACAACCATCAACCTCTCTCCCTCCTCTTCCCTCCTATGCTCTTTGTTCCATCTCTATAACCACCTCCTTACAAATCCTCCTGACACTCTTGCCTCTCCTACTTTTGTACCACCCTGCCCAAACCTCCCTGCTTGGATATATTTGGACATCTTCCTTTACCATGTCTGCCCCTGAGTTCTGGAAGCTGCACGTCCCACACCCAGGAATGCTGCTCAGACTCATTCACCCGGCGGCAGGAAGGCTGCAAGTTCTAAGAGGTCTAGGGTAGGAAAGACTCCGTAGCAAATCTGAGCAGTGGGAGCAGCGATTTAGCCCTGTCCCTCGAACCACCCTACCTGGCAGAACCTGTGACTCTAGAGGCATACTGACAGGGACTCAGGGGACATGGAGCAAATGCCCTGAGGGGTTTAGGGTCTACTGCTGCAGGAGAAATTCCCAAGGGAGAATCAGAACATAGATCCCGTGGGTTCTAGAGTAAAGCCATGATATCTACAGTAGAGAACTGTATACCATTTTTTTTTAACTTCTCATGTGCTGCTGGGTGGTCTGGGACAGGCAGTGTCTGGTAATGAGAGCTCGAGGGACCATATGGCTGCAGCTGCCCAACATGAACATGGTTCTATCAGTCCCACCACGTCATGAGGTCGGATGGGCCCAACCGTGACACCTCTTAAGACTGAAGTAGTACATTGAGCGACAGAAGACAAAAAACAAACAAAAAAACAAAAACAGAAATAGGAACAAAAGAAAACATGAAGCAGGTAACCCAGACTACCACCTCCTCCACCACCATGGTGAGCACATCTCCATCAACTCACTCCTCTGGCCACCTGGGATGTCCTGGCAGAACAGCTGACAGACAGAGGAGGAAAATGGAAGACTGTTTCACAGGGAGAGTGACTCGATGTATAGGAGTAAGCCCCTACTGGACCCGCTGCACTGTGGGGTGACAGTGAAAGACAGAAGCTGTGTGTGTGTTGCACATGGCCACCTACTATATGTAGGAAGAGAAGTAGCCTGAAGTAGGAATATACATAGACTTATGGGCAGAAGGGAATGGCTTGACTTGTTGGTCAGGGGCATGGAAGGAACAAGTTTGGAAACTCAAGGACAAGGAGTTTTGGGGAAGAGACAAGAATGGATCTATAGGGAGAGACACAAAATGTGGAGATACTTGTATCCCATATTAGTGTTCACCAGAGAGCGCCTGCCACAGAAAGGCATTGAACAACCACGTAGACAGAATGATTTGACCTTCCTTTGTCATTAGCTGTCACAGTGCTGCTACCGTGGGCTCATGAAGGGAGTAGCCGTGGCTCAGGGATGGAGGTTGTGCCTGGGTTCTCATTCGCCAACTGATCTTGCTGCTGCTGCTGCTGCTGCTACAAAATATCTAATCTTCTAGCAACTCTGAGTGCCTAAAACTGCATCCTTCTTGGAGACCAACCAGCCAGCTTGTGGCAAGTTGATTGCATTGGACCCCTACTAGCTGGAAGGGGCAGCATTTCATCTGCTGGGATTTGACAGCTTACCCTTGTCTTTTATGCCCTCAAGGCCCTGACCAGCCCAATTACCCAAGGGCTGGCAGAACATGCAGTCACCAACCCAGGCTCCTGCACGACAGTACCTTAGACCAAGGGACTCATCTTACAGCAGAAGACCTAAAGCCACGTAGCGTGTAACCATGATACTTCTGGTCCCACCATATTGCTCTCCTCTCTAGAAGTTGCCACATTGACAGAATGGTAGGACAGCATGTTGAAGGTTTATCTGAGGTGGCAGCTTAGAAGTGATACCCACAGGATATAAATAAGTTTCCAGCCAGATCAGTGACCATTATACTGGGCTGTGTCCCCAAGAGGAGGAACACATGGGTCTGGAACCAAGGGATAAAAGTAAGAGTGTCCCCACCTGCCATCACCCCAGCAACCCAGGAAAGGAACTTGTGTTTCTTCCCCCTGCAACTTCACAGGCAGTGGGTTTAAAGATCTTGTTTCCCATACTTCCACCAGGTGACATTGTAGCTACAGCTGCCCCCTAGTCACTTGGAGGTCCTTGTTCTAAAAGAACAACAGGCAAGGAAAGGTGACACCATACCAGCAGGGGACACTGATGTTGAGCCTCCGTGGGAAGTAGGACGAGGGACGGGGAAGAGTGTGAGTGTGCCTGACCCCCAGGTGGCCTATTGATACCTGTCCTGGCATTCCCCTGCCCGACCGGATGATACATGGACAATACGGCAGACTTGGACCGCAGATGTTTCGGGAATGACCAAGGGCTCAGCCCTTCCCACGTAAGGTAAGCCAGCAGCTGAGTGAGCCCGGTGTGAAAAGATTGTAGAATGGGTACAGCAAAAGGACACAGTGAAACCCGTTGTAGCCTCAGCACTAGCTGCCTTGGGGAGATATTTCCTCCCACTAACTTTGCTCTTACAGGTTTTCTCAGGAAAAGAGACCAGCCCAGGATCTTTTCTTCCCGGATGGGGTAAACAGAAGCACAGTACATCGTGGGGGAGGGCTTTACTTTGAATCAGCCATCTCGTGGAATCCTGAGCTGGCCTGGACTGTATTTTAACCACTTGACTTGACTAGAAAGCTGCAGGATATGCCAAACATTCGCTAAGAAATGGGGAATTGGTGAACAAGGTTGAAAGCAGTCACCGGAAAAAAATTCAGCTGTGTCAAGTCTATCTCCAAATGAAATGAGAAGCCTCCGTGAACTGTTTATTTTGTTATTCACGTGCTGTCCGACTCTCTCAGTTCCTTCTAACGTCCAGGAAGGCAGGAATGACTGTTCTGCTCCCTAACACCTAGGATAGTGCCTGGTGCGAAGCAGGTTCCAGAACAGGGGTTGCTGTGCTGCATGTGAATGAAGGCAGAAATCATAGGGAGAGGCTGTAAGATTGGAAAGCCGGAAGAGAGCAATGAGCCTCAGGTGGACAGAAAAACCTTCACAGGATTAAGCCGGGATCTGAAGTGTATCCAGATTTCCCTTCTTTCTCCTTGCAGGGCAGCCTGTCTCTACCATCCGCTGTACCTTTCTGGTCCCATGAAGTGGCACAAACAAGTTATTCTAAAAAAACCACTGCTTTACATGAAATATGTGAATTCTTTTAAAAGACAGTAGCATTGCTTCCCAAAGACTCATGGTTTGTGGAATCACCATGTATTAACCTCTCACTGTGTGCTTAGTGTTGTTCAAAGTGCCTTCCCATAACTAAATGTCCTTGGGAAGGTTCAAGACTGACCGAGTCCACTCTGAATTCACCTTTACAACTGCGGATACCGGAGTAGGATTCTAGAACGATCAGCTTTGCATTTAGAAATCAGTGAACAAGATTCAACAATGGAACTAGAGAAAAGATCCAGTCACCCCAAACTTCCCCTTTCAGATAACCTGAAAACACCACCACGTGGATCCAGGCATGGGAGAGCGATGCTGGGTCCTCCAAAGCCAAGCCAGAGAATCAGAAGATCTGAAATAGGGAAGCTCTAATGTGACTATCCACTCCAATCAGTAAAACATCCTCCACAAAAACACAGCAAGTGTTTGAAATAGGTAAAAAACTTAACTTTCAACCTATGTTTAATTAATCTAGCATCCTTATTTTTTAAAGTGCCCGGATTGGGGCGCCTGGGTGGCTCAGTGGATTAAGCCGCTGCCTTCGGCTCAGGTCATGATCTCAGGGTCCTGGGATCGGGTCCCGCATCGAGCTCTCTGCTCAGCAGGGAGCTTGCTTCCCTCTCTCTCTCTCTCTGGCTGCCTCTCTGTCTACTTGTGATTTCTCTCTGTCAAATAAATAAATCTTTAAAGTGCCCGGATCTAGCAATTCTACCAAACAAATTCTCCCGTGGTGACCCATGCAGGGAGATTTCACCCCTTTAAGTTTGCAGGAGCAAACCCACATTGTCCTTGGGCAGTCAGTTTGCTAAGCATAGGTCCAACGGACACAGCTCCTTGAGTGGTTGCAAAAGCACGACTACAAAAATAAAATTCAAGCTAACCGAAGAGGGAAGTCCCCTTATTCCAAAAGGCTAAATGCACAGAGCGGAAGCTATTCCCTAAGGCACCTACCCACAATGATCTCTCTTCCTGCCTGCCTTCACCATACATGAGCTACCTTGGATCGTGGGCCTGATCATAAGCTCCTTGGGGCCAGGTACCCCTGCCTAATGCCTTGTGTAATAAAGTTTTCCATCAATGTATATGAGAGATGAAGGATGGAAGCTCATACGGGTGAGTGTCATGTCGGTGTTGGAGAAGCACTTCCAGGTCTTATGGGTGTTTGAGAAGCACTTCCGGGTTAGAACAGCAAATACAAACAGATAGGATTTATCCTCCCTATTTCTAATGGAGGTAAGGGGCCAGGTTGGGGGCGGGGGAGAGGAAGAGTAACAATAAGAGAACGGAAAGGTGACAGAGCACAGAACATATCCTGATGTAATTTCTGCTTGCCAGCCTAGCTCTTGCTTCTCCCCCAAGGGCGAAAGGTCCCCTCTAGAACTTTCATACTCACTATGCCTGTGAATTGTGTAGATGAATGCTAGCAGAGCACAAAAGCTCGTTGTGATGATTATTTCCTGAACCATGACATTTCCCAACATCTACTTTATGTCATCAAGAGTTCAGGCAGAGGGACGGGCCTCTTCCCTAAGCCAATGTTTCTCTGAACTAAACTCCTCTAGTACTAACAATTAATTTTAGAGTACGTGTTATCTGCATACCTATAATTGTCCTACTTGAGAATTTTCCTTTGAAACAAACACACTGATTTTATGTGCAGTGAACACTTACACGTTTTTCCAAACTTGGTCAAGAATAGTTCTTTCCTTAAAAGCTTGGCAGACTATCGGAAAAGGCCATTCTTTTAAAGTACATACAAAGATTATTTTGGAAAGCTGGAAAGTGAGGGCTTATAAGTTTACCAAACAGTCTGAAGGAAAGGTAATAGGTTTCCTTGAAAAGGAGTGATCACTTCATTCCCTTCCACATCTACCTAGAGGAGTATAAGGAAAGGAAGAAGGTACCTAAGGAAGGAAACATATGTTTTCCTTAGAACAAATTTATAAACCACAACTTGATAATTTCTGGTGCATATAATACTCATTTTTTGTACCTTAGAAATATTTTTTAATGGTTTAAAATAAATCTATGGCTTCTAATTTAGTTGTGCCTTTTAAAAGCTTTCTTACAATAAAAGTAATATATACACATCTTTTTTTATCATTTAATATATATTATGAGCTCTTTCTCGTGTCATTAAACAGTCCTAAAAAATCTGTTTTCTCTTTTCAAAACACCTTCAAGAATACCTCTTTTAATGTCTGCATCACATTCCAATGAATGTGTCATATTTTATCTTGTTGTGGTTTCTCCAGGTTTGATCATATGACTAGTATCGTGATGAACATGGTTGTACTTCTATATTTGCTTGAGTTTCTGATTATGCCTTTAAGACAGAGAGTTCTATAATGATGATTATAGGATCAAAATGTATGAACTACCTGAAGTGTTGACTGTAGATAGTACTTCGCACCTCCTCCTCCAATCCCCTTTAACATGTGAATTATCTGAGATCCTTTTCCTACTGTTCACCTTTAGTACAAAATCAAGCAGCCTTAATAAGAGTTTCCATTTGCCATCAATATTTTTAGACTTTAAGCCTATCCCCAGGGAGATGTTAGACATCTGGATGCAAATGTTTTTTTTTGGGATTTTGCAGTATCAAGATGGTCTTCTTCTCTCTAAATTCTCCAAAACAGGGAGGAAAAGAGGGGCACCCTGGGTGGCTCAATCAGTTGACCATCTGTCTTCAGCTTGGGTCACACGGTCCTGGGATCGAGCCCCACACTGAGCCCTGCATCGGGCTCCCTGCTCCATGGGGAGCAGGCTTCTCCTTCTCCCTCTGCTCCGTGCCCTGCCTACTTGTACTCTCTGTGTGTGTGTGTGTCAAATAAACAAATAAGTAAATCTTAAAAAAAGAAAAAAAAGGTTTAGACAAAACAAAGAGTAAAAGAAACTGAAAGAGAAACTCCATGTAAAGTCAGAAAGTAGACGGAAGAAGGTTGAATGACTTAACAGAACAGAGAAAGGTCAGGGGCACCTGGGTGACTCAGTCGGTTAAGCATCTGACTCTTGGTTTCAGCTCAGGTCATGAGCTCAGGGTCATGAGATTGAGCCCCATCTCAGTCTCCATGCTCAGCATAGAGTGTGCTTAGTCTCTCTCCCTCTCCCACTGCCCTCCCTCAATGCCGCAGGTGCTCTCTCACTCTCTCTCTCTCTCTCTCAAATAAATAAATAAAATCTAAAAAAGAGAGAGAGAGAGAGAAATGTCAAACCTGAGGGCATACAAAAGGATATGCCAGTGAAAAAGAAGCTAATTCACCCACAAGAACTCTAGAAGAATTCAGAATATTGTAAGCACTGAATAGAAGGCAGAGGTGAGCCAGGGGCAGCAGATAAACCCCAATATCCCAACCTCTACCTTGTATATTCAATGGATTCCCCTTCCTGCAGATCTAAAGGATATTAGGCTTAGAGATAAGAGGGGTTTTGGTGAGGGACAGAACTAAAACTCAGGAGATAAAATGATAATTTGCAAACTGCATGTAAGGCTCTACACATATTTAAGACTCTTAGCCCCTCCCTGGGAGGGGCTGCATAGCTACAAAATAATGTCAGCCAGGTTTCTCACAATCTTTGGGCAGGGATTGGATGATCCTTTCTTGGAGAAGCTGGATGAAGCTTGAATCAAGATCTATAGACACTGATATTTGGGAGTCCCCAACAGAAAAGCCAGCCAGATACCCATCCATTTGTCCTCTGGTTGAGCCCATCAGACAGCAATTCTTTCACATACACATCCATGCACTTAATAAATATGTATAGAGTGACCACTATGTCTTAAGTACAAGGGATTCTGTAATAAACAAAAGAGATAGAAATCCCTATCTTCATAGAGCTTCCATTCTAGTAGGGGAAAACAGATAGTAAACACAACAAAAAAGGACACGACATAGTGTATGAAGAAAACTAAAGCAAGAGAGGGGAATAGGGAGTGCCAATGATTCTAAATAAGGTGATCAGAGAAGGACCCTCTGAGAAAGAGACACTTGAACATAGACGTGAAGGAGGTGAGAAAGTGGATCATGTGGGTGGATACTTGGAAGAACAGGGTTCTAGGCAGAGGCAAGAGAAAATGCAAAAGTCCTAAGACCCTTGTGGCTGTAGAAGATTGAATAGGAATGATAAGTGTAGGAAATAAGGGTAGAGAAGTAGTAGAGAGCCAGGCCATGTAGAACATTTGTGGCACAGACTCAAGGTGGCACCCACCTTCACACCTCTGTTCAATTCCTTCCTTCTGAGTGTGGACAAGATCTGTAACTTGATTCTAACCACAAGACTACAGCAAATATGAGAAGATGTCACTCTCATAATTCTGTTGTGTTATGTGAGACTCTGTCTTGCTAGAAAACATACCCTGGTCTCGGTCTCAGTCTCTGTCTCTGTCTCTCTCTCTCCCTCCTTGATGGCTTGAGGAAGCAAACATCTATGAATCCTACCACCACAAGGAACTGCTGGCTGCCAACAACCATGCAAGGTTACAGAACAGGTGTTTCCCCAGTTGAGCCTCCAGATGAGAACCTAACCCTAGTCAATACCATGACTGCAGCCTTGTGAGACCCTAAGCAGTGGACCCAGCTAAGTCAGGCCTGAACCACAGGGACTGTGAAACAATAAATGTGTATTGTTTTAAACCATTAAATTTGTGGCAACCTGTACATGGCATAGAAAATGAATACATTATTGTCAAGACTTTAATTTTTATTTGGAACAAGATGGAAAGCCATCAGCTGGAGCATCTGGAGAAGATGTGATATAATATGATTTATATTTTTAAAAGATAACCCTATCCTCTGTGGAGAATAGTGGCATAGTGCATTGGTATAAAAGCTGAGGGTCCAATTAGGAGAGTCTTAAAATAATTCAGGAAAGAGATGATGGTGGTTTGAAACAAGATGATACAGGTGACAGTGATGAGAAGCTGTAGGATTCTAGATATATTTTAAGATACACAGACAAGACTTAGGCCTCATCCTTAAATATGAATAGACAGTCTAGGAACATCAGACATTTGAGAAATATTAGAAATATTAGAAATATTTCTAATAAGGCAGGAGAAAATCAAACAAACAAAAACTCAGAGAAAGCAGATAAAACCCAAGAAGCAGAAGAAAACTCATTAAGAATCCCAAGGAAATAAGGGGCACTGACTGTCTCAGTCAATAAAGCCTGTGACTCTTGATCTCAGGGCTGTGAGTTCAAACCCCATGTCGAGTGTAGGGCCTACTTAAAAAAAAAAAAATCAGAAAAATTAAAAAAAAATTTCATCCTTGAAATAATAATACTATATACAAAGGCTTTGAAGTAATACTCCAAGAACAACAAAAAAAACCCCTTTTCCTATTAAAAATATATAACATTTTTAAGTCTAGGAAGATCTTCTTAAAAATAGAAGTTAAGCAGAAAGACCAAGGAACAGACAATAATAATGAAAAGAAAAGTAGGTCCAATTTCTGAATAATAATTTCAGCCAGAGAACAACAACAACAGTAGGAAGAAAAATTATTAACAAAAAATATATTAAAAAAAAAACAGGGGGGCGCTTCGGTGGCTCAGTGGGTTAAAGCCTCTGCCTTTAGCTCTGGTCATGATCTCAGGATCCTGGGATTGAACCCCACATCAGGCTCTCTGCTCAGCAGGGAGCCTGCTTCCCCCTCTCTCTCTGCCTGCCTCTCTGCCTACTTGTGATCTCTCTCTGTCAAATACATAAAATCTTAAAAAAAAAAAAAAAAAGGGGACATTTCTAAGAACTAAAGGACGTAGTCCTCCAAAACAATGTCTGAAACAATGACTTTTCCATTTTCCAAGTGTCCAAAACAATGACTAAAACCCTACACAGGTGAGGCAAATTATTGTACACTTTCAAATCACTAGGATTAAATAAGAGATACCAAAACATTCAGTGAGGAGAAACGTTACCTACAAAAGAGTGGAAATCCTGTGGTACTAGACTTATCAACAGTAACACTGAAGCTGAAAAGCACTGGAAGGATGCCTTCAGAATTCTGATACAGTAGAAAAAAGTTTTTTTAGATTTTATTTATTTGCTTGACAGAGAAAGAAAGAGAACAAGCAGGAGGTTAGCATAGGGAGAGGAAGAAGCAGACTCTCCCTGACCAGGGATCCCAGGATCATGACCTGTGCTGAAGGCAGGTGCCCCACCAACTGAGCCACACAGGTGCCCCACTAGAAAATTTTTTAAAAAATATTTTATTTATTTATTTATTTGTCAGAGAGAAGGAGAGAGAGCGAGAGCACACCAGCAGGCAGAGAGGCAGGCAGAGGCAGAGAGAGAAGCAGGCTCCCCGCCAAGCAAGGAGAGCCCATGCGGGACTTGATCCCAGGACTCCGGGACCATGACCCGAACCGAAGGCAGCCGCCCAACCCACTGAGCCACCCAGGCGTCCCGGAAAATTTTTTAAAGCAAGTTCCATGCCCAGCATGGAGCCCAACACAGGGCTCGAACCCATGACCCAGCAATCATGACCTGAGCTGAGATTAAGAGTCAGACGTTCAGCTAAGCCACCCAGGCACCAGGCATTGCTATGAGCATGTGCTACACTACCAGCCCAGAAGTACAGGACAGATGGAGGGGAAACAAGATTTGAAATGCACATCACTAGATGTGAATCTATGGAAAATTCTTCCAATTATTGAACATGTGAAATTGTAAAGGAAGGGTGAAGTTTTCAACAATACCAAGTCAAAAGGGAAGCTCTCTTCTAAAAGAAGTAGACTTGATAATAAGGACCAATGCAAATAATAAAAACACCATTACTTTTGCTGACCTCCTAATAATTTAGAGGAACCTACCAGCATTTGGTAGGTGGTGGGGAGAGATACACCCAACAGCCTGCAATGCACAGAAGTCCCTGCTTCCCCAGAGCATCATCTCACTTCCACTCTGACTTCCCAGTCAATCACATAAGTGGAAAAAAAAAAGTGTATTTCAATATGTGAACCTAGAACGAAACTCCTTTCTGTATATAAACACATGTTTTGTTTTGGTTTGATCTTTTTTTTTTTTTGGCAGTTTAAATATATACTGATTTTTTTAAAGGAAAGCAACCAAGAAGGGAAGATCATAGTTTATTTTGTTTGGAAACTTACCAAGAAATGTTCACCATTCGAAAAATCACATCACTGACAGCAATGCCACTAGTTGTATTTGATGGCCCATAAAAATGATACACAAGGGCCAGTACCACAAAGTCGTAGCTGTGGCTTGTGTAACTGTCACATTTACATCTACGTGTAGATGCGAACATCTAACAAATATGCCGCCCAGTGTGGGTGGGCCTGAGCATTTACATATTATATATGTTTTATGGGACTACTTTCCCCTTTTGTCTTTCTCTATTACATTTAAGGCACTATATTGATTTTTAAATTATGTATCTAAGAAACTTATGTTATCCCTGGATTTTATTTCATTTAGTAAAAGGGGAGCTTCAGACAAAAGGAAGACACTGATGTGGCTGATAGGAAAGCCATTGATTCCATTTAACTGCCTCATTTCACAAATAAAGAAACCGAGGCTCCATCCATTCAATTGGTCCAGGTTACAGAGTCTGTTAATACAGTGCTAGGATCAGAACCCAGGACCCCTCTTGCCTTCGGGGGCCATATCGATGGACCAAGCAACTTTTCTTCTTCTTCTTTTTTTTTTAAATTTTATTTATTTGACAGACAGAGATCACAAGTAGGCAGAGAGGCAGGCAGAGAGAGAGGAGGAAGCAGGCTCCCTGCTGAACAGAGGGCCCGATGCAGGGCTCGATCCCAGGACCCTGAGATCATGACCTGAGCCGAAGGCAGAGGCTTTAACCCTCTGAGCCACCCAGGTGCCCCCCAAGCAACTTTTCAACATTGTCAGACATTATGAAGAAGCTGGCCCCTATTAGGAGTGTCACAGAGAAGGGAGAAAAAATAAGTTACAGTCCAACATTAACACCTAAGTTTGAATGGTATGACCTTATTCTTTTCCCAGAAGTTTAGAGAAGCTTCCTGCCTAGACCAGTTACTGGGAAGAGTATCAGAGCAGGAAAGATCTATTATGAAAGCACATGGAGAAAAACAGTGACCAAAAAAATGCCAAAGACAAACTTCTCAGTGGCATTCTTCTGCTAAATGCTAATCCTGAGTGTAATCCTGCCAGAGAAGACATTTCTTTTGCCATCAGACCTCACCCTGGCTTTGTGATGACCAATGCATTCACCAATGCAGCTTCTTCTTCTTTTTTTTAGATTTCTTATTTATCTATTATTTGAGAAAGAATGAGAGAGAGAGAGCATGAGAGGAGAGAGGTCAGCAGGAGAAGCAGACTCCCTGGCAAGCAGGGAGCTTGATGTGGGACTCCATCCTGGGACTCCAGGATCATGACCTGAGCCGCAGGCAGTCGCTTAACCAACTGAGCCACACAGGCGCCCACCAGTGCAACTTCTCAGCACATGTCTGACCCAGGGTGCTGGGAAGGGAGGAACTATCACTAGTTGTAGGGATTGTCCTGGAAGAAACTTGAGAGACCTCTCATGTAAGTGAGCTTAATTCCAACTATCCTGAGTTCAGGTTCAAAACGTGAATTTCTGGGGCGCCTGGGTGGCTCAGTGGGTTAAGCCGCTGCCTTCGGCTCAGGTCATGATCTCAGGGTCCTGGGATCGAGTCCCGCATCGGGCTCTCTGCTCAGCAGGGAGCCTGCTTCCTCCTCTCTCTCTCTCTGCCTGCCTCTCTGCCTACTTGTGATCTCTCTCTGTCAAATAAATAAATAAATAAATAAAATCTTTAAAAAAAAAACAAAAAAAACCGTGAATTTCCTGGGCATATAGGATCTGACCTGGATGGAGGGGCAAAAACTAGGTGGTTTCCCAAGTAACCTAGAAATCCACGCTGAAAGATTGTCTTTCTGGCAATCCAAGGATCAATAATGAGGATGAAGATGGCAGGTCTGCCATTTAGGCATGAGTCGCTTAATTCTGATACATCTTCATGAATCAGGAAAACTAAGTATAAAGTCGGCTTCAGTAGGTAGTACTAAATGTGCATGACCCCGGTATTCTGTACAATCCTAGACAGCATCTATCTCTCCACCACTACCAGCCAAAACCAGCTCTCACTTCTCCTGACCTCCCGATCTCCACTCAGGGGGCCACTATTCTTAAAAGCTCCAAATCTCAGCATTTAAACTACTTCTGCGTCCTCACTCCGTGCCCTCAATCAGTTGCTAGATTTCCTCTGCAATTTTCTTGTGTCGCCATTCTGTACTCTTTCTGCTACTAGTTTAAGCCTCATCCTTTTTTACCCAGATTGCCATAGAAACTGTCTTAACTTCCCTTCCTTCTCCCCATTTGCCTTGCCAGGAACGTCCTTAAAGTCAGCACCAAGTACGTGCTTCCATCCCTGCGTTGGTTTGCTCATTCTTTCTTTCATGCATGCATCAAATGCTTATGCCATATGTGCCAGGCAACAGGAATCCGGTGGCAAGTGTGTCACCTTCCTTCCTAGAGGAGCTTACTCTCTGGACATGGATACAGAAAATTGAGCAGCCTTGCAGTTCAGAGAGATAGGAGGAATGACAACGTAACCATGGCGTCTGAGGGACCCACAGAACCCGGGTCCAACTCCATTATTAGGGGCCAGGGAAGACTTCTGGAAGAAGTGATAGGAGAAACCTCAAGAACAAGTTAGAGTTCAACGTAAATTAAGGGATGGAGAGAAGGTGAAGACAGGCCGTGGAGTGGGGGATGCTTTGTAATCCGCTGCTAGTTCACCATTTCAGTGGGCGTGAGCCTGCGAGTGCAGATGTGCGTGGAATGGGGCCAGGAAGACCAGTGGAGGGCAGATCAAGGTTATTATAAACTCTGTTAAAGATCTTCAGCGACTCCAAAATTCATGCAGCGTCCTTGTTCTGGCAGTCAAGGCTCTTTCCAGTGTGACTCAGACTACGACCTGGCTCCCTCTCTTCCTTGCCAGCCTTTCACACTGACTGACGGTTCTGTGGTGCGGCTTCCACTTCTTCCCTCTTCCTGACTCTTGGCCCCTCGAACCTTGGCTTTGATTCTCAATATACTCCTTGTCCCTCTCCCCACCCCGCACACATGTGAGCGCCAAAGAAAGTTCAGTAGGTGAAATCCAAGAGTGGTAGAAAGACATATAATAGGTTGAGAAAAGGGACAGAATAAATCACTCTTCAACCTCCAAAGTTAATCACAGTGATTTTAGATGATAGCTCTTACTGTATATGATGGTGTTAGTTTACACACCATAAACTGCTTTTCAAAGTTGCTGAGCTAAGGGGAAAAACTTAAAGCTTAGAATGTAAGGAACTTCTCTTGAATCAAAGGTAAATAAAAAATAAGAATAGGGCCACCTGGGCTGCTCAGCAGTTTGAGCATCTGCCTTCCGCTCAGGTCTTGATCCCAGGGTCCTGGGATCAAGGACCCCCTCCGCCCCCCCCCTCCACCCCCCCCCCCCCCCCCCCCCGTCAGACTTCCTGCTAAGCAGGAAGTCTGCTTTTTCCCCTCTCCCTCTGCCCCTCCCCCTCCTTCACTGCTCACGCTCTCTCACTCTTTCTTGCTCTAGATAAATAAATAAAATCTTTGGAAAAAAGTGAAGATAGTCATCTTTCTACTCCAAATAATAATCAAAAATAAATTCACATTCTATTTGCTGAAGTTCATTTTGCTAATTGCCTTTTAGAAAGGTATTTCTTGCCAAAGTGAAATGCACTTAAATTGTTCACCGATGCCTTCATTCACCCAACATTTGCTGGATACATGCATGTGCTTGGCAGTTCCCTGTTCAGTAAGTGCAAGGAAAGCTTGAGTAAGGTGGACTTTCAGAGCACACTGTCTGGTGGGAAAAATAGTCCCACGCCAGAAAATACAACAGGCTGTACTACTGGCCTTGGTAGCCTGTATGGGTCAAGGAGGAGCTATTTCAGACCAGATGGTGAAATCACAGCAGGGTGGGGCAGGAGGAAAGTAGCTGACGCTCAGGTTTAGGTCTGATTTTGCCAATAAATGGCTATATGGTTTCGGGAACATGGCATGTATACACGTTGAGCCTCAATTTCCCCACCAGCAACGTGAGGGAGTGGACGAGGTGATTCTGAAGTCCCTTCCATCCAGTATGAGTCACAACAGACAATAGATCTCAGAGGCGAGGTTTCCACACGTGGTAGACCAGTGCAATAGGTAAGTGACCAAGTAAGATCACTGGAGTGTGGTGGGAGATAACGATATTCCCTTCTGTGCGGTCCTGTGTGTACATGTTGCAGAACATGAACAGAGGGGCTCTCTTCAAGAATCAGCACACCCTAGACACTTGACCTGATTCAGCTCCCCATCAGCTAGGTTTGGGGGGGAAGTCATGTGATAGATATCTTCGAGATGGAGAAAACTGAAGCATAGCAAAGTTAAATGCCCAAGATGGTACCATAGATCCGCCATAAAATGTACAAAGAATTTGTGTGAGATTGTTTACTATGCTCTTCTCTCATGGGTCCCCTCTTGTTCTCCAAATGGGTGATTCACTCAGAACTCACATGTATTCAACACCATGCTCGTCGCTTACCACTATCCACTGTTAAATCACCTATTTGTTTGGACTGTTTATTACCTGCCTCCCCCCACTAGAGTGCAAGATCCATGTGGGCAGGAACTTTGTTCCATCTGACTGTATCTCCAAGTACCTTGCACTGCACAATATTTACAGAGTAAGAATAAGGAAATTCATTGACTCTGTAAAATTTACAGAGTAAATATTTACAGAGTAAATATTGTTGATTAGATGCCTGGGTGTTAAGTATTCTGAGATAGAAAAACAACGTAAGATATTTTCTCAACTCTGAAGGAAATTTTCACTGGGCACTTGGAACTGTTGAACAATACAAAATAACTTATAAGTGAACACCAAAGTGTTTAACATAGATTTGTGCTGTAATGTTGACAAAATAGAGTAAAATGATGAGTAAATGATATAATGATTGGGGGGCACCTGGCTGACTCAGCTGGGGGAGCATGTGACCCTTGATCTTGGGGTTGTGAGTTCAAGCCCTACTTTGGGCATAGGGATTACTTAAAAAATATCACATTAAAAAAAATTTTTTTTTAATGCTCTAGTGATTGGAGAAGCTTCCAAAAGAAGTAGAACCTGAATCAGACTCTGAAAGGTAGAAAGTTTGGTGTTTGGGATAAGGCAGGTGGAATGGAATGAGTGAAGGCCAAAGAAAATGGTCCATCAGAAGACCACAAAGTACGCCCGGGTGGCTCAGTCGGTTAAGCAGCTGCCTTTGGCTCAGGTCATGATCCCAGGGTCCTGCAACATGGATCAATCTGATCCCTGCTCAGCAGAGCCTGCTTCTCCTTCTCCCTCTGCCTGCTGCTCTGTCTACTTCTGCTCACTATCTCTCTGTCAAATAAATAAATGAAATCTTTAAAAACAAAACAAAAAAACCCACACAGATTTTAGGAGTTCCTTTTGGGAAAGAAAATGGAAAGTTAAGTTATAAGAGCAGGTGAATCACAGATTACAGAAGATCTCCAAGAAAAGAGAAGGGTTCAGATTTCATGTGATAGAAAAATAGGAAGGAAGCCCAGAAATAACAAGATTAAAATCTTGCCTCCCACACTGCATCACAGCAACTCTGCTTTTCCTGGGTCTTCCGCAAACAAGGACCAGGGCTAGTCTTACAGTAATTGCTTAATTAACATCTGCTGATCAATAGAATTTCAATCAAAGACCTGGGTCTTCCATAATCCTTTATTACTCACAGACCCCTCTGGGAGGGGGCAATTGCATAATTTTATTTCTCATCTATCTTTTGTGCTTTTTCCCCACGTCGGCTGCTGTTTACAGTCCAAGAAAAAAAAAAATGTAAGTCATTGCCTCATTAGGAAGCAGGGTCTGATCTGAAACCAATTTTTCAGAACAATGACTTGTTAAGTGCTAGAAAATGCAGTGTTTAGTCATGGAGAAAATAAAGACAGATTCACCATGCAATTTGGGTTTTTTTTGTGATCCTAAAAGATGAGAGTTTGAACAAGTGGAAGGAACCAGTCCATTACCAAATCTCTACTCCTTCAACACGGGGAACCACGTGCTCTGCGGCACACAGACGGAGACAGCTTCCCTCGCCCCAGCTCCCTCAATTTTGTTACTTAGCATTCAGAATGAACGCCGGCCTTGTAAGGTGAGGAAGCTAAGAAAGAGGGGTGTGTAAAGCTCAAAACAGATCTCTCTGAAGGACACCTTGGGTGAGCCATTTCGGGTGAGCATGCAGTGAGCTGGGGTTTTGGGGCGGCTGGTGGCTGGGTTCCCCAAGGAGGGCGGCAGGCTCCGGGTGCTGAGAGAGGAATGTCAAAGTTCAGGAAGTGGGAGATCACTCATGAATATCAAGGTGAAGCAGCCCGAAGGTGATACCAGTTTTATTTAAGAAGTACCTTGGGATAACTGAGTTGGAATAACTTGTATGCTGTCATTTATACGGCCTCTGAAAGACAAATGGATAGAATAAGGAAATTCATTGACTTCATCCATTAAGAAGTATGCTGAGTGAAATAAGTCAAGCAGAGAGAGTCAGTTATCATGTGGTTTCACTTATTTGTGGAGCATAACAAATAGCATGGAGGACATGGGGAGTTAGAGAGGAGAAGGGAGTTGGGGGAAATTGGAAGGGGAGGTGAATCATGAGAGACTAGGGACTCTGAAAAAACAATCTGAGGGGTTTGAAGTGGTGGGGGGGCGGTGAGAGGTTGGGGTATCAGGTGGTGGGTATTATAGAGGGCACGGATTGCACGGAGCACTGGGTGTGGTGAAAAAATAATGAATACTGTTATGCTGAAAATAAATAAATAAATCATTAAAAAAAAAAAAAAAGAAGAAGAAGAAGTCCACTGCACGAAGAAATAGGGGAGATCACTAATGCCATAAGATTGTTTTAGCCTGAAGTAGAAAATGCCCCCAAAATGCTTCTTTCCATTGTTCTAACGGCAGGGTTAGGGGCTCATTTCCGCTGTGAAGCGGGTGCTGTTCACAGATCCCAACCATGACCCCACCAGTTAGCCCGCAAGTGGGCTCCCCATGTCACAAGGGAGACCAGTTCAAAGAATGAAAATAGCTCTACTCAAATTTATGTTCGCTTTTGGAGAAGGTATCTAAAACATAGGTTCAAACTATGTCCACCGTATCAGATTCTTATCTTAAAATATAACGTGAATGAACACAGAGGACACAGGGAAGGCTTTCCAGAGTTTCAAGCAATGGCTACTTCTTTGTCTCTGTAATCCCATTCTGTGTTGCTGAAGAGGATTGGAAAATGCAGGTCTGGGGGGCGCAGAGCTCTAATGATCTAAAGCACATTCATCATTTCCTGCCTGTTGCCTCTCTCCAATTCTAAGACTATATGACCATAGATACCCCGTGAGTGTAGAGTTCCATGGTTTGGCTCTTAATCATATGCTATATTATAATTATACTTTCAATGTATGAATGTTAATCTCATCTCCCCATCTACTGTAAATCGTAAGCTCCTTGGAATAAGGGATTATCTTTGCTTGTGCATCTTCCAAAATGCCTATAAAAATGTTGGGCGTACACTTTGGAAAAGAGTTGGGCATTTCCTCCAAAAATTAAGCATTGAGTTAGCCTCTCATCCTTCAGTCCACTCTTATACCCGAGAGAACTGAAAACATAAATTCACACAAAAACACATACCCAAATATTCAGAACAGCATTATTCATGATTGCCAAGAAGTGGAAACAATCCAAATGTCTCCCAGCTGGTCAATGGAGGAACCAACATGGATAGCCATGTGAAGGACTATCATTTAACCTGGATAGGGAAGGAAGATATACACTGCAACATGGATGAATCTTGAAAATATGATGTCCCGACACAAAAGGCCATATATTGTGTGATTCCATTTATATAAAATATTCAGAATGGACAAATCCATAGAGACAGAAAGTAGATTGGTGGTTGCCAGGGACCTGGTGGGAGGGAAGAGTGGGGAGAGACTGCTAATGGGTATAGGGTTTCTTTTTGGGGTGATAAAAACGTTCTGAAATTAGACAGTGCTGGGCACAGAGAATTAGTGTTTGAAAGTGAAGTTTCCAGAAATATTTTAGGAAAAGAAAAAAGAGAGAGAGAGAGAGAGAGAGACTAAGCCTAGTGACTTTGGTACAATTGTTCCTTCCTGTGACCATGTTATGATCAAGAGGTCTTCTTCACTCTTGATGGTTTCCTGAGAGGGGTTGGGCTGCCCCCAGGAAAACCCTGCTCAGATGCCCTGCTGCAGAGACGATAAGTGACTGATGGCCCCAGCTGCTCCTCCTCTCGATTTGTCACCACATTTGTGCCAGGCTTCCGCTGGCTGCTCCCCGCCAGTGACTGAGCACAGCAGGGGAATGAAGGCAGGCTTATTCCAGCAAGACACAGACTCTGCCACCAGGCAACTTTGGTTGGAGGACTCCCCCATCCACCTGGCATCACTGAGCGACTGAGTGGCAGCTCTCCTCTGCAGCCAAGCCCATGAGAGCGGTCACGATCACGATCACGGAGCTGGCTTCACTGATCTCTCTGGGAAGATGGGGTCCAAAGTCATAGAGGCCTGGGGGTAGTCAAGGGGGCCTGACACACACAGAGTTTGGAGATGGTAAATAGCACCCAGCATCCACAGGAGTAAAATAGATCAGCAGCAGATCAAGAGCGTTACTTAATTTAACATCTATAAGTGCAGAAGAAAAAATAAAGCAAAAATGTAGGAACAAGAGGCTGAAGGTGGTTACCTCAATAAAGAGCTACTTTCCCTTCTCAGTTCCCAGACTCAAGGCATATTTTAGATCTGAAATCGACTGCCTAACAGAGGTGAGGTGGGCAGAGCGGTAGGCCTCATAATAGCATAGAAGATACATGCTATAATGATCCTCAGTTCTTCCCCATGGGACTGCAAGAGCCAGTCACTCATGGGATTACTGAGCAGAGGTAAGAAAACTCCCAGACATTTTAAGAACAATTTGACATAATCTGAGCTACCATTGATACCTAGAGACCCAAAACATCATTATAAGCCCCCTACCCCAGGGGGACCTGGCAACAAAGAGAGTCTTGGCTACAGTCTGGCTCACAGTAGGCCCAATGGGTCTGTGGATTACCCAGTGGTCATCCCCCCCCCAGTCTCTGAATGTGTAATGGGAATTGATAGACTTGGGAGTTGGAGTAAATCCCACATTGGGTCCTCGGCTTGTGGAGGTAAGAGCTATCAGAAGTACAAAAGACCAAGTGGAAACTCTGAAACTGAACCCCCACAAGCCAAGATAATAAATCAAAAACAATATCACTTAGGGATGCCTGGCTGGCTCAGGTGTTTGAGCGTCTGCCTTCAGCTCAGGTCATAATCTCAGGGTCCTGGGATGGATCCCCATGTCAGGCTCGCAGCTCTGCGGGGAGTCTGCTTCTCCCTCTCCTTCGGCCTTTCCCCCTGCTTGTGCTCTCTCTCTCTCTCAAATGAGTAAAAAAAAAAATCACTTGGGGGAAACTGGAGATGAGTGCCATCATTAGAAACCAAAAGAATATAAGACCTACAACATATCCATTTAATTCAGCAGTCTGGCCCCTGCAGAAATCAAATAGATCCTAAAGGAGGTGTACAGACTACTGTGACTACTCACTCAAGTAGTAGTCACAGTAGGTGCTGTGCTGGGCATAGTATTAATGCTAGCATACACTAACAAGGCCTCAAGTACAGAATACATACTTGACTTGGCAAGTGCATTCTTTTCCATTCTGCATTCACATGGGACCAACGACAACTTCATTTACAAAACTGCCCCGAGGTTAGGTTCATTTCTCCTGACCTCTGTCATGCAATGGTCTGGCCTCCTGGACATTGCCCAGAACATCACACAGATCCAGTCCAAGCAAAAGGTACAGAGTGTCCTGGAGGCCTTGATGAAGCACACATGTGGCAGGGGGTGGGAGATACACCCTATGAAGCAGCAGGAACCTGTGACTTCGGTGAAGTTTGTAGAGGTTCGATGGTCAGGGGCATGGCAGAATATCCCTTCTAAACCAAAATAAGGGACGCCTGGGTGGCTCAGTTGGTTAAGCAGCTGCCTTCGGCTCAGGTCATGATCCCAGCGTCCTGGGATGGAGTCCCACATCGGGCTCCTTGCTCCGCAGGGAGCCTGCTTCTCCCTCTGACTCTGTCTTCCACTCTGTCTGCCTGTGCTCACTTTCGCTCGCGCTCTCTCTCTGACAAATAAATAAAATCTTAAAAAAAAAAAAAAAAAAACTTTAAACCAAAATAATAGTAGTAATAATAACTAGCTGTATCTTACGTTCCATACCACAAAGGAGGAAATACAGTACCTGGTAGACCTCTTGGGGTTCTGGATGCAATGCATTACACACCCAGGAGTTCTGCTCCCGCCCACGCCGGGTAACACGGAAGGCTGGGGAGAGCCCCAAGCAGGAAGGCCCGATGCAGCCGATATAGCCGACCTGCCCTGCTACATGAACCATACTCTCCATCAGACCCGTCATGTTGGGGGTATTAGCAGGAGGAAACAGGATGCATTGTGGAGCCTCTGGCAAGGCCCAGCAGGAGAACACAATACAGGCCCCTGGGATTCTGGAACAAGGCCATACCATCTGCGGCAGAGGGTTGTTATGCCTTCCAGAAAACGGTTCCTGATGGGGCCCTGATAGAGACACAATGCTTGGCCCTGAGGTAATCCAGCAAACATACAGCTGTCCATGAAGAGCTCTATTCTGTGGGATCTGCCAAGTCCTAAAGGGGGATAGGCCCAGCAGCAGTTCATCCTGAGACTGACGAGGTGCATCTGGGAGTAAGTCTGAGCAGGGACAGAGGGACAAGAAAGCTGCAGGGAGCTCAGACCCCAGACCGCCACCAGGGCCCCTCTCTAGGTCTGCACCTATGGCCCGGCAGAGAAAGGGCAGGAGAAGGCCCAAGTCTGGCTTACAGATGACTTACAAATCTGCATGGCATGTGAATTACAGCTCTATTTTTTCCCAGTGTTGGACACAAGCTGTGCATGGTTACAAGCTGAGATGGACAGCAGCTGGGTTGCGACCACATTCAGAGTTGGCCTTGAGAGCTGGCAGAGAAGGGAAGTCTTCCCCGCGGGGTCATGAGCGGTGCTTGAAGTTACACACATGCCGGAAGTGGCCTGAGGTGAGACTGTGCAAAGGTACTGGAGCCCAGGGGCCGGGGGCAGCGCCTGCTGGTACTCCCTTGCCTCCTTGTAACTATAAGCAGATAGACATAATAGCTTCAGCCTGAGAAGGGGACGATTACCAAGGGCTCAGCCTCTCCGACGAAGATTTGAGTCCCAATGCCAGTAAGTCACCATGACTTGCCAAGGGTGAGGGGAACTCAGAAGGGGAGGTAGGATGAGATGGGGGAGCACCAAGACCAACCACAACAGTGGGCCACTGTTCACCCCATTAACCTCTTCTAGGTTCCTCCCAGAAAGAGAGGCCAGTGGGAACTAGGAAGAAGCTGCTCCCTGAGCTGTGGGGAGAAGAGATTGGTGCAGGGCAAGGAATGGACATTGATGGCCATGGAAATGCCCAGCTCGGACTTCCTGCTGTGGGACGTGGCATCTGAAGGACTCCCCACTGGCCTCGCTGCCCCTCTTCTGGACTGTTCTGTGGTCCCAGACGCCTCACCAAGCCCTGCTCCTTCCATGCCTCCTTCCTCAGGTGTCCGACTGGCGTGCGGCTGTCTGCCTCCTCCTGCTGCCCGCCACCCCCTCCCTGCAAACAGACAACTCTACACACCATCTCCCAGCCTGCTTCTGTGCCGAATGGATGGAAGGCGGGCTGTGTGTTAGCTGAGCTCTGCGAGCAGAGAGCAACGTGGTGAAAGGCACTTTGTGGGCACAGGGGATTTTATCATTATCCACTCTGCCCAAAATAGGTGTCATTATTACCTCCCACCGGGAGATGAGGAGTGATTGAGTGGAGGGCACTTGCTGTAATCTAAAACACAAGAAATGATGAATGAGGTAGATTTGGAAACTGGCTTTTATCGGTTCCCTTTATGCACTCAATTTCTACTGAGTAGACTAAGGATGGTGCACGGTTCCTCACACCGCGGGCGGAGCTAGGGTCTGGAGTACACGAAGCGACGCGGGTTTCTGTGCCATTCAGTAGGACTGGAGTGAAACATTCGATGATTTGGGATCTGACTGGAAATAGGCATGCTCCTTTTGCTGCCATGGGAGAGCTCCAAGCTCCCATCAGAGCAGACCCATGAGCCGCAGCCGGCTCGTCCTACCAAACCTAGTCAGGGAGGCAAGAGTCAGCACAAAGCCAGGGCTGGTCAGTATACTTTCAACACGCCCCTAGCTCCTTCCTGGGACCCCTCTCTTCCCATCTGGAGGCCCCTCCATTATCCTAGGATGTGGATGAGGACAGCAACCTCACATGCCTTCTTTCCCAAAGCTGTAGCATTCTGAAAAGACTTCGAGTGACATGAACTTTTTAAGTGTAAGGGAACTCTTTTGGGAGAGAGGGAGCCTTTCACCACCTATCACTACAACAGGTGCTACCACACGTAAGAAGCCACACGAGGCTGGCTGAAGCTTTAAAATCAGAATTACTTTCAAACATATTGTCTCGTGGCTAACGAGATCCTCCATCAACAACAAAAGGCAAGCAGGGCAGGGGCTGACACTGTGTTCAGAGAAGGCTCAAAGGTGAAGAAGGGATTTGCTCAAGGTCACCAGGTCAGATCCTGCTCTTCTCACTTCCCTACCAGCTTGCCTAACCCTAAAGAACTTTTAGTCTTTAAATTCATGATTTACTCTTTACTATCGAGACAGTCCCATCTATTTCATAAACTAAGGCAGACAGGATCAGGAGATGTCACGTTCAAGATTTTTAAAATCCTAACTACTGGGCGCCTGGGTGGCTCAGTGGGTTAAGCCGCTGCCTTCGGCTCAGGTCATGATCTCAGGGTCCTGGGATCGAGTCCCGCATCGGGCTCTCTGCTCAGCAGGGAGCCTGCTTCCCTCTCTCTCTCTCTGCCTGCCTCTCCATCTACTTGTGATTTCTCTCTGTCAAAAAAAAAAAAAAAAAAAATCTTTAAAATCCTAACTACTGATTGTACTAGATGCTGTGATGTTCCACACTGATCTCCCTTCTGGGATAAAAGTCTCCCCCAGCTCCTAGGAATGCTGCCAACGAAAGGCCCTCCACTGTCAACCCCCACACGGATCAACCCAGCTCATGACAACCACATTGCCAAGGTCAAAACCCTTTACCAAAGCATCCTGCATCCAATGGCTCTTTGACATGGGGGCCTAAAGACTCAGCCCTCTTGCCCCAACTTGGGACAGTCATAATGGGTCAGGCCACCCCAACTTCTGAACTCCCTCTAGGGTCAGCTGAGGCTACTACCAAGACTGCATCTCAGCTCGATTTCCCTTCATTTCCACGGGGTCCACAGGATCCCAAGAGCAACTCCTAATAAAGCTCTTGCACGCTCATCTTCACCTGGTACCACGTGTCATCTGAGAAAGCAGACATCAGGTCACGAATTGGGAGCTGGATGTCCCAGTTGGCAGTGAGGCTCCATCACCGGTGGGAGTGTGTGGCACTGCGTGGGAAGTTCTTATCAGTGGTGACCTGGGAGGGTCTACTTCAGAAGGAACGGCACTGGCTGGCGTGATGTACCACGTTGGAGAAGGATGGGCAACATGGTAACAATAAGGATCATGAAACTGGATGGCTAGTGTCTAAGTTGAGGCACCCCGGCAGAGAAGGGGATCTGAGCCAGTGGCCCAGCAGGGAGGAAGGAGACCACAGCGCAAAGGAGAGGGACACCTAGCCAGCATGTGGAGGCTGGAGTGAGGAGAGGCCACATGGCCTGGCTCCCGAGGGGACTCCACCTAGGAGGACTCCCGAGGGGACTCCATCAAGGAGGGCAGAACATAAGGTTGACTGATGGAGGGTTTATCGCTTTGGGAGCACTCTCCTGGGATACACAATAGAACAGCCTGGCAAGGATCCCAGGAGACAGAGTGCAGACGCTTTACTAGGATGATTCCTAGAAGCAGAGAAAAGGCAATGGGCCACACTAAGGGAAGGAGAAATTCCAGAAGTGCCATGGCAGATAACGGAAGAATGAAAAAGCTAGTGCGGGTGATACCTTAGTGAGCATACATGCGAGGCCAGAAAACCCTCCAGAGGAGAAGGCACTGCTTACCAAAGCTAAGAAGTTCAACGGTGGCTGCCATCTTGGCCCCGAGCTGATAGTAGAGATGCCATTGCGAAACTGAATTTATTGATAGCAATGAGTCTGAGGCTCGTAGGACCCACCCCCAGAACCCTGCCTTGCTGCTGCCCAAAAGATGCCAGGTGGCGATACTTATCCGTCAGAGGGCAGCTGGACATAAGCACCACAAGGAGTGGCAAGGCTGTGAGGGCAGCCCAAGGGCTTGAGACACAGAGTTATGGAGACAGTTCTAGAACACAAGATCCTTAGGGACAAGTAGGTGGGGTGCCAACAAGAGTATTACTCTTGAATAATACTGTAGAATCAAAAGAAATCAAGTCTAGATCATGAGGAGGTTGAGGGCCATTGCCTTCCCAGATCGGTTATGGGGTCCCTTGCCCAGTTTCTAAACCTAAGCCAGTTTTCAGACACGGAAATTATTCCCTGAAGGAGAAGTCAGACCCCCAAATGGGAAGATCCTGTAACAACACGGCAAGTGTTCCTATTAATGTTTTTCCTGTTTCCTCCCCACAGAGGCTTATAACCCTGACTCAGGTAACCACACACTGAAAAAAGGGACTACTTAAAAGGACATATGGACTGAAGTTTTTACATTAATTTCCAGAGATCAAAAACAGCACCAAGGCCCCCCATTTCAGTGGGGTCATATGGGACTTTAGTAACGGCCAGAATCCTGGCCCAGGCACTGCTCACAGAAAGCCTGCTGGTCTGCAAACCACCTAGCAGTCATGCTTCTGATGCCCAAATGTGTCACTGGTGGAGCTCCACATCAGTGGGTAAGAGCAATCATGGTGGGGGGAGGGGCAACAGAAACTCTGAAACAGATCCCCACCCTTTGGCTTACAAAGAAGCCAAGATAATAACTCCAGATCAATACAGCATCGAGGGGAAATGGCAAAAATTAATGCCACCCTTAAAGAGGGAAAGGATACAGAAAGGATGGTCCCCATCATGTCTTCCTTGAATCCACCAGTCTGGCTCCTGCAGGAAATAAAACCTGGAGGATGAAAGGAGACTTTTGCAAATTCAACAAAGAAGTATCCCCAAGGCAGCTGTTGGGCCAGATGTGCTGTCTTTGGTAGAGCAGATTAAGGGGGACTCAGCTATGTGGTCCAACCTGGAAATTGCATTGTCTTCAGTCTCTCTCAGAAAAGGTCAGAAACAGTTCAGGATCACTTAGAACAAACAACAGTGTGCAGAGAACAGACCAGTTCCTGTCATTCTGAAGCTTTTGTGGGGAACTCTAGGCCCCTTTGAGATTCTAATGCATGGCCCCTAAAAATGCATATGTGTGTGCATATTCATACATACACACATATGCAGAAAATACTGCATAAACTTCAGATAGCTCACGAAATATCGAAAGACCCCAAATTAAGAATGCCCAATTTGGGGGTGCCTGGGTGGCTCAGTGGGTTAAGCCTCTGCCTTCAGCTCAGGTCTTGATCTCAGGGTCCTGATCTCAGGGTCCTGGGATCGAGCCCTGTATCAGGCTCTCTGTTCATTGGGGAGCCTGCTTCCCGCTCTCTCTCTGCCTGCCTCCCTGCCTACTTGTGATCTCTTTCTCTCGCTCTCTGTCAAATAAATAAATAAATAAATAAATATTTTTTTAAATAAAAGAATGCCCAATTTACATCATCTCCAGCAGACCCTAAATGTCTTGAGAATAAGCCATATTTCCCATGAGACATTTTGTAGGCATTTAGGGAACGTTTGCTGGTTTGCATTTCACAGGCACTTAATAAACACTTGCTGATTTGGTGTGCTTTCAGCTATAAGGTGGTGGACAAAAAGAAACATTTTCCTCCTAATTGTGCCACCCGCCTCCCTCCCTACGGCGGTGACCCCCGGAAAGCCCACCACTGCACACCTTTATCTCTTTAGCTTGTGGCTTCGTTTCAATTAAAGGAAGATGCTCTTGAAAAATAGCAAAATAACTTACCATTAAAAAAAATAATAACTTCTCATCAATCAGTCTACCCAAGCATGAATTGGTTCACATTCACCCGTGATCACTAGTGTTCCTTAGATGTGAGGGACAGTTTTCAAGAGGACTCTGAATGCCAGGTGGGACTTGGAAATTGATGGGTTGGGGAAAGACGAAGGGAAATTGCTGGAAATGAGTATGTTTCCCCTGGTACTGGAAAGTAAAGCATTTTTACGAAACCCTTTTTGAGCCAAAATGGCAGGGGGGAAAAAAAGAAGCAATTATCATTAGTTTATATGGAAAGAATTTGAGCCTTTCCAGACCCCCCAAAATAACCTCTCTTCGGCCTTTCTGATACCTTGGGGCACATCTTGCTAACAGACGCACAAAATAAATCAAGATAAAGCATAGATGCTCACGGATCCATTTCAATCTGTGGTGGCTTGACGCTTAGATGCTGAGTGTGGTTCCTGAGAAGGAGCTGCGTGAGGCCAGCATGGGGCTGCATGGGGCTGCGTACCGCTTTCATAAGGACTTGCAGGAACACGACGCTGAACACTGTTTTTGCTTTCTGCCTTTTTTCCTTTCTCATGAAAGCGAAAATGCTCTTCAGTTTCTTAGGTTGGCAAAAACAGGGACTGATGTAGGTGTTTTCGTAAAAGTGAGACGACATACTGTGAACTTTCAAAAAAACAAGGGACACCTGTGGAAACCTTGCCAGCTTCAGCTGTTTTGCATTGGAGACTTAGTTCTGTGCTCAAAATGATGTTGTGCAGATGTAAGCTGAGAACAAATTATAGTAACCCCAAATTTTGCCTGATAAAAATATATAATTACTTTGTGACATTCTTTTTAAGAAAAAACAAGCCTGTAAGAATAGAGCCGCTATATTAACGTAGCAGATCCTATGTTAAATTTAATTTCCTAAGAGGTATGCTAGATCCTTTGGAGACTCCGTGATTCTTATCTGCCAACCTTATTTTGTTGCCCCCCCGCAGTCTCCTCTGCAGCCCCCCCTCCCACTGAGTGAGCTTAGATGCTAAAAGCCTTACACAGGATCTCAGATCAAACAGCTTGTCCTGCTTCCTGACATGTTCTGGGTAAGGAAAAACGGACATGTGTAACACAGACCACCAATTCCTGGTCTCCCGGCTTTCTTAAGAAGCCATACTTATAAACGGAATGATAAGAGGAGGCACTACGGAAAGAACTCTCACCTAGACGCAGAAGATCTGAGGTCCCGGCTTTGCATTTGCAAACAGGATTCTTCGGCAAATCATGTTACCTGTATGTCTCTTAAAGTAAGAATATTGCCTGTCCTACTCAATAGTATTCTTTGGGGACTGAATGAAATTATAGATGTGAAAGCACTTTGTAAGAACCTTAACACTCAGCTAAGTTTTATTTCTATCACCTCCTTCCTTCCTTTCGTCTCACCTCACCAGACCCATCACCCTGTCTGGGATGTGCCTGATCTCTTCTACCTTCTCTCTCTGACGGTGTTCAAGGTTTCCCCATTCACTAACACAGTTTACACAACCACACACTTTGCGTACTATTTTCCCTCTTCATGGTTTCACACGTATTCGTCCTCTGCAATTTGAATGTAAACTCTCAATAAACAAAAGCCATAACACCTATTCTTAAACCACTTTTCTTTAGTAGAAAATGTGATAGATCCCCAATAGATAAGAAGATGACAAACGGATTCTAAAATATATATATGCAATAGCAAAATAGCCAAAACACTCTTGAAAGGAAATAATATGAGAAGACTTTCTGCCAAGGCACCAAGACTTGCAAAATTATAGTAATTAAGGTGAGATTTATTGGCACACAGATAGACAAAGTAACTAGTGGAACAGAATAAAGACAATGTGAAACCATGACATGCATTTACAGAAATGTAATATATCTCAAAAGTGACATTGTATATGACCCAGAGAAAAAAAGACAGGCTATAATGGTGCTAAGACAATGGGCTATCCACATGGAATAGTTAAATTGGATTCCTACCTCAGGGACCCTGGGTGGCACAGTCGGTTAAGTGTCTGACTCTTGGTTTTGGCTCAGGTCATGATCTCAAGGTCTTGGGATCAAGCCCCACTTCTGTTAGGCTCCACACTCACTGGGGAGTCTCCCTTTCTCTCTCTCTCCCTCTGCCCCTCTCCCCCTGTACTCTTGCTCTCTCTTTCTCAAATAAGTAAGTAAATAAATCTTTTTTTAAAAATCGGATTCACATTTCACACCAGGTATAAAAATCAATTCTAGATGCCTTAAAGGCTTAACTGGGAAAGGCAAACACATTTTTAGAAATGGTTCTCTTAATGACTTTGAAAGAGATTTTTTAAAGAAGATGAGGAAAGTGCTAACGTTTTTTTAAAAATTTGAACATTTTTACTGCATTAAAATTAATAACTAATTTAGTTAGCTAATTAATAGCTAATCCATCCACCAAGATATCATAAAGGAAATGAAAAGGCAAATCATAATCTGAGAGGATGTATTGGCAACACGTCCAAGGAACAAAAGGTTAGTACCCAGAACATATAAACAGTAGAAAGAAAAAGATGGCTCAGCAGCCTTGACAAGGTCTGCGGGGGAGGCATAGTTTTGGAGTTTGAGTCCCGCCAAGTTTGAGGGGCTGTGGGTGGGCTTGCCAGAGATACAGGCTTTGCACGGATCTATCCTAACAAAGCATAAAACTAATTCTGCACAAATTCAAGGTGACCTGCCAGTAATGGAACTGCCTGCTAGAATAAAAATCATTACCTTTCAGATAAAGATAACAAAATCCAGCTTCTCTAAAATATATCTGGAACAATCTTCAGTACACAATTCAAAAGTGTTAGACATGCAAAGAATGAGGAAAGTGTGACCCTGGATTGTCTTGGATGTTGGATTCAGCAAACAACTTTAAGCCGCTATAAGTATGTTCCAGGACTTAAAGGGACATATGGTCCCATTGAGTGAACACACAGGGAATGTCAGCAATAAAACAATGTTTAAAGCTCGAAATGGAAATCAAAGAATTGAAAAGAACAAGAACTGAAATGAAAATTTCCCTGGCTGGGCTCAATAGAAGAAGAAAGTGTTAGCAAACTTGAAGACCAATCAATAAAAATGATCCAACCTTAAAAACAAAGAAAATAAAAGATGCTCAACATCACTCACCACCCGGGAAATGCAAATCAAAACTACATGCTAGATATCCACTCATGACTGTCGGAATGGCTAAAACAAAAAACTCGAGAAACGGGTGTTGACATGGATGTGGTGAAGGGGGAACGAACCCTCCTACATTGTTGGTGGGAATGCAAGCTGGTGCAGCCACTCTGGAAAACAGGATGGAGTTTCTTCAAAAAGTGAAAAATAGAAATACCCTACCATCCAGTAATTGTGCTACTGGATATTTACAAATATATATACATACATATATATACATATACATATATATACATATACATATATATATATAAATTCAATGGCTATATATATATATAAATTCAAAGGGATACATGCCCACCTATGTTTATAACAGCACTATCTACAATAGCCTAATTATGACAGCAGCCTATGTCCATCTCTAGATGATGGATAAAGGAGATGTGGTGTATATATATATAGACACACACACACACACACACACACTGTAATGTTATCCCCCCATAAAAAAGAACAAGAAGGAACAAAATCCAGCCATTTGCAACAACCGGATGGAGCTAAAAAGTATCATGCTAAGCAAAATAAGTCATTCAGAGAAAGACAAATACCGTATGATTTCACTCGTATGTGGAATTTAAGAAAATAAATGCACAAAGGAAAAAGAGAAAGGAAAAAAGAGATAAAGAAATAAACAACCACAACAAACAAAAACAGATTCTTAGCTATGATTACCAGAGGGGAGGTGGGTGGGGGTATGGGTGAAATAAGTGAATGAGATTAAGAACACACATGATGAGCGCTGAGTGGTGTAGGGAAGTGTTGAGTCACTATACTGCACACCTGAAACTAACATAGCACTGTCCATTAACTACACTGGATTTAAAATTTTTCTTTAAATTTATTTATTTATTTATTTGTTTTATTATTT
This sequence comes from Mustela nivalis, assembly GCF_964662115.1. Taxonomy (NCBI): domain Eukaryota; kingdom Metazoa; phylum Chordata; class Mammalia; order Carnivora; family Mustelidae; genus Mustela; species Mustela nivalis. The sequence continues at coordinate 194,067,060 of NC_139020.1, forward strand.
AATAAATTGTATTATTAGCCCCAGGGGTACAGGTCTGTGAATCATAAGCCTTACACACTTCACAGCACTCACCATAGCACATACCCTCCCCAATGTCCATAACCCAGCCACCCTATTCCTACCCACTCCCCCCAGCAACCCTCAGTTTGTTTTGTGAAATTAAGAGTCTCTGATGGTTTGTCCCCCTCCCGATCCCATCTTGTTTCATTTTTTTCCTTCCCTACCCCCACAACCCGCCACCCTGCCTCTCAAATTCCTCATATCAGGGAGATCATATGATAATTGTCTTTCTCTGATTGACTTACTTCACTCAGCATAATACCCTCTAGTTCCATCCACGTCATTACAAATGGCAAGATTTCATTTCTTTTGACAGCTGCATAGTTGGAATTAAAAATTTTAAAATAGATAAAAAATAAAAAAGAAAGAAATTCAGGGGATGGATGACATTCACTCAAGGCTAATTTTGTAATGTAAATAGAAAATACTGGGGCACCTGGGTGGCCCAGTGGGTTAAGCATCTGCCTTCTGCTCAGCTCATGAACTCCGGGTCCTGGGATTGAGCCCTGCATCAGGCTCCTGGCTCAGTGGGCATTTGCTTGTCCCTCTGCCCATTCCCATAAGTGTGCCTCCCTCCTCAGATAAAGAAATAAAATCTTAAAAAAAAATAATAATTCCTTTAAAGGGATATGCAAAACAAACAAACAAAAACAAAAAGAATCAAACTCCAGAGAAGTGAACTGAGCCTCAGGAATTTATAAAACAATAATCAGATCATCTATATGTGTATTGTCTAATTTTTGGAAATAAAGTTTTATTAGAACACAGCCACACTCGCTCACAGGGTTGAGTAGTTCTAACAGGGACTGCATGGCCTGCAAAGCCTAAAATATTTACTCTCTGGCCCTTTATAGGAAAAGTTGGATGACTTAGGCAAGAGGGACAATGGGAGAAAGCAACGTTATAGAACCATGTGGACAACAGTCACTAACAGAAGCTGAAACCAAGCAGGCACCGCCCTTTCTAGAAACACTGCTCAAATCAGAGGGAGAGAAGAGATACCTGGCTTCTCTCTTCCTTGTCCCCTCCAGCCTCCCCCCAGGGCCTCCCCTTTGCCAAACCCAGCTGACAGAAAGGCTGAAACACAACAAATCAGCCCCCTGTGACACAAAGCCGAGCAGCAGACAGGCAAGAGTGAGGCTGGAAGGTAAACGGAACCAAGAACTGCCAAGTGTCTTAGAGAAACTCTCGCACCTCTGCACCAAGAGACACGGATAGGAATGCTCGAGCAGCTTCCTCAGGAAAACACTGGAAACAACCGAAGTCTCAACCAACAGGAGGATGGTCAAAACCCTGCAGAACATTCACACAATGGAATGTTACACAGCAGGGAGAAGAACTATGGCTACACGTGGTAACATTTAAATCTGAAAAATTAATGCTCAGTAAAATAAGAAGAAGAAGAAGGAGAAGAAGAAGATACCAAAAAGTATGCTGTTTGGTATAATTTATCTAAAGTCCAAAAATGGAGAAGTAAACAACACAGCATTTTGTGGTATATACCTATGTGTTAAAATTATAAAGAACGGTAAGGAAATGATAAACACGAAATTCCAGCTGGCCGTTCCCCGGGGTGAGGCTGAGGATCCAGAGGAATAAAATTAAGGAGAAATCCAAAGGCAGTTTCACCAGGATTGGTTTTGTCTTATTATGAAGTTGAGTATCAGCACCAGTGGTATTCATTTTATTATTAACCTTCATAACTTACATGGTTCTGTGTGTACATATACACGTATTTCACTATGCATCATAATTTTTTACAATAAATAGTTTTACATACATAAAACCATGCTTTCCAGGTGCATCTCAATTCTCAGTCCTTCCCTTCGGTATTTCAAGGGGACCACTGCCTTCAGATTAGGAGACATAAACAGGAGGCTTTGTCTCAAGAGCAGCCCATCTTAAGTGTAATAGAGACAGAATGTTTTTTGAGAGTGTCACTGTCCTATGCAGGATGAGACATAGAAAAGACAGATACGTTGTGAAGGGTTAGTGGAGATGGCAAAGATACGGAAGCGTTGCTACAGGAGCCCACTGGGTGCTACTCTCTGCTTGAAAGACTCGAGGAGCCCACAGTCTAGTTGCAGAATAGGACACAGTATCTGGTATGCAACGACAGCCCAGAGAGTGGATTCTGTAGGAAAGAGGTGGGAGAAATCAGGACCAACCTAGGAAGTAAAGGAAGGTCTCAAAGGAAAAGAGGCAGTCAGGGCCTGGAAGGGTGCATGAGATGCCTTCCTTTCCTGGCACCTGGGGTCCCCTTGCTGCCCATGACCTCCTGCCTGAGTTGAGCAGGCCAGGTCATGTCCATTCTCAAGTTCCACTTTCTGGGGAGGAGATCAACCTCATTTGCTTTCAAGGGATATTTAGGAGAAAGTGTGAAATTAACAAAACCCTTTATTGATAGGATCCATAGGAAAAAGAACGCCGTACCCCAAACACCGACACCTGGTCCCCTTGTTCTCTGCATTCCTGAGAAGTCAGCAGAGCCAGCCTAGGCTTTGCTGGAGAACATCAGCTTCTGTGCAGTGAGAGGGCTCCGGCCCACGGCTGCCCGGGTTCATCCCCCGCTCCTGGCTTACTGATGGCAGTCAGGACCACAGGGAGAGGGCTCTACATCTGGCTCCAAACTAGAGCAGAGGACCTCACACATACTAACTGATTAAATGCTTAATGAATTAATGAATGATCTGCCAGCTAGCCATGCCCAGGACCAGATGATTCCTAAGATACAAACTGCCTGGGATTCAACACCCCCGGATGTATTAACATCATCATTAATGTCTAAGAACTTAATTAGCACTTTAAGCGGGTCAACATAACCGTGTGCAGAATGTGCTCCAAATGTCTATATGGAGGATCTTGTTCTTGAACTCAGTATATTTATGTTTCACCCATTTTATAAATGTTCTCTTGGTTTCTTTATTAGGTTAAGGCCAAATGAATCTTTCAACAGCCAAGCTTTGGAGATAACTCTGCCAAAAACCCATCCAAACAGGCTTCTTTGTGCAACCGAAGGGGCCCTGAGAATCCAGGTCTTGAGGAAGGAACTCACCTCATACATTAGGCCACTTCTCTGGCATCCCCAGTGACGGACGGTGTGACACACTGACCCCATGATGAGGTGAAGCCTGAGCATTTCACTTTCCGGAGATGGCATATGGCTCAGGGACACAATGAATGAATGTGCGAGCACAAAGGGAGTGGTGTTAGATAAGGTCACTGGGAGGGTTTCCAGTAACCCTGGCTGAAAACCCTGGGCTCTTTCTCTCTTCTCTGATCATCAGATTTGTATTCAGAGAAACCAGAGGGAAACGAAGTGATACAAAGCTGCCCCTGCTCATTCAGCTGACTTCGTGGCTGACTACCGAAGTTCATACTCAAAGATCCTCACGGTTCAGAAGGTAGCTTTTCTTTCCATGCCTTGTCTTAATAGATCGAGGCTTCACTGAACACAGGCTGTTCAGCAGACCTACGTGGAGGGCAGCTCCTCTCCTATGGGTCTCTAGAGGATGGTGATAAGCCATCTGTTTCTCCCCCCTTACCAGTCCTTGCCATTGAGTCACAGGAGTTCCATATCCTAACCACATTCCTTTCATTGCAGTAAAATATACCTATACTATAGAATTCTCTATTTTGTTACTTTTAAGTGTACAATTCAGTTACATTAAGTACATTCACAATCTTGGGCAACCACCCTGCTATCTACTTCCAAAACCCTCTCATCATTCCAAGCAAAAATGCTCTAACCATTAAGCAGTAACTTCCAATGACCCCTCCCCCATCCTCTGGGAAGCATGGTTCTCCTTTCCATCTCTATGAGTCCGACTTTTCTAAGTACCACATAGAAGGAGAACCATACAACATTGGTTCTTTTGTGTCTGGCTTATTTCCCTTGGTATCATGTCCTCATGGTTCATCCATGTGGTGCAGACATCAGATTTTCCTTCCTTTTTAGGGCTGAATCATGTTCCATCGTGTATGGGACACATTTTGTTTATTGGCTCATCCATTGAAGGACACCCAGGTTGTTCCCGCCTTTTGGCTCTGTGACTAATGCTATGAGCACTGATGTACAAAGACCTGTTTGAGTCCTTGCTTTCAATTCTTTGGGGTACGTTTCTTTAAAGTTCCATTTTTATTTGTTTCGTGCTGTTTTCTAAGACACCATTTTGCAGTTTCATGTTGGTCTCTGTTGACATCACCACATGGATATGCGTAACTTATCACAGCCTCCTTGGGCTGATGTTTTCAAGTAAAAAATGAAGTCTTGCTAACATATGTCCATTTAGCTTGCTTTGCTCCCCCAATTTCAAAATACTATTTCCTCTATATATTGGGCACCACCTCAGATGGTGTTAAGGTGTATTCTATTACATTCACATGTATTTTTACCCATTCTGTTGTTCTTCTATCCTCTGTGAAGACCCCAGACTACTTCTATTATCATGTGTGTTTGTGTCTAGAACTTTCTTTGTCCATTCTCTAAAGATCGATCTGCTGGCAACAAGCTCTCTTAGTGTTTCTTTGTTTGAGAATGTCTGTATTTCCCCCTTTATTCCTAAAGGGTAATCAGTCTCAATATAGGATTTGGGCTTGGCAATTCCTTTCTCTCTGCACTTGAAAAATGCTGGGCTGCCTCCCCCTGAATCCCATTGTTTCGGAGGAGAAATCTGCTGTTACTTAAATTGGTATTCTTTTTTTTTTTTTTAAAGAATTTATTTATTGATTTGACAGAGAGAGATCACAAGTAGGCAGAGAGGCAGGCAGAGAGAGAGAGAGGAGGAAGCAGGCTCCCCGCTAAGCAAAGAGCCCGATGTGGGGCTCGATCCCAGGACCCCGGGATCATGACCTGAGCCGAAGGCAGGGGCTTTAACCCACTGAGCCACCCAGGCGCCCCAGTATTCTTTTATAGATACCATGTTGCTTCTCTTTGGCTACTTTAGAGATCTTTTTTCTCTTAGTTTTTCAAAGTTGGTAGATTTCAGAAGTTGGTGGAGATTTTTTTTTTTGTCTTATTTGGGGTTCACTCACTTCTTGAATATGTAAGTCTATGTCTTTCACTATGTTTAGGAAGTTTTCAGTCATTTGAATATTTCAAATACTCTTTCAGCATCATTGAGTTGTTCTTCTCTTTCTGCAACTCTGATGATAGGAGTGTGAGCTCTTTTGCCAGTGACCCCCAGATCCCTTGAGACCCTGCTCATTTCCTTTCTGTTGCTCAAACTGAGGAAATTCTTTTGATCTCTTTTGGAGTTCACTGGTTCAGTTTTCTGTTATTCTCCACTCCACAATGAAGTCGTTCCAGTGAGCTTTTATTTTAGTTATTGAATTTTTCAATTCTATGATGTCCCTTTGTTTCTTTGTTATAACTTGTGTTATTTTGCTGATGTTATCTATTTTCTCCCTTGTTTCAAGTGAATTTGTAATGGGTTGCTGAAGCATTTTTATGATGGCTGCTTTAAAATCTAGGTCATAGGGACGCCTGGGTGGCTCAGTCGGATAAGCGGCTGCCTTCGGCTCAGGTCGTGATCCCAGGGTCCTGGGATCGAGTCCCGCATCAGGCTCCTTGCTTGGTGGGGAGCCTGCTTCTCTCTCTCCCTTTGCCTGCCACACTGCCTGAATGTACTCTCTATCTCTCTGTCAAATAAATAATAAATAAATAATCTTAAATAAATAAATAAATAAAATCTATGTCATAGAGAGGTGCCTGGGTGGATCAGTTGGTTAAACGTCCAACTCTTGATTTCAGCTCAGGTCATGATCTCAGGGTCGTGATATAGAGCCCCACATCGGGCTCTGTGCTGGCCGTGGAGTCTGCTTGGGATTCTCTCTCTTTCTATCTCCCTCTGCCCCTCTCCCACCTCTTTAAAAAAAAAAAAAAAACAACCTATAAAATCCATGTCACATAATTCCAACATCTGACTCATCTCAGTATTAGCTTCACTGGATTGTCTTTTCTCATTCAAATTGCAGTTTCCCTGGTTCTTGATATGAGTGACTTCTTTTATCATTGGACCTTTGATCATTATGGTAGGAGACTCCTGATCCTATTTAAGCCTTCTCTTTTGGCAGGCTGTCACTCTGTTCAGGTTTAGCCTATAAGTTCTGGCCTACTTTGTGGGCTTTATTTCCAATGAGAGTTTAGTTTCAGAGCCCTTGCAGTGCTGTTCTGGTCTAATTCATTCTTTGGTGCTGCCAGGGTTCCTGTTCAGTTCCCATTGGTACCATCTGCGGGGGCAAAAAGCTCTTTCTTCAGCCAGCTGCTGTTGCTGGGTGATCTTCTGGGAGAGAAAGATGGAGCAGAAACCACTGAGTTTGCATCTCCTTTTGCCAGAGGGTAGAGGGCAGAGACACACAGGACTTTACTGCACCTGCCACTGTGTTCAGATCAGACTGCCTGCCTGAGTCCTGGTTGTGGAGCAGCATCTGCAATGGCCCAGGGGTTTGCTGCTACCAGCATTTAGGACTGCCTACTGACCTAAGATATAAAAGAGAGGTTGCAGCTCCCCACTGAGTTTCTGTGGGCTTCTCCTCTCCTGGTCATTTGGCGAGAGAGAACAGGCTTTTCTTGGGTTCTTTTGTCTATGCCTGTTGGTGGTTCCAGATAGCAGGCATCTCTGGTCCGGGAATATGTGGGAGACAAGAGAACCCAGGGAACTCACCATGTTATTGTTCTTCAGGTCCTAAGCTTTCCTACCAATGTGCTTCTTCTGTTTAGCCTTCAGAGACCATTTATCCTTGTCTGCTCAATAATTCCAAGTGTGTTAAGCTATATTTAGAGAAAGGGACCAGGAAAAGTGTATCTACTCTACCTCATTCCAGACATAGTAGCCCAAATCAATTTTAATAAATCTGTATCATCAAGTCAAGCTGTCACCTTTCAATTATATAAAGGAGTGATTGGGATATATGCAGAAATATCCACATGGACACACTGTGTATAACAAAAAGCAATAACTACATGAAGTGTAGTTAGTGTAGTAGTGTTTTCTGATTGCCATAAGGTAGAATCAAGGCCTTCTGTAGTGCTTTACAACTGAAGAAAGAATCAGCTAAGAGCAGATCAATTGCTAGCAAAATTCCAACATGATCTCAGTCAACTTCTGGTTTCTGGACTAGTGACAGAGGGAGAAAGTAAAACACTACTACTTAAAAATACTTTTGACTATAATCACTTCTGACCCAATGGAAATGGCACAATCCTGTCCAGAGCCATGGATTGTTATGTAGCAGCGCACACTGATTTAGGTGTCCCAAAATGAGGCTGAGTCATGACTTGGAAGAAAACTGAGAAGCCAAGAGATAGCTAAACTCCTCTGTGTAAGACACAAAGAGGAACAGGGGGATGAGATTGAGTGGAGACGTAAGAAAGAGAAGTGGTAGAGAAGGATAGTGGGACAGCAGGGAGAAGACTCCCATGGAGATCCACTGAGGAAGGACAGGATCTCTGGTAACCACTTTCTAAAATTCTTTGCCATCCAGTGATCAATCTGTTATGCACAAGGCCTTTTGCATAAGGTGTTTTGGGATGTGCAAAGAAAAAGTGTCATGTTCCATGTCTAAGCAAGGGTCAAGGAAAGAGAGAGAATATCTGAACATCAGGGAGACCTGAGTGAAATTTATAGTTCAAAAGATCAAGATAGTTCCAGAGGTGACCATGAGAACATAAGTGCTCAGAAATTCATAGGCCAGATGAAAACTAGGGGGGCAGGTGAGTTTTCTGTATATCTTCAAGGACAGGGTACTCTCTGCTTCAAGAAACATGTGTGTCCATGTGTGTGAGCCCATGAGAGCAGAAGATAAGGAGCCATAATTGACATCCAGCTGCTTTTCTTTCATGGAAGTGTGGCCAGCCATGAGACTACAACCTGGAGTATCTCACTCCAGGGATGGTAATAAGGAACACAGGAGAGAAAAAAGATGGGCTGTTTGGAGAGGAACAACAGAAAGGACGGGAGAGTGTACTCCTTCTGCAGAAATGATGTACTTGAACTTTGTAGATTGACAACCATCCCAGCTAGTTAGTCCTTTCTTTAATGGCTTGCTGTCTTCCAGTTTGCTGGAATTATTATGAATCCGTTTTCTGATGTTAGGCATCAATTCATATACTAGACATTTTTAAAACTTAAATGTAATAGGATATATAAGATTCTACTGAATCTTTGAAAATTTTAACATGACCTATGCAGAGAACATATGAGATATAAAATAAGTTAAATTCAATCTGATTTATTAATTAGTAAGACAATAGATGTTGATAGTTTTGATGTGTTTTTCAACTGTAAACTTAGGTTCTCTCATCTGAGAGAAAGGAGAAATTAAGGAGCCTCAAAAGACAGAAAGATTCTTCATGTGATCCAAAAAAATCCATCTTGATGGGACAAAGTATCTGAACAGGATGTTGCACATCCTGTCAGTAAACCTCAGAGGTTTTGAGGAGCAAAATATAGGAGCAAAAATGCACAAGGTGAAAATCAAACAGAATTCCAAATGGCTGCACTAAATTCCATAGCTGCAAAGCTAAGTATTTTGAAAAACTGACATAAGTCTTCCTGCTCACTCACCAAGAGCCCTGGGTGGGCTGGAGCTGTTACAATGGCTGCTGACCATGTTGTGCAGGAGAGGTGGTTGGAAGGTGGTGGTAGAGACGGGGGCCTTTTGGGAGAGGATGACTCAAGGAAGAAGGAAAAAAGAGGCAGCAGTAATGGATCTTCTGCAGACTGACCCAGTGGTAAGCCCGTGTCAAAAAAAGGACTGACTCACCGGGAGAATGATTAATAGCAACAATCACAGGCATTTGTAGAGTACTGATTTCCCTGAGACTTCACAGGTTTTCACATGACTAATCTAATTTACAACCAAGTTCCTATGATGGTCTGATGAATCTTCTGTGTGAGTCTATAGTATTCCTTACATCTCACAGAAGAGGAAACTAAAGAGAGAAGGTACATGCCTTCCCCAAGACCACATAGGATCCACACCAGATGGATGGTCTCCAGAGGATTCTAGAACAAATCATTCCAGATTACATGAATGACCCAGAGTTAAGTCACTGGCTGCCTTAAATCAACCCTCAAATCTGGCTGAGTATGAATAAGGTTGTGAATATAATTTTTATTAATGTAATTTTAAATCTGAAGGTAACCCTCAAGTAGTTCTTGAAAGAAGTAACACACAAAGTAAAATGGTAATTTAATGACAGAAATAGCAAGCACTTCTATCTTGTTTACTGTGTGCCAGTTACTACTGTAAGTGCTTTACCTGTATTACCTCACTTAATCCTCACAACCATCCTTTGATGAAGATATTACTATTATCCCCATCTTGCAAAGAAGGAAACTGAGGCAGAAGAGTTAAGTAAGCAAGGTCACACTGTTGGTAAAGGAAAGAGCTGGGATTTCAGGAAGTCTGGTTCCAGAATCTTAACCACCATTCTACACTGTCTTCCAGTACTATTATTAACAATACTCCAGAGTGAGGTTCCTGGAGTAGATCTACAAAATTAGCAATGTCAAGGAATCAAGAGAGGAAGTACAAAATGTGATTTAAAAAATTTTACTCAAAAGGAAATCAATTTCTTTCTTAAATTTGATTATTTGAGAAAAAACACATTCAGATTTAGAGAATTGGAAGGGACATGAGGGTAATTTTTTTGGAGTGACGATAATGTATATCTTTTTAAAACTTTTGTTATTGAAGTATAGTTGACATAAAATGTTATAGTAGCTTCAGTGGCACAAATAGTAATTCAGTAATTCTATATGTTAAGCTGTGCTCACCATGATAAATGTAGTCATCATCTGTCACCAGGTAACATTATTATAATATTATTATCTTACATATGCTGTATTTTGCATCCTCATGACTTATTTTATAACTGGAATTTTATACATTTAAACTGCCAGGTAATGTACATCTTAATAGGAGTCTGAGTTACGCATTGGTTAAAACTCAGATTTGTGATTTTCATTTTATGTAAATTTTACATCAAAAGACCCTATAAGTAAAATATTGAACTCTAGCTAATGATATTGAAGTACAAAAGTACTGAAAGGGAAATTTACAAATGTCTGAAATTTACGTTGAAATGTATCAGAAAACAAGACGGACTGATGGATGGAAGGAGGGATAGACAGATGGCCATGTATGTGATAAAGCAAGGATGGTAATGTGTTAATGATGGAACAACTTGGTGAACTATCCTCCGTGTGCCCCATACTAAACACAGCCTATATCTCTCTCTAAAATGATAATCACCTTCTTGTGTTATGTAGGGTTTTATTACCCAAGGGTGCATAATTTAGTTTGTTCCCTTTTAACTTGGTATACTCCCCACTCTGTCCCTTTCTCTCCCTTACAACGTATCTGTAGAAGGACCTACATTCTTCCACCCATGGAGTTTCCTCTCATCTAGACTTGGATGACTGTGTGCTCATGGTGCAGACATGTTCCTCCATCCTCCATCCTCTGTATTTCCTACACATTGGCCACTGGACCCAGAGGGTTGATGACACACAAATTCCATTCTTTTGGCAAAATGAAATGGTGATGTGTTCTTGCACCAGGAAGTATATGTCTGCTTTTCACACTTTTTAACGTTGGCATTGGTTTGTGTTCAGTGCCTAGGTTCATGAATTCATTTGAGATAGAGAAGATAGTGGTATTCTAATTGTATCACATTGTTTTCATTGGTTGGCTGGAATAATCTTATAAAAAAGATATTTCCCCTCATCTACCATTTTGGTTACCCAGTTGCAAGGTTGATAAAGGATAGGCAGAATGAGCAGTCAATTTTTTGTTTTTGTTCAGTTTTTACAATTATAAATTTGTTGTCATCTTCAAAAGGGGAGCAACTAGTTTTCTTTTTAGATATCATTATGAAATAATGGATTTAAATATTATTCTTATTAGGTCTCAAATTGTTTCACCTTTGACCTGTGGTGGTCTCTTCAAAATGGCTGCTGAGCCTCTTGTCCATATCTCTGGTATCCTTCGAAAGCCTCCTTACTACATGGTAGTCAAGATGCTCTAGTTCATCTCTATATTTCCTACTCCAGATCTAGAATCAGCCATTTTGCCAAGAAGCCCTAGTTTCTTTTAACAAAATATAATATTTCAAGACCATAAACTGGGCACTAGAGCCATTCATGGTTCCTAGAGAATGGCATTTCCTTTCTTCTATAGTAAGATTTCTACTTCTCAAGGACAATCCATCTATCAAGAGGATGATAGAACAGAATATCCCATTGTTTGCTCTACCTATAATAATGATACAATAGTCAGAATTATAATAATAAAGCCATCACAAATTATGATTAGAGAAAATAGTTGAATTTTTTTTTTCTTAAGTGGACCTCATTCTCTCCTCTTTTTCTTTTTCTTTTTTTTTTTTAAGATTGGTTTATTTCTTTGAGAAAGAAAGAAGAGTATGGGGAAGGGCAGAGGGGGAGGGAGAGAGAGGAAAAACTCTCAAGTAGACTCCCACTGAGTATGGAGGACAGGGACCTAAATTTCATAATCCATGAAGTTATGACCTGAGCTAAAGCCAAGAGTCAGATGCTCAACCAACTGTACCACATAGGTCCCTCCACCCTCTTTTTCAGTAGTGGTGCCAGATCTATGTTGATAGACCATATTACCTCCAATAGACATATTGTAATCTCCCTTTTTAAATCCTCATTAAGTCTTAGTTCTATAAACAACAGAGTATCTCATGCTCACCATCAGTCTTGTGTCAATGTCTCCCTAATCTTCATGGTGGACTTGATGTCCAGCAGATACTCTAATAAAGGTCCACAAGAACAGTATTCCCCTTGTTTGTTGATCAAGTTTGTGTCAGTCTTACTGGATATAAAATCCTTCACTCATATTTTCCTTCCTTGAGTATCTTAAATATATTATTCCACTTTCCTCTGGAATAAAGCTTTGCTGTCAAAATTCTAGTAATAAGCTGATTTTCTTTTTGTGTCTAACTGCTCCAAGAAAAATTTTCTGTCTCTTTAAAGCCCAGCAATTGTTCTATAAAATGTGCTGGTGTTGGTATTTCTGGGTCAGAATCCTTAGGTACATGGTGTGCCCTTTCAATCTGTAGGACAAAACACTCCAGAAAATATTACAGGTAATTTTTCTTGATTTTTAATTCTAACACAGGTTCCTCTCCACAGTCTCTAATTATCCATATTTCAGACTTTTCTTATAATTTCTATTTGTCATTTCTCTCAAATCCTTTTTTATTTTTTCCTTTATTTTTGATTAATTATAATTATTTTTACCTTACCATTCCTTCTGGTTTGGCCTTCTTTTCCAAAATGATTTTTCTCCTCTTAATTCTTGTTCTTTCTTGAATTCTGTTATTTGTATCTTTTATCATTTTCTTATTGACTTGTAGCTCTTTTGAAATAGTATATCACTGCATCTAGCTCTTTCCCATCAGGTCTTTCTGGCATGGTTTCATGGTCTACGGTTCCTTTATTTTTCACATGGAAACAGTAAACCCAGGGGTGCCTGGGTGGCTCAGTCAGGTAAGCATCTGCCTTCATCTCAGGTCATGATCTCAAGATCCCTGGATGGAGCCCCTGTATTGCACTCCCTGCTCAGCAGGGAGTCTATTTCTTCCTCTGCCCCTTCCCCTGCTAGTGTTCTTGCTCTCTTTCAAATAAATAAACAAGATCTTGAAAGAAAGAAAGAAAGAAAGAAAGAAAGAAAGAAAGAAAGAAAGAAAAGCTAAGCCAGAAAGTGTTTACTCATACAAGTTCACTTTTCAGAGCATGAAAAACAACTTAATTTTTCAAACAAATTTGTATTCTAATGTTGTCTTTGTAGAAGCGGTTCACAAAAGCGAACAGTCCACGAGGGGCTGAGAATTCCCAAAGGCAGGCTGTCCTTCCTCCAGGGATTGGCACTTCTTTCAGGTAACTGTTTTCCTTTTTCATACTTCAAAAGCAAATAAACTATCAATTTAGTCAGAAGAAAGCACAACCACGTCACATGTTTTCAAAAAGGTCTAATGAATCTTGTTTCATTTCCTCTGCTTATGTCAGTTCAGCTTTTGCTTTTGAGATCCCATAGAAAAGAACTGTCTCTGTTCCTTTGTGTGAATCAAAGAGAGAGATCAGTGACATATTGAATTAATATGAATTAATATGAAAGGAAGTTTCAAATGCCGGCACCATCCAACACCAACACTGAGCATAAAATTGTCTTCATTGAAATATTTGATCAATTGTTTGGTGCCAAGCAATATTTATTTAATTACATATTTATCTCTCTTCACTTAAGGGAACAGATTACTAGATTTTACAGAGAAACAAATTTAACAATTTCCTATCAATAAAATAGAACTTTGCTCTCAAAATGTTTTAACCACTTGAACTTTGAAATGCAAGTTTTCTTCATGGTTATTTGCCATTTTCTTTGGGTTGACAAAAAGAATTTATTTAATATTAAAACAAATGCCTATGAAAAATAATTATCTTGCACAGGAAGTATAGAAATACCCAAGCACTGTTAAGGACAAAAACCTCTGAGCATTTGCTATAAAAAGGAGTTATAAAACATGGATAATTGTGAAAACCTTACATTAGGTCTGGCCACCTAAATAGAGCCTCTTGAGTCCATAAAAATTCTTCTAGACTTTCCCAGCAATAATCTCCCATGCATTTCCCTACTTGCACCCAAGACATGGTCCAGGTCATTCCCAAAATGTAACAAAAGTTACAGCCCTGTGCTCAGGCTACAAGGCACTAAGCAATACATAAGGGAATCATCGATAAGGTTAAAGTATAACTTGGGTGGGAAAGGGGAAAGAAAACAAGAGAAAAGGAGAAACTTAAAAGGGAAAGACAAACATGATTTGGAGAATAGGACAAAAGGAAAGAAAGAAATGCTTGGCATACATTAATAACCACCTCTAGGAATGTACAGCATGGTGACCATAGTTAGGATTACTATAGGAGTGGCTCAGTTGGTTGAGCATCCAACTCTTGGTTCTGGTTTGCGTCATGGTCTTGGGGTTATGAGATCAAGAGCCATGTAGGGCTCCACACTGAGCAGAGAGTCTGCTTGGGATTCTCTCCCTCTCCTTTTGACCCTGCCCCAACTCACAAGCTCGCTCTCTCTCTCTAAAAAAAAAAAAAAAAAAAAAAAAAAAAAAAAAAAAAAGCCAAAAACTATACTGCATAGTCAAAACTTGCTAAGAAGATAGATCTTAAAACTTCTCATCATAAGAAAAAGATAATTTGAGGGGTGGTGGCTCAATGGGTTAAAGCCTTTGTCTTCAGCTCAGGTCATGATCCCAGGGTCCTGGAATTAAGCCCCGCATCAGGCTCTCTGCTCAGCAGGGAGCCTGCTTCCCCTCTTTCTCTCTCTGCCTGCCTCTCTGCCTACTTGTGATCTCTGTCTGTCTAATAAATAAATAAAATCTTTAAAAGAAAAAGAGATAATTTGAGACTGGATGGTGATGGATGCCAGTTAGACTTATTGTGGTGGTCATTTCATAATGCATGAAAATGTCAAATCATTATGCTGTATACCTGAAACTAATACAATGTAATATGCCAATTATATTTCAATTAAAAAAAAAAAACAAACTCTTGTTCCTAAAAGAGACTTCTGTCATCATTATCACCATCCTCATATGGAAACACCATTTAGTTTTCACTTGGCCATGTATTAAGCACTGAATTTGTTGCTTTGCATGTACTCTCTCACTTTATTTTTGCAACAACCCCACTAGGTAGCCATTCCCATCTAAAATCATAGATTGATTTGGGAAGGGGGAGCAAGATGGAGGAGGAGTAGGAGACCCAAATATCATCAGGTCCCAGGAGTTCAGCTAGTTATCAAACCATTCTGAACATCTACAAACTCAACAGGAGATCGGAGAGAAGAAGAGCAGCAATTCTAGGAACAGAAAAGTGACCACCTTCTGGAAGGTAGGATTTGTAGAGAAGTGAATCTGAGGCAATATATGGGAAGATAGATCATGGGAGGAGGGGTTGTCTCCCAGCAAGCAGTAGAGCCCCAGAGCACAAAGTCAGAGGTTTTAGAAGTCTTCTCCACTGAGGGACATTGCTCTAGAGGCTAAGCAGGAGGTAGAGCCCTTGCTGAGACAGTGTGGTCTCAGGAACTGCAGGGTCACAAAAAGACCAGGGGTGCCTGAGTGTGGCAGAGCTCCCAGGTATCAGAGCAAGGAAGCCGGCTGCAGAGACAGAGCTGAGGAGTGGGCTTTCAGCTTGAGGTTACCTTAAACCATGATCCAAAGCACAGTTGGACCACTGCTCTTCGAGCAGGAACCTCAGAAGTGGCAGATCCAGGAGACCCCCTCCTTCTTCCTCCAGGAAGAGCTGCATGGGACCACATAGCAGGAATCTGCTGGGATTAGAGACTCCAAATGGGGCCATGCACTAGAGATAGGAATGCTTGGTCACAGGCTGGGCGGGTTCAGAGTGGGGCCAGAGACCAGGGAGATGGGAGGGATTGACTGCTTTTCTCTGAGAGCACACTGAGGAATGGGGCCCTGAGCTCTCAGCTCTTCCTGGATGGAAATCTGGAGGCCACCATCTTCATTCCTGTCCTCCAAAGTAGTATGGAAAGCGTTCAGGGAACAAAAGCTATTGAGAGTGAAACCAAGCAGATTGCTTAGCCCGGCGCCTGGCAAGGGCAGTAAAATTCTACATTGGGCAAAACATTTCAGAATCACTGCAACAGGCCCCTCCCCCAGAAGATCAGCAAGAATATCCAGCCAAGAACAAGTTCACCAAATCAATGAGAACTGCAAAACTTCAGAGCTATGGGGATGCAGCACATAGAATTCATGGGGTTTTTCCCCATGATTCTTTAGTCTTTCAAAGTTAAATTTTTTTAACTTTATTTTTTTCTCATTCTATTTTTTAAAATTTTCCTCTTTCTTATTTTAATATTTTTTAACTATTTTATCTTATCAATATCTCTTAAAAATCTTTTTAAATTTTCATTATTATACTCATGTTCTAGTCTTTCACCATATTTAGTCTTATTTTTTGTATACATAGGTTTTTCTTCCTTTAAATTTTTGGGATACAGTATCTGCTAACAGATCAAAATATACCCTCAATCTAGCACACGACTTTGTTCTAGTCTACAACCTGGTGACATTCTTTCCTCTTTTTCTTTTTTCTTTTTTCAACCAGTTTCTTATCTTATCAGATAAGATAATAAGATCCTTTTTTAGAATCTTTTTAAATTTTCATCTTTACAGTCATATTCCATCCCTTCATTGTGTTTATCCATATATATATATTTCTTTTCCTTTAAAATTTTGGGAGGCACTTTCTTCCAACAGACCAAAATACACCCAAAATCAAGTGAGTGGCTCTATTCTATTCACCAGTCTTATATATATATATATATATATATATATATATATATATATTTTTTTTTTTTTTTCCTCCTTTCTTCTCCTCAACTCCCCCACCACCACCAAGTTCAGATTTGGTTAGTGCATATTTTTCTGGGGTCACTGCTACACTTTTAGTATTTTTTTCTCTCATTCATCTATTCTTATCTGGATAAAAGGACAAAGTGGAAAAACACACCTCAAAAAGAAGAACAAGAGGCAGTACCAATGACTAGGAACCTAATCAATATGGACATTACTAAGATGTCAGATCTAGAGTTCAGAATGATGATTATCAGGGTGCTAGCTGGAATTTAAAAAAAAAAAAGCATGGAAGATACTATAGAATCCCTTTCTGGGGAAACAAAAGCCCTTTCTGGAGAAATAAAAGAACTAAAATCTAACCAAGTTGAAATTTTAAAAGCTATTAATGAGGTGCAATAAAAAATGGAGGTTCTTACTGCTAGGATAAATGAAACAGAAGAGAGAATCAGTGATACAGAAGAACATGTGATGGAGAATAAAGGAGCTGAGCAAAAGAGAGACAAACAACCCCTGGGCCACGAGGGGAGAATTTGGAGATACGTGATATCATACAATGAAACAATATTAGAATAATTGGGATTCCAGATAAAGAAGAAAGAGAGAGGGGGGCAGAAGGTATATTGGAGTGAATTATTGTAGAGAATTTCCTTATTATGGCAAAGAGAAAAAGCATCAAAATCCAGGAGGTGGAGAGAACCCCCCTCAAAATCAATAAAAATAGGTCCACACCCCATCATCTAATAGCAAAACTTAGAAGTCTTAGTGACGAAGAGAAAATCCTGAAAGCAGCCCGGGACAAGAAGTCTGTAACATACAACTGGAAAAAATATGAGATTGGCAGCAGACTTATCCACAGAGACCTGGCAGGCCAAAAAGGACTGGCATGATATATTCAGAGCACTAAATGAGAAAAAACATGAAGCCAAGAATTCTATATCAAGGTAGGCTATCATTGAAAATAGAAGGAGAGATAAAAAAAACTTCCAGAACAAACAAAAACTAAAAGAATTTGTAAACACCAAACCAGCCCTATAGGAAATATCGAAAGGGGTCCTCTAAGCAAAGAGAGAGCCTAAAAGTAACAGACCAGAAAGGAACAGAGACAATATACAGTAACAGTTACCTTACAGGCAATACAATGGCACTAAATTCCTATGTCTCAAGAGTTACCCTGAATGTAAATGGGCTAAATGCCCCAATCAAAAGACACAGGGTATCAAAATGGATAAAAAACAAGACCTATCATTATGTTGTCTTCAAGAAACTCTTATTATACCCAAAGACACATCCAGATTTAAAGTGAGGGGTGGAAAACAATTTACCATACTAATGGACATCAAAAGAAAGTTCTATCAGATTAATTAGATTTTAAGCCAAAGACTATAATAAGAGATGAGGAAGGACACTATATCATACTCAAAGGGTCTGTCCAATAAGAAGAGCTAACAACTTTAAATATATATGCCTCTAACCTGGGAGCAGCCAACTATATAAACCAATTAATAACAAAATCAAAAAAACACATTGACAATCATATAATAATAGTAGGGGACTTTAGCATCCCCTCACTGGACTTTAACACACACACCCCCACTGGACAGATCATCCAACCAAAAGGTCAACAAGGAAATAAAGGCTTTAATGACACATTGGACCAGATGGACATCATAGATCTATTCAGAACATTCCATCCCAAAGCAACAGAAAACACATTCTTCTCTAGTGCACATGGAACATTCTCCAGAATAGATCACATCCTGGGTCACAAATCAGGCCTCAGCCAGTACCAAAAGATTGGGATCATTCCCTACATATTTTCAGACCACAATGCTGTGAAGCTAGAACTCAATCACAAGAGGAAAGTTGGAAAGAACTCAAATACATGGAGGTTAAAGAGCATCCTACTAAAGAATGAATGTGTCAACCAGGAAATTAAAGAAGAATTTTAAAAATACATGGAAACAAATGATAATGAGAACACAACTGTTCAAAATCTGTGGGACACAGAAAAGGCAGTCCTGAGAGAAAAATATATAGTGATACAAGGATTTCTCAAGAAACAAGAAAGGTCTCAAATACACAACCTAAACCTACCTAAAGGAGCTGGAGAAAGAACAGCAAAGAAAGCCCAAATCCAGCAGGAGAAGGGAAATAATAAAGACCAGAGTAGAAATCAATGAAATAGAAACTAAAAGAACAGTAGAACAGATTAACAAAATTAAGAGCTGGTTCTTTGAAAGAATTAATAAGGTTGATAAACCCCTGGCCAGACTTATCAAAAAGAAAAGAGAAAGGACCCAAATTAATAAAATCATGAACGAAAGAGGAGAGATCACAACCAACACCAAAGAAATACAAACAAGAACATATAAGAACATATTATGAGCAACAATACACCAGCAAATTTGACAATCTGGAAGAAATGGATGCATTTCTAGAGACATATAAATGACCAAAACTGAACCAGGAAGAAATAGAAGAACTGCAGTCCCATAACTGGTAAGGAGATTGAAGCAGTCACCAAAAATCTCCCAACAAACAAGAGTCCAGGGCCAGATGTCTTCCCAGAGGAATTCTACCAAACACTTAAAGAATTAATACCTATTCTCCTGAAATTGTTCCAGAAAATAGATATGGAAGAAAAACTTCCAAACTCATTTATGAGGCCAGCGCTACCTTGATCCCAAAACCAGAGAAAGACCCCAACAAAAAAGAGAATTACAGACCAATGCCCTTGATGAACACGGATACAAAAATTCTCACCAAAATACTAGCCAATAGGATCCAATAGTACATTAAAAGGATTATTCACCATGACCAATTGGGACTTATTCCTGGGCTGCGAGGTTGGCTCAACATCTGCAAATCAATCAATGTGATAACAGTACTTTAATAAAAGAAAGAACAAGAACCATATGATACTGTCAATAGGTAATGAAAAAAGCATTTGACAAAGTACAGCATACTTTCTTGATCTAAACTCTTCAAGGTGTAGGATAGAGGGTACATACCTCAATATCATAAAAGCCACCTATGAAAAACTCACAGTGAATATCATTCTCAATGGGGAAAAACTGAGAGCTTTTCCACTAAGGTCAGGAACACAGCAGTGATGCCCCTATCATCACTGCTATTCAACGTGGTACTAGAAGCCCTAGCCTCAACAGTCAGACAACAAAAAGAAATAAAAGGCATCTGAATAGGCAAAGAAAAAGTCAAACTATCACTCTTTGCAGATGATATGAAACTTTATGTGGAAAACCCAAAAGACTCCACTCCAAATCTTGTAGAACTTGTTCAGGAATTCAGTAAAGTGTCAGGATATAAAATCAATGCACAGAAATCAGTTGCATTTCTATACACCAACAAGAAGACAGAAGAAAGAGAAATGAAGGAGTCTATCCCATTTACAATTGTACCCAAAACCATAAGATACCTAGCTAACCAAAGAAGCAAAGAATCTGTACTAGGAAAACTATAAAGTACTCATGAAAGAAATTGAGGAAGTCTCAAAGAAATGGGAAAACGTTCAATGCTCATGGATTGGAAGAACAAATATTGTAAAAATGTCTATGCCACTTAAGGCAATCTACACACTTAATGCAATCCCTATCAAAGCACCACCAATTTTTTTCAAAGAAATGGAACAAATAATCCTAAAATTTATATGGAACCAAAAAGACCTCGAATAGCCAGAGGAATGTTGAAAAAGAAAGCCAAAGTTGGTGGTATCACAATTCCAGACTTCAAGCTCTATTACAAAGCTGTCATCATCAAGACAGTATGGTACTTGAAGAAAACAGACACATAGATCAATGGGCCAGAATAGAGAGCCCAGAAGTAGACCCTCAACTCTATGGTCAACTAAACATTGACAAAACTGGAAAGAATGTCCAATGGGAAAAAGACAGCCTCCTTAATAAATTGTGTTGGGAAAATTGGACAGCCACATGCAGGAGAATGAAACTGGATCATTTCCTTACATCACACACAAAAATAGACTCAAAATGGATGAACGACCTCAGTGTGAGAAAGGAACCCATCAAAATCCTTGAGGAGAACACAAGCAGCAACCTCTTCGACCTCAGCCACAGCAACTTCTTCCTAGAAACATCTCAAAGGCGAGGAAGCAAGGGCAGAAATAAACTATTGGGACTTCATCAAGATCAAAAGCTTTTGCACAGCACAGGAAACAGTTAACAAAACCAAAAGACAACTGACAGAATGGGAGAAGATATTTGCAAACGACATACCAGATAAAGGGCCGGTATCCAAAATCTATAAAGAACTTATCAAACTCTACACCAAAAGAACAAATATCAAGAAATGGGCAGAGGACATGAATAGACATTTCTGCAAAGAAGACGTCCAGATAGCCAACAAACACAAGAAAAAGTGCTCCACATCACTCAACAACAGGGAAATACAAATCAAAACCACAATGAGACACCACCTCACACCAGTCAGAATGCCTAAAATTAACAAGTCAGGAAACAACAGATGCTGGCAAGGATGTGGAGAAAGAGGAACCCTCCTATACTGTTGGTGGGAATGCAAGCTGGTGCAGCCACTCTGGAAAACAGCATGGAGGTTCCTCAAGTGTTGAAAATAGAGCTATCCTTTGACCCAGGAATTGCACTACTGAGTATTTACCCTAAAGATACAAATGTAGTGATCCAAAGGGGCACATGCACCCGAATGTTTATAGTGGCAATGTCCTCAATAGCCAAACTATGGAAAGAGCCTAGATGTCCATCAACAGATGAATGGATAAAGAAGCTGTGGTATAGATATACAATGGAATATTATTCAGCCATCAAAAATTGAAATCCTGACATTTGTAATAATGTGGATGGAACTAGAGGGTATTATGCTAAGCAAAATACAATTATTTCACAGAGAAAGACAATAATCATATATCTCTCTGATATGAGGAATTTGAGCGGCAGGGTGGAGTTGTGGACAGAATGGAGGGAAAAAATGAAACCAGATGGGACCGGGAAGGGAGACAAACCATAAGAGACTCTTAATCTCAGGAAACAAACTGAGGGTTGCTAGGGGGTGAGAGGGTAGGGATAGGATGGCTGGGTGATGGACACTGGGAGGGTATGTGCTATGGTGAGTGCCGTGAAATGTGTAAGACTGATGATTCACAGACCTGTGAATCCTAAAGCAAATAATACATTATATGTTTTAAAAAATTAAAAATAAAAAAATAAAATCATAGATGATTTGTACATGAGTGTTCATGGCAACACTGTTCATATTAGCCCAAAAGTGGAAAAAAACTAAATGTCCATCACTGATTAGTGCACAAAATTTGGCATATCCATACAATGGAATATTATTCATTGAGAAGAAGAAGAAATAAAGTGCTAACACTCGCTACAGCATGGCTAAATCTTGGAAACACCCTAAAAGGAAGAAGTTCATTATAAAATACCACATATTGTATGATTCCATTTATGTCAGTACTCCAGAATCGACATTATCTATAGGAACGGAAGCAAATTAGTGGATGCCTACTGCTGGTGGGGGAGGTGGTGTTTGGGAGTGATACTCATGTGTATGGGATTTCTTTTTTGGGTGATAAAAATATTCTAATATTGATTGTGGTGGTGGCTACACAATGTGTCAATATATTAAAACCACTGAATTACACCCTTTAAATGGACCAATTGCAGATTGGACTGAATTGCAGATTCAGCATGTGAATCATATCTTTATAAAGCTGTTTTTAAAAAGTCGTCGATGAGGACAGCTGGATGGCATCGTTATTGAGATAAGGATTCAGTTTCAGTTTGGTCATGGCCTCAGGGTCCTGGGATCAAGCCCCCCACCTCTGGCCCAGCGCTCAGAGCAGAGTCCACTTGGGGTTCTTGTTCCTTCTGCCTCTGCCCCTCCTATTTATGCACTCTCTCTCTCTCCCTCTCAAATGATAAATACATCTTCTTTTTTAAAAAGTCATAGATTGAAAATACCAGTCACTCCTTGAGGAAAGGAGCCCAAGACTGATTGGCTTAAGCATAATAATTAGCCTATTCAAAATCAAACAAACAAAAAAACAATTAGCCCATTCTTGAGATATTTAAGGGGCCCTAAAAATATGGTTGAAATAACTCCCCACCTGGGCTGGGAGCCAGGGTTCTGAGTTCTAGTGTTCGCCACCAACTAGCTGGTAACTGAATGAGGAAAATCTTGAAATATGGTGGGGCATGAAGCATGCACAAAATCTGGTGTTGCTGAGGGAAAAAACATGTGTGTTCTGCTTTGCAGGTGCCTTAGTTTGTAAATTCTTCCCTTTCCTTCAACCTCTATCTAACCACCAAGTCGTGGAGAGTCTGTCTCCTTAACTCCTCTACCATCTACTTGCTTTGCTCCATTTCCACCAACCACCATCTTGCCTCGAGTCTCCATCACTTCCGAATTACAGTAATCACATCTGTCAGGGTCTCTCTTCCTCCACTGTGGTTTCCATCCATTCCTCCAACTTCACTTCTGCCAGAGTGACCGCTTTAAAATTAAGGTCTCAGTTACCAGGGAAATGCAAATCAAAACTACAGTGAGATACCACTCATACCCATTAGGGTGGCTGCTATCAAAAAAGAAAAAAAAAAGACAGAAAACAACAAGTGTTGGCAAAGGTTTGGACAATTTGGAACCCTGTGTTCTGCTGGTGGGAGTATAACATAGGATGCCTACTGTGGAAAAGAGTTGGGTGGTTCCTCAAAAAAATAAATGTAGAATTACCATATGATCCAGCCATTCCACTTCTGGGTATATCCTCAAAAGAACTGAAAGCAGAGTCTCAAACAGATATTTGTACATTTAAATTCATAACAGCATTATTCACAGTAGGTAAAATGTGGAAGCAACTCAAAAGTCCATTAAAGGATGAATGCAGAAGTAAACTGTGTGTCTATATATATAAAGGATTCAGTCTTGAAGAAAATTGTCATATTCTTGACAGATGAACCTTGAGGACATTATGCTAAGAGAAGTACATCAGTCACAAAAGGGCAAATATTCTATGATTCCACCTACACGGGGTGCCTTTATTTTTTTTAAATAGTCTCTACACCCAGCATGGGGCTTGAACTTAGAACCCCAAGATCAAGGGTCACATGCTCTACTGACTGAGCCAGCCAGGCATCCACTCAGATGAGGTCTCTAAAGTAGTCAAATACATACAGAAGGAAGGTAGGACAGTGGGTTCCAGGGACTGGGGGGCAGGGGGAAATGGGGAGTTATTATTTCATAAGTATGTTTCAGTTTTATAAGATAAAAAGAGATCTGGAGATGGAGATGGGTAGTGGTGATTGTTGCACAATAACAAATGTATTTAAGACCATTGAACTGTATACTTAAAAATGGTTAAGAAAGAAAATGTTCCATTGTGTATATTTCACCACAATAAAAAATCGGGGAAAAATTACCTTGTTTAATTAGCAATAATAATAATAATAAGTATACTGGTCATAGTACCAGTACTACTCCCTCCCCAAAACACTTCCACACCCCCTTTGTTTTAGGGGATGAAAATCAAGTTGTTTGGCTTCCCATTCCTTGGTGAACTGGCTCCTAGTGTCATCTCTGTGAGATTCTACCCCAACAGAGAGGACATGCCTCAGCCCCAGCAATACGATACCAGAGGACTGGAGGCCCTTTACATTATGCCACAATTTCTCACATGTCCATGCCTTTGCAGAGTATTCCTCCCCAGGGAATTGCCCTCTCTCTTCCTCTTCCTAATGTCAATGCCTAGACCAAGGGCAATGCACCTGATTGCTTCTGCAGTGGTGGATGGGGCTGGGATGCTGGCTAGAAGGAAGCATGAAGGGAATTTCTGTGAAAATGATTTATATCTTGATTGAGTGCTATTTACATGGATGTATACACTTGTCAAAATTCAATGACCTATATCACAATCTGTGCCTTTTATTTAAATTATTTAAATTTTTTGTACGGGTACGCAACAAGAAAATGTTTCATTCAAAGTTCCATTTCCTATAAGAAGTTTTCCCTGAGCACCAGGGTGATTTAGATAACCCTCCTCTCAGCCACAACAACACTCGACAAATACGTCCATCACAGGACTTCACTTCTCCCACTGCACATACGTGACTAACAAATTTATTTGTCTGCCTCACCAGACAATAAGCTTTAGAGGACCAGGACCATGTCTTAACAGCTGGATTTCCCTAACACCTCCTACACCTTCATGGCATCTCCAGCATCACAGAAAGCATTTATTAAACAAATATCTATTAAATGGATCAAAATGAAATATATTGATAGGCAGGTGACAGAAGAAGCAAGAGAGAGTCCAGAAGTGATTTCTGAGGTTGTAAAAAAGCCCCCAAAATGTTACATTTTAGTAAACTGTAATCACCAATCACAATTAAAATCAGCTTACCAACCACACCCACTGTTACCTGCCCTCTTCTATCCCATATACATATAAACAATCCCTCACCACCATTTTCTTTGCTGTTCCTTTTAAACTTTTTTTTTTTAAAGATTTTATTTGTTTATTTGACAGAGAGAGATCACAAGCAGGCAGAGGCAGGCAGAGAGGAGGAAGCAGGCTCCCCGCCGAGCAGAGAGCCTGATGCAGGGCTCGATCCCAGGACCCTGAGATCATGACCCGAGCCGAAGGCAGCGGCCTAACCCACTGAGCCACCCAGGCGCCCCGCTTTTAAACTGTTTAAACCAAGATTAATTAACAAGGGTGTGGTTGTGGGAGACGCCTTCCCCATGTGATGAGAGATTTGTCTGTTTATTCCTCTCCTACCAGCATAGAGAGTTCTAAAGAGAGGCGTTTAGAAGTCATTCCCACAGTGAACTTCTGTCCTGTTGCATGATTAGCAGGAAGGACGGCAAATCAATTTTCCAAGAATGGTTTCCCCTGCTTCTTGTTCAAGGAATTCAATTCTAATCTCTTCAAAACACATGTCTCAGTGAGCTTTATCTCGCCTATAATTAACTTCATTTAGATAAATATTAGTCTCCAGAAATTTTACATTATAATTGTGGCTCTGGTTGAGCGCTCCAGGAAGCCCCCACTGTGCTGCAGAAATCGATGAAATGTTAACAAGCATTGACAGTTTAGCAGGTGTCATGAAGGAGAGTAGAATCCCAAACAGGATGGCGCTACACCAGGCATCTCTGCGACGCCTCATCGAGGGTATCTTCCTGCCACTCCTCCCCCTGCATCTGCTGACCCCGAGGCACTGCCCAGGGACTCTGAAATTCCTCCCCACCCAATACACTTCCCCACTACCTTTCCCACGCAGCACCCGCGCCATGAAAATCTCTGTCAAGAAAGAATTGAAAACTCATTCACTCCACAGTAAAATTGACTGATACAGGTCCATGTTCTCTCTTAAGCAATCCCAAATCCCAAATCTCTGAAAGCCAAAAAGCTTTTTGAAGTTTGATGCAAACGCCCTTGACAGCATGCCCAGGCCTGAACTGACATGAGACCATTTGTAGTCTTTATCATACTTCATTGTAAATACTCATCATTGTCTGATTACAGAGAGCTGCCTCGGGCTGTCTCTGCTATGTTACATAATATCCAGTACATGCAAACGTATCACCTTGCTCAAATCCAAACACATCTAGATGCCCAAGGACATCTGTCACCAAGTATTTTGGATATGGTATTGTGGACTTGAGCCACTAGAAGGCCAGTAGGGTCATTTGGTGGCAGCACCCACAAGAACATCTCTGGGTTCAGGTGGAAAGAGCAAGGACATGGTAGGTGACTTCTGAGTGTCTGATATGGATGACTGAGCAGGGAGTGGGTCACATCTACCTGATTCACCATCACCTGGTCCAGCAGCTCCAATGCATAGCAGCACAGGTTAGCCACAACCTTGCTCTTGAAAACAGTCATTAGGAGATAGTGAGGACTATCACTATCAGAGTGACAGGGCCCTGAAGCAGGACTCAGAGAGCACCTACAAAATCATGTCCATGCAAACAGACCTTATGCAATGGCCATGGCTTGATGTCACCTCCAAAGCAGCAGGCCAAATCAGTGAACTCTGGTCCCCGGCTCACCACCCCAATTTGCTGATATCACAGACACATATCTGGAGGTCGGATTGAATTGCTTCCTTGTTATTGAAGTATCACAAATATGCAGAACAGTGCACACCCCAGGAGGAATTTTCACAAATTGAACACACTCCTGTAGACAGTGTGCAGAACAAAAAATAGAATATGTCCAGAACTGCAGAAATGTCCCTCCTGTTTCCTTCCAAGTCATAATCATCCCCACCAAAGGCAACCGCAATCCTGACTGCCAAGGTCCACTTTCTCTTGTCTGATTCTTAGATTCTATTCATCCAACATTTTGCCACTAGGGAGACCCAGTTTGGGTGATGAGCCGGTCTCCTCCCTCTCTTCTGTAAAATGAGCTGGGGGGAGTGGAAGCAAAAGAACTAGGATACAGGTCCTGACAATTCAAAACACACATGTTCTCACCCCACGTTGGCAGTGCCTCAAAACCAAACCCTGACAGAATATTTAAAAAAAAAAAAAAAAAGGCAACGTTTGCTTGTAATAAAGAGCACAGAAACCTAATTTAAATAAGATGATTCAAATATATGTATCACTTAAAGCCTGCAAAATGCCATTTTTTATTGAGATTTTTAAAAATCTCCCATTTTCAAATGTATAATTCAGTGGCATACTCACATAGTTGTACAACCATCAACACTATGTACCTATAGGACTGGGGCATTATGCCAAAAAAGAAAGCCCTGGTCTGTTAGCAGTTACTCCCAATTCCCCCTTCCTCCCAGCCTCTGGCAACCACCAGTCTACTTTCAGTCTCTGTGGGTTTGCCTATTCTGGACCCTACATGTCAATGGCATCAGACAATATGTGGTCTTTGGTGTCTAGCTTCTCTCACTTAGCACCATGTTTTCAAAGTTCATACTCGTCAGTTCTTTGTTCCTTTTTTGGTTTAATAATATTACATCATGTGAATACACCACATTTCATTCATGCATCATCAGTTGATGGGCATTGGGTTGTTTGTGCCCTTTGGCTACCAAAAATGTTGCTATGGGTCTTCATGTACAAGTTCACTTGTGTACTTGTTTTCATATGGAAACATGTTTCTTTGGTATACATGTATTGAATTGAATTGCTGGGTCCTCTTGTTTTGAGGTAGCTCTTGTTTTGAGAAGCTCCCAGTCTGTGTTTTCCAAAGTGGCTGCACCATTTTACTTCTTGTAAAGGTAGCTCTTGTTTTGAGAAGCTCCCAGTCTGTGTTTTCCAAAGTGGCTGCACCATTTTACTTCTTGTAAAGGTAGCTCTTGTTTTGAGAAGCTCCCAGTCTGTGTTTTCCAAAGTGGCTGCACCATTTTACTTCTCCCTCGCCTACACGGAAAGCTTCCAATTTCTCCATGTCCTCACCAGCTCTTGTCCCTTGTTCTTTTCTTGGTGGTGGTTGGGGATGAAGTGGTGTCTCATTGTGTTTTCAACTTATTTCCTTAATGACTAATGACGCTGAGCAACTTTTCCTGCTCTCATTGGCCACGGGTAAGACTACTGTGGAGAAATTCTATTCTGATCCTTTGCTGATTTTTTTAAAATATTTATTTATTTATTAGAGAGAGAGAGTGCATGTGCATGAGTGTGGGGAGCTGGAGGGGGAGGAAGAGAGAATCCTCAAGCAGAATCCCTGATGAGCACAGAGCTCAACGCAGGGCTCGATCCCAGCGCCCCAATATCATGACCAGAGCTGAAACCAAGAATCAGCCGCTTAACCCATCAGGTCACCCAGGTGCCCCTCCTTTAGTTTTAAATTGGATTGTCTTTTCATTATCGAGTTGTAAGAGTTCTTTATGCATTGTGGTTCCTAGACTCATCTGATATACAAGATTTGCAAATGTTTTCTCTCACTCTGGGGATCATTTTCTCACTTTCTCAGTAGTGTCCTTTGATACACAGAAGTTTTCAACTTTTAAAAAGTCCAATTTATCTGTTTTTTCTTCAGTTACTTATGCTTTTGGTATTATATTTAAGAAACCATTGCCTACTCCACCATCATGAAGGTTCACATCTATAGTCTCTGCTCAGAGTTGTATAGCTTGGTAAAATGCCATTGTATTAAATGATCCTTTGACTTACATAAGACAACTGTCATACTAAGGATCTTCTATTATAAGTGCTAAAAAAATACAAAGAAATCACACAAAATATATTCTAGTTTTACCTTCTATAACATAGTTGTTTGGAATGTAGCTACTGGCATCAAATCCTAGATTCAACATGTGTAAGGATTATACAAATTATATGTGTGTTCTATTCTCTATGCGATCTGTTTATCCAAGTCTACATCACTGTAATATATTGTCCTGCCACCAGAAACCACTAATGTGGAGGGGCGGATCCAGAAACTGTATATACAGATATATTCCCATACCCCCCAAGACAGAGAGAGACAAAGTGTATGTGAATGGGAAAAGAACTTTATGTTGAGGGCGCCTGGGTGGCTCAGTTGGTTAAATGTCTGCCTTCAGCTCAGGTCATGATCTCAGGGTCCTGGGATCAAGCCCCACATTGGGGGTCTCTGCTCAGCAGGAAGTCTGCTTCCCCCTCTCCCACTCCCTCTACCTGTGTTCCCTCTCTCACTGTGTGTCTCTCTCTCTGTCAAAATAACTAAATAAATTTTTTTTAAAGATTTTATTTATTTATTTGACAGAGAGAAATTACAAGTACACTGAGAGGCAGGCAGAGAGAGAGAGAAGGAAGCAGGCTCCCTGCTGAGCAGAGAGCCTGATGCGGGACTCGATCCCAGGACTCTGAGATCATGACCTGAGCCGAAGGCAGCAGCTTAACCCACTGAGCCACCCAGGCGCCCCACTAAATAAATTTTTTTTAAAAAAAGAACTGTCTCTTGATATAATATTACTAGCATATTTTTTAAAAGATTTTATTTATTTGACAGAGAGAAATCACAAGTAGATGGAGAGGCAGGCAGAGAGAGAGAGAGGGAAGCAGGCTCCCTGCTGAGCAGAGAGCCCGATGTGGGACTCGATCCCAGGACCCTTGAGATCATGACCTGAGCCGAAGGCAGCAGCTTAACCCACTGAGCCACCCAGGCGCCCCTATTACTAGCATATTTTAAGGGGTGCCTAGGTGGCTCAGTCAGTTAAGCGGCTGCCTTCACCTCAGGTCATGATTCTGGCGTTCTGGGATCAAGCTCAGAAGCATCACCAGGCTTGCTGCTTGGAGGGGGATCTGCTTCTCCCCCTTCCTCTGCCCCTCCCACCTACTCATGCTGTCTCTCTCGCGCAAATAAATAAATATTTTAAGACTGGGGGAAAAACAAAACAAAACAAAAAAACCCTCAAGTCCAGTTACCTAACCTCTCCTAGCCTCAGCTTTCGTCTCCATAACATGTACCCACATCAGGTTAGGAAGATTAGGTACGATAATCTATGAAAAGTAATGATAGCATTGGTTACACATAAGATGCTCAACAAATGTTGGCTATTATTACTTTTACTATGTTTCATGTACATTACATTTTTGGTAGTAATTTTCTCAACACTGCATTTTCCTTGGGACACTCTCTACTCCCTCTTGCCCATAGAAGAATACAAGCTCTATGCAAGTGAGCAGATGATGTCTTGAGCTAAAGATGAATTACCTTGGAAGAGATCTAAAAAATTAGAGAGAGCAACTGGAAACTTCAGAGTGGTTAAAGGCCAAGAAATGTTCATTTCTCCATCTCTTGGGTGACACTCAAGCTACTTGCCCATTGGCATTGAGTTTGTGAGAGCTAGGCAGTCAAATTTTCCAAGATATTTAGTTGAGCATTTTTCTGACTCTTCCCTTAATATTGACTGAGAGGGCAGCATAATGTATTCCAAAGAGTGAGAATCGGGAAACCTGAGTTTGGCTCTGACTCTGCCATTAACTGTGTGATCCTGGAGATTTGCCTCATTTCTTTGGCCCTTGGTGTCCTATTTGAGGAAGGAAAGGAGAAAAGGAGTGAGGACAAGACATGCCCTTCTGATTCTGAAAGTCTGATTGTTTGGAACTACACTTAGCATTTCTTTTCATCTCGACTTACAGCCAGCAGAATTGTTCAAACCAGGTTCCAAGCTGCTTATGTGTGCTAGCCTTTGTGATAACATTTCTATCACATTCGGCTTTGGGAAGTAATCCCTAGCCCCCCAAATAATCTTCCTTTCTCTGTTTGGCATCTCTACCCAAAAGTCAAGCATCCACACATCTGGAAGGAAGGAAGGCTCTGTGCCAGGCTCACAGATGGGCATCAATGTTCACTCCCCAATGACTGCAGGAGATCAAAGATGGGAAATGTGCTGTTTAAACATCCAGGAGAAATCACTGTTAGCCCAGAGCTCAGAGGGGCTGTGTCATCCCTGATCAGCCTGAGTTTGCAAGGAAACAGAAAGCCCCCTACCACTTCACCTCAAGCAGAAGGCAATCAAAATAATGCTCTAAGTTTCTGTTCTTGCCACTTGTCTCTTGGGGGGAGATGAAGTATATATTCAGTTGATTCATTCATTTGGTGAAAATATTTTGAGAGCCTGCGATGTGCTGAGCAGGATTCTAGGCCCTGGGAATACAACAGGGAATAAAATTAAGTTCCTATAACAACAAGGCTAGTGGGGAGGACAGGTAACAGACAAACAATCAAGTGCAGGTGTGTGCATACATGTTTGCATAAGGTGCAAACATGTGTGCACACATGTGCTCTTGGTCTAGAGGTGGAAAATGCGTGCACCTGTGGCTGCTTATACTTCTGTGTATCTGTGTTTGCCAACAGGCAAGTACTGCAGGAAAAAGGAAAAAGAAATTGTGAGAAATTGGCATTGGAAATGTGGGGGCAAGGCTGGGTGCAAGTTGCCTTTTAAATATCGTGGTCAGAGTCGGCTTCCTTCGTTAGGTGACATATGAACACAGAACTAAAAGATGAGGAACTGAGACATCTGGAGGAAGAGCATTCTAGGCAGAAGGGACAGCACGTGCAGAAGCCTTGAGGTGAGAACATGTGTGTTGTCTGTGAAGGAGAGCGAGGAATCCAGGGCGGCTGAATCTAAGAAATCAAGACAGAGAGCAGCAGGCAGTTAGTGAGATGGGATGAGGGACCAGGCTCGTCATGTAGGGCTCGTAAGACACTGTGAGAAGTTTGGCTTTTATTCTAACCAACATGGGAATCCACTGAATAATTGGGGCACCTGGGTAGCTTGATCAGTTACGTGGCCAACACTTGATTTAAGCTCAGGACACAATCTCAGGGTCCTGGGAGCAAGCCCTGCATTGGGCTCAGCTCTCAGCAGGAAAGTCTTGCAGATTTTCTCTCTCTCCCTTTACCCCACCCCTGCTCTCTCTCCCCCCACCTCTCTCTCTCAAATAAATAAATAAATCTTTAAAATGATCTCTCAAGCTTCTAAGAATATACTGGAGGGATGGTGGCCGGGACACCAGTCAGGAGTTCATTCCAATTATCCAACAGGAGGTGAAAGGGGCTTAGACCAGGGGCTTAGCAATGAAAGCAATGAGAAGGGACTGAATTTTGGGTGAATTTTGAAGAAAAGGCAAGCAGGATTTGCTCATAGATGCAGTGCAGAAGGAAACTCAAGCATGACTGCAAAATTTTTGGTCTAGGCAACTAGAAGGAAGGCTGTGGGAGAAATTGGAAGGCAGGAGGTGTGGTAACATGCTGGTTTTGCAATGCATATTAGAGACCCAAGGCGAGATGGAGACACAGCTCTGGAATTCAGAAGAAAGTCTGGGCTGGGGATACCAATTTAGGAGTTGATGGCACATATGGGATATAAACCCATGAGCCTGCACGAGGGCCCCATGGGAGCAGGAATAAAGAAGAGAAGACGTCCGATGTCTGAGCCCTGGGGTTTACTGACATGAAGAGGACTGAAAGATAAGGAGGAAACAGGTAAGGAGGCCGAGAGTTGTAACCAGGGAGCAGGAGGGACATAAAAGGGAGGGTGCTCCAGAAATCGAAAAGAAAAGAAATCGAAAAGAAAAGAAAGCGATTGTCATGTCAAGTGCCCCTGACCAGTCGGGATGAGCACTCACGATTCACACCACAACGTGGAGGAATCTTGAAAACACAATGATAAGTAAAAGAAGCCAGTTACAAAGGGCCACATATAGGATTCCATTTATGGAATGTCCAGAATATGAACATTACATATGGAATGTCAAAAATGTCCAGAAGAGACATATCCACAGAGACGGAAAGTAGATTAGTGGTTACCAGAAACTAGAGGGAGGGAGAAACGGACAGAAACTGCTAGTGGGTATGAGGCTTCCTTTTGGGGGTTGATGAAAATGCTCTGGGATTAGAGTGCCGATGACAGCACAGCTTTGTGAATAAACCGAAAACCACTGCATTGTAAACTTTAAAAGAGTGACTGTTATTAAGGCACATGGATTGTATCTCAACTCTTTAATCATGTATCTTAGCAACCTTTATCAACGTTTCTTTTAATGGCCATAGCGCACTTTTTTTTAAACGCGCTTTGCTGTCATACTTTAATCTCACTGAAACATTTTGAGACCAGATCTTATTTTGCAGATAACAAAGCTGACCGGAGGAGAAATTAAATGACCTGCCCAAGGTCTCCCGGGTGGTGGAAGCGGAGGAAGTCGACCCGGGATTCTTTTCTCTCCCTGTGCCACAGCGCCTCCTAGTGGCATTCAGTTGGCATTTTTTCCTCTTACAGCACCTGGCTTCCAGGCTCCAGACAGATTTACCAGTTCTCCGTAAATTTTTCATTTGAATTAAGACCATCCCACACCAGAACACAGGCATCTCCTTTTTAAATCTAGTTTCTTTGTGACATAATTTTTATAACCATGGCATTTGGCTTTGAAATTCTTAATAGATTGTTAAGTTGTAGATCCTGTACCTAATATTCAAAGACTTTCAAGTAGAAAGAGGAGTTTTTTGTTGTTGTTGTTGTTGTTTTAAGATATTATTTACTTATTTGAGAGAGAGAGAGAGAGAGCGCACGAGCGGGCGAAGGGGCAGAGGGAGAGGGTGAAGCTGGGTCCCCAATGAGCAGGGAGCCCAGTGCGGGACTTGATCCCAAGATCATGGCTTGAGCCAAAGACAGACACTTAATAACCTGAGCCTTCCAGGTGCCCCAATAGAGAAGTTTCTTTTTAGCAGTTTCTTAAATTTAGTCCAATATACTGAGCATTTTCAAATGTTTGTAGTTTCTAATCTTTTGGAGGTGGGGCAACATGGACCTTTTTGAAATCTCATGAAAACTGCCAATCCTCTCCTGAGACAAAAAAGCACACACAAAATCTTATTTTTAATCCCAGGACATTCACAGAATTTCTAAGGGCCATCCACAGGCCCCAGGTTAAAAGCCACCTTCCAGTTTTGCTACACCTGGGTCTATCTACAACATTTTCATCAGCGTCACTCTCTGCTTTTAATTCATTCTAACTTTTAGCATATGTGCACATCTTCTCAGCCTGGTTGGTTGTTTAGGAATAGCTCAGTATGAAGTCAGCTATCACTGACAATCTGAACACACTGAAATATTTTGTTTCAAATGTTTTAAAAAGGATGGAATTAAATTTCAATTTCCATTGAAAAAGGTTTTCAACTAAAAAGATGAAGATTAAGATTTGAATTTAAATTCAAATTTGAAATCTTAATTTAAAAAATTAAGATTTGACCTAGGGGACGCCTGGGTGGCCCAGTTGGTTGGACGACGGCCTTCGGCTCAGGTCATGATCCCGGAGTCCCGGGGTCGAGTCCCGCATCGGGCTCCCAGCTGCATGGGGAGTCTGCTTCTCCCTCTGACCTTCTCCTCGCTCATGCTCTCTCTCACTGTCTCTCTCTCTCAAATAAATAAATAGAATCTTTAAAAAAAAAAAAAAAGATTTGACCTAGATTACATAGTGAGGAGTTGATGTTTGGTCTTGAATTACACTGAGGACAAAACCAAACTAAGCAAAAATCCAGGCTTTGAATAGGGATAGAGAATTCCTCATACCATCAATTAATGAGGAGCTTCAAAAACATAAGGAAGCTCAAGGACAGAGAAATTTGTCCCTTGGCTTTGGAATGGCAAAAACCCTCCCTAAAGAAAATCCATTTTTCTAGTACTTTTAAAATCCTCTCCTCTAATTAGGGCATACTTTTCTGAGGTGTCTGAGAACATCACCTTAGGAAGGCTCAGGTCCCCATCGGAATGGAGTCTGCATATAACACTGATACAAAGAGCGTATCAATTTTTTCTTCACATCGTTAAAACTACCTTTAATTTCTCTTTTCTACGTGGTAACTATTCAACTTTCCAGTCCAAAAGAGGTTCTAAACAAGAGTTTAGTCATCTGCCTAAAACATAAAAAGGCTATCTTCGAATATGTTTTTTAATGATCTTTTTTTTCACTAATGATAAGGCAAGAAAAAGGAAAAGAGGGTAATGATAATAACATTATTTTCAGGATACCTAGCTGGCTCGATCGGTCCCTCAATCATGCAACTCTTGATTTCAGGGTTGTGAGTTAGAGCCTTGCATTGGTTGTAGAGATTACTTTAAAAAAATAAAAATCTAGGGGCTCTTGGGTGGTTCACTAGCTTGGGTCACAA
The DNA here is from genome assembly GCF_964662115.1 of Mustela nivalis. Classification (NCBI taxonomy): domain Eukaryota; kingdom Metazoa; phylum Chordata; class Mammalia; order Carnivora; family Mustelidae; genus Mustela; species Mustela nivalis. The sequence continues at coordinate 194,102,177 of NC_139020.1, forward strand.
TCCATCTTTGTGGGTGGGGAGGGGGATCAAACTCCAAACCTGGCTCACTATTCAGCGGGGAGCCTGTTTCTCCCTCTCCCTCAGTGGCTCTCCCTGCTTGCACTCACGCTCCCCACATCCCATCAAATAAAGAAAACTAAAAAATTAAAAATATACAAAAATAAAAATCTTAAAAAATAATCATGTCATTTTCTTACCTCTAAGAGTTTCTCCTAAGACTCTGTCCCTAACACCTCATCTCCCAGAGAATAAACACTTTCTTCAACATAAATTCAATTCCCTTCCACCATGTCCAAGGGAGAACGAACAGAGGCCCTTACAGACTCAGAAGGTGGTGAGTCTGCGGAAGCCACTCCTCAGAGCCACAGAGCCCCTCCCTTCCAAGAGTGGCAGCACATGTTAAAACAGGTGGTTTCGCCTTTGGGGGTTGGGGGCAGTTTGGGGGCTTAGATCCATTTCTCTGACTGGAAATACTTTCTCTGTGTTACTGGTTTTGTTGTTAATTCAGCCAAAACCCTGGAGCACAAGGACCCAGGATATTGAGGTATGTCCCCGACTCACTTTGAAATTACGTTTAGTGTATAAGAAAGCCACTGATTTCTGTACATTGACTTTGTATCCTGCCACGTTGCTGAATTGCTGTATGAGTTCTAGTAGTTTGGGGGTGGAGTCTTTTGGGTTTTCCATATAAAGAATCATGTCATCTGCGAAGAGAGAGAGTTTGACTTCTTCATTGCCTTTTAGCTTTTAAAGGGATATTATCCAGTTTGCAGGGGGTTGGGGGAGGGAGGCCTGTGACAACGCAAGCACCCCCTTTCTTCAATTCCTAGTCTTACAACCAAAACCAGATTCTCCCCTTCCTTGTGGCCACTTTCCCAGTAAGATATTTTAATCAATGAAATAGAGCACAGAGGCTATTTCTCCCACTCTCTGCTGGTAAAGAGCAGGTTTAATGTCTTGCCCTCTCTGACTGCGCTAGTAGAGGATTTGGGAATGCCCCCCCAGGAAAATATATGCAAGAAAAATTAAGTAACTCCATGCTGGAATGGCTCACTGGGAAACTTCTGGTTACCTAGAAGTATGCCCTTGTCCTTGGCTAACAAATGTCCTCACTTTGTAACATATATGCCTGGCCTCAGCACTTTTCAGTCCTAAACTCTGCTGTGCTTTAATCTTCTTGACAGCTAGGATGGGCCCCAGGGCTCTTGAGGGACATGGAGGGCCATGTACCAGGAAGTGTGAAGTGTGGTGCCACCACCTCTTCCCCAGACAGGGATGAGGGTCTGCAGGTGGCCACCAGTGAGAGGGCAGGCTTGGGTTTCCAGGAAGGTTGACCGGCATTCCAGAGACCAGCATTGCAGCAAAGGTATCTCATTCTTTATGTGCCACCAGGAGCCATGCTGGTTGTCTCCTGCTATCAAACAACAAAGGTCATTTATGAACTACGAGAAGGGAAAAGAGCCTTGTCATTGACTGAACCTTACTATACGGATGGCACCATGTTAGTCCATTTGCTCAAATCTTCTCCATATGGGCATATTTCTACAAGCCTAGGAGGTCGGTATTATTAACCCTTTTTTTTTTTTTTTAAGATGAGAAAGCAGATCCAGAGAAGCTAAATGACTTTAGGAGCCAGCCACCAGGTGATGGAGCAAAGGCTGGGGTTCCCATTTGACTTTCTGATGTAGAACACTGACATGTTGGGAGTCTTAAAGCCATTGGAGAGTAGTGCCTGAGTGGCTCAGTCAGTTAAGCATCCAAATCTTGATTTTTGGCTCAGGTCCTGATCTCCCGGATGTGGGATTGAGCCCCACATCAGGTTCTGTGCTCAGGGGAGAGTGTGCTGGAGATTCTTTCTCTCTGGCCCTCCCTGCCCCACTCACACACACGTGCTCTCTCTCTCTCTCTCTCTCTCTAAATAACTAAATAACATCTCTTTTAAAAAGCTATTGGTGAGGGCGCCTGGGTGGCTCATTGGGTTGGACCTCTGCCTTCAGCTCAGGTCATGGTCTCAGGGTCCTGGGATCGAGCCCCCTTCGGGCTTTCTGCTGAGCAGGGAGCCTGCTTCCCACCCTCCCACCTGCCTCTCTGCCTGCTTATGATCTCTTTCTCTGTTAAATAAAGAAATTTTAAAAATCTTTAAAAAGAAAAAAAAAAAAAAGCAATTGGTGAGATACTGCTTTAGCCCATCAGGGCAATTAGAATATTTCTTGGAAAGAATGTTCCAAGAAATTTTACTCAAGAATGTAACCCTAAAGAGAATTTATGTGGTTTTCTCTGTAACAAAACATACAGGAAAGAAAAGGAGGTGGCATCTTCTCTCCTCTCAGCCTATTCTAAATCTGCCCACGGCCAAGGCTCCCAGTTCCTTTTCTGTAGTAGCTTCTCTGCATGTCCTTCATCTGGGGCTCAGCCCTCACTATCAGCGCTACTGGCTTGGCACTTACCCCATGCTGTTCTATGCTGCAACTTTCCCCTTCCCTAACATTCCTTATCAGTTCCTAATTACCTGATGGACATTCTAAGAAGCAGAGAAATGCTAAGAAAGAAAAGAGTTAAGGAAGCAACCCAAGTGTCGATTGATGGATGAATGGATAAAGAAGATGTGGTGTATGCTTACAATGGAATATTATTCAGCCATAAAAGAGAAGGAAATCTTGCCATTCATGACAATATGGACCTTGAGAGCATTATGCTGAGTGAAGGAAGTCAGACAAAGAAAGAGAAAGGCTCTCAGACCTCACTTATATGTGGAACCATAAAACACAAAAACAAAAATAAAGAACTCATAAACATAGAGGAACAGACTGTTGGTTGTCCAAGGCAAGGGGTAAAGGCTGAGTGAAATGGGTGGAAGTGGTCAAAAGGTACAAATTTCCAATCATAAAATAAACAAGCCATGGGGATGTAACACACAGGTTGTAACATATGGCGACTATGGTTAATAAGTCCATGTTGTATATTTGAAAGTTGCTCAGAGAGTAGATCTTAAAAGTTCTTACCACAAGGAAAAAAAAAATGTTTGTAACTGTGTACTGATGGATATTGGCCAGACTGATGATGGTGATCACTCCTCAATGCATACAACTATCAAATCTTTATGTTGAAACCTGAAACTAAGATGATGTTATATGCTAATTATAACTCAATTTTTAAAAAGGTTTTTAAAAAAGCTAAGATCTTGGACATGCCACAGATTAGGTCACCAGCCCCTCAAATCCACAGTTGACTCTACTCCAGCAGGAACACCATAGCGTTCTGGTGTCTCATCTGCAGAGAACGAGAGGGAAGCCAGGAACAGATCCTCCAAAGTCCAGTCCTGTCGGAGTGAATGTCCAGAGCTGTGCAGAGATGAAGAAGCAAGAGACAAGGAAGCCTGTGCCCAGCTCCAAGGCAGAGAAAACTCCAGTCACAAAATTAGGAGTTATGTCAATCATAAGTGCCTTCCAAAAATAGTTCCTGACTTTCTATGCTATCTAACAAAATTTTATGGACACCAGAATTTTTATGTATTTCTCCTTTCTTCCTTCAAAGCCCAGTTTCATTGTGTTTCTAGCACAGGATTATCTGCAATACTTTCTGGAACATCCACCAGAAAAGCTGCTAGTGGGATGGCTTCGGGAAAATGCATACTGCCTGGCATTGGTCCGCTAGACCACCACTGGTACATTAGCACTGGTTTATCAGTTTTGCTACATGGTTTTTTGGATGCCAAAGGGCTGAGATCCCAGAGGATTCCACAGAATGTGAGGCAGGGCACTCTGGGATTGGCACTGTGGTAGTGGGGCTGGTTCTGTCTCTCCATCTATCAGACTGCTTTTTATCCCCTAAAAAAAAAAAACAAGGAGAAACATCCTTGTCCTATCTTGAGTTAAGTATTAAAGGAGGGAATAGGTTCAGTGAAAGAGATAAATATTTCTATGGCACCAATGGGGTTCAGGACACACTTCCCCAAAACATGATATCTTGGTACACTGAATATTTCAGGCTGAAGGAACTTGAGGAATGGCAGGTGCAGGAAGGACTCTCTGACCTTCCCCTGAAGCAGGTCATAAGACCCTCACATGAGAGGTGCCCTCCTCAGACCCACAGGAAAGAAGCTGTCCTTCTTCAGAAGACAAAGGGACAGAGAGAGGAATTTAAACAGACCTTGCTGGCTTCCCCTCCATTTACTACACTTAACTCATACTTGTCACCCTACCACGTCCTTCTGCAACTTCCCATTCTTATCAAACCCAGCATAAAAACATTCAGGCTTAGCCATTTCTTTGCGTCTTCATTTCCTTATGAAGGAAGGAAGTCTTGTGCCACAGAAAATTTGTATTAAATAAATATGCAAGGAGCTCCTGGGTAGCACAGTTGGTTAAGCGCCTGACTCTTGATTTTGGCTCAGGTCATGCTCTCAGGCTCCTGGAATTGAGCCCTGTGGCAGACTCCACACTTAGTGTGGAGTCTGAGATTCTCTCTCCTCTCCCTCTCCCTCTGCCCTGCTGGCTCGTGCTGTCTCCCTTTTCCCTGCCGCCTCGTGGTGTCTCCCTCTCTCTCTCTCTCTTTCTCAAATAAATAAATAAAATATATTTTTTAAAATGTGCAGTTCCTCTCCTACTATCTTTGTCACTTTAAATTTCAGACCAGGGGCCCCTGGGTGGCTCAGTGTGTTAAAGCCTCTGCCTTCAGCTCAGGTCATGATCCCAGGGTCCTGGGCTCTCTGCTCACTGGGGAGCCTGCTTCTTCCTCTCTCTCTCTCTGCCTGCCTCTCTGCCTACTTGTGATCTCTCTCTGTCAAATAAATAAATAAAATCTTAAAAAAAAATAATTTCAGACCAGCCTATTAAAGAGCCCAATATGATCGAGGAAAACGTCCTCCTCCCTTACAGCAGGGAGCATATTAAAAGAGCAAGGAGCTAGGAGAGTGATGCTTTGTCATCAGGCAGAGTCTGGATATAATTTTTCAGTGTTCCTACCCTGGAACGCTGGGTCAAGATTGTTTGGTCAGCTAATTCTATGCAAAACTGAACTGCCTAATATTTACTGGAAGAAATGCTATTGAGTTCTCGAAGGTTGCTATGTTTTTGGTTTAAAGCACCTGGGTGCCTCCGCTGGTTAAGCGTATGCATCTTTTTTTTTTTTTTTAAGAGTTTATTTATTTATTTGACAGACAGATCACATGTAGGCAGAGAGGCGGGGTGAGGGTAGAGCAGGCTCCCCGCTGAGCAGAGAAAGCCCCGATGTGGGGCTGGATCCCAGGACTCTGGGATCATGACCTGAGCTGAAGGCAGAGGCTTTAACCCATGGAGCCACCCAGGCACCCCAAGAGTTTGAGTCTTAAATTTGGCTCACATCAAGACATCAGGATTGTGGAATTGAGCCCCACATCAGGCTCTGTCTGAGGTGTCTGCTTGGGCTTCCTTTCTCCCTCTCCTGCTGCCCCTCCCCTGGCTCATGTTCTCTCTCTGAATAATTAAATAAAATCTCAAAAAAAAAAAAGTGAAGTAGTTTAGTATATATACAACTGATGGTGATGGTTTTAAACAAAACTAAATTCAAAAGCTGGGTAGAAGATCAAAAGAAAGCCATGTCTGTGTTTTTCCCTTCAGCTTTTGAAATGCTCTTTTCTCCCCATCTGCATTTTGGAGGACAGGTGACCCTAAAGCAGAAGGCATGGCCACACCAAGAGACTGCGCCATCAGCAGCTCAATTTGCTCAGCTCAGTCTATGAGATGCGTGGGGCTGACAGATGAACGCTTAACCCACATTTTCATAAAATGGCAGTTCTCTTTTGTTTCACAATGTTAATACATTTAACCTTTGCCAGACTTCATAAGAATGACACAAACTCATTGGCTTTGCCTCCGAAACCTATTTTGTACTACCAAGTCTCCGGTTTGGAGAACAAAATCCAAAGACTGCTCCTTTTTTATATCCCATGTCACCTTTTTTAAAAAGACCTTTCTAGCTCAGATGAGGAAAGATCTATGCCATTCAGACTTTAAAAACCAGTCCACTTTTTTTTGGCAGGGAAGTAAAAGACTCTTTGCTTCTTCTGAGAAGACACACCAAAATATGACATTAAGATTACCTGTCAGCTTGGTTCAGATGATGTATTTCTAGTAATTGCAAGCTACATGGTTCATTTCTTTTGGGGTGATATGCCTTTCAACAGGTCTCTTCGCTGCTTCCCTACAGGTAATATACTGCAATCCTCAAGGATTCACGGACTAAAGAGTGTGAGAGTTTTATTCAGATATATGCCATTAGTATAAGCTATGGGTGGGTATTCTTCTTTCCCAAGCCTCAGTTTCTAGTAGATTACTTTAAATTCAGGCACTTGTAGGGACATCTGGGTGGCTCAATCAGTTAAGTGTCTGCCTTTAGCTCAGGTCATGACCCCAGGGTCCTGGGATTGAGTCCCACACTGGGCTCCTTGCTCCACAGGGAGCCTGCTTCTCCCTCTGCCTCTCTGTCTCTCATGAGTAAATGAATAAAATCTTTAAAAAGTAAAATAAAATTGAATGCAGGTATCTGTTAAAGGGGGGATAGAAAATGCTCATATAGTAATGTTTCAGCTGAGTAATCATACCTCCGTTACCTTTACTTAACCCCAAGGCAATTTAGCTCAAAAACAGATAAAGGGAAAGTTTGAAACTGTGTATGTTCTCTCGTGTTCCACTATTGAAGAATAAAAGGCCATCAGTGGAAAAAAGAAAGACAGGAAAGGGGTCACTGAGAAAGAAAACAAAAACCCTCCCATATGAAAACATCCATCAGTACTTAGGAAATACATGACTTTTAGACATTTACAAATAAAAAGCTCCATCTCCCTTAAAGATAAGTTACATTTATACCCAAATAGTCCAACTCAGATTATTTTCTGGCATTAAATATACAAATATGCACATTCTAGAATACTCCTAAAAAGCTCAACAAAGACTTAGAAGAGTCTGAAAGGTTACAGACACATTAACAAATAACTTTTCAAAACTAGATTTAGCTCTTTCAAGAAGTAATTTTTCCAGCTTTTGGTTCTGGACTATTTCACATAAAAATAATTATATTCTGTTTTTCACACAATTTTATCCAGAAGGACTACTAATATTGTAGAATATTCTAATACCATATCCTTTTACTTCACTTCTTTTTTCTTTTGCTCATACTTATCAGAGACCTAAGTGAAACAAAATTACAAATATACCAAGTATACACAAGATGAGAGTCTATTTCCTTCACATTTTAACATTACCTTTTTACACCAACTGCTTCTGGATTTTCAGTAACAATTCCTTTGGTTTGAAAATCTTCATCTTTGCCAAAGTCTGTTTCTAGAGCTTTGGAAAGTTGTTACACTAATACAATCAGAAAATGAAATGGCATAGAGCAACTTAGGAAGATACAGGAGAGTGGGTGTTTTATTACATTTCTGTACCAGATCATTGTTTCTAGGAGGTAATCCATAAATTTTTAATCCTTCTAGTGTTCTTGAGCAATGTAAAAAAGACCGCTCCTGACCCAGTTCAACCTCTTTTACCACAGTAGTGACAATAATTTTATTGTGCAAGAGAAATGGGTTTTTCTATTATCTTTTGAGTTAATGTTTATTGGATGGCTAAGTGTAATTTAAGCTCTTTTCCTTAGATAATGAATACTGAGATCTCCTTCAAGGTCCAGAACAGGTAATAGTCCTTAAATTCAAGGCTGCAGGCAACATACAGATGAGTGAATAGTTTTCCACACTGTGACAGTTAATCTCCATTAAATTATGGCATTTCAGTAATTTGGAGTGATTTTTAATATATTCTGTTTAACATTATTTTCTATGTTATGAGTGCAATTTAGGGGGGAAAGATAGACGTTCCTAATACGTGTGCCCTCAGGATAAATGAATTCAAGTTTACCAAGATAACATAAACTGTATCTGGACTATGCTTATTATTCCACAAATCATGTAATAATTGGTTTAGACAAGAAAGACTCGCAATGAATCCTGTGTCAGTTTTGCCTCAAGCTCACATATTGGATCACATATTGGATACCAAAATTAAGACAATATGTGAGCAGAAAACAGAAGCCTTGAACCCTTTAAGTATGTAACACTATGGTTTTTTGTTTTTGTTTTTTTTTTTTTAAAGATTTTATTTATTTATTTGACAGAGAGAGATCACAGGTAGGAAGAGAGGCAGGCAGAGAGAGAGAGGAGGAAGCAGGCTCCCTGCTGAGCAGAGAGCCCGATGTGGGACTCGATCCCAGGACCCTGAGATCATGACCTGAGCCAAAGGCAGCGGCTCAACCCACTGAGCCACCCCTCAGTGTTGGAAGCTACAGTAAACGTACATATTCATTCTTAAGTGTATCTCTGGGCAAACTCAACCCATAAGAGTTCAACAACTTATTAATATGCTCTAGCCACTGAATAATCAAATTTCAGATTGAAGGGAGCTAAAACCCATTACATGAATTAAAGGCATACATAAAAGTGATTATGACGTTAATTTTGGCAGATAAATACTAGTAAATGAATCATGGTAATATAAGACTAGAAGCAACCCAGAACAGAAACTGGGAAGATACAGAAAAGAATCCATGAACAGAAATAGTGCAAAGGTTGAGGTGCCTGGGTGGCTCAGTGGGTTAAAGCCTCTGCCTTTGGCTCAGGTCATGATCCCAGCGTCCTGGGACAGAGCCCCATATCAGGCTTTCCGCTCAGCAGGGAGCCTGCTTCTCCCCCTCTCAGCCTGCCTCTCTGCCTACTTGTGATCTCTGTCAAAGAAAGAAAGAAAGAAAGAAAGAAAGAAAGAAAGAAAGCAAAGGTTTTGTCACCAGGACTTGCTATATTTTCCTGTAAATCTACAGAGTAAATGAGGAATGATTTCAGGTTATACCGTTAAACACAGCAGATAGAGATACCTTTACTTAAACTCTTCTTACTAGGTTGGCTTAAGAAATAGAGTTGAACCTTTAGATGAATGGATAAAGAAGCTGTGAGATATATATCATATATACATATATATGGGTTATAAATATATATATGGGTTAAATGGGTTATATATATGCATATATACATAAAATATATATATACATATATATATGTATGTATATATGTATACATATATACATAAAAAAAAGAATGAGACCCTGCCATTTGTGACAACATGGAGGGACCTACAGGGTATTTTGCTAAGGGAAATAAGTCAGAGAGAGACATGTGCTATATGATTTCACTTATATGTGAAATCTAAAAGAAATCATGCAAATGAGTGAACAAACAAAAAGCAGAAACAGATCCATAAATACAGAGAACAAACTGATGGTTATCAGAAGGGGGGTGGGGTGGGAGGATGGGCCAAATGAGTGAAGGGGAGTGGGAGATACAGGACTCCGGGTACAGAATGAATAAATCACAGGAATAAAAGTCACGGCACAGAGAATATACAGTTGTTCTATAATAGCGTTATATAGTGACAAACAGTAGCTATACTTGTGAGCACCACATAATGAATAAACTTGTCCAATCACTATGTTGTACATGGAAACTAATGTAACATTGTGTATCAACTATACTTCAAGAAAGAAAATAATAATATAGTAATCATAAAATAAAATAAAGGTGCTTTTGTAACAGGAACAAAGGAAATAGAGCTGACTCTTGAACAACATCAAGTTTGGGGCACTAAACCCCAGCACGGTTGAAAATCCACATATAATTTTTGGACTCCCCCAAAACATAACTGCTCCTAATAGCCTATGCTGACAAAGCTTTATATAAACAGTTGATTAACACGTATTTTGTATGTTATATGTATTATGTACTACATTCCTACAGTAAAGTAAGCAAGAGAAAAGAAAATGTTTTTAAGAAAATCATAAGGAAGAGAAAAATACATTTACAGTACTGTTACTGTATTTATTAAAAAAAGTTCCTACATGTGGACCACACAGTACAAACTCATGTTGTTCAAGAGTCAACTATACTTGTATTTTAATATCCCCAAGGCAAAAAGAAAGGAAGGATTAAAAGAAGTCCAAGAGAATCTCAGAAATGCTTATGGAGAAAGTGCATTTTAAATGAGAGCCCTCTCATTTTGGCTTAGTAGGGTTATTTCATGACGCAATTGCAAATCAATCACCTAATAGTATAAGCAAAAACATTTCTGGTCCTTAGCCACGTTGTGACTCTGCAAATCTGTGCTTCCAACTGATTGCAAAGGCAGAGCTCTGGCTGGAATTCTTTTAAAATCTTGACTTATTGTCAAAGCACTAAGCAGTGTTCTGGTAAATCATATGTTTAATTTTAATTCCACTTCAAAAGACTGAGATTTTATTGCTGACTTTCTAAACAATATAGAGCAGTGTAATTAGTTGGGATAGGCTAGGCTGAGGTAACAAAAAAGACTGAGAAGTACATAATTTCTCAAACCCAGCAGAGTCCACTCTTTACTTAATAGTCTGAGAAGGATACCCTGGACAGCAAGCAACATTTCTCTCTGGGGCAATTCAAGGTCCCAACTCTTTCCATCTTGGGTCTCTGCCATTCTCCATGGTCTCACAGTTGCCTGTCCCCAAACAACAGAAGAGGGAAAAGCAAGTCAAGGAGGAACATGTTCCTTAAGACTGTGGCCTGGGGAAGGCACACATCCCTTCTGCCAACATTCCACAGGCCAAAATTGGGTCAAAGAGCCATACCTAAACCAAAAGAGTTTGGGAAATGAATGTGTGGTGAATGTGCGTGGTGTGTGGTGAGGGCAACAGAAAAGAATGAAAAGGTTGCTGGTAAACAGTGAACAATTTCTGCCACGGGCAAGTCAACTCATCTTGAGCCTCCGGGAACCTTCATTTACAAATGGGTAACAATTAGTTACAACCACAGAACAATCTGGAGAATTTGTGAGTATGTATACCTATAAAGCACTCTGTGTTCCATGGAACACTGTGTTATCAGTTGTGAATAAACCCCGGCTATGCTATTGTTAGTTTGAAACATTACCCTGGATTAAGTAACTAAATGATGTAGAACTTTCCACCAAAGAACATTATCAAGAAAGCTGTTAGATGCAATTAACAGATGAACTAAAGAGAGTGCTGATCCCATGTTCTTTTATTCTAATTATGTTACCCCATATAGAGCCACTTTCTTTCTTCCTGATAGAAAGCATTATTTTGTTCCAGAATTGCAGATTAAACTAATTCATGAATCTGAAATGTAACTCTAGAAAGCATCTAGACCCTTTAAAAATACTTTCATAAAGAGACATTTTAAAATACAGAGGTCTCAGACCTTTCTGGAGGAACTGAAGGGAAAAACTACCATCCAAAGCATCTGGGAAGCACCAGGTAATGGACTGTATAGTAAACCCACAACCTTTTGCATATCAACCATGTAAAATAAATATCGGTGGCGAAACAGCAGCATAAGGAGAACAAGTCTCACTCATGTGTAGGCAGTGTAATTTACGAGTGTGCCAGACAGAATGGTAGCAAGAGACGTGACCCACCTGGAAGCCAAAGCTAGAAGATGTTAATCCAGCTCTGCAAGTGAATCATTTTGTGACTTTAGGAAAATTATTTAGCCTGGTTTCTCTGCCTAAAGAGGCAAATGGTAAGCAGATACTTCTAGAATACTTTCTAGAGAAAGGGAGAGGGAGGAGAGGAAGAGATGGGAGTCAGATAGATGGGAAAAGGTGCCAGACTGAGAATGTCCCCCATTGTTCTGGGCTATACTAAACATTGTATGTTTGCTTCTGGAAGCCTTGAGCCTAAGAATCAAAATATAGGAATACAAGAAAACCGGGCATCATTATATTTGTTCAGCACTTAAGAGAAACAAATGCTTTCTTAGGTGTGGATTGGAAACAACCATCTCTTCTCTCAGGTTTATGTGAATAAAGAGATTCCCCTGAAATTCCAATTAATCCAGCAAACATGTATTAGGCCTTGTCTCTATGCCAGAGATGTGTGATGAAGACGACAGACATGGGTCCTGCTTCATGGAGCTGATGATACAGACACCACAGAAATAAATAAAATAATTACCACTTGCAGATGAGTGCTACGAACAACACGAGGAAATGAGCCATCAGGATATCCCAGGGATATCAGAGAGAAGAATGTTCCAGAAAGGGAGAATGACAAGCGCAAAGGCCCTGAGGCAAGACTCATTTGGCACATGTACAGGAATAGAAAGGAGGCCAATGGGCTGGGGTGGAATCATTCAAAGGGCGATTCATAGAAAGTGGCCATAGGCAGAAAGCTAACCAAGCCAAATACAAGGGAAAATTAGGCCTCAAAGTAAATGAGAAAGAGTTTCAGTTCCAAAAGATTCACATTCTCTTGAATAGATCTTGAGAACTGTGTAGGTATCACAGTCAACATTAACGTGTTTTGGGCCACACGAACATACATTTTAAAGCAATTTCCTACTCTCAATATGAACCCTCCCTAAAGTAGCTTGCTTTTTTTTTTTTTTCATGAGTCTAGCCCTGTTCAATCAAAAATAATAAATACAAAGGAAATGTCTTAGATTTTGGTAAATCTGTGTAAGAAAAAAAAAAAAACTAATGAAGAAGTCCTGGGGATATAACATATAGCCTGATGACTACGGCTAGTAATAGTTTTGCATATTTGAAAGCCGGTAGGGGAGTGGATCTTGAAAATTTACCGAAAGAAAAAAAAATTTTTTGTAATATGTATGGTGACAGATGTTAGCGCCGGACTGTTGTTTGGTCCCTTTGCAATATATAGGAATACCACATCATTACACTGTACACCTGAAACTAAAACAGTGTTCGATGTCAGGTATACCTTAACAAAATAGTAATTTTTTAAAAGAAGAAAAGACTACTTTCTTCCGTTTCAGGTGTGCCTTTGAATTTTATTCCAAGGGCTTGTATTCTGTATTCAAAGAACACGTAACTTTTTAAATGAGGGTACAGATTTTTAAATATCGGATTGAAAGCAGGTGGAGGGGAGTTCAGTCTAGTCCTCAAGGAGGCAGAAAGGTCGCCCTGGTGTAGAGCAAAGGGCTCTGGGGGAAGGAAGGCGTCTCTAGACTCTACCCCTTAGATCCCCTTCGCCTCCCCACCACACCTTGGCTCCCACCCCCGGACTCGTGTGGAACTCTGAGCCCCCCCCCCCCAGCTTCAATTAAACCATCCATCAAATGAGGATGCCCACACTTCCCCTACCTCACCATGAGGCTGCAAAGTGAAAGAGAGCCCTTGCCTTTCTTCTCGGATCCACTCCTACTCCTCCCCACAGGTTCAATCAACACTTAACCCACAGCGCCTGAACCGCTTCCCTCCTTATCGGCATTCATACACGCTCCTTACCTGATACTGCAAAGAATAGAAGGCATTACCTTCTTTCCATTAACCAACGGCCCCCGGGACGTAAAAATCATAAACCATACAAATGTGACGGGGTTCCTCCCCCTCTTTTTTTTTTTTTTTTTTTTTTTCCTTTCAAAAAATTCCGATTCCAGGGGCGCCTGGGTGGCTCAGTGGGTTAAAGCCTCCGCCTTTCAGCTCAGGTTCATGATTCCAGAGTCCTGGGATCGAGCCCCGCATCGGGCTCTCTGCTCAGCGGGGGGCCTGCTTCCTCGCCTCTCTCTCTCTCTCTCTCTCTCTCTCTGCCCGCCTTTATGCCTACTTGTGGTACTCTGTCTGTCAAAAATAAAATCTTTAAAAAAAAAAAAAAAATCGACTCCGGGGCACCCGGTGGCTCAGTGGGTGAAGCCTCTGCCTTCGGCTCAGGTCATGATCCCAGGGTTGCAGGATCGAGTCCCGCATCCGGCCTGCTTCCCCCCGCCCCCCTCTCTCTCTCTGCCTGCCGCTCTGCTTACTTGTGCCATTTCTCTGTCAAGTAAATACATAAAATATTTTTTTAAAAAATTCAATTCCAGGGGAGTATCCTTTCCGCCTGAGAAAACGTTCTTTGAACAAGCGGAGAGCGGGTGAACAGAGTCCCCGAGAGTCCCCACGCCGCGTTTCACTCTTGGGCTGGTACCTGGAGCTTTAAAACGCGTGTTACAAGGCTTGAGGCGCGTCTGCTCGGAGAACGAGCCGTTGGAGGCTTTCACCGCGGCGCGACTCGCGCGCCTTGGCGGGCTCGAGCCCACCGGCTTCAGACGAGGAAAGCGAAGAGCAACGGTGGCGAGCCCAGGACACGCCTGTCTGTACACGTACGGGAGGGCTACTTTGGCTTTTTTTTTTTTTTTTTTTTTGAAGATGCTCCTTCAGGGGGGGAAAAAATGCTGACGGCGGCGACCTAGTGAGACCGGAGATCTGGGGTGACTTTCGGGGTGCCGCCCCTCCCCGCTTCTCTGTGCTCTCCCCACGACCGTGGAGTCCCGCACAGCCACAGCGGGCTTTTTCATTCTGCGGCCCCGCGGCGGTCTGCTGCCTCGTCCGGCAGGAGCCCGGTGAAGGCTCGCGGGCAGGACATTGTTTTACCCGGAGTCCAGGAAGCTCCTGAGTTTCCCCGCCTGCCCGCTCGGTCCCTGACTGACTCCAACCCCACACACTTTGGACCTTCACGAACCTAACGCTCCCGGAACCAGGCACCCGGGGGCGTGGACGCAGCGGAGCACAATAGTTGTTGTACCCCACCCCGCGCCGCGAGGCCCGGCCGAGAGGCGGAAGTTGAAGCTGCTGACGCTACTGGGGGAATTTTGCCTCGATGGCACCTTCCTGTCCGCGGCTCCGCCTCCGCCGGAGGGGCTCGGCTCCGGAATTCAAGATGGAGTCGCTGAGTAGAGCTGGGCAGGAGATGAGCTTAGCGGCCCTGAAACAGCACGACCCCTACATCACCAGCATCGCAGACCTCACGGGCCAGGTCGCTCTGTACACCTTCTGCCCCAAGGCCAACCAGTGGGTGAGTGCGGCCAGGCCGAGGAGGCCGGCCTCCCGGCCGGCGCCTCTTAAAGTGGCAGCGCGGACTGTCCGGGGTTGGGGGCGATTCGGGAGGCCAGGGCGGCAGCGGGGAGGCCAGGGACTGAAGAAGAGACTGGCCGGTCCCTGAAGGGTGTCAGGGGCGCCGGGAATTGGGGAGAAGCGCGAGAGAAGTAGGCCCAGGACGTCTAGTGGGGGGAAAGCCGATAGAAGGAAGGATTGGAGGAGGATCAGTCCCTTGGGGTTGGGTCCGGAGACCTGGGCGATATGCCTTCTTTGCAGACGTGTTAGTGGACGAGAACGGTGGGGGTCCGAAAGGCACCCGAAAGATTGTGTTTGAAGCTGTGAGGGGTGTTAGATAAACTACAGATACATAATCTATAAAAGTAAACACCGTCCTCTCCCCCCACCAGGCACGTAAATAAGAACCCCCTTCATAGAGGTCATTTGGATTTAAAGCTGGAAATCCAATTAGTTGCAATTCTTGGAAGAGGGGTGGTGGGGATAAGTCCGGCTTTTATTGAACTACACTGTATTCCAGAGTTTTGGAAAAGATTTCAAGGTACTTAGGGATTATGTTAATTGGATTCCCTTGAACCCTTTGGAAAAGAGACCCTGTAAACGTGTTTTCGTTCCAGCTGTGCTGCTGGTGATGTCACCTCTGAATCCTCCCTCCGGACTAAGTACTTTTTGGGTTTTTTGTTTTGGTTTTTTTTTTTTTTTGCGCGGGAGGGGGCCCGAAAAGTTACATAGGGTTTGTTCTCTGACTTGTTGGCCCCTGATGAAAAGAAACATAAGTTCCAGTTTTCTAGTAATTAACCCTCCATAATTCATTCATTCAGCTCTAGGCTTTACTTTTGGCAAATAATCCGTGAATATTTGGTGGGTTGAGTTCATAAATGAGTAACACTCACATTTCAGTAAAAATATGAAATCCTTATATTAACAAAAACCTGAAAGATTATTGTAATACATTCTTTACAGTATAAAACAGATACATAGATTATATTTAGACTAATTCTGTGAAAATCATTTGATGTTTATAAACAATTCAGATGAGAGCTTTCAGAATCCTCTTGCTTCTTTCACTTCCTGGAAAAGAAGGAGGTTTGGAAAGCCACAAAGAACAAAATTACAGATTTTTTTTTTTTTTTTAAGTGTAGCTGTTTTAGACATTGCCTTAGTTTGAATTGTTCTGAATCGTTTTTCTTTATTTGGTCTGCATATAAATTTGTGAGATATGAATTGCAGACAAATGGTGAAGACTTAGGAGCAGGAACTTTGGACTAACAGACTTTTAATTCTAGTTTTCCACAGACTTTCAGTATCGTTGAATTTAAATTGTAGAGTCCTGCTTCAAATATGAAATACTAGTTATAATAATCTGAATTGAAAAGTAAGCTGCCATTTTTTGTTCATTTGGATAATGGCACATAGTGCATAACCTGTATCTTTTGTGTCTTTATTTTACAGTGAGTTATAACTTTGCACAGTTCTGTGTTTGAGCAAGTTTTCTTTCACTGTGAGACCATTGATTGCCACTTTTTTTTATACTAAAATTTTACATTTGAAAGGCAAGAAAAGGCCTATGAATCCTTAGGAAGGAAAAGTTTTAAGATGATATTTAAGGTAGAGCAATACTCTCAATATGATAAATATTTTTTAAATGTTTATATCCCAACAAACCCGATTTTGAATGACTAGCCTTTAAAGTTTTCTAACAATTTGTTGATTGCATTAAAATACATGGGTTCAATCCAAGCTATGAACTACTGTGGTTATTTAGTTTTTAAAAACACCGTATGTGTTTAAAACCTAAGTCCATTTGTCACAGCAAACAAAAGATAATATGAACTCTACTTTCAATCAAAATGTTTCATTTATGCTTAAAAATTATAATTATTTATGTCCTACAATGATTAGCTTAAGGCAGAGTATAGCTTCAGTTTTCATGATTCTTCAACGAAGTTCTAAGAATAAAAAACTGTGTTTGACAATATTTAACAAACCACAAAACTTGCCATTCATAAAAATATACCAATTGCCCAATGATGAAACAAACTCTCCTAGAAGATACCCCCCCCCCATCATCCTGGCCAAACTTTGATAAACTTTAAAAGTGAAGGAATTGCTGTACACAAAAGCTTGGCTTTAAAATTTAAAAATCTGGATAAGACATTTTAGCTTTATAAAAGGAAAGTGGGGTTCCTGGGTGGCTCAGTTAGGGGTCCAACTCTTGGTTTAGGCTCTGGTTATGATTTCAGGGTTTTGAGAGTCTGCTTGATATTCTCTCCCTCTCCCTCCCCACTGCCCCTTCCCTATGAGTGCGTATGCTTTCTCTCTGAAATAGTCTTTAGAAACTGGAGGGGAGGGGGGCTAATTCTAAGATTTTTCACCCTAAATTTTTAAGGAGAAAAATGCTGCAGATAACAGACATGTTGCTGGACCAAACATTGTATATACCTTAGTATGCAACCCAAGCATAGAAAGGATACAAAAGAAACTAACAACAGTAGTTTGTAGAGTGAGAGACTTACCTGACCTGTTCTAAAGGGACTAATTTTAAAATAAGCAATTTCATCTTAAACATGAAGTATTTCTCCATTAGGACCATTTGGGGTTGGATTATGGGGGAAAAACTAACCAAGTCATTTCTGTTATAGGAGAAGACCGATATAGAAGGGACCTTGTTTGTATATCGAAGGTAAGCTTTTAAAAAAAAATGATACATATGTATTTTTAATCTAATGGTGAGCAGTGTTATATAAAGTGGTTCAGCCCCGTTTTTGGAACCTCCCTGCCTGACCTTCTTCATCCATTTCTAGCTGTGAGATCTGAACCAAGTTATATCCTTTCTTTGAGCCTTCCTGTGATTCAGAATAAACAGAACTAGAGGGCGCCTGGGTGGCTCAGTGGGTTAAGCCGCTGCCTTCGGCTCAGGTCATGATCTCAAGGTCCTGGGATCGAGTCCTGCATCGGGCTCTCTGCTCAGCGGGGAGCCTGCTTCCTCCTTTCTCTCTCTGCCTGCCTCTCTGCCTACTTGTGATCTCTCTCTGTCAAATAAATAAATAAAATCTTTAAAAAAATAAATAAATAAAATAAACAGAACTAAAACTTACTTAGGAACTAGCAAAACTGTGTCAAAATAGAAAATATTTTCCAATCATGAATAAGTCTAAAACAGATGTGTTTCTCCCTCCCCCTGTATTAAAAATGTATAAAGAGAGAAAAACTTAATACATAGACTAACTCTATAAAATAATGTAGTTGAAAGGTCAGTCTCTCTATTCTGTATTTATTAAATGAGTCGTCTTCTTATGACTCTGGTTCTGTCCCCTTTCTGAACCCTTCCCCACAAAAAAATTCAGGATTGGGTACAGTGTCTTTAGTGATGTCATCTTCATTTGAGAGTCCTTTAGAAAATCTGGTTTATTCAGTTGCACGCTTTTTATTTTCAACTTTTCTGTGAGTTAATTATCTAAAATGTGATTGGTTTGCAAATTGCAGCTTTTGTTTTTGTTAGGCACCTTTTGTGTCCTAACTTGTAACTAACAGAAAAGGATAGTCATAGAGTTCCTTGGTCCTGGCTCTCCCTTAGGTTTTGCTCTGACTACAACAGGTTCCTTCCCATGGTTTCTAAGTTTAGAGATTCAGCAGGAATTATTACTGATGTCCGGTCCTCCCCACTTCTTTTTTTTTTTTGGTACTGTGAGTTACCATTTAAAGATTGCCTTCTATATTGATGGTCATTAACAAGAATTTGTCAGGCATTCCTCTAAATTTTGGCATGCAACTTTGAGATCTTTCTAAAAACATCTTTTTCCTCCTTTGTATTTAAGTGCTTTGATACTACATCGTAACTATAGGAGCTCATCATCATTCTTTGCCAGGGTGCCTTTACCCTTCATTCTTTGCCAGGGTGCCTTTACCCTTCACCTACTTCATTGTTCTGTATTACCTCTATGGTAATCTCTAGAAACTCTAGAGATTGTTAGAATCTTGGTATCTATGATATTAGGAAAATATTTTACCAGCCTCACTGTTAAACAGTATAGTACATCTCCACTGGTTCTAAAAAGTAGGAAATTTAGTATAATAAATGATTTGGCTTAATTCATGGAGGCTTACATAGTATTGATCCTAATAAAAGAAAACCAAAGAACTCTTTGGGAAATATGAGAACATTTTATGTACCTTGGATAAAAGTGTACCACAGTGTCAGAATATCATTTTGCCAGAGACCTTAGTGTACAAAAAGCCTGGATTTGGAGTCTGAAAACCTAAAGCTCAGTTCTGGTCACATTATTTGTGTGACTTTGGACAAAGGCTTTAATCATTCTGAGTTTATTTCCTAATCTGTAGAGTAGGATTCTCAAATCTCCCTTGTGTACAGAAAAACGATTGAGAAACTAAGAAGTATCACATGCATGTGAAGATCATGTACTAAGTCACTTTGGTATGAGAACCAAGAATCATGTACTGAATCACCCTGATATGAGAACAAAGGATGTTTGTTATCATAGGATTCAAGGCATTTTCTCTCTTAACTCAGGAGAACTGTAGAAAGACTTATTTGGTGTAAGAAAAAAAATCATGATTATAATGGTGGACAGTCATTATTAAAACCAGGTCTGTACTGTGTTTAAAATAAGTGATATTTTTGTTGAGTAACTGTTTATTAAACATCTGTTAGGTACCTGTCTTGGCTAATATCTGAAAAAAGAAGCCAAAAATCCCAGTTTGCATGGAATTTACATTCTAGTGGGGAAAGACAAATATGAAAAATAAGTAAATGGTATGGAAAAAAAGAGAAGAGAGTGGGAGGTATTGAACTTGAGAGAGGCTGGGAGCCTGAGAAGGGGTAGTTCTCCAGTAAGTGTCATTGAAAAAGTGACATTTGAGGAAGAGCCTGTTGGGGTTAAGGTAACTAGATTCTGGGCAAGTGGTCCACGCTGAGGGCTTTAGGTAGAAGCATTCCTGTAGGGAGAGTGATGAGCTTTGTGTGGCTTGAGCAGAAGCAAGGGGAGAGGCAGATGAGGTGAAGGTGAGAAGGGCACCTATCAGCCAAGGCTTTGGTGGCATTAGAAAGGGCATTGGCTTTACTCTGGGGAGCTAAGTCCTTAGAAGCTACTGAGAAGAGGAGGGGTATGATCTGACTTGAATTTTTTGTTTGCAATTTTAAGTGCCAACAATATTGTATAATGTGGTAATATCCTTATTCTTTGAAATGGAAATAAAGAAGTAGATAACATTTCTGCAAATGAAACAGTGACTACAGGTGTTTTTCTTCTGTCAAATCTAAGGTCAGCCTCACCTTACCATGGTTTTACCATTGTGAATCGACTGAATATGCACAATCTGGTTGAACCAGTGAATAAAGATTTGGAATTTCAGCTCCATGAACCATTTCTTCTGTATAGAAATGCAAGCTGTGAGTATATCCGTTTTATTACAGTTCATCTATTTACAATTTAAATGGAGTGACTTGAGTTTCTATCATCATGTTATTTTTGGAGTTTCAAGTTAAAATAAAAAATACAGGAATGCCTGGATGGTTCAGTCAAGTGTCTGCCTTCACCTCAGGTCATGATCCCGGGGTCCTGGGATGGAGCCCCGTATCAGGCTCCTTGCTCAGCAGAGAGCATGCTTCCCCCACTGCCTCTTGCTCCCCCTGCTTGTACACGCTCTCTGTCTCTCTGAGAAATAAAGAAAATCTTTTTTTTTTTTTTAAGATTTTATTTATTTATTTGACAGAGAGAAATCACAAGTAGATGGAGAGGCAGGCAGAGAGAGAGAGGGAAGCAGGCTCCCTGCTGAGCAGAGAGCCCGATGCGGGACTCGATCCCAGGACCCTGAGATCATGACCTGAGCCGAAGGCAGCGGCTTAACCCACTGAGCCACCCAGGCGTCCCAATAAAGAAAATCTTTAAGAATATATTTTTATCTGCACTCTTAGGTTATAAATGAGTCTTAGATCAAATCTTTTAAATTGGGCTTCTAAAATTGAAACGCTCTTATATCCAGTAACTTTTTATATTGTTTTAGTTAAATACACTCTTCCATATAATAGCAGTACATCATATTCCTGTTGTTTGTTTTATGAAAATAAATTTCATCCTTTGTTTTGGTTGGACACTGAATTATTGGCTGCCCATGCCCCTGAGCAACAGAATTTAGTTTGAGAGATTCAGGATGGGGACTGATATATTTATCCACAGAGGAAGTACTGTCTTTACCCTGGTTGTGGTATTTTCAGTCTGTTTATTGAGTGTCTGTTGGGTACAAGTTCTGGGCTGAGAGCTATTGTATCATTAATGTTAATGATACAATAACCCATGTGGGGCAGGCAAGCAATTAAGGGAGCTGAGACTCAGAGGTGAGTGGCAGGTCCCCAGTTGGAGAGCGAGAATCATAACACTTTTCTCTCCTCCTTAGTTCCAGGGTCCTTCAGGCATTTTACAGACTCTTAAGAATGGTTGCATGCAGTCCACAAAGCTAGAGTGGCCCTTTCAAAAAGTTAAGATGTACCAGTGGGGGGAAAAAAAGATACTAAAAAGTATCCTCAATTACTGTATTTCAGTATGGATGTTGAAGGCATAAGTGTTTGAAGACAGAAGAGAGACTGTTTGGCACTGACTATGGGTGGATCAGACCTAGTTAGTAGTAGAGTGACCATAACTATTATCCAAGGAGATTGCTGGAGAAATGTTACTTCTCACATAAAAAGGAAAAGTTATTACAAAAAATTAAAAAAGGAAAAGTTACTGTTTGGATTTCACTTGACTAGAAGGTAACTGGTACTGGAGGAATGTCTTTGGTGTAATATATAAAAAGCTCTGGAAATTAGGCCCTTTTAATTTCCTGAATGAGGAATGGTAAGTTCTGTTTCAGAGCCAGAAGCCCCAAATTCTTCTCCACAGCTCACTTTAAGTATTTAAGTGAAATAGTCTCTTGGTTTTTTTCAGTGAACTGTTGTCCAGATAATTCCTTTCTGAGATTTTAGTGTCTGGGGGCATATTAGAAATGCTTTTTAATACCTATAAGTTCAGAGGGATTTATTTAAACTAATACTACCTTCAGATGGCAGTTTTGTTTGTGCGGAAATTCTGCAGAGGAACATAGTTCCAATTTTTTTTTTTTAAGGAAAATTTATTTAATTCTGCTCTTTACTACCAGGAAATTAATCTAGCTATTGCTTCTAAGAAAAGTTTGATTATTAATGTAGTCAGGAAAATTATCAGAGACCCATGGATTCACTTACTGTTTAGCTTAAACCTGATGTTTAAGCTAAATTAAGCTGATGTTAATCATAGTATTTCTTTAACAAGCAAAGGTTCCTTTGAAGTTGAAAATGCAACATAACCCAAATATAATTAAATCACAACTAACCAAAATTTAACTTATTGACCTCAATTATCTGGAAACATTTCTATAGGCCATGTATGGAAGAAATGAAAGGAAATTATAAGAAAACAAGCTGATATTAGGTTTCATTTTATAAGAATCTAGCAAATATCTTGAGTGTAACCCAGGGTCAGCATAAAAGTGTCAGTTTTCTGTAACTTTAACCCCACTATAGTCTCATGGATTAATTTGTTGTCATGATATGACCTGAAATCATCATTTATTATGTTAATCAGAATATTCTTGAGCAGAAAGGTACATTAATACATTTTATTTTAGGAAGATTTTCCTTAAGTTAAAACAGAGGTTTCCTTAGTTGAACAGAAAACTCACTTAACCAAGGTTGTCCAGTTTCCTTGTTAATTGAGGCACTGAATCATCTTCTAAGGGGCCATACAGTTTTTGGCATTGCTAATTTGAAATTCAAGAGCACATCAGCTTGTTTTCAGACTAGAGAAGGGCCTGAAAAGGTCAAGTACAACACTGTGGGTGTATTAGAAACAATCTACAAGAGGAGCTTAGGGAAGGTATTTAAAGGAACAGCTGTATCAGGGAGAAGTGACAAGGCAGCATAAAGTGATTCTGGAAGTGAAGGCCTCTCTTGAGTGTGTTTTGTCAACCTAGTCTTAACTGTGGAAAATAGTCTTGTCAGGTCTGCAAGCTATTGAGTTAAGGGATTTGTTCTTTAAACAAAAAGTTAATTAGTGTCTGAGTGTGTATACAGGTAATTATACCTGATTCTGTAGCTGCCCTTCTGTCGTTTTCTTGAGGGAAATACCACTAAGACATCTGACCCATTTTGCTCACTGTACCTTCAGATCCAGCTTCTTTCACTCAGATCAATTTTTAGAGTTAATAGAAAATTGAACTATTATTTTTTCTAGTTCTGATTGTTCTGTATTGATTTCATTTTTTAGTTTTTATTTATATACCACCTCCCCCAAAGGGAATGGTAAAATCTTACAGAGAAAATGCTTACACTAGCCTAGGGCTTAGGTTTAGTGATTCTTTTGAATATTTTGGAATCAGTGTGTTTTCATACCGATCGAGGGCCTTTTGGCAGCCAGAAGACCCTTATAGGGAGGGGCTCAGCGAGGGTTGGGAAGACTGCAGATTCTGTAGTTAATTAAGCAAAAGTGTAGTTCCTAACCCCTTATTTTTGACTTCTATTGAGGAAACAAGAGTCCTAGAAAAGTTAAGAAACTTGCTCAAGAATCACAAAGGTTGTAAGTGACATAGGCAGAATTCAGATAATCTTCGAACCCCATGTTCTCTCTACTTGGCTGCCGCAATAAAATTACTTACTTCGTCAGTCCACATTCTAGAGTGATGCTGACCTGTACTGCTGTGCCGTAATGGAAATGCTCTGTATCAGCCCCATCCCGAAGAGCAGCCACAGCTACATGCGACTGTTGAGCACTCAAAGTACGACTCGTGTAACCAAGAAATTTTCTTTTCTTTTTTAGTTTATTTAATCAGTTTGCATTTAAGTAGCTATATGTGGCTAGTAACTACTGTATCAGAATGTGGAAGTCTAAAGCATGAACTCCTGCTTACATATACCCTTTTGTTGTGCCATACCTGAATTGAACAAGCACTAGGGGAGCTTTGGATTCAATTTTTATGCCTCTTGTTTAGTCATTCGTTTTTAAAATTTATAAATGACTTCTAGATACGAAAGCTGCAGAAGATATCCCTGAGGGGGGCTTTGCCATGGTAACAGTCTTTTGGCATGCAGTTTAATTTTCAGAAAAGAATGCTATTCTAGGCTTTGCCATTTTTGGGCTGTAACCTTGGATAAATCACGTAAACCACTGATCTGACCTGCTTATTTTAAAAGGGCATCATATATGTGAGGGTATTTTGTCAGGCACTTAAAAATATAAAATACTACAGAGTGTGTCTCCATCTTAGACCCAAGCCAAATGATCTTTGTAGTAAGACAGTTATAAGGATTTTAACATTGTCCAGGTACTCTTATGACCCAGGCCTGTAGTGTCTTTATTCCCGTCCTTTCTGACTAGCACCATGACAAGCTGGAGGCTCTGTTTATCATTATAGGTACCATTTTCAGAATTTTTAAGGGCCATTACTAGGCAGCATGAGGGACGATAAGTTGAAAATATATACATATTACAAATGAGAAATCTTACAGTGTACAGATTTTTTAAAACTCAATAGTGGGGTGCCTGGGTGGCTCAGTGGGATGGGCCTCTGCCTTCGGCTCAGCTCTTGATCTCAGGGTCCTGGGATTGAGCCCCCCCACCGCATCAGGCTCTCTGCTCAGCAGGGAGCATGCTTCCCCCCCCCCCACCCCCCGCCTCTCTGCCTACTTGTGATCTCTGTCTGCCAAATAAATAAAATCTTAAAAAAAAAACTCTCAAGAGTAGCAGTTCTAATCAGTGGGTCATGGTTTATTTAAACATAGTTATGTTTATTTTGATCAGTATACTGGAATACATAGCACCCTCCCAGCTAAACCTTTGTATTAATGTAATGATTTTTAGTTTGTGGACACTTCTCCCTAAAAAACATTGATGATAGTTTTAATTTTATCTCTGATTAGTTGGAGAGACATCTTTTTTTGCTCTTTAAACAACGCATTACTATCAGTCTGGTGATCTTCTATTTTCATTTGTAAAGAAAATCCATTTTACTTACTGCATTATAAAATCATTCTTGGGAGACTCTGAATTTCTAGGACTTCTGTGTCCATCAAAGAAAATATCCTTCAGCTCCTGTCTAGCAGTGTCATGCCAGGAAATCTTTCTCCTACAAACGTTTAGAAATGCTGTATAAAGAACTAAATGCACAGCTTAGTCAAAAAGAGAATAGGGGACATTTCAGCGGGCCAACATGAGAGTGAAAACTGAAAGCTGAAGTGAGAAGCTTATAAACCAGCACTGGCTGCCAGCTATTAGGGGTTTCTAGGTATGGAGCTCTCCTTCATAAAAGGATCTCATGACAATTACATGGAGTCAGGAGACAGGGTCTTGAGCTCTCATGGGTGGAGAAGTGGAGCTGAGACCCCATACCTACGTACAGCCTAGCCCCCTGATTAGCTACATATTAATTAATTAGAAAGATACCAGCCCACCAAACAAGGATGAGCAAGCTTATCTATCTTAGTATGGACTATGGGTAACAGGGAAAATGTCTCCCCTGAATAAATATAAACATGAGCTTTCTCAAAGAGATTTGGCGTTCAGGTTATACCATTCACTCAGTATAACTTCTTACCCAGGCCAAAAAATTAACATAAAAATTAATCTTCAGCTGGTGAGTATTCTAGGACACCTGGCAAAAGCTAATGCAAAATCCTTCTGGGGGACACCCAGATTGCATGGGGATCATTGACAAGCCTCATGGTCCAAAATTACTAAATACTCAAAATTACTAAATATACAGGAAATAATTCACAATCAGTGAAAGGCAGAATACAACAAAAGCAGGGTTAGCCAACCACTCCCCAAAATTTTAGTTAATGAAATGATCAGATACAGACTTTAATGGATGTAAATGTCAGATGTGGATAAGAAAAGTGACAGGTAGATTTGAAAAATAACCAAGTCAAATTTCTAGAAATTAAAATTTCAATTCTTGAAAATAAATTTTCTACCTGGACTCAGCAGTTAATTTGGTTTTGGTTTTTGTTTGTTTGTTTGTTTTTTGATTAAGTTAATTTTTATTAACATGTAATGTATTATTTGTTTCAGGGGTACAGGTCTATGATTCATCAGTCTTACACAATACACAGCACTCACCCCAACACATACCCTCCCCCATCTCCATCATTCAGCCACCCTATCCATCCCTTCCCCTCCCCTCCAGCAACCCTCAGTCTGTTTCCTGAGATGAGTCTCTTACAGTTTGTCTCTCTCTCTGGTTTCATCTTGTTTCATTTTTTCCTCTCTTCCCCTATGATCCTCTGCCTTGTTTCTCAAATTCCTCATATCAGTGAGATCATATGATAATTGTCTTTCTCTGATTGGCTTATTTCTCAGAAGTTAATTTGTAACAACAGAAAGGAGAATTGACGAACTGATAGAGACATCTGAGGGAATTACTCAGAATTCATCCAAGAAAGGAAAGGAATGGAAAATATGATCAGGAGGGTAGAATTAGAAAGTCTTAACACATAATAGAGAAGAATTTTCAGAATGATAAAATAGATTTAGGAGAGACCGTATTTGAAGAGATTTAGAACAAAAAATTTTCTAGAATATTCAAAAGCCATAAATCTCAGATTTGGGCAGTAGGATAAGACACCAAGCATAGTAAGGAGAAAGAAATGCACAAAGAGACAGAAGCAACCAAAGGGTACTTGAGATTGATTATTTATGAGGAGCACCAGTTAGACTGACAGCCTATTTAGTTGCAGCTACTGAGTTTGGAAGACAAAGGAATAAGAGTACTGAGGGAATTAATTCAATTCAATAATTAGGAGAACAAAATAAACGCACTTTTCAAACAAAAACAGAACTTTCGCCTCTAGCGGCCCCTTGCTGTAGGTGCTTCTAAAGCAGTGCTATCCAGTAAGTACAGTAGCCACCAGCCACATGTGGCTGTTGAAAATGCTCTTAACGCAACTGAATTCTTAATCGTATTTAATTTGGTTCAGAAAGAAGAATATTGTGGGGTTCTCAGGTGGCTCAGTCAGTTAAGCAGCTGACTCTTGAGCTCACTTCTTTTTTTTTTTTTTAAGACTTTATTTATTTATTTGTCAGAGACAGAGAAAGCACAAGCAAGGGAAGAGACAGGGAGAGGGAGAAGCAGTCTCCCTGCTGAGCAAGGAGTACAATGAGGGACTTAGTCCCAGGACTCTGGGATCACAACCTGAGCTGGAAGCAGATGCTTCGACTGAGCCACCCAGGCATCCCTCAGCTCAGGTCTTGAGCTCAGGGTTGTGAGTTCAAGCTCTGCCTTGGTCTCCATGCTGTGGAGCCCACTTAAAAAAAAAAGAAAGAAGAAAATGGAGCACAGAAGAAAGAAATGAAGTTTACAAACTAATGAGCAAATGATTTACTTTGTTTTAAATTAAAATAAGCATGGACTATATAAGACAGTGAAATGACTAGTCTGAGTAGAGGTGTTAAAAAGGTGAAGGAAAAATACTAGACACCAACAGCATCAGGTAAAAGCTCATCAGACCTAAGGCATCCCACATAAATAAATTGATTAACCATAGATTTAAATCAAGCTGTGTGTGTTCAAATGATTCAGGGTAACCACTACAAAACATAGGAGTCTTTTAAACCAGTACAAACTGGGGGGTGGGGGGGCAGTGACTGAACACCATGGGAAATAGCCCAATATAAAATGGCAGAAATAAGTCAGTAACTAGAACAAAATGTCAAGTGAGCTAAAGTAGCCAATTAAAAGACATTCTGGGACTGGATGAAGATACAGAATTTGTGAATAATGTTTTCAAAAAATGTAAAACTCAGAAACCTGGAAAAATTGAAAGTAAAGGGATATAATGCAGTATATCAAACTGTTAACCAAACAAGGCTGCTATAGCTATGTTAGTCATACATGATAAATTTTAGTTAAAAACTTCATGGTAGAAGTTGCTGCCTAATGATAAAAGGAATGAATTACCTGAAAGATAAAATGATTCCAAACTGGTACGTATGTAGTGTATGTCAGATATACATATCAAAAGTTAAAAATTCCTAATCATCATGGGAGATTTTAGCAGGCCACCTCAGTAATTGACAGATAAAGCAGTTAATTATGAGATACTTAAATAGTACAGTTAAACTTGATCTAATGAGCGTATGAAGAGTGCTGCTTCCAGCAATTCAAGAATTTGCATTTTTTTCAAATACATATTAGAATTTTATAAAAATTACCATATGTAGGCCTACCAGCCCAAGAAGTTAAGGAAAAAGAGAAATCTGGGTTAAGGTGAAGGAAAATACACAGATGAGTAGCAATTAACTTCAGAACATAGAAATTGTAGGAGAACAACAGAACAAAATCAACCTGATTGATTGAACAACAATGAAAGTGGGGGAGCATAATGGGCAATATTAGGAATAATGTATATATTTTTTATGTGTTGCAACTGAATACAGGCAATACACATTTTTAAAAAACAAATCACTGTGAAGAACCTTTTCGCCTATACATTTAAAATTTAGATTATATATACTGTTTCCTAGAAGAAAACTTAGTGCAACAAAACTTATTCAGGAATAAATAGGTTTGAATACACTCACAAACAGTAAAATGTTGGGTCAGTAACTTAAAATCTTTCCCCTCACATCTAAAGAAAATTCTAAGAGCAATGTCCTATTCAGAAAATGGTATCAGGACAGTTATTCTCCATATAGACTGGCCTCTGAAAAGGCAGATACAGGATCTGTAATTTCTGATTTTATCACAGGACACGTATCTCCATCGTCCACTCTTGTGCAGTGAGGAGATCATGCTTCTCTTACCCACTGTTCGTTCTCCTAGCAAGCATTTGGCAGATATCTGCTATGAGCACCACACCTTACTAAGTATGTTTGTCCCAGAGGGTGCTTTCCCTTTGATTTCTACTTCTGTGGGCACCACTTTATGACTTAATTGTGAGATGTCCCAAGAATATTCTGTAAAGGGTTTTTCTATTTTTGTTTTAGGCTTAAAGCAAAGTTGATTGAGTGAAGAGGGAGGGGACCCGAGAGGGTTGCCTCTGTAAAGGCTTCCGAACAGGTTTTTTTTTTAAATCCAAAATTTGGTACATGAATCAACAAAAAAGTAAAAGCAAGCAAAGCTGGTTTTTCTCTCTGTTACAGCTAGGCAGTGTACATTATAACTTGGTTAATTAAAGCTATGAAAGTAAAGGTTTGTGGTCCCATTAAGCTCTATAAAGTCAATTCTGGCATTTGATGATTTCCTTTTGCAAAAAGTATTTCAGTATTGTCTTTTCCTTTGTTTAAAACAAGAAGGCTGATTATTTAACTCCGACATCATATTCAGTGATATTTATTGAATTTGTGATACTGAATTCAGTGGTATTTATTGAATTGATATTTATTTGTCATTTACCAAGTACTCTATCAAGCACTATGCCATTTTGATAAAACTATTCTGTACTTTTAAAGAATTTTAGTTATCTTTTTAGTCCTGAGGTTCTGTTGTATTTTCTTAGAGAATTACAAGCAGAAGTCATTAAATTATGTTAGAACTTAAGGTAGGGGTGAAGATTCTTAATGAAATATGTTACTATATTCCAGTGCTATGAATATTTATTCCTAAAAGCTCTGTTAATTAATCATAAAATTAATAATTTAAGATGTATGATTAGAAAATTATCAGCTGTAAATTAGACCAGTACTGGTGAAAATCTGATCCACCAGAAGGACTGTGGGGATATTTACATGTTGGGTTTTTTGTTGTTGTTTGTTTGTTTGTTTGTTTATCATTTTAAGCAGCAACACTGATCCATTAATTAGAAGGAGTGTCCAGTCTAGGTTTTCTTTCCTCAAACCTACTCTCTCCTTAGACCAGTGTATGATTGTGGTTTTAGCCAAAAAAATAACAACATTATTTTACTTTATGTGCATGTTAGACTTGGCATTTTTTTTACAGAAAGAAACAAGGACAATTGTTTTGTTGCCTTAAGGCATAGATCTCCCACTGAATACCACTTTTAATATTTTCAAATGTTTTCTGTAATCCTGAAGTACTTCTGAAAAAATGAACAAAGTATATTGTCTTATAACCTGCTTATTAACAACAAATCACTGTAACAAGCAATTGAAAATAAAAATATTACTACTATTTAATATTTTTAAGAACTTACCTCCAAAAGCCTGTGAGAAGTACCCCTTTGTTTCCACTTCACTTACAACTTTTCCTTTATATCGGGCATCAGTCTCTTGATAGAGAACATTTTTAATTAAAATTAGATCACTAGAAAAGGCAGGGTGATTCATTTCCATAGTGTTGAAAATGCAGCTAGTAGATGGAAAGTTTTAGTAGAAGAAATATTGCAGTGTGTACTTTTTTTTTTGTTTCTGCTTGCCCTTTCTCAGTTCAAGGGCAAGACTTAGAATAGTAGAGATGGCAGGTGGCTATTGGCATTTGCACACATCTTCAGACTTAGAGCACAGAGCGGGAAATGTCCTTGCAAAAGAAGTTTACAATTTGTCAAGTCAAAAAGTGTGACTTCTACCTCCAAACTAAAAGAGGAATTTATAAACAGTTTTAAAAGCACCGCAGTCCTTTTTTTTCTGTGATCTTTGAATCCAGCACAGTGCTGCTTGACCAGCCTGGAGAAAGGCAGTCTTCCACCAGCAGCAGCAGCTCTGCTGTGGTTAGTGTGACTCTGCTATCAGTGTAGGAGAAAGATCTGTGGCAACTGCATTAATCTGGCCTTTTGGACGAAGATAAGGAAGGAGCCTTGCTGTTGCCACGTTAGTAGACTGAAGAGGTAAAAACACCATGAAAACATAGAGTGACTTGGACTCCAGGGCTGACCTGTGGTGCTGTGAGGTCAGAAGTTTCAAATGTCTGTATGGCTTTCTATCTATTGGAGGCCACTCTAGAGTGTTCTAGGAGAGCCTCTAATGGAACCTCTACCAGGTACCTTCTGGTTAGCTTTTTTCGGAAGTCCATGAACATTTCCAAATTTCCAAAGCAGATTCTTTTCTCTGGCCTTAACTAAGTGCTGCTTTTATTCTCCCTAAAGTAGTGTTGTCAGGTAAAAAGGAATTTTAACTTTTTGTGTATATGTGGCATTACCCTAATTACAAATGTTTTAAAAGTTAGCAATGCATGCACCATTTATCTTTTTTTTTTTTTTTTAGATTTTATTTATTTATTTTACAGACAGAGATCATAGGTAGGCAGAGAGGGAGGAAGGGAAGCAGGCTCCCCGCTGAGCAGGGAGCCGGACTCGGGGCTCGATCTCGGGACCCTGGGATCATGACCTGAGCCAAAGGCAGAGGCTTTAACACACTCAGCCATCCAGGTGCCCCCCATTATCTCTTTTAAATAATGTTTCCTCTTCTGAGAACTCACAAAGGAAAGCAGCAATTACATATAGCTAAGTGGCAGAAATATGTTCTTAATGTGTATAAATCTAGGTTTCATCTTGTGTTTACAAAGTGAAGTTCATTGTGGAGGTAAAAATTGAAACAGAGTAACCTCTAGTCCAAGAAGATTTGAAGCCCCTGTAGAGTGGGGTCCCCTGGAGGATCCAGGCAGTTCTAGCTGCTTACAGAGTCACTGC
This sequence comes from Mustela nivalis, assembly GCF_964662115.1. Lineage (NCBI taxonomy): Eukaryota > Metazoa > Chordata > Mammalia > Carnivora > Mustelidae > Mustela > Mustela nivalis. Next base: position 194,133,686 of record NC_139020.1, read on the forward strand.
TTCAAGCATGTGCAGTTGTTTTTTTGTTTTTGATTTTGTTTTTAATTAAAAGGAAGGCATGCGATAAGTGTTTGCTACCAACATTTAAAAATAAGGATATTTTGCACATACACCTGGATTTCTAGCTTTCCTTCTTGTGAAGGCCACACAGCACCTGCATCCCTGCAAGCACTGGGAGTCAGCAGGAGCTCTGGGCGGAGCATGCGCACCACAGCCTCTCTGATCCCACCACACCCTCATGATCCTCGTGGGCATTTGCCTTACCGCGCAGGTTTGGATAATCTCTTAGTAAAGTGGCAGAAAAATATGTAACAGAGAAGTTAGTTAGGGAAAGGGGAGAAAAGAATGTCCCCCTTTTCCTACACCACTATCTGATCTCTTTCCCAAAACCCTACGTGTAGATTTTGGGGAGCCCATGACACTCCATGGAGGCCAGGTGCCATGCTTCCCACCCTTTATTGTCCCTTGTGATACATAAAAATGATCATTTCTGTGTGGCACACTGGGATGAACAGACCACCAGGGGATGGACCGATCCAACATTTGGCATACCCATAATCAGTTGCAAGTACAAACACAGGAGAGGCTCCGCCTTAAGGAATGAGTATTGTGTGGCAGTCGTGGCAGTCAACCCTACAGTACACATAAAACCCTAGTGTGACTCACTTTTTATTGGGGGTTGCCCATTGTTTAAGAATAGAAAATTTTTGTAATTAAGAACGAATAGTTGTGATATTCTTGGGTTTACTTTCCTAATTTCCCTCCAAAAATTCAATGATCATTTCATGTGTCTGAATCCTGTACTAAAATCCCAGTATTAAAAGGGAGTGTGGAAGCAATATTGCCGGTAAACAGTTTCAGACTTGCCTTAATTTAGAGAGGGGCACCAAATTTTAAAATAATAAACCAGAGAACTTACAGAATAGCACTTTAGAATGTCCTGGCCTATGTCTTTTAATCAATGTTCAGTAAATAGACATTGCAGTGTAAATTTTTAAAAGTGTAGTCTTTCTCTACTATGTTAGTGTTCATTGGTGTTTTAAGATGTGTGTTTTGGCCAGAACAGGTCAGCTGCTGAGATAACTGAATCACGTTCACCAGCAATATGTACAGATTCATGGAGTTTCCTTGCATGCCTCTTTGCCTTCTACCACAGTCTTCTGTCAGAATCCTAGGTTGGGTAGTCTTTGGCTCCATACACTTTTCCTATATGCATGTGTTCTACCTTCCATCTCAGAGCCTTTCTCTTCTCTCTCTTTCCAAACCTTTTAACATTGATATAGAGCCTTTAGGCTTATTCTTGTCCTAAAGGAAGTGATCTGTCCAGGCAGGGGCATTTGCTTTTTCACTAGCCAAGAGAGGCTTATGTTTATATAATCTATTCCATTCTTTTTTTTTTTTTTTAAGATATTATGTATTTATTTGACAGAGACACAGCGAGAGAGAGAGAGAGAACAAAAGCAGGGGGAGTGAGAGAGGGAGAAGCAGGCTTCCAGCTGAGCAAGGAGCCCAATGTGGGGCTTGGTCCCAGGACTTGGGTATCATGACCAGAGCTGAAGGAAGATGCTTAACGACTGAGCCACCCAGGAGCCCCATCTATTACATTCTTTTCTTTTCTTTAATTTATTTGAGAGAGAGAGAGCATGAGAAGGGGGAGGGTCAGAGGGAAAAGCAGACTCCCTGCCAAGCAGGGAGCCCGATACGGGACTCGATCCTGGGACTCCAGGATCATGACCTGAGCCGAAGGCAGTCACTTAACCAACTGAGCCACCCAGGCACCCAATCTATCTCATTCTTATATTTTATAATCAGAAGGATTTTCCCTATGTCTAGAATAAATGTTTTTGTCTATATTCAAAGCACATTTTCTTGTTTTTCTTTCCCGGTGTAGGGTATCTTTGTCAGTATCATCTTTAGAAATTTTATAACTCTTAATACCATTGCCAAAAAGCTTTTATCAAAGCCCCTTTTCATCTTGGCACCATACTGAGAAAATCTCCAACCTCCTCAAATCCTTTTAGAAAGTAGGTCAGATCTAAATAATAAATGAATCAAAAAGACAACATGTGCATGAGAGTGATTCCCAGCTCTGTTTTTGTGACATTTTACAGCATCTCAAGAAGTCTCAAGGGATTTTTACAAAGGCTCCAAATTAATTTGGGTTTTCTTGATCTTCTGCATGCCATACACCATTCCAGATGAGAAGCAGAGTGAGATTTAACATCAGCTCATAATAGACTGCTAGATCTTCAAAGAGGGCTCTCTGGGGAAATGTAAAACTCTTGCCCTTCAGCTTTTTAAAAATGTCTCAATATTAAATGATCTAATACTTTTAATCTTTGTCAGTCTTTTCACACTTTCAAAAGATAGTACCATTTAAAACGCAAAGGAAATATTTAATTTTGGATATTACTTTCAGAATTTTTGTATTTTTAATGGAAGTACAACCTAAAGGTAATCAGTGCCCTACCACACCCCCAACCCTTCAGTGACTTGCCTATACAGCATGACTTACTTGGGACAGCTGTTAACAGCCACACTATATGGTGGGGGTTCAATAATTAAATAGTTTGCTTTCATCTTGAGAAAAGCCATTTATAAATCAGGCTGCCATCACTATTTGCTAAAAAATACTGTATCGTCAAATCCTTAAATCTTCTGTGCTGTAGTTAATCAAGGAAAATTATTTCAGGATGTTTCAGCAAGTGAATTGTTCCCAGAATGTGTTGGGCCGTAGAGTGCAAGTTCTCTTGAGGGAAGAATATGTGGCTTTGGCTTGAAGACAGGTCCTCCATGATCTTAGCTATCTGGGAACTTGTCTGTCTTTCCTCACCGATGACAGTGACAGGCTCAGGGGCAGCTCCCAGAGCCTCCTTGCCAGTTGCATGAACTGAGCGTTTGATATGTTGGCAGACAGAGCTGATTCTTGGATGCGTGTCTGAACCTCTACAGGTCCACTTTTGGCAGAATCGAGTGTGACTCTTATCCTTTACCCATTAAGCTATCGTTATGGCTTCCTTATCTTTATTTCTTCTGCAAACATGCCTTTCAAAGTGTTTGGCTCTTTTTGGCAGTTTATTTGATAATGTACAAGAGTAGAAGGCGGCATGTGTCTTATTTCTAAATTATAGTGCATTTCTTCAAAGGAGAAAGGGAGGATGTAAGTAAAGTATTGTCAGCATAAGTTGACAGCTCTCTTGGGCTTATTTTGATTATCAATATGAAATTCTTAAGAGCTAGGTTTGCAACCCACTATGAAAACATTACTAAGTGCCCCAGTTTAGCCCAGAAAATGTTGTGTGTTCTTCTGTGAGCCTGATGTAAAGTGTATCATAAACTTTCTCATCACTGCTTAAGTTGTAGGGGTGTGTCCATTAGAGGAAAACTGGAATCTTGTATTCAGACTCTTGTGTTTTCTATGTTCTTTAGCCGGGATTGAAAGAGGCACATTTAAAGAAAGTAAATCAGATTGGGCTCTGAGAAGGCTCCATATATGGCAATTAAACACAACCATCTTTCTGATTTACTCTATGTAGGAGCAATCCTTAGCTGCAAGGATTAGGAACAAAACTAAGACCCTGTAGAAGATAATGTTTAATAAATATCTCCTCTGTAACAAAGCCTCCTCTGTGTTCCTTGTCAAGGGGCTGTCAAAACTAAATTCATTCTATTTACTTACAACATGTAAAATATCCCAAAATTACTCATTATTCATTAGACATTGATTCTGTTTGAAACGGTGGTGGTGTTTCGAAGTTCTGTGACTGGAAGAGGGGCTATGAACCTGGGTCCAAACATGGAAAACTATTCACAGCAGGCCGAATGCTCAGAAAACCAACGTCAGCCTGGGTGCCTGGTGGTACTGGGCACAGTCACCTGCAGGACCCATGGTGGAGCCCAATAGTCAAGGACGGCTTTAATGAAACCGGAGGGCTTCTCCACCAGAAAAGCTCCCTTGTGAACAGGATAGGAAAAAATTCACATTCATGATCTTCATTCATAAAATGAAGCTGTTCACTCACTCTGTATATCAGTGCTTTCATTCCTCTAGAATGACAGTTGGAAAAAATTCCAATTGAACTTTTATTTCTATCAAAAAGGGAACTTTAAAGTTGTGATTTGCTGTGAAGTTTTTGGTAGAATAAAATGACCTTAATTCAGAGTGAAACAAAATATGGGCTATTAAAATAGCTTTTGTTGTATACTGAAAACTTTAAGATATAATGGAAGAAATTGAAGAGAATACAAATAAATGAAAAAATATTCCATGCTCTTGGATTGGAAGAATTAAATTGTTAAAATGTCCATACTACCTAATGCAATCTACAGATTGAGTGTGATTTGTATTAAAATTGTCATGACATTTTCTACCGAAATAGAGCAAACAGTCCTAAAATTTGTCTGAAATCACAAAAGATCCCCTCAAATTCTTCTGGAGGTAGAAGAAAAAGCTAGGACATCTGGGTGGCTCAGTCATTAAGCATCTGCCTTCGGTTCAGGTCATGATCCTAGGGTCCTGGGATTGAGCCCAGTATCAGACTCCCTGCTCTGCTAGCCTGCTTCTCCCTCTCTCTCTACCTGCTGCTCCCCCTGCTGTGGTCTCTCTCTCTGTGTCAAATAAGTAAAATCTTAAAAAAAAAAAAAAAAAATTAGAGGTATCACAACCCCAGATTTCAAGATATCCTATAGAGCTTTAGTCTCCAAAACAATATGATACTGGCACAAAATTAGATAACATAGATCAGTGGAATAGAATAGAGTGCCTAGCAATAAACTCACGCCTATATGGTCAAATGAATTTATAACAAGGGAGCCAAGAATAAACCATGGGGAAGAGACAGTCTCTTCAATAAATGATGTTAGGGAAACTGGACAAGCTACATGGAAAAGAATGAAAATGGGCTACTATCTTATATCACACAGAAAAATAAATTTGAAATAGATTAAAGACCTGAACGTAAGACCTGAGACCATGAAACTCCTAGAGGAAAACGTAGGTGGTAAGCTCTTGGACATTGGTTTTGGCCATGATTTTTTGGATTTGACACCAAAAGCAAAAAGTAGCAAAAGCAAAAATAAACAAGTGAGATTGTATCAAACTAAAAAGCTTCTGCACGACAGAGAAAGCCATCAACAAAGTGAAAAGGGGACCTACCCAAGGGAAGATAATATTTGCAAGTCATATAACTAATATGGGGCTAATACCCAAATTATATAAAGAACTCATACAACTCAATAACAAAAGAATATATAATCTGATTTAAAGTCAGCAGAGGATCTCAATAGACATTTTTCCAAAGAAGACATACAGATGGCCAACAGGTACATGAAAAGATGCTTAACGTCACTAGTATCAGGGAAATACAAATTAAAACCACAATGAGATATCATCTCATATATGTTAGAATGGCTGTTATCAAAAAGACAAGAAAGAACAAGTGTTGGTGATAATGTGGGGAAATGTAAACCCTCATGCACTGTTGCTAGGACTGTAAATTGTTCATCCACCGTGGAAAACAGTATGGACATTCCTCAAAATATAAAAAGTGGAACCACCATGATCTGGCAATTCTACTTCAGAGTATATATCTGAAAAAAAGTGAAAACACTAATTTGAAAAGATATATGCACCCCCATGTTTATTATAGCATTATTTACAACAGCCAGAATATGGATACACCTGAGGGTCCATCAGTGGATGAATGGATAAAGAATATGTATATACATAGAACAGAATAATTCGCAGCCATAAAAGAATGATTTCTTACCTTTGTGACAACATGGATGGACCTTGAGGCATTATGCTAAATATAAATAGAGAAAGATAAATGCTTTATGATCTCACTTATATGTGGAATCATTTTTTTTTTTATTCACTTAATTATTTTTAGAGTGAGGGAAAAGGGGAAAGAAGCATTAGTAGACTCAGCACTGAGCCTGGAGCCCACCACAGGCCTCCATCCCACAACCCTGAGATGATGACCTGAGCCGAAACAAGAGTCGGACACTTAACCAACTGTGCCACTCAGGTGCCCCAGTATATGTGGAATCATTAAGGAAAAACAAAAACAAAAACCAAGCTCATGGATATGGGGAACAGATTTATGGGTTGCCTGAGTCAGAGGGAGGGAGGAAGAATGAATGAAGGGGAGTCAAAAGGTACAAATTTCCAGTTACAGAATGAGTAAGTCATGGGGATGTGATACAAAGCCTGGTCATGAGTTAACACTGTATTGCATATTTGAAAGTAGCTAAGAGTGGATCTTGAAAGTACTCCTTACAAGAAAAAATTTTGTGACTATGTATGGTGATGGGTGTTAACTGAACTTCCTATGGTGATCATTTTACAATATATACAAATAATCATTACATTATACAGTTGAAACTAATAATGTTATGTCAGTTATACCTCAATTTTTAAAAAGCTTCTAACTGGCTTTCCCAATTAACTGTATCAATACATATTAATGTATGTTAATAGAGTACAAATAATAGATATGAAAAGATCTTTAAAGTTTCTTGTTTTATTTATTTATTTAAGAGAGAGTGCATGAGCAGGGGTGAAGGGACATAGGGAGAGTGACAAGCAGGTTCCCCACCAAGCAGGGAGATACAGGGCTCGAGCCCATGACCCAAGCCAAATGCAGATGCTAAACCAACTGAGCCACACAGATGGCCCAATTTAGTCTCTTGTTCTAGCATTGTATTTCCTATATCCTGTCATTCTTTTACTTACAGTTTTTAACTTATTTATACTCTATTTCATGTGTTACTTTAGTCTTCAAGCATAATTAACGCTCATTAACTTTTTGTTTCTATAAAAAATTTTACATTATTTCATGTAATGAGGCAGTGGCTGTGTGATGTTAAGATTATTGGCCTAGTAATGGGAATACCTGAGTTCTAGCTACAGTTCTCAGACTTTTAATCTCCGATTTTTAATAAGCCCCTTAGTCTTTCCATGAAAATTTATAATGAGACTTCTCATCCAAGCAAGATGGCACAGACTTGTCTCTCCTTGCTTCTCCCCGTTTATAACCATAAAAACCCAGAAAAAGCACAAGAGACAATTGGGAGAACTCTGAAAGGTAGATAAAGGAAGACCCAGGACTGGCAAAACAACCCAGCAGCAGGTCTTAAAACCCTCTCACCCAACAGAAGAAGGGCACCCATGTCTGGTATTTGTTGACTTCCAGCCTAGCAACACAAGACAGATCAGGTAGGCCCATTCCCCTCCTGGATCTAGTGGGAGTCCTGCCAACAGTATCAGGTAAGCCCAGGAAAACTGACAGGAAGGATTAGAAGCCCTGGTGGCAGTAAGTGACCACCACGGGAGTGCTTTCCTTCCCTTCCATGAAGGTGAGGTACAGGGGTAGAGGAGGAGCCACATCACCAACCTAGCCTGGGAAGCAGTCTTCATTTGTGAAGGCTGGAGGCTCCCTTCTCCAGAAGAGGTCCACCAGGTGGCCTAGCCAGGGAAATTCCTCCCACCCTTTCAAGTGACACTGGCTGAGAACCTACTAAATTCTCACTTCAGGAACTTTTAAGAACAAGAGCAAAATAAGCTCAGGGCGCCTGGGTGGCTCAGTGGGTTAAGCCGCTGTCTTCAGCTAAGGTCATGATCTCAGGGTCCTGGGATCGAGTCCCGCATCGGGCTCTCAGCTCAGTAGGGAGCCTGCTTCCCTCTCTCTCTCTCTCTCTCTGCCTGCCTCTCCATCTACTGTCAAATAAATAAATAAAATCTTAAAAAAAAAAAAAGAGCAAAATAAGCTCAAAGCATATAGAAGTAAGGAAAGAATAAAAATGATCACAGAAGAAATCAATGATGTTGAAAATATGGAAACAATGAAGCAAAAAGCTAGGTTTTTAAAATTTTTTTAAAAAGGTCAATAAAATTGATAAACCTTTAGTAATACCAAAATAAGAAGACACAAAGTACCAGTATCAGGAATAGGATAGTGGATATCACTATAGATTCTCCAGACATTAAAAGGGTAATAAACCAATGCTATGAATAACTTTACACTCAAACTTGATAACTTAGAAGAAATGAACCTTGAAAACCCCAACTACAAAACTCAACCAAGATAAATTAGAGGACGTGAATAATCCATTAGCCCTTGAAGAAATTGAATTAATAATTTAAAAGGAAAAGAAATATCCAGGCCCAGATGGTTTTACTGGAGAGTTCAAAGAATTAACACTAATCTTACAGTTTCTTCCAGAAAACAGACAAGGAAAGATAAGTTGTCAACTGATTTTACAGAGCCAGCATTACTCTGATACCCAAACAAGGCAAAGACTATACAAACAACAACAACAAAACCCACAAAGCAATATCTCTCGCGAACTAGGTAAAAAAAAATCCTCAACCAAATAGAAGCAAACTCAACAATATAGAGAAAAGAGATATAAGTGATGCCCAAATGGGTTTTATTCCAGGTTGCAAAGCTGGTTCTCTATTGAAAATCAGTCAATTTACTCCATCATATCAAGACTAAATATGAAATAGAAATATCACGTGATCATATTTTGTGTTTTTTGATGCAGGAAAAAAATTATATATCCATTCATGTTAAAAATTCTCTAGTTGGAATAGAAGTGAACTATGTCATCTTGATAAAGAGCATCTACAACAGACTTAGAGCCAACATTATATTTATAGTGAAAGGGTGAGTGTCTTCCCTCTAAGATTGAGAATAAGACAAGGATGTCCACAGTCAACACAGCTCTGCAACACAGCACTGAAAGTTCTAATCACTGCAGTAAGGCAAGAAGGAAAAATAGGCCTACAAATTGGAATAGAAAGGAAAGAGAAAAAAATAATGAAAGTGTTATTCACAGATAAAAGAGGACTGCCTAGGTACAAATTTCTAGAACTAATGAGTTTGCTGTAAGGTATGAGGATACGAGATCAACACTCAAAAATCAGTCACAATTAAAAACTGCCATTTTGGGTTGCCTAGCTGGCTCAGTCGGAAGAGAATGTGACTCTTGATTTCAGGGTTGTGAGTTTGAGCCACACATTGAGTGTAGAGATCAATAAAAATAGACTTTTTTTTTTAACCCTACCATTTATAATTCTTAAAAAGAAAATTAAGTACTTAGGCATAAAGTTAACAAAACATGTATAGGATCTATGTGCTGACAATTAGAAAATACTAATTAAAGAATTTTTTTAAAAACCTGAATAAATGGAGAAGTAGACTGTATTTATGTATTGAAGGACTCTACGTAGTACAAGTTCACTTATTTCCAAATTGGTCTATAGGTTTAAAGCACTTCCTTTCAAAATACCAGCAAAGATTTTTGTAGGCATAAACAAACTATTCTAAAATGTATATGGAAAGGCATAGGCTGTAGAAGCTAAAACAGTTTGGAAAAGATGCATAAAGTGGGAGGAATTATTCTACACAATATTAAAACTTCTATATAGCAGCAATAATCAAGACAGTGTGGTATTGGTGGAGGGATACGTGCATAAATAAATGGGATGAAATACACAAAATAGGAAATAGACAGAAATATGCCCAGGTGCCATTTGACGAAGGTAAAAAAGATTCCTCAATAGAGAGAGGAGAGCAGGGGCCCCTCGATGGCGCAGTCAGTTGAGCATCTGACTCCTGGTTTCAGTGCAAGTCTTGATCTCAGGGTTGTGAGATTGAGCCTCGAGTTGGGCTCCAAGCCCAGTGAGGAGTCTGCTGAAGTTTCTCTCTCTCTAAAATAAATCTTTTAAGAAAGAGAGAGGGAGGAGAGCATTTTCAACAAATGATGCTGGAGCAATTAGGCCAAAAAAAAGGACCTTAACCTAAATATTTTTCTAGAAAAATTAACTCAAAATGGATCACTGACTGAAATGTAAAACTGTAAAACCTTTTAGGAAAAGTTTTTGGAACTAGGGGTCTATCAGCAAAATATTCTTTGACTTGACACCAAAAGCATGATCCGTAAAAGGAAAAATTCATAAATTGGACCTTGTCAAAATTAAAAACTTTTGCTCTGTGAAGCCCTTATTAAGAGGATGAAAAACAAGCTACAGACAGGGAGAAAATATCTTCAAACCACATATATATCCAACAGAGGACTAGTATCTTGAATATATAAAGAACTCATAAAATTCAACAGGAAAAAAGAAAAGAAAAATCAATTAGGGGGCTCCTGGGTGCCATAGTCGGTTGGACATCAGACTCTTGGTTTAGACTCAGGGTCATGGAATTGAGCTTCACATCAGGCTCCATGCTCAGCGCAGTCTGCTTCAGATTCTCTCTCCTGACCCTCCCACTCGTGCTCACTCACTCACTCACTCTCAAGTAAATGAAAAAAATAAATATTTTTTTAAAAAATCAGTTAGAAGGGGCAAAAGACATGAGCAGACATTTGACTAAACAGGATATATGGATGACGAAGGAGGACCTGAAAAGATGCTTAGCATTTTTAGCTATTAGGGAGATATAAACTAAAACCACCGTGAGATGCCACTATATACCTATCAGTGCAGAATGGAGGAAGTTAAAAATAGAAGAACAAATACTGGCAAGGATGCAGAGAAACTGGATTGCTCATACATTGCTGGTGGGTTACTCTGGGGAACAGGTTAAGACTTTCTTATTAAACTGAACATGCCAACTGCTGTGACTCAGTAATTACTTTGGGGCATTTAGCCCAGAGAGGAAAAACTCCGTTCACAAAAAAACCTTTGCAAGAACATTTATAGCTGTTTTATTCGTAGTAGCCGAAAACTGGAAACATATCACTTATCCTCAAATGGATAAATGGTTGAACAGGTACATCCATACCATGAAATATACTACTCAGCAAACAAAAGTAGGGGGAGGGTTTGTGAGGGCAGGGGGAATGAACTATTTGATGCAAGCAACAACTTGGATCAACATCCAGAGAATTATGTTGAATCGGAAAAGTCAATCTCAGAAAGTCGCAAACTATGTAATTCCATTTTATAACATTTTTTTTTTTAAGATTTTATTTATTTATTTGACAGAGATCACAAGTAGGCAGAGAGGCAGGCAGAGAGAGAGGAGGAAGCAGGCTCCCCGCTGAGCAGAGAGTCCGATGCAGGGCTCGATCCCAGGACCCTGGGACTATGACCTGAGCCAAAGGCAGAGGCTTGAACCTTCTGAGCCACCCAGGCGCCCCAACATAGAACATTCTTGAAATACAATGTTAAAGAAATGGGGAACAGATTAGTGTGTTTGCTAGGGGTCAGAGACAGGGGAGAGGGACCAAGCAGGGAGGGTGTGACTATAGAAGGACACCAGGGTTCCTTGTGACCATGCCTGGTTATATTATGTTATAACTTTACAGAATGTTATCATTGGAAGAAACAGAGGGCACACATGTTCTCCGTTTGTGTTTTACAATTGTGTATGAAGCTACAATTACGTCAAAATTAAAAGTTTAGCGCTCTTCCTTCGGGGTGCCACCCTGCTGTCGCCATGGGCTGCCACACAATCCATGTTACTGGTATCATAAGAACAAGCCATATCCAAAGTCTTACTTATACAGAGGTGTCCCTGATGCCAAGATCTGCATCTTTGACATGAGGCGGAAGAAGGCAAAAATGGATGAGTACCTACTGTGTGGCAACATGGTCTCAGATGAGTGTGAGCAGCTCTCCTTTGAAGCCCTGGAGGCTGCCCATACTTGTGCCGACAAGTACATGGTGAAAAGCTGTGGCAGTGATGGTTTCACATCTGAGTGCAGCTCTCCCCCTTCCACATCCTCTGTATCAACACGATACCGTCCTACGCTGGGGTTGAGGTGCTCCAGACAGACAGGCAGAGCGCCTTTGGAAAGGCCCAGGGTACAGTGGCCAGGGTCCACAGTTGGCCAAGTCATCATGTCCATCCTTACCAAGTTGCAGAGCAAGGAGCATGTGATTAAGGCCATACAAAGGGCCAAGTTCAAGTTTCCTGGCCACAGGAAGATCCACATTTTCAAGAAGTTTAATGCAGATGAGTTGGAAGACATGCTGGTTGAAAAGCAGCTCATCCCAGATGGCTATAGGTCAGTTATATCCCTAATAATGGTCCCTTGGACAAATGACAGGCTCTGCACTCATGAGAACTGGCACTGCCCCCTCCTTATTCATGCCCACTGAAAATCCTACCTCCTGTGTTTAAAAAAAAAAAAAAAAAAAGTTTAATATAAAAAGAAAGGTCTATGATACCTACACTTCCTGTACCGGTCATCATAAGTATGAAGGGAGGTGTGGCCTGAGCCAGGCTGTGAGGGTTACAGTGGGTACACGTGGTAACAGTGAGTCCTAGCCATGCTTGTGTTTATTTTGACTGAAGTATTCAGTATTTCTACTCCACCTTATTCAGAAAGTATTTAGTCATTTTTACGTATTGTTACCTTTAGTAATAATAAGGTTCATTTACCTACTTAGCAGATACCTTCTGAGGGTTCTCTTAGTGTTGACCACACAATCCATGCTAGGAATGAAAAAGGAAAAGTAAGAAGAGTGATGGACTGAGCCCAGCCCCGGCACTTCCGATTCCCGTGTGAATGGTGCTGGTCATGCGCTGGGTCTGGAGCCAGTGTCTGTTTTGATGGGAACTACTAATTCCCTATTTCAAGCTTCAGGAGACTGGTAGAGGTCCTGGTGTTTCAATTAGCTGATGGGTGAACTGGGTTTTCAATAACTAAGACACTTTTTTTTTTCATATTTTGATATCCATTTGGAATGCATCTTACATCAATGTTAGAATTTAACTGGTGGTGTTTTTCTTACTTGATAATACATAAAATAATGGTGCTGCTTGCACTTAGTGGCTCCTTGGACTCAGTGAGATCTAGTAATTCTGCCCAAAACCAAGCTTTCAGTTTTCATCTGGATATTTTGCCTATCCTAATTTAATTAATAATTTTATTAAATAGTTTAGGGGAGAGGCTTTTTTTTTTTCTTTAGAGGAACTCTAACAGTCTGAGGGCTTCATGGTAAATTCTGTGACATTCCATGGTGATAATGTAGTACTTACATACACCCAAATGTTGAAACCTCATTTCCCCTCATCTTTTTCTCTCCTTTGTTTTTCAAGTGTCGATATACAGCATCTGGTTTTACGACAAGAATGACTGTCACCGCATAGCCAAACTCATGGCCGAGTAAGTATTTATATCACAACATAGATTTAATTAGTGATATATGAGAGATGAAAAAATGACTTTAACCCTTCTCTTTGTTCCTGAGTCTACTAACTCATTTATTTCTTTCCTGATTTCCTGCTTATTGTCGAAGTTTGTTAGAGGCAGAAAACCTTAGAGAACTCTAGAATCATCTGTAATCCTACTACTCCATTGTCAGGGTTTTAGTTCATTTCCTTCTAGTCTTTTTCTTTATTTGTACATTAGGTTGGGTGATGTGCTTAGGGCTGTCAGACTGCCTAACCCCAGAGGATACCATTGACACCCAGGGCACAGCCTTCCCATCACCTGAAGGGGCTTTACTAAAGGACTTTTACTGCAGGCTCCCTCCAGGTTTCCTCTCTGACAAGTGGTGCCACGTTCAGTAGCTGGTGGAGAACTCCTGCACATGCTTTCCTCAAGTGAACTTCATCTTCACACCAATTTTAGGTTTAGTAGTCCCTAGTTCACCACTGGGTTGTATTCCAATAAATGTTTTCTATGTTGGAATCTTGGAATTGGGAGAATAATTTCATTGAATTAATGTTCTGAAGGAGGACTCACTGTTCTTTCTCAGGCCAGCCCTTGGGAGCCGCCTGGCTTACCTGTGCTGCTGGCACTGCTGGTCTGCATTCTGGGAGCCCAAGATACTGGTGCTGAGGGTGCCCGCGGTAAAATACGGCTCTGGGCAGTGTTGCAGCGGGCAGTGTGTTCTGGCTCACCTGTGTTTCCCTCGCACAGTTTTCGCCTGAAATTCCTCAGAGATGTGGAGCCCCCTCTGTCCAATCAGAATTCCCTTTGCTCTCCTCCAAGGTTCTTACCTACATCTTTGGAAGAAAACAGTCTTCGTTTTTAGCATGTTTAAACAGGCCAATTTTACACTAATTTCTGTAAATGTGTAAGTAAATAATTAGCCCCCAAACCTCAGTTCCAGGTATATTTGCATTTTACAAGAAGCACACATGGCTACGGTGACATTTTAATCCAGGACCACTCATATGTCCTGATGGGATGTTCATCAGCCTCCTGCTTTGTTTGCTTGGGCTGTGAGCTTACAGGGTGGCCATGTTTATTACTGTGGGCACACACCCCTACGGACAATGTTCCAAATGAACTTGGATCCCTCAGGCTTGAAAAGGTGGACCACACTTTCTTTTTACACCACTTTTTCTCAGGAAATTAATTAATTAAAACTGCTTTTTTACAAAGCCATTTGCTTATTTGATGACTGCTTTTTTGTAGTTTTGAAAGTTACAGCAAAGGCAATCTACTTCTAATTACTTAGAGGACACAGATTTACTGAGTCTTGGTTATCCTGGAATCCAGAATATTTTCCTTAAATATCCAGACTTTGGAATATATTAATATATAGACTGTCTCCTGTGGATTGAGAGCTTTGGGGTCCCCAAGTGAGAACTGTATCTCTTTTAGCTTTAATGGCTATTTACAGGAAACCAGTTTGAGCTTTTTATAAACTATCAAGGCCAGTGATAACCCTCATATAAGATGTCAGGTAAAAAAAGACTGAAGGCCTATCTGAAAATATTGTATGGAACAAAAATAAGGAGAGAGAGTAGAAACAGAAAGCAGAAGGGAAAAGAAGAGCCTTTGGGTTCTTTCATGAGAAATGCCCAAAGAGACACATTTGCTTATGCTTTCGGCTGGTTTTACTACAAGCGGGGGAGGTATTAAAAGTGATTAGAGTGCCCTCGTGAAACTGTTGATAAAGAGTTCTAAGTGTCTGACCTATTTATGGCCAAAGAGAATACCTTATATGTTAACATTAACTTTGTGATAAATGGTGTTCTGGTCACCAAAGATAAAAAAAGACTACTTTATCTTTCCTTGCTCTGACTTTTGCCTGTGAACAGCCTATGTTTGCCACATATTTCAGAATATCATCTCTGCCAACCTGAAACACAGGTGACCCTGGGATGGATATATTATGTGTCAATAACTGTGCCTGTCGGTGCCCATCCTGTTCAATCACTGTTCAGTCACCGCAGCCACAATATGGTAACAATTCTCCAAGTAAAGAAATTGACGTATTCCAAAAGATGTTTGTAGAAACTGAGAAGCTGTGTGGGAGAACAAGCAAACTTGTAGACCTGTACTGTATCCGAATTTGGAAATCCTCTCTAGTCAGTGGCAAAGTTGAAAATCCACTAAACTTAGGAAATGCTGACTCTTCCTAAAGAGGAAATCCACTTTACCAGAAACTTTTCTTAACAATAAACACTTGGGACGCCTGGGTGGCTCAGGGGGTTAAAGCTTCTGCCTTCGGCTCAGGTCATGGTCCCAGGGTCCTGGGATCTAGCCCCGCATCTGGCTCTCTGTTCAGGAGGGAGCCTGCTTCCTTTCCTCTCTCTCTGCCTGCCTCTCTGCCTACTTGTGATCTCTGTCTGTCAAATAAAGAAAAAAATAAAATCTTTTAAAAAAACAAAACAAAA
Source organism: Mustela nivalis (assembly GCF_964662115.1). Classification (NCBI taxonomy): domain Eukaryota; kingdom Metazoa; phylum Chordata; class Mammalia; order Carnivora; family Mustelidae; genus Mustela; species Mustela nivalis. The sequence continues at coordinate 194,149,282 of NC_139020.1, forward strand.
CAAAACAATAAACATTTATATAGGCTATGAGATTTGGGGAACTCGTGGAAGTAAGCTTTATTCCTGATTTTACAGATAGGCTTGGAGCATATTTGAGAGAAGGGCGAGAGGCAGGGGTGTTCCTCACAGAGTTTGGATCCGAAAAGGCCTTTCAGAGTCCAGGCATCATTCCTGTCCCTTCCATCATCTGGATAGCTTCTGCTTACAACAGTGGAGAGCTTTGGAAGGTGGCCTGTTCCACCGGTGAGCAGTGGTGATTGCTAGAAGTGTTCTTCCCTTTGGGGGTGCCTGGCTGGCTCAGTCAGTAGAGTACGCTACTCTTGATCTCGGGGTCAGGAGTTCAGGCTCTATTTGGGCATAAAGTTTCTTTAGAAAGAGCGAGAGAGAAGAAGGAAGGAAGGGAGGGAGGGAGGGAGGGAAAAGAAAGGAAAGGAGAAAGGAAAAAAAGGGAAAGAAAAGAAAAAAAAAATGTTCTTTCGAATCAAAATTACAGATCCCTTCCAGGTCGGAGGGGAGAGGAGTGCCAGCCTGGGCAAGCCAGGCAGCATGGCAGGAGGTAGGAGAAATAGGCTGCGTGACCTGAGTCTTGAGAAAAGGTGGATTCAGATCGGTGCAGCCTGTAACTGAGTGTAAATACAAGTCACTTGAAATAGCAATCTTTTTTTCTCCTGATTATTAAAGGAGCACCTGTTAATTATGGCAAATGAAGAAAAGTGCAAAAAAGGAAAGTGAAATTGCTTGTGACCCACCATCAAGAAATAACCAATATGTCTCTCCAGTCTTCTTTTCCTTTGCAGCAGACCCCACAGCTGTGACAATACAATCTTCCTTTCCCAGTATGAATATAAAAGAAACAGTATTGATTCTAATTGGTCAGATCCTCATATCACATGCAGGTCTTCTTTCACTCTACTGTAAAGTCTATGATTGTACATTCATTTTAAAAATAATCATCCCAGGGTTGCCTGGGTGGCTAAGTCAGTTAAGCGTCTGCCTTCAGCTCAGGTCATGATCCCAGGTCCTGGGATTGAACCCCAAATAAGCCTCCTTCTCAGTGGGGACCCTGCTTCTCCCTCTCCCTGCCTGTGCTCTCTTGCTCTCTCTGTCAAATAAATAAAATCTTTAAAAAAAAAAAAATTTGACCTGTCATCCTATTCAGAGCTATTAAACTCTAGATAGAGAAATGACATTATCTTAAAGTAGCATTTTCCAAACAAATCCCGCCTCAGGAGAAGATTCTATGGTCACATAAACTTTGGAAAATTTATAAACCCACCCTTCTTGGAGAATCATAATACATGTTAGAATGTTAAAAACTCAAAATGATTCTGCTGTTTAAAAAATAAAGGCTCTGTTTAGTATTGTTTAATGTTTTCAAATACAAGAACCATCCCACACACATTAATGGGAGCTCCTAAGCAGGCTGTCTTAAAGCAGTGAACATACACTGAGCAGCCTGTTCTTTTCCTACTCCTGTTATTCAAAAACAAACAAACAAAAACTCAAAACTTTTGCTCCTGAATTATTTTATTGCCTATCTTTATCACTATCCAGAAGGTTCTCAGTTCATACAGTTATCAAGCTGGGTCTGTGCCCATAATAATCTGTGGCTGATAAGCCTGTTCATTAAAGCTGGGATTAAAACCTAAATGAACTTTAAAAAGAACCTATCAGTGGCATTCTTAACTTTCAACTTTTCTTGCTTTATGCATTTTCAAGTGCAGAATTAGCGTAAGCACCAATCAAAATAAAGAGCATTGCCACAATCACCTGACCTCAACCACCCATTCAGTGATTTCTAAGCAGAGAATAAGGGAAACCTTTGAAGATTCCCTGAGACCTCTCTTCTCAAGAAGGTCCTCTCCCTCTTCGGTAGGCCGGTGTCGGTACAAAATTTGCACAGTGGGCTCCTCAGCTCTGCAGCCCGTCTTTGTCTCACTGGCATGTCCATTTGAAAATGTACTCTACCTGGTACTTGACTGAGTCTTAAGAGTCTTCAAAAAAGAGAAAGAAATAATTTCGTCTTTTTTAACTTACTGCTCCCACCAATGCTAGAAGAGATTCCATACTTCTTTCCTAACAGTGAGACACCATCAGTCGGCATCACTGTGCATGAGCTGGTGAAGCAGTCAGTCACGTAGTCCCAGGATGAGCTAACCGAGGCCCTGCATTTGTATTGTATTTGTATTTATATCCTACGACGTTCTTTCCATTTCCTGAGAAGACGAGCACCAGGAGAGTTCATGGATCAGGTTGTGTCTAAAGAAGTCTTTCTGAAACCTGTTTCTCTTCCACTAGTGTTGTAGAAGAGGAGACACGGCGGTCCCAGCAAGCTGCTCAGGACAAGCAGAGTCCCAGCCAGGCCAACGGCTGCAGTGACCACAGGCCCATCGACATCCTGGAGATGCTAAGCAGAGCCAAGGATGAATATGAGAGGGTGAGATGCTGACTGGGAGGACCAAGACGGGAGGAGCCTGCCAGGGTCTCATGTGCTGCAGAAGTTACCTCAAGGCCAGGAGAGATCATTAGTCCAAAAAGAAAGTGCATCTTACTGTTTCTAGTCCAAAAGACAGGGAAAGAAATTGGCTTATCTCAGAGTCCTTGAGTTGGCATGAAAGTGTAGAATGTTCTTTTTCTGTCATTACTATGGGAGAAAATGGTTTCAGGGCGCAGATGTTAGCCTGCAACAGGTAGTTCTGAAAAAGCTTCTTGCCTGTTGTTCACCCCCGCAGTCTTTGCTAGGGCTTAGGAATTTATGTAGTCTGATCATTTGCACCCGCTAATACTAAAGGGTGTATTTATGGTCTGTAATTTGTGGTGGATTCACGGCCTTTAATAAGCAACATTTGGATTTTACCCACATGTGAAGCTTTTCTAGAATTCTTTTTTTTTTTTTCTTTTGTGTGTTAGTTTAAAAGTTAAATGATAACATTTCCTCCCCAGGTTGAATAAAATGGAAGTTGCAGTGCATTTGTTAATTTATTTAATACACACTTAAGAACTGTCTGCTGTGTGTCAAGCAGTGCCTATTTCCTTAGTTGTCTTCAAACTGCACATGTGGGGGCGCCTGGGTGGCTCAGTGGATTAAGCCGCTGCCTTCGGCTCAGGTCATGATCTCAGGGTCCTGGGATCGAGTCCCACATCGGGCTCTCTGCTCAGCAGGGAGCCTGCTTCCCTTCCTCTCTCTCTGCTTGCCTCTCTGCCTACTTGTGATCTCTCTCTCTCTCTGTCAAATAAATAAATAAATCTTTAAAAAAAAAAACAAAAACTGCACATGTGGCTTTGGAACTGTCCTGGCTTTTTGATTGAGGTGGGCACTTCAGAGCCCCACGCTTCCTAGGAGCAGGACTGAAGGCTCCCACTGCGGCACTTTGTAGCTGTGGAATTGTAATTGTCACCTTACTCTTTACTTGTATTTTGTTAAGTATTTTCTTTCATTTTTTGTGTAATCCTCACCTCACCCAAAGTTTAAGGAATAAGGTATGAAAACCACTCTCTGGTGTGTTTCCCAAACGGTTCTGCTCTAACACTAGCCTCTACGTGGTTAGCAAGTGATCTTTATGGAAAGGTTCCAGTTGGTCAAGTGAGTTAAGGAAACATTGTTTACGTGGCTCCTCCTCCCCCATCTTCATGGGGCTTTGCAATGCTGAAGACTCTGAGAGTCCTATAATAAATTCCCAAGTTAATTTAACCACAGGACCATTTTTCACATAACTCCCCTTTAGCATCTCAAGAATCTAGTTTAGGAAGCAAACTTTGGAAGTAGTGCTCTGGAAGGGAGTTTCCTCTAACAAAGGAAGTTCTATTTAGACACCAAAGGAAGGCCCATTTCCAGTGTGAAGGCCCATACAGTGGAGTCCATGAGAAGTTTCAAGTTATACCAAATGCCTCAGTGTCTCATAGAGAATTAGGAGGAATTTCTGGATCTGTGAAAATTAATATTAGGAAAAGCAGTCATCTCTGTAGTAGATTCATTGATGTCTAGGGAACTGGATGAGAATAAATTTTAAGAATCACTTTTTGTACTTGCAAGGCACCTTATATTCCCCCCAGATCCCCTCATATCCTTAATAAGATCTGGATTATCTACACAGGTGCCTCTTTCAGTTTTTGTAGAGGCTTTTCTGTGTTCTGATAACAGGTAACTAATAAACCCAGGGCTCTGTGACACATACGTAGTGATGACTAGGTCACAGTGCTGCCACACAGGACAGAAAGTGTCGGGCCTGTACACCAGAGCTGGCATTCTAGAAGGTGCCCCAGCCTACCCCTCAGACTAAGGAGAGAGTGGCCACAAATGAAAGAGGAACGGAAGCTTAGTTTTTGTACACAGAGCTATCAAGGTACTTGAGGTCAAGCAGGCAGTCTGAAAATCTGACCTGATTTCTGGCTAATACACATTGTGAAAGTAAGAATATGGGGAGTACCGTAGTAACTAACTGTTGTAAAGAAAATGTTCCCATGGTGTGGGTTAAATAAAATGATGTCTAAAACTAAAACCTTTGGGAACTTAGTCAAATCTTTAGTAATTACTTTATGACGCATTATTTCTGTTTTTGAAAACTATCTGTACATAGACGGAGCTTCCTGAAAGAACAGTTTTGTTTCTTATCTGCACTTGCCTGTCATCTCACCAAATGGGCTTGGTATTAGCAGTGACCCATGAATTCATATCTCAGTGTTTGCGTGCACGCTCTCAGCTGCGGCACGGTTCCAGATGGCTCCTTCGTTTATCTTTAGGTAGAGACTTAGATTGACAGAGTCAAGGGCAGGGTACAAACCACACCTCAGCAGTGGGATGTGCTCCCAACCCTAAAACCCCCATCCACAGTGAATGAAATTCCAGATTTTGGGGTGAAGGATTTATAATAGAAACTGCTTGGAGATAAGAACAGTCTATAGTAAACACCTCCCTGGCAGCCCCATAGTTTGTTTCGACCAACTTACCTTTTTTAACCTAAAGAAAGATAGCTAAGCCCATAGTCCTTTACAGTTGCTCCTTGTTGCGTTGCTTCTAACCACAGAAATTATCCTAGATTTTTGTGGGGTTGTTTGTATTTTATATTTAAAGATTAGAGAAGAAAAAGACACAGTCCCACCACCTAGAAATAATTACTGATAATACTTGATTATGTATCCTTCCAAAAGTATGTCCCAGTGTGTGTGGTACATTTCTCTACACTACTTGTATTAACTAGTTTTAAAAGTCTATTTTATTAATTCTTTCATAACTAGTTTTTTTCCCAAAGAGCAATGTCTTTGTGACAGTAGCTGTTCATCTCACAGGGAGTCCCTGTGAGATTTCTTTTGGTAGAATGAAAAGTCTTTGAAAAAGAGAACAGTGATATTAATAGCTGCATATTTTTCCTTCCATGCCTTACATAAATAATACGCTGGGCGGGGGGGGTTGTGAGTCTCTTAAGAACTCAGAAATATATCCTGTAGCTAAGTCTTCATGTTGGACATTTTCTCTTAAGGTAAATTACTTGAAATGGAATTGATAGATCAAAGGATTTTGACTTTTTTTTTTTTTTTAAACATATAATGAGTTATTCGTTTCAGGGGTACAGGTCTGTGATTCATCAGTCTTTGGGGAGGGTATGTACTGTGGATTTTGACATTTTTAAGGTTTTTACCAAATACTGTAAAATTAACCTCAAGAAAGTTTTTGATTGTCCACTTCCCCCAATCCATACAAATACTAGAGTGTCATCAACATACTCGGGAAACTTTCCAAGAACAGTCCTGCACATGTATGAAAAAATATCTGAAGTTCCAGAGACCTTTTAAAGCATAACCCATTTTGTAGCTCATGTTGAGTTAATATAGGAGACTCAGCTGTCCCCCAAACCACATGGGCTACGGGAGCACGTGCAGCGGGTCAGGGCGGACCGGATGCAGACAGAGCCTGGCCTGGCATCAGAGGGTCACCTGCAGCTCAGCTCTGGCTGGTTGTTGCCAAGGTATCCAGCCTCTCCTGAAAATAACAAGGGGGCATTTTTATGTGCAAACTCAATTTTAAAAATGCTTCTGAACATTTTATATCTTCTGTTCTGGGAACTTGCTGTGAGTAGTGTTTTGAGCTTTTCTCTGATACAGTTTAATTCCAGGCATTCTCCATAATGTGTTGATACAGGATGATGGTGGTGTTGCATAAAGAGGTGGTGGGAGATGAAGCTGTTTTATAAGCAGGTGAAATAGTTGAAGGGGGTTAAGAAGTATAGGCTGCCAGGTAGAAAACAAGTGAGTCCCGGGGATGAACAGTACTGCACAGGGAATGTAGTCAGCAATGCTGTGGGACTGTCTGGTGGCCACACTTACCTCATGGGCACTGTGTGACCTGGAGAATTGTCCGCTACTTCAGTACTAGATGTTTCCAAAAGGTACTTCATAGGCTTTCCCACACTCTTTCACCTCTAGGTAACTGGGAAACACTGAGTAAAAGATGTTCTGAAGTAAGGATTAAGTCATTTGAATAGAAAAAAAATGCCTCTGAGCCATTCTTTTAACATTGGAGTGCCTAACACTGTGCTAAAAAAAAAGAAAAGGAAAAGAGAAAGAGAAAAAAATCTAAAAAAATCACTAGATGGATGTGGAATTACACACTCTAGAAACTAAGTTACATTTGAGCTCTCTGATCCAGCATCTGCTGACTATTACCCATGTCAAAACAGACACTATAAACAGTTTAGAGCACTCTCAAGAGACTAGATTTAAAAAAAAAAAAGCCCCAAACCTCAGCCCGGGGACAAGTTAATTTTGATAGCTTAATATATATGATGTTTTGCTACCCAAATAATAGCAAAGTTTTCACATGATATACTTTTCCCTTTAATTGCAGAATCAGATGGGCGACTCCAATATCTCCAGCCCCGGGTTACAGCCAAGTAGTCAGCTCTCCAATCTGGGAAGCACCGAGACTCTAGAAGAGACGCCATCAGGGTCACAAGACAAGGTCCGTACAACTAAAGCCTTAGCTTTGTCCACGGTAACAAAACACAGAGTAGTATTTTGTAAGGATGTTAACACGGTGTTATATGATTTGTCATTTATCTGTCAAGGTGCATACCAGCAGCATGCTAATGTCTACTTCTACCATTTGTCCGTTTTTCCATCTGGATTTTGCAGGAGCCCCCACTCTGGTTGTAGAACTTTTGCCCTTACCACCCTCTTACCTCTTCTTCACCGAGCCACCAGAGTAACCCTGATCCGACCTAAGTGAGATTATGGTGTTCCTCTGCTTAAAACATTCCAGTGGTGCCCCCTCTCACTGAATCAGCCATGCCAGTGGTCCCCCAGGCCCAACCTGCTCTGGCCCCCAATCCCTGCCTCATCTTCTCTCTCTGCCTTGCTCACTTAGCCCCAGCCTCGTTGGCTCTTCTGCCTTTCCATGCATGTGCCAGACTCACCCCTGCGTCAGGACAGGCCTTTGCACTTGCTGTTCCCGTTGTGTGGAATACTTTCCTCCCAGACTGGGTTTGTTCCTTACTTCTTTCAAGTCTCAAGTGTCCTCCATACGGGTGAAGCCTTGTCTGGTCACCCTGTTTTAAGGAACAATCCTGCCGTACTGCTGTCCTCTATCTTACTTTCTCCCTATGGCTTCACCAGCTATCAAGGTTTGTGATACTCTTTACTGGGCATACTGTGTCTCCGCCCCATCTAAGTGTAAGCTCCATAGGGACAGACGGTTTTGCCTGCCTTGTTCATTGCCGTATTTTCAGCACCTAGCATCTATCATGTTTGTTGACTGAATTAGTTTTCTTTATAGCCAATGACTTGATAAATGAACAGATACCAAGTATAAAACCCACGGGGTGTTTTTTGTTTTTTGTTTTTTAAGATTTTATTTATTTATTTGACACAGAGAGAGCACAAGTAAGCAGAGCCACAGGCACAGAGAGAGGGAGAAGCAGGCTCTCTGCTGAGCAGGGAGCCTGATGTGGGACTCAATCCTAGGACCCTGGGATCATGACCTGAACTGAAGGCAGCCACTTAACTGACTGAGCCACCCAGGCACCCCAAAACCCATAGTTTTTTGTTTTTTGTTTTTGTTTTTAAGTTATTTATTTATTTATTTACTGGACGGAGGGAGAGACCACAAGTAGGCAGAGCAGCAGGCAGAGAGAGAGGGGGAAGCAGGCTCCCCGCTGAGCAGAGAGCCCGTTGCAGGGCTCGAGCCCAGGACCCCAAAACCCATAGTTTTTTAACTAATCTTTTTACTTTGAGATAATTACAGATAAACATGCAATTACAAAAAATAATACAGACAGATCCCACATACCCTTTACCCATTCCACACTGACGACAGCTTGCAGAGTAAAGTACAGCATCACAACCAGGATATTGACAAAGTCTGCCCATGTGGTTCACATGTGCTCAGTTGTCTTCACATTCATTTCTGTGTGTTTGTACATATATGTATCTCTGTGTGATTTAATGTCCTGCATAGCTCTGTGTATCCACTCCCATGATCAAGATCCCGAAGACTTACATCAACACAACGGTCTTTCGTGTTGCCCTTACATTGTCACACTGACTCCGTGTTACACCTTCCTGCCTTTCCCCTCCTCCCATCCCTAGCCCTGGCAGCCACTAGTCTGTCCCCATTCTATAATGTCATTTCAAGAAAGTTACATAAATGGAATTATATAATATATAACCTTTTGGGAGTATCTTTCTTTACTCAGCATGATTCCTGGAGATGTCATTGAAATTATTGGGTTTATCAGTAGGTTTGTTCTCTTTTATTCTGCCTCCCAGTCAAGTGGGAGTACCAAGATTTGTTTAACCATTTCTAATCATTTGCCTGTTGAAGGAACATCTGGGTTGTTTTCAGTTTTTAACTATTGCGAGTAAAGCTTCTGTGAACATTTGCACACAGGTTTTTGAACACTTATGCACAGGTATTTGTACACAGATTTCCATTCCTCTGGGGAAAATGGTAGGCATGCAAATGTGGGTCACTTGGTAATACCGTGTGTTAGTTTATTAAGAAACTGCCGTAGGTGGGGGTGCCTGGGTGGCTCATTGGGTTAAGCCTCTACCTTCGGCTCAGGTCATGATCCCAGAGTCCTGGGATCGAGCCCCGCATCAGGTTCTCTGCTCTGCAGGGAGCCTGCTTCCTCCCCTTTCTCTCTGCCTGCCTCTCTGCCTACTTGTGATCTCTGACTGTCAAATACATAAGTAAAATCTTAAAAAAAAAAAAAAGAAAAGAAAAAAAAAGAAACTGCCATAGAGTTTTCCAGAGATGCTGTACCATTAACATTCCCATCAGCAATATATCCATAATGTTTTTAAGTGTTTAGGTGATAACTTAAGCCAGATTTTTTATACTGCATTCCCATGCTCCATTTTTTACTGTATTTGCATTTAGAGTTCTGAAGGTCAAACGTTTGTTAAAAGTTGTGCTATATAACATCTAATTTTTACAAAATAAATGTTGAGGGAGAGAAGGAACAGCATCCCTGTGTTCCTTCTTGCCTGGTGCATCAGCCCGAGTGTTCACTGGGCCAGTCACATCCCCTCTTTGACTCATGAGTCACTTCCCCTTTCCTTTCTGAGTCCTGGGATTAAGGATTCTTGTGCTGCCTAACTCCCAGAGCAACTGTGAGAACCAAATCAAGGAACAGATCCAAGACCCAGAGAACCATTTAGAACACAGACCTTGGGATAGAAGAGGTTTCCTATTACAAATCCATATTATAGTTAAAATTAGGCTGGGGAATCATTGCCTGCTTTCTGAAAAGACCGACAAAAAAGTTGCCAGTGCCAAGCCCAGTATCTGGAGTCTGGCCTCAGCACTGCAGCAAACCAGCCTTGTCTCTCAAGAGTCTGGCAGGTGCCAGGCCGCGCTCTTCTCGACTAAATGGGCACGGAAGCAGGTTGGAGCAATACCTGTGGCCACGGCCAGGGAAAGAAAGGCAGAGAGGAAACAGTAACTGTGCAGAAATTTCCAGGCAAATGAAAACAGACAATACCCTTGGCTTTGTTTCTTAAGTCCCATGGCACCTAGTGTTAGCATCATTTTTATTGTACAGAAAATAGCTCTTCACACAGAAATTATAAAACCGTGAGATGAAGCTAGCATTAATATTATTGTGTGTGTGTGTGAAAAGTGAGACCCAGGGTAATTTTGTAAAAATCTGGTTGCTTTAGGATATGAGCATTTTCTTACTGGTATATAATTAACACATAGTAAACAAATTTCAAATCTCAAGTGTAAACCTTATAACTTTCTAAAGATGTAACTTTTAAACATTGTAACTACCACCCAGATAAAGAGATACAAAATTTCCACTGTCTTAAAAGCAGTAACAACTGAGTTCATTTGTCACAAATAGGGTAACTGCACGGAATAGGAATCATAGTCATTAAGTTTAAGGACAATTATTTTCATGCACAGATTCTGTTGTATTATACATTAAAGACTTTGTGTAATAAGCTTTCAAGCCAAGTTAATAACACATGGGGAGGTGAAGAAGTGGACCTGGAAGAATGCCTTAAGAGCCATAAAACACTGTCCATTGAAAGATGAAGGGAGTGATGAGCTGTTGTATGCTCGGCCTTCCATCAAAAGCACCAGTGACGGATCTGTGGAGACACAGTATTGAAGTGGACACACAGAGAATTAGACCCTCTGAGGAGCACTTTCATTCACACATCCCTCTGAAAGTCCATTTTCTAGGCCACAGTGACAGAACTTTGTAGAATATTGGGATCTGGATAATGTCAGAAGCCATGTGTTTGTCTAAAATTATCTTAAAGCCATCAGCAGCCCTGCACACAGATAGTACACTTGTTGGGCAACACTGCCATCTGGTGCCGCGGAGGGAGTAATGCCGTCAACTCTTCACGGATTAAATTCCATTTCAGTTTAATAATTCACTTGCTAAAATTCCCTTGGGACTATTTATCTAGTACATTATATATAGATATATATAAATTGGCGGGGGGGGCCCTGGGGTTAAGAATAATGCATAGGGATATAGGGGCACCTGGGTGACTCAGTCAGTTAAGCATCTGACTTCAACGCAGGTCATGATCTTGGAGTCCTGGGATCGAGCCCCATGTTGGGCTCCCTGCTCAGCAGGGAGTCTGCTTCTCCTTCTCCCTCTGCCCTTCCCCTGCTCATGCTATCTCTCTCAAATAAATAAGTAAATTCTTTAAAAAAAAAAAAAAATACGTAGCTTCTGGTGTGCCCAGTACACTGACCAGGTAGGAAATCTGACATGGACACCATAGATCCAGACAGAAATAGGAAATTCCCTAACTGGTGAGAGCTGTGGGGTGAAGGAGCAGTGTGAAGCCTAGAATTTTGTTGTGCACCATACATTGTTGCTCCCTGAATTCCATTTCGCAAGGGGAATGGTCAGACTAACACTTGATAGAAGTGAAGCATTGTAAAACATAGAATTCAGACGAAGGAAGAATAAAATTCACTTTTTCTGTGGATGAGGGAAGATGAATTCATGAATAAGTAAGGCCAACTACTCGAGCAGCCTGGCAGTTTTTCTGGTCGTGGGCAAAGAAGGGAGAGAGGGGTCCTCTCAAATGCAGAGACTATAAAGCTTTTGTGTGGAGAAGCATGCTTTGTTCACTTCCCTCTCATGACTGATTCAGCCAGTGATATGTATTTCTAAAAGTGAGTACATTCTGACCTGTTGCTGCCCCTCAGTTATTCAAGCTGTCGATACACCTCTGTTTTCTAGAAGTCATTTTCACCATCCAGTTGATCAATTCACCTGGAATATGTTGGTATATCAGTCAGTACGGGGCATAATGATTAAGAACATGGACTTACCAGGGGTGCCTGGGTGGCTCAGTGGGTTAAGGCTCTGCCTTCAGCTCAGGTCGTGATCTCGGAGTCCTGGGATCAAGCCCTGCATCAGGCTCTCTGCTCAGCGGGGAGGCCTGCTTGTGACCTCTCTTTCTCTGTCAAATAAATAAATTTAAAAAAAAAAAGAATGTGGACTTACCATGAGGACTAGGTTGACTCTGGTTCTGTTGTACTTGAGTGTCATCTGCAAGATGGTAGTGATAATAGGGTGGCCCTCACTGATCAGAAGAGTAATGCAGGTGAAGTGCTTAGCGCAGGGCCTCCCACTCGATGAGTGTTCTGTCTGTGGCTTCTCTGCTTGCCATCGTAGCTTCATCTGTCCCTTCTTTGGTGAGATTCCCCTGAAACCCTAATGCCCTACTATGCATCCTATTCCAGAAAAAGTCTGAGAATGTTTCTGGCCGGGCAGAAGTTAGAGGGAGGCCCCAGTGGAGAAATCTGGAAACTTTCTGCTGCTTTTGCGGTCAGGGTTCAGGGCTTTCCCATATGGATTCATTTTTTAATGTGAAGTCAATTTTAAACCATTAGAAATACCTTTCTTTAAAGTGTAAAAACATTCCAAGTTTACATGCAGGTAATTTTAATTTTTCAAAAGTTGAGTTATGTTCCATTGGACAGGTGAAAATTGCTACCTGAATAATTGCCATGTTTTGAAGGCTAAGGTATATTTCATGTTGAATTTTTCCCAGGTCCTGTTGTTTACTCATTCTTTCTTTTCTTTTTTTTTTTTTTCTTTTTTTTTTTTTGAGGGAGAGAGAGAGCACACACATATGAGCAGGGAGTTGGGGGAATGCGGGGCAGAGGGAGAGAGAGAATCCCAAGCAGGCTCCAAGCTCAATACAGAGCCTGATTCAGGGCTCTGAATCCTACTACCCCGAGTTCACAACCTGAGCCAAAATCCGAAGTTGGACAGTTAACTGACTGAGCCACTCAGGTGCCCGAATCCTTTTCTTGTAGCATAAAAATATTTGTATTCTTACCTGGGAAAGACTTGAGTTTCCACAAAATAGCTCCAATATGGTATGTATTTTTCAAAGTATGTTTACCTAAATACTTTTGCTGTATATATACATCTGTATGAAATAGAACGTAGTGGTAAAGATCTACATAATTTGTGCTAATGAATAATAGTTTTCAAGTACTTTTTTTGCTAAGCAGTTTTGACCATTTTGTTCTAAACATAATGTGTATGAAAAAGAATTAACCAGGGGTGCCTGGGTGGCTCAGTGGGTTAAGCCTCTGCCTTCGGCTCAGGTCATGATCTCAGGGTCCTGGGATCGAGCCCAGCATTGGGCTCTCTGCTTAACAGGGAGCCTGCTTCCTCCTCTCTCTCTCTGCCTGCCTCTCTGCCTACTTGTGATCTCTGTCAAATAAATAAATAAAATCTTTTTTTAAAAAAAAGGGAATTAACCCAATTCAAAAATGGGCAAAGGATTTGAATAGTCATCTTTTCAAATAAGATCTAGAAATGGTCAGCATGCTGGCAAGAGTGTTGAGCACCCAGAACCCTCTTGCAGCACTGGTGGGGAAGTAAAATGGTGCAGCAGCTTTGGAAAACAGTATGACAGTTCCTCAAAAAGTCAAATATGGAATTACCATAGGAACCAGCAATTCTATTCCTGGGTATATACCCAAAAGAATTGAAAACAAGGATGAAGACAAGTACTTTTGCACTAATGTTCACAGCAGCATTATTCACAGTAGCAAAAAGGTGGGAACAACTCATGTCAGTCCTCAGATGAATGAGTAAATGAGAGGTAGGATGTGCACATGGTGGAGTACTAGTCAGCGTTTGTAGAAGGAAGGAGACTCTGACACCTGCTACAGCGTCGATGAATCTCAAGGACACGATGCTGGGCAAAGGAAGCTGGTCACAAAAGGACAAATATGATGTGACTGCACTTGAACGAGGTGCCCAGAGCAGGCAGATTGATAGGAACAGAAAGTCGAATGGAGATTATCGGGGCTGTGGATGAGGGAAGGAAATCTTGGTTAGTTACATAGCATTGTGAGTGTCCTGAGTGCCGCTGAGTTCTACACTCCCATGTGGTTATACTGCTAAATTTGGGTACATATATTTACCATAACTTTTTTTTAAGATTTATGTATTTGAGGGACGCCTGGGTGGCTCAGTTGGTTAAGCAGCTGCCTTCGGCTCAGGTCATGATCCCAGCGTCCTGGGATCGAGTCCCACATCCGGCTCCTTGCTCCGCAAGGAGCCTGCTTCTCCCTCTGACTCTGCCTTCCACTCTGCCTGCCTGTGCTCGCTCTTGCTTGCTCTGACAAATAAATAAATAAAATCTTTAAAAAAAAAAAAGATTTACGTATTTGAGAGAGAGAGCGTGAACTCAAGTGGGGGGATGGGCAGAGGGAGAGAATCTTAAGCAGACTCTGCTGAGTGCAAAGCCTGGTGGAGAGCTCTGTCTCACTACTCTGACATCATGACCCACGCTGAAATCAAGAGTTGGACTCTTAACTGGCCGAGCCACCAAGGCACCCCTACCGTAACTTTTAGAAATCGGGGGAAAAGGAATTACATTTGTGCTCCTCGGTAGGCCTTCATAATGCCAGAGATCCAGAAGTAAGTCAGTATTCGCCTGGGGGAGATGGAACCTGTGCATCCTGCTCCAGTTATGTGCCCTGGACAGAGAAGTGTGTCCCAAGTGAGAATTCACTGTCTGTTTTGAGTTACACTGAATGGATTTGAAATGTTAAACAACTGTCTTTAATGACTCCTTGCATCAGGGAACGACAGGGTGATATTATAATAACTCAACCTTGATAGCCCATCAGGTGCTGTGTTGTTATTTTACATTTTGCGGGTATGATATTCTGGAAGGATTTGATGAACTTTTAATATCCCAATGTATTATGTGATGTTCCCTAAAACATGGAAACAACTTTATCTTGATTGCTGTTAAGACTGTATGGTGTTCATATAATGAGAACCGCCAACATCCACTTACTGAATGCTTGTTGGGCACCAGGGGCATCACGTTGAGAATTTCATTTTCACAGCAGCTCTGGGAAGTAATTGCCACAGTTGTCCCCATTTTTCAGATGGGGGAACTCAATAGAGAGACTGTCATTTCCTCAATTAACAGCTGGGAATCGAACCTCGGTATCTTTGATTTCAGATCCGAAGCTATACAATTTTTTCAGAAGTAGAAAAATAAATAAATGAAAGCATACACATCTTTTGCACTTTTTCACCTCCACAGTGTATAATAGATGTCAGTGCTGCCTTGTATTTGAACCAAGAATCTGAATCTAGAAAATCCCCTTCAGGTGTTAGGAAGTGTTGTGACAAGGTAGTCTTACTAGTCTAGCATTGTTAATGGGGGGTCTGAATCTGCCATTTGAGAATTCCTTCAGTTAAAAAAGCCTCTTGTCATGTTAACTTGCCAAGATATATTACATTAATTCTGTTTGTTAAGTCTTTTCTTTTTCTTTTTCTTTTTCTTTTTCTTTTTTTTTTTTTGAAGATTTTTATTTATTTATTTGACAGAGATCACAAGTAGGCAGAGAGGCAGGCAGAGAGATAGCAAGGGAAGCAGGCTCCCTGCAGAGCAGAGGGCCTAATGCGGGGCTCGATCCAAGGACCCTAAGATCATGACCTGAGCCAAAGGCAGAGGCTTTAACCCACTGAGCCTCCCAGGTGCCCCTGTTGAGTATTTTCTAACGAGGCATCTGGGTGGCTCAGTTGGTTAACCATCTGCCTTTGGCTCAGGTCATGATCCCAGAGACCCAGGATCCAGCCCCGCATCAGGCTCCCTGCTCGGCAGGAGTCTGCTTCTCCCTCTGTCCTTACCCTGCTTGTTTTCTCTCTCTCAAATAAATAAGTAGAATCTTCTTTAAAAAATGTTTTCTAAGAAGTGGTTTGGAATGAAATTGGTTTTTTACAACGGGGGGAGGCCTCCGCATCTTCACCACTGTTATCGCGCCCCACCTACATTCTCCTCAGCCCCAGCAGCCGCACTGGCGCCACTCCCCCAGCAGGTGATGTGAGAGACTGTACAGTGGCACTCCCTTAGCTTTCTGACCCTCAGAAGTGCGCTCCCCGACAGCCTCAGTCCTGGGTGCTGGCCGCCTTTCCCACCCCGCCCATCCCAGCGCGGTGTCCACGGCCCCCGCTAAACCCCATTGGGGTGTCCTACCCACTGCGCCCTTTTCAGAAGTTCGCATGAAGCCGCTTATGCTTTTAGGGAAGACCTGTATCAGTACCTGTCTTGCTGACTGAAAGAAATCCAAAGAGGATTTTTGCTTTTATGAGAAAAGGTAAAAAAGCAAAAATAACATTTGGCGTTTGTGTGGCAGCAGGTCACCACAGAGGCAGTGACACCCTGCGCGGAGCCAGTGGCCTACCAAGCCCCTGCCCTGGGAACCGCACTCAGCATCCCTGGGTCTTAAGCACCTGCACTTTGTCTCCAAGTATTCTGTGCGTCTATTAGCAGGATCTGTGCTGAGGTATCTGAAAAGCCGAAGAGAGGGGCAGCGGGGGGCTCAGTCAGTTGAGTGTCCAGCTTTTGGTTTCAGCTCAAGTCATGATCTCTGGGTCATGGGATCCATCATGGGCTCCACGCTCAATGAGCAGTTTGAGATTCTTTTCCTCGTCTCTGCCTCTCCCCCCTGCTAGCTCTCACACACAAATAAATAAAATCTCAAAAAAAAAAAAAAAAAAAAAGCAAAAGATATTATTCTGGGGTCTATAAATGGTCAAAAATTTTCCATATGAATTAATTAATAATCACTGCTTTACTTTATGCCATTTTGGCTTAATGAACATTTCCTAGGCACCCGCCACGTGCAGATAGCCGGGGAAACCTGTAATTTTTGATCACACGGATGAAACAGACATTTGCCTGAGGAAAAACTGCGCTTTTTTCCTGTAGAAATGTTGTACCCTCCTGCTCTCGTGCTTGTGCTTCAGGTGCAGTGTAGTTCCGGGCCTTTCTAGGCCTTCTCGGGTGCTGAAAGCCATGTGTTTCAGTGAATTGTCTTTTCCTACATAAATGTTTATCTGAGTAACTAGTCCACATGCTTTAGAAATAAAACCGTATATCAAGGGTGCCTGGGTGGTTCAGTTGGTTGAACATCTGACTCTTGATCTCAGCACAGGTCTTAACTCTCAGGGTTGTGAGTTCAAGCCCCGCATTGGGCTTCACACTGGACATGGAGCTTACTGGGGGAAAAAAAAAGAAAAAAAACATATGTTGAGGTTGCTTAGTGTTTTCAAAGTACTTAGGTTAGTCTCCCACTAGAAACATAAGTCCTGCTGAGGGTCAGACTTTTTTTTGTTACTCCTACTGTGTCCTCTGGGCCCAGGTCAGAACAGGCCCTGGCACCTTGGAGATAAAGAGAAAAAAAAAAAGAGACAGTAAGTGAATATGGCCATCCTGCTTAAAGTAAAGGTACGGATAGCTCAGAAGTAAAAAGCATAAATATTTCTCCTTCAGATCATTGCAGTGGTATCAGCAAGCCAGATCACTCTAATAGATGGAACTTTTAACATTTTCAGACATAAGTGCTTTGCTTTTTCTTAAGGATTCTGTGATTTGGTGGTAGGAAGGAATGGCCTGCTATTTACAGAATGGTTAAATTTGTCTTCTGGAACTTAGTCCCTAAGGTGCAATGGCTAGCTTTTTATCAAGAGCTATGAAATATAAAAACAAAGGGAGGATTGCTTACTCGACATTTGATCCCTATGTCCTTATATGCATTGCTGACATAGGGCAATTAATCACTATTAACTTTGTGATAAGATAATTGCCTTATAGCCATTTGCCAAGGAAAAAAGGTAAATTCTAACATTATACCAGGAGCCCCTAAAACTTGGGTTTTATTATAAATACAGATTTCTGCCCACTAGCGTAGGGAGATGATTTGGCCTTAATCCCTAGCACATCTTCAGTTTGTTGGTTCCTTAGACTCCATCCATTCTTGCTTCTACAAACCATCCTTGGTTGATGGGAAAGAAGTTTGGTTACACTGGTTTGCAAGAGATTTCTTTCATTGGGTGCTTCGATTTGTTTTTTGTAGTCTGCTCCATCTGGACACAAACATCTGACAGTGGAAGAATTGTTTGGAACCTCTTTGCCAAAGGAACAGCCAGTTGTTGTGGGTCTGGATTCGGAAGAAGTGGAGAGGCTGCCAGGAGATGCCTCCCAGAAAGAGACCAGCTCATTCCTACCATTTTCCTTCGAGCAGTCAGGAGGAGCCCCTCAGTCGGAAAATCTGGGTGTCCATCCTGCTGCCCACCACTCAGTCCCACCTGAAGTCCCTACCCCGGTGCTGATCACTCCTGCCTCCATCACACAGTCCGGTGACAAGCAGACCCCAGGCTATGCCATCCCACTGCGCCCTGTGCTCAGTCCCACTTTACCAGCAGAAGCTCCTACAGCACAGGTTCCGCCCAGCTTACCCCGAAACACCACCATGATACAGGCGGTGAAGACCACGCCGAGACAGAGGTCTCCACTCCTGAGCCAGCCAGTCCCTGAGCTGAGCCATGCCAATCTGACTGCCACCCAGAGCCCCTTCAGGGCCCCCCTGAGCGTGACAAACACAGCTGGTACATCCCTCCCAAGCGTGGATCTTCTCCAGAAACTCAGGTTGACCCCACAGCATGACCAAATACAGACGCAGTCTCTTGGGAAAGGAGCCGTGGCACCCAGCTTTTCCCCAGCAGCCGGCCAGCTAGCCACACCCGAGAGCTTCATAGAGCCTCCCTCCAAGACCGCAGCAGCTCGAGCCTCAGCATCCCTGAGCAACATGGTGCTTGCTCCCCTTCAGGTACTGGCGGGAGGCTGGGTGGCTCTGACTGGTGGGGGAACCTTCAGAGGCCTTGACAGTGACCGCTAGGACGCAGTCCCTTCAAAGAGATGGCTGTTAGGTACATCCGGGGCCGGAAGATGGGAGGTAAGAAGCCCTGTAGTGAACAGCCAGATCACTGGTACATGGTGGTGTGACTCAGTTCCACTGCCCCAGAGATAGCAGCTGGTGGAGCCAAGAAGCCACACCAATGTTTTCCTATCAGGGCATGCGTCGTAGAGGGTTGGTTTGTTTCTGCCTCACAAGTCCAGAAGTCCACATTTGACTCAGGACCGTAGATGCAGATTATCCCCAGCTTTGGCCCATCCCCAGTTCCCTCGATATTCACTGAGTGCCCACCTTGGGCCAGGTGCACTTGGGGTGCCGTAACAGTATCCCAGATTTGGAGATACAGGATCAAGTAAAGCTTCCTAGTGAAGCTCATGTTCAGCTGAGATCTGAAGACTCAGCAGAAGTTAATCAGACCTTCCCTAGAGGTAGAGAAGAGTGTTTGAGACAAGGAAAGGAAAGTAGCATGTGCAGAGGCCTGGAGATGAGCAGCATTTACTAAACATGAAGACCTGTAGTGTGGTCGGATCTCCTGCAGAAGGAGCTTGGAGGTGAAGTTACTGGCCAGTCAGCAGGGTTTTGGAAACTATGTGAAGCAGTCTGACTTGTTCTCAGAGCCCAGGGAGGGCAGGTGGCCAGCTAAGGGCTTTGAGCAGAGGTGGTGAATAGGGCAAGGAGAAGACGGAAGCAGGACCACCGTCAGGAAGGAGGCCAGGCGGTTACCCAGTCTTGAGCTGGTGGGGGCCTGACTTTGGGAGTATGGACCAGTGGGTTCGTTAACAAGTGCGAGCAGTGGGACCTGTTAGTCGATTGCTGGTGAGATGTGAAGACGCTTGTCCCTCAGTGATGGATGAGGCTGGCAAGTTTACAGGTGGGAGTCACCAGGATTTCAGCCCTGTGCCTTTAATAATAACCCACAGTCTTAATATTTCACCAAATAATCGTGTACAGAGAGTCCATCATAGTAATTATATGTGATTTTGTAGTTGATGGACAGTTTTGTTCCATTCCTTCAAAGTCCTGTACAGAAAGACAGAAAACAGTGTTTTGGTTCTATCTTGAAACTGTGCTTTTGGGCCATTTCTGTTGAGGTTTTGTGACGTCTACGGAGAGAGAATGTTCTGACAGATGAGTACCACACCCCTGCAGTGGGCCTGCTGCTCTGGAAGCCTGGCCAGCGGCCTGAACTGCCGCAGCGCCACCCTGCTCTCCACTGTGCCTCCTTGCAGGGGCCCCGACGCACGTGTGCATTTGCATTTACCTCTCATTTCCTTCAGGGTCTGGGGCTCCGCTGAATTTTTTTTTTTTTAAGATTTTATTTATTTGACAGAGAGATCACAAGTAGGCAGAGAGCGGAGCGGGGGGGGGGGGGGAGCAGGCTCCCCGCTGAGCAGAGAGCCCAATGCGGAACTCGATCCCAAGACCCTGAGATCATGACCTGAGCCAAAGGCAGAGGCTTAACCCACTGAGCCACCCAGGCGCCCCGGCTTTACTGAATTTTAAATGTATTTGCTCTACAACAAGAAGTTCTTTGTCTCCCAGTGAATAAGGACAAAACATAGCATGTGGAGGTGTGACTCTAGATGAAGGCTGTCTAGCGCCCCCTATCCAGAGTCCACGCCACCTTATCAAGGTTTCAGGCCACCAGGATGTGGCATCTCTACAGATTCAACAGCGAAACCGTGCGTGGGATGTCCCCACTCTTTTCCTTAGAGACGCCTTGAAGGTTCTGCACATAGTCCTGTTCTTGGGGAGACTGAGGGGGTGGGAGGGCGTCCCAGGGCCCTTGCCCTGCAGTTGAGGCAGAACTAGTAGTGTCTGCACTGTTCTTAACTGCTGAAGTGAATTTATCCCCGGTAGTTAGGAAGTCTTGATTGAAGCTTACTAAGTCTGTTCATCTTTTCTTTTTAACGTTGCAGTCTATGCAGCAAAACCAGGATCCTGAAGTCTTTGCCCAGCCTAAGGTGTTACCCAGCGCCATCCCGGTAAGCTCTCCCTTTCTTTGAAGAGCACTTTATCTTCAGGTTTTTCCTCTGGGCATGAGGTAAAACATTGTCGTTTGAGTGGCAAGTTGTAGCTTTCGGGCCTGGAGCCCTCTCAGGTGCCCTTCTGGGCCAGGCTGCCCTGCTCCCCCAGCAGAGTTGGTTGCTGTGGGGCCCCAATGGGCTTCCGGTTATGGTCTCTGGTCTCCGGTCAGTGCCTTCCCTGACCGTACGGAGAGGGGCAGGCTCGGTGTTTGTCGGCTGAGAGCATGTCAGCCTGGTTTCCATGAAGAGGAAATACTCTTTGTCCTGCAAGGGCCCTGATGCCTGGTTGAATCACCACCCTGCTCAGGCTCCGGGCCTGTGTGCTCTGCTCGCTGGCCTCACTTTTTAAAAGTTGTCTCCACCCTCCATTACCTGCCAGCCCTGAAGTGCACGCTGATTGTTTTCAGTTCCTGAACTTTTACCTTCCCATTTACCTTTGAGCCTTTATGCCTGGCCTCAAGTCTCAGAACTGAAACTGCAGCCCGCTCCTGCCTGGTGGTGGTAACTCCTCTTCCCTGTAGCCTGTCCTGCCGCCTGGGAATCAGTGGGGGCGATGCCGGCATCAAAAACAGACTGGATGACTCGGGCCCCAGAAGCCACACCCTTAACACTGTGGCTATTTGTAAACGAAGAGGGTAACAGGAGAAGGAGAAATTGCGATGTTTGTTGATTCTGTCAGATGCAGAAATTATTAAAAATGCTGATTATTTCTGATTTAGTGTGTTCTGTTGGTTAGCTGTTGTTAGCGTACAAGTACATCTAATTGGGGAAAGGAGGTAGGTGTTCGTTTTATGTGTAAGTTTTATTTGTGTCTTTGATACCTGTGGTGGTATAATAAATACCTTGAACACTACAAAAGAAACTAATGTTTCATGTAACTGGGTTTTTTTACTCCTTTTTAAGATTTTATTTATTTATCAGGGGGTGGGGGTGAGGGCAGAGGGAGAAGAAGAGAGAATCTGTCCCGAGCATGGAGGCTGAGGGAGGGTTCAATCTCATGACCCCGAAATCATGACCTGAGCCAAAACCAAGAGTTAAACGCTCAAATAACTGAGCTACTCAGATAACCCTTCGCTTCTTCTTCTTCTTCTTCTTCTTTTTTTTTTTTTTTTTTTTTTTTAGCAAAACTTTATTGATGTGTAGTACCCATAATAAAATGTAGGTGTTTTGCGAGTTTTAACATACATAACATCCCTCGGGTACCAGTCAAGATATGTAACATTCCCATCACTCCAGAAGGTTCCCTCATGCCCTCCTCCATATAAAACTTTACATTCTTAATTTATCATAGGTTTGTTATTATTTTGCATACCCACTGGGATCATACTTCCTTTCTGTGATATCAGACTTGGCTTCCCAATAAATGGACTCTTCATCCTTCAGCTAACAAGCCTCATTCATGACCATTGTTCCCCTGCAGGTCACAGGCCCCACACTGGTTACTGCAACAACCATGGCAGTGTCTTCGGTCCTGTTGTCCCCAAGTGTTTTCCAGCAGACGGTTACAAGGTCTGCAGACCTCGAGAGAAAAGCAAATGCCCCTTCTCCGCTGACTGTTGGAACATCAGAAAATCAGAGAAAGCCTTCCATTATTCTCAGCAAGTCTCAGCTCCAGGATACATTAATACATCTAATAAAGGTATGTAGGCCATCCCAGCAGTTGAGTCTATAAACTTTTGTCTTCAATATTAAAGAACGTATGAGTTCTTTTTAGAAAATCAGTTCATAACGTAAATTCGAGACTAGCCGGAACTAATGTTTCCCTCTTTCTGAGCATACACTCCCAGTGGAAAAGTGTCTGAGTGAATTCCAAAATATTGATTACAGTTGCCTCTGGGTTGTGGGATTCTTTGGGTAATTAGTTATACATTATTTATACAGCTTTTTTCCTAAGCTTTTATCAAGGAAGTAAGTTCTGCTGAGGTAAACGAGTCATTACCATCTCTTCCAGAATGATTCCAGCTTCCTCAGTACGCTTCACGAAGTCTACTTGCAGGTTCTGACCAAGAACAAAGACAACCACAACTTATGACTGGAGCAGAATAAACCAGAAAAGGCAGAATGTCGACCTCAAACAAATAGGCCTCATCATGGAAACTTCTAAACAGAACATTGAGTTTTGAGAATCCTGAAATTGAGCCTATGAGAAAGAGACTCATTCCTTAAGAATGTTTTCCAAGTGACGTTCTCAGTGATAATGGAGGTTTCACTGTGAAGCATCACCAGCAGACCTTTGTTTTGAAAAAAAAAAAAAAAGAAAAGAAAAGAAAAGAAAAAAACCATTGTGTTAAGTTGTGTGGGTGTTTTCATCAGCTCTAAGAAAGGATGTGAAATGAGGAGTCTGGTTTTCAGATTGCTTTCACGCTCAAGGTCTTAGGGAGGAGGGGTCACCAGCCTCGCAGCAGAGTTCAGCCCAGCCAGTGCCCCTTCCCCTGCCCCTCCCTCCCAGAAGTTTGAGTTTGAGCCTTAGGCTGATGTCAAGTTCTGATCAGAGCAGAAGTCAGCTCTGTGCAAAGTAGCTTTGAGTTTTAAGGATCAGAGTTTAAGTTGGCAAATTAGGACTGATTTGTTCAAATGAAGTATATTTTTATGATGCCCCATTTGGGCCTTAAAAGTTCTGAAACTTCTCAATTGTGTTTTGTTCTTAAGTGTCCCTGGTGCTGCCATGCAGCAGGCTCCCTGGGCAGCGATACCATGTGACTGGGGCCCCGCCAGGCTCTGTGATGGTATGGGAGTAGCATGTCACACCTTTGAAGCAAAGGCTGCGGCTGGTAAAGACTGAATTCGATCAGAAACCTTCACTTTAAGTTAACCTCTTGAGTGGTTTTGAAAACGTTAAGTTTTGTGTGAAGTGTAGCCTTATTTTCCTTTTCTGTCTAAACACAGAAGTCCTTGTTGATTGTTTTCCTTAACACTTTGACAAAAGGACCAGTGGACCAATCTAACAAAGCCATTCTGGTTCCATTCCTCGAGTCTACTGAGAGTAGTTTTAAAGCTATGCAGAAAAGGGAGCTGTTATTCACACTGCCCTTACTTTATTATAGAAAATGGAGTTAAAAACAAAGTGTGAAATTCAGAACTTTACCAATGTATTCCTAGGCTGTGAGTACTTTTGCAGCCCAAAGTGTGAAAATATGTAAAGATGCTTTGTTATGCTGCTATTGACCTGCCATGATTTATATTTATTCTTTTATGGCATGTAATGGTGATGAGTAATATTTTAATGTAGAATTTGATTTATTTCAGCAATAGTAATTTTAAGATACTCTTTGAATGAAAGTGTCTTTGTTTCTATGATACAGATCATTTTGTAGTATTTAACCAATTAAGATGCACTGCTTACTTTTCTGAGCACTATTTAATGATGGGGTCAAAACCCAGTTGGCTCAACCAGGTAGCATAAGGATTAGCTGTGAATAATGCTGGTGGATGTGGCGGTTCCTCGGAACAATCATTCTAAGCTTTAATGGTGACTCAATCATAAATCCATAGATTTTCTTTTTTTTTTTTCCTAGCTGAGATTTTAGAAAACTACTTGTGAATTACATGCTTGTTTTAGTTGGGTCTTAGGGGTTTTTTTTAGCTTAAAGAATACTTCAATTGGCTTTCGTTAATCTAAATGCTTCCTGGGCAGTCTTCTGCTTGTCAATTTAGTGTCTTTTCTTGCTGTCTACATAGTTACTTGTGAATTGTGCAGAAGTCAGGGAAGCTTGGAAGTTCTCATACTCAAGGGGGGAAGAGCTTGTTTTCAAAGGTAGTGTGTAAACCCAGCAACCAAAAATGAATTGATCGTACATCACCCAGGAAGGACAATGTCGGAGCAAGATCCAGAGTGTTGCTTATACCAGGAGAGGGTGTCGGGGGAGCCACGTGACTGTGACTGTTCTCAGGAAACAGGTTTGATCGCACCCCCAGCGTGGTTTCGGTAAGCTTCGGTACATGGAAGAATCAAGGGATTCTTCTTGTAATAGACATTTGAGTAGAAATGATTTGAGTATGTGTAATATTATGAGAGAGTTAAAAGAGAGGATGTCCTAAGGATGGTCGGTAATCAGATCTGTTAGTTTTCACCCTTTTCATCCAAGGAATGAATATGACAGACAGGAAAAGAGAATCTATGATAAGTTTTCCGTAGTGGGAAAATAAACTTTGAAGTGCCCAAGTCATGGAGACTTGAAAAGGGTCAACCTGTTTCAACTCTCAAATTTATGTATTCAAATGATTTACTTAAATTTCAGAAGCCAGAAGTTCACCATCATGATTACCAGGAGGTTTGGGCCAGAATGAGTCCTTGAAAGGTCAGGCCAAGCCTGACTTGTTGCAGTTGGATGACCCTGGCCCAAAAGTCACAGATCAGTTGCCTTATTTCTCAGTCAGATTTCCTATCCAGAACCTCACGCTAGCTTAGGTTGCATGTGTCCATAGCTGCCGTGACTTGACTGGAACCTTTGTTTCAAACCTTAGTTGAATCAAAGTGGACACCAAAACACAGATGCTTCTGGCTAGATTTTACAGTTAGGCCACTGCATCTGTCCGTGCATCCACCCCAACCCCAGTGGGTGGCACTGCTCTTTTGCTCTAGTTAACATCGCCTTTGGATAGACCCCTGCCCCTCCCATACAGCCACATTCCTGCGCCACGGCAGCTCCTCCGCAGCGGGTGTCCTTCCAGGGATTTGTAAGGTGGGACTTGGAATCCTTGAGTTTTCAAGCGAGCCTGTCGGTGTTAGAAGATGCATTTCATACTGTGTGCATGGAGTGTCCTCATCTCACCTTGCAGACCTTCGGTGCGGTGGGGTGGGTGGCCATCCCAGAGCGGGGTTTTGTGAAGAGTCTGAATTGACGGATCCTTCTCTGCTGAAGGCCACACAGGCCTCGTCTAGAATGTGTCTGGCCCAATTTTGCATGTCAAGCATCTGTCCTTTTTCTGCCTAGGTTTCCTTATAAAAATTAAAAACCCTATCGAATCTTGTACTAGGTATTATGTTGAAACCATGCAGCTTTATTATTATCCCTACTCCCCCCAAGAATGTAGTTCGAAGTTTTCTCATTTGGGTAGTAGAGGGCATAACTGCCATCGTATTACTGATAATGCAACATGAAATTGAAGGTGCCTAACCGCTTAAAAAAACAAAATCAGCCATCACACGGTAACTGGGCAAAACAGAAACAGAGGAGCGAGAGGGAGCACAGGCACAAGTGGGCCCAGTCCACAGGATTGAAGACAAGGAACCACAGGGATGTGGGTTCTGCCTTTTGCTGCATATTTGCTGCTAAGCATGAGTTTCGTTCTTAACCTATCTTTGGTTTTCTTCAGTTGTATTCAGAGTACCTTCTGGAACCAGTAGTGCCCTCCATTTACAGGTGTATAAAATGTTAAGATCTAAGTCAAGTAAAGCAACTTACACTAGGCTTTTTCAAAGCTATGTTTAAGAACATTTCCCTGAGGGCCGGGGCCTCAAGGAGCCTGTTTTCCAGCAAAATCAGCAGGAGAGGTGTGCAATGTTTCACTCAGTTTTCTATTCAACATCTTCATTTGAAATGCTAGGATGCAATATCGTTCACTTTGAATGGGGAAGATGCAAAGTTGTGTTTCCCTTTTATCTGTGTGATTCCTTAAGAAACGTGTTTTTAAAATCTGTGTTCTCAATGGTTTTTTTAATTCTGTATTACTGCTTTGGCCATGCAGCTCTCATGACTTTCAGTGTACGGGATTCTCAGCTCCCTGAAGTGTGGGGCTGAGAAGCTCTGGAATTACAGCAAGGTTTTGTTCCATGAGCGCAATACTGCATCATTAACATTTTTAATGGTATGGATTTTATACCATCTGTGTATGTTTGCAAATATTAAGTTATTACATGTTTTCAGATGAGCATTTTTCATCCTAAATTTTATATGTTTGCAAATATATTTTTTTAATAAAAGTTCAAAACCAAGTTTTAGCACCTACTAAATTTTAATTGTGTTTTTATTTAATTTAGAGAAATGGAACTTCTAAATGTGTTGCTACCCTTTGCCAGAACCGCACGCTGGTGAGATGGGGAGAGGTGAGAGAAAAGAGCCGCCAGAGAAGGCCCTTGTCTGCCCGTTTCCAGTCTGGGCCTGGCCAGCTACGCCGCAGGCCAGGTGGATTCCCAGGTCCGAAGCCCCCGAGGCCTGGCGTCCGTGAATGAGCACTTCCTTCCCTGGTAGCTGAACAGCGAGTGTGTAACGGCTGCGAGTGGACACCTCAAGAGCTTCACTGAGTCTTCGATGACTACCCCAGCCAGAGGGTGCACTCCTAGTCACAGCCAAAAACACTGTTCTGTAGGAGACGACAGTCAGGGCCAGTTCCCACAGTCTATTAGTTTGTGCGTATCGGGCTGTCACATGACAGGCATCTAGGATGACAAGGAAAGAAAGAGGGTGGGAACTAAAATCTGATCATTGTGGGAAATAGAGAAAAGTTTCAAGGGGAAAAAAAAATGGCTAATCTTCTCTCTCCCTAATAACTGTTGACATGTTAGCAATCGGAACAAAATTCTGCGTAAGATGTCTGTTAGACCTGCCTGCCTTCTCAGGGCAGAGGCGAAGCCAACCCATGCCCTAGGACAGTCACCATGACAGCTGCGCGCCCGTTCGGTCCTTCCAGGGTTGCCGTCCCATTTGCTTGACCTTCGGAGCAAGCCATTCTAATGAGAAGGAAGTTTAAGCAGGCAGTGACTGAGGTATGGGCCAAAGGTTGCTTCTTAAGCCAGCACAGGGTCTTGAAGCCAAGCAGGCCAGAGAGCTGGTCTAGAACCACTTTCTTCACTCCTCTGTCTCCATGATGGATGGTCCTGGATTGCTTTTTTATAGTTTCTTAGGTTATCACTGTTTATTAAAGGCTAATGAGGTCTGCTTATCTCGCTGGTTTGCTTGTGTCGGCACCTAGGAAACCAGACAACTGGGTTCATCGAAATTTCATGGAAAGGGAACGTCAGCAGGCCCTGCTGTAGCAGATGGGTGTTTTGGGATTTTTTTAAAAGATTTTATTTATTTATTTGACAGATCACAAGTAGGCAGAGAGGCAGGAAGAGAGGGGGAAGCAGGCTCCCCATGGAACAGAGCACAATGTGGGGCTCGATCCCAGGACCCCGGGATCATGACCCGAGCAGAAGGCAGAGGCTTAACCCACTGAGCCATCCAGGCGCCCCGGCAGATGGGTTTTAGTTTTCTCGGTTGTCTTGAACAACGATTTCACTCACTGTTTATGGATCCTGGTTCCATCTCAAAGATCCGGCGCTAAGAACCCGATCTTTGAGAAAGGGTTGTGTGAATAAGCCTCCTGAGGCTTCCAGGAAGCCGTGTTTGTCTCAGAGAGCTCTCTGGAACCAGCCCGTGGAGAAGCTTGAACTCCAGCAGCCGTGCCGTCCCCGCAAGGGAGGCCCACCTTTCCGTGAAGCCACGTCCTCTGAAGGCGGAAGGGAAGAGCCGCGAGAGGGGGGCTCAGGCCCCGACGGTCCCCCTACGTGTCCCCCTTTCAGACGGTCCCTCCCGGGCTCTCCTAATCACAGGCCACGCGACAAGGCCTGGCAGGCTCGCCAGGATCCTCCGCCTCCTCGAGCTTGTGAGACGGAGTTGGGCAAGAGGACAGCGGCCAGGCTCCGGCAGCCCACCCTGCTATGGAGCTGTGTCGGCCACACACCGGCCCTGGCCAGCCCTCCGCATCCCATCTGGGTGCATGCACCAGGCGCCAACGGCTCACAGCTCCAAGCAAGAGTGCTCTTGTAACCAGCAGAGGCTCAACAGCCTCCAAGGAGCCTGGAGTCCGCGTGACAGGTGTCGCCTGGGGTCTCTTTCGGTCTCCACAGGTGTGTGTATCTGCCGTGTGTCCCCAGCCCACTCATGTGGACCTCTCCACAGCCCCAGTGCTGCTCCGGGAACCGGCCCCATGGGGACCCTGGAGACTCCCTGTCCCCCCCGGGCAGGGGCTGTGGTGACACAGACGTCAGTCCATCGCTCTGAAACAGGACCCGGAAGGCAGCACAGTCCCCATGAACCGTTTTCCTACCCTGTCTCTGCCCTTCCAGAAAAGTGAGTCTGACGCTGCCTGAGCTCTGGTACAGCCCGGGAAGGCGCCCTCAGCAGACAGCCTCCCTGTGCTGTGACCTCTCGGAGGGGCAGCAGCGGTGCCCTGGCTTCTGAAGCAGGCAGCGAAACACATCTTGCTCCCCAAGTCCCACTTCGTTGTGGTGTCCCTGCCCCTGGAGACTGTCCCCGCCCCAGACCGATCACCACCTGCGTAGAGCCACCTGCACCGATGCAACTGAGGGACTTCCAGGAGGTCAGACCCCCAACCTGCTGCGGGCCCTGTGGACAGGGAAGGGGTGTCCCCGCTTTAGCATGTGTCCGTTCCAGGGCCACGACGCCGGCAGGCATCTCAACCCCCTTTCCCAACAAACACTTCGGAGCTCCTCCTTGAATCTCCTGACCCAGAATTCACAGAAAATGTGACCCCTGCCCACACATAACCATCTTTAAAAATATACTAATTGTGATATAAAGGAGAAATCTTAATTTGCAATGAAATGCTCCCTATTAAATATGGAAATGTTTGGGCATGACACACATTCTCAAAATTCATAGGAAGCCCTGGCTTCACTCTGACACGTCTCCCCACCCCACTCTGAAAGGTGGCCGCTCTCTCCCACCAGGGGCCTGTCCAGGGCCCAGTGCACCCGGGAGCCCATGGCTGCCTCCACCCCTCCATCACCCGCAGTGCCCTGACTCACCGTGCTTCTGCCCAATAGGAAACCAGAGAGCTGTCTCTGTTCCAGCCAGAGAGTGCGAGGTCATTAATTAGCAACCCCCTCTACCCTGCCCCACAGAGGACTCCAGAGTCCTTAAGTGATAGGCCGGCACTGTGGCTGGTGCCCTCTTGCTTAGGCAGCATCTCCCCAGGCTGTGTCTCTGATGGGGCAGGGGAAGGTAGTCAGAAA
The DNA here is from genome assembly GCF_964662115.1 of Mustela nivalis. NCBI lineage: Eukaryota > Metazoa > Chordata > Mammalia > Carnivora > Mustelidae > Mustela > Mustela nivalis. Next base: position 194,178,983 of record NC_139020.1, read on the forward strand.
GGTGGGAAGAGAGACACAGACACCCCTCATTAGTCCTCATCCAACCCTGGGGGGCAGGGGCATTGCCTGTATAGCTGCAGATGCCATAAGCACACATACACACACACACATACACACACATACACACAGGCATGCATGTGCCCTTACATGGAGCTTCCTGGGCGCTGGGATTGCTTGAGCCGCTCTGTGCCCACGGCACAGCACATGGTACAGGTGCATGTCCCTCTTTGCGGGATAACCCTCAGGACCACCTGGGAGATACAGGTTGTTACCTCACTTGTCAGATGAGGGTACTGTGGATGGAGAAAGTGCCTCGGAGCATCTGCCCAAGTTCACCCAGAGAGAGAGCAGCCGAAGCAAGAGTTGAACGGGGCTTGTTCATGCCACCTCCCTCTGGGTTTGAGGTTTGCGGAGAGAGCCTGTAGGTTCCTGGTGCATTCTGAAGAGCGTTGAAATGACAGTAGCATTGCTCCCGCTGACGGGGCCATTAATCGGTTAAAGGACTGCTTCACCTATGGTGATTGTTGCCAGTGACCCTCACAGATGTGGCTCTCAGAGGGCTTTCTCAGCCCTAGGCCAGAAGGGGACAGGGGAGGCTCAGAGGCGTCTTGTGGGGACACTGCCCGAGTCAAGTGGGGAAACTGGGGCCCCGGGCAGGAGGGGGGTGTTGACGCAGCCTGCTTTTCCCCTTCATAGCTACTGCTGCTTTCCAGTTCAGTGTTTTAGAATTTGAAATGGGTTTATTGTAGAAAAAAAGAAAGAAAGAAAGGTAGGAAGGAAGAAAGAAAGAGAGGGAGGGAGGAAGCAAGGGAGGAAGGAAGAAAGAGAAAGGAAGGAAAGAAGGAGGAAGAGAAGAGAAAAAAAGAAAATAGGCCCAAAATGGAGTTAGTTGTTCTAAGCCCCAAGCCAGCAAACCAGGGTTTAGTACCTAAACTTCGGATTCAGCCTCTCCCAGGAGTGGAATTGTAAGCCAATCAGTCTGAAATTTCCTGATCAACACTAGTAATCATGAGAAACCCTTGCCCTTCCCCCAAAGGAAGGTGACCTTGCCTAAAATAATACTTTGTTTCGTTAGTGACCTTTTTGTCCCTGTTCACTTCTGCCTATAAAAGCCTTCCACTTTGACCAGCTCCTCGGAACGTCTTCCACTTGCTGGAGAGGATGCTGCCCCATTCATAACTCACTGAATAAAGCCAATTAGGTCTTCAAATGTACTCCACTGAATTCTGGTTTGGTTTTTTCTTTTTTTTTTTTTTTTTTTTTAAGATTGTATTCATTTATTTGACAGACAGAGATCACAAGTAGGCAGAGAGGCAGGCAGAGAGAGAGAGAGAGAGAAGCAGGCTCCCCGCTGAGCAGAGAGCCCGATGTGGGGCTCAATCCCAGGACCCTGAGATCATGACCTGAGCCGAAAGCAGTGGCTTAACCCACTGAGCCACCCAGGTGCCCCTGGTTTGGTTTTTTCAACAGACTTAGTGGCAAGAGTGGGATCTGGAGTGTACTTAACCAGCACTTGGGGATGAGAAATACAAACCCATTTGCATTCATTTCCAAGGGTAAGTTCCTCTGGGTCCTGAGCTCTGCTCTCTTTGCACTGAGCACTTGATCTAAGCGGCCTTCCAAAACAGGGCAGGCCAGCTGGAACTGTAGACAGCTCTGCCTGGAGCCAAAACCTTAGCCTTTCAGACCCCTACTCCCAGGTTTCGGAGTCAAAGACCCCCCAGCCCATCATTCTGTCTGAAGACACACACGGGAACTGTTAGTGTCATGCACGGCTCCCCATTCAGGCGCAGTTCCCAGTCTGTCGTCCCTGTTGTTGGGGTCTGTTGGTTCAACATAACATATCTCCTGCTGTTCCCCTCTGCCCTCCGAGTGCTCTGTCTAGTCGTCCTCTGTCCAAAGGGACTTCTGACTCCATAGAGCCTATTTATTCAACAGCTACTTTCTGAAGTTAGACCACCGGACGCTATGGGTGATGCCCTCAGGCATCTTCCACTCAGTCAGAGGCCAACCTAAGGGCTATAGTCACACTGTCCCTTCCTTTCCTGATCCAGGTCACTGGTTATTTTTTTTTTTAAGATTTTATTTATTAATTTGACAGAGAGAAATCACAAGTAGACGGAGAGGCAGCCAGAGAGAGAGAGAGAGGGAAGCAGGCTCTCTGCTGAGCAGAGAGCCCGATGCGGGACTCGATCCCAGGACTCTGAGATCATGACCTGAGCCAAAGGCAGCGGCTTAACCCACTGAGCTACCCAGGTGCCCCAGGTCACTGGTTATTAATCTATGGGAGCAACTCTAGATCTCATGAAGATGGTATCTCCTGTACCCTCTCTGAGGCTGCCTCTTGGGCCCATGGGCTTGTTTAATACGGCCAGAAATACTTGACATTTTCTAACTGAGTCCAACCTCATTAGGACAGGAAGTCGAGAGGTGAGATACCGGGGTAGGGAAAGCCACTCTGTTCCGAAAGCCCCCCAAACAAGGAGATGGCAGACTATTGTCCCAAAGACCATCTCCCCCGGGGCGTGAACTCTGAGCTTCTTTAATGTTCAGGAAAGGAGGCAGAAGAACGGTGCTGCAGTCAAAAGATAAATGATGTCTGTAGACATCCAGGGAAGACATCCAACTTCTCCATGCCTGTTCACTGGATCTTTGTGTCCAGGAATCTGGTCATGGCACTCCTGTAAATATTAAACATAGCATAATCATTTCTGTACTTACTTCCTTATTTCCTGGAATGAGGCTGATTTCTGGTAAATCTCAGCTGTAAGCAAAATTCCTTTGATGATTAATATGTGTGCATGCGGGACTAACCAGAGGTTTCTAAACTATAGATCGCAGCAGCAAGGGAACTCCAAGCAACACAGGTCAGACATGCTAAGTTTCTCCCTGTCACTGTTTGTCCCAGCTAAACACTGACAAGGTATTTAAAAGAATTTTTAAGGAGCTCTGTGGCCAGAAGTTAGCTGTGTGTGAGAGCTAATATTTAGAGTCTGAAATAAGAATTAAGTAGGCCTTCTCCCCTAAGCTAAATCTATCAGAGGGGGAATAAAAACATCCCAAAGTAGATGGGTAGCTGTATCAGTCCTGTGATACCAAGAAGATAGTAACACAATGTTTTGAGGAAGTAAAAGCGATTATACTTTATTTATTCATCTAGTATTTGTAGGACCAGAGGTGTGGCTCTAGGAACAATTCAGAGTCCACCAATCATTTTGAGAAATCCCAAAAACCTCACTTATTTATCTCAAAAGGCTTATCCCTTTGCCTTTGAGACGCAAATGTCCTACTTGGTCTTCTTCACCTATGTTCATGTGTGTCCAACACGAGTGTGTTGGAGATGTGTGGAATTTTATTTCTCCAGATAGTGTTGCCAAAATTAATTCGTACAGAGCTCTATTTAATTGGCTCAAAGAAAATGAGGGTTTATATAAATTAAACTCTCAGAAACATAAGAGAGGGGCGCCTGGGTGGCTTAGCTGGTTAAGCATCTGACTCTTGATTTCAGCTCAGGTCATGACCTCAGCGGCATGAGATTGAGCCCGCTCTGTGCTGGGTATGGAGCCTGCTTAAGTTTCTCTCTCTCTCCCTCTCCCCCAGCCCTGCATGTGCTGTCTCTCTTTCTCTCTCTAAAAATTTTTTTTAAAAATTTAGTTAAATCTTAAATATAAGAGAAAAGTAAACCAAGTGATTATCTGGTTCACGTGATCTGGGAAAATATTTGGTATTAAGTTCATTAGTTTAATTAAAACAGGCATGTCTGGGGCGCCTGGGTGGCTCGGTGGGTTAAAGCCTCTGCCTTCAGCTTGGGTCATGATCCTAGGGTCCTGGGATCGAGCCCCACATCAGGCTCTCTGCTCCGTGGGGAGCCTGCTTCCTCCTCTCTCTCTGCCTACCTCTCTGCCTACTTGTGATCTCTGTCCGTCAAATAAATAAATTAAATAATTAAAAAAAAAAAACAAACAGGCATGTCTTTAGCATTGTCAGCATTAAATATAATACTTTTTCTCTACCTAAGTTTACTAAAGGTCAGATATTATATTTGTATCAGTATATGTTGCAAGTGTCCCCAAAAGTGTTGCATGAAATTCCTCAAGTCTGATATATCCTGGCATGTTATTATCATAATTTTAAAAATTTGTATGTCACAGACGTTTCTTTTTCAACTCTGATAATGAATTCTCCTCAGCTCTTTAACAACGGACACTTTGAAGTCTTTGTCCTTTACTCCAGTGCTTTTACTAAAGGGTGCCTGCAGAAGTGCTCCATCTGTGGGGACACCCATGGAACATGCTCTCGAATACAGATTTCTGGGAACCTGAAGATCATAAAACTGAACTGGTAAGACTTTCCAGAAGGGAAGGAAGCTCTGGATCAGAACAGGACAAGAGTCAATAACATGAGACCGATTGAACTGGTGGGCATGGCTACCGTTCTAGTGACATGCCTGTAATTGGACTAAGTCCTGAATGCTTCTAGTTTCTTCTATCTGGTTCCAACTCACCAAACTAAATGTTTCCATTTTTCTCCCATCCTTTGAATTTGGAATCCCTAAAAACAAAGACGGCCCTTGGAGCTGCTTAGAAGGGACTCCATCAGGTCCTTCTGACCACCGAGCTGGTACCCAAACTTACTTTTTTTCTAAGATTAAAAAAAAAAAAAAAAGGAGGGTGTCTGGGTGGCTCAGTGGGTTAAAGCCTCTGCCTTTGGCTCAGGTCATGATCTCAGGGTCCTGGGATCAAGTCCCATATCCGCCTTTCTGCTCAGCAGGGAGCCTGCTTCCTCCTCTCTCTATGCCTGCTTCTCTGCCTACTTGTGATCTCTGTCTGTCAAATAAATAAATAAAATCTTTTAAAAAAAAAAAAAAGATAAAAAAAAATTTAAGTACTCTCTACACCCAACATGGGGCTCGAACTCACAACCCCGAGATCAACAGTTACACCCTCCACCGACTAAGCCAGCCAGGTTCTCCCCTCCAGCACACTTCTCACAGCTGAAGGTACTCTACCTGATCCTGGTCCTGTAGGAACCCTGTGTCTTCCAGGTTGTGGCTAAGTATGGGGAGGGGGTTCACCTTTCAGACTGCTGGATTTGTCATCAGAAATTCTGATCTGTCCATGATGTTAGAGACCCTCTGGTCTGTTTCCCTATTTCTGGTTAACCAGCCCCAAACTTGGGGAACACTGTGTCCAGGCTTTATGCAAAAAAAAGGACACAAGGCAAGGTCAAAATAAAACAGTCTGTGTAAGCTACGGACCCTTAAAATCGTACAGGGCTCCATGACCATTATCTTTCCAGTCCTGACCCACAGAGTCCAGTGGGAATTGCCAGAAGGCATTCATGAGTCAGCTTTTACCCACCTCGGCAGGGCCCTGCTTCCCTCCTTCGGAGTCAGGGTGAATGGGTCCATCGTCAGCAAGCTCCACTTCATTCTTGAAAATATCACAGAATCCGCTGCTAAAGCAACAGCTGATCAACAGAAGTCCTTAGGCGCTCCGGCCAAGTTGCTCTTGATTACAGGAGAGCCCTCGGTTATCTTTCAGCTGAGCAAGGCGGTGTCTACACCTGCTGCACGTGGATTCACACTTCTGGGGAAGTTGAAACTCAGTTACATAAGATCACTTAGCAACCCACTCAGTTTAAAAAAGCTAACTTACGGGACACCTGGGCGGCTCTTTCAGTTAGGCAACTACCTTTGGCACAGGTCGTGATCCCGGATCCCGGATCCCGGGATTGAGTCCCGTGTTGGGCTCCCTGCTCCTCGGGGAGGGAGCCTGCTTCTCCTCTCCCTTTGCTTGCTCTGCCTGCCGCTCCCCCTGCTTGGGCTCTCTCTCTCTCTCTGTCTGTCTCTGACAAATAAATAAGTAAAATCTTTTAAAAAATAATTTTTAAAAAAGGTAACTCCTTCAAGGGAGCTGACTTATCTTATTTTGGTTGGTTTTGGTCTTGGCTTCTTAGTCCACTCCAGACATTGGGAATTACCTGTTTAGAACAGTCCTAGTTATCTCCCTGGCATATTGTATTCTATGCCCCTCCTAACCACCAAGCCAATTGTCCTCCCCCAAAACTGGAATGTCAAAAAAGGAATAAAGAGAATAATGGACTAACAAATTGTGAGCCTGGCGTTGTAACCTGTGAATACCACAAAAATCTAGCAAACAAACACATCGTGACCTCGGAAGGTCGCCCAGAGTAAACAACAGAATTGCAGAGCAGGAGCTGAGAGCATCCCTAATGCCATAAGTTTGGACCACATCTCCCTGGGGGCAGAGATTGGGCTCGAAAGGAGGAATGGTTAAAGAAAATAAGGGACAGGCCCCAGATGGAGTCATTTGTATGAATCTTCTCATGAGCAAACCAAAACCAGGTCCCTAACGTCACTGCAGACCCAGCCTCTCCCACGAGTGGCATTTTAAAGCAGCCTGGAATTTCCTGACCAGCATTTAGTGAGGTCACCCTAATAACAGACCCCTTGCCCTCCCCTTCCTGCAAAGGAAAGTACCTTTCCTGAAATAATCTTCGCTTTTGTTTGTGACTTCCTTGTCCCTGCCCCCCTTCTGCCTACCAAAGCCTTCCCCTTTGCTCTGCTCTCCAGAGCAACTCTCGACTCGCTAGATGGGAAGCTGTCTGATTCCTGACTCACTGAATAAATCCAATTAGATCTCCAAATTTACTCAGCTAAATTGCGTTTTTTTTAACAAAATTGTCTCAGTCCCCCTCACCCAACACCAGCTTGACACCGGTTCCGTTTTGTTGCAGGGAATGCCGCTGTCTCAAAACTTGTCTCCATGGTCACCTCTTCCTGGGAGCCTTCCTTGATCTGCAGCCTCAGCAGGCAACTCCTGTCCAGATCACAAGACAGCGCAAGATGCACCCATGGCCCCTGCTGACTTGTGACATCGTCAGAGGCAAGAACAGAGACAGGATCACCTTCCTTCTCCGAGCAACCTGCACAGCACCTGTACACGGGCCTGGGTAAATCGAATGAAGGGCTGAACTGGTGAGGGAATCGAGGGCCAGGGATGGCAGCAACACTTCCCTGTCCTGACTCGAGGGTCCGCTGTGGCTGCACTCGTGTTTTGCACAGAGCACATGTCTTCCCGAGGCCTCACCTAAACCACCAGAACCGGGCAGCCAACTGGGAGCCATTGCTGATTGTGGAGGTGGGTGAGGAGAGAGATGGTAAAAGCTTCTGTGCCTGGGGGGCTTGGGATCTCCTCGCAAATCCTCCCACCCCAGTCTCCAGGGGAAGCACTGCTGTGGCTCAGAGTGGAAGGCAGTAGGCGTCCTTGCCTTTCTCCCAAGAACTTTGGTCCTGCCCTAATGTAAACATGTGAATGTAAACATTCACAGCAGCGATCCCTCAACCGCCCAGGAGAAAATCCACTTCATCTCTCCACAGTTCAACAAAAGCATTCATCTTGAATATCCACGGGAACAATACAGCCTGGTTTGCTCAGGGAAACCAGGAGCTGGCAGAGAGAAGGACAAGGTTCTCCCCCACTCCATCCTGCAGTCCGTGCAGGGCGGGGCCCAAGTGCCCTGAATGTGCCCTGAGCGCCAACCGCACTGCCCAAGCCCTGCCTGGCACGGCGCCCCTGGGAAGGAGCTGACGGTGCTGTTGAGGCAGCTCCCTGCTCCCCACCCAGGGAGGCACCCAGGCCCTGCTGCTCAGACCGCAAGCGGCAATGACTAGGCACCTTTCTTTTGTGCGCAAGGAAAGCAGGCCTGGCGGCACTTGGCCAGGCTCCACACCGGTGCTCACCTTTCACTGGTGCCAGGTCTCTCCAGCCCCAGGCCTTCTGGGGTGACGCCGAGGGTCAACCCTCCCAGTTTGGTCCTGGGATTGGCCAAGGAGACCCAGGATCCCGTCTTCAGTGGCAGCCCGAACAGAGGTCTCTCTCTGACGCACAGTGCGGGCTGAGGCAAAGCGCCGGTATCGCCTGCTCCAGAGTGAGCCCAGGAGCAACGCGGGTGTCCACCCAAAGGGGACAGCCGCTGACCTTCCTCTGCACCAGCGACCATCCTAGGGGAGAAGAGCACACAGACCCTGTGCGGAGAGATTTAAGATGCACAGTGCTGAAAACGAAAGCTAGAAGTATAAAGGGTTTGAGGACTTATTTAATTTAAAAAAAATTTTTTTTCTTGTTAAATAATCTCTATGCCCAATGTGGGGCTCGAACTCATGACCCCAAGATCAAGAGTTTCATGCTCTACTAATTGAGCCAATTAGACACCCAGAGACCCTATTTTATTTTATTTTTAAATTTTATTTATTTTTTTTAAATTAACATATAATGTATTATCTGCCCCAGGGGTACAGGTCTGTGAATCATCAGTCTTACATACTTCACAGCACTCACCATAGCACATACCCTCCCTAATGTCCATCACCCAGCCACCCTCTCCCTTCCCTGCTACCCCCCAGCAACCCTCAGTTTGTTTCGTGAGATTAAGAGTCTCTTATGCTTTGTCTCCCTCCTGATCCCGTCTTGTTTCATTTTTCCCTCCCCTACCCCCATGACCCTCCTCCCTGCCTCTGAAATTCCTCATATGAGAGATCTCTCATATGAGAGATACATGATCCTTGCAGAGACCTTATTTGAAATATTTATGTTCATGAGGAGAAAAGAGGTAAGTGGAGGAAGACTGGAAGGAAATGCACAGAAAATGTTGACTGTGGTGATCTCTGGATGGTGGGCGTATGGAGGATCGAGGTTTCCCTCTGTGTGTGTGTGTGCATCAGGGTCCAGGGAAGCAGGGCTTTGTTTATTAAGGGCTTTGCTGCAAGGGACTGGCTCATCCACTGTGGGTGCTGGCTAGGCAGGCAGGAAACACGGAGGGCAGGCATCAGGAAGGACAGTTGGGCTCTCAGGCACAGGAGACATTCCTGCTACAGGTACAACTATTTTTTTTTTAAAGATTTTATTTTAGGGGCGCCTGGGTGGCTCAGTGGGTTAAGCCTCTGCCTTTGGCTCAGGTCATGATCTCAAGGTCCTGGGATCGAGCCCCACATCGGGCTCTCTGCTCATTAAAGAGCCTGCTTCCCCCTCTCTCTCTGCTTGCCTCTCTGCCTACTTGTGATCTCTGACTGTCAAATAAATAAATAAAATCTTTGGGCCACCTGGGTGGCTCAGTGGATTAAAGCCTTTGCCTTTGGCTCAGGTCATGATCCCAGGGTCCTGGGATCAAGCCCCGTGTTGGGCTCTCTGCTCAGCAGGAAGACTGCTTCCCTTCCTCTCTCTGCCTGCCTCTCTGCCTACTTGTGATCTCTATCAAATAAATAAATAAAAATCTTTTTTAAAAAAAGATTTTATTTTATTATATTTTATTATTTTTTTAGAGAGAGAGCATGCCCATGCATGGGAGTGGGGTGGGGGAAGGGCAGAGGGAGAGAGAATCTTAAGCAGGCTCCATGCTCAGCATGGAGCCCAATGCGGGGCTTAATTTCACAACCCTGAGATCATGACCTGAAATGGAGAGTTGGACATTTAACCAACTGAGTCACACAGGTGCTCCTCAAGATTTTATTTTGAAATAATCTCTATTCCCATTGTGGGGCTCCAACTCAACCATGAGATCAAGAGTATTTTTTTTTTTTTAAGATTTTATTCATCCATTTGATGGACAGAGATCACAAGCAGGCAAAGAGGCACACAGAGAGAGAGAGGAAGGGAAGCAGGCTCCCCGTCAAGCAGAGAGCCTGAAGCAGGGCTCAATCCCAGAACCCTGGGATCATGACCTGAGCCAAAGGCAGAGGCTTTAACCCACTGAGCCACCCAGGTGCCCCGAGACCAAGAGTCTTATGCTCTACCAACTGACTGCATCAGATCCATCCCAGGTTATAGCTCAATTAATCTCCTTTCCTTTTTTTTTTTTTTTTTTAAGATTTTGTTTATTTATTTGACAGACAGAGATCACAAGCAGGCAGAGAGGCAGGCAGAGAGAGAGGGGGAAGCAGGCTCCCTGCTGAGCAGAGAGTCCAATGTGGGGCTTGATTCCAGGACCCTGGGATCATGACCTGAGCTGAAGGCAGAGGCTTTAAGCCACTGAGCCACCAAGGCGCCCCAATAATCTCCTTTTCTGAGACTCAGCTGATCACAGACTTCCATCACACCTACGAAACACCTTCACAGCCATACCTAGGTTACTTGAATAACTGGGGGACTACAGCCTAGTCAAACTTACATAAAACAGACCATCATCATACTTTTGTTAAATTTCCCAATTTTCTATACAGAATATGTGGCTACTTACATAATTTTTTTTAAAGCAATAAACAACTCAACTACCACAAGATACCACTTGGCATCCACCAGATGGGGTGATCCCTAAAAAAGATAGGGGCACCTGCGTGGCTCAGTCAGTTAAGCGTCTGCTTTGGCTCAGGTCATGATCCCAGGTTCCTGGGATCGAATCCCGCCTTGGTCTCCTTGCTCAGTGGGGAGCCTCCTTCTCCCTCTGCCTGCCGCTCCCCCTGCTTGTGCTCATGCTCTTTCTCTCTCTCTCTCTCTGACAAATAAATAAATAAACTCTAAAAAAAAAAAAAAAAAAAGATGATAACCGTTGTACGGGGAAATTGGAACCCGCATCCACCACCAAATGGTGTAACCACTTTGGAAAATAGTTTGGTGGTTCCTCAGGGAGTTGTTTAAAAAAACACACAATGGACTCAAAAAGGAGTCACCTGTGCTAAACCATCTGTAAGCAAACCGAGACTTAACACCGAACTTAATTGCAGAGCCAGCCTCTCTCAGGAGTGGAATTTTAAACTGATCAGGCTGGATTTTCCTGAGCAGCACTAGTGAGGTCGTCTGTGTACTAAACCCCTTTACCCCTTCCACCAATAAGGGTGACCTTGCCGGAAATAATCCTTTGTTTTGTTTTTGACTTCCTTGTCTCTGTCCCCATCGGCCTGCGAAAGCCGTCTGCTCTTTTCTACCTGCCAGGCGGGATGCTGCCCAACTCATAACTCCTTGAATAACACCAGCTGGATCTTCAAACTTACGCAGGCGGGTTTCATTTTTTAACCAGGTAAGCACGGAATTGCTATATAACCCACTCTGGGGTGTAAACCCAAGAGAACTGAAAACCCATACCCACAGACGTTTTTACGTCCCCATTCAAAATCGCGTTATTCATAACAGCAAAGAAGCAGAAGCCAGCCAAATGTCCAGCAACCCCCCCAAAAATGGATAAACCAAACGTGGTGGATCCATGTAATGGGAAATGATTCCTCAAGAAAACAGAGATAGGAGAGCCTGGCTGGCTCAGTCGCTAGGCTTCTGCCTTCGGCTCTGGTTACGATCCCAGGGTCCTGGGATTGAGTCCCGCATCGGGCTCTCTGCTCTGCGGGAAGCCTGCTTCTCCCTCTCCCACTCCCCCTGCTTGTGTTCCCTCTCTCGCTGTCTCTCTCTGTCAAATAAATAAATAAAATCTTGAAAGAAAGAAAGAAAGAAAGAAAAAGAAAGAAAACAGAGATAAAGAGATAAAACACTGCTAGGACTATAATACAGATGAGCCTTGATTGCATGAAGCAGAAGGGCTCATTCCCCGCCCCCCACCACCACACATCATAGGATTCCATCTATCTGAAATGTCTAGAATAGGCTGGTTCATGGGTATACAGAGTAGCTCAGAGGTGGCTGTGGCCTGGCCAGGAGGGGAGCATAGGGAGAAACCACTAAGAGGTATGGGTTTCTATTTGCGGTGATAAAAATGTCCTAAAACTAGGGGTGCCTGGGTGGCTCAGTGGGTTAGAGCCTCTTCCTTTGGCTCAGGTCCTAGTCCCAGGATCCTGGGATCGAGCCCCCATCGGGCTCTCTGCTCAGTGGGGAGCCTGCTTCTCTTCCTCTCTCTCTCTCTCTGCCTGCCTCTCTGCCTATTTGTGATCTCTGTCAAATAAATAAATTAGAAAAAAAAAAAGTTAAAAAAAAATGTCCTAAAACTAGATAGTGGTAATGATTGCAAAATTCTAGAATTCTGCAATTGCACAATTCCGAAAATCACAAAATGGGACTTTAAAAGAGCAAGTTTTGTGATGTGTGAATGATATCTCAGGGAAGTTATGATTTTTTAAAAGAAGCATTACGTACAGGAGAAAGGAAGTAGCCACGTGTGCCTGGGTGACCTGCTTCCCAGAAAAGCCAAAGAGCTGGTGCGTTACCTCCTGTCTCCAGGTTCCCTTCCTCACAGGTGCCTCCCTTCTATGGTGCTCTTGCCCGGTGCCCGGGACCCCAGGGTCTGCAGATGTCTTGGAGAAAGCCAACAGCAAAACTCAATTCAGAGTCCTCCCCTTTTATCAGTCTTCCCTTGGCGTCCAGGTCACCAGGGTCCAACCCCTCTCACTGACAGCCCAACCCTGCCAGGAGGAGCTCACAAGCCTGTGACAATGACAAGCAGGCACCCAGGACGGCTGAACTCGAACTGGCCTCCTCCAGGCAGAAAGGAGCCCCACAGGGCTCTGACCCAGCTCTCGGAGTCTGGCACAGGGGGAGAACTCAACCTCTGTGTTGCAAGAATGAGCCCATTTTGTAGATATTTGGAAACCGAGGCCCGGAGAAGGGCAGGCATCCTCCCAAGACCGTGCAGGTCTCTGAGTCCCTCCTCCGCTCTCTCCCCTGAGCACACCCTGGGACCTCTCCAGTGAGAGACAAGGGTGACTGAGTCACAGAACCACTTCCTAAAGAGCTCTTTGCCAAGTATGTATCAAGGGTTTTAGAAGGGTTGCCACCCTCTGACCTAGTACTTTCCCATTTAGAGCTCTGCTTCTGGAGACAACCTGCCAGGAGGGCAAAGGTTAGGTACCAAAATGTTCCGTGCAAGGTAATATATCATGGTGAGCAATGGAGACACTGCAAATACCCATGGCTAAAGGATGGCTAGTAAATGAGGACATAGCTCTATGATAGGACCATGCGCAGCTGGCGCAAAAATGATGTCTTGGAAGAATTTCTGAATGCTAGTGGGAAAATGGAGGAGAGAAATGGCAAATTGTATGTGATCCTGAAAATGTGTTAAAAATAATAATTAAGGGGCGCCTGGGTGGCTCAGTGGGTTAAGCCGCTGCCTTCGGCTCAGGTCATGATCGGGGTCCTGGGATTGAGCCCCGCATCAGGCTCCTTGCTCATCGGGGAGCCTGCTTCTCTCTCTGCCTCTGCCTGCCTCTCTGCCTGCTTGTGATCTCTGTCTCTCTCTCTCTCTCTCTCTGTCAAATAAATAAATAAAACCTTAAAAAATAATAATAATAATAATTTAAAAAAAAAAAGAACCCACAAGAGCAAACACCTGTTGAGCCATGACTCTACCTATTTTCAGCCTCGTCTGATATGTGCGGTCCAGATGTGCCCTGCTCCCTTTCTCCAGCCCCACTCCAGACCTTGACCCTGTTCTATTTTCTTCATAACAATCCTAATAAATCAGTATTTGTCAAATGAACAAACCATTCGAACAGTGGTCCTCTTTGGGTGGGGTTATGCATGACTTTAATTTACTTTTAAATTTTCTATACCTTCTAGGTTTTTACCAAAAGCTTGTTTTACTTTCACATTTAGGAAGGGGGGGGGGAATGTTTTTCAAAGCAAAAGCAAAGACAAAAGTCAACTGAAAAAACCTCAGAGTTCTTGTGAGTGAGTTGAATCTTCCTGGGGGCAACATTATTGAAAGAAGCATGTTCCCAAAAATGCTTCCAGAAGGTAATTTTGGGCATTGAGAGAAGAGATGGATTTATTAAAACTTAATCAATTTACAAGCCCATAGGGAACCTGGATGGCTCAGTCGGCTGAGCATCTGCCTTCAACTCAGGTCAAGATCTAAGCTCCCAGGGTACCTGGGTGGGTTAAAGCCTCTGCCTTTGGCTCAGGTCATGGTCCCAGAGTGCTGGGATCAAGCCCCACATTGGACTCTCTGCTCAGCAGGGAGCCTGCTTCCCTTCCTCTCTCTCTGCCTGCCTCTCTGCCTACTTGTGATCTCTGTCTGTCAAATAAAATAAATAAAATCTTTTAAAAAAAGAAAAAAATTGCTCTCAGACTTTTGGTGGGAACAGAAATAGGACCCTCTTTTGAGAAAATAATCTAAAAATAGGAAACAAGATTCTTTAAATATGCATAAGCTTTAGCCCAGGAATTTCACCTGGAGGAATCTGTCCTAATTAAGAGTACAAACAAGGGGCACCTGGGTGGCTCAGTGGGTTAAGCCTCTGCCTTCAGCTCAGGTCATGATGTCATGATGTCAGGGTCCTGAGATCGAGCCCTTTTGTCGGGCTCTCTGCTCAGCAGGGAGCCTGCTTTCCTTCCTCTCTCTCTGCCTGCCTCTCTGCCTACTTGTGATCTCTCTCACTCTCTGTCAAATAAATAAATAAAATCTTAAAAAAAAAAAAAAGATCTAAGCTCCCTGCTCAGTGGGGAGTCTGCTTCTCCCCTCCCTCTCCCTACTGCTCATGCTCATTCTTTCTCTCTCTCTCATTCTCTATCTCAAATGAATAGATAAAATCTTTTTTTAAAAAATGTACAAGCCTGTAGAGAGTGCACTTGACATTGGCAGGGCGTAAGGCTGGACACCCCCTCAGACGGGAATGATCCCAGGCCCCTGCAGGCCACAGCCCTGGGTAGTAGTCAAGGAAAGAATCATGAGGACCCAGACTGGGATGCCGACTCCCCTGCAAACCCAGTGCTGGCCCATGGCCCTCCACGGCCAGCCCAGGCGTGCCCCAGGAGCACGCATGCATGCCTAGCCCTGCCAAAGCGATGCCCAGCGCTGTCACTCAGGAACGCAAGTGCTCGCGGCCATTCACGCCTCATCAGTGCCCGCTCGGCGGATGTGCAGGAGCACCTCTGGGTAACTCTGCCCTCCGTGTCATGCGGAGAGCGAGGCAGGGGCAGGAGGGGGAGCACCCACCGCCTGGGGGGGAGTGCTCCCAACCCAGAAACATCCCAGCGGCAGCCTGACTTATGAAACACAGAGACAGCTTTACATAATCATGGGAAATCATGAGAAAGAGCGCCTTCCTAAAAATGCATCCCCCTACCTCGACGGTATTTTTTTCAAGATGGAATTTTGTTTTGCCTTTTTTTGGTTTCTAAAAGTCGACCATGTTCACTGGCCTTGAATTTCAACAGAAAAGAAAGCTGTAAAGTAGAAATGAAGAGCCCTCCCCTGTCCCATGCTCCAAAATCCCGAGGGCTCTGTCCTTACAGGCTCTTGGCTTCGCCCACACAAACTTACAGCACACACGTACGGTGGCATGCATGGACCCACACACGCGAGCACACACATGCTTTTTATTGATCTTTGACACAAACAGGATCATGCTGTGCCTGCTGGTCTCTACCTCCGAATCACAGCATCTTCCCACCCTGTGCTGAACTTTTTTTTTTTTTTAATATTTTTTTTAAAGATTTTTATTTATTTATCAGAGAGAGAGAGAGGGGGAGAGAGTGAGCACAGGCAGACAGAATGGCAGGCAGAGGCAGAGGGAGAAGCAGGCTCCCTGCTGAGCAAGGAGCCCGATGTGGGACTCGATCCCAGGACGCTGGGATCATGACCTGAGCCGAAGGCAGCTGCTTAACCAACTGAGCCACCCAGGCGTCCCTGTGCTGAACTTTTGATGTTTTGCCAGGTGTAGCACACTCGGCACGGGGGTCACCCAGCAAGGCACGGACCCCAGGACCTGCTGTCCAGCTCCAGAATCCAAGTCCTAATGGTCTTTCCTGTGTTTGCCTCGGAGAGTTCTCAGAGCCCCCAAACAGCACTGCCTGAGAGTCTTAGAATGGGCGGCCGCACCCCAGAGCCTGGTTCAGAAGGGGAGATGTGGTCCCAGGGGGTCTGTCTGCGCGCAGGATATCTGCTCCGGGTGATTCTTACAGCCTCACTAGCTAGGGGACTGTCCTGTCCAGTCGTTGCAGCCACTAAGAAGCTACATTTCCTCACCAGCGCTGCCAATTTCGGTTCCCACGTCCATATACTTTGAGTAAATGAGTGAGCCCATGCCTCAGGAGGGTCAGTCTTCACCGACCTGGTAAAATGACCACTTGGGCCCCTGCCATCCCTGGTCTCTACCACGAGACCTGTTTGCAGCTGGTTTTCCCTCAGGATCATCTCCCAGGCATGGCGTTCAAAGTCTAAGAGCATGAGCCTTGTGGGGGCCTTTGGGCTAGAAAGTTCTGCTGAGTGCCGTGGGCTGAGCAGCAGGAGGGGCTGGACCTTGGCTCTACCTTGTGCCTGAGCCAAGCAAGGCACACAGGCTTTACAGGGGTCCACGAAGGTGCAGCGTGACACTGCCTGCTTGCCCCAGGGCAGGCAAGATAGGAGGGAGAGAGTAAGGGAGCTCAGTGTGTGTGTGTGTGTGTGTGTGTGTGTGAGAGAGAGAGAGAGAGAGAGAGAGACATGGTCCTGGCAGCTTCAGCTCCCTCATGCCTGGCTAGCTCCCGCAGTACCCAGCAGAGCTGGGAAATGTGTGGCCCCACACGGCCAGGCCACCCTACCAAGCGCCTCTGCCCAACATTGCTGATGGGTCCTGGCATTTCGTTCTGCAGTGCAGCTCAGGATTCTGTGGTCAGCATTCAGCCCCAGGCAGTCATCACAGTCCACCAGCACTATCACAGTGACCAAAAGCTACTACCTTCAATAATAGTGCTAGGCTGTACGTTACCCCTCAGCACCCCTAATTTCCCTCTCAAGCCCCTTTTGGTGATCCTGGAGGTCTCTGGGGAGCCAGCTGTGGGGACTCCTATGGGGACTTGCACTGCCTTGGCTGCCCTAAGAGTGCCCTTCTGCCCAGGCACTGTGTGGGTCCTGAGGATGGCTCAGCCTCCCCTATAGGGCTCTGCTTTCAGGTGGCTATGGGCTTTTGGTGACACCTGATGCTGGCAGCAGGATGCCTGTGCCACCTTCTGTCCCCCGACAGAGCCCCTTTGTGTCTCAACTCCTGGAAAGGCTGAATAGAGGGTGAGGGCTTGAGCAGACAGATTCCTTCCCCTGCTGTCTCCCTGATGCTCTCTCCCCGGGTGTAGCTTTGGCAGTTGCTGGCTGCATGACCTTCGGCAAATCATGCAACATTGTATTTCCACCCCACAGGCATTTACGGAGTGCCTTACTGGAGGACATACAGACATAGTCTCTGGGATAGAGATTTCCTGGAGGTGGCAAAGAACAAGGCAGATGGGAGGGAAGGCTGCTCTGCATCCAGGCCTTGTGAAAGGTTCGGGAATGGCATCACCGGCTCAGGAAATAACACAAGCAAAAGCCTCTCGGTGGAGTGAGCTTACTGTCTTTAAGGAAAGCAAGAAGGCTAGTGTGGCTGGAATGGAGTGGGGGTGGGGGGCGTGGCTGGGAGGAAATGCAAGAGAGGTGGGGGCAGCAGAGCATTCATGCCACAGGGACCCGAAATTAATTCTAAGGATAGAGAGAGAGCAATGGGCCTTTAGCTGGGAAGTGAGTTATCTCCAGCAGCCATGGGGAGCACAAAATGGGGAGCACAAAATGGGGATTAAAGGAGGAGGAGCCGTGTGGGAAGAGAGTAAGAGGAGCAAAATGGCAACTTGAAGCCAGGCAGAAAGCTATGACCTGCAGGACCCCAGTTCTTCCTCCCAAGTGCCCTGGGATATATGAGGTACTTGTGGTGGAATAAGGGCCCTGACTTAGGACCTGGGGAAAAGAGTACCACCTTGGACAAGCAGCGTGTTGGAAACACCTCCAGTCAGCCCAGGATTCTGGCTCTGAAGCAGACCCTGGGGAAGGTCAAGAGGCCTTAAAATATGGTTGAAACCAGGATGACCAAGTCTCATTCACCTGGACTCGGGAGGAAAAGCTGCGGGGCGGGGGGAGCGGGGGGAGTCCATCACTCCTGGGTCTCCAGAGGCGCTTTGAGTCTCCTGCCACCATCAAAGACCAGGGTGGATGTAGACTGGCAAAGGTTTGTCCCCTTGGGACGGGTGGGGAAAGTGATGTCTGGGATTGGAAACCACTGCTCTAAGGAAAATAGAATTGGAAGACACAGAGCTCTCATATGGTTTCAAAATCACATCTTCTTTTAACAAACTGGGAACAGACTGAGGACAAAGGTATCCCCTGCCTGGTCTCTGACCATGGTACACCCTGGAGTCACCTCACCCCGATTCTGCAGCCCTCTCCACCTATGGGGCCAGCCTTGGGTGCATGGAGCTCTGCAGGCTGAGCTAGCGGGAGCTAAGGGCTGTGAGATGCTCTTGGGGCCTGACCGGGCATCTGGGAACCAGACCAGTCAAGGAGCAGCCAAGGAGCATCTGGGGGTGAGGTGGAAGACTCACTCACATTCGGGCCATTGTCCCACATGACCCAGGGCTCTGAGTGTGGACTGTGCAAAGGCCACAGAGGGGGGCAGAGGCAGGGCGTGTCCACTGGTACTCCCCTTGGGTCTCTCAGGGGCTTGGCATCAGGCAGTTGGCATCAGGTGTAGGCCTCCAGCCAGCCACCAATTGAGGGGCCTGTCTTTATCTCCCTGTACAATCTCCTCCTGTGTAAGACATCCATCCCAAAAGGTATCGACTGCATGGGCGTGGTGTATGGCATAAACAGTGTCAGTGATGAGAGTCCCCTCTCTACCTGCCACTACAGGGAGCCCCATTGCTCTGGGGGTCCGAGGGTCTGGTAACAGCAGAGGTGGGTGCACCTGTCCCTACAGATCTGGATCTAAACCCAGTCATCTCGGAAAAATTCAACAGTGTTATTAGGCCCTAATAATTTGGGAAAGGCCTACTACTTGTAACTTCTCAGTTAAAGACAGCTCGTAGTACCATTACTACTACTGTGATTCTCATTTTCATAATCCCCATCCCTCTTAGAGGCCCCTAAAGCCCTGGCTTGCTCCCTCCTGGCTGGGACTTGTAGACAGAGCCATTCGGCCAGGGCAGAGTCCTGCATCCCCCAGCTCTGTGACCTTGATGGACCCTGCAGTTCTCAGTTGGCTCATTTGTAAAACGTGTTACCAACGAGGCTTCCCCTCTCAGTTCCGCACGGGGCTGCGCGGAGGAGAAGGAGACAGAACGTTCCCCCGTGAAGATGCGAGTCAGGCAAACTCTGAGCCCAACCTAGAACCTGGAGTGACTATTACTATTACTCGTGTGTAGTTAATTCCAGCAGGGCAGTTCGGCTTCAGGAGCCTGGCAGCACCCCCAGCTGCCCAGCAAATGCCGGGGGACGGGCAGGGCCAAGGGGAAGTCAGGCAGGTGGACAGACTCGGGCTGGGTCCCTGGGCGCCCAGGCGGCCGCCTGGGTTTCCCGGAATGCCGCTGGAAGGTTCTGGCCTGGGCCGCTCGGGCAGCCGGGGGGCGGGGAGGGGGCGGGGAGGGGGCGGGGCAGGGCGGGACGCGGCAAGCCCGCTGCGGCACGGAGGCCTGGGGTGATGCCCTCGCCCCGCCCCCATGGGCGAGCCCGGGCAGTCTTAACGCGCCCCCGCGCGGTGCTCGGCCTCGGCCGCCGCCAGTCGCCACCCGAGACCTCGCGCCGCTTGTGCGTCTCCACGTCCTCACCCTCGTCCACCCCATCCTCCTGCCAGCCCGGCCGCGCCATGGAGGGCTACCACAAGCCTGACCAGCAGAAGCTGCAGGCCCTGAAGGACACGGCCAACCGCCTGCGCATCGGCTCCATCCAGGCCACCACGGCGGCCGGCTCAGGGTGAGTGCCGGGCACGGGGACCGGGAGGGCGCCGTTCCGGAGGCCGCGGTCACCGCGGGTGCGCCGGCTCCGTGTCGCGCTGCACGGAGCCTCCTGGAGGGAGGCGGCCGGGGCGCGGTCAGGTGGCGGGGACGCGCGCCTCGCACGGCCCGGGCCGGAGACGCCTTCCGCTGCAGCGCGCGCTCTCGGCCGGGCTTCCGTCCTGTGGGCCGGGCCTGCGGCTCCCCGGGCGCCGGCTCCCCTGAGAGTCCGGGGCGCGGGGACCGGACTGGGGAGTCCGGTGCCGGGAGGCCCACTGTGACCGCGCTGTCGCCCAGAGCCCGGCCCTGCGCTCCACGCGCGCGGCCCTCTGTGGGCGCCGCTACCAACGTTCCGCCCTGCGGGTGGGGAAACCGAGGCTGGGGGAACAGGTGCCCAGTGCTTCACACGGCGAGAGCTGCTGTTGAAATGCCGGCGGCCCGACACGAGGGCGCCTGTTTTAATACCTCATTTTGCGGGGAGTCTGGGGCCCAGCCCTCTCCCCACCTCACACGACCACTCCCCTTCGCCGCTCACGTTCCTGCCACCCGTGCTTTGGGGTCCGAGTCTGGAGCAGGGGTCTGCTGAGATGCTAGGCTTGGAGAGTGGGGAAGAAGGCGGCCATGTGGGTGCGGAACCCGGCACGCGGCCTGCAGGGGAGGTCTGAGATGGGACCTGGGGCTGGAGGCGGGAGGAGTGGGAGGGGAGACTTGCAAGGCTAAGAGAACCGAGGACCGAGTCCCAGGGCCCGGCCAGCTGCCAGATGCACTTTCCCCGTGGCCGGGCCGGAGGCCCATCCCCCAATAGCCTTTCCCGCAGGCCTTTCTGGCTCAGAAGCTTTAGAAAGGCTGCTGCTGATTCCAGGGAGCCTCCTCCGAAGGTAGCAGGGACCATGATAATAACAGGCCAGCGTGCAGCTGGAGGCGTTGGGGACAGTTGGGAGGGTCAGCCTGTGAGTTACTTCAGGGGCTGCTTCCCACTCTATAAAATGGGAACAGTAGTAGCTCCCTTGCCCTGGAGGGTTTCAAGGATTCCGGTGTCACCTTTGGGCCCTGGCATGACGACTGGGAGACTGCACTGTGCCAGGCTGATGAAGTGATTTTGAGGGTTTGCTAGGGGGTGATTTCCAGGAATCTTTCCAGCCCCTCTGTGTGCTGAAAGCAATGACAGAATTCTAGCTTCTGGCCAGTGTCTTACAGGGTATGTTTGTTATTAATGAATAAATCTGTTTGACTTTCAGGATGGGGACTCACTCACCTTTAAGACCTCCAGTTCTCAGAAGGAATTAGACCTCTCCTGGCAGGTCTCTCTCAGCCCACCCCCAATGCGGGCCTTGAATCCATTTTCTCCACTGGGTTTGTGTCGGACTTACCCGTTCTGTGTGGTGTTCCTTGCCGAGGCAGGGATTGGGCTTCCTTGCAGTGCCCCCTCCCCAGCCTGGCACACAGGTCGACACAGCTGGTATTGTTTGCTGGGTACTACTAGGTCCCCTTCCCTTGACCGTTTCAGGGGGTCACTCACCCTGAAGGGTTTTATTGGGCCCTACTCTGTGCTGGGAGCTTGTCTAGCCAGGTTCTTGGGGATCCCTCTGGAGAGATGGCAATTACCCAGTTAAGTCTGTTACATGTCTGAGCATCCTGCAGGCCCACACAGGACCTGCAGACAATTCAGGGTCACTGAGCACCCAAACAGGCATCCCTGGCGTGACACAGAGCATCCTTTATGGCTAGTACTGTTTTGTGCATTTTGAGAATAACTGTTGGAAGGAGATGCTTTTACGTTTCCTGACACTGGGG
The DNA here is from genome assembly GCF_964662115.1 of Mustela nivalis. Taxonomy (NCBI): domain Eukaryota; kingdom Metazoa; phylum Chordata; class Mammalia; order Carnivora; family Mustelidae; genus Mustela; species Mustela nivalis. The sequence goes on from NC_139020.1 coordinate 194,200,447, forward strand.
TGTTAGGCAAGTCGCTCAGGCTGGTCATTGGTGGCTGGCTGTTCCGTGTTGCCCAGCGAAGGGCTGGTCTGACTGGAAGACTTCTGAGCCTGGCCAGTCAGCGCCACGCTGGACAATGGAAGTTGGAAAGGGCAAGACAAGTGCAGTGATGGAGGGTATCAGTTGGGTCAGCTTGAAAGCACTGGGAGAAATGAGATAACATTACAAGCATCAGGAGCTCCCAAGGGGAAGTTCTAAAGGGGACAGCCCAGTGCAGAAATGGCAGATGGCAGTCAGTCTGGGGACACTGGGAGAGTCCCCATCACATAGAGGCTCCCAAAGAAAGGGGTGTCAGGTAGGTCTCCTGGGACTTTGTTAGGTAGTTAAAAACCTACAGGCAAAAGATAACAGTTTGTGGTGGCTGAGAGTTACATCCAGGTTTACATTGTAATGATGCCTTTTGGAGGAACTTCTGAGCTCAGAAAGTGTCCACTTGCCAAAAGAACGAGTGTGTCTAAGACTGATTCCTGTGTGTTTATCAGTGTGTAAAGATGCAGGAGAGACTTAGAGAAAACTTCTTTTACAATAGGAAGTAGTGGTGCTACGCAACCGCTGTCACAAGAGTGGGGTTCAGGGGTGTATGCTGAGCTGTGTGTGTGCAGAGGTGGCTAGGGAGGACTGGGGGGCAGGGCAGCATTCCGGTCCCTGGATGTTCACCTTGAGGCCCTAGCCCCTCCCCACAGGGAGTGAGGCCCAGTCCTGAGGCTCAGGCCCAGTCTGGGCAGTAGCCCCAGCCAAAGTGACCCTCTCGTCAGGACGCCTCTTTTCTGGGGAGCTGACGCCCTGGGGTCTTTCCATGGTCCCCCACGGGGGCTGTGGTTACACATTTGGGGTTCAGGATCGGGGAGGTCCTGATTTCTTGGTAGCTTTCCCATTCCCGTGCCATCGCTGAACCCGTCTGTGGAGCTCCAAGGCCCTGGGCAGCGAGGACACTGGCCTCTGTGTCGGAGGAGCAGAGGGACAAAGCCCTCACAGAGAGCCCTTTGTGCAGGCAGCACTGACAATGGCAGGACTGGCTCCAGGGTCCTGTCCTTCCACGTGCTGAAGGAACCGTGGCAGGGCCCAGCTCATCCAGGTTTTACAAAAGTGAAATCTGGTGGCCTCCCCTGAAGGGGCCTGGCTGCTGAGGCTGGGGATGAAGATTTTGTAGTTCTCATCGATCAGGGCTCGGCTGTGGCATTATCCAAACAGCACTGAGTATTGTCTGTGGACCCCTTCAGAGTTAGGCCTGAACAGGGGTGGCGGCCATGCCTTTAAGGAGTCCCTAGGGCTCTGACCCACCATGTTGCGAGGGCTGCCTGGGGGTGTTGTGTCTGGCCAGACCTGGCTGGTGGGCACGGGGAGACAGGAGCCTAACCCCAGCTTTGTTCTGAGCGGCTGTACCCTTGTCTCGAAGGCCCTTCCCGTCTCAGGGCAGGTTCCCCATCTTTAAAGGAGAAGTTCATGGATAGGTGATTTCCCAAGTGGATCCCTCAGGAGTGGGACTAGGGGAATGGAATGAGCAAGCCCTGGGGCCCTGCCACCTGCCGTTGTGGGCTTCACATCTTGGAGGGCCATGTGACTTTGAGGTGGTTGGAAGTCCATTCCTGCTCCCCAGCTCTGGCTTTCCAGGGATGCTTCGGCTGAGGGCTCAGAACGGCTCCTTTGAGTCTCTGGCCCCATGAAGCCCTGTCAGGGCCTCCTCCTCCTTTGGGGCTGCTTCCCACCCCAGCCTGGTGCTGACTGAGGCAAGAGGACAGCCCACTGAGATTGCCCCAGCAGCATTTCCCAACTCGGTGTGAAAACACGAGGCTGTCCTAGAGTGTTCTTTGCCCAAGAGATCTCTGAACTCAGCAGGGTGGGTGCTGGACCGTGTTTCCTGAAACCCAGAACCGGGAACCTGCCTAGGGTCTGCCTGAGATGTTTTCAGGGTTTTGCATCAGCTCTGACAGCATCATGGTCCTTGTCATTGCACTGGTCCTTGGACTTTGCTTCTTTAGGCAGGCCTGTGGTCACTAGAGCCTGGTCCCACCAAATCTGGAACTTTTTTGTTGCCACAGACCACCACTGACGGCCCTGGATGCTAAGGGCTGGGACCTGCCCAGAGGTGGGTCCTTAGGCAGTCCCTGTGCTCTTGTCCTAAACAAAGAGGCAGAGTCTGCCCAGAGTTGGTGGGGGGAGAGGGCTGTGGGGCCAAGATGTTGGACTCCAGCAGCAGGTGGGTCTGGCTGACTAGGGCGTGCGCTGTTCGGGCTTCGTGCTCAGAAGTTGCACTTGGAGACTTAGTGAATCTCTGCGGGCTGCACAACAGGACCGGGGACTACGGACATTTGAGAACTTCCTCCTCTGGGCTCCCCATCTTTTATCCTCCTTTGAAAAACAAATCTGCAACAGCTCCATTGAGGTATAATATGCAAATCGTAACATTTACGTGTACAGTTTAGTGGCTTTTAGTAAGCTTAGTACATTTTTAAATAGATTTTATTTATTTATTTGAGAAAGAGCGCGTGAGAGAGCACGAGTGGTGGGAGGGGCAGAGGGAGTGGGAGAAGCAGGCTCCCTGCTCAGGAGGAAGCCCGACTCCATCCCAGGACCTTGGGATCATGACCTGAGCTGAAGGCAGATGCTTAACTGACTCAGCTGACGGACTGTCCCGTAAATTTAGTAAAATAACAGTGATTTACAATAACTTTTAGTGAATTTGCCACATCCAGTTTTTTAGGACTCATCATCACTCCTGAAAGGTCCCTCATGCTCATTTGCACTCATCCCCAGCTCCCAGGCAACCGCTAATCTACTTTCTGCACATCTAATTCTTCCAGATATTTCACTTCATCCTCATACAGAATGGGATTTTGGGGGTCTGACATTTTTTTTTTTTCACTTCGCACATTTGGAAGGTCCTGCATATGGTAACATGTGGCGGTACTTAATTATTTTTGTTCCGGAATATTCCGTTGTGGGGATGTACCTCATTTTGTGTGCTCATCAGTTTCTCTTAGCATTTTGCTCATGTCCTTGCTCTTCTGATGGTAGAATTTGTGACCTTGGGCAAGTCACTTCCCTTCTGTGGCTCTTAGTGGTTCCATCTTCAAAATGAGGAAGAGGTTAGACTTCATCTATGATACGTTAGACACAAATACTGAACCACTGCCATTTTTTCTGTGTACTGTGCCAAGCTCTTTACACACACACCACCTCATTCGGCGAGATTCTGTTACTATCTCCAAGTTCACTGAGGTTCAGAGAGTTTACACCCCTAGGATCTCAAAGCCAAGGTACATCATTTATGCATTTGTGCACTTGGTGCCAGGTGCTGTGTTCAGGCCCGAGAGTACAACAGTGAAAAGGCTCAAAGTCCCTCCCTTTGTGGAGCTTGTGTTGCAGTAGGATAAGTAGGCAGTAAATAGGCATGTCACGTCAGGTGGTGGCAAGTGTAAGTGAGGGGAAGAAGAGATATTTGTAGATAGTGTGGTCAGGGAGGGCTTCTCAGAGGAGGTGGCATAGGGGTAAACCCCAGAAGAAACACTGTGAAGGTCTGGAAGAAAGTCTTTCCAGGCAGGAGCCAGCAAGGGTAGTTCCGGGAGCAGGAAGAACAAGGACTGCTTCCAAGAGTCACTTCTGTCCTGTATCCTGGGATTCCCTTCTGAGTAGTTTTGTTTATATACAGCTAGAAAAGAGTACAAATAATGCACATACGTTATAAATAATACACTTGGATGTGCCTACCACCCAGCTTGAGAACCAGGACATTGCAGTGCTTTAAAACTCCTGGGTGTCCCTCCTCCTCCCCCAGAAGGAGAGAAGAAATACACCCCGAATTGTGCATTTTCATTCCGTTGTTTTTCCTTATCATTTTATAACATTTGTAAATCTCCATTAATCGGATGGTCTTCTCTGGTCTGCAGATCCTTCTGCAGTACACTTTGCTCACGTGGTAGATTTGTGAGAGTAGGTGGGCGCTGTATCTGTGTGGTTCACTCATTGTCACTGTCCTGCCGAGCTTTCTGTTATCCCAGTGTGGTGTGAGTAACCTATTGTGCCGACACACACGTGGGTGCCTCCAGGTGTGGCCGCTGCAGGCAATGCAAGGACAGCCCCTGTCCTTCCTGGAGTACACCTACCACGTGGTGTGGCTGGGCGGTAGGGAATGTGCGCCTGCCTGATTGGTCTCTTTGTAACTGTTTCTTTATAACTGTTGAAAGATGACTCGGGTTTTCTATTTCTTCTTGAGTCAGTTTTGGGGAATTATTTTTTTTTCCTAGACTGTTTGCTGTTTTGAAATTTCTTTGCATCTCGTTGTTAGGGGTATCATTATCTATTAGGTCTCTCCTTCCTTTTCTAGTAACTGCCCTTCTTTTTCTGGATCCTGCCTTATCAGACCTTGACTAAATTTGTATTCTTTTTTTAAGAGCTAACTCTTGGCTTTATATATATATATATATATATATATATATATATATATATATATATATATAGTATATTTGTTTCCTATTCCATGAGTTTATTATTTTAATTAACATATAATGTATTATTTGTTCTATTTATTATCTTTCTACTGCCTGAGCTCACAGCATTTTTATAAACTCTTAGTTTCTCAGTATAGGTTTTCAGCTCTTGTGGTTTTACTTTCTTCATTGGGTACTAGGTATTCCTTCTTCACAATAGATTATTTCTCTTCGTACTTCTATACACTGAGGTTTGCCTGTAGTAGGTGCTTGGCCTCCCGGGTTTTTTCATTTGTCAGGAAGCCTTGTGACTCCTTGCGATGTGGGCCCAGCTGGAGTATGGCGGGAGAGGGGTCACTTTATGGAGGCCAGCGGCCATATGGCTTGGTAATGGAGACCAGCCCTGCCAGAGTGGTGAGGGACCTTCCCTCTGCTTCTCCTGCAGGGAATCTGGCAAACATGTGGGGTGTGGGCTAAAGGGAAGAGGGGGGAACGCCTGGAAGAATAGGTAGGACCTTTGAGACACTTAGGCCTTGCTTGAAGCAATCAGTGCCCTCTTTGTAGACTGAACGAATTGGGACTGGAGGTGCATTGTTCAGGCCAGTGCAGGTCTTGTACAAACTTGTAGCCCCCCTCCCCACATGCATCACAAAGAGTAGGATGCAAACCTTCCCCCCAAGCCCTCCCCTCTCACCTGTCTAGCTAGTTTACCTCCACAGGTGTGTCACAACCCCACACACCCCCGGCAGGATGGAGTTGGGGGGAGCCTCTACCCACAGAGGTCCCCTCCCCACCCCAGACATGCTGGGGTTGCAGGGGAAGCTCAAGCCCTGAAGCCACAGGCTCCAGACACTCTCAGCCCTGAAGTCCCTCTAGCAGGTTGAGCTTACAGGTAACCATCTCAGTCGTAGGCTCATTCCTTCCCCTCCCACCTGCCCCGTGGTCCGCAGGGCATCTCAGTCCCGGCCAGCAAAGGAGGAGTTGGAAGCACCAGGCAGTTTGGCATCTGGCCTTCCAGTGGATGGATGGTGGCGGCCCGTAGTGACCAGGCTTCAAACGCATTACCTTACTGGGCCACCCTGCATCCTGCCCATCCCTGTTTACAAATGAAAGAGCTGAGCCTCAGGGAGATGAAGCCCTTGCCCTGTGCGTCTGCACTCTGTGGGTGCTCAGACAGGCCAGCAGGGAGGCCAGGATGCAGGCTTTGGAGGGGATAACCTTGTCGGCTTGCTGCTCACGGACCTGGCAGGGAAGTGTTACTCTTCAACTTCTGGTGTCTCTTCCTGGCTGAGCTTCTCCCTCCCAGCCCATCTCTGCCCCAGCCTGGGCATGCTTCCACCACGTGCAGAAATGGCTTGTGCCACACAGTGGATCCCTGACGCCCCCAGGGGGGTGGGGGAATGTCGCTCTGGGCTCACCGGGTGGGCGGGTCAGGGGTAGCTCCTGCACCTGCCCTGCCTGCCTTCTCCTCTGAGCGAGTTGACCCGCCATCCTCCTGTGCCCTTCCCCACCCAGCGTCTCCTCTTGGGGTCTTCACTTCTGAAACAGGATCCTCGGAGACCAGGCTGCCCCGGGAGGCTGGGGAGGCAGGAGGTCAGCCTGGCTGGTGTTGACTAGGCTGTCCTCCAGCTAAGTTCAGCACGGGGGATGAGGGGGAGAGGTCCCTGCCCTGTGGAGCAAGTTTTCCTATTTATGTCTCCTCACCTCCCTCTTTCAGGCCTAGTGTCTTTCCCCCATGACCCGGAGCTCATAAAGATGGCTAAGTATAAGCTGATGGTGTGCCGGGACCCCTGTACTAAACCAGCATGGACAGTTCTGGGTTTCTCTACTAATGTGTCTGTGCTGGGAGTGACTCACCCCCTAACCCAGTATGGGGAGCTGACCAGCAGGGGAGGAGGGAGGCGCGCGTGAACCCCAGGTGCTGCATGTGCCCTTGGGTTTGGCATTAGGCATGTTTCTGTGTCGGACCTCCGAGCAGCTCCGAGGGCTGCACTGAGCTGCATGGAGCAGGCGGCTGGGAGGCCCGTGCCCTGCAGCTGATGTGTTCACAGAACTGTGGACCTGGGGGCCATCAGGGCCAGCCAAGAATTCCAGCGTGGCCTGGCCCCTGAACTGGCGGACTTAGGAGGGTCCTGAGAGACCTCCACAAGCCTCTGCTAAGGTCTGACCCTTGCACGTTCTGTTGTTCATGCAAATTGGTATTTGCAAGGAACTGCATTTAGAACAAAAGGCTAAAAAAAAGGGGGTCGTCCCCTGACCCCACCACTCCAGGGCTAGAAGGGCAGCTTCTTGCTTTTGTGAGAACTCCCTCCACCCTGGTCATGGGCAGAAAGGGTTATAATTTTTTCATGATCAGAGCCTTTGTGGAAGACAAGATAATATGTGTTGCCTTTTAAATTCTGCACAAAAGCTTGGCTACTAATGGCGATGCCAGCCTTTCCAATGCCAGCTGAAAAAGGGCCAAGTAATCCAGTGATGCCTAGGAGAGTCCGAGGCCCCAGTTTCCCGGCTGCCAGCCCTCTGTGCTGAGGCTGCTGGGAGCTTTGTGGTTCTTCCGTGAGTCTCCCTCCCCTACCCCCTGCCCATGGCCTAAGACAACCAGCACCTCTTGGGGCTTGGGAAAGCAGGGTACCCCTCATGAGTGGGAAGTGTCCTGACAGGACCCCTGGCATGTAGCTCGCTGTCAGACAGAGTGGCAGTACTCCTCGGCTGCTGTGTCCTGACAGCTGCCACTAGAAGCAGTGAGGTAAGATCCGGGCTCTACTCTCTAGCCTCAGCACTGCCTTGCACTGGGTCCGTTCCGGGCCCCAGGAGGGTGTGACCCCCTACTACGCATAGTGGCATCTTTAGGACCGCTTGCAGCCCTTCCAGGAACAGGAGCATGTGGTGTTCTGATTAGCCAGGCCTGTGGCTCCTTGGCATATGCACCCCCAGGTCCCCATTCCTGGGCCTGGGGAGAGCCCTGTCGCTCCGAGGCTTGGGGCCATGATGCATGCGTCTTGTCTCTCCCCCGGCCCACAGCCATCCCACGTCATGCTGCAGTGCCGCGGAGATCATGGCCGTCCTCTTTTTCCACACCATGCGCTATAAGCCCCAGGACCCCCGGAACCCTCACAACGACCGCTTTGTGCTCTCCAAGGTAGGAGCCCAGCCCACCACCCTTCCCCTGGGCCAGGTGGCACACGGGCCCTGTGCTGGCAGTGAGGGGTCTCTGAGGGGACCCATCCCCTGGTGTCCGCCGGCCCGGCCCACCCCTTGGTGCCTCACCCCGTGCCGACCCACAGCAACACTGAGGCCAAGTTAAGAAACAAACAGCTGAATTCATCGGGGACTGTGAAAATGATCTGCCGGCTGTTCTGCCCCTGTTTTATGTGAACAGGAGGAACTCTAGTCCAGGCGTGGGGTACAGTGTCGAAGCTGGGCGCTGCACGGCTCTCTGTGCAGGGCTGGTGCCCCCAGGCCCATGCCTGCTGGCTTGGGAGTGGCAGGGCCCCATGGCAGGCTCTGGGCTGAGGCACCCGAGCCCACCACTCATGCATGACTATCACAGCCGCAGACCGTGCCACGGAGCCCTGAAATCCACCTGTATCCAGGCCTGGCCCTGTGGCCTCTGGGCTCCCAAGGCAGGCATGAGAGCTTAGAAGTCTGTCCAGGTCGGCTCCCATGCCAGAAAGCAGGGATTAGGGCGGCCGGCGGCCTGCTGGGGTTTTTGGCACGGGCAGGCGGCACAGCTGTGCTCCCCCTGCACCTGTCCCGGGGCCCATTCGGCCTTGGCTGGGGGAGCCTCGGGCTGTGGAGGCGCAGAAGGCCTTCACTTGCCACCTCCCCGAAAGGGCCGACAGGCTCGGCCAGGCTCTGCTCGCTGGCGGTGTGCGGGGTGGAGCAGCCCCCAAGTACTGGCGACCTGGCCGATGCCCCCTGGGCCGCTCATCTCCCCCGACCCCTGACAGGGCCACGCGGCTCCCATCCTGTATGCCGTCTGGGCGGAGGCCGGCTTCCTGCCCGAGGAGGAGCTGCTGAACCTGAGGAAGATCACCTCTGACTTGGATGGGCACCCTGTCCCGGTGAGGACCCCCCACCACAGCAGCCGGCCTCGGCGAGCACTTCCTGTTTCTCAAGGCGTGTGGGGAGGGGAGCGGGTGCCACTGAGAAACGGAGGGTGTTGAAACCCGGGGAAGAGGGCGTTGAGGTGAAGAAGGAAGGAAGTGGGTGTCTCAGGGCACACTCTTCACCCCAGGCTTCAGGGCAAGGCCTTTTGCGGGCCCAACCTCCCTGCGCCCCCAGGGCCACACCGGCCTCGTCAACACAGCTTGGGAGAAGAGAAAAGAGGGTCATGGCACGGTCCATGAGGGGGTCACAGTGGGGTGCTGGGGACACCCCAGGGAAGGGCCCCAGCTTTACTCCCCCAGGTGCTGGCCCCTGTAAGTGTTTGGAGTTTATAGGCTACTGTGAAAACTCACCTCCCGTCTGGGCACCCACAAGGGCTAGGTGTTTCCTGAGTCTTGTCATGAATGGGTGTGAGGTGGGTGATGGGGGAGGCTGAGGTCGCCCAGCTGCCTGGCGGGCACGGCTGGTATGTGAACCGCACCCCCCATCGCCGTTGCTGGAGAATGAGAGCTCACACTCGGGTGCAGGCTGCCCGGGGCTGGGCCTTTCTGCACACCCAGCCTGTACCTGCCTCAGCGGGGCCCTGAGGCCAGGGACCTGAGAGGCTGGTTGCAGGGGGAAGGCAGTGTCTACTCTCTGCTGTAACTGTGGCCCTCTCTCCTCCAACAGAAACAAGCTTTCACCGACGTGGCCACTGGCTCCCTGGGCCAGGGCCTTGGGGCCGCTTGTGGGATGGCCTACACGGGCAAATACTTCGATAAAGCCAGGTAAGACTTCCACTCCCTGACCCTTCAGTAGTTTTGGGAGGGGTCCTCGGCGGCCGGGCCTTAACTGTTGCCTCCGGTACCTCCTCTCGGGCCCCACGGCCCCATGGTCTGACAAAAGCGCCATAGGCCCAGGTTCGAGCCACTCACCTTTATCTTGGGGAAGGAGGTTATGTGTTCTGCAGGGTCCTGGCATCCCTGAGCCCCACCTGCCAGCCAGAGACGAGACAGACGTTGGGGAGAAGGGCCTGCAGAGGGTAGGCAAGAAGCCTGCTTGGGGAGATTTGCCATTCCAGCTCGGGGCGGTTTGGAGGAGAACCCCCTCGCGGCAGGTCTCAGTCTCAGGGCTTTGTGGTGAGGCTGGGTTTGGCCGGCAGACAGGTGTCTGTAGGGGTAAGTGGGGAGGAGAGTCGGCTACGGATTCAAGGAAAGCACGCGTCAGATTTGAACCCGGGTGTATATCTGCAGTGCAGTAAAGGTCCCCGGGCTGCTCCGAGGGGCCTGAGTAGGAGGGGCTTCCCCAGTGCCCTACAGTCCACCCACTGGCAAGAGAAGGGCCGTAGCCAGGGCGGTCGTGAGGGCGTGGTGGTGACCATGGGCCCCTAGAAGAAGAGGGACCGCAGTGAGCACCTACGGTGTGCAGGGGAGGGAGATCCCGAGACCACTCTCTAGGAGTGGAGCTGAGGCTGTGAAGCCTCCCAGACCCTTTTGGGGCCAGACTCCGCTCCACCAGGAGTGATTCACCGTGAAGTGAACAAAGACGCACAGAATGGGATGTATGTTTAAGAGTATTTTATTTGGCACAGAACCGGAGATGTGAGTTAATTATTCCCTACAGATGCTTGAAGTAATTCCCTGTGAAGGGGTCATTTCCTGACCCGACATCATGGAGCAAAAGCCAGTGGAGGGAGAAGTTGAGCTGCGTTCCCAGCAGCCAGGGTTGGCAAAGGCTCAGGCTCTTGGACCGTACCTGGCAGGGAGGAGGGGACAGGCTGTCGGGGGAATTCGCCTGCTCCCGGAGCGGGGGGCCTGCTAGACTCGATCTGGCCTCCTGTCACGTCGCTCCCATCTGCCCACCAGCGAGCGTGGGTCAAGTTGGCGTTCTTGACTTTGCCTCTGAAATAATTTTGTTTGAATTCTCGAGTGCCAACTCATGGGGAAAATATAGACACGCATTATGAGATAGTGAACATTTTCCTATGCTCAGCTACCTCCCGCGTGAATCTCACTGAACGGATCCTGTTTCCTCCGTGTTCTTGTGAGAGGAAACGTACGGATCGGTAACCTTCGCACGCGCACAGTTGTACATTCTGCTTTTCAGAAAAATAGAAAGATCTATTTTTTCTATAGAACTATAGAACATTAATCTATAGAACATGGTGCACATTTTCTGCCTTAACTGTCGAGAGCTGGTTTTAAGGATTGCATAAGGTTCTTTCTGTTTTATGGCTGTGCGGTAACCCTTTGGGCAGTCCTGATGGGGTGGGATATTCGAGGTGCTTTTCAAACATGTCTGGGACACGCGTTAGGGTCCCTTATCTTCAGGGCAGTTTGTGACCGTGGGCCTTTGGGGCCCCCCGTTCCAAATCCAGCAGGCCTCCGTGGGTCTCCTCGGGACCCTAGCACACCCTCCTGACCAGAGCTTGTGGCAGTGCTCCGCCCTTGGCCCCCACGGGCCTTCCACAGCAGCAGGTGCAGGGCAGGGAAGGCAGCCAGCGTGCTTCCCTGGAATCTCTTCCCAGGTCAATCAGATTCCCTAGTCTCTCTGGCCTGGGCACCGTTGGGCTGCTCACTTTGGGAGCTGCTGTGGCAGGAGCACCACCTGCAGCATCTCCGGGCCCCCAGTGCAGCCTGCAGAGGGGAGGGGAGAACAGCTGGGGGACAGGACACCGCTTCAGCAAGGAACGGAGAGGGCAGGGGAGGGGGAGGCTGGCCTGCTGGAGACCACAGAAGGGAAAGCAGGAGGCACCCGAGGGAGGATGCAGGAGTCCTCCCTGACCTCGGGCCCACACAAGTGCTGAGTCATGCTGACAGTGTGGCCCTGCCCTCCCGCCTCTTCCCCAGCTCCCCCTGCCGTGGGCCTGGAAGCCCAGAGGCCCTGAAGCTGAGCTCATTCAGCTCCAGCCAGCTCCAGGCCCAGCACTGCTCCAGCTGTGTGCCTTCCTGGATGGCCCAGAGTGGACCTCGAGGGCTGGGCGCTCAGACCGGTGTTTGAATCCCCGCTGGCCTCCTCCCCAGCTGTGTGACCCTTAGACAAGCCCCTTGACCTTTGAGCCTGTTGTCTTATCTGTGTGGTTTGAGAGTGACAACTGTCCTTCACCTCAAGGACAGGGCTGCTCAACATGGAGAGCCCCTTGGGTGCCATACGCTGGCCTGGAGGTGATGGGGTTCAGAGCTGGCTCTGTTCACTGGGTAACGTGCCCCAAGTTTAGTGCTTTTTTACCAGGTCACACTGCCTTTGAAGCCATTGGGGTTGCCTTGTTGACCCAGGACAAGGCCCCCGGGGTGGAGACAGGGCTGGGCATGAATCTTAGGGTGAGAACCAGCCTTGGAATCTTGGGGAAGGCCCGTCCTATGAGGCACCGTCCCCATCCTGATCGTGGTCCTCGGGGAGGACCCTTCTCCCCTGTTCGTGTTCGTGACCCTTCTGCCTGACAGCTTACCCTGGGATGCTCCTGGCGGTGCGTCTTGGCCTCCCCAGCCCTCTCCTGGGATCGAGTCCCCAGGGCTCCCCAATACTTCTAGTTCCTGTACAGGTGGAGAGAAGCAGACCCACCCCACGCAGGTGCTTCAAGCCCTGTCCCCCCAGTGAGAATAGTAACACTGGTGCCCCACCCTGCTGCCAAGTCTTATTCATTCTACTCGTGCCCTAATCACCCCTGTTCTCTGGATCTTAGGTAGCAGAGCCCTGCCTGTGGACGCAGGGTGGGCAGCTGGGATGTGACTGACCACACTGTTACATGTCCCACGCGGCTGTTGCTCCCTTCCCCAGGGGACAGGCTCTCCGGGAGGGACGGGCTGGGAGCACGGTGCCTGCCCCAGATGAGAGGGGCGAACCTCTGACCCACCACCTTTGCACAGCTACCGCGTCTACTGCATGCTGGGCGACGGGGAGCTGTCCGAGGGCTCCGTGTGGGAGGCCATGGCCTTCGCCAGCATCTACAAGCTGGACAACCTGATTGCCATTCTTGACATCAACCGCCTGGGCCAGAGCGACCCCACCCCCCTGCAGCACCAGGTGGACGTCTACCAGAAGCGTTGCGAGGCCTTCGGGTGAGTACGGGGCTGTGGCCTGCGTGGCCTCACCACCCCGGAGCCGTCCGAGCTGGGAGCTTTTCAGGTCCAAGGGCTGAGTCAGCCAGAGGCCAGGCCCCCTTGAAAGGAGGTGTCTGTTCTTCAACGTCTGGCTCACAGTTTCAGACTTAAGAGTGGCAACCCAGGCCACCGGCCTGGAGCTGTGGCCTGAGGCCCAGTGTGAGGAAGTTCCTTTACTGATGATGCTGGGAGGTGGGGATAGTGCTCCGAGCACTCACGTCTCACGACTGCACACGTCCTCGCTCAGTCCTTGGCTGGAGTGGGATGAGGGGCCCAGCATGGGACTGAGGGATGTGGCTCTTGAGGGCTTGGAGCATCCGTGTGGGGGCCGCGTCCTAAGCCAGCCCAAGGGGTAGAACAGGGCCCGTCTCCCAGTAAAGCGGGCCAAGGGGTGTGCGTGGTTGAGAATTGGGAGTCTGGTGTTGCAGAGCAGGTCATCGGGGTGGGTGTTAGCTGGAGCAGCCCTCCCCTCAGTGACCCTCTTTTGCCCCGGGTAAAAACCGAGCTGCAGTCGAGGCTCCAGGGGACCCGTGCCCCTATGCTTAGCCTCTGCAGAGGCGTCTGGAAGACCCTGGGCCCAGGCCTCCAGGGCTGCCCTTTGTAGAGGAGTCTGCACAGAGAAGGTCAAGGCTGGGCTGCTGTCCCTGGTTAAGCAATACCCAGGGTTTATTATCTCTGATGACTGACCTGATAAAGTGAGGAGAGGAAATACTCTCTCCGACTGAGACTGAGGAGGAAACGGGCCACCAGGTGTCACAAGAGCCTCCTCAGGCCACACAGGCTGGGGACTTGGAGCATAACCCTGGGTCTGGAACCCATGTCCTGAAGTCCTGGCTGTATCACCAACTTGCCTTGTGACCTGGGGCAGGTTATTGCGTCCTCAGTGTCCATGTCCATTTACATGTCTGTGAAATGGGGGCAACCACAGTGCCCAGCCCCAGAGCTGCGGCTTCAAGGGGGGTCATGTGCGTGGTGCCCACCCGGGGCCTGCACAGAGCCAGCACTCAGGACATGCCAGCTGCTGCCTTATTACTCCTAACGTGACCGAGTCCCAGAAGGGACAGCGGTAAAGGGAAAGTTTGCCCAGCCCTGGCTCTTTCCCTCACATGTTTGGCAGCCTGGCTGGTTTTTCTTTTTGAAGATTTTATTTATTTGTTTGAGAGAGAGAACATGAGCAGGGGGAGGGGCAGAGGGGAAAGCAGGTTCCCCACTGAGCAGGGAGCCTGATGCGGGGCTCGATCCCGGGACCTGGATCATAACCTGAGCCGAAGGCAGAGGCTTCACAAACTGAGCCACCCAGGTGCCCCTGGCCCGTTTGATAAATGTTTCCAGCACTTCACATCCAGCATCTGTGGAATAACCAACTGTGTTCCCTAAAGAAAAGTTGAGCCAAAATGTTCTTGAAGAATCTAACAGCAGACAGATTCCAGAGCCAGGGCGGTGTCCCCAACGCAGCTTTCAGGAAACTAGTAGATTTCAGGAAACAGGTCAGGAGTGAAAGAGAAAATAAATGAACCAAGCTTTGAATTACTTAGGAAAGAGAAAGAATATCTGTTCCAGGCAAACAGGATGTAAAATAATGTGAAAAGGGTAAAGAAAAGAGAAAATAAAATCAAAAGTGGAAAAGTCTTTTTAGGGTTTTTTGGGTGGTTTTTTTTTTTTTTTTTTAATCATTTACTCAAGAGAGAGAACATGGTGGGGAGGGGCAGAGGGAGAAGCAGACTCCCTGCTGAGCAGAGAGCCCGATGTGGGGCTCGATCCCAGGACTTCAGGATCACGACTTGAGCTAAAGGCAGACACTTAACCAACTGAGCCACCCAGGCGCCCCTTTAGTGTTTCTCAGACCGCAGCCACGTGGCAGAGCGAGGGCTGCCCTTCCCAGGGTCCCAGCACCCGCCGCTCACTCTTGGCTGTCTGTCCGCAGCTGGCACACCGTCATCGTGGATGGACACAGTGTGGAGGAGCTGTGCAAGGCCTTTGGCCAGGCCAAACACCAGCCCACGGCCATCATTGCCAAGACCTTCAAAGGCCGGGGGATCCCAGGTACGTCCACACACTCTTCCGCCCCACCCCTACCACTGTACCCTGTGGCCAACCGAGGTGGTGGGGTTTCCACCAGTGTGGGGCACATCTCTGAAATCCCGTGTCTGGGGAAGTGCTAGTCCTTTGATGCCTTACACCAGGTGCACGGGGCTGGGTAGGGGCGGGTAGGGGCGGGTAGGGGACGCAGTGCTCCATGAGGTAAGTCAGCCATCCACGTGGTTGAGCCTGAATTGGAGCCCGGGTTGTGCGGGAGGAGAGGAGGGCCTTTGGGAGGTCCTGCTGGTAAGGAGAAGGGACAGTGGTGTGACACAGCCCCCCACACCCTCCCTGGGTGTCATCTTCACCGCCTCCTTGGCCGCTCTAGCTATCTGCCCTGAGCAGAAGGGCTGACGCCAAGTTGGGAGAACCCGGGAAATCTGGGTCCTCCCCCAGGAGGTAAGCGGGGTCTCCTGCGTATAGGGGTGAAGTGCTTCCAGGGTCCTGTATGGGCAGAGCCTAGAAGGGTCTAGAAGGTGGCTCCTGGCTGGCCCGGAGAGCAGTGCAAGTGTAAGCAGCTCCCCAGCACGCAGGCCCCTTGGATTCCGAACCCCTCGGGCTGAGGCAGCCCTCGCCCCTGTTAGACATGGGAAAGCGGGACTGAAGGGGTCGGGCACTTGCCCAGGTCCATGGAGCCTAACTGCAGACCCCGGGCCAGCTTCTGCACCACATGCCCCTCACCACATGCCCCACTGGCCCATGCGGCAAATGAGGACAAGCACTGTCCTGTAGAGAAGGGACATGGCTCTGGGGCCTTCGGGGAAGGGGTGGACCTCGAGGAGAGGACTCGGGGGTATCCTCGTACCCTGGTGCTGCCGCCTGGCACGGATGCCTTGGTGTTAGCGCCAGGTGGGATCTGGAAATCTCAAAGCTTTTGGGGGCTCTTGGGGGCCTATCAGGGGGGCTGGGTGCTGAGTGGGAGAGCCCAGAGAGCGTGGGCTGAGGTGACCTCAGAGGAGCGGGCTCTTCAGCCTCACTGGTCCCCACACAGCAAGGCAGCATGGTGCGGGACGCTCCTGGGTGCCCTTCTGCTGCAGCCCCGTGTGCTGGGGGACACCCGGCTAGAGCTCACCCTGCTCTGGGTCTCGGCTTCCATTCTCCTGGCCAGGCTCACTCCTGACCGCCCTGTTCAACAGACTGAACAGTATTTCTGCAGCGGGGGCCTCCCTGCAGTGAGGGAGGTGGTGTGGAGACCCCCGCACTTGGCTGTGAGCCAGCTCCAGGAGACTTGGCCGCTGGTCCGTGGGGGCTGGGCATGCTTCACAGCGTTGCGGCCATGTCTGCGGCCCCTGGCCTGCCCTCTGCTGTTGGAGGATCAGCTTCCTGGTCCTCGGGAGCTCTGGTCTTACTGGGCCCGCTGCCCTGCTGTGTCGTACCCACAGGGATAGAGGACAAGGACGCTTGGCATGGGAAGCCCCTCCCCAAAAACATGGCTGATCAGGTTGTCCAGGAAATTTACAACCAGATCCAGAGCAAAAAGAAGATCCTCGTGACCCCCCCTCAAGAGGACGCCCCGTCAGTGAGCATCACCAACATCCGCATGCCCAGCCCACCCAACTATAAAGTTGGGGACAAGGTACGGAGTTGGGCCCTGCTTTTCTGGTCTAGCTGGAGTGGCTGTGATTCTCGGATTCCCTGAGGCTGGGACCAAGATGTGTCTTCCCTGGGGCCTGGGGGGCTGGGAAAGGGAGAGAGGAGAGATTAGTTCAGGGCGAGGAGGAATCCTAAGTGTTGATCCTGCCATCTCCTCCGTGAGAACAGCCAACTGTGTGACTGTTTTCCTACAGAGGCTCAGAGAGGGCAAGAGGGTGGCCCACAGTCACACAGCAAGCTCCCAGTGGCACTGAGATCAAAGCCCCTGGCACCTGAGTCCCCTTATCTCTGGGTCTTCAGCCTGAGTCCCTAGGTCCAAGCTCAGGACACCATTGTGTCCAGCCTAGCAGAGCCGAGGCAGGCCTGTCCTGCTCCAGGGCGTTCCCCGATGTGATCCCACAGCAGGCTTGCCCTGGTCCTCTGTCTGTTCCTGTGCAGGGTGGGGTCTGTTCACAGTCCTCTATCACAGGGGTGGTAGAACATCCCCAGCTCTCATGCCTCACAGCTGGGCTGGGAATAAGGGCCTGTAGGGGCTTTGGAGACAGTCAGTGTACGAGTTCCCACTGGCAGCCTTGCAGAAGATAGATTTCTACCAGACTGTGTGGTGTTAGACTTCCCTTTTCTACCCTCATTTTTATCCTCTTCCTCCCCAAATGCTGTGACCTCCGGAGGCTGAACCAGGCTTCCAGCCACATGCCTACCCCAGTGCTCAGGGCCCCCCCGCACGCTCTTCTCCCCACAGATAGCCACCCGCAAGGCCTATGGACAGGCCCTGGCCAAGCTGGGCCGCGCCCACGACCGCATCATTGCCCTGGATGGGGACACCAAAAATTCCACCTTCTCGGATCTCTTCAGAAAGGAGCACCCGGACCGCTTCATTGAGTGCTACATTGCAGAGCAGAACATGGTGGGTGCCTGCTGGGGGTGGGCAGGTGGGCCCCAGGCCAGCGACAGCCTGGGGCTGAGGTCTGCTGGGTGTGGAGCAAGGCTGAAGTCCTCCTGCTCCCCTGGGCAGCAATGTTGGCCATGCCAGGCACTGGCTGGAGGCCAGCCCAGGGACACCCCAGGAACAGCGGGGACCCAGCCCTGACCTCAAGCAACTGCAGCAGCGAGGGAGAGGAATGTGCGTGTGTTGCTTGGGTGCACACGTACCGGCTGAGTGGACAGACAGCAGAGCTAGGTGGGCTGCAGGTGCATACCGGAAATGCTGTCTGTAGGCCATGTGTGGCGCTCGCTGGGCTGTCTCGGGGTAAAGGGCCTTCCAGGTGGTAGGGCAGCCATAGTCACAAGGCTGGAATGTGCTGGGTCCAGCAGCCGTGGTCCTTTTCCCCAAGGACACCAGCCTGGCCTGCAGGCCTGTAGCACCTAGAGCTTCCTTGCTCAGAAGGCCACCAGGCTCTACCATATGCAGAGTTCTTTCTCCACTTGAACTTGTCTCTCTGAGGCTTCTAGTCTTGGCAGCTGGAGGGTCTGGACTAAACTGGCACAGTGTGTGGGCTGGGGAGGTCACGTCCGTGGCAGGTTCCAGAGCTGTGGAGGTGGCAGCCGACTTGGAGCCACTGCCTGCCCTCCATGCTTCCACGCCAGGATTTGGGTCTGGAGCTTCCTCGGGCCTAGAAGTGTGTAGGGAGGACTGGTCTCCGCAGAGGGCCGGGGGATGGCGAGGATGCTGGGGACTGGGTTCGCAGAAGCCTGGGAAGGAGGGAACATCCTAGCCTACTAGTCCAAGCTTCCTAGCCTACTCTGTGGAAAGGTCTTCCTCGTTTGCTAGGGGAAAAAAAAACAGTCCCCAGGAACAGAACTTTAAAGAGAATTTCTGAAGTGGTCATTTCAAGTCCGAGGAGTTTGCGGACAGACAGACTGAGGAAGCCCTGGGTCCCCTGGAATTTCCCGCCTGGGAAGAGGAGAATTCGGTCACAAGGGTGACCGATGCCTCCAGCCCCGGAGAGGGGCGTGAGACTCTGGGCTCCTCGGCCACCCTCTCCCTTCTTGTCGGGGCTGACGCCGCCACCGTTGCCCCGCAGGTCAGCGTCGCCGTGGGCTGTGCCACCCGCAACAGGACGGTGCCCTTCTGCAGCGCCTTTGGGGCCTTCTTCACGCGGGCCTTTGATCAGATCCGCATGGCGGCCATCTCGGAGAGCAACATCAACTTCTGCGGCTCCCACTGCGGCGTGTCCATCGGTAAGTCGTGTGGGGCCAGGAGGCTTGCCGCTGCCACTTCCCTGGACGTCGGGACCAGGAGGTGTGGCGGCGGCGGGGGGTGGGGGGTAGGATTCCATTCCGTGGCTGGGGGATTCATCCGTGTCCTCCCCCACACCCTAGGGGAAGACGGACCCTCTCAGATGGCTCTGGAAGATCTGGCCATGTTTCGGTCCATCCCCACCGCAACTGTCTTCTACCCCAGTGATGCGGTGTCTACAGAGAAGGCGGTGGAACTAGCAGCCAACACCAAGGTGGGGCACGTGGCCGTTTGTGGCATGGGGGCGGGGTCAGCAGGCCGGCACAGCGCTGGCTGTTCAGGCCCCCCAGCCCCCGGGGGGACTGTCTCCTGATCTTGCCACTGCCTCCTGGGGCTTGTAGAGGTTAGACCAGGAAACACAGGATACACACCACCCTTTCTGCCCCGTGGCCGACAGTGCTGATCAGTCACTGTGCTCTGTGTCCATGAGAATCCCAGCATCCCAGGTCTCTCTGGCTGTTGATACCTGTCTCCGCCCCGAGTCAGGCTTTCCAGGACAGAAAGAGTGAGCTGAGTGACAGGGTCCTGACCGAGGGCCACAGAGCCGTGGACCAGAGTCCCCTGTGGGTCCCCTTGCTCTGCCAGACACACCTGCAGGGAACAGCCCCACTTAGAGACTAGCCGACTGGAAAGGGAAGCCACTTTCTCTGTGGGGCTTGGGGCTGCATAGCCACGGGGCTGCTCTACTCGGGGAGTGTCTGGAGAGGTGCATGTTCCAGAGGACAAGACTCTCCCTTTCCCTGCTGGAGGGGGGTGGGAGCCAGCATGGGGACAGCGGGGTGGAAGTGGGCAGTGAGAAGCGGTGGCTTCTCTAGAAATCTTCCCTCCAAGGCTGCCCGAGCATACCACGTTTCATCATTCTTTGTCATTGTGTTTTGTTCTAGGGCATCTGCTTCATCCGGACCAGCCGCCCCGAAAACACCATTATCTATAACAACAACGAGGACTTCCAAATCCAACAAGCCAAGGTCAGTGCCACTCACGGCCCGGTGAGACCCCAAAGCAAGCCCAGAGCCAGGGTCCGCCCCCGGCCACTGGTCCCTGAGCCTCACTGGCCCTGGTGTCCTCCCTAGGTGGTCCTGAAGAGCAAGGACGACCAGGTGACTGTGATTGGGGCTGGAGTGACCCTGCACGAGGCCTTGGCTGCTGCTGACCTGCTGAAGAAAGGTGAGGAGGGCCCCCTCTGGTCTTAGATCAGGCACCAGTGGCATCCACAGTCTTGGAGAGAAGGGATTTCATCTGATTAAATGGTGGTAGTGACAAAAGCCACCATTTATCAACACAGGGCTTGAACTCACGACTCTGTGATCAAGAGTTGGACACTTAAGCGACTGAGCCCCTCAGGTACCCCATAGAAGCCCCACTTTGAGCACTTCGGACTGTGTGGCCAGCAGGATGCTGAGTTCCGAGACCACAGTGTCTGGAAGCCCTGCCCCTACCCCGTGGCCCTGGAGCTGAGGTGCCCCAGCTCAGTGGTCCAATAACTAGGCCCGAATCGCCACTTAGTGGGGTACTACCTGAGTTACTCCACATCTCCATGCCTTAGTATCCCCATCCGTAAAGCGGAGAGACCATCACCTTTCCGGTGGGGCTGTCCTGAGGATTTAATCCGTGTGACCTAGAGTTATCATCACTATTATTATCACCAGGGCAGGCTCGCAGATGTTAGCTTCTGACACAGTAGGAAAGGTAGGAGCCCCAGGGAATCACAGCAGAGGCCGTGGAGTGGCCGTGTGGAGCAGGATGGAGAAGACAGAAGGGGTGTCTGTCCTCAGGAAAATGACCTCAGATATGAGAAGGAAGTGATAAGCAGAGGCCCGGGCAGAGGGAACAGCGTGTCCAGAGCTCCAGTGAGCTGGAGGGAAGCCAGGGGAGGCCCAGCCCTGTCAGAGATGGCGATCCCGGGGGAGGGCTTCAAGAGGCGTGGCAGAGTCTGGCTCATCCTACTGAGGCCGTTCTGTGGGGTCCTCCTCTGGCCTGGCCCCTGTGCCTGCAGGTCCCCTCCCCTCCCCCGGTGAGCCCTGGCCCCGTCTCACAGCAGACGCTGAGAACTGTCCTCTGGCTTCCCCTGTATCTTCAAAGGCGTCTGGGAAGATGAGGCAAAGCTGTGTGGGCCCCTGCCGGCCACACAGTGTTCTTTTTTTTTTTTTTTTTTAAAGAATTTTTATTTATGTATTTGACATACATCACAAGTAGGCAGAAAGGTAGGCAGAGAGAGGAAGGGAAGCAGGCTCCCCGCTGAGGAGAGAGCCCGACGTGGGGCTTGATCCCAGGACCCCGAGATCATGACCTGAGCCGAAGGCAGCGGCCCAACCCACTGAGCCACCCAGGCGCCTCCACACAGTGTTCTTTGATGGTCCAAAGGCTTACATTCTCTGGCTCAGGATTTGAGAGGAGACAGACGGGCGTTTCTCTTCCCTGAGACCAGATGCTCTGAATTCAGGGTCCAGGATGCCAGAGGACGTGGGCATCATAGATAAGCAGAGGGAGGGAGCAAGCCACTGGGTGTTGGCAGGCACTACCCAGATGATGGGGGCAGAGGGACAGCCAGTCTCCCAATGATAGGGATAGGCCCAGACTTTTAACTGTGGGACAACTCTTAGGACACCCCCCCCCCCCCGACCTCACCCATGCAAGGACACACCCACAGCACCCAGCGCCTCGCCCTCAGCCTTGCCCCTGTGTTCTCTCCCTTCACAGAGAAGATCAATATTCGCGTCTTAGACCCCTTCACCATCAAGCCTCTGGATAGGAATCTCATTCTCGAAAGCGCACGTGCTACCAAGGGCAGGATCCTCACTGTGGAGGACCATTACTACGAAGGTAACAGCCCTGGGCCGGAGAGCCGGGGGCACGCGGATCAGGGAAGGGCTAGACACCTCTCCTTCATCCTGGGCCAGGATGGCAGCCTGGGCCCAGGAAGCCCAGAGCCATCCCTTGGAGCAGCTGGGACTTGGCCTCCTGTTGGCCCCAGGCTTGGCCAGGGACCCAGCAAACTTGGCTGCTGATGTGGCTTCTTTGAGCTGCTGCTGCTCAGGGAGCCCAGGAGGATCTTGACCTTGAGGCTAAGAGGAGAAAAGGTGGCTTGTGTCCCTGACCCAGTTGTGCAGAATTTCTGTCTTTAATGGGTCTTTTGCAAAGCAGCCCCCCACAAGCACACACCAGCCCTCCTCCAGGGCAGGCTCCAGGGCAGGAGAGGTGGGCTTAGCCTCTGAGGTCAGGTACAGATGCCCACTCAGCTAGGACAGCTGCCCAGGGCATGGTGTTAAAAATGACTCAGAGGCCACCTTGGGCTTAGGAAAACACAGAAGGATCATGATTGATTGATGATGTCTGCTCTGGCTCCAGGCATGGGGGAGGGCGATGTCTGTGCTATCTTGTCATCCCTGGGGCAAGGGAAGAAACTGGGGTTGGCCGGGCCCAGGAGGACTGCGCAGGCACACGCGCTGCTCAGCCTGAGGCCGCATCCCCTGACTGCTCTCCTTTCCTCTCGCAGGCGGCCTAGGTGAGGCCGTGTGCTCTGCCTTGGTGGGCGAGCCTGGCATCACTGTCACCCGCCTGGCCGTGGGCGAGGTGCCAAGAAGCGGGAAGCCGGCGGAGCTGCTGAAGATGTTTGGCATCGACAGGGACGCCATCACACAGGCTGTGAGGGACCTTGTCGCCAAGGCCTAGGGAGAGGAGGGGGTCGAGATTAGAGGCTCTACACATTCCTGAAATTGTGGCAAAGGTGCTCAGAGATATATGGAGAGGAGTGATAAAATATATGTTTTGAGACAAATGGCCTGGCCTGGTCATGTTTATTTGACGAGAACCGAGCTGCTGCTGGTAGGGGCAGTGGTGAGATGCCAGAGTTTCATGCGGTCCCCTCCCCCGGGCCCCCCATTGGCCCACAGCCACCAGAGAAGCGCTGCCACGAGACCGCAGCCTGCCTCCCGGTGCAGAGGCTGAAGCCCGCTCTGGCCTCCTGCCCCTCAAGGCCGCACAGCCCAGTGAGCAGAGGTTCCCCCCACCACCCCCGCCACCCTGGGCAGGGAAGGGCATTAGCATACAGGCCCAGCTCCTCCCCACATGGCCGCCACACCAGTAACCTCAGAGAAGCAGAGAGAAACAGCAGTGCCCATCCTGGGGAAGGGGGCCCTCAGGTTGGCGTCAGAGCCGCTCAGGGCGAGGGAAAGTGGGAAGCCTGGCTCCCACCTGGCCCCACAAATCAGAAGTCTCAATCCCTCGATCCCTGCAGAACTCCCTCCCCCCGATTCGTTAAAATGCGGGTTCCCAGGCCTTGCCTCTGGTGCCTGGGATTCCCTCTGACCGCTGGCCCAGGAGCACATCAGCACACCTGGAGCTTCACAGATGGCCCTGACCCCACCGCGGAGTCTCTGCCTTCAGTGACCGCAGGATGATAGCTCCCTCTGCTGGCCGCTCTCCACTGCTGCAGGCCATGCTGGCAGCCAGATGCCCAGAACCCAGCTGGAACGCACTAATGCTGGGGAAAGCGACTGGATGCTCCCAGCCACTGGTGGGGGCCCCAGGATAATCCTCTGAGCCCTTGGGGAGGAGGGGACCCACTTGTAGACCTGTCTGCTTGCCCACCCAGCAGTCTGGTCCAACAGTATGAACCAGTTAAACCCACAGGGGCAAACAGCCGCTCCCACCGCCCCTTGACCTGGTGTGGCTGTCCTGGGAGCCATGTGCCTACCTTTACCACTGCCAGTTCCAGAAGAAGCCAAGAGCAGCAATGGCGAGGAGGCCTGGGCTGGCCTGCTATCCACCTCGGGGCCAGGGCTTCCCAGCCTGCTAGCACTAGCTGGAGGGGACCAACACGAGGCAGGGAGGTCGAGGCAAGCACCGGGCGGACTGTGGGTGCCAGGCGCTGCAGAAGGGGGTGGGGGGAGCTGTCCTGACAGCTCTCTTCTTGCATGGGAAAGGAGGCGGGGGGGCAGTTCTCAGCCAGAGTTCTGGGCCCTGGCACAATTCTAATAGCCCTTCTCCTATACTCCAAGAACAAAACACTGAAACCACAGAACAAGGAAAAATGCACAAAGGTCTGCAGGCGGCAGCGCTGCAAGGGAGAGCTGGGGTGGGTCTGCCGCCTGGTGGCAATGACCAGTACTGCAATGTCTGGTACCAGCTGAGACACCTGCCACAGGAAGGCGGGGGACCCCATGTCCTCACACCACACCGTCACACACCTGACACAGCTAGAGAGAGCGTGGGAGGTCCTTTTCACACTCCCCAAGCCACTGGTAGGAGCCTGCAACCCGCTGAGCCTGACCAAGGGTCACAAAGCCTGCCCAAAGGGGCGCCTGGGTGGCTCAGTGGGTTAAAGCCTCTGCCTTGCACTCAGGTCATGATCCCAGGGATCTGGACTTAAGCCCCGCATCCGGCTTTCTGCTCAGCGCGGAGCCTGCTTCCTCCTCTCTGCCTGCCTCTCTGTCTACTTGTGATCTCTGTCTGTCAAATAAATAAAATCTTTAGGAAAAAAAAACAAAAAAAAGCCTGCCCAAAGCCCTGTGGAGTAAGAGACTGACTAGTATTCTGCACCCTCTGGGGTCATCTCCCCAAACCTCAGTTTTCTCATCTGTGAAATGGGAACGACAACCGCACCTCATAAGGCTTCCTCAAGGATGCAGGAAGGACAGCAGGACTAATCCCATCCGCACCGTGCCAGGGCGCTGGGCTCGGGGGCCATGGACACGCACATGGGAAGCACAGGCTCTACCTGCGGCGGCCCAGGCACGGGACGGAATTTGCCCACCTCCGTGCACCCTCCAGTGGCTCTTAGTACCTGGACAGAGTGGTGTGACCATCACCACGATGACCTGGCCGCTGCCGTCCGCTCTCTGCGGCTATCCGTCCACCTGTGCTGGACGCTTCACGTAGGCACCAGCAAACACCACGTGGCCTTCTGCTCGGTCTTCTTTCATTCCGCAGGTTGTGCGGGGTCCCCCATGTGTCCGTACTCCGCTTGTTTTTACTGCCAAATACTATCCTATTGTCTGGCTAGAGCAGATTTTATTCATCCATTCACCGGTGAGCAGACACCTGAGTTGCTTCCCACTCTCAACTATTATAAATTATGCCGCTATAAATATTTGTGGCGGGGGGCGTAGGGTTGCATTTCTCTAACTCTACAGCAAAAGATTTATATGTAAACTATATTCTATATACTTCGGCGTGGAATTGCCGGTGACCCTCCGTTTAACTTTCCGAGGACCGGTCAGGCGGCTGCACTGTTTTACGTTCCCGCCAGCGACGCGAGGAACCCCCTCCTGTCTCCCATCCTCACTGTCACTCTTGGGGGTCATCGTACTTTTTATCACTCAGTTGTTTGTGTCTGCTCAAAATCTGTAAGCTGGAACTCTAGTAATGCCCAGTGTGACAGCATCTGGAGGTGGGGAGTTTTGGAGGTAATTATAACTCTGTAAGGTCACGGGGGTGGGGCTCTCGGCACAGGATTAATACCCTTTTAAAAGAGGAAGAGCAGACGTCCCCCGCTGGCAAGCCTGCGTCAGGAGAAAGCAACGAGAAGGCGGAACTAGAGACCCACATGCAACACGGAGGGCACCTACCAGATACCAAATCGGCCAGCACCTCGATCTTGGACTTTGCAGCACTGAGAGAAAGAAATGTTTGCTCAGAACCAGCAAGAGTCTATGCTCATTGGTTACAGTAGCCCCAGCTGGCTGATTGTGGGCGCTCTCTATTCAAGTTCCTTATGAGACTCTGGTCTGCAAATATTTTATCCTAGTTTCTGGGTCTGTCGTTTTTAAAAAATCTTTATTTCTTTGGATTACAGACTTTCAAGAAGTTACAAGAAAAGTATAGCGGTCTCTTGCCCCGTCACCCAGATTTCCCCATTGGTGGCATCTTAGAGAACAGGCACGTTTCTGAACTGGGAAACAGACATTTCCACAGTGTGTCCAGGGACTCTAGACTTAACTCGGCTTTCACCAGAGTTTGTGTCTTTCTCATTTGTGGGACCTGAAGATCCTCCCTTCTCTCTGCTGGGTGGAGGAAAGGGAAACAGGGATGTGAGGTACATCACAGCAACTGGGGGGCCAGATGTTCCTTCCCCCCCGTGAGGACCTTGTGCTTCCTGGGGGCCAGGATCCACACAGGCATCTCTAGCTGCAGAGATGGGGTCACAGCTGTGCCCCCTGCTCCCACCGGAGGTTCCCTCCCAGATGGCGTGTTGTGGGTAGGGACCCAGGTCCTGTTATAAGGAAAGCCACCACCTCAAACAGCCTCTCCTGCTTCCCAGGCTCTAACCTCCAGGGGTTCGGAGGATCAGACTTTAATAACTGAAGCATTTCAGAGGCAGTTTCCAGCCACACACACACACACACCCATCAGAAGATGCTCCCTTGTGGCCTCTCTGTCTCCCTCTGGGAAGGGAGAGAGGTAATAGGAGATTATGGGGACACTGGGGAGATGCCTGTGTAGGATTCCAGAAATCACTGACCCTCGGGAATCTGGGGGCTCTGGATCTGTGGATTGGAAGTATAGATCACAGAAAATAATGAAGCACAGAAAATGGGAAGAGGAGGGTACAATCCTAGGGCTCCTTCCCCTGCCCCAAGTGGCAGCTCAGTGGGGCCCCCCAGACCAGGTCTCCTGCTCCCAGGGTCCACTCCAGAGAAAGGGGATCACCCAATGATCACCCTGCTAGGGCAAGAGGAAGAAAGTTTCCCCCGAGTCGAGTCCTGCAAAGAGGCCAATCTAGCAGCTGCCTGTGGCCTAGGTCGGACTCACAGGGCGTGCTACTGTGTTGGTCCCATGCTGACATGCTCTAGGCACAGTTGTGGGAAGGATGAACCTTGGGTCCAGCAGGGCGGGCTGGGGGAACTTTCCAGGGTTCCATGGGACCTCAGGGTTGAGGGTCCTATGGCCTGGGCCTGACCCAGGAGTTATCCTGCTCCCAGCCCCTCTGGGACTTGAGAGGAACAACAACATCAGCAGCAAAGAGGGGCCCAGAAGCTACGGCAGCCTCTGCGTCGGTCGGCTCAGGCCACCCTAACCAGAGACCACAGGCTGGGCGGCTCAAAACAGAAACTAAGTTCTCACAGTTCTGGAGGCTGGGAGGTCCAAGACCAAAACGCCAGCCAGTTTCTGGTGAGGAGCTGCCTCCTGGCTGGGAGATGTGGACTTCCTCCCTCCATGAGCGTGCAGAGAGAACGTGCGGTCTGCGGTCTCTTCTCTAAGGGCGCTAATCCTATGGGGTCAGGGTCCCACGCTTCTAGCCTCACTTAAGCTCAATCACCTTCTTGGAGCCTCTATCCCCAAATCCAGTCACACTAGGGTTTAGGGCTTCAACCTAGGAGTGTGAGCAGGACGTGGTTCAGGGCATTAGCAGCCTCCGCATAGGCCAAGTTCACGGCGACCCACCTGGGTCGGCCTGAGTCTCCATCCCTGCAGGGCGGTAGGGAGTTTATGGGTACACGAGTCATACATGGCCCGTCTTTATGCTGCCATCTGTGACTCCAGATCTGAGCATCCAATCAATATGCTTGTCACATTTTCATGATGGGGGGGGCGGGAGGGGGACAGCTGACCAGTTTTAACAGAAACTCCCAGTCCCTATGCCGTGCCTTAAGCTCAGGAGGCTTCTACCTCTACTGCTCCACGTTCAAAAGACTGAAGAGGCCACCACCCAGCTCAGAAATGGATGAGGAGCTTTAATCCCATGAGAAAGTGTTTGGAGACAAGCCAGGGTCCTTGAGGGCAGGAGTTGGGGGGCAGGGGGGAGGTCTAAAGTTTGGAGCCCACCTGGAATCTCACGTTTGCAGGTCTCAGGGACACGGGCTCAGCAGCTAACCAGTTGCGTCACCCGCAGAGGCCTGGGTTGTGTCCTGCAGGAGGAGGAACCCACACCCCCACCTGCAGGGCCAGGGAGGGATGGACTCATGGACCAGAGACCCCAGCGGCAGCGATGCCTCCCGGCAGTCACACAGCACCGAAACTGCGAGAGGCACGCTGGAACAAAGAAGCAGCTTTCAGGCAGCTGCCTGCCCCCACACCGTGGGACTGCTGAGGGCTCTCCCCCACGAACTCCAGGTCCTGTTGATTTTACTTCCTGAATGATCCCAACACGTCACCTCCTGCCTCATCCTGGTCCAGACCTCCACTACCTCTCCCTACGCAGATGACGGCTGCTGCCAGCTGCCTCTTGACCTCCTTTCATCCCCCCCAGCTCATTCTCTGCGTGGCAGCCCAAGGAACCTTCTAGAACCTGGCACAAGCACTCTCTTGTTCAAAGGCCCCCTTCCCACAACTCCTACTGGATGAACCCCACATACTGGCTGAGGCCCTCAATGGCCTCCTCCTGCACCCCCACCCCCATCCAGCCTCGCCTGAAACCGTCTCGCCTGTACCGTCTAAGCCCCAGCTCCAGCCCAGCTTCTCTTGGTTCTCTCCCACTTCCTCTTCTGCCTCCTACCCCTCCCCAGTCTGGGCAGTGCCTCAACGTTTAGGGCTGAGGAAAACACAAGTCAATCTGGCCCAGGAACAGGGGACCAAAAAGGAAGAAGCCAGAGCTTGGCGGGGGTGGAGGGTACAATCAGAAGAGACTTCTGAGAGGAGGCGGCATCTCGGAGACCGGATTCTGACTGAGCGAGCCGTGTATAACCCAGGGGTGGGCGAGGGCCTTCCGAGAAGAGGGCACGGCCTGTCTGGGCAACAGTAAAGGTTTATATCTTGACAACAGGCCTCACAGAGAGGGTCCAGTGATACGGCCTTGAATGCTCACTTCATGATGCTTGAAAAGATTTCCAGTGTTTCTTCCTTTCTTCCCTTCTTTCTCCAGTGTTTCACTGAATGCTTTCCAGGGCCCAGGTTCTGTGTGAAGAGGAAGCCAAAGGGGAGGCAGCCCCAGCCCACAGCTTCCAGGCCCCCGGCTTCTGGAAGCTGGGAGATCTCTACAGACACCAAGTCCTAAGCCCCAAGCCATTCCCGTGTGGCCTTCCTTTGCCAAGACGGCGCCGGCTAAACGTCTCCAAAAGGGTTTAGCTAGACCAAGACAAAGTAAACACGGAGAGCGCTGGAAGTCTGAGATTGAATCAAATCTAGATTCATCAGACTTTCCAGAGGGGCCTGACCCTCCCCCACCAGAGTCCCCCACCTTTCTGCTTGTACCCCCCCCACACACACACCCAAGAAGTCTGTGCAGAAGCCCCAAGCACCGTCAGCATCTCCAGGGCTGCTCACCCCCTCCGCAGCCACCTCTGGAGATTGCGGACGGATCTCCGTATCCCGGTGGCAAACCCCATTTCCTCCACTCTGTTGCTTTCCCCTCCCTCACGGGTCCTCCCTTCTGCCTCAAACAGAGCAACGGAAGGGGGAGGGGGATGAAGCAGAAAGAGAAATTTTAATCTTCTCATCAGAAGTTGTCAACAAATGACAAGTCAGACGCAGCCTTTCTTAGCGAGATAGTTCTGAATGCTCATGTTTCCAAGGGTTACCTAGAAAATGGCCTAGGAGAACTCCACCCCCCCTCCCCGCCCACACCCCGCCACACCTCTATATTTCTTCCTTTCATAAGGGGAGTATATTTGTTACTTTCTATCGTGGTGATGCGTTCTAGATTGTGAAATCCTTAAAGCCTGTGTAGTCGGCTGGTTCATCTTTAGTTATTTATTTATTTTTAGAGAGTGGGAGGGAGAGACTCTTCAGCAGGCTCCATGCCCAGTGAAAACCTGGACACGGGGCTCAATCTCATGACTCTGAGATCATGACCTGAGCTGAAATCAAGAGCGAGGCGCTTAACTGTCCGAGCCACCCAGGGGCCCCTGAATTTTACCTTATTGAGAGCATTGGCTATTTTTTGAATTCCCATAAAAATTACCAGGCTCTGTTCTAGGATGTACTATCTGGGTACTTTCTATAGTAACCCCTAAATTGTGAAGTTCCCCATTCTGCTTCTGGGAACAGGCCCTTATTCCTGTGGGAGGTCTGAGGATGATTACCTCTCAGAACGGAAAGAACGGAAAGCATTCTTTCTCCCAGCCTTGGGTCTGTTCCCTACATGCCTATAGGGATGGACACTCCGTTGAGTCCCAGGAGAAGGTCCTTGGCAGCTCTCCAGGTTTCTCACACTCTCTCATCTTCCGTGCGTTGTAAACTCTAGCCACCTTGTTTCCCTGAACTTCCAGCTTCTTCTTCTCAACTTGAGGAGCACCCCCCTGGGCCCCACCTGTGTTGCCCTTCCCTGTCCTCAGCCCGGAGACTGTCTCCCAGCAATAAAGTCAGGGCAATCACAGGGCTCACCTCCTGGCAGATGGGGATCTCTCAGGGAGTCCTAACCTTCATTGCTTGACATCCAGCGTCTTGAGAACTGTTGCTTCATTGATTTTATCTTGTTGTTTAGGGTTTTTTGTTTGTTTGTTTGTTTGTTTGTTTTTGTTTTTTCAGGCAGGAAGGTAAATCCAGTCCCTTCACTCCATCTCGGCTGAAAGCGAGATTCCACATCATTTATCTGGATAAATGAATGGTGGTAATTTTGTATGATGGACTACACAACCACAGAAAGGAATGCTTCAGCCAGTCCCAGAAGATTATATATTGCCTGATTCTATTTATATGACATGTCCTGAATAGGCCAATCTATAAGCAGAAAGTCTAGAGTTGGGGTATGGGACAATTGGGGGTGGTGCTTAAAGGGTCTGGGGTTTCTTTTTGGGTGATGACACTGTTCTAACACAGATTGTGATGATGGTCACACAACTCCATGAACACACTGAAAACCAGCACACTGTACACCGGAAGTGGGTAGACTATATCCTGTGTGAATTTCAAGGCACTGACAGAAAGGAAAAACATGCACTTGAGCTATAGGCTTTGGCAAAAAAAAAAAAAAAAAAATCAATTTTGAAAGCATGCCACGGGCATATGCAGGGGCAGAAGGATCCTTAGGACAGAAACTGTTTATATGAAGCTTAAAAACATGCAAAACCACTCCTTAGCCTATGCTCAGGGACGCAGAGAAATGCTCCTCACTCTGGAAACAGATTCTGGTCCCTCCGGAAGAACACAGACCAAAGGAGGAGGCTGCACGCTAGGGAGGGAGGTCGGCAAGGGGGCAGTTTTCTCTCTCATGTTTTATTTCTCAGTCCGGGGCAGAATCCTTCTCTATACCTTCCTTTATGTCTGAGATTTTCTTAACAGGATGACTTGCCAGATCAGTCACTGCTGACGTCCGTCAGGTGTACCTGCTCCCCGTGTACTCCCGCACTGCGCCCAGGCTCCGACTCGCCGCTGCAGATGCAGAAGAAATACCAAAAGCTAAAGAACCCAACTTATGCCTCCTGGAGCTTGTTTTTCGCTTCCTCCAGAGTAATGCAGTTTTGCTAACACCCTTGCACCTGCTGGGTCTCCCCCAACCTTCCAAAACTCCAAGAAAAGCCTACCCGAGCTCCTAAAGATAGCCACCCATGGAACCGTGTGGGGCGCTTCTCGCCGCCTCCACTGAAGGCCACTCTGCCCTCTCCTGCTTGCCCTTCACCATCAGCACAGCCACACCCCACCCCCCACGCCAAGAAATGCCAGTCTCCTAGTCTCCCCCCCTGCAGGCCACACACCCAGCAGGTGCTGGTTGATCCACTTCTCAAAGCCAACCTCCTTACCTCCAGCTGGTGTCCCTCTTGGAGAGCTTGCTTTGTAGCCAGCCCCATGCAGGCTTGGGCCTGGATCAGGCCCCGCCTCATGGCCAGGTGGGGAGCATAGGGCCCAACCACAGGTAGGCGGGGGCTGGGAGCAGGGCTGCCACTCAGGGCACCAAAGGTCCCTGGGCCCTGCATACACAGGGCTCTGCCCAGCTCCCAGCCCTCTGCTCTCTTCTGTCCCTCTGTCTGAACTGCTGCTCCCACCCAAGCCTCTTACCCATTCATTCTTTTTAATTTTCAAAAACTGAAATGTCACCTCCATCATGAAAAGCACAGAGAAACGATACACAGTGTGTCATTATAAAGAGATACCTGGTCACTGGCAGTCAGGTCAAGAGGCAGAACACTTAGCTGTTCTTTAAAAAAACAAAACAAAAACAAAAACAAAAAACCCCACACCTTTAGGAGGGCGCCTGGTTGGCTGAGTGGGTTAAAGCCTCTGCCTTCAGCTCAGGTCATGATCTCAGGGTCCTGGGATTGAGCCCTGCATCGGGCTCTATGCTCAGTAGGGAACCTGCTCCCGCCCTCCTGCCTGCCTGCCTACTTGTGATCTCTAGCAAATAAATAAAATATTTTAAAATAAATAAATAAATAAATAATGGGGCACCTGGATGGCTCAGTCGTGGGGTATCTGCCTTCGGCTCTGGTCATGATCCCAAGGTCCTGGGATCGAGCCCTGAATCGGGCTCCCTGCTCAGCAAGAGGCCTCTTCTTCCTCTCCCTCTCCCCCTGTTTGTGTTCCCTCTCTCGCTGTGTCTTGCTCTATCAAATAAATATATAAAATCTTAAAAAAATATAAATAAATACATAAATAAATAAACAAACACCATTAGGAGGGCGCCTGGGTGACTCAGTGGGTTGAGCCTCTGCCTCAGGTCACGATCTCAGGGTCCTGGGATCAAGCCCTGCATTGGGCTGTCTGCTCAGTAGGGAGCCTGCTTCCCTCCCCACCCCCTGCCTGCCTGCCTGCCTACTTGTATTCTCTATCTCTATATCAAATAAATAAATATTTTTTAAAAAATAAAATAAAAATAAATAAATAAACACTTTTAGGGGTGCCTGGGTGGCTCTCAGTGTGTTGAGAGTCTGACTCTTGATTTCTGCTCAGGTCAGGATCTCAGGGTCTTGAGATCAGCCCGGGGCAGGCCCCTCACTCACTCAGTAGGAATCTGCTTCTCTCCCTCTGACCCTCCTCCCTGGCACACTGCCTCTCCCTCTCTCTCAAATAATCTTTAGAAAATGCCTTTAAACATTATGAAATGTTTTGAATGTCAAGATAGGCACAGAAATTAAAATAGCATCCAGAGACCCTCCACTGAGTTTTATAAACCTATAAAGATTTTCCTTACGTGCATAAAACATTTGTTTTAGGAGGCGAAACATTACAGCCCGTCAGGTACCCTAAAGCCCTTCCTCACCCCCAGCAGTGGCCAGGGTCCCAGGCCAGCGTTCCCACTGCCGCTCCGTGAACGGGCACATCACACACTTCAGCCTGAGCTCGGGCTGCCGATTTCATCACCCCGCCCTCATCCTTCCCCATTGTGCTTTTCCCTCAACGTGGCTTTGAGATTTTTATCACCGTGGACGCAGGTGGCTTTCTTCCATGGAGAAAGCAGACAAGCCAGGCTTCTGCTGCTCGAATTCACCTGCAGCTCCTGATCTCCTATCCTGCCGAGGACATTGGGGTTGTACCCACCTCGGGAATCTCACAAACTACGAGCCAACAAACCTTCTTGCCCCTGCGACTTTCAATGTCACCACCACGACTTTCGCCAGCAGAGAAAACTCTGGGTCTTCGGTATCCCCAGAGAGTGTCAAATTGCCTTCCCGGGGGAGGGGGCCGATGTACCTTCCCCAGCCTTGCTAAGAGGGACCCACTGCTGCTTTGCATTTCAGCAGTTAGCAGACTGCAGGCATGACAGGGACTTACTTGTTCTATAGCTCTCCAGATTAGAGGTCTCTCTCTTCCTCCCGAAGGCCTCTCCCTGTCCTTGCTATTCTCCCAGGAAGAGCCAGCAAGTCCTCTGTGTACCCACAGCCCAGGGGGTGCGCCACCCCAAGTCCCTGTCATTGCCTCCTTAACCTGCCTCCCCCTAGAGACCCTGAGGCCTCCTCCTCGCTCCCAGCGTCCTGACCAGCAGTCAGTGCTTACTGAATGCTCACAGAATGAATCAAGTCCGGCCTTCATCTCAGAGTCAGGACCACAGATGTGCTAGAAAAGCCCCCGGCACAGGACCTAGAAACATCAGTGCAGCTTGCCTGGCCGCGGTTCGGATCCCACCAGCAGGAGAGGCATCTGGGGGCCTCCGGAAGGTTCCCCAGCCCTGCCTCTGGAACACGTGGGGGAGGGGCATGAGGGCTGAGGAGAGAGACCAGTGTGGGCTGTAAGACCCAGCAAGAGGGGGCCTCGAAGTCTCTAGACGCCGGCTGTCCTTTTTGTGACAGCCGGTAACTTCCAACAGAATTTCCTGACAGGGGTAATGACTGCCTTTCGTATCATTTGGCTCTCACTGGTGCCAAGAATAGCGGCATTTGACATTCAAATTTTGTTTTTCGTAATTTAAATCCACACGAGACCCACTCGCCATTCATACCAGTCTTAGACAGTCACTTTCCTGCTGTCGAGCTGGCCCTCGGCCCAGAGCCCACGGCGAGGGCAGGAGTGGAGTGAGGACCCTGCTGCCGGGTCCGGAGCCGGCTCCCGACTCGCCGTCTGCAGCTCTTCGTTCCCAGCCCAGGGAAACCCCGTCCCCTCCCTTTCTACACAATTCCTGGACACCAGTAGCCGGGGCCCAGCCATGCCTTGTCAGGAGACAAACACATACGGATAAAGGGTTCACGAGCTCAGAATAAGAACAATGGGCTTAGGTTTCCTGCGTACTCACTGTGTGCCGAGACACACGGAGAACTTTCCATGCAGCGGCTTCCTGACTGCCTGGAGCAGGTTATATACAAGCTACAGGTGAAACACCAAGCCACAGCTGGGGCCAGGCAGGTAGAGACCCCGCCGCCAGGGCTCTGCACCTGTGTCTAACAGGTTGGTCATCAGCACTGCCCCCTGCTGGCCCAATCAAAACAAAGGCATTGGATATCCCGCTATTGTCAAACCTAAAAACCAGGGTGTAAAGACAATCTTTTTTTTTTTTTTTTTTTAACATACATTGTTTCCAAACGGAGAATTCAGGAACATTTAAGCTTAACGATATCCATTTCCAATTCAAAGCAAGGCTTTTGTGAAGTGTGTTATTTTTAACTTGTTATTGACGCAAAGTATGCAGAATTCACTTAATTGTTTCTGAATTCATTATTTAAAACCCAGGAAGTTGCTTGGAGAAGCCTTGCCAATATTATTGATGGCAGGTTCGTGCTGGACTCTGGCCAGCCGCTGCTGCCTTGCTCTTGAACGGGGTCCCAACCCTCAGCTGAGGCTTTGAGCCTCTGCCATTCACCAGCTGGTAGACACTGTCTTCTGAGGTCCGTGGACTCTGGTCCCCTGCCATTGCTAGGGCCATAAGGCAGGACTGGCAGCCTTCCTTGCTTGTGTCTATTAGTCACCCTTGGCCCCTCCCCACGCCAGAGCAGGGGCAGGGCAGCAGAGAGGGAGGCACAGGATAGTGCTGGGGGTCTAGCAAGTGCTCAGTGGACTCGTGTTCATTCATCAGCATTTACTGACCACCCACTGTATGCCAGGGTCAGGGTGAGTCTGAAGTAGGCAGAAAGGAGGAGCCACGCTGGTGTCCTACAGGAGGGGGAGGTTTGGGGACACACCTGGCTGCTCCGAGGGTCTACCTTTGTCCCAGCCTCTGCCTCCCCGTGTGACCTGGCCCAGCCCCGTTTCTTCTCTAACCCCAGTGCTCCGTTGTGAATCCAGGGAGAGCCCCACTGAAGACCCACAGACTCCAAGTGTCCTTCCAGCTCCCAGGCAGCCTGCCTGTGTCCCCTCCTAGCTGCCTCCACTGGCTCTGCCTGTCACCAGGCCCACCTCCCCTCTTCCTGGAGCTGCTGAGGATCCCTCACAGCTCCTAAGCAAGCCTGGGAGACTGCTTGTTTCTGTGGAAAACATCACAGCGGAGCCTCCGGCCCAGAGCCCCTGGACAGATTGTCTTTAACCTCCCAGAGCCTCGGTTTACAGATGTGTAAAATGGGGACACTGGGGCTTATTACCTCATGGGGCTGTTTTGGGATTCTCAGCCTTCAATGGTGGAGGGAAAGTGTCAAGCGTGGTGCTGGACCCAGAATGTCCCCTTCACGGGCTCTTGAGACTGCTAGATCAGCGCCGTGGAGAGATGGCTCCAAGTGATGCCTGTTGAGCTCCTGGCACAGAGCAGGAACCTGTTCTATGAGGCAACGCCTGAATTTGGGAACAGAGCCCAGACTGCCACCCCACCCACAGCGCGCCTGTCTACCATCACAGGTGCAATCAATAGAAAGCCAAGCTCCCCTCTCAGAAGGTGGGGAAGAAAAATGCCTTCCCAAGAAGGCTTTGAGATTTGCATGCTGCTTAATGTGGGCTGAGCAGCAAAGGGCTGGGCTTTCAGAGTATGGGTTTCTCGGCAGGGAAAGAGAAGAAACCGGGGGTCTTCTAAGGCCACTGAAAAAGCCTGATTTGGGGACTGGTATTAAAGTTCCAAAGGTTGAAATCACTGAGGCTACAGCCGCCCAAGGTTGGATTCGATCATAGGAGAGACCCAGGGAGTACCCCAGTGCCCCAAACCTCACAGGCCTGGCATCACCTGGTCCGTACTGACTCAGGCCTGGCTCACACCTTTGGGGGTCTTCCTTTGCCCCTTCTTTGCTTCCAGGTTCCTTTTTTCGGTTGCGTGCATCTTCCCTTCGCCGGCACCAAGGAGATAAGAAGGTGCCTGGGAGGGTAGTCAGGACTCAGAGGAACCAAAACAGGGTTTCCAGCCTCCAGTCCCACCCAGGGCAGCCTAAGGTCACCCAGTGGGCACAGTTAGGGTGCAGGAGGGAGCCAGGTCCTATCCAGCTTAGAGGGGTCAAGGAGAAGGCAGGTACATGGTGGGCTGCAGTGGGGACATCTTGGAGCCCACGAGCCCCTCCCATCTTGGCAAATGCAATACACCTCCTTATTTCCTGCTATTAAAATCTGCGATAAACCCAGCTCGTATCGGCTGTGCACACCTTAATAAGGAATAAATTGAGGAAATGTGACCATAATGTTGGGGTGGATGCCAGAGACTAGATTGGAGATAGGGACTAGCCCTAGGACCCTGTTAAAGGTCAGGATAGATACCCAGATGTATAACCTCCGCATCCCTGAGCCTCTGCAAAACGATCCTTCAGCACAGCACCTCCTTGCTGGAACAATCCCCCAGGGACTAAGGACACAGAAAGAGGTGGGTTAAGAACTCAACACAGTATCTGGTGCTAAGCGGGTCCTGCCTGGTCTGAGCCGGCCGCTGCACCTGCCAGCCAGATGACCACCAGAGGGCGCTGTAGCCCAGCCAGCTCTGAGCCTTCCGCTCAGAGGGGATCTCTGGGACCACAGGCCAGGCGGGCGCGGGGACGGTGATTTGGGAGGTACAGGACTTCGCCTTCCAGAGTGTAGCCTGTTGAGAGCAGCGTTTCCTGATTTCACTTGGATGACTGGGCAAAATGCAGATTCCTGGCTCCCACCCAACTGGCTCCTGATCCCCGTGCAGCTCGGACCCTCTGGGGAGCTTTGAAAATACTGAAGGCCGGTCCCCCTCCAGAGGTGATCATTCGACCAGAGGCAGCCCTGGCATGGGGCTCCAGCGCGCTGCCAGCCCTGAGACCCACCGCTTGGAACTTGCCACGGTGGCCATATCTCCTCGGTATGCACAGTATACCGAATCTGACAGCCCCTGACTTAAAGGGACTTGTGTGGTCATTCATTCACCCCTCTCTGTAGCTTTGCCCTGTGCTCCCAGATCTCTGGGTGCCTTCCTAAGCTGGCACATTCTAACCTGCTCGTTTGGGTCCCTTGGCCTTGCTGGTACTCAACCAGCTCCCCAACTGCTGGGCCTTCTGCTCCCTTCCCCAGTAATCCATGCACGGGCCGGCCAGCCTCCTGGGGCCTGTGGGCGAGGCTCCCCCGTAGCTCTGCCTGAGAAGGGGGATGGCTGGGACATGGGGCAGGTGCCTCAGAGGTTTTCATCCAAGCTGCTAAATGGGCCCCCCACCCCCTCCAGTCCGGTGAGAGGCCCGGTTGGCAGGCCCTCTGTCCTGACCACCTTTCGTCCCATTGAGGGGACGGAGTCACGGTGGCTGCTGATTACGGAGCATATTTGCAGTGTCCTGAGTCCATGGGGTACACGTAGAGACCTCAACCTCCCCCACACGTAGCAGCACAGTTATCCCCATTTGACAGAAAAGCTGAAGCTCTGGGAGGTTGTCCCTCATGGAAGTCACCGACTAGGGACATGAAGGATTTGAACCCAGAGCCATCTCACAGCAGAGTCCATGCTCCTGCCCCCCACCCCGGCCTCCTGCCTCCGCACCACCCTGCCCAGTACTGAGCGAGGGGCCCCGTGTGCAGCCGGCGCAGCGCTCCCTCTGGCCCTTGCCGTGGGGGCCGACAGCCCTGCTGTTTGCACACCTGCCTGCTTCTAGAAGACCTCCGAATCCAGCGAAAATGTGGCTCTGGGCCCAGCCATGAGAGGCATTTCCTGAGGCCACCAGGTCAGGCCTGGCCCCTCGTAGCTCTGAGAACAGGCCTGGAGGCAAAAAGCCTCCAGCCTCCCAGGCAGTGGGGCAGGATCCTGGTGGCCGCTTCCCCATCCCCATTCTCTGGCTCCTTAAGGTGGGCCCCACAGGCCCAGCCCCTGCCATTTCTTAGGCCCACACTGTGGGCTACCAGCATCAGTCCTGAAGGGGCTCCCCAGAACCAGGAGCCCCTCAAAGCAGCAGGATTGTCCCATTTTATAGTTGACGGGAACGGAGTCCCCGTGGAAAAACTTGTGGATGGCAGAGTGGGACTTGAACTCCAGGCTCCTGGCTCTCAGCACCATGTTCTCCCCACCACCCTCCACTGCCTCTGGCTAACAAACCACTTGCCCCATCTCCACACAGGAGGAAGTAGGGTCCTCAGTGCAAGGGTCTGCCTTGGAGCTGAGAGAAAATGGAAGGAGCCTTGAAATTCAACCACCAACCATATTTTCGTTCTAAACCCACTCTACCCAGCCCCCGGGGAGCTCTTGGGGCCTGTGGGTGATCGCAGCAGAGCTCGGGGACAGGCGTGCCCCAGTAGAACCTTGTGCCATCTTGGATCCCCCAACCTGACTGTGAGCCCAAGGGACCAAACCTCACTTCCAGGCTTTTCCCTGCCCTACAGCAGAGCAGGGATTCCACGAAAGCATTTCCTGGAGAGGAGCTGGTGGATGGAGAGGGGAGGGGGACTTTATTCTCTTGAGGGAGTCGGCCCCACCCGTCCCCACGCCCCCCCCCCCCCCCACGCCGGCACCAGCCCCACCTCTCTCCAGCCTTGGAAACTTGTACCTCGGCCCAGCAAAAATGAACTTGCTGGAAGTCAGCTGCCTGGCTGTGGGGGCCAGCCAATCAAGGGCTGGGGCACTCTGCCTACCTCTAGGGCTGCAGGGCCAGGGGCTGGACCAGAGGGGCTGGAGGGTAGGCAGGGGAAAAGAGGGAGGGAGGAGTGGGGAGAACTGCCCAGGCTCAGGGGTCACTGGTCGCCACCTCTGTCCCTTGGAGCCACTGTCCTCACTGACCACAGGCATACTGGAGCAGGGCCCTCAACCTCGACACAGCCACTCAGCATTTTCTCCTCCCCTTCCCCCACCCTGCTCTCCTCCCCTTCCCCAGGTAGGCCAGGACTCTTGAGAAATAGATTCTAGAATCCTAACACAGACTCTTCTGTGGCAGGGTTGGGGATACATAGCAACGAGGTGTGGAGTTCGATCTAGCATCACCTTGCCTTGCCCCCATTTTACAGATGAGGAAGCTGAGGCTTAACATGATTGACACACCACGTCTTTCGGCTACTCTGGGATTTGAATCCAGATGGGCCTGAGGCCCGAGCTCTATGTCCTTCCTCTTCCCTGTCCTGCTCCCGGCCTCTGCTCATGCCTCCGCCCTTCCACACTGGCCCTCTCTCTCCTGACACCCTGTCGGCAGCTGCTCCCACTTCCTCCCATCCACCGTCCCACAGGCACGTTCAGGGATCCCTTCTGCCGGCCCAGGGCCTTGGAGCCACAGGAGACCCATAAATACAAACACATTTGCATGAAAACCCAGGGGTCTGTGTCTGTAGCTCTCAGCTCCAGGACAGCCGCCGAGGTGGGAGCAGCGGCCACCAGCTTCCTGGGACAAACACGTCCCGACAGCCAGCTCAGTACCACTCAGTGTTTATTTAGACACACAGATATAAGAACCTGGAGGTTCAAACAGTTTCTGCTCCTTTTTTGTTCGTGTGTGTGTGTGTGTGTGTGTGTGTGTATACATATATATATATATTTTTTTTTTAAAAATCAACACATCACTAGATCCCCCGTACGTTTCTCCTCTACTGAGCATTATATACAGCCTATTACATATGTGTGTGTGTGTGTATGTATATATATATAATATATTTTTTCGATAGATAACTACATTCAAGTAATGAAACACAGGATTTACAATTTCCCTCTGACGGCAGAGGAAAAGCAAATTTTACACAGGGTTCACAGAAGTACCATAAGAGCCCAGCCAGATAGGAGCCAAGGCCCCTCTTGGGGGCCAAGGGGCGGCAGCAGCACAAACCAGGCAATCACACTCTTGCTAATTGTGGGTGGGCAGGGGGCTGCCGATGAAGGGGTGGCGCCGCCCAGCCTGCCATGCCCAGGCCGTGTGGGCAGGCCATGCTGCCTGACCCAGGCTCCCCGGCTGGGGTGCTTTGTGGGGAGGCATGTCTGGAAACCTCACTTTTCCAGGAATCTCTCAAATTTGGGGTTCACGAAGGAGAAGCCAGCGAATGCTGTTTGGTCCATGGAGTCGATGAGGTTCTTGTCGGTGTAGGAGAGGCGTGCCTTCTCGTTCAGGAACTCCTGGTCAAAGTTGCTGAAGTCTCCAGGGGACTTCTGCGGGTAGAGGGCAGCGGCACGTGAGCGGGACCCAAGGAGGGGGGCCCTCCTGAAGGTCCCCAAGTTCCCGAGACTGCCTCCCACACATCTCAGAAGCCCTGCGGTGCTGGGCCAGGCCAGAGCTGGCCTTATTAAGAACAGAAAGAGAGGCAGACTCTAAGAGACTCTCAGGTCCAGGGAACAAAGTGAGGGCTGCTGGAGGGCAGGTGGGTGGGAAGACGGAGTAACTGGGTGATGGGTATTATGAGGGCACATGATGTAATGACCGCTGGGTGTCATATGCAACTGATGAGTCACTGATCTCTCCCCTGAAACTAATAATACACTAGATGTTAACTAACTTGAATTTTAAAAAGAGAGACAGAGAGAGAAAGAACAGAATAGGAAGTCTCTCCCAACAGCCCGAGAGGAGCCCGGCTGGACAGTAGATGCCGTCTCCCCAAGGGGAAAAAGGAAGCCAGCAAAGAGCCCTGGGCCTGGGTAAGGAGATGTGGGCATTGTCCTGAACAGGCTCTAGGAAATGACAAACCCCGCCCCCGAGCAAACCCCGCCCTCCATCTGTTTTTAAGGGTCCTGAGAGCTATAAGGACAGCTTTCACATTTTTTAATGCTTAGGGGAAAAAAATCAAGAAGGTGATTAACATTTCATGACATGTAAACATGAAATGAAATCCAAATTCCAGTGTCCGCAAATGAAGTTTTATTCATACAAAACTATACCCATTCGGGGGCGCCTGGGTGGCTCAGTGGGTTAAAGCCTCTGCCTTCGGCTCAGGTCATGATCCCAGGGTCCTGGGATCGAGCCCCACATCGGGCTCTCTGCTCGGCAGGGAGCCTGCTTCCTCCTCTCTCTCTGCCTGCCTCTCTGCCTACTTGTGATCTCTGTCTGTCAAATAAATAAATAAAATCTTAAAAAAAAAAACAACTATACCCATTCATTGACAAATTTTCTGTGGCTGCTTTGTTGAGACCGTCTGGCCTGCAAAGCCTAAAATATGTACCATCAGACTGTTCCAGGAGAAGTTTGCCAACTCTCTGCTCCTGAGGATACAATGAAATGGGAACAGAAGAGATCTCAGGCCAGTGGCCTTTAGGCCAAACTAAGCAGGCAGGTACAGTCGTTCTGACTGGCACTGGGTTTTAATGGATTTGAGCCAGTTGTTTTACAATTGGGCAATTTTTGACATAAAAGTCCAGATTTCTGGCTGCTTTTGAAAACTGGCAGCCCTGGACCCATTTCCCAGAGTGTGCGCTCCTGGCGTGGAGGTACCCTCAGACAGCTTGCCCTAGGTCCCTAACCATTTCCCACAGACCCACATACCTGCCCCTGCCCCGTGCTTTTTGCTGCAGAGAAAGGAATCTACCCATCTATCGAAAGCAAGAGACTGAGAACAGGCTGTGTGATTTTCCCCCAGCAGGTGCCCAGACCAGGAGGCCCCTGGTTCCGGGGAAGCACTCTCTAGCCTCGAGGAACATCGCGGGGCACATTGCGCAAGCTGCCAGAGTGTCCTGACAGACGGCCAGAGGGAAGAGCCGAGGTCACAGAAGGGCCATGGAGTCCAACTCCTTATCTGAGAATTCTGGCACCAACCTGCCTCTGCTCTCCTGCCAGCTCCCAGGAGGCCTCTGCAGATTCCGGACCTCTGTGGAAAGACCCCTCCTCTGTCTGGAAGGCCTCCTAGCCGCCCTCCCTGCCCTGCCCACATCCTGCTTCTCCTCAGCCCTGCTCTGTTCTTTGTATCTGAGCTCCTGCTCAGTTGTCCCAGTGACAACTGATCATGTATGGTCTTGTGACAGCCCCTGCATGGTCATCTCATATCATAAACGATCATCAGTGTGCAAGCTTCTTATCTCTCCCAAGAGCCAGCACTCCTTTGGCTCTGGGCTTCCTGCTCTGCTGGGGAGCTAGCATGGCACCCCGCACCCTGCACTCGGGCCCTTGGCATTTCTAAGACTTACTGGAAGATGGACTGGGTGGATGGAGGCAGGGAGAGAGGACTTAACTGATTGCCAAGGCACAGTGCCTGGCATACAGGGGCGTTAAAGGTCCACTGAAGGGTGGCTGGATCCACAGTCCCCCCCGTTTGTTGACTGACTGACTGACTGACTGAGAGGTGGTGTGTGGTGAGAACACAAAGGTAGAGGCAGAGACAGAAGGTGCCGGGGCGGCCACGGAAGCAGGCTTGCTAGAAGGATGGAGAGGAGGAAAGCGTGCCGACGAAGCGAGAGGGAGGCAGGGCCCAGAAGGCAGTGGAGGGCAGGAGCAAGTGGGTGGTCCCCACGGGAGTGAGATCACGTACCACTTTGGGCTTGAAGGGCGGCTCCACAGCCCGTTTCTCCAGCAGAGTCCAGTTGATGGTCTTGAAGAAGGGGTGGATTTTGATGTTCCCGCTCACTCCCAGCCTCTTGCTTGTATCCCTTTCAAGCAGCTGTAACCCAGCAGGGGCCCTGGTTAGCATCCGATGACTTTGGGGAACCCAGGGCCTCAGCGAATCCCAAGCGGGCCCAGAAGGGCCCAGGAGGGTCTAGCCCGGCCCCGTGGCCCAGCCCAGGGCTTCTGGAGCTGAGAGGGTCCCCCCAGACACAACAGGCCACGCAGGAGGGTTGTGGGGACTTCCTGCCGGGGGTCCGTGAATCAAAGCAGTGGTGTTTACCGGGTGTCCACGACGTGCCGGGCACAGAGCCGAGCACCACGCATTCATGGGGTGTCTCCCCAAAACCCCGTGAGGAAGCTTCTCCTACGGCCTCCATTCAGCAGATCGGGAGACAGACTCCGAGTTTAGCTTCAGGTCTGTCTGCCTCCTGCCCTAAGCTCATAATCACTGTGCCGGGCTGATAAAGCGCGGCTGGACTCAGGAGCTCCCGGGAACGCGGAGAGCCAACAATGCCCTCACCACGTGAGGACCAGAGCACCGGCGGCGAGGCTGCCATTCCGGAGACGAGGGGCCCCTGGCCTTCCCAGGACCCGTGTGTCTGCTGGTCCCCCCGCCCCAGCCAGCCTGGCCCGGAGCCTCCCACCTTCTCCAGGATGTCCTTGGACTCCTTGGTGATCCAGCGGGGATAGTGCGGGGTGTCCACGCGGATGGACTCAAAGAGCTCGTCCTCATCGTCCCCATGGAAGGGGGACTGACCGATGAGCATCTCGTACAGAAGGACTCCGAAGGACCACCAGTCCACGGAGAACGAGTACTTGAGGCCCTGCAAGATCTGGGGCAGGAGAAGCGGGGCCGGAGCTGAGAGGAGCCCCCGAGCCGGAGGCCTGGCCAGGCTCCCTCGTGTTCCTGGCCGCAGCTCCGGGCATCACCGTCTCCCCACCCTGCGGAGACATTTCCTGGGCTGGCGGCCGGCAGGCGGCCCGCTCACCTCAGGGGCGATGTAGTCAGGAGTGCCGCAGAATGTGCTAGCCTGTTTGTCCCCGACGATGTTCTCCTTGCACATCCCGAAGTCGGCGATCTTGATGTGGCCGTCCTGGTCCAGCATCACATTGTCCAGCTTGAGGTCCCTGCGGGCGGGGAGGAAAGGGAGTCACCGGGGGCCAGTGCCCCCTTTCCCTCAGCCCCCGTGTCTCCATTTCCAGTCCTGTAAGCCTAGGACCTCCCCCCAGGGGACAAGGGAACAAGGGAGAGA
This sequence comes from Mustela nivalis, assembly GCF_964662115.1. Classification (NCBI taxonomy): domain Eukaryota; kingdom Metazoa; phylum Chordata; class Mammalia; order Carnivora; family Mustelidae; genus Mustela; species Mustela nivalis. The sequence goes on from NC_139020.1 coordinate 194,244,352, forward strand.
AAAGGAAACCGAAGAAGAGGTGCTAAAAACAGGGGTTTCCTGAAAAACCCCTACTGGCGTGCCACGTGCTGGATACACGCCACCTGACTTCCTAAAGCCCACACTGAGGCTCAGGGAGGTGATGTCACTTGCCCAGGGTCCAGCGCTCGGGATCAGCCTTATTGATGGGCCCCTCCCCACATCCAGGATGGGGCTGTTTTTTACTGGGTGAAAACTGATGGAAGCCGGCCCTCCCTCCCGACAGCTCAGACGGGGCTTGGGAGCAAGACCGATCGCTTCCAGGAAGGGAGACAGCATCCCAGGCAGTTCCGTGCTCCCGCCAATGGCGCCAAGTATGGGCAACGTGTTCCCAGGCCCTGGAGCTGGGCCAGCCTCAGCAGAGGGGCCACAGGAATCCAAGCAATGGAGTAGGAGGCTCAGGCAAATACCCAACTAAAGCCGGACTCCGAGCGGAGATGAGGCCATGGCTGGGCCAGGCTTCATGCAGAGCCTTCTGGGGTCTATGATGGGGTTGGAGCTTTCCCTTCTAAAACCACCCCCAACACACCGTCGCCTTGTACCTGTAAATGATTCCCTTGCTGTGCAGAAACTGCAGTCCACAGACGATCTCGGCTGCATAAAACCTGCATGATGGAGACCAAGTGTTCCCGTATTTCTGCGACCAACTCCTGCTTCTCCCTGGGCCCCCATCCCCGCCCCCAGGGGCAGGAAATGCTGCAAATAACTCCGGGCCACCTGGGCCTCATTAAGCACATCTTGTATCAGGGAAGAAGGGGCTGGCAAACAAGGCCAAAAAGGAAATTATGAAGGTAGAGCTTCAAAGGAGTTAATTCTCCATCATAAGAGTGTATGCACTTAAATAGATAAACACATGTGCCAGAGTTGGGGGCGTGCATGCCAGTCTGGGGGCCCATAGCAGGGTCCTGTGTTGTGCAGCATCACCATCCACAAGGCTGCCCGAGGCTCAGGGAGGGGACAGGATGCTGGCACTCACCCACCATCCACAACTTCCCATATGCTGGGGAGACCCCCAGCTCCGGTCTCCCCACCCCCAGCTCTAACCCTGGCTGGCTGTTCCAGGGAGAAGGAAGCAGGAACGGAGGGGAGACCAGCAGCGGACTCCCCCCAATACACACTCATCAGGGCCCTCACGTACGTGGCGCGGTAGAGCTCGAAGCGGCCTTTGTCCTGGATGTGGTACATCAGGTCTCCCCCGTTGAGGAACTCCATCACGAAGAACAGGTGGTCCTGGGATGGGGAGAGGGGTGAGCAGGGGCACAGTATAGGGCAGAAGGCTGCTGAGGACCACTGGGGGCAAGCTGGGAAGTAGGGGACACCTCTGTCCTGAGGACATGGGGGGGCAGGGGGCAGGCCACGGCTACTGGGGCAGTAACCATGAGTGAGCTGGACACCTTGGTCTGGAACGTGCAGAAGAGGTGGGTGAGAAAGGGATTCTCCCAGGCAAGTGCCAGGACCCGCTTCTCCACCATGGTGCACTCCACATCGTCGTCGATCAGAACCACGTCCTTCTTGAGGGCCTTGATAGCGAAGAACTCCTTTTTGCCCTTCAGCTCTGCCAGCAGCACCTGATGGGTGGGCAGGATGCTGAGCAGGGGAAGGCCAGGCCAAAGGACCAGGACACCCCAGCCCTGCCCCATCGGGAAGAAGCCAGGTAGGGTGGGATGCAGGGGCCCTTGCTGGGCCCAGGCCCCTTGAGCTGCCCCAGGCCCAAAGGCCCCTTACCTTCCCAAAGCTGCCTTTGCCCAGGACCTTGTGGAAGGTGAAGTTCTCAATGTTGCACCTGCTGCTGCCCTCCCAGATCTTGCCGTAGGTCCCACTGTCTGCCCAAGAGATGGCACTTTAGACTCAGGTCTCTGTCCGCTGAGGCCCCGCCCTTGGGGCCAAGGGGTCGGGTGGGGTGAGGGGCCTCAGAGAGGAAAGGGCTCCCTCTCCAGGGGTGGTGCCTCCGCTCAGGTCTTGGCAACTGGGGGAGAGGTCGGGCTCCCATCTCGAGTCCCAGAGGGGAGTGGGGGCTTTCCTGGAGAAAATGGGCCCAGCTTTACCTGGGACAATGTCTCCAGGGACTCCTGACTTCCTCTCAAAATTCTGGTAAATTCCAACAGTCTCTGTTTCTGACTTCCGGGAGGGTCTCTGGAGGAGGGGATAGAGGTTAGCGGCCAGACAGGCATACCGTGATCAGAGCTCCTAGCCCAGAGGGAGGGCCCCCACCATCCGTAACTCTGTTCTCAAAACCAACCACTGGGGGCCAGCAGGGGCAGAGCCCAGGACCTCCAGGTAGTGCACACGTGAGTATACACACACACACACACACACACACAACTTCCCATGGCACAGGGACATCTTGATGGTCTGGAAGGCAGCAATTACAAACAAAAATTTGGCACACTGAGTCCCGCCTCCCAACCACTTACCCAATAGATTGGTATTCGTGCTGCCTTCACCTGTAACTGATTCTAGAATTTTACCTGAGGTTTTATAGCATTCCTCAAGCCCTTCCCACATCTAAACACCCAAACACACACACACACACACGCACGCACGCACACACTTTTAGTTCCAAGCATTCCAACCTTGTGTTCTTCCAGGCTCACCAAGTAAAGAATTGCTCAAATAATTTGTTATGAGAACAAGCTCACCACTTTCTGCTGCCTAAATCTTGGGACTGGATCTTCCAAAAGTGGGGTTTTTGCAAGTTATAAACACCCCTTGCCCCCCGCCAGGGTTCCCACAGCACCTGCCCACCTGGGTCACTTGGTTCAGCGCCTCCGCCAAGAGCTTCTGATTAATGCCGCAGAGGTTGGCCACTTTCTTCTGGCACTTATGGTGGACATTCATGCCGCAGTCTGGGGTGAAGGAGACAGGGCCATCAGAGCCCCTGCCTGGGGCGGGACCAAATAGGCCACCAGCAAGCTCTGGAAGAACTGTCTCCCTTCCCCCAGGCTCGGCCAAGGGCAGGGAGGAGGAGGGAAGAGGGTAGGAAGAACCAGAGCTTTGGTGCGGTCCGCTGGGTTTCCTGTTCTGATTTCTAATTTCTAAATATTTCTATTATTTAGAAATAAATGCATCTGAAGCATCCTGAGCACTTCAAATTTTTCATTATTTAAAGAAGAAAAAGAAAAAGCCATAGCTATGAGACCTAATTCTAAACCCTTTAAGGAATGTCTAGGACAACTGAGACAAGTCACTTTGCCTCTGCGGGGGTGGGGGGGAGGGGGCGTTTCTCCTGTTTCTGTCTCGCTAAAGCCTGGAGAGGGGGCAGGGGTCTATGAGGCTTATTTGCTGAGCACCTGCTAGTGTGCAGTCAGGCCTTGCAGCCCCCTCCCCCATGACTCTTTGGGCCGTACTCTACTCTAACTCTACCTTACCCTTGAGGACACTGAGCTTAGAGAGGTGGGCCCTCCTGGTCACACAGCAGGTAAACGGGAGAGGCAGTCAGGCCAGCAGGGGGTTGGGGGAGCATGGAGGCCTTCCCCAGGAACAGGGCAAAAGCAGTCGGAGTTGTTTGGAGTTTAAGAAACCTGGGTAGGTAGGCGCCGGCGGGCGGGGAGTGCCCTTCTGTCCTGCCCTAGTCCCCAAGCTGGGGGACACGCACCTTCACATTTTAATCCCTGCTTCACCAGCCCCCAGAGCAGGCTGCCACAGTGGTCACAGAAGGTGGGGCTCATGTAGTTGTAAACCTTGAATCGGTGCGGCATGTCGATGTTGAAACGTTCTTTCTGGAACTGGGGAGGAGACAGGGGTGGTCACAGGCTGAGGGCCCCAGACCAGTGCCAGCTCCTTCCTCAACCCCTAGCTCTCCCCAACCCCATGCAGGGCAAGATGCCCGACAGGGCTCCCCCCCCGGGGAATGGGCAACCCAGGAGTCCCAGGACGGACCAGGAAAAATGGGGAGAAGGGTGGGCTCTACGGGGAAAGGCTGGGGAGAGCCCGGATCCCTCCCTGCTGGCCGAGCCCCCCCAGGTCCCCGCCCTGGGCCCAGCCTCACTATGGTGTCCCGGCTGTTGGCTGCGGTGCCCGTGCACCGGCCGATGATCTTGTCGATGCATTTCTTGTGGATGGCAGCGTTGCATTCTTGAGGGGGCACAGGCCGAGGGTGGGGGGAGGCAGCGGGAGGAGCAGAGCTGTGAGCTGGCGCCGCTGGGCCGGTCAGGCCCTCTATACAAAGCCGCTGTTCTCCCCGACCGCCCACACCCTCACCCCACACGGGCCTGGGGCCCACAGCTGGCTTCTTCTCTCCTCCTGCCTGCCCTGGTAGGAGGGGCCTGGGAAGAGGAGGGGCAGGGAGGACAGGCCAATCGGGAGGGTCTCCGAGATGAGGGGTGGCTCAAGGGGGCCTAGTGGGCAGTGGGGGGCGGCTGCGAGGGGCATGGAGTGTTGCAGCAAGAGGACCGCAGGCAGGCAGGAACCAGGACAGCAAACAGGTCCTAAGCGCTCTCTCACGCTCATGTGCACACACACAAACACACACACACCCAACACAAAGAGCCTGCGACACACATACTGATGCGTAAGAACAGGGAACTCCCGGTACAGAATCATTATTGTGTCTATCGCCTAAAAGGCAGCTTTATATATTTTACCCCATTTGATCTTTATAATGGTTCCTGGCTATTTTACTGAGGCACAGAGAGGTTAAGTCTTTCTGCCTAAGGCCCTCCGGGTAGGAAGTGGCAGAGCCGGGACTCGAACCCGGGCCATCTGGCTCCAGAGCCTGTGTCCGGAACCATAGCCACGTGTGTATGTGTGTACCTAGGCAAACACGCGTCCCCACAGAAGCACATGCGCAGCCAGGGGTGGACTGGAAAAGTTTGCCTCAGCTGTCTGGGGGAACAGAGCCGTGATGGGTGGCTCTGACTGATTCTGTGTAAATCCTGTACTGAGGCCTATTTGGGCTGCGATGCTCCCAAGCGTGAGTGGGCTGGGAAGAGACACAGGGAACTGGCTTCTGTGAGCCACAGCAACAACCCCCCCAACCCCTGGCCCCGCTGGGTGTGGCTCTCCTACCTACATTCTGAAGAGGAAATCTCAAGCACGCACACGGGCACATGGGACCCCATCCAGCACACAGTCCTCACACGGGGACATGGGCTCCCCTAAGCACACACACAGGCACACGGGGATCCTGTCTGGGCACATCGTCCTCACAACGGGGACATGGGCTCCCCTGAGCACACACACGGGCACACAGGGACCCTGTCCACGCACACAGTCCTCACATGGGGACACAGGCTCCCCCGAGTATATACATAGGCGCCGGTGGGCACGCAAGCTGGGCCGAGAAGACACTTACGTCTGCATTTGTAGCCTTGCTTGTTGAGACCCCTGAAAGACAAAGCCCCCAGCAGGGTCAGGGCTGGCTCTGGGCCCTCCCTGCCCCACCCCACCCCGGCAGACACAGCCATCCCTCACCAGACGAAGTCTTTGCACACAGAACAGAAAGTGGGCTGCCCGAAGAAGGTGGCAATGAACTCGTGGTTCTTGATGTAGTGGATTTTGGCCTGTTTGATGGCTCCACGGCGGTTCATAGTTGGGAACTTGGCCTCGTCTTCACCACGCATGGACTGTTTGCAATCTGGGGCCCGTGGGGTCGTGAAGTCAGTCCCAGCCCCGGGAAGGACAACATTCCTGGAGTCCCTCCCAGGGTGGCTCTGGGGAGACCGTTGATAGGGACCGCTTCCCTGAGCTTCAATCCTAGCTCCAGCCTCTCAACCTACGTCCCCAGCCCAGGGCAGGAGGGTCTTACCTACATCTTCCAGGAAATACTGCACAGACATCAACACCTTGGCCTGGGGTTGTAGGTCCAGCTGCAGAAGTGAGGGTTGGCGGGGGGTCAGTGAGGGCGGGCTCCAGCCAAGCTGGACTCAGAACCCGCCCCCATGGTTGGTCCCCCAAGGCCAAGGGAGTCCTGGCAGCCTGGGCCAGACACCTGTCTGCCCAGTGTGGGCATGGCCCCGCCCTTGAGCCCCGCCCCCACACCCCAACCCAGGGGTATTATTACATTTGGGGAAGTGAAAGGATCCAGCTCACACCCAGGCCGGCCACACGGCCCAGGAACAGAGTGGGAAGGGAAACTCCCCAGCCCCACCCTTGCTGCCCCCTTGACAAGGATCTTAGAATAGAGCCCCCCCTCCCCCAGTCCCTGTACATGCAGACAGACAGACAGATGTGTGCTGACACCCCCACACTGGTGCTCTCCATGGAGGGGGCTCTGCACGCCCAGTCCCCCTACACAGTTCCGAAGGCAGGACCTTCACCTCTCCCAGGACCCATGCCTGCTCCCTGACACTGTCCCTCAGCAGAGTAGACAGAGAGCACAGCAAGGATCTCTGCCTGGCCGGCCAAGGGCTGGTACAGCTCTGCATCAACTCCTCTCCTGGCCTGGTCCCTTCATGCCTCATGGGAGGCTGACCAGAGTCCCCGACGGTCTGGGGTTTTTTCCCATGGGGATATCTTAGCTGCAGGAGCCCAAAGGTGACCCCAGGGGGCAAGAGACACCCGGGCAGCACAGATATCCTGTGGCCACGAGGGATATGTGGCCAGGTGCACGTGTGGAGGCCGGGTTCCAGCGGGTGAGTGGTGGTCCTCGGCTTTCCCTTTCTCCCATGCCCTCACTGTTGAAGCCACATAACTGTGCTCCCTCAGGCCCGCCTGCACCCCAAACACCTGTGAAGGTTCCAACAGAACTTGGGATGACGGATGTTTCTAAGAGGGGTCTGGACCTGGTGGTGGGGCTGAGACATCCCCGCACACACATTTTGAGATGTTTTACCATGTGCATATCCTGCTTCTGTGAAACTAAAAGGGAAGAAGGAAGGTGTAGGGGTGGGGGTGACTCTCTTGAGCACCTACTATGTGCCCAGCACTACAGGAAGCCTTTGGCATCCAGCGGCTCATTTCCCCTGAACAACCGACCCCGAGGTAGGGTCCTTAATGGATTTGGACACAGACTCAGAGGAGCTGGGACCCGGTGGATCGCAGAGCTGGAGCAGCTACAGAGCTGCTCAGGAGGCCAGACGGGGCCTGTGCACACGCGTGTGCACCACCACAGCCCACGTGCCCTCACCCACCCCATACATGCGCGTGCACTCCTACAGCCGTGTTCCTTCACCCACACCCCACGCACACATGGAGGCACCACTGTGCAGCCGCACGCCCCACCCCCACGCTGTGCACACGCGCGTGCACCCCCACAGCCCACGCGCCCTCACCCACGCTGCCTGCACCCGTGTGTTCGCGGCTGCCGCCCCCACGCCCTCACCCAGAACTCGGCCTTGCCGTTGTTCTTCTTGCAGCGCTCAGCCAGCACCGACACGCCCACCGTCACCTCGGACATGGGCTCTTCGGCTGCCCGCATCAGCACGATCTGGATGACTCGGCCCTCGTAGATGTGGGCGTCAAATGTGGACTTCCACTCGGGGTACATGGTGGGCTTCTTCTGCACCAGCGTCTTCCCACGCTCTGCAACACGGCCAGGCAAAGGTCTGGCTGGGGCCCCTCTCTCCTGCCCTCCCCAGGTCCCCACAGCCTTCAGCCCCCCAGGCTGCCTGGCTTCTCCCTACCCCCGCCCCTAGAGCCCTCCTGAGGCTCTTCTCAGTCCTCAGCCTTCACTACCGTGCTATGTGCACCTCTCCAGCTTGTCATTCCTAACACTCCAAAACACCAAACTGCCAGCAGCTCCTCTAGGCTGCCCAGCTAGGTGCCCCCTCCAGGCTTCTGCTCCTGCTGCTTCCTCATCCTGTGACCCTCTTTCTTCAGCCCCGCTTAGCTGTCACCTCCCCTCATGCACTCTCTCAGTGAACACACTGCGGGCCCTCATGCTAGCCACAACACTGGAGGTGAGGAACATGGTGAAAGAGAAGACAAACCAGTGCCTGTCCCCCTAGAGCCCAGTCCAGGACAGAGACATGACGAGCCCACAAATCCCTCAAGTAAACGTTAAATCACAGCTGGGATGAGACCACAGGAGGCAGGGCCAGGGTCTAGACCTGGTCTGGGTCATGGTCAGGTATGTGGCCCAACCTAAGATCAGGGAATGCTTCCTGGAGGAAGGGACAGCTCAGCTGAGACCTAAGGGGTAAGTCAGGGGTTTAGCAGGTGAGGACCAAAGCCAAAAGGAATGGTGTGAGATATCTGCCTCTTCCAGGAAGACCTCCCTGACCCCAGCCTGGGACAGGGCCCCTTCTGGGCTTCCCTATCACAGGACTCAGTGTCTCCTATACTTGACCACCCGACCGTAAGCCCCACAAGGGCAGGGTCAAGTCAGCCCCGGAGCACAGCAGTGTCCTCAGGGCCCAGCATAGAGTCTGACACAGATGGACATGAGGAAACGGTTGGGGGACACCCCCAACGGGGGAGGAGCCAGAAGCATGTCCCCCCCGCCCCGCCCCCGCCACCTCCATCCCCCTCCTGGGGATGGATCCATGTAGCCAGTGCTAGAGGCCCTATGGGCACTACGGTCCTGCATCCACAGCCAGGCTGGGCAGGGAGAGGAGTGTGAGGAAGTTCCAGGGGAACAAGGCCCAGGCCCTCTGGGGCCGCCCGCTGGGCCCCGATTCCCAGTCCTACCTGTGCTGAGCGCCTCCTTCATCTTCACGGCACAGAAGGGCTGGCTGGCGTCATCGGCGGGCTGCAGGGAACCCAGCTCATAGGAGGTGAAGGCGATGCGCAGGAACGGTGCCATGCCGGGGCCTGCGGTGGGGCTGCGGAGACGGAAGGGGTGAGGCTGGGCGGCAAGGGCCAGCCCTGGGAGGTGCTCAGGGGCTCCTGGGGGCTCTCACTGCATTCAGTTTGGCCTCCACAGTGTGCTGGCAAGGCACTAGTTCTAGCTGCCAGTGGGAAACCCGAGCGGTCTTCTGGAAGTCTAGATCTGTGGCATCCCCGGTAAGAGAGCTGGCTGGCACAGCCCCCTTTACTGAGTACCCACCAGTGCACTCCAGGCCTCTGTACTCTACTCTCCAAAACCTACCTGGGCCCTGGAGGTGGGTGAGTCTGTGACCTCGAGTCATTTATTTGGGGGGGTCATTTAAGGCGTCCTTTAATACCCCATGGCTCTGCACCTACCACGGGCCAGGCACCCAGCACATGTCAACAGAGACGGGCAGGACGGCACCCCCGCCACCCTGCAGCCCTTGTTGGTTCCAAAGTTTGCCCCTAACTACTCAAGCAGACCAACAGGGCCAAGAAGACCACTCCCACTTTTCAGAATGAGATACTGAAAGCCCAAAGCTGAGCCAGAAGCTGAAGCCGAGGTCCCACTCAGGAGGCAGCCAGTCCACTCAGGGAGCAGGGCAGGGAGAGGCCAGGCCACACCCCTCGCCTTCTGAACTGGGGCCCCTCAGGGTCAGGTGCGCTCCCCCACAGAGGCTGCCTGCACTTTCAGACTCTTTTTGGCCAAATATAAAACTATTTTAATGTTGAACCTACACTGACTTTGTGTTTCCGCCCACACAGGTCAGCCCTGCATCTCCCTCTTCCTAGCTGTTCCTTAGATTGAGGCTCACCAGTGGAGGTGACCGTGTTGTCGTTCCTGGAGGATGGTCACACGCGCAAGCCCGCAGGCGCACACACACCCTGGCTCTGAGCCGCACACACGAGGACGCTCCGGGAGTGAGGCTGAGCCAACACTCACGCACACACACACACGCATATGTGCTCACGCCTTCCTGAACACAAGCCAGCACGGCAGCGGCCTCACACACGCACCCCCAACCCCCCACACATACGTGTACATGTGCAGCGGCCCCCCGGCCCCTGGGACGGGTCCCCCAGCTCCTCTGCAAGGCAGCCAGAGTAACGGCTGGTTCTGCTGTTCCCAGCCCAGATGAGCTCACGGGAAATACTGACCTCAGCCTGCAGCCCAGCCCAGGGGCCCCACTAGCCCTCTCCGGCCCGCAGCCAGAGGGGAGGGGTCTGCCCTCAGTGTCTCCTGCCCGGGCCTGGCTCCGCCTCAGAGGGAGCATGAGCCAAGCCGGTGTGGAAGCTGGAAGCTCACATCTGAGGCCAGGTCCCAAAGCCTTCAGCCTTAAGACCAGCTGAGCCAACCACCACCACCTCTTGGTAGGTGAGGAGGAGGAGCCGGCCGTGGATGGCTGCGGGCTCCTCCCTGGGCTCAAGCACATGTGAGTATGTGAGATGGGGAAGGTGTGTGTGGGTGGCATGTGGTGGGCCCTGAGCTAACGTGGAAGACAAAAGCAAGCTGCGTGAGCCTGGCTGACTACATGCAGGCGTCTGGGTGAGTGCCCCAAGCTCTCAGGCCAAAATGGACACGGTGCCCCTCCTGCCACCCGGCTGGGCTTGGGGCTCCAAGCTGTGGAGCCGCCAGATGAGTTCTCCCTGAGGGATCCAGAATGATCAGCTGGACCTGTGGACAACACCCACTTGCCCTAAGTCTGCTCCCACAATCCTAGGCCCTGACCCCAGCAGACATGGCTGGGTCTCGTGCTTCCCAGCACGATAACCTTGAGACCCAGGTGGGGCACTGATGGGCTCTCCGAATGTCTCAGAGAACGCAGGCTGAGGGGGCAGTCAGGCAGGGAAAAAGAAACAATGGTTGTGCTGCAGGGGACCTGGGTTCCTGAGAGGGGGTCTGGATAGCCCAGCGGCAAAATGACCTGGCCATTTTGGGCAAGGGGTCAAGCTGCCTCCCCACAGCCTCCCCAGACCTAGATGGCCCCTGGGCTCCATGACCTCTCCCACTTCTAGGTCGCCTCGCAAGAACCAACCATGAGGACTGCCCCGGGAGTGCATGGAGGAGACAGATCAGAGAAGACCCCGGAATGGGAGGCAGAGCCCAGCCCTGTAGGCTGCCAGTCAGACCTGCCCTCCAGCTCTCGATGATCAGAGCAGCTGCTGCTCAGTTAAAAGCCACTGGAAGGAAACCATGACCACAGCAAGCCCCAGCTCTTGCCCCAAACCTGTACAGCCAGGCTGCGAGGAGGGGAACCCATGGGTTCTGTGGGCTGCCCTGGGGCTACCTGGCAGTGACCCTAGGGTTAGCCCCAACTTCCTAGACAAAAACTAGAGTGTGAGCCCTCTGCCTAGCTGCACTACCCAGACCCCAGGAGGGAGACAGTCGCCGTGAGCGGGCATCTTCTTCCATCACCATGTAATGCTGGGAGAGGTCTCGGGCCCTGCACACTGGGTGCCCCCTGCACAGCAGACCCAGCGCCCCCCATCTACCTCTCAGAGAGTCTCAGCTTGGTGGGGAAACAGGGAGTGAAGAAACAGCACAAAAGCAAGGTGTGCTGATTATTTATAGCCCCCATGCAAATAGGCCCAGGCCCACAGGCCCCAAAGGAAGGCCACTGACTCAGCGCCAGGCTGCCGCGCAGGGCTGTGGAGGTGGCAAGGGCAGACCTCCACAGACCTCCACGGGCGCCTGCTCCTTGGAGCCAGCTGGAGCCAGAGGGCTCCTGATCTCTACTGACCTCTTCTCCAACCCACAGCAAAAGCAGCCTTACGAAGCAGGGAGCACCGGACAGAGTCAGAAGATCTAGGGCTGAGTCTCAGCACCCCCACTTCAAAGAAGGACCCATCCGTCCCTGAGGCCAACACATGCCACATTAACCTCATCATGGCATTAGCTCACTTCATCCCTGTGCTTGTCCTGGAAGTGGCAATTTTACTGATGAGTGAACAGGTGCAGAGAGGCTAAGTGACTTACCCAAGGTCACACAGCCAGGAAGTGGTACAAGGATTTGAATTCAGGCCTGCCTGATGTCCTTTCCAGTATGCCCAGCCAGGAAGGACTGATGAAGGGAGAGAGGGAGCAAAGGGAGAGACAGAGAAACATGCCAGGAGCGACGCACACAGACAGTGAGGACAGAGGAGCAAAGGAGAGGAGTAAAGGAGCTGGTGTCCTGGGGCACACCCAGAGTTTGTTCACCCAACCTCTTGTCGGCTTAACCTTGAAGACCTCCTCCTCCTCTGTAAGAGGGTGATACTGACCCCTGAAATCCTCCCTTCCCTCCTGTCCCAACCCCTTAGGCCAGCCTCTGCTTATCAAAACCTGGGGAAGCCTTGGCTGTCCTGAATTCCAGTTCCAGGGCATGAGGGTCCACTGACTCTGCTCCTCCCACACCCCCCACCCCCGCCCTAGACCAGCCACCCAGAAGTGAGGAAAGGTAGTGCTGGGCCAGACCCAGAGCAGGCAGGTAGCCTCCTCCAGGGCAATGGAAACCTGTTCCCGGCCAGCCAGGGCAGGCTGGACATGGCCAGAGCGGCCACGATGGCTGGAGCTCCCGGGGAGCAGAGGACAAGTGTGCATGCTGCATATCTCCACACATGCACGCAAGTGTGTTCCAGCAAAGGGGGTGGGGTGGGAGACATGGCCTGAGGGGTGTCATCTGGAACAAAAAAATGTATTTTCTAATTTTTCTACTGCAATCACGTGTAACTTGTTTGAAAATCGTTTTATTAATGGTGAAAAATAAAACCCAACGAGTTAAGAGATGGGTCTTTAGAAACTAACATACCCACCTCCTCTTCATAGGTAGGGGGCAACCAAGGGCAACGTCCTGCAGTGAGAGTCCCCAGGCCCCCAGATGCAACCTGGTCCCCTCTACCCCAGCCCTTCCCTGGCCTTGGATTCTGCCTCACAGGTCACAGGGTAGGACAGAGGAGCAGAGGGGACCCTGAGAAGAGAGACCTAGACAGGCTCTTGGGGAGCGTGAGCAGATGTGGAGGGAGGCTCTCTCAGAACGTCTGCCAGGAAAACAAGAGGGGGCAGGCTGAGGTCAAGCAAAGCCAGCCCGGCCAGCAAAGCTGAGGCACCAGCTGGATCTGCTCTTCCAAGAACAGACCGCTGGGGGCAGAAGATGCCCCCCCCCCCCATGCAGCCCTTTCTCACTCATACCTGCCCAACCTTGGGGCCAGCCCCTGCCTGTGCATGAAGGCACCACCTGCTGCAGGTCAAGGCCAGCTGGAGATGGCAGCAAAGCGGGAGTCAGAGTCAGCCCGGGCTCTCCTAGGGATCAAACCCTGCCTTGGCGGGGAGTTCAAGGTGCAGCCCACGTGGGCCTTGACAGATGAATGAAGCAGGAGGACACACAAGGCCCAGACAGTGGGAGGGAAGGACAGTGAGAGGCAGTGTGAGCAGCAGGAGGGACTGGCTGGCTCGGGCAGAGCTCCAACAGGGCAAAGGGGCCGGGCTTGACAGGGAGGCTGGCCTCCCCAGATGGCCTTCCCACACAGAAGCAAGTCAAGGAGGCCACAGGGGTTTCACAACCCAGGAAATGGGCTCAGCAAGAACAGGAGGTGGGGGAGGGGAAGGGCTAGCAAGGCCCTTCTCATGCCCTTCCACCAGGGCCTGTGCCCCAGCCTCTTTATGCCCAGTCCTGTCCTGGGAGGAGGCCCTACTAAGGTCTCAGGTCACAGCCAAGTCCCAGAGCAGGGGATGCTCCCAACACCTGCTCCTCCCCAGATCTAGCACCTTACCCCTTCACTGTGCTGCTTCTTGACCCCTCCCTCACACCACATAGATCAACCAGGGCAGTGAATTCTTCTCCTTTTATCCAGTTGCTACCATTCCTGGTCCCTCCCAACCCATGGAACCTTCTGGGCTCCCACTGCCCTTGGAGAAAGCCCAGACCTCAGTCAGGCTCTGTCCTGCTCTCCAGCTCAGACCTCACCTCTGGTTACTCTGTGAACTCCCGTTTTGTTTTCTAGCCCCCTTGTTTTGCATATGCTATTCCCTCAGCCAGTATGTCCTCCCTAATTCCTATATATCCTTCCAGACAGCTCTGAAGGCCAACCCTGGGGAACTGTTGCCTCCTCCCTGAGAAAGCCGGCTGCTCCTCTACCCCACATACCTCCCCCAGGCACCCTGTGCAGCTGTCTGGGAAGTTCATGCTGGGGACCTGGGTCGATTCTCTGGGCAAAGTCTCTGCCCCTGGCTCTGGCTTCTCAGCCCTGGCTACACAGCTGAATGTCTTGGGGACATTAAAAAATCCTACTCCTGGGCTGGGATCCAGTGGGAGTCACAGGTGAGACCTGGGCAGCATGAATGAAGCTTCTGCAATAGCCAAAGGGGTGGCGACACCCTGAGAGCCAACAAGGGACACGGGCCCTCTTCCCAGGAAAACATGGGCTGGTGGCGACAGAAGCCCGCACGCCATGGGCTGGGGGGCCGTTAGTCACAAAGGCCCCACTGGCAGGCACCACAGTGACAAGACACACCAGGCCAGGGAACTCACAGCTTGGTGGGGACAGTCACATAAATATGTATCAGAGGACGATATGACCAAGGAATGGAGTGAGAGGCGCTTGGGTGTGATGGGGATCACAACGGGGTTCCCTCTGATGGACATGCAGGGGTACAGCTGGCTCACCAGGCCAGAGGGGCTGCAAGAGTCTGAGGGGCAAGACTTGGGACCCTACTCTCAGGGGCTCTCACGGGGATGAGGCTAGGCCCTCTCGGGGGCAAAGTCCACACCAGCCCCAAGCCTTGAGTCACTCAGCTAGTCCTAGGTTGGGAAAGCCCTGGGCTCGGTGGGAGGGAGGGCTCCAGGTACCCCCAAGGGAGGAACAAAGACCCCGTCAAGACTGAGGACAAGGGGGCCTCTGTGAGGAGCTGCGCTGGGGGGACACTAGGGCCTCTCCCAGAATAACCACACATGTGTGCACACATGGGCACACCCACCAACCCAAACACACAGTCACGCACGGGGAACCCCACTTGCAGTTAGACACACGTGACCACAGGCACATACGCACACTCCTATGATGACTCAGTGACACACACTAAGAAACCACCCCCCTTCCCCTGCTCTCACATGTTGACAGACATCCAGGCCCACGCGGGGGCCACACAGGACACTGACGCCCTCATGCATTCCCCAGCACAGAGAGATCCGGCCGCACACGGCACGCCAAGAGCGTAAGGTAAACACGGGCAGAGATGCTGCAGGCCGACACAGGCACAAACACAGAAGCCTGGAAGGACCACACATGTCCGACGAGGCGCTGGCACCAGGGAAGTCCAAACGGAGCTTTTTTGAGGTAAAAAAGCTGGGGTAATGGCAAAGGAGAGAAGGGCAGCCGGGTGCTGGGCAGGCCCTGGCCTCCCCACTGAGGGAGGCAGAGAGAGTCCCTCCTGGCCCAGAGCAAAGTCCAAAGTGCACGAGGGAAGGAGTGGACCAGTCAGGCACGGAGCCGGGCAGGCCTCCCCACCCACCTGTCTGAGGGGACCGCAGAGGCCGAGGACGAGGCTAGGGGGTCACAGGTGGTAGTCACGGGCCTGGCGTGCAGGAGGAGGGGAGGGCATACACCTGTTGTGGGCAGGACAGCCATACCAGGCGCCCGACACGTGACCACCATTGAGCTCCAGACTCACTGGGCAGAACCTGACAAAGAGAGACGGAGCAATTCATCCAAAACCACAAAGCTGATGGGGCAGCCCCAGGGGGAGGCCGAGAGGGACCCTCCAGTTCTAAACCTGGAACGGGCCACCTGGCCTCCTGTGGGGTGAGGGCATGGGTGTGTCTCGGGCGGGGGAAGGGCTCCGCCAGCCTCCACAGGGAGGGACCACCTCCACTCCTCCACCCTGTCCCTCTGTACCCATGGTTCTCCCCTTTGTTGACATCGAAGAGGTGAGATCCCCCCAAAGGCTTTTGCCATCTGTCCCCACAAGGTGAGCAGGGCCCCTATCGCACCTCCCCACTCTGGGGACCGGGAGGAGCTGGGAGCGAGGCAGGGCCATGCTGTCCCATCCCGCGGCAGGCAATGAACAAGGGAACTCAGCAGTGGGGGCCTGGGTGTGGGCTGGACAGGTCTAGTTCAGACCCGATAGGCCCTCAGGGCCCCGTGAGCTTGGCCAAAGCGCTCTGACTTTCTCCCAAAAGGGAATGATCTTGCCCTGCCTTAGAGGCTGTCCTGAGTGCAAGAGCATCATCCTCACCACCACCGCCATCCCAGGCCCACACCAGGCCCTCTCCCCACCCGCCCCACTGCCCATTTCCGTCTTCCTGTCGCCACAGGTACACCCTAAACTTCTCGGATCTGTGGGCAAAGGGGCTCCTCGAGCCTCCAACCCCTATAGTGCCCAGCTCTGGGCTGCTGCCCTGGAAAGAAACCCGATGGGGCAAAGGCAGCTTGAAACCCCCAGCTGACCCTGGGTTAGCTGCTGTCTCCCTCAGGGCTTCAGTCTCCCCGTCTTAACAATGGAGACTGAGAAGCTTTCTCCAGCCCTGGTCCTGGAAGCCCCTGCAATCCTCCTCTCTCCCCCTACCCCTGCCCTGGCCCCGCTCCTCGCCCCTGCAGCCCACAGCAAGCAGACATCTGGCCTTGCCGCTCCACTGTGCCTGTTGACCCAACAAGCCGGCGACATGATCCAAAGCTTCCGGGGCTGTTGTGAAAACAGTGGCTCAGTCACCACAAGCCTGCCCTCCTGGACACCTTGGCAGGGACCTTCGAGGGACAGCCATCCAGCCCTGTACCCAGGGCCTCTAGAATTTCCCCACCAAAGACCATCTGAACCCCATCCTCCCCTGCCCAGGCTCGCCTGCTACCTCTTGACTCTCGGGTCTCCACTTTCAGCCCAGGCCCCCCAGCTGCAGGCCTGCCTGTGGGCCCACCTGATGCCCCAACCTCACCGGGATCTATGGGTCCTCAAATACATGTGAAGCCGGCCTCCTGGCGTTCCGCAAGCAAGTGCCCCCTCCTCTCCTAGCAGGGTGGGAGGTGGGGGAAGGGCGGAAGCCTTCTTCCCCACACCGCATGGCTCTCAGTTCTGTCCTGCACTCTACCCTGAAGTCGTCTCCTCTCCACCACTGTCCCCATCCTGGCACCAACACCTTCCCCAGGCTCTGCACCTGCCTGCTTTCCATCCTCTGCTCTGGCCCCACAGCCCCTCTCCCCCATAAAGCAGATCTCAGCACTCCCTTTCCAATAAGCCCAGACGCCTCTCCTGGGCCTGACCCACCCAAGCTGCTTCCATTACCTCCCTGACCTCCTCCTCAGCCACTGCCCTCCCCTCATTCCTCTGCCCCAGCCGCAGTGACCCCTTTCAGTTCCCTGAGCAGCCGGGTTCCTTCCTGCTTAGGAGCCTCTGCACTTGCTGTTCCGTCTTCCTGCCCCCTCCCCTGAAACACAGGCTTCTTCCTTAGGTCTTCCTTAGGTCTCTGATGGCAACTCCCTGATCTGCCCATTGCACAGATGAGGCCGCGGAGGCTCAAAGCAGTCCAGCTGCTGGCTCAAGAGTACCCAGCTAGTAAATACCAAGTGAGAACTCGACCCCAGGTCTGTCTGATGCCCACAGAGATCTTGCTCTTAAACCTCCAGCATGCCCTGGCTCACAGTCCTGGCCCAGGCTCCTGCCCAGCTCCCTCCCTCCCTCTCAGGGCCCTTGCCTACCATACCACCATCATTACCACACCCACACTCTAGCAAAAGGCTCCCCCTCCCTGCACTGACCCTCTGCAGGTCCTCACGCTAGGCAGGTCCCCGCCACCAGCTGCCAAGTGTCAAGGATGTAGATAGGGATACGCGTGCAGGAGGCGGGGGATTTCTAGCCCCGGGCCCCGGATATCCACCCCCTTCCCAGTTCACAGGCAGACTCTGAAGGGTAGGCAGGCCTGCAGGAGGGCTCACCGTCCGCCCCTCATCACCAGCCTCAGCTTCTCCAAGAGTCCCGTGGGGGACCATAGAGGGGGAGGGGGAGGCCTGAGGGGGCAGCAGGCAGCTGCCTTTCTCTTCCTGCATCCACTTGTCATGAGAGCTATTTTTCTCCCTTTGAAGGCAGTGAGGGGGCTGGGCTGTTGAGTGGGCGCAGCTGCTCCACCCGGGCTCCCACCCTGCAGGCCTGCCAGTGGGAGGCGGACGCGAGGGGGAGCGAGAGAGCCTGAGCCCTGGCTGCTTGGCCGGGCTGTGTGGCCACCAGGCCCTGTGATGCTGGGCGGGGGTCCGGGACTTCAGACAATACTAACCCCGTCACCAAGACCACTTGCTGTTTTCTGGGGTAGTTACCACAAAACGAGTGCTGAGTGCTTTACGTAACTACAGTTTCCAATCTTTAAACACTAATAAAGTGCCAGGCACGACGCTCACCGCTTTGCATACATTATCTGTAGTTTTCGGCACCAGCCCATGAAGATGGATGCCATCATTGTCTCGTTGTCAGAGAAGAAAAATGAGGCACCAGGAACCAAAGGCACTTGCCCAGGTTCTTTCATACAGCTCCTCGGAGCGGCCTAATCCCAGAGAGGCAACTCAGCGGCTGCCAATTCACACAAGGCCCCCGTGCCTGCCAGTTAGGCTTTGAGCCTCAGGGTACAGCTCAGAGGGAAGGAGGAACTGGGGTTCTGGGGGCTGCAGGGGACTTCATGGCTTCACCCCACGACCCCTCTCCTTGGGCCTCCGTCAAGGCCCAATCAGCCCTGGCGTGGGAAGCCTGGTCAGTCAGCCTAACCCACGGGCCAGGCGCTGCTCCCCTCACAGGCAAGGCCAGGGCGGGGCAGGCCACAGACAGCGGGCTGGTCAGTCCCACTCTGAAACCACTTCCTGGGCAGCCCAGGGGAAGTGAGTCTCCGGAAACACCTCATATGGACAGGCCTCTCCCTGGGCCCAGGCTTTGGCAAGTGCACACACCGCCCTGGGAGAAGCAGCCTGCTTGCCTCCCAGTCGCCAGAGCCCAGCAACCCCTCTTCCACCAGGCATGGATGCTATGGGGGACAGAGGGGCTGACCGGACCCCCATCCACCTGCGAGCACCTTGGCCCCATGACCACAAGCAGCCCACTTCCTCCTCTGTGGCAGCGGCCACAAGCAGTGCTGGCACAGCTCATGTGGTCCCTCGCCCTCATCCCCAGCTCCCCTGCACCGAGTCCCGGTCAGCCTGGGGTCCGGTCCGGGTGAGCAGGCTGGCAGGTGACCGCCGGGGCAGAACCCACTGCCCAGTGTTGCTGGACCCCCTGGAGCACCTGTGGTCACAGCCACACCTCAAACCTCACCCTCCGTGCCGGTCGCAGGCGGGGGTGGTGACCCTGACCGAGGACTCCCCCTTCCTTACCCAGAATGGGCAGTGTGGTGTGTGTGGGCAGGCTTCTGTGTGCAAGGATGACTGGGCGAGCATCTGCATGCTTGCCTGAGCGTGCCTGTGGGTGAGTGCGTGTGAAAAGCCGTGGACGTGTGCGTGCATGTGTGGTGTGTGTGTGGGCACTCGAGGCTTTTTAGGCACGGGCGCTGAGGGCAGCTCCGTTTCTATGTCCTTGTATGAGCACTCCGAGGTCTGTGCCGGCTGGGGAGGTGATGTTTGAGCTTTGAAAGTGGGCTGACTGCAAGACGAACTGGGTGAACTTCTTAGGGAATGAGGCTCAGTGCTGGGAGAGGGTGACCCCCTGACCTCAGGGAGCGGAGGCCCCCAGCCAGCCAAGAACAGATTACCTCCTGCCCTCTGGATTTGGTGGTTAAGTTGAATAAACAGCAGACCCAGGGATGACCCTGGCCTTGTTCAGTCTCCCATCCCAGGAGCCAAGACCCTGACCTCCTCCTTCCCCTGCCTCCCAGACTTAAGCTCTGAGAGCCCAGCCCCCACTGGTCCATTCACCACCCCCTCCCCAAACCTATAGGTGCCCAACAGACAGTGGGAAGGGGAGTGGGGGCTGATCAGGGAGGCCTCCTGGAAGAAAGACCACCTTGGCCGCCCCCTCCCCAGTGTCACTCCCTAGGTTCCAGGTGCCGTCAGCAATGCCACCACACCCACAGAATCTTGTCCACTGGACTTTGGACACTCAGTGGGTAACTCGCGGGACTGTTTTCACTGCAATATGGGCTAAAGGAGGCAAGTCTGGTCCCAAAGAAAGGAATCTCTAGTTTTACAAGGGGCCTGAGAGAGGGCAGCCTTCCCTAGCCTTCCCTAACTCACCCAGAATCTGG
This sequence comes from Mustela nivalis, assembly GCF_964662115.1. Classification (NCBI taxonomy): domain Eukaryota; kingdom Metazoa; phylum Chordata; class Mammalia; order Carnivora; family Mustelidae; genus Mustela; species Mustela nivalis. Next base: position 194,264,241 of record NC_139020.1, read on the forward strand.
GGGCTGGGGAGGGGGATTTTTGAGGCTCGCCTCTGCCCCAGAGAGCCTGGAGAAATGAAGGAACTGGGGTGTGGAAGAGAATGCAGGAGACCTCTTTCCATTCTCAGCTTGATATCCAACCCAATGTAGGGCCCAGGGCAAACCCGTGTGACAATGATGAAGACAGCCTGAGGCCACACCAAAGGACCACAAAAAAGCTGATACACCCACCCCCAAACCGTGGGACACACACCAGCTTCTTTCTAACTGACCAGCAAAGCGGCCCCACTCTTCACCCCAAAGTGCTGGCAGGCCCAGGCCTCAGAGCTCCAGGCAAACTGCTGCCCTCTCTGGGCACCCAGGCCCCATACCCAGCCTGAAGGCTTTGTGGGACCCTCCCCACACCCCACCGAGCCCCCACCACAGCAGAAGGGGAAGAGCCCAAAGAGGAGGGCCACCCCATGCACATTGTCCCCATGTCCAGGAGGATGCAGTCTTACCTGGGGCTCCTGGCTCCCCCTTGCCCTCAGTGCTGGCTCCTGCTGCAGCCACCGCCACACAGCCACCACCAGAGGTAGGCCCACCGCCCTCACCTCAGCAGGGTCCAGGCAGACCTGCAGGAACAAGAGGAAGCAGCTGAGCTGGGAGGCACCACCACACAGGCTCTCCCCCTCAGTCGGCCCCGTCTGGCTTGGAGACCTCCACCTCTTTGGACTCGGCTTTCTCTCCTGTGAAACGGGGTGTTGGGCTCAACTTTTCCAAGACACCGGCTATGTGTCCTCTCCATGCTAGGGGTTGGATCACTGTGTGTCAGCCCTCGGAGCATCTCCAGACTACAGACGTAGCAAGAAAGCGTTTCCTAATCTTCCTGTCTGGAGGAGGTCGCCCTGTGACTTAGGAGACCGCACGGTAGGGCCAGCCACTGCTCTGTGGTCCAGGGCAATCTCTCTGAGCTTCTGCCTGTCTTATCTTTAAAATGAGGAGACTACATCTCCCCAGGGAAGTTCTAAGGCCCTAGTGACATGGCCTGACGTCTCCTGTGCTGGGCTCACATTGGGTGTACCAAATGAACAGGGGCACTTTCTTATTCCTTGTTTTGCACCTTCTAGTCCAGGTGATTCTATTAATTCTGGGCCCATTATGCAGCTGGAAAAAACTGAGGCCCAGAGAGATCCTAGAAGGAAGGAATGGCAAAGGCAGCGAGGTATCCCGGGTCTCCTGGCAGAAAGACTTGAGCACTTTTCCTGCAAGCCCGACCACCGAAGACTCCCCCTCCCACCAGATGGCGGCTCCTCCTTCAGCTGAAGACCCCCATCACCACTCCCTGCAGAATGACGCACCCTCAGGCCTAGCTGTACTTTATTCCTAATTTTAATTTAAACTTCAATTAGCTGCGGCAGCTAAACGGTGTCAGCACCCTGCAGTCAAGCTCCAAATCACCCCCCCAGCCCTATTCCTCCATCAGTGCTGCTGAAACTGGGCAGGCGTCAATTGGGCTGAACAGGGTTCATGAGGTCTCTGCCAGCCATCTGCCCTTCTGCAAGCAGTGCGGTCAAGGGCACAGGACGGGCAACAGACACATCACAGACAGGAAACTGGGTTGGGACTATTGGGGCTTTTATTAGCCCAGGGGACCATACAGTTGGGGGCGGGGTCAGTGGTCACCAAGTAAGACTTAGCATGTGGTAAGCTCTGCCTGTGAGCCAAGCCTGTGCCAGAGGCCCAGTGACCTAAGACCTTGAGTCCTCACAGCAACTTTTTCTGTTCTGCAGGTAAGGGGACTCCCGCAGCCTTAGAGAAGGTTAGCTCCCGTCCCTTGCCCATAAGAGGCACAGTGAATATTGGGGCCCACATCTTTCCTGGGTCCAGAGACTGGGGTCACAACAATGCAAACGCGAAGACTTGCCCTCCGGTCCCCCTCAACCGGGGGGAGCAGAGGAAGGTGAGAGACAGAGGCTTTCCCCAGCCTCCCCAGGAGCCGGGGCTGGGCTTGAGGCGCAGCATGCACACCTCATGGCCTCCCCCCTGCTCTCACACACACTGGGGCTCTCACCTTCCCTCCAGCGCTGTCAACCGGGGTACCACTCTCTCAGTTCCCAAAATCACTGGGACTCCCTAACTCCCAGACTGGCAGTTTGATACTGTCAGACTGTGAGTCCCCACCAGTCACACACTCGCCCCACACACTCCCAACCACAGCTCAGAACACACCAGATCTCTTATACCATTCTACAGCCAGGTACAACTGTCCAAACCAGACAGTGTGCGTGCAAGGGACACACACACACATACACAGAGAGCTGCCCTCTACTGGCCTGTCCACCACACCCCAGCTCCGTCCACAGCAGGAACGAGGAAACTCAAAGGACCCGTCCCCTCCTTCAGTGACCAGGTCAGCCTGGTCACAGCAGCTCTGTGGCAGCAGGAAAGGAAGACAAGGGAGTGTACATACACACCCACACTCATACAGACACACTCATAAGTGTGAGGGGCTGACACTCTAACACCACTGGCTCCCCAAATTAACAGCTCAAAGTATATGGCCAGTGGGTCACCACGGCACAAACCAGTGTGCAACACAGGACCCTCCAGACACACAAGGGACACACAGGCATACAAGGACACACACACACACACACACACACACATACCAACACACAGGAGTCTGGTGCCAGCACACCAGGACATAGTACGCACAGAGTTGCAAAGGGCACACAGAGCCGCTAAACACCCAGACACACACACACACACACAGGCAAGTCACTCCATGTGGAAAAGGACCACAGACACAGTGACAAAGAACACAGAGGGAGAGACAAACACATAATATACCTACATGCCCAGATACAGGCGACTCAGCACAAGGAATCAAGTCCAACCATAGAGGGTAGGGGCCAGAGAAGAGGATGCCCCCCCCCACCCCACCAGATCCTTCTAGCTGGGCGGAAGTGGAGGGGCTCAGTGGGGTTCTTCCCTCCCAGGCAAGGACAAATGGGAGAGTCGGAGAAGTGGGACAGTTCTGACGGTGCCCACCTCCTGCCTTTCCACCCCGTCCCCTCACCTGGCCAGGCCCCCACGCGGGGGTGGCGTCTGGATTGCGGAGGGGCCCGGATCGACGGGACCTGGAAGGAGCCACCAGGGGAGGGGACTCAGAGGGGCATAAGGGCGGGGCGGTAAGAGGGGGGGAATGGTGGAGCCTGGAGCCACGCCCAGCCCGGAGACAGATGGAGAAAGGCATAGAGAGACACACAGACTGGAAGAAGAGGGAGAGCAAGGAGGAGGCGCCGCGCGGGCTGGGCCCGGCAGGGACTCAGACGCGGGCGGCGAGGCCAGGCGGGCGGCCTGTAGCCTCTCCTCCGCAGTAGAAAAGGAGGGGCGGCGGGACCGGCAGGGGGCGACGAGCGTGGGCCGGGGGCGCGGCTCCGGGAGCACAGGATTCAGGGGGCGGCGGGAGGTGCGGTGGGGGTGGGGCACGCGGAGGGCTATGGATTGACCCATCCGGACTAGAAAGACGCGGACGCGGGAACGTAGAGGGGGTGGGGACAGATGGACCCACCGAGGGCCCCGGGGATCCGCGAGGGACGGGCGAACGCTCCGAGGGTCTAGGACACACAAGCGGGTGACGGGGCCGGGAGCAGACCGACGAGAGGGCTTCGACCCCCACGGCTGCACGGAGGGAGGGACAGACCGACGGACGGGGAACCGAGGCACCGGTCGGTCTCGGGGCGCGACGGGACTTTCGCCGGCCGCGGCTCAGTTTCTCAGTTTCGGAAACGGGAACCGGATCGGGGAGGGGGGAAGGGAGGGGCGGCGCGCCCCAGGGGTAGCCGGGATCCCACGTCGGGGCCAGGCCCTCACTCACCTCCCGCGCACCGCCAGGCGCCAGGGGTCGCGGCGGCTGAGGTCCAGCTCCCCGCGCCGCTCTCGGGCGCGCGCGGGGACGGGGGTCGGTGCGGGCCCGACCCGGACGGGCCGGTAGGCCGGAGAGTCCCGTCCGGACCTCAGCACGGCGGGCGGATGCCGGGGGTCGCTCCAGGGATCCCAGGGCCGCCGCCTCCCTCTCGCGCGCCGCTGCACACGGAAGTGCAAGGGGGCCGGGCGGCGCGACCTCACCCAGGTGCCGGCCCCGGCCCCGCCCCCGCTCAGGGCCCGCCTCCTCCAGGGCCAGCCCCCCCACGGCCCCGCCCCCGCCGCCGCGAGGAGGGGGTCCCGGCCTCCGACTCCGGGTGCCGGGCGCTCTCTGCGCTCCGCAGCACGCCTCGGCCCCTGTCCGCCCTCAGCCCCTCAGAAGGCGCCCCACTTTACGGAGGAGGACGCTGAGGCCCGCGGGAGGGGGGCGCTCTCCCCACCTCTCCCACACCGAAGCGGGGAGGCGCCGGCGGGGCTTCCCCAGCTCCCAGCGCCCACGCCCGGGACTCCCCACCGGCCAGCTGGCCCGCCGCGCCCGGCCTCGCTCTCTCTCTCTTCCTGTTGGCTGGAGTGTGGACGCCGCCGGGCCCAGTGCCCGCCGCCAGGCCGGCTGGTCCCGGCCCTGCCCTGGAGACGAGCTGGGAAGACTCCAGCGGGGGAGGCTCTCGCCGGTCTGTCGCTGCTGGTCCAGCGATTCTAAGAGCAGCCCCTACCTTGATCCTCCAGTCTTTTGCTCTCCTGCCCCCACTTTCCATAACTCCCCACCGCCCCCAGTAGGAGCCCAAGGCTCCTTTCTGTACTGGAAACTCAGTGGCCAGGCATAACTCAGTCATTCATTCACTCATTCATTTCTTCACTGGTTACCCTCTGGGCCTAAAGTCCGGGGATGGAGAGGGACCCAAGGATCCCATTAGCTTGCCCCAAAAGCTCAAAAAGGGAAAAGCTGATGGTTCCATACTCCAAAGAAATTTCATTTTTCCAGAGGCAAAGAAGAGGGTTCCAGGTCCCAGGCCTTCTGGGAGAACACCTAGAAGGTATGGAGAGACAGCTCTTCCCAGCCAAAGCCTAATGGTTGGAAATGGGGGGCAATTCCTGAGGAGGACCAAGTTGATCAAGGGACTCATGGCAGAGACAGGTCATGGCTAGGACTTTGGTCTCAAGGAATACGTTGGTGGCAGCTCTTCCAATGGAGTGGGCTCCTGGGAGAATGGATGGGGACAGGGGAGCTACCACCTGTGCCGGTGGGAGGACCCTGGGTTGTGGAAGATGGGTGGGGAGAACAGGCCAGAGCAGGTGGGTCACTGGACGGGTGGGTGGATTGGGAGGGGGAAGAGTCTAGTGAGACCTCCAGGGATGGAGAGCCCTGGCAGAGATGCGGATCCCAAAACTCTATTTTAAGCGGGGGTGGGGGGTGGTGGTGGGCTGGACTGGAAAGAGCAAAATTATAATGATTCTTTTTTGCACCACAGAGAAAAAAAGGGTCCTGGTACCCTATACCTGGGAAGGGGGACCTGTTTTGAAAACACGTATGTCCGGTTTCCTTGTCCTGATGTCCCAAGAGGGTAGGCTCTTTCCACCAAACTGGACTCCTCTGGGCACATGGAATATCATCTGGGAAACAAGCCTTATGCCTTACCCTTCACATATGCTGTGTCCTGGGCCCAAATGCCATTTCCCACACCCTCATGTCTCTCCCTGTCTTGGTTGCATCCACTCACACGCCACTTCTCCCTGACATCCAGCTGTGAATCTAGAGCAATTCCCTGAGCTGAGGAACCGTATTCATTAGAGTGTTTTGTGTCCTGGTCCTCTTACCCCCACCCCATGGCTTCCCTGGGGCTGGGCTGGAGAGAAGGATGATGGAGGTGAGCTTCAGATGATTTCTGCCCACCTGGGATCAAGTTTCCTTTCCGATTCTTTCCTCCGGGCCCACAGTGACCAACTTATCCTCTCCCTCAGCATCAACAGTTAGCCCACTTCATGCTAGGCTGTACCCTTTGGGATCTCCGGGTCTAACCGCAAGACCTTTGCTCCCACACCCTAAAATTCACCTTAGGACATGGAAAGGAAGAATAATGGCTATCACTGATGGAGCCTCCCCAGGGTCAGGCCCCTGCACCCCATGAATGTGTTCACTCCGTTCAGTCCTCAAGACCCCACAAGGTAAGGACCACTATTAGTGCCACTTTGGGTGAAGAGCAAAACTGCATCTCAAAGACAGGTGAGACCACTTGCCCAAAAGGTACACAGCTAGGGAATGGCAGGGTCAGGATTCGAACCAAACTGCCCTGCTCCGAAGCCCATGTTTTATATCAGCGGTTCTCAATCTCAACACTCCTTTCCTTCGGCGCAGATAATTCCTTGCTGTAAGGACTGTCCTGTGACTTGCAGGATATTTAGCAGCACGCCTGCCCTCTACACACTAGATGCCAATAGCACTCCTCTCCCTCAAGTTGTGGCAGATAAAGATATCTCCAGACTGCCAAATGTCCTCGGTAGGGGAGGGGCAAGAGAGCAAAAATCACACCTTCTTAAGAACCATGAATTTAGAGCAGGGCTGGTAGCATGCTGTGGGAGCCAGAAAGACTTAAATTAGACACCAGGAAGGACTTTGTGGACCCTCGGGATTATGCAGACACATGAGCTCAAGGGCTGTGAGCACACACTGGCATCAGCCAGTCTCTCTGTTCTGGAAACTTCAAGGGGAAGTGTGGTGCACCCGAAGAGGGGCAGAGAGGCTGAGGCAGTGTAGGCCACACTGTGACAAAAGTACAGGAAGGATGCAGGGACCCTGAGGAGGGTCACCTCTCATGACCCTGGGGAGAACAAGCCAAGCTCAGCTGGAGCCACTGTGCATGGCAGAACTGTTCCTGTGCACCACACTGGGCTAGTATCCCTATAACATGCCTGCTCCCCACCTTGGAAGGGCCTCCTGAGGCCTGGGAGCAAGCCCGGACTATGTCACCTGCTAACTGTATGACCTTAGGCATCGACCACACCTTTCTGCTCATGACAGACCCATGTCAGGGGCTGAGTCACAGTTAGGTGAGATGAGGTGTGGGAAACCTCAGCCAGGTTGGATACCTGGTGAGTGCTCAGCTCCCATGGGCCAGGGCATAGGTACCGTCACTTTGCTGAGTCACAGGCTATCAGCCTCGGAAGAGCCCTCGATGGCCTCTCATGACACGGGGTGTAAATCCCCAAGCAGGGCTGGGCCCTTGGCAACTGTTCAGAAGTGGTACTTTCTCTTCTTCCTCCTCTGGATTTGCAGCCAAGGAAACAGGCCCATCACAGAGAGTGGTGGACAGTGTCCGGACCCCTACTCCTAGCACGCACCCAGGGCTCTTCCTCTCTGGGCTCCCTGCAGGGTATGCCCAGAGGAGGGCTGGCTTGATTGGTGCAGCTCCTACCCCATCCAAAGGCCATGAACGCTGGGGGCCCCCAGACCCCTCCATGGGAAGTCCAGGACTCAGCTAAACCAGCTGGAACAGGCCTGAACCTTCCCCTCTTCCCGGGGCCTACCTAACTGGGGGGGCAGCATGGAGTGTCCCCCCCCCCTTGATCCCTGCCAAAAGTTGGTCCTTGCTCTGGCCTTTCTGCCCCTCCCTTTCTTGCTCCTCTGTATCATCATCCCTGTCCTTAAAGCTTTGGCTGCAGGTGCCATCCTCATCACACCCAGAGTGCTAGCCTGGCCATGGTAGATTCACTCATGCTTCTTAAGCAGGAGGCCCACGTCAGCAGGGATGTTGTGCCTGGGCCATCGTTGGGGAATGGAGAAGCCAAGAGGGTTCTGTTGGAAGTTGGAAGGGCACTTGGGACATGGTCCAAACTGTGGCCCTATCTCAGGCCACAAAGATAGTCATGAGCAGGGATGGCAGCCTTGGGCACTGGGTAGGGGGCAAGTAAGTGCTGTGGCTTTGGGAGCAGTGCCACATGGTAGTAGAATGCTGGGCTAAGGGTTTGAGGGGCCAAGTTCACATCCTGGCTCTGACCTGGACCTGGACTTAACTGCAGATGAGCTTCCTCATCTGTGGAATGGAGATGATAAAAGTAATACTGGCCTGGTGGGCGGTTGGGAGGGTAGGAGAGACGGAGCTCATGGGGTGCTAGGCGTGAGACTCAATCCAAGAGTTAGTGAGACCCAGCTAACAGTCCCCAAGTTCTGTCCTCCATGCATTCGTGTTTGGGTGAAACTTGAGAAGTACTTGGGGGTAGGCAAGGGGAAGGTGCTTTCTGAGAGCATGGGGCACAGGGCTTTGCTGGGGCTCTCATGGGTATGCAGCCCCTGGCTTGCCCCAGTCCTATACTGACCATGGCAGAACACCTGCCCACCTGAGTTCCCACCTCTGGGGAGGCTGGATGGATGTCGGTGCTGTCAGAGCCAGGAACAGAACGGAAGCTTTTCCCTGGCTCAGAGACCCAAGGGAGCCTCCACCTCTTCCCCATCACCACTGGGCCTCTCCCATCCCTTCCTCCCCCCCACGCAACAGCACCCTCTGCTCTAATCCGCTAGGTCTCACACTAAGCTCTGACACCCGCGCTCGCCAGGCCCCTCGCCTCCTCGTCTACCCATGCCTCAGTTTCCTCCCGCAGCGGGCAGCTCACCCAGCCCAGCTTGGCTGGTGGGGTACGGGGGACAGGCCCTGCGCGTGAGGGCGGCCCTCGCGGTGGGGAGGGTGCGGAAGAACCGCAGGCACACGGTCGTCCACCGTGCGACACACATACACACACACACACACACCCCATCCGCGCCCAGACCGCCGCGCGCGCCCCCGCAGGCATGTCTCAGTGTTAGGGTACCGACTGGCCTCGGGCCCGGCCACGCCCCGCCCCGCCCCGCCCCGCCCCAGGGAAGCCTGTGGGAGCCGCGCCGGAGGCCCCGCCCCGCCTTGCGACGCACGCCGGGCTATAAAAGGGCCGGCTCTATTCCCGGGTCCGGCTGCCACCTGGAGGCTGGGCTGGCCCCGTCACCTCGGTCACCGCGCCACTTGGCGCCTTCGCCTCCTCATCCTTCTTCGCAGCGGGATCTGCGAAGTCCGTGAGACCTGACTGCGCCCATTTGGTGGACGGCACAGCCAACGCCGTGGGAAAGAGGGTCGTCCAAGGCACCGCAGCCTGTCCCCTAGGAGGGAGCCTGTGAGAAGACCGTGAGGACAGGGGCTTGGACTGGGGATGAGAGATGCGGAGAGAGAGTCACAGAAATCTAGAAAAGTAATGACACGCTTTGGCTATTCTGATGAAAAATAAGGAATTAAGGAAAATAAAGACGAGTTTACAGAGGAAAGTAGAAGTCTCCCATAATTACCCCGATAATTTGATCTCCTCAGATAGATCTACTCTCCACACTGATTATATCTTTAGAAACTGTTGTGCTGGAGGCCACCATCCGGAAAAACTTTCTAGAGAAGATGACAGAACACTCTGGGGCTTAGGACCCCTTAATAATTTTTCCCTGGGACAGGGATGGGGGGAGGGGGAGTGGTCCTAGGCTCCTGATCCAGGTTTCACCCAGGGTTTACCAATACCTGTGAGCAGGGGCAGTGGGCAGTGCCCAGAGAGAAGTGGTTGGGCCAGTTGGACCAGCAGAGTGTGAGCAAGCGCCCGCATACTGGCATAGCCAGCACCCTCCATCCCAGGTCCTCCAGGGTATAAGAGGCCCCAGGGCACCAGGACACCCCTTGTCAACCCACTCACCTTCCCCCCACACGCTACTCATCAAAACCCCTGCCTCTGCTCAAGCTGGGCTTTGTCCCTGGAATGCCATTCCGCCAAACTCTCCACCATCTCACAAAGCCCCCTACAAAAAGTCCTCCTCCAGGGAGCCTCCCAGATGCCTGCCACTCACCAAGGAGGTCCTCTGTTTCCCATAAGCCCTCCCTTCAAGGCTACCCCACCAGCCTGCACTGTCCAGAACCTGTCCTGAGGCCCCAACCACGTGGCACAGAGGCTCCGGAGAGGGAAGAACTAGCAGGCAGCCTCCACACTAACTGGCTATGTGACCTTGAGCAACTCCCTTGGGGCTGCTCTGAGGGGGGGATTGAAATGTTGGAAGCAAAGGGCCCAGCCTGTGCCCAGGGCTAGAAACAGGCCACTGGGCTATCCGTGTCCAGCTCCCTCAGACTGTGAGCTCCCTTGGCTGAGACATGACACCACCCCAATGCCCAGCCGGTTGAAGGGGGCAGAGGTTAGCCTCCCCGGGGAGCAGAGTCTCACCCTCAGACTGCTGCCCACCCCACCACCTTCACACGCCTGAGCCCTGTCTCTGCCCACAGGCTTCTGTGGGCAGAGGCTGTGGCCACCTTGGCCACAGCAGCTAGGCAGACAGCCAGGCTGCTGGGCAGCAGGAATGGTGAGGCCTTGGGGCAAGAAACACAGCCAGTTCCCAGACCAGCCCCTTGGGGCCTGTGAGCACTGGGCACTCATCCCAGAGCAGTGGAGGAAGGGGAGGAAGAAGGCTGGAATTTCTGGATAATGGGTGGCATTTGGATCAAGGGCTGGGGTACACAGTCTAAGCCCTCAGGTGGGACCCTTTACACTCCCGCTCTAGGCCAGTGGGGTGAGGACTCAGGCCGGCTGAATACAGCTGCACCAGGGTTCCCCAGGATGAGGACTGGAACTATAGCTTCAGGTACCGAGTCCAGAATCACAGAAGCCGCCAGGTGTGGGGGAGATTTGGGATCATGCGAGAGGGCCTTGCAAAGAAGACGAACTGACTTTCAACTTGGCCTCAGGTTTCACAACCTGGAAGCCTGGGAAGTTCATGCTGATGTCTGCTCTAGTTCTATCATGTTGCAAAGCAGCTGGGCTGGCGTGTCCTCCGGGGTAGGGGTGTGCACACATGTGCACCGCTCCCAGCCTTGGGGGCATCGCTCCAGGGCAAGCCTGGAGGGGGTTGAGATTAGAACTCAGGAAAGCATGAGTGGGTTTGAATGCCGGCCCTTAGGGGCTGCAGTGGGAGTGTTCTGGGGAATCTGACTTTGGGTTCTTGTGTATGCATGTAAGGGCCAGATGGTTTGGGAGGGGGTAGTTGAAAGGAACAGAGTGGCAGAAAAGCCCAGCCTTCCCTCCTGTTCCTCAAGGCCCCTCCTTCCACATCACCCTCCTGAAAACCCTGGAATCTAGAGAAGAAGTCCCCAAGGAAGGCTCCATGTCCCCCCAGGCTTTGGAGAAGGCATGTGGTGGCCAAACTTCAGTCACTGTCGGGAGTGCCATGTGTGCCTAGTACGGCCATGGTGCAAAGGAAGAAAAATAAACTTGTCCCCCCTGAGGCAAACGCCTGGGTGGCTCAGTTGGTTAAGCAGCTGCCTTCAGCTCAGGTCATGATCCCAGCGTCCTGGGATCGAGTCCCACATCGGGCTCCTTGCTCAGCGGGGAGCCTGCTTCTCCCTCTGCCTCTGCCTGCCATTCTGTCTGCCTGTGCTCGCTCTCTCCCCCTCTCTCTCTGATAAATAAATAAAATCTTTAAAAAAAAAAAAAAAAAAAAAAAAAAAAAAAAAAAAGCTTTGTTCCAGAAGAGGGGGAGGGGAGAGAGTCTTCATAGAGGCTGGGATGGACTGAAGTGGGCCTGCACTGAGCAGCCCTCTGCCCTGTCACTCAGCCTGCTCAACTCTTCCCCCCCCAGAGCAGCTGCCACCCCAGCCAGGCCCCAGGTCACGAGGGAAGCTCATGCAGGTGTTTGTCCCCAAGGTACCTCAGTCTCCTATTCTGACTTCTCCATTCATTTGTCCCCATTGTCGCCACCCTGGCCAGGCCCACTGGTGTCTCTCATCCAGCCATCTGCTATCTTGTCTACTCGGGACCCCACCACCCCACCCCCAACAGCTTTTTCTCCTCACAGCAACCACACAATACTCCTAACATGCCAAGGACTGCACACTCCCCACCCTGAAGCTGACCAAGGATCTCTCAGGACAAAGGACAAAGTCTAGACATGACCACCAGGCCCAGTATGGCTTAGCCCTCCAGCTCCAGTGAGAGAAAGTTCTTTCAGTTCCCGCTGGACAACATTCTGTAATTTCTCACCTCAGGACTTTCCCTGTGCTGTTCCCTTTGTTTGGTACTCCATGCCCAGCCAACTCCTTCTCAGTCTTCAAGTAGGTCTTGGCTTAGTGAGAACCTCCTCCAGGAAGCCTTCCCTAACCCCTTATACCAGGTTCAGTAAGACCTCAGACATCAGGGCAGAGTGTGCCTTCTAGCCCTGGGAAACCACACACCTGGGGCTTGAGGTATGGTCCAGAGGCCAAGCCCCAGCCTTAGCCCCCAGGTCTCGGAGGAAGAGAAAAGAGGGTGTCAGGAAGAAGCGAGGGCAACCGACAAGGGGCGGGGCTCAGTTTGGCTCCTGGAGCCCTGTCCCCCCTGCCCCATAGGGCCTCACCAGGTTGCTAGTACCACCAACTGTCCCCCAAGTCTACCTCCTCCAGAACTTCCAGCCCGTGGGTTACCTGGACCTGAGGCTCTCCTACTGATTATAGTCCCCTAGCTGAGCCCTGATCGAGGGAGCCCTAGCAATTGAGGGCAGACCTGGCTTCCTGGGGCTTGTCAGATGGGAGGCAGGCACAACCTAGATCCTCAGAGAAAGAGTAAACCGCCGGGCTGGGGTGAGACTAAGTGCACACTAATAAGTGAGTTTGTGTCAGGGCTGGGGTGGTGGCAGAGCCGAGGCTGACATGGGCCCCCAGTGGACCTGCTTAAGGAGATGCCTGGGGTGCTTGTCCCCCCCACCCCCCGCCATGCCTTTGACTCTGACCCGCTGCTGATCCCCACTCCAGCTCTGCAAGGGAGGCAGCAGAATGGTACCTGTTACTTTGCTGGTAGGACGATACTGGCTCCTTCCAGGGACAAGCTGAGCCGTTCCAAACAGCCTCTTGTTTAACACTTCCCTGCCAAGTAGGGGTGATGCCAACTTACAGGGGAGTCCACTGCTTGAGGCCTCTTGGCAGGTCGGGGGCAGGGCCAGGTCCCCAGGTTTGTGTGAAGCTACAGCCTCCAGGCTTCCAGGAGGAAGAGCTGGTGACTTCAGAGGCAGGGGCATTGCATGGTTAAGCCTGGGTCCCAAGCAGCCAGGTCCCCAGCTCGGTCCTCGGTGGCCACCTGACCTCAGGCAGGTAGTTCAGCTTCTCTGAAATGTGATGGAATGATCATAAGAGACCTAGCTCTCCATGGTCACGAGGATGAACTGACCCAGTGAGGGACAGAGGAGGAGGACTTCTGCCTCCCCTATCCCATCTGTCCCCTTCCTGGGTGTGCATGAAGGTCTCTGGGGAGCCCACATGGGAGTGCAGTTGTGAGGGGTATAGGAATCCTTTCCTGCCCTTCGGCCCAGCCACACTCTGCTCCCCCAACTTCCACAGAGAGCCCCCCCTCATTACTGTCTAATTGCCTGCACCTAGGTAGACCAGGCATTTTGATCCCATCCCAAAGATGAGGAAACTGAGGCTCGGGTGAATCCTTGCTCTAGGCTATACAAGTTGCTGGAGGAGACTGAGGCAGGAGTCCAGGGCCTGGCTTGTCCCCCTGGCCTGCAGAGGGTCCCTAGCCCCTTCCCCAGACAATACATGGGTGCTGAGGTAGGGGCCGGCTCTGCTGCCCAGCCATGGGTTCCAACAGGGCCTCGGCCAAGACAGCTTCTCAGGAAACTGGAACAGGCCAGAGGTTTCCAAGACTGCTAGCTAGGGCTGGGCCCAGATGGCATCCTGGACTTTGGTCCATGTCTCCACCAGAAGAGGGGATGGAATCTAGCATGATTTAGGAGGCCACACACCTGTTTTCCTCTGGCTGGCAGGGCTGCTCAGCGGGAGGCTCCCAGCTGCCAAATGCAGGGGTGACTGCCCTTTAGAAGCCCCTCTTCCCTTCCACACAGCTGTGGCGTTCCCAGCTCACAGGGCAGCCCGGGCTCCTGAGGCTGACCACCTGAGACCAGGAGCAAGCATTAGTAGACGGACCTATCCTTACAGCTCCTGTTGGAGGGCAGTGGCTAAGCTCAGGGAGCCCTGGCAGGAGGTCGGGGTCCCCCGGGGTGATGGCGGCTGGTCTTCTTGCAGGGAACTCAGCCACTCCGCTCTGCGACCTTGGCCAAGGCACCTCCCCTCCTGGCTTCAACTCCCTTATCTATAAATGGGGCTTTTTGTACCCATCAGAGACTCGGGGAGTGTGGACCAGAGAGAAGTCTAGCACAGTGCCTGGGTCAGATGTGTCCTTCCTAGATCACTGCGACCTCTGTTATAGGATTTAATTTTATTACCCGGGGTATATGGAGGGATAGCCCAGGGACGTTTCCTTTCCATTCCCTGAAGCCCTCTGCATAGAATCTAAGGTTTTTAGAAGATTAATGCAAGCCATTTCATCCAACTCCTCTAACAGTCTGTCATGGGAGACTGAGATCCCAACAAGCAAAGCGACTTGCCTAGGGTACCAGCAACAGACTTCAACGTTTAAGGCCAATTCCGGGAAACAGTGAGGGAGGCCTGTGGGGCTTTCACAGGGTACCCCAAGGGTCAGTGGGGGCCTCCCGTTCCCAGTGCCTTGGACGCCATGCAGACAATGGGAAATGAAGCCTTGGGGAAGGGGTTTTCCAGGTAGGCATGAGGGAGCACATCAGGAGGATAGAGTGTTTTAGCAGAGGATGCAGCAGAAGGGAAAGCCTAGAGGCAGGAATGATGGCAATAAGCACCTTAAAATGAATAGCTCGATGAAGGCACGGCCTTTATGGATTATATCCATGCTGTCTGGCTTTCCTGGGGCTGACAGAGCAGGGATCAGAGTGCCCTGCCCTATGCTGGTAATGGCCCAGGCCAGGCAGGGCTGGAGCTGCAGGGGGGATTCCACCAGCCAAGAGGCCCAGCTTCCCTCCTCCGAGGCAGTGCCTGAGGCTGACCACAGCCTGTTCCTTGAATACAGTCTTTGGGCATGGGTCTAGGAGCCTTCGTCAATCTTCGCCCTTCTGACCTTTGCTCTGGGAGCTCGTGCTCAGCCCTTAGCAATGGACGGCTGGGAACCTGACCCGCAGCTCGTGGGGCAGGGTGTGGGGGGGGTGTAGGGGGCTCCTGGGCCACCTCAAACACCTTTCCTCTCCTTCACTCTTGATTCACTCTTGATTTCATTCTTGATTCACTCTTGATTCTGAACCTTTGCCCCATGGTCTCAGACCCCCTGGGACCACTGTTCTGGTATGTGAGCTTCTAGCGGCCGGTAGGGTGAGACTTAGACCGTGTGTGTCTTTGTTCCTTCCCTAGATGCAGGGTCACTCCCTTAAAGGCTGTGTCCTCTTCTCCTGGTCACTGCCAATGCCACCACACATGTGGCCCCACCCCATGAGGGCCAAGTACACCGTAGGCACTTAGCGAAGGCTGGCTTTCCTCAGGCGGCACCCCTGCACCCAGAGACCGTGCTCAGATGTGTTTGTCCACTGCACATTTCTCGGCTTCTCCAGCTCAGGGTTTGCCCTGGAGGCACCTTTCCTCCCAGCACCCCCAATGGGACTCAGGCCAGCATCTTCCTGCATGAGACCAAGGCCTGGGTGGCTGAGGGGAGGAGGAAGGGGGGACAGAAGGGAGAAGGACAAGGACAGAGAGTCTATTGTGGGTCTGTGGCTCCCCAGCCCGCTCCATACTATGGCTTCCCACAGTGTCCAAGAGTGCTCTTGGTGCTCCCCATCGTCTTCCCCAGCTGCCTGGCTCCCCAGAGCGGAGGTGGGTCTGGAGAGACTGTGGGCTCCTGACCCCTTGCACCCTGCACTCAGAGGTCAACCTTTTTGGGGGGCCTTCTCCCCAAAGAACTCAACCTTTCACCGTATTAGGCAACAGCCAGCTGGTATGGGGCTGCCTGAGAACATCAAAATGAGACGTGACAATAGTTGTTTCTGCTCGGGGCCCCAGTGCGGTGCCAGGAGAGAATGAGAAGTGGCCTGGGATAGCTGACTCTGTCCACAGTGCAGAGCTCAGCAGGCCCAGGGGACACAGGGCTCTGGGGAGCTCCCACTGGCCCCATCTTTCCCTGGCCTTCAGGTTCAGAGCATCCTAAGTCCCCAGCTCCAGGGCCCGCCACCAGCCTGCATGCCTACTAGTTGGGTCCCCTGGGGTAGACTCTGGCCTCTGCAGAAGATATGGAGCACATGAACTTGACCTCAGATTAGAATAATAGAATAGAATAATAATAGAATAAGAGAATAATAATAATAACAGTAGTTCCAGCCCCCATGTATCAAGTGCCCATGACCTACCAGGCCCTGAGCTAATACTGGATGCTCTTTAATTGACCAGTCTCTGGTCACTTAAGCCTTTAGCACCTAAACACTGTCAGTACCCCCATTCCTCAGGAGGGGAAACTGAGGGCCAGGAAGGCTGAGTGACATGCTCAAGACACAGTCAAGCTGAGCCTCACAGCCACTAGGCCAGGCTGCCCTAAAGCCACAGGAGTGAGAGTGGGACAGTTGGCCTCTGGCCTGGGGGTGAACCAGACAAGAGATGGCGTGGAGGTACTGGCAGCTGGCCAGGGAAGGGCGGAGCTCCCCCTCCAGAAGGCTGCTTCTCCAGCCGCAAAGACTGGTGCAGATCTTGCCTACTTAGTCTCATGGGGCAGGTGTCCAAGGGGCCTTAGGGGGCTGGGAGAACAAGCATAGCACACTGGTCCGGGGCCTCCCCGTGGGCCCTGTGGGTCTGGCCACCACCCTCGGGGCCCACCAAGAGGGGCCATCCCGCCCAGCCCTGCCTGCTCTGATCCTGCAAGATTCTCCCCCCACAACTTGGGAAGCTGTGTGAGGGCACCCGAGCCCGAGTGCCCCTCGAACACCCTGGGCCCAGAGAGGATGCCCGGGTCTGCCAAATAAAGAAGGTGTGGGCCTGCCTCCGGCAGCATAGGGCCTCGCCGCCTGGGCCCTTCCCTGGATTATCTCTGGAATTTGCCTTAGAAAACTCTTGGTTGCAGCTGACTGGGGAGGGCAGAGCCAGGCCTGCCCTTGTCACAGGACTCAGGGTCTCAGGCACACTATGGGGAAATACTGATGGGAATCGGACTTGTCACTTGCCCTCTGCTGTTCTTTCCCGTTCTTTTCTCCCTACTCCCCTCTGGCTCTTGCAGATACACTGGTTAAGAGGCCACGCATTCATATTTCCATCTCCACAAACGGGAACTACAAACTGACCTTGTGCTTAGTAAGCAACAAGGAACCTGCAACCCTTTATTTAGTCCTACTCAGTGCAGAGAGTCGAGGAGAGGTGAAAAGAGGAGGGGGCATATTCTGCGTGGGCTAGGGCGCCCCACTCGGTGCTGGTGGCAGGTCTTACTAAATGATCACAGACCTTCTGGCTGAGCCTGGAGGGATACAGCTCAGAATCCTTCTTAACACAGTCTCAGGGAGCCATCAGCAACCAGTCACAATCGACATACCAAGTCGTAACTCACTGACCTTCTCTTCTTCAGCCCACCCCCTTGCCAAGGATTGAGGCCAGGGTGAGGCCAGGGCTCCCGTGCAAAGCTATCCTTGTCCTGTCCCACCTTGCACTGCCTGTGCCCTGATTTCTTTGTCCTCATTCTGATGCCTAACACAGGACAGGGAGAGGGCAGACGGGATCGTCTGTCATCACATCTCGGGTTCCTGTGAGGCACTGATGGCCTGGTTAGGGACTTGGCCCCACAGTGGTGCAGAGCCTTTAGACCGAAGATGTCTGGGTTGCTGATCCGAGCACCTTCAACAGCTGTCTCCATCTGGGAACCTGAGACCCTCTTCAGACACATGTCACATGTCTTCTCAGAGCTACCCTGGGGCCCAGGGAACACGGGTCCACTTGCCTGGCTTCCCGCCTCCCCCAGGACTTCACTGTGCATTCCCTCCCAGGTTGAGGACAAGATCCTGACCACTAACTTGCTTTTTGCAGTCATTCAAACACGTGAATTAGCACCTACTGAATGCCAGAGCCTGTGGCAGGGGCCAAGGGCTTCCTTGAGCAGAAACAGAAGGTCCCTGACTCAAGGAGCTTGAGGTCTGCAGGGGAAAGAGGTGTCTTCCAAGATGGTTTGTTGAGAAAGCATTAAGCTCAGGATCAGACAGTTGGGATGTCAGTTCCAGCACTGCCACTCAGGCCTCAGTTTCCTTGTCTGTGACATGAGGATTATAGTCATAACCCAGTAACACTTGCCTCACAGACTTATTAAAGGATTAAAGATAATTTATCCCATCTTTCAACATTGTTGAGCACTTACTAGATGCCAAGCCTTGCGTTCAACTCAAGGGATGTGATTGCTCTCTTAGAGCTGACAGAAGAAGGAAGAGCAGACAAATCACTAGGAAAAGACCACACAGAGGGAGCAGAACCCAGATGGGGGAAGCCTAGGCACTGGGAGAACCAGGAGAACCCCTAACTCCACCCAGAAAATCAAAGCAGCCTTCCTGGAGGAGGTGACTCCTGAAGGAGGAGAATGAATAGCCAGGCTTAGGGAGAAAGGTGTTCCCGGTGGAGGGAGCAGCTTGGGCAAAGGTTAAGCAGTGAAGATGGTGGACAGGAAAGTGCCTGGCAGTGGGCTTCGGCATTTGTTGAAAAAAAATGCAAGTCAGGAGAAGGGCCCAAACTGGGTGCTGGATGTGGGACAGATGAACTGGGTCGGGTGTGTCCAGGGAGCTGCATTATTTACTGTCCCAGCTATAAAATATTTACATGGGCTTCCTGATGATTTATGGTGTTTGCTTTCCTACCTCTGGGCTCCTGGCAGGTAAACCACGTGCCCCAGAGCTAAGCCCAGGAGGAGTCCTAAGGCGCTGGCGCAGAGCCCCTCACTGGGCTAGGAGGAGGGCTCTGCTCCCTTCAGCCAAGCTGTTCAGCAGCTCTGAATTCTAATGAAGCGTGAGCCCCACAGGCCTGAAGCCCTCACCTGAGTCCCCAGGGCAGAACCAAGAATCCAGGGTGACAGAGATCCAGGCTGCGGGACAAGGCAGGCCCAGACAGTGGCCTGGAGCTCGCTGGCTATGTGGTCTTTCACAGGTTCTGGACCTTTCTCCCCCTGTGTCCTCCCCCTGTAAAATGGGGTAAATAGTGCAGTGTTTTGAGGACACTGAGATATCACACGGCACAGTATGTGAGCTGGGTGACAGGAAGCTTTAAATTCCTACATGTTTCGTTAAATGTCTGCAAAGGGTAATATTAGGACAACTTGTCTAATGTAGCGCACCTCAACTCTTATAAAGTGATTCAAAAGTGTCTTATGTGGGAAGTGGGTATGCGTTGTAACCTGCTTGGGTTGAGAGCTGCACCTGCAGAAACCTTAGAAGGGCCTGACCTCTCTTTTCATGGGAGGGAGACCAGCCTCCTTTGCTCAGCCCCTCTCTTGGATTCTTTCTAGAGGGCGGCCCAGTTTCCCATTCTTTTCTGCAAAGGAAGAAAGAACAAGCTCCAGACAGTGGGAGGTTAGTGGGATAAGGGGCTCAGGTGAACCTCTGTCCAGGCCAAGGTGATGCCTCCTCTTCCTCCAGGGAGAAGCAGCCCCTCAGGCAGAAGGCAGAGCCCCCGACAGCAGGAATGGCTCCTGGCCATGGGGGCAGGAGGTCTAGGCCATGGCTGATGGGCTCTCAGGTTCCCGCAGATCAGGCTACGGGGAAAAGTGGGCACATGACCAGGTGGGCTCTAGTCTGAATGGGCAGGACATTAGCTGAGCAGGGATGCTGTAATCAGTAGATTCCTGAGATAGGCTCCTGGAGAATCATGATCCAGTCGTGGATGTGGACCAGGGTCTCCTTCCGCGGCCCTCATGGACCAGCTTGATCAACCTCTCCACTGAGCAGACAGGCACACTGAGGCCAAAGAGAGAAGGGATCAGAAGGCCACACCAGATCAGACTTGGGACAGGAACCCAGGGATATCATGCCCGTGTTCTAAGAGTCACAGATCTGTGGACTTTCAGAGAGCAAATGTCCTCAGGGACTACCTGGTCTGTCCCCCCCCATCACAGTGCACAAAAGAGGAAAGTGCACATCCTGGACCTGTTTGCCTTTCCCAGCTCTGATCTTTGTGGAAGGGGGACAGTCTCTTCAGGCTGCCTTCCCTGCACTTTCTCTGTGGCTTGGTTTAGCCTCTGGAGTTACTGCAGGGGAAAGTGGACAGGGACAAGAAGAGAGACGCTTTGGGCCTGCCTCCAGCTGTGGCTGCATCTTCTCCACAGCCTCAGCTCCCTCTGGACAAGAGCCAATGAGGTTTTAGCTTCTTCTGGATGACATGGGTATCAGTCAGTAATACTTTAGTGAGAATCAGCTGATGAGTTCCTTAAGCTCACTGCACAAAGCAGAGAAGCTAGCACAGAGCCAGGGTGAGGAATGCAGATCTCCAAATGGAGAGGGAGCTGAGGAAGAACAGTCGGTTGTCTTAGGCACGCCCTTTCATCCTGGACAAGTGGCCTTACCTCTCTGGGCTTCAGGGTTCAACAGGAAAAGAGAAGCCACCTAGGTATTTCAAATAGATGGAATTAAATGCAGGGAATCCACGACACAGGGGATGGAAGAGTGGAGATGTTATGGGGGAAAGGAAGCCCAGAGAGAAGAAGCCCAGAGAGAAGGACCAGCAAGAAGCCACCCCCATCCCCAGGCTAAAGGGACAAAGGGTAAGGGGGTAGTATGCATGTGCTACCCCCCCCCCCCGGAGATCCCCTCCCTAGACCTCCTCGGCCTGTTGGATTTTCCCCAGTACGTTTCTCAACCAGGGTGTTTGTAGCAGCAACTTCCCCATTTTGCAGATACTTCCCTCCCTCGGCCTCAGCTCTAGGACACACAGCTCTCTGGAGAATGGCTGCCTCTTCTGCCCAGTTTGTCTGGACCTGGAGAGCCTGGGACCTGTGCCTCACCCCTACCATGTCCAGAGGGAATGCAGGGGGCTTACTAGGCTGAAATGCCAGGAACCTGTGGAGAGGGCTGAAGACTGGTGCCCTCTGAGCAGGGCCCTGGAAACCCAGAAAGTTGAAATCTCCATCCCACTGTCCAAACTTCAAACAGCAGCAGCCCCTCGGGATCTTGAGACCCATGCTCTGTCAACCAGTGGACCCGTAAGTATTTACTGAGCACCTACTGTGAGCTGGGCATCATCACGTCACCTTGGCTTTACCTGACTCCAGACCTGTGATGTGAGCATTCTGATATAAGCCCATTTTACAGATAGGAAATGGAGCCTTGGAAGGGTCCTGGGTCCCTACACTAAGATGGGACTGTGCTAGTTTACGTTTATTCCCTCACAGCCCTGAGGTATAGACGTGGAGAACACTTGGCATTCACCATTTCAACATCAAGGGTTTCAAGAATTCAAGAGTAACCCTAAAGGTCGGGGATTTTTCTGACTTTTATAGCATGACTTGGAACCTTGCCTAGGTCAAAGCAGGTGGCGGGAGGCTGATTTGGAGGTTTAAGCAAAGAAAACCAGGCTGAGTTCCTAGGTAGCGCCCTGTGGGAAGGCAAGAGGCATATCAGGCTCTGGGATCAGGTTACCCTCCCCCCATTACAGTTGCCTGACCTTGAGCTGGTCCCTTTATCTCCTCGGTTGTAAGATGAGATTCATAATGCTGATCTTGATGAGTTCTTGTGAAGACCATAATCGCACATGTAAAGGTCCTGATGCTCCTGGCACATAGTAGGGGCTGTGAGGTCCGTGATGTTGACTGTGGCCTTGTAGATGGCGAACCCATAAACATTCATGGCTATATGACAGGCCATGAGGCCTGAGTCAGAGGGAGCTCCAAGGTCAGGCAGGGTGATTCTAGGAGACCAGGGCAGTGAGGAGGGTCCGTGCAAGTGAAATGTGAAGATCAGACAGGCAGGAGGGGCTGAGGGGTGTGCTCAGGGGCTCCGGCCTTTGAGATCCCAAGACGCCTGGGTACAAAGGGCAGCTCAGCCCCTTCCTGGGGGGATGACCTTGAACATGTTACTTCAACGGGTCCTCGCTTTCTTCTATAAATCAGAGGTATCATCAGTGCCCATTTCCTAAAGTATGTGGGGGCGTGGAAGTGCCTGGGATACGCCTGGCCCATGCTAAGTGCTCAGCCAAGTCCATAGACACTGTTCTCCAACATCCGTGGTTACTAGCATTTTCATGGCAGCAGGACAGGAACTCCGGGGCGTGAGTAGACAACTGATGGTCCTCCATGGTACCAGCGATGTTTCCTGGGCCCTGAGCCCCACCTGCCTCTCAGCTTTGGCCTTCTCTGAGCGAGCATTCCTCTGGTTTCCCATCACTTCCCATCAGATTTGGGTAGGGGAGTGGCCAAGGCCTCCTGACCAGTGGCCTTCTGACAGTTTCATGCTCCCCTATGAGTAGGAAATGGGACTGGATCCCCCGCTGGGAGTAGCTGGCTCCTTTGTCCTGGTCTCCACACTAATGTTGCTCTGCACAGACCTTCCCTGACACCCCTCCCCACCACTGAAGCAGGCCTCCGATCCCACCACCCGGCCTTCCAGGGTCTGGAGTTACCTCACCGACTGGGTTATTCGATTGCGGTCCCCCTCTCCACCCTGGGAGGAATGCTTCTTGAGACAGAGTCTTATCTGTACCTTAGCCCCCAACGTGGTGTGTGGTCCTGAAGAGGTTTTTGGTAGATGATTGCTGAATGCACGAAGAGGGATGACCAGGGAAAGCAGAAGGTGTGTCTCCGTGGGAGGCCCAGAACCCTGGACAGAGACGACAAGACCTGAGTTCCCAGCCTTGTTCCCTTCCAGCTGTGTGACCCTGGGCCCGAGTCTCCCTACGCATACCATCAAGTCTTTGGGGAGAAGAGATCAGAGATGCTTTCGGGTTCCAACATTTTATTCCCCTGAGGGGTCCCCACCAGGCTCCAGCTTGGAAGCCTCCTCTGCCAGGGGGGTAACAGGAAGTTCCAAATGCAGCCTCGTCTATCGTGAAATATGTTCTTGGATTGGCTATGTCTGAGCCATGAGTGACTAAGCCCAAAGAATTCTCCCTTTCCTCAGGGCTGCCTTCCAGAGCATGAGGCTTGGGGCACCCCTTACACAAGAGCATGTGCGTGTGCGCGCACACACTCACACATATTATGCACACATACAAGTTCACGCACGCACTCATACAATCTGCACACACAACTCTTACTTACACCTGTATATAAACACTCATGGTGACCTGTTCACACACACACGCCCCACAACACAGGTGAACACTCACCCACATATGTGATCTGTACATTCTTACTCAGGCACATTCACGCTCAAACATACACATGCCTGGAGGCTTACTCACAAATTCACCCGTACACACACACACGCTCACATTCACTGTCACACACGCTTACTCATGCATCATGTACAAACTCATTCAGTCACACACACAGGCACACACTCATACACAGTCACACACAAACCCAACCCCCACCTGTCTGGCAGCTTGTCCTTCTAGACCCGCACAGACCTGGCCTTGTCTGCTGGCTGTGCCCTCCTCTTTTCCCTCTTGGTTCTATTTATTTTCTTAGTCATGATGAGCATATTTGGAGAAAGATCTATTTTCACCCTATCTGGAAACATATTTCCCCTTGGCCATGAGCTCTGCAGAACAGTGAGAAGGCTCCGGCTGCCGTGGTGTAGGCCAGGAGGGCTGAGGCCAAGCCAGGGTGGAGACCAGAGAGCCACAGAGGCTGGAGGGCTTCCTGGGATGGTCTTACTGTCCACGCTGGGGCTGCACCTCTGAAGTTCTTTTTGGGTAGCTCTGAACTCAGGGCAGCTGCTCCCCACAGAGGCAACTGTGGCTGGGAGAGTCTGACATTCCTTTTTGCTTCTTCTGTCTGACCTGGGGGTGTCCCTTGATCCTTATCAACTTCTTTCTTTCTTCCTACTTTCCTTCCTTCCTTCCTTCCCTTAAGATTTTTTTTTATTTATTTACTTGATGGAGAGAGACAGAGCACAAGTGGGAGGAGAGATGGAGGGAGGAACCTCAAGCAGACTCTGCTGAGCACGGAGCTCAATGTGGGGCTCCATCCCAGGACCCTGAGATCATGACCTGAACCAAAGTCAGATGCTTTACTGACTGAGGCACCCAGGCACCCCGGCACCCCGTCAACCTCTCCTTTCTATGAGGGAGTCAAGCCTTCAAAGATTATCTTGTCCCTCACAGTTTTCAGATGACAAAACAAAGAACATGAGTTATACTTAGTGAACATTTCCTCTGCCTCAACCTCTGTAAAGCCTTTTACATGCATCATTTCATTTCAGCCTTATAATCACCTAGAGAATGTGCTAGTATTCTCCCTTTCCACAGATAAGGAAACTGAGACTCAGAGTGCTCAGTCTGAGTGGCTCAGTCGATTGAATGTTGCACTCTTGATTTCATCTCTGGTCACAATCACAGGGTCATGAGATTGAGCCCCGCATTGGGCTCTGCACTCCGCAGGGAGTCTGCTTGAGATTCTCTCCCTCTCCTTCTGCCTGTCCCTCCTGCTCATGCCCTCTCTCTCTTTCTCTCAGATAAATAAATAAAATCTTAAAAAGAAAGAAAGAAGGAAAGAAAGAGGACACCTGGTTAGTTCAGTGGATTAAGCCTCTGCCTTCAGGTCAGGTCATGATCTGAGGGTCCTGGGATCAAGCCCCACATGGGCTTTCTGCTCGGCAGGGAGTCTGCTTTCCCCTCTCTCTCTGCCTGCCTCTCTTGCTTGTGATCTCTCTCTGTCAAATAAATAATTAAAATCTTTAAAAAAAAAAAAAAAGAGCAAAACTGAGGCTCAGAGAGGTCAAGGAACACGCAGAAGGCACACAGCAGTGGGCGGAGAGCAAGGTCCTCAGACCTCAGCAGAGCCCGACTGCTGCCAGCAGTCACTGTGCAGAGCTCCCTGGAGATGAGCAGGGGTTATGTGGTTGGGTAGGAGTAGGTTTAAACTGAGAATCCCTGAGGGAGCATACTCAGGCAGTGCCTACCACTTGCAGTCAGCTTCGGGCTACATGGTATTGATCACACTGGTGTCAGGTGTGGTGGGGCAGCCAATGGGCAGGGTAGCCCCTGGGAGGGTGCATTACACAGACAGAGCCTCTGAAACCCGAGGCCCTTGTCCACTCTGTGCCTCCTCCCTTTTTTGGAGCCGTGTCCCTTCCCCCACACACATGCTCCAATGTGACAGCCCTGGGAGGCTGGGCAGGGCAAGCTTTCATGCTCCAAGCAGAGTCCCCAAGTTTGCCAGCACATAGTAGGTGCTCAGTAACTATTGGCTAAAATTAAAAAAGAATGTTAAAACGGGCAAAGGCTTTCAACAGACATGTGCCCCAAAAAAGACATGCAAATGGCCAATAGGCACACAAAAAGATGCTCAAGAACATTAGTCATTAGGGAAATGCAAATCGAAAGGACATACTGCTTCATAACTGCTAGCGTGACTATGATTAAAACACGGACAATAGTAAGTATTGGTGAGGATGGGGAGACATCGGAGCCCTTCTCTACTACCAGTGGGGACATAAAATAGTGCAGTAACTGTGAAAATCAGATTAACACGGAGTTAGCACAACCTCACACCCAGATACCTACCCAAGAGAATGGAAAACATGTATGTCCGCGCAAAAATCTTTATGCAAATGCTCATAGCAACAGTATCCATACCAGCCAAAAAGTGGAAACAACCCAACTCTCCATCAGCAGCTAAGTGCATAAACAGAATGTGGTCAAGCTACACGTAGGACAGGGTTCAGCCATAAAAATTACGAAGTACTGGACATTGCCCAACATGGACCATTCTTAAAAAAAAAAAACAAAAAAACAAAACACTATGTTAAGGGAAAGAATCCTGGTGCAAAAGACCTGGCTCTGTACAATTCCATTTATATGAACTTCCCAGAATCAGCAAATCCAAAGACACAAAGTTGATTCTTGGTATCCAGGAGCTGCATAGAAGCAAGAAAGGGGAGAGCCTGCTAGTGAGTAGGGGGTTTCTTTTGGGAGTGATGAAAATGCTCTTGATGAAATCCTGGTTGACCCTGGCACAACTCTGGGCATATGCTAACACCCCCTGACTTGTACGCTTTAGAAGGGTTGAATTTAATGGTCCGGAATTATTAAAATAAATTATATTTTAAAATATTTCAATATATAACAACAAAAACAACAACAACAAAAAAGGTCAAAAGAGTCTCTATGGGGTAGGAGACGGAGGTCCAGAAAGATGGAATATTTTGCCAGGGTCACAGGGAGAAATGAGGTCAGCCCTGCCGTTGCGAATCTGGTGGAAATGTCGCTGACAGCGCCTGTGTGTGTCAGGCATGCTCATTCTGTGTGCCCAGGGGTGTGGAGAGCTCTGCACACGTTACCTCATTTCATTCTCACCGTGACCCACGTGGTAGGGATTCTGGTTACCCCCGTTTTACAGATGAGGGTAGGAGACTCAGAGAAGTGAGCAAATGACTTCCCCAAAAGGCCTTTGACTTAGATCAGGTCATCTCCAAGTGGTAGGGAAAAGGACCCTGGGAGACCCTTTGTTTGTGGTCTGTTTTGTTTTTTAACATGGCAACCGGCACCCTGAACGCAACAAGAAAGACAGGGACACAAGGAGGGGGCTGCTGCTGCAGCCAGCAGGCTGTTAGAGGGCAGGGAAGGGACGCTGGTCCCCAGCCTAGGATCCTGGCCTTCTGCTGCAAAGCAGCCTCCAAGAAACCAGCATAACAGAGTCTGGGACAACTCTCCATGCTGGACTGTTGTTCCAAAGAGCAGGACACAGCACATTGCTCAGGCTAGGGGCCTCTGCTGGCTCCAGTCCAAATTCTTTGGGGTTTGGGATAAACAAGGACTGCCCCATTTCACCTCTGTGTGACATTTCTACGTTGCAGCCCTGGGTCCTAAGAGCTAGGCCCCAGGGGAGGTCTCTTCCCACTTAGCCCATGAAGAGCCCTGGGTGTCTGTGCCATGTCCAGGCCAGCCGTATGCCAGTGCAGCTCCTCACCACGGATGGCCCAGCAGCAGCTTGTAGGAAACAGGAAGGGTGTGTGTGTGTGGGGGGGGGTCTGAGGCCCCACAGCTTGGGCTTAGTCTTGGCTCTGCTACCTGCTGGCGGTGTAACCCTAAGCAAATCACTTGACTTTCCTGAGCCTCGGTGGCCTCCTCTGTAAAACGGAGATAATAACAGATAAGACGATGACATAACGAGTAGAAGTCCAGCTCGCAGGATGGAAGAAAGGATGACCCGAGGTGTTGCATGGGAAGCGGGGGCCTGATCCGACAACATTAACCATTAATTAACATTAACATAACCTTATGGGGGCTGTGGACCACGACTCAGAAAGCCCGAAGGCTGAGTCCCAGAGTATACTCGCAGGCGTCCACGCCTTCATGTCTTCCCACATCGCGTGCTCTGCACGTGGCCACACAGTCATGCTTTCGTGTCCACACTCCCTTATGAACTCACAAGCATGAGTCCGTTCATGCACACGGGCACATACCTCCTCGCCCAGACTTTATATAACTGAAGGCAGCCCCTGGCAAGCAGGCCTGCTCACACCTGCGAGTGCATGCTCCCCTCACT
The DNA here is from genome assembly GCF_964662115.1 of Mustela nivalis. Lineage (NCBI taxonomy): Eukaryota > Metazoa > Chordata > Mammalia > Carnivora > Mustelidae > Mustela > Mustela nivalis. Next base: position 194,291,595 of record NC_139020.1, read on the forward strand.
ATGCCCATTGAACACGTGTCGCTGAATTTGTTTTCATTCACACATGCATGCCCACCCCCGTGAACTTGTTCTTCTGGGAGCCACCAGCCCAGCACTGGGGCCCAGGCCATTCATAGGACTCCGCACTCCAGGGCAGTCAGAGCCAATGCCTGGGTCCTCCAACGGGCTCCGCCGGTTCCTTCCCATGAGCCCTCGCTGCTCCTGCTCCCTCGGCCCAGCACAGCCCTGTGTTTGACCCAGCCCTCTTGCCCATTCAGGCACAGCCCAAAAACAGCCTCTGCAGGAAAGCTTTGCTGATGCCCCAGCCGGAAACATCTGTCCCCCCACTCCCCCGAATTCTCCAAGCCCATTTCTTCCACCCCAGCCTGCCTGGGATCACACTTGTGTTCTCCTGGAGAGGGACCCCAGGCTCTGAGAGCACAGTGATGGTGCCCCATTTGCTCTTGAGTTCCTTCCCAAGGCACAGCATGGGATGGTGGCTTCGAAACCAGGATGGCATTGAACTGAACCATACTGCACGCGTGACAGGTCACTCTCCTGTCTCTGCACAAGTCAGTGCCCAGAGGAGCCAGCAGAACCCTGGGCCTATGGTAGCTCACCCTCAATGCATGGGCAGACCCTGGGTCCCCAGGGCAGCACGGTACACCCTTCCTGGCAAGGAATTTCCCCAAGGCCCTCACCCAGGGACTGCCTCCAACCCCTGCTGCCCTGACCACTGACCCACAGCCCAGTCCTGACAGCAAGACCCCTTGCAGGCTGGACAAGCCTGGGGCAGAGCTCGGGACTTGCTTTGCCAGCTTATTTTCAGCTCATTGAAGGAAGCAGTTTTGTTTTGTTTTGTTAAGATTTTATTTATTTATTTGAGAGAGAGAGGTAGGGAGAGAAAGCAGTGGGGAACAGAGGGAGAAGCGGGCTCCCTGTGAGCAGGAAGCCCAGTGCCGGGCTCAATCCCAGGACCCTGCGATCATGACCTAGAGCCGAAGCCAGAGGCTTAATGACTGAGCCACACAGGCGCCCCAAGGGAAGCAGTTTGTACAGGGTGCCTGAAGAAGTGTCCTCAGGCAGTGCTTCTCAGAGCCCGGTCCACTGTATCAGAATCACCCAGGGTGTTCGTTAATGCAAATTCCCAGGCCTATCCCAGCCTCTTGAATCAGAACTGCTGAGGTGGAGCCCAGGAATCAGCATTAACAAAAGACACTCTGGTTTAGTCCTAGTTGGGGTCTGAGAACCACACTGCCAGGGGCAAATTCCAGCACCACCATTTACTAGACCTTGGGCAAGTCTGTTACGGCATTGAGCCTCAGTTTCCTGCATCTGTAAAATGGGGAGAACAAGGGTGCCTACCCCATGGGGCTGCTGTGGGAATAAAATGAGATCATGAAAGCAAAATGCCTGATACTGAGCCTACATGGGCTCGGCAAATGTGAACTATTAGTTGCTCCACCGGTGCTCTCACCTTCCCCTGCCCCAGACCCCCTCCCCCACCGCCAGGACTTCTGAGGAAGGAGCAGAGCCTTGGGGTTCTCCTTCTGGGAGGGGCCCTGGGGGAGGTTCTTGGTGCAGTAGGAAGGCTTGGGAGGGCAGGGCCCTCACCCAAGACACGGGCCACCTACTGGCTGGTGCCTGGGACCGAGCCCAGCTCTGCTTCCTCCCAAGGCACATAGCTTCCTCCCTCCTTACTGGCCCCCTGGCAACCCCCCCCCCACCCTGCTCTGCTTCTTGGGGAGACTAGCTGGCTTGGTGTCAGCCCTGGCACTCCCTCTAGCTTTGTAATGAAATAGCCTGCTTGGGTCAGCTTTCCTTGGCACAGAGGGCAGGATGGAGGGGGGCAGCCTGGGGACACAGCTCCTTCAGTGACCACCATCTACAGTCTGGTGTTCTCCAAACCAGGTGACCCCTGGGGAAGAACTCGTCTTCCCTTTTTCCCTAGTGCTTCATCATTCACTTATCCCTGCATTCATTTATTCAATATCCAGATGTGTACTCCATGTCAGGCGCTGGGGCTCGACACTGATCACCAGGACTGACAACCTTTTTCTGTAAAAGGCCAGATAGGAAGTATTTTCAGTTTTGGGGGCACACTATTCTGTTCTGATAGCACGACCGTAATTGCAGACAGTATGCGGACAAGTGGGTGGACGGGGGTGTTCTCCGAGACCACTTTATTTCTGGACATTGGAATTTGAAGTTCGTATACTTTTCCTGTGTCATCAAATGTTTTTCTTTTGATTTTTCCTGCAACCACTTGAAAATGTAAAAACCGTTCTTAGTTTGAAGGCTGTGTACAAAACAGGCAATAGCCAGCAGACAGCAGTTCACCAGCCTTGAGCTTAGCCTTCTACACAAAACCCACAGAATGTGCCATACCCTCTGGGTACCAGTGCTCCTAGAAGAGGCAAGGCCTTTGGAGAGGCTCGGCATGGAGGTGAGGGAATCCTCTAAGCCCACTGGTGCTTGACCACTGCAGGCCTCCCAGAGTCCATCCCCTTCATGCCATGTATGTTCTCTGTGGTTCAGATATGGGGACTCTTAGGTCTCCTTTGGGACCAGAAGCTTTTTGAGGGCAGGAACATCTCCAAGCATTTAGGGTCAGAAAGCACCTGGGTTCAAATACCAGCTTGACTGCCCCCTCGCTGAATGACCTTGGGTGAGTCACTAACATCTCTGTGCTTCCTTGTGCTCATATGTAATACCCACCCCAAGAGCTGTTGAGGGAGGTAAAGGAGCTGAAACATACATGTACATTGCACACACGAGTGCCGTGCATGCCACGAGTACCACGGAGTCGGTGGTCAGTGCTCATCAGCCCTCAGCAAGGTCCCTCCCCCCACCACCCCAGCACCCAGTATGGCTCTGAGCAAAAAGTGCATGCTCAGTCTCTCCTTACTAAGTCCTAACCTCCAGAATGAGAGAAAAAGGTCCCCTGACTCTGTGCCCAAGAACCCCTCAGAGTCTGTATCCTGGACTCCCCTGAGGCTTTGCTCTTTGGACTTAGCCTGGAGCATTTCCCTTTTGGCTTCTTTGCCCCCAGCAAAACGATCTCCTGGCCAGCCAGGAGATCTCCTAGGCCAGCCCACCAGGATGCCCAGGGTTAGGAGTATGTGGACATGAAGAGCTCTTCGTTGGTTCTGCTTCAGGGGCTAGCCATGGATGAGGCAGCTGCTTAGCTGGGGATAAAGGGAGCGGGAGCCTACCTCGTCTCCATGGGGATGGGCAAGCTGCCCAGGTCAAGCCCTTGGGCATCTCAGCCATTAGGCCAAATACATTAGGCTGACCCTTTGGCACTTTGCCCTCCTCTCTAGATACAGTCCTGTCCCAGGTGGGTGCCTGATTTACCTTGCCCTCCAGAACAGCATGCCCCCTCCCCCTCCAAAAGCCTCTCTTACCTTATCTGGTTTCATATTTTTCATAGCACTTATCACTATGTGAAATTTTATTACCAGGACGGTTTCAATTGGTTTCCCTTCTACTAGATTTTAGGTTCCTGAAGAGCCAGACTTTTGTCTGCTTCCATTCTTGTGATTACCCTCACATGACAGATAGACAGAAAATATCTCCTATTCAATAGATGAGCAGACGGAGGTTGCCAGGTTAGTGAGTAACAGAATGAGGATTCAGGGCCGGGTCTGTCTCATAGTCAAACACATTCTGAGCCTCTATCATTGGACACAGTTTGAGTAATTTGGCAAGATGGAGTGGGGGAGGAGAGGGGATCGGCCTTGAGCCCTGTGGTGTTTCCAACAGCACTAGGCAGCTGTATCAGGGCAGGAGGCGTTTATGGAACTCCTAGGAGCCTTCCCCAATACTGCTGCAACACTCTTGCCTTCTTGAAGCTCATGGCTGTTTAGGCAGAGACACATATTCTAGACTCTTCACTGCAAAGCAGATTGTGCTAGAAGCTATAAAGGTCACAAAGTGCTTGCCAGGTGCTTAGGCTGCTGTAACAACATACAAAGGACTAGGTGGCTTAAATGACAAGCATTTATTTATCGCAGTTCTGGAGGCTGCAAAGTTCAAGATAAAGTGCTGGCTGGTTTGTAGATGGCTGCCTTCTTGCTGTATCCTCATACGGCAGAGAGAGAGCATTCCTTTCTTTCTTATGTCTTCTTATAAAGGCACTAACCCCATTCATGAAGGTACCACGCTCATAACCTACTACCTCCCAAAGGCCCTACTTCCAAGTACCATGACACTGGGGATTAGGGGTTCAACGTGAATTTGGAGAGGACACCAGCATTCACTCCATCGCAGGTCCTGACTGTAGTACTCGGGAAAGTCAGGACAATGGGGTCTGGGAGAATGGGTGAGGGGCTGGATGGGCCATCAGGGAAGGCACTTTGGGCCGAGGGGCAACAAGAACGAAGTCTAATGCGATAAGGGCCTGTTTGAGGAATGGTAAGTGTTCCGAATGGCTAGAACCGGAGAGTGTTGGGAAAGGGCAGTGGTGGCGTGAGAGGTGGTTCAGAAAGTAGACTGTGGTCAAATCAGAGCAGCCGATGCTGTGCGATGTGCCTTATGTTTTACAAGGCGCTTCCCGCCCATTCCTCTGCTCTGTCCTCACCACGGGTAGCACGTAGGCAAAACAGGGGGTTTTAGGATCTGAAGCCCAGAGTTGGCACCACTCACGTCTCGTCTTACTTATCTGAGGACAGGGCCCAATTCTCAGCTCTTTAGGAAGGATGACACGCACGTGAAAAGGCTGATTTAACTTCCGGTCCTTCAGTCCTTTCTGTGTAAAATAATGGTTAATTCCTGTCCTGCCTAATTCTGGGGGTTGTGGTCCAGCTTCGTAAACCAAGACCAAAAGTCAAGAATCTTAATAAACAAGGCCGGGAAGTTAATGTTTCTTAGCTGGGAGGCTGAGAGCCTCAGGGACGGGACTTTGGCTACTTTAACAGTTTCACTTAACTCGGGACGGGAAGGGGCAGGAACAGAAACCTCACAAGCTCAGCCCAAACGAGAGAAGAAACGCGGCGTCGGCTCAGTGACGTCATTCAAGCCGGCCGCTTAACGGACCAAAACGTTTCGTGCTCCGCCTCCGCCGCCCCAAGATCACCAATCAAAGGGCGAGTCGCTCCGTGACGCTATCTGTTTGCGACGCGGCCGGTAGGCGGTGGCGTTTCCGGGTGACCGAGTCCCGGCGCCGAAGCTATGGGCAGCAGGGAGGTGCTGGGTCAGGCGGCCCGCCTGGCCTCCTCCGGTCTGCTCCTGCAGGTACTCTGTGCCCGGCCGGTCCGAGCTCCACCCGCAGCCGGGATGCGCGGGGAGGCGGCCCTGGGGCCCTTGTGAGCACGCCCCGGGGTGCACCGAGTCCCGGTGTGGACCCCACTTACACAAGGGTTGGAGAAGAGGCGGTGGCGGCGGCGAAGGAGCGCCTGGGCCTGGAGCGCGGAGCGCTGGCTGGGAGACTGCAAACAAGTCACTTTGGTTCTGAGCATTGTATCTCCCATATGGTAGTAGGAGGCAGGTCGGGTGGCAGGTGGTCTAGAATATGATGCTTTTAAGGGAAGGGGTTCACTTTCTCCATGTCCCATCGCTGACCCTCGGACCCCTTTTAAGACGCTCTGACTCCCACCGAGTTGAGAGAGACAGTATGGCATAACTAAGAAAAAGATACCTGGTGTAGGAATCCTGGTTCTGCCTTGTGCTAGCTGCATGACCCAGGACAAAGGACTTCGGCCAAAACTCAGCTCCTCGTGGGAAAACCGGGGTCATACTAGTACCTAGCTCATAAATTTGCTACGAGGCTTGACTGGAGTCATAAAGATAATTGTACTTAATGCTGAACCTGACTCTTAGTATGCACTTCGTAAATATTGGCTGCATTTTCCCTCTGGCTATGTGACCTTGGATAAGTCACTTCCCCTTTTTGGCCCTAATTTTCATCATCTCTCGGATAAGGTACATGCCAGTTGGTCCAAATGGTCTTTAAAGATTCTTTTAACCTAGGAGCTGGTCATTCTAAGTCAAGGGGCTCAGTTTTTCCTGTGTTGCACTCTTGAGCCATTTAGCCCTTACTCAGAAAAATCCTGAATCTGCCCTCCCCTTTATTTTAGAGGCAGCATTTCACTTGGATAACAGGAGAGAAAACCGGGCACACTTGAGCTCAAGTGTAATCCTTGTTACTTGGCAGATCCCTGTCCTTGTGAAAAATTGCTTTACTTTGAGCATCAGTTTTCATCTTAAATGAGAACAGTAATGCAGCCTCATAGGGTCATTAGCAAGATTAGATGGCATGACTGTTAAGTGCCTGACTCATTATGAGTACTTAGTAAATGTTAGGTATTTTTATTATGGTAATAAGGATTTTTAAAATGGTCCTTATAGGAATGAAATGAAATAATCACATAAAGCATGTAGAAGAGTTCCTTGCACAAGATAAATGCTTAATAAACATTCACCTAACCCTAAAGTAGGTGAATCCTGAATTTACCAAGTCTTTTTTCTTCTATTCCACAACATAAATAACGGAGTTCAGTGTTTTAGCCATAATGCTGATTGTTCAATCTTTGATGATACCTTACCACCCGGATTGGCTTCATAAACAAACAAACAAATAAACCACATCTTAGCAGAAAATACAATGGACTAGGAGTCAGGTGCCTACCTGTAAAGTGAAGCTGGGTCATATGATTGTTTGTGACATTGAGTAAATCACTTTGCTCTGAGTCTTAACTTGCTTTCTGTGCATTTACCCAGTTGCTTTAAAGGGGCAAATGGGTACCAAATGTAAGAGCTTTTTTAAAGTTCTGAAGTCCTTGAGGGAGGTGGGTGGGGGACAGGCTAGATGGGTGATAGGTATTAAAGAGGGCACTTGTGATGAGCACTGGGTGTGGTGTGAACAGGATAAATCACTGACTTCTACTCCAGAAACCAATAATGCGCTGTATATTAACTAAAATTAAAGTATACATATATGATGCATGTAATAAATTCCTTTTAATGTGAAAAAGTAAACTGTGAAGTCCTTTACAAAGTTAAATGAAGATTGTGATGCTAATAAGGGCCACTATGTGGAGCAGATACTGTGTAGCATGAACAGCTTCAGAGCTTCATTAACTCAACTTCAACTAGGAGATAGGGATATAGCCCGAGACATTTTCTTAGACAATGATAACTTTGACTCTTGTTAGCATAAATAGGTGTACGTCTTTTTAAGAATACAGCCATAATCTAGGCTTCCGAATCTACTTGAGGTAGGTTTGCGATTACACTGTATTCTGCAAGAATTTGAGAGCTTATTCTCTGTCTTAATTCTGAGCTGATCATAGTGAAAGTATGAAGGTCTTTCATTTGTATTTGTTTTTCAAAAATGCTTTCACCTTCACAATCTTATTTGATCCTTGTTCTCAACCCTATAAGATAGGTAGAGGAGTTAGGAGATGATGGGTTTAACAGCTAAGTGGTGATTTGAGACTCTGAGCTGAGCGCTTTTTCCATTCAGGGCTGAATGGAATTGGCCTCAAACGTCTAAAATTGAGTAAATAATTTGGTGTTTATATATATACATGTATATATCTGCGTTTCCTAGGAGAGCTACAGAGCTTTCATCAGGCATTCCCCAAAAGGCCACCTTTGACTCCATAAAGGTTAAGACTGTGGTAGCTTGGCTTTGGAGACCTTGTTGCTCTATGACTTCAGTGTTACAGACACTAACAGTGTTAAACTGTACTCTCCGTTTTTGGTCATATCTTTCCCCAGACATTTTCAAACTGTCATGGCCTATTGGCAAACTTTGATTGAAATCTTTCAAGGTGTAGCTGTTCAGGGGCGCTTAGGTGGCTCAGTCAGGTGAGCACCCAACTCTTGATTTCGGCTCAGGTCATGATCTCACAGTCCTGAGAGATCATGACCTGAGCCGAAATCAAGAGTTGGGTGCTCACCTGTCAGGGTCCTGGGATCGAGTCCCGCATCGGGCTCTCTGCTCAGCAGGGAGCCTGCTTCCCTCTCTCTCTCTCTGCCTGCCTCTCCATCTACTTGTGATCTCTCTCTGTCAAATAAATAAATAAAATCTTAAAAAAAAAAAAGAATTCTTTGCTCAGGTAGTTTTCTTGAATTGACAGGTTTGAAATCTTGGTATATATCCTCTTCAATGGCGATAGCTGGACTCTCTCCCTTTCCCTATTTTATATTATCTTATTATTTACAGTTATCGTTTAAAAGTTACCTCATTGTGTGTCGGTGGTACTCAAAAATTTTTTCAAAGGATTTTATTTTGGGGGCGCCTGAGTGGCTCAGTGGGTTAAGCTCAGTGGGTTAAGCCTCTGCCTTCGGCTCAGGTCATGATCTCAGGGTCCTGGGATCGAGCCCCAGGGAGGACCTGAGATCCCAGGACCCTGAGATCATGACCTGAGCCGAAGGCAGAGGCTTAACCCACTGAGCCACCCAGGCGCCCCAATAAGTAAATCTTTTAAAAAATAAATAAAGGATTTTATTTTTAAGTAATCCCTATACCTAGGTTGGGGCTCAAACTCATAACCCCAAGATCAAGAGTCACATGCTCTACTGACTGAGTCAGCCAGGCACCCCGTACTTACATATATATATATATATATATATATATATATATTTTTTTTTTTTTTTTAACTCCTCAAGAAAGTAGCAAATATTTTTTGCTTTTCTTTCTTTTTTTTTTTTTTTAAAGATTTTATTTATTTATTTGACAGAGAGAGATCACAAGAAGACAGAGAGGCAGGCAGAGAGAGAGAGAGGGAAGCAGGCCCCCTGCTGAGCAGAGAGCCCGATGCGGGACTCGATCCCAGGACCCTGAGATCATGACCCGAGCCGAAGGCAGCGGCTTAACCCACTGAGCCACCCAGGCGCCCCTATTTTTTGCTTTTCTAATTGAGAATACAAGTTAAAAGAGACTAAAAGTCATTATCAGAATCCCCAGATATTACTAGGCAGAGAAGAAAGAGAAATTAGGCCCTGTGATTCCTAGAGATACCGCCGTACCCTGCAGGCTCCCACTTGCTAAGCATGTGCTATTTCTAAACAGGCTGGAGTGGGGGCCAATGTGAAGCACTAACTAGAATTCTCTGTCTCCTGGAGCGCCTAACTTTGAACTGGAAGAAATTCACTAAATATGTCAGGGCCTCCCTCTTATCAATAAATTAGGGAGACTTCCATGTGCCTTTGTGGGTTCTTGACCACTGCAGAGGTGTGCTGAGGGACCCCAAGGAATGACATTTCAGCAGAAACGCAGACAGGCGGCGCATTTCTGAGAGGGTCTCTGGCGAAGCTGCTGTCAGTACGTTATTAGGGAGGACAGCCACATTGTTTTCAATTCACAAGTAAATGTTCCCAACATAATTTATTCTCGTGTATTTTCCCTCTTTTTCCGTAGGTGTTGTTTCGCGTGATCACCTTTGTCTTGAATGCGTTTGTTCTCCGCTTCCTGTCAAAGGAAATCGTTGGCATAGTGAACGTAAGGTAAGAAGGGATGAGCCCTGGCACTGCCCACAACCCACACCCCGAGTCAGGGCACCTTTGTGTCACCCTCGGATTTTAGAAGCACGGCCCTTTCCCAGAAGCGGAGTGTTCTAGCAGTGGGCTGAGGGAGAGCGTGCTGGGCTGGGGGAATGAGCAGGCGATGTTGCTTCTAATGGCCCCATGGAGTGTTTTCCATTAGCGGCCTCCAAGTGCACATTTCTCTGCCAGCTGTTCCGGTTTGGCTGCTCTGGGAACCCAGGAGAGGAGTGGGAGTAATTCCTTGCAAACCCTGTCTCAGGTATAATCCTGTGTTCTTGTCCTGCTGACAGCGAGGGAAGCAGGAAATCTGCAGTGCTTGAGGATGTGCTTCCTAACTGCAGGCCTGGAGCAGGCTGCCTTCCCTCCTCAGTGACTTTTATAATTGGAGAATGGAAGCTAGGGTGAGAGCTTGAGTCCCTGTCACGAGTCCCTCAGCGGCGGCTCTTAGAGAGCTGCCTTGCTTTAAGACTCCTTTTTTTTTTTTTTTTATTCCTTTCCTTTCCGTTCAAGGGCACCCACACATATTCTGAATTCACAAATGACACGAAAGTATATGGAGTAATGTGAGTGCTCAGAATAGCTCAGCCTCTCAGGTGTAGCTTCGTGTCCTGATAAATAAGACGGTATGTTCCAGACAGCATTTCACACTGAATACCCACCAAACAAGCTCCGGGCTCTGTTCTCTGAGCTTGCAGAAGGTTCTCAAACTTTGATGGGCAAAGGAATCATGTGGTTTACAGTAGGTGAGACTGAGGAGGGACCCAGGAATCAGTATTTTGACAAGCTCCTCAGATAATTTTTTAAAAAAATATTTTATTTATTTATTTGACAGAGACAGAGATCACAATTAGGCAGAGAGGCAGGCAGAGAGAGAGAGGGGGAAGCAGGCTCCCTGCTGAGCAGAGAGCCCAACTCGGGGCTCGATCCCAGGACCCTGAGATCATGACCCGAGCCGAAGGCAGAGACTTAACCCACTGAGCCACCCAGGTGCCCCTGCTCAGATAATTTTAAGGTAAGGACCATACTTCAAGAAATACTGTGAAAAACAGGAAGAGGGGCGCCTGGCTGGCTCAGTGGGTGGAGCATGTGACCCTTGATCTTGAGGTTGGAAGTTTGAGCACTGTGTTAGGTGTAGAGATTACTTAAAAATAAAATCTTTTTTTTTTTTTTTTTTTTTTTTTTAGATTTTATTTATTTATTTGACAGAGATCACAAGTAGGCAGAGAGAGAGGAGGAAGCAGGCTCCCTGCTGAGCAGAGAGCCCGATGTGGGGCTCGATCCCAGGACCCCGAGATCACGACCTGAGCCGAAGGCAGCGGCCCAACCCACTGAGCCACCCAGGCGCCCCGTAAATCTTTTTTTTTTTTTTAATGTAAAAAATGTGGGCACCTGGGTGGCTGAGTCAGTTAAGGGTCTGCCTGTAGCTCAGGTCATGATCCTGGGATCCTGGCATGGAGCCTTGCCTGGGGCTCCCTGCTCAGTGGAAAGTCTGCTTCTCCCTCTGCCGCTCCCCCGACTCGTCTCTCTTCCTCTCAAATAAATAAATAAGATCTTTCAAAAATCTGTTTAAAAAAGTAGGAAGGAAGGGGACCAAATCTCCTCTTAGGTGCTCAGATTTGAAAACAGTTTGGGCCTCTCGCCATCTGGTCTCCTCCAGATTGGCAAGTCATGGTCTAGCCCGCCCCCTACTTACCATATGGTCCAGTCTCCTCATTGGCAGTGGTGGACGGAAGCCTTGGGTGGCCACATGATCCTTGGACAACCTCAGAGAGACCTTAGTCGTGGGCTGTCCCCACTCTAGCTTCATCAGCCACAGCCTGTTGATGAGGGAAAATCTCAGCTACCACTCACCCAGGTGCAGGAGGCTCTTCCTAGGTACTGCCCACCCAGCAAGTATGCAGATAAGCCTTGCTGACCTGGGTTGCGGTAATGTGTGTAACAAGTCTGTTGGCTGTCCTGAGAAAGCTTTTGGCGAGAGCTTCCGCTCAGTAGAGCCTCTGCTTCTCTTATAAGAACTGATGGGTCACCGGTCTCAGTGTGACCAAGAGATCCGATTGCTGTGTGCGGTCATACCTTGTCCTTTTCTCGTTAGTGAAAACCATACTTGCTGGGTGGGCAGTACCTAGGAAGAGCCTCCTGCACCTGGGTGAGTGGTAGCTGAGATTTTCCCTCATCAACAGGCTGTGGCTGATGAAGCTAGAGTGGGGACAGCCCACGACTAAGGTCTCTCTGAGGTTGTCCAAGGATCATGTGGCCACCCAAGGCTTCCGTCCACCACTGCCAATGAGGAGACTGGACCATATGGTAAGTAGGGGGCGGGCTAGACCATGACTTGCCAATTTGGAGGAGACCAGATGGCGAGAGGCCCAAACTGTTTTCAAATCTGAGCACCTAAGAGGAGATTTGGTCCCCTTCCTTCCTACTTTTTTTAAACAGATTTTTGAAAGATCTTATTTATTTATTTGAGAGGAAGAGAGACGAGTCGGGGGAGCGGCAGAGGGAGAAGCAGACTTTCCACTGAGCAGGGAGCCCCAGGCAAGGCTCCATGCCAGGATCCCAGGATCATGACCTGAGCTACAGGCAGACCCTTAACTGACTCAAGTCATACCTCTGCTATTTGCTCTGAAGCGGTAGGTTTTGGGGGCCACTGCAGCATTGTCTATTCTGGCATAATGCTCTATAGGCACACTCTCAGGTGTGCCTTGTTCCGTTCCTAACTGCTGTTCAAGTGGATCAGGTTAGTATGGGGCCCCGCAGGAACTCACTGCCCTTCACATCACCACCAGTGACTTCTACCCAAGACTTTTCCTTCCTGCCGCTGGCAAAATCTCAGAAATTCTCTCTGGAAAAAAAACAGAGTCATTATTGATTTCTGCTTTTCCTTTACAGGCTAACACTGCTTTACTCGACCACCATCTTCCTGGCCAGAGAGGCCTTCCGTAGAGCATGTCTGAGCGGGGGCCCCCAGCGAGACTGGAACCAAACCTTTAACCTCTTGTGGCTAACGTGAGTTGTGGTTTGGCAGGAGACAGTGCGAAAGCAAGAGTCTTAAAGGTTAAACAGCAACATCTGCCCAAAGCTGAATTGTCTCCAGCTTTGGTTTAATGGGGGGTTTCTGGGGCCGGGGCATGGGGCAAGAAGGAGAGAGTGTCCAATTGGAAAGAGTTTGTTGGCTGTTTTCTCTGTGGGTGGCCAAGAGCTCCCGGTGGGGATTTCGGGGCCAGGTTTCTAGCCCTGTTTCTACCCTCTTGGGAGGTTGTTTCTGCCATTCCTGATGCCCATTCTGGGCCCCACTGGGACTCTGCTATCTTCTTCATTCGTAATCTTTGCCGCTGTAGTCTTTTCCAAGCTTTTAACAACCACTTAGTATTTTTTGAAAGCCTTTTAGGGCTTTCATTATATCTTTCTTCAATTTTGTTAGGTTGATTTCAGTTCTGAGCCTTTTAGAATAATTCTGAAGGTCAAATACATCAGCTAAAACTTGTAATGGCTTTTCTGCAGTTAGATCCCTGCAGAGAGGGCTGGTGCTGGCTACATGACTCCTTCTTGCCCCATGGAAATGACTGTCGTGAGGCTGGGAGGTGTTTATTTTATTCAAGGCCTGACAGTTAACTACTCAGTCATATTGAAGTGCTCTGTGGTGTACGTGTGAAGGGACGCTGTGCACTGGACTGTTGCTTATTTGGGTGCAAGAACCAACTGGATACTGTCTTTTAGTCATTTGCTGTGCCAACAACAGGCATGTACTTTCCGGGAATTTTGCTTATCTTCTCAGCGTAATACACTTGATAGGAGTGTAGGTTTTGGCGTTAGTTGGGGATCGGGTTCTGCTTCTGCCCTTGACTAACTGTCCATGACCTTGGCCAGATTACCCACTTCTTGTCATCAGCCTTAGTTCCCTCATCACTTGAATGGGGATAATGACAGGATCATTGGGAGGTGTTGGAGACGTAAAGGAAGTAGATCGGGTACCTGGCGTATAGGAAGTGCCTTGATAAGTGGTAGCTATTTTTATGATTATATTTCCTTTCTGTTCGGTGTGGCTATTTTAATATATATTAATTTTTATACTTAGCATATTAAAAAAAAACCATTTTTTCCCTTTTCTAGCGTCCCCCTGGGTGTGTTTTGGTCCTTGTTCCTGGGCTGGGTATGGTTACGGTTGCTTGAAGTGCCGGATCCTAATGTCGTCTCCCACTATGGAACTGGAGTGGTGGTGTTTGGTCTTTCGGCCGTGGTAGAGCTTCTGGGAGAGCCCTTCTGGGTCTTGGCACAAGCACAGATGTTTGTCAGACTCAAGGTCAGTGTGCCTTCTGCTTTGATGGGAAGTGTGAAAAATAAGAGAAAGAGTGGTTTCTTAAAAATGTTTTCTAGGAGAGGATGATTTTTTTCAGATTTGCATCTAAAAATGAATTTGGAAAAAGATAACATGATCGGTTTAGGTCATTTCCTTGAAATTTGGCAGATGGGCTGGGCTTAAGTTTACCTCTGCTATACTATTAATGCAAAATAGATTTGCTAATAGGGAAGTTACTAGTTTAGATAAGAATTTAAGAGGACTGTAAAGGTTTTTCAGACTTTTCTAGTGATTCTGTACGTAACTGCATACTAACAGTAACTTTTCATCTTTCAAAATAGGTAATTTGATATGTACAAGAGAATATATAGCGTATGTGTGAATCTTAAAGCATGATAGTATACTGAAGATCCAACAAACCGCCCAGCCCACTAGAGCATTATGGGTGCTGTGTCTAACCCTGTGCCCCATCCTCCCTGCCAGGGTGGCCACTGTCCCAGGCCCCTATTCGTCATTCCCGTGCGCCTTTAGCTTTTATTAATGTGAGGTGCTCTCTTTACCCTGTTCCTGCAGGTGATTGCTGAGAGCCTGTCCGTCATCCTCAAGAGTGTCCTGACAGCTTTTCTCGTGCTGTGGTTGCCTCACTGGGGGCTGTACATTTTCTCTTTGGCCCAGGTAAGAGTTGCAGCTTTTCACTTTTGTATAATCTATGCTTCTCCATTTTATTTTTTTTCTTCTTGTTCCCATTACTGTGTGATTTACATTTGGAGTATTCATGCCTGTGAGGCAGGCTGGGAGCTCTAAAAAGACAGCCTTGACCGTGCTTTTTCTTTGGCTATTCCTCCTGCTCCTGGCGTCCCCAGGGGCCTGGTGAGGTCCCTGCGCTAGACCTCGCTGTCAAATATAGCGACTCCTTTACATGTTCTGTGGGCAAGCCCGTTTCAAACTCACCTTTGATTGTCTTATGGAGGAGGGGAGAAAGCAGCGAGGGGGTGGGGTGGGAGTCAAATTGCATGCGTGTGATTTTTCCCTGGATTTCAATCAGGTGTTTTCAGAATAGGAGGAAATTCTGCCAAGCCTGTTCGGAGCTTGGACTGTAATCTCACACAATGCAGAGCACAGGAGCCAAGTCCTGGCAGGCACACTCTCACTTCCGGCAGGCCCTGCCTCGTTGCCATCCCAAGTTCTGGTTCTCGTTCATATCCGTAGCTCTAACGAAAGTACAACTGGAGTATGGTGTTCATTTTAAAAATGAAACCTACAATGCCATAGGTACTGGAACAGCTTATAGTACAAAGCAGTTTGTAATTTTTCTTAATGTATAGGAAGATAAGTTAAAATTTTTAGTAGCGATTTATGTGAAAGTCTTCCCCGTATCTTAGCAAAAACTACAAATATTGTTGTGAAACACAGAAAAAGTAGATTTCAAATCAGTGGTATAAGCATGAGAATTGCCTCCTAAAAGCAGTTTGCAAATAGTTGCAAATAGTTGCATATCTTAGAAGAGTTATTTGTGATAATTTTTGCCATGTTTTATTCGATCTGGGACTACAGTTTTCCACATTCATCATGTTTTTGATATCCTCTCCCTAATAGGACAGGAGGCCATGAAGCTGCCGTTATTGGTTGACTCCCTTTGGGAAAGACACTTGTGTTAGGACTTTGTGATGCTCCCACGCAGGACACATCCTAAGTCAGCAAGGCCCATTCCCAGTTTACTTGCTTTCTTATTATAAGACTTGGGAGAGCTCTTCTCTGGCATTTTCTCTGTCAGTGTCTGTGTGAGAGGTCTAAGAACCAACAGCACCTCATATCAGCAGGCGATCCCCACCACGGCTCTGGGATTCCCCTTTGTCCAACCCACTTCCAGGTTCTTCCTTAAACAGTCCCTTACCCCATGGCATCATATGTCAAATAAAAGGGTCACTCTAGAATATATAAAGAATTCTTACAACTCATCAACAAAAAGGCACACTACCCAAAATGTAGGTAAAGGACCTCAATAAACATCTCTCCAGGGGCACCTGGGTGGCTCAGTGGGTTAAGCCGCTGCCTTCGGCTCAGGTCATGATCTCAAGGTCCTGGGATCGAGTCCCGCATTGGGCTCTCTGCTCAGCAGGGTGCCTGCTTCCTCCTCTCTCTCTCTGCCTGCCTCTCTGCCTACTTGTGATCTCTCTCTGTCAAATAAATTAAAAAAAAAAAATCTCTCCAAAGAATATACCCAAATAGCCAATAACCACATGAAAAGATGCTCCATATCATTAGTTATTAATAAACATAAATCAAAACCACAATGAGATACTACTTTGCACCCATTAGGGTGGCTGTTACCAAAAAATAAGAAAATAACAAGTGTCGATGTGGATATGCAGAAATTGGAGCCCTCACATATTGCTGGCGGGGATGTAACACGGTGCAGCCATTGTGGAAAACAGTTTGTCAGTTCCTCAAAAAGTTAAACGTAGAACTGAGGTATTATGTCTAGCAATTCTGCCCCTAGGTATATCCCCAAAAGATTGAAAACGTATTCAAACAACTCGTACGCAGATACCCACAGCAACGCTATTCACCACAGCCAAAAGGTGGAAACAGGCCCGATGTCCATCATCTGATGAATGGATGAACAAAAAGTGGCATACGTGCACAGCGGATTAGTCCTCAGCCATAAAAATGATAACTCGGCACAGCACCATGAACTCGGAAACCATTATACTAAGTGGATGAAGCCAGGCACCAGGCCACCGATTACACGCTTCCATTAATATGCAGTGTCCAGATAGGCGAGTCTATAGAGACAAAGCAGATTTTCATTGCTGGGGTGTGGAGGACTGGAGCGTGATGGCTTAATGGGCACAGAATTTCATTTTGGAGTGATGGAAATGTTCTGGAATAAAGTGGTGGTTGTACAACACTGTGAATGTACTAAAAGCCACTGAATTGTACGTTTTAAAATGGTTATAACACTCGGTGTTATCCTATGTAAATTTTTCCTCCCTCAAAATAGTGGAAGGATCACGTAGTTAGGATGTCCTACCTGAAGACTGCCCATGGACTGTCACTCTTTCCCCAGGTGCTGGTCTGTGGGAAGGTGCAGGGAGGTGGAGGAGGGAGTCCTGTTGTCACAGGGGCTGTTGCGTCTGGTGGCATGGCTCACAACAGAGCTGCTAAGTCTTCTTACAAGGCATGAAGGGACGGTGGACTCTGCCTTTGGTACAGGAGCAGGCTTAGCATTTCCAGATTAAAAGCAGGACCTGGAGGGCCCGTTCCCTTCCGAGCTAGTGTGCATTGCATTCACAGCATGGAGAGAAGGCAGAAGGGAGCCTGTGAGAGGGGCTGTTTGGATACTCCTCCCAAACTGCAAACAAAACCCCAGGCTGCGGCTCCTGGCCCCAAGCCACCCTTTTGTCCTGGCTCTGTGGAGGGAAGGGTGGGCCCTCTTATCACCCCCCAACCCAGAGTCCCTCCCCCGTTCTGGAGTGGCTCTTGCCCTGCCCATGCACCCGGCTGAGATGGGGGAGCTAAGAGCTCAGTTCTGCTTTGTAGTCCCCGTCACAGCTTATGGGTTTCTGGGAAAGCCCTTGTCATCTAGGACAGGGGTCTCTGCATATAAGCACAGGACATGTGGGTCCTCGCAGGGTGCTGTCGAGGCAGGAGGGTCGATCCTTTGAGATTTGAGATCCTTTGTCATTGCTGTGGTGCTGGCACTAGGGGATGTCTGTCAGGGAAGTGATGTTCTGCCTGCCCAGAACTGTTCTCCCAGTCAGCTGCCGTGTTTGGAGCCCTTTCCCCAGAGATGCCGCAGTGGAGCTAGCTCTTCCCCGGAGCGGGAGGCACTGCTGACTGGAAGGTGCAGTTAATGAAGACAGTTCTCTTTATTGTTTGGCTTTTGAGGTCAGATTTCCAGGCAAATCTTAATTCTGCCCCTATTAAAAGCATGCCACTTAAATCCACTATTTTCTTTTTTCAGCTTTTATATACTACGGTTCTGGTGCTCTGCTATGTTATTTATTTCACAAAGTTATTGGGCTCTGCAGAATCAAACAAGCAACAGGCTCTTCCCATCTCCAGAATGACAGATCTGTTACCCAGTGTTACAAGAAGTAGAGTAAGTAATACACTCTATCTCTTATCATTTTAATCACAGATGCTGATTGTCCTGGAAAGGAGGAAACTATTACTTTCTCACTGATTGCTGTCATCATAGGGATGATTTCATAGCTCACATTTATTGAGTGCTTGCTGTGTGCTGGGGCAGGATTTCTCAGATTTCTCAGCCTGGGCACTATTGACATTTGGGGCTGGATAATTCCTTATTGTGGGGGCTGGCCTGTGCATTATAGGATGTTTAGAAGCACCCTTGATCTTTACTCACTAAGTGCCAGTAGCTACCACCTCTCAGCTGTAATAACCAAAAATATCTCCGTGGGGGACACATGACCCATGGGGGACAGCACTGCCCCCCGTTTAGAACCATTGTGTAGCCACAGTGCTGAACGCTTTACGTGCCTTATGTTTAAAGTTTATACCGACTCTGTGAGGCTGACCTTATTATTTCTATTTTAGGGTTGAGGAACTGAGGTTTAGAGACTAACCCTCTGGCCAAGGTGAGGGTCAGAGTGAGGGCAGGAGCCTGGAGTGGCTTGAATGCCCATAGAGCATGGACTGTAACCACCACATGCATCTCTCTATTTGGCTGTGTCTTGGTTTTTCCCAGGACTGACTTGCAGCACAGATAGTCCAGTGCGCCAACAAAACAGAGATGATCCCTGCATTGCTCCATTACCTAGAGCCGGGCCGGTCTTTCTGATGACGCCCTTTCCCATTGAGGGAAATCCCACTGAGGATTCCAGGTGCTGATGTGTAGGAGCAAGGCATAGCCTTTTTCTTCTGAACTCTTCAGTGCTCAGTCCATTTGACTTTTATTTCCTGACTCTGGTGGGGTCGTTGCTACTGTCTGTAGCCCCTGACTTGTGCATGTGACGTGACAGCTCACTGCCTCTGCCCAGTGCTCTGTGAATGGGGCTGACCCACTTTCCCTTTTTCCCATGCTTGTTTGCCGGCTCGGTGCACGTAGCTGAGGTAAGGCTTCAGCCGGACTTCTCCTTATTCCTGTTTTGTGATTACTTAAGAAAGTAGGAAAGTATTTGAGGCATATATCTCAGAGCTTCTGGAATCCTGTTATACAGCTTTTCAAGAAAGACCAGATATTACGTAATAAAGAAAGATATGTTCTCATTTGTTAGATAAGAGTTCTCCGTTCTGATCAAACAGATCTCACCTTTAACCTAAATCACCGCGGCAGTTTTGGGATACCACAGTGCCTCCTCTGTGGGCTTAGAGGGTATGGACTTGGGATCACTTTTGTCTGGTGCTGCTGCCACCTGCCCACAGAGCAAGCCTGCATGTTCAGGAAAGTTCCCCTCCTGAGTTCTCCCCAGTGTTCATCTGTATCAGGCCTGGCCAGCTTTTCATACTGTGCTGGTCCCTGTGCCCAGCAGTATTTTGCAAAGGAGCATTTAGTCCATTAATATAGGTAAGGGGATAGTGGGTAGTGAAAAGAGCCTTAGTGTATATTTAACCCAGTGGTGGGCTCACAGCTCCAAGCTGTGGTTTCCTTGTCTGTCAAGTGGGGATACTAAGAGTACCTCTCTTCTAAGGTGCTTGTGTGAGTAGGATGAAATGGGGCATGGCTGACACAAGTGGGTGTCCATAAGTGACAGCTGATACATCACCCCTGTGCTGCTGCTGCTCTAGCAGGGATAGGTCCACCAGCATAGCCTAGCAAGGCAGTGTCTGATGGCATTGGGCTGGGAACTCAGTGGTTTAATCTGGCACTCTGTCCTGCAAGTTTCCAGGCTCCAACTGCTAGTACAGAAGCCTTGACTGTGAGAAGGGATGTGTATCTGTCTTAGACAGTGGCACCGTCCCTGCTGATAGATAGAACACAGCCCCATGCTTTGTTGGGGGATACAGACATGTAGGAAGGTGATTACTAGGCCTCGGGGAGTTTCTTGTGCATTTGGGGGGCAGTGAGTGCAGAAATAAAGCCGATAGGACTCTCTCCAGACCTCAGGGTCCTTATTTTTAAGGTGAAGTTATTGGGTCTACACAAACCATGAGGCCCCTTTGAAGACTTAAGGAATTGTGAAGGTATTTGAACTTGCACAAAGCTGTTTACAGTAGCTACCATTGACTGCACGGTTACCGTGTGCCTGATGCTATGCTGAGCACTTGACATGGACTTGTGTGTTGAGCCATCCTGGTAACCCTGTGAGGTACTGTCTCCATTTTGCCAGTGAGAAAACTGAGATTCAGAAGAGTCAAGTGACAAAACCAACATCACCCACCTGACTTGGGACCCACTTCTCTCTAACTTGTGTCTGTGGACTAGCCTTAGTCTGTGGTTCAATCTCTCTGCTGTGCAGTCTTCCAAAAGAAATTGGCTTATTGCCCAAAGCAGTTATTTGTAGACTTAACGATTAGGAAGTTCAAGGTAGAACAATCCATGATTCAAGTTTATTTTTTGTAAAAGAGGAAGGAAGTGAATTGAATCTGAGTGCATTGGATGACTTTCCCACCAGCGGCGTGCCTACTTTCACTCTTTGGAGCAGCTTTGTGCCATGGGGGCTCCCTCAGACAGCTCCTCGAGCAGTTACACCCAAACCGCTTTGACCAAATGGGGAGATTTGTTTCTGTACTTGTAGAATTCCATCTTCTGTAGAGACTTACTTAGCCTTAACATAAGTAAGTGAATTAATGGCTGCCTTTTCTATCTTTTATATTCTTTGACACTTCTGAATGATTTCATAGGAGAGATCTGCTAATATTTAAGTAAAGCCGAGGAATTTAACACAGCGAGCATGTATTAAGCAGTACTCTGTGGTAAGCACTGTTCCAGGTGTCCGAAGTGGGGGCCCCTCCCTCAGAGCTTGCCTTGTGGAGGGGAGATAAGGTGTGGACTCAGCTAACCCCTGCCAGGCAGTGTGTGTGGAATGTTAACAAAATAGAAGCACAGAAAAAGGATCTGAATTCCCTGGGGAACGTTGAGGAAGGCTTCCTGGAAGAAGCTGCTTTTGAGCTGGGCCTCGACACGTGGCCAGGCAGAGGTGAATGCGAACGTGTGGTGGTGATGCGTGTGTGTGGCTGGAGGAGAAAGGACATTTGCTTGGGGCCGTTACATGCCCATCGCTGTGTTGGCATTGGGATTGCGGGAATGACTATGGAACTTAGGTTGGCTGGACAGTGGGGGTGAGGCGAGGAAACAAAAGTTGGAAGGAGGTTCTGGCCTGCTGGGCTAGGGCCAGTGGTGGTGGCCTTGGTGCCCTGGAGTGTGGGCTTGATTTTAGGGCAGCAGAGCCTGATGAAAGGTTTGGGAACAGTGCTGTGATCCAGTTGCCTATGTTGAGGTGCTTACCATCTGCTTCACATTTATCGAGGGTCTCGTTTCTCTCATTCAGTCCTTAGACCAGCTCTAGGAGATGACTCCTTATCCCATTTTGTGGGTGGGAAAATGGAGGCCTAGCAAAATTAAGTGTCTTGCCCTTAGCTTTTGCACTCAGAAGTTGGGAGCTACACCTTGAGCCTCAGTGTCTGAGCTCTACTCCAAAGGCTAGACCCTCCCAGGAGAAGGATGGGCTAGAAAAAAGTTTGGAGATGAAAGAACTCACAAGGAGGCAGTGGCAGTTGTCGAAACAAGAGTGATGAGGACAGTGGGTGGACATGGGAGTATGGACACAGCTGGGGCAGAGTCATGGCCCCAGAGCAAGAGGGAGGTGAAGGGCTCCTGTGTGGGATGTGGAGGTGATACAGGGTAGGACACAGGACAATGGCTGTAGAACCCCGGCTGACTCTTGTCAGTGGAGGCACATGGCTACTGGACCATCCTGAGGCTGAAGAGTTTGGGAAGGGGAACACTGACTCACTCCATCCTGGGTCCCCAAGTTCTGACTGCAGACCTTCCCCCTAGGGCACTGCCCATCACCTTTTGCCATCCATGCCTCAGTTTCTCTACTAGTACAGCGAGGCAGTGGAATGGTTTGTTGATGAGAGGATCCCAGAGAAATGCGTAGCCATGAAGACCAGCTAAGCAGTAACAACCTAGCTCTTGTGAAATAGGCTTCTTTTGACCTCCCAAATGACAAATCCGTTCTAAAGAAAACGGTAAAAGCCCAAAGAATATGCTACTTCTTTCCTACTACTTAGCAGACACGTCGGAGAAGCAGACAATCTCTGATCAGACTTCCTGCCTCTATGCCCTGAGCGAGCATTTTGGAGATAAGCACTTAGTGTGACCATTCCTTCTAAACTGTGGGCCCATTTAAATTGAATCCATTAGGAGAACGGAATGCTCCCGTATGAACTTTCAGGTCAGACACACTGTCAAGATTACACTCTGGTAAACCTTTTTTTTAGAGAGCTCCATCAATCACTCCAACCCATGCACAGCCTCTGGCAAGTGGGCGCCACGGGAACCCCATGGCCAGCTGTAACTGTACATTTTCTTGGAAGAGAGCACAGGCACTGCTGCACAGATCCTCCCCAGGGGACCACCTCCTGTTGGGTGTAGAGTGCGAGTGCGACAGAGATAGAGGGAAGGTGCTGTCCTCCACTCCCCTGGAGCAAAGGGCGGGATGGGTGCTGGGGATGATGCGGTTCACAGTGCCCCCTAGTGGTGGTAAATACTCTGGCGCTCTTTGTTCTGGGGAAAGGAGATGCCTAATTTTCTACAGCAAGAGGGGAGATTTACCCGTGGGCTAGAGCTCCTGGTGGCATCTGCTCCAGGTCCAGTGATGCTCTGAGGGCAGCATGGTTTGGGAGGATTCAGGCCCGTCTTCACAGTGTCTGGAAGAAAGGCTCTGAAATCATTGGGTGAAGAGATTTGAAGATGGAAAATGAACCTTGTTTTCAAGGGATACTCTGGACTTACTCTGTCCTAAATGGTAGCCTTCAGCCACGTGTGGCTATAGAGCATTTGGGATTGAGATGGGCTGTATGTGCAATGCAAGCTCTGGATTTCAAAGACTTAGTATGGAAAAAACGTGAAATGCTTTTAATACTTATTTATGTGTTGAAATGCTGGTGTTTGGGTCAAATAAATATACTAAAATAATCTTACTAAAAAATTAAAATAATCTTACTTTTTTCTTTTTTAACTGTTCACTGTGACTGCTAGAAAATTTTAAATTCTATGGGTAGCTTGCATTATATTAGCAGACAACAGTGCTCTATTCAGCGGGGTTTAGGCTGAGATAAGGGGACCATGTGACTAGGACAGGTTCTACACCTACCCTTCGGCCAACTTCCATAGCTGTAACTGATCTCTTAGAGAGGTAAAATGGGCCTGGCCTTTGTGACTCAACCCTTTCCTCCCAAAGAGCCCCCTGAAATTCTACCTTTCAAAGTCATCACTTTGAATTAATAAGAATTTTTCAAAATGCAGGTGCTCTGAGATTAAAAACCCAACACCTAGATTAAATATTCTGAGATCCAAGGATGCCTCCGTGAGAGAGGAGGGGCCTTCAGAGGGGACTGCGGGAGATAGACAGAAGTCTCGTTCGGCTGGGTGCCTTATTTCTCTGTTTTGTGGTCAGCAAGCTGCCTTTGAGATGGCCTCTCTCTTACAGGTTGACCTCTGCCCTTCCTGAGTGTTTGCTTTCTTCTTACCCTCCTTGTCCTTAGGAAGTGGACAATTTGGGAAGAGCCATATCAAAGCTCTGGGCTTGTTTTTTTCTTTTCTTCTGTCATACCAGTTCTGAGCAGTTTGGCTGACCTAGGAAGCCTGTTTTCCTTTTGAAACATACAAACAAAGCTCATATACTTTGTGTAAAGCGACCCTGAGTGGCTAAATATAGCATTAAATTAACTATAGCATTAAATGTAGTGGGGTGTATGGAGCAGAATTTGTTCTGCACCATGGCATGCTTCAGACATTTTTAAAGGCAAGAAATGACTCTGAGTGTGTGTTCGATACATGCTGGCTTACCGTCTGGGCAGCAAGGGGACAGCTCAGTTCCTTAGGGGTCTCAGATAATGACTCTTGGGCAGGATCCTTACATGGGCGCTGTTTCTACCTAGAGACTTTGTCTTTGTGTTAAGCAATGGAAACCCTTTGCCAGGGTTCATTGGTTCCCTTCTGTGTGCTTAGTATTAAATGAAAAATGAGTGGGAACTCTCCAAGTTGGGATTTAGGGAAAAAGATGAGTTTGCCTCCTGTGGAGGCTTCTTGTACTCATAGACTTGGAGTGTCTGGGAGCTTTTTGTTTTGTTTTGTTTTCTCTCCTAGGCTTTTGTAAATTGGAATGAGGCTAAATTGACTTGGAGTTTTTTCAAACAGTCTTTCTTGAAGCAGATTTTGACAGAAGGTAAGTAAAAGTCACTCTAAGCAGTCAGGACACCATAGTATAAGGGAGGGGATTCCACAAAACTGCAAATTACCTAGACCCAGACTTCTACTTTCTAGAGCCCCTGTGGGCAGGGGAATCTCAGAAATGGAAGCTTTTGAAATAGGGAGAGGGAAACTAACATTGATTTAGTTTGATAGTGAGGGACAGTGCTGTTCTATAACTTCTGTGGGGTCCTACAGTAATGAGGAACAACTTACCTCTTCTTTCTTTCTTTTTTAAGATTTTAATTATTTATTTGAGAGAGAGAAAGTGAGAGAGAGTATGAGAGGGGAAAAGGTCAGAGGGAGAAGCAGAATCCTTGCGGAGCTGGGAGCCCGATGCGGGACTCGATCCCGAGACTCTGGGATCATGACCTGAGCGGGAGGCAGTTGCTTAACCTACTGAGCCACCCAGGTGCCCTGAACAACTTACTTTGAATCCAGTTCTAATTCTCAAACGTTGTTTTATCATTTGAAGAAGTGTATTATGAAGTTTTATATCAATTAGAGAAAATTTGGAAAATAAAGAAAATTATCCATAATTTCATTATCCTATTCTTTTTATACATTTCTTTTTTTTAAAAGATTTTATTTTATTTATTTGACAGAGAAGGATCATAAGTAGGCAGTGAGGCAGGCAGAGAGAGAGGGGGAAGCAGGCTCCCCGCCAAGCAGAGAGGCCCATGTGGGGCTCGATCCCAGGACCCTGAGATCATGACCTGAGCCAAAGGCAGAGGCTTAACCCACTGAGCCACCCAGGCGCCCCTATATTTCTTTTCTTGAACATCACTTTTAAGAACAGGATTCCCTCATTTATTTTCTTAAATAAGATTTACCTGTGTGGTGGTTTGGCCAGACTTCCAATATCTTAAGTCTTTCCAGTTTAACAGTGACAGAGCTCTCCACATGGAGGGCTGACATGGAGCTGAAAGTTCATCTAGTTTTTCTACATATGTGTATTGGTTTATTTGTGCCCAGCTTTAATTCAAAAACGAGATTTGAAGCATCTAGAAGTGCGTAAAGGTAGTGGTTTCTCTCTATATAAACTTCATATGTTTATGTCCAATATCTATTACCAAATATATTTTTAAACCTTTGCAAAAATTATTATTATTATTATTTTTTTTTTTTTTAAAGAGAGCAAAGGGGAGACCACATGTGCATGAGCTGCAGGACAGGGAAAGAGAATCTTAAGCAGGCTCCTCCCTGAGCACAGAGCCAGATGCAGGGCTCAGTCTCATGTCCCTGAGAACAGGAGCTGAGCCAAAATCAAGGGTCAGTCCTTTAATTGATTGAACCACCCAGGCGCCCCTCAATCATTATCTTTTTATTATAAAAATAGTATAACTTCATTATAAAAACTGTGGAAACTAGAAAAAAGTTCCCTACAATTCTAGTATTCTAATACAACCGTCATTATTATTACCTTACTATTTCCTTTTCTCCCCTCTCTATATTTATTTTTCATTAATTATGCTTCCAAAGGGAAGGAACTCCCCTAAGCCTCATTTGCCCCATCTGTGAATTAAGAGATAGGACCAGGAGGGGTCTGGGGGCCCTGAAGCCTTGAGAGTGCTTAGTTCTAGCCTGAGCCTGTAACATTGCCATTTCAAAGTGGAACTTTGGGGGAAACCAGGACCCCTGGGGGAAATAAGGGTCACAAGCCTTTGGAGAACTGAGTGAAGGTGCCTTAATTATATGTTTCTTGGGAGCAGGATCTGCCATATACCACTGTCTCCCCAGTACCCTGCTGGAACTGGACACAGTTGGTGTTCAACAAGTATCTTTTGATAAAGGTGTCTGTAGTGAAATTGTATGTTGATAGTTTATATTGTTAGAACAGGAAAATCAGTAGAGGGAATTTGGAAAGGGCATTTGCTTTATGCACTTTCTTTTCCTTCCAAAGTTTTAGGAGCAGTTTAAATGAGTTGAGGAGTGGACCCAGTCCAAGCAATGTCCCGAAATTGACTGTCTGGACCATAGTAGCTAGACGCAGCAGGTGTCAGTGAGCCAGGTCTCAATGTGGTGCCCATAGCTCACTCGCCCCGCGGCTGGACCTCTCCGGCCTGACTGGCAGAGGGCTGTTAGGAACCATCTCCATCTCCATCACTGTAAAATAAGGAAATGACTGGACAAGAACCCTCCCCCCTCACCCCCAAATTCTTCTTATGTAAAAACTACAATGCTAAAAAAAAAGTTGAAATCATTCATTGTAATAGCAAAAATATAGATGCTTTTACCTCTGCCCCCACATTTCCTGAACACTGTGTGCCAGGTGCTGAGAGTACACAGATGAATGAATTATAGGCCACAGCCTCAAGGAGCTCATTCTCTCACTCAAGACTGAAGATTTTTGTGTGGTTAGTTATGAGCCAGGGCTGTGAGGTCTGTACTTGGAAATATTAGTGTCTTTCAAGTGCCATTGCATTTCCTGGAGCTCTGCTAGGAAACCAGGGACGGAGAAATGAGGGAGATGTGTTTCCTGCCTCCAGGGAGCTTACAGAGTGTGGGAAGAGAGGCCAATTTTACCAGAGCACAGGGAGGTCCCTACAAAGAAGCCAGTCTAGATAGCCAGCAGTGCTAAAAACAGAGGCTGGGAGCAGGAGGGGCTCCAGACCCGGAGGGGCTAAAACCTGATCAGGTAAAGCAGAGGATGACAATGTAATGCCGGGAGGTGAGGATGAGTTTGCCGAAGAAAGACCAAAAAGATAGTCTGGGGTCAACTTATAAAAGGCCTCAAATGCAGAGTTAAGGAGCCTGGACTTTTTGTAAACACCAAAGAGCAATTTAAAGGTATGGAAGCAGGCGTTGCCTTAAGATCTGTATTGCTGAAACTGGGACTGTTAGCAGTGAGGATGGATCAGGGCAGTGCAGAGATGTGGACAGGAGCGAGTACTGTACTGTGAGCCACGCCCGAGAGGACCTGCAGAGGCCCTGCCACTGCTGCAGTGCTAGGAGAGTGCAGGGAGACTGGGACTGAAGGGAGTCTTAAGAGAAGATCCTCACTTCTTCTGGTCTCTGAAGATTGCTTTCCTTTTTGAGCAGGTTGCAAGGAGGTGAGAATTTGCCCGTTAGGGCTATGGTCACTCCAGAGTTCCGTCTCCACTGTGGGTTGTGTTTTCCACTAACAGATAATAAAATGTGTGGAAGGTGGGGGAGGGGCTCTGGACTGGTGTCTTCACCTTGAAGGCATTAGCCTGTCTTATATTTGAATCATGAGCTTGGGCTCCAAAGCCTTTCCAGTCTCCATAGAGCTTTCTCCACCCAGGGAGGCAACTTGACACACTTGTGCATATGATCATGGACCTTTCATTTCACAGAACATACGCTTAAAATTTGGAACAATCATTTTCATTATTAACATTTTTGTAATTCCCCCTTCCCCGCTTTTTAAGTTATTAGACTGGTTTTATTGACTTTGTTTCGTTTTTAATTTAACTGGTTTGGATATTTGCTGTCAGTAAATGCCCTACCACTTTCCCAGTTGTTACTATTTTGAAATTATTTGAAATCAACATTAGGACAAGGAAGATATCTTTAATTGATTATATAATTTTTCTCCTTTGAGAGTATCTGCCAGCTGGAGAGTTGCTAGACAATAAGAAAAAAGAAAACAAGAAAATTATGTCCTCTTAAGATGCTAATTATTTTACTTCTCTGTTTGTAGGTGAGCGATACGTAATGACATTTTTGAACGTGTTAAATTTTGGCGATCAGGGTAAGATGAAAATTCTGTAGTGAATACCATTAGTAGATACTTTCTAGTATTTTTTTCCAGCAGTTTGACACATTTCATGAAAAATAAGCCTGATGATGATAAAAGATGGAGACCGTAATAAAATGATGCCTGAAGATTGAAAATCGCAGGTATCTGCAGATATCTACAGTGTACTGACTACCCGCTCTCGTGTGACTCGGGTGGCAGGTCCTCTTTAGAGGTCCCCTGGTTTCTGCAGAGCTCTGGTGCCCATTGCAGGGTTGGGGTGCTAAGAGAAAAGGGAGCTTCATTATCACAATCACAGATCTGCCCTGTGTTTGTACAGCTAGATAGGTCTTGATATTTTCTTCTTATTTATTTATTAAGGATTTTATGTATTTATTTTAAATATTTTATTTATTTATTTGAGAGAGAGACAGTGAGAGAGAGCACAAGCAAGGAGAAGGTCAGAGGGAGAAGCAGACTCCCCATGGAGCTGGGACCCTGATGCGGGACTCGATCCCCTCCAGGATCCTGACCTGAGCCGAAGGCAGTCGTCCAACCAACTGAGCCACCCAGGCGTCCCTTATGTATTTATTTTAGAGAGACATAAGCAGAGGGGAGGCAGAGGGAAAGGGAGAGAGAGAGCAAATCCTCAAGCAGACTCACATCGGAGTGTGGGGCTTGATCCCAGGACTCTCAGATCATGATCTGAGCTGAAGTCCCGACACTTAACCAACTGAACCACCCAGGCGCCCCTCTTCATATTTATTTTTAACTGTAATGCTAAAGTAGAGGAAAGAAACATTTTCAAAAATCAACTTTGCATTAATGATTTTTTAAAAAATTTAGTTATTTCTTAGAGAGAGTGAGGGGAGAGGCAGAAGGAGAGAATCCTCAAGCTGACTCCCTGCTGAGTGCAGAGCCTGATGCAGGGCTGGGTCCCTGGACCCTGAGATCGTGACCCGAGCCAAAACCAAGAGTTGGATGCCCAACTGACTGAGCCACCCAGGTGCCCAGCATTAATGATTTTTATAAAGAGGTGCCGGTGATGGGAATGTTCGGTATTTGACTGTATCAGTGTCAGTACCCTAGCGGTGATATTGGCCAATACTGTCACAAGATGTTACTGTTCCGGAAACTGGGTGATGGATGTGTTATGTTTTCAAACTTCATGTGAATCTATAATTATCTCAAACAGTTTAATTTTAAAAATTAAGTCAGAAAAAATGTTAATGGTGCTGTGAAATTCAAATAGAAAAACCAGAAGGATTGTTGTTTCTTCCTTTTTGTCTTCTAGGTGTATATGACATAGTGAATAATCTTGGCTCTCTAGTGGCCAGGTTAATTTTCCAGCCAATAGAGGAGAGTTTTTACATATTCTTTGCTAAGGTGCTGGAGAGAGGAAAGGATGCCACACTTCAGAAGCAGGTAGTCTTGGTTCTAATGTCACTATCTCTCAGGTGAATTCTCCAGTTGCGGGATAAGCAGACTGAAATGTAGAGCAGTCCGTTTCCCTCTGTTTGAAATTTCCTTCTAGGTTCTCATTCTTCCATCTGAATGGAATGATGGCAGGACTCTGAGCTCACTTCTTTCACAGCCTCCTCCCTTTGCCCTGGCTGGCCCTTTCCTTCTTACCCTTACTCCTTCTCTGTGACCTCATTCTTGATCCAGAACTTTCTGCAGCTGTCCCCAGTGTAGCACAGACCCCCCCCCTTTCCATGGTCTAGGCTTAGCTGGAAGATTGAGATTGCCTCCTCCATCCTCAGATTCTCAAGATCCAAACATGAGCTGAAGGATGCCAGGGCTGGAGCAAGGCTCGCATTCAGCGTGGGGAAGAGAGGACCTGCTCATTTCATTTCCCTCTCCACACCAGTTGGTTAAGCTTCTTAAAGATTATGAAGTGCCCAGACTGCACTCTGACCGTGAGAACCTACCTACTCTGATTGGCAAATGCAGAAAAGATTTTAATCCAGGCGTATCTGATTGTAGAAACTTCCCTTTTCTGAAACTGTTGAAAATGTCTGACTTATCTGAGAATTAAAAGGAAGCTAAGCTGGCCTCTTACATGTCTTAGAAGACACTTTGCAAAATACAATTTATGCACAATATCTGGAAACAAACTAATCTGGTTCTCGGTTGATTTAGGAGTATTTTCCTCAGCATACTTCGACAAGAGCATCAGGATTTGGAAACGTTTGTCAGGAGAAGCACTCTGACGGAGCAAGCCAGCTAGCAACCTAAAATTTAAGAATTTTTAAATTCTTTTTAAGAACTAAAATTTTTTTCTCACTATTTAAGAATAAATATCAGAGAGGAAAGTGAATGTTTCCTAAGCGACCTTTGAAAACGTATCCCCAATGAGCTAAAAACCACCCCTCTCCCACACTACCTGAGGAGGAACAGATTGGCTTTTCCCCTTCATTTCCTTCGTGCTAATTGACATGAAAACACACACAGGCTGCAGAGAAGCAGGGATGCCTCTCAGCAGTTGAAAGAGTGATCTGTGAGACAGCAGAGAGAGAAGGGCAAATGTAAAGTTTTCTTTAGCTCATGATTCACCCAACTTCCTTCCCTCTCCCCTGGCCCCAGGAGGACGTTGCTGTGGCTGCCACGGTTTTGGAGTCGCTGCTCAAGCTGGCCCTGCTGACCGGCCTGACCATCACCATTTTTGGCTTTGCCTATTCTCAGCTGGCTTTGGATATCTATGGAGGGGCTATGCTTAGCTCTGGATCAGGTATGCACAAGAGTTTTGCCAGATTTGTTCTTTTGTGCAAACAGAAAAGAGTCTTACAAAATTCAAAAACTTGGGTGCATACAGGTTGGTGTCTGTCGGTGTCCGTGCATGGGCCTCTGAGACCATTGCTCTCACATGAGGTCAGAAACAGCTCAGTGCCGTCTGGGGCTTTAGCACTGTCTGTTTGGGCCGTCAGTCCCCCAACCTCGCTTGGAGAAGTCATTATGAATCCTTGGCTTTCCTCCCAGGCCTAAAATGTGTTTTGCTGGGTACCTCCCTGCACACCCTCTGGAGTGGGGGAAGAAGGCAGAAAGCAGGCTCTAATGAGTCTCTGCTTGATATTAAACATGTCTGAAGGTAGCAAATGCTGCATAAATCTCCCAGCCTGATGCATGAGCCTCTGAAGGGTAACTCAGAGCCATTTGCAGAGAATCAAATTGATCTCAGCAAGCAAAACGGCATATTTAATCCAGTGACTCTTGGTTTTTGAAGGACAAAAGTATGAATGTATCTAACTTAGAAGCTCCTGGCACCCTTGCCACTGAGCCTCTCATGGCACTTGCTAGGCCCTGGGGACTTCACCAGTTTCAAATGTGCTGGGCCATAGGCTGGCAGTCCGTTTGCAGTCCATTTCATCTTGGGTTCAGCAAAAATGCTTTCAGTTCCTCGTGTCACTAGACAAGAACTCTGAAGACTTCTTTCTGCTGCTCTATCTCAACATAACGGGCTTTTTCAAATGTCATTTTACAAGTTCGCTGACATGCTTCGGTCTCCGCCATAATGGGCCCAGACTTTGGTATTAGGGGATGAAGGGCCGAGTTTCTACCCAAGAGCAAAGGTCATTCAGTTTGTAGAAACACCTGTTATGAAACCATGATGTGGTTGCAGCTGCCTGGGCTCGTGCTGTGAGACCTGCGTTTCCATCAGGCAGGCAGGGAGGCTCGTCAGGAAGCCATCAGTATGTCGTGTGCAGACACTGGGCACTCAACCGTTTTTGCAGCAGCACAGCCCCTCCAGAAAGGTGATCCCCGGGGAACAGCCTTGATTGTCACACAGTCACAGGACATGGTCATGAGGAGAAGGCTGTCCCATCAGCACAGTGTTCACCTGGTGGCGTACTTAGTCTTAGAAGGTCTAGAAGCAGACTGCTGTGACTGTGTGGGCCTTTGGTGCGAGTGAGAGGCTGGTGCCAGTTTTCAGCATTGGTAGAAAGAGTTATCGGTTAAAAGGGTCAGTGGTAGTTGCTTTTTAAGGTAGTAAATTCTGTTTCTAATGGCTTATGTCAGAGCCATTAATAATTTTAGTCTCAACACAACGAGCACTGAGTAATGTATAGAGTTGTTGAATCACTGTATTGTACACCTGAAACTAATACAGCACTATAAGAAGAAGAATTTTAGATGCAAAAAGATACTCTCTTGGTATCATCTTCTGAAAGAGGAAAGTCTTAAGAATGATCTGGTTTCTCAGTCTCTGGAAAGAATGTGCTGTCTGGTGAGCCAGGACCACTGTCATCTCTGGCCCAGGGCTCCATCATTGTCACTGTCCCAACAGGGTCTTCTAGCATCTGTCTCCTTATTGTAGCTGCCTCACACTTTGACCAAACTTGGGGCTCTCTGTAACCCACAGTGGCTCCTGGTAGTCCATCCCCTCCGGGCCCCTGCTGGCTTCCTTCCCTCGTCTTCACGCCACCCTGCACCTCCTTGCCCTGTTCCTAACTCCTCAGACTAGTGCTCTGGATCCAAACATCTTTCCTGTGCTGGAAAAGATGAACGCTGGTGCTCTCCCCTGCTAGTCTTCATTCACCTAAATACTCCACACAGCTTGGGGCACCTTGCGGGCTCAATCAGTGAAGCCTCTGACTCTTGATTTTTGGCTCAAGTCATGATCTCGGGGTGGTGGGATTGAGCCCTGTGTGGGGCTCTGCACTCAGCCTTGGGTCTTCTTGAGATTCTTTCCCTCTCCCTCTTCCTTCCCCTGCCTCATGTGCTCGTTCTTTCTCTAAATAAATAAATAGAATCTTTAAAAAAAAAAAAAAACTTCACAAAACTTGACTGTCTCTAGCCTGAGCTTAATGAGAAAAGAATGGCAACTTTCTGTGGCTCAACCGAATCACCTGAATTGGTTTTGGTTTTTTTTTAAGATTTTATATATTTATTTGGTAGAGAGATAGAGAACACAAGTGAGCAGAGAGGCAGGGAGAGGGAGAGAG
This sequence comes from Mustela nivalis, assembly GCF_964662115.1. Classification (NCBI taxonomy): domain Eukaryota; kingdom Metazoa; phylum Chordata; class Mammalia; order Carnivora; family Mustelidae; genus Mustela; species Mustela nivalis. The sequence goes on from NC_139020.1 coordinate 194,324,390, forward strand.
AGAAGCAGGCTCTCCGCTGAGCAGGGAGCCTGACGCGGGGCTCAATCCCAGGACTCTGGAATCATGACCCAAGCTAAAGGCAGCCACTTAACCAACTGAGCCACCCAGGTGCCCCCACCTGAGTTTGGAAAGTGAAACTTGCAACACTGCTGTCTTCAGTTGTCCCAGTTGCCTATCAGTCTTTGTCCTCACCTGGGAAGTGGACTTACCTATGACCGGAACTGGCCTCTCTGAGCCCCTATCCCCCGTGCTGTCATCTCCATTTGTGGGACCTGGATGCTGCATCGGTGGGGGCCAACATCCTGGTTAAGATCTGCAACCTTTCCTTTACCCAAGAAAGTTCTTTCAGGACTCTTTCCAGTCAACTGCCCATTCTCCATCTCAGAGGCAACCACTCTTCTGATTTCTATCACCATAGAATAGTACTGTTTTTATCATTTTTTTCACTTGAGCGAGAGAGAGAGAGAGCCTGAGCAGGGGGAGGGCAGAGGGAGAAGCAGACTCCATGCTCTGTGCAGAGCCCGTCATGGGGCTTGATCCCATGACCCCAAGATCATAATCTGAGCCAAAACCAAGTCAGACGCTTAACCAACTGAGCCACCCAGGCACCCCAGATTAGTATTGCTTTTAAAAGGGACTTCCTTGTCCCAGATCCTTGTCCCAATGAAATCATACACCATGGACACTTTGGTGTTTGGCTTCTTTCTCTCAAGATATATTTTTGGGGATTCATCCATATATTTGCATGGATCAGTACTTTTTTCCTCTTGGATTCCTTCTCTGAAAGTTATTTATTTATATGGATACCCATAGTTTATTTATTCTTTCTCTTGTTGATGGTCAGTTTGGACTATTATAGGTAAAGCTTCTATGGACATTTTTGTACAAGTGCTTATGTGAACATGTACATTTATTTTTGTTGGTTGTATATTTAGGAGTGGGATTGCTGGGTCATAGGTTGTTTTGTTAGAAGTTACTTGGCTGCCTCTTGGTAATGGCCCTCCCAAAAGAGAGGACCCATTCCGTTTTATTTTTTTTAAAAGATTTTATTTATTTATTTACAGGCAGAGATCACAAGTAGACAGAGAGGCAGGCAGAGAGAGAGGGGGAAGCAGACTCCCTGCTGAGCAGAGAGCCCGATGCGGGGCTCGATCCCAGCACCCTGAGATCATGACCCAAGCCAAAGGCAGAGGCTTTAACCCACTGAGCCACCCAGGCACCCCGACCCATTCCATTTTTAAGGCTCCCAGTCTTTTGTTAGCAGATTTTTTCATCAGCTATATAGGTCTGCATCTCCATGTTTTAGAAGAAAATGTCATGGTTATTCTGATTCTCTCTGCAGATTTGTAGGTGTGTTCTGTCTCTAGTGTTTTGCTGCTCCCAAGTCCTGGGCTTCTCCCCATGGTCTTGTCTTCAGGGCCCCTTTAGCCAAGTTCTCTTGCTATGCGGGGCCCTTGAGTGCTCAAACCACCAGACCTCTTCATGCTAGTTTAAGAAGCAAGAAGATTTGCTTCCTGGGCAGATAACATTTTGTTAAGCGAGACATTTGTAGATCTATTCCCTTTTTTTTTTTTTTTTTAAGATTTTATTTATTTATTTGAGAGAGAATGCACACAGCAGGGGAGGGAGGGAGACAAGCTGCTTCCATGCTGAGCAGGGATCCCAATATGGGACTCAGTCCCAGGACCCCAAGACCATGACCTGAGCAGAAACCAAAAGTCAGACGCTAAGCTGACTGCGCCACCCAGGCCCCCCTGGAAGTTTATTCTTAATTGCCCTTTCATTGGTTTTTTTTATTATTATTATTTTTATTAACATGAATTATTTGCCCCAGGGGTACAGGTCTGTGAATCAGGCTTACACATTTCACAGTACACTCCATATCACATACCCTCCCCTATAATTGCCCCTTCTTTTTCAACTGTTTATTTTAATCAGTGCCATGGAGTACTAGAAGTCCTTCCAGGATTAAGACCATAGGCTCAAGTGTGTGTCTGCCTATTGATGACACCAGCCAGGCTCCTGACCCAGTTCTGGTACATGCAGACTCTAGAGAGACTCTAGAGTCTCAGTGGGTTGTTTCCTTATAGGTCCTATTTTGCTGCGTTCCTACTGTCTCTATGTCCTCCTGCTTGCCATCAACGGAGTGACCGAGTGTTTCACATTTGCTGCCATGAGCAAAGAGGAGGTCGACAGGTAGGTACCCAGAAAGACCTGCCTTTAATCACGGCCTTGGGCCAAACTGAAGTAACTTGCCTGTCTTCTTTCCTTTCATCCTGAACATGCGTTCCCAGAAAGCCTTGTAGAGGTAGCGCTCCCCGCTGGTGTGGCACCGTTGCTGGGTGGCCAGTGCTGGCTCGGGAGCCATACGGCGAGTTCTCCCCACGCAGGACTGGGGTGGCAGCTGCCCTTCACCTCCCTTTGGAGGAGGGAGAAACCTGGGCCCTGAAGGGCTGTGTTAGCCTAGGTTTGCAGCGACAGGCACAAGACAAGCTCCCCTCTTCTGCCTCCATGCCCAGCGCCCCAGTGGGTTATCATGGAGCTTCTTCAAGATATAGCATCCTACCCCCGAGACTCTCCTAGGGCCTGGAGAAGCTCAGGAGTCTGTGTCATCTCTCCTCCGAGAAAGGCCCAATGTACATACACATTTTGCCACCATTTTTTCCTGTCCGTTGACTCCATATCAGGACCTCTGCCCTGGTACGTCAGACAGTGGTGCCTGACACTGCTTGTGTGCCTGTCACGGTTCCCTGTGGAGCTTGTTAGATGTGCGGATTCTTGTCCGCCCTTCCTCCACCCCATCTCCTAGCCACCTGCAGACCAGCAACCCCCTCAGGGATTCTGCGGGAACTGGCTAAGAGCTTCCGACCCACACTCAGGGCGTGTTCCAAACGCCAAAAGCGGCATGGAGGCGCCGCCGCTGGCAGATGAGGTTGAGGAGAAGGATAGAATTGACAGAGGAAAAGGAGAGGAACAGAAGGCAAAGACAGCAGAGGGGTGGCTAGAGGGAATCGGGCATCGGGCACGCGGTCCTTGTTATCCCTTTGCCCACTGACGCCAGGGCCTCCTGGGGGCTTTCGTGCTGTCTCTGTAAGGCCTTGAGTGCCTAGACCAACTGTACTAGCACTGAAGGGCTTGGGCCAAGGAACCTCATCACAGCCCCAGGAGATTTCCGATGATAGGGCGTTAGAAACTTCGGGCCCAGACCAGCTTATCAGTAAAACCACTCGGAGCCCTGTACTCTCTACAGAGGCCGGTGGGCGTGACTGAGTGGAGCTTTCACAAAGCAGTAATGCCCCAGGTACGTGCAGGACGCACTGATGGATTTTACTTCCGTTTTATTTCATTTTTCAGACTGCCATGTCATGACTCATTCTCTGAGTCAGTTGATTTCCCTGCCCACTTTTAGCTCCCAGCCCATAGTTTTCAAATATTTGTCCAGATAGGGTTTTTACATCAGAGAGTTAAATACATAGCTGGCAAACTACTTCGAGGCCATCCTCCTCACCCCTTATTTTTTTCATGGATGAAAAGGCCGATTTAAGTTTGATTTTGAGATAATGTGTTTTTATTTAAAAGGTGCTTCAAACAGGAGATAATTTTTAGATACAATGTGAAATATACTAAAGGAGGCGCTGAGCCCTGGTGGAAAGAGCTCTGGACTAGGAATCCACCTCTTTGAAGGGAATTTTGTGGTAATAATTTCAGTGTTAGTGTGGAGGGGGAGAGTCAGCATTAAGCCTGCTTAAAATGTTAAAAATGGACCTTACAATCAAACCACGAGGGAATAAAGACCAGTGGCTAGTTGCTTACTTTCCTCTTACATAGCATTGAACCAAAAGAAACAACTTTTTAAGTTAGTTGTAATAGGATTTTGATGATACATAAACATCTGGAAAATTATTTTCATGATATGAGTAGTTAACATAGAGAAAAGACAGACCCAGTGCGCCTTCTAATGTACTTTTCATCTGCAGTAACGCACTTCCCCAAAGAGTTAAATGTGACTTTAAACATGGTCTTCCTATGTGTATTAACCACAGTAGCCTAGGTCCTGTCTGGGCCCCTGGCCCAGCCCCCAGCTGTGGTCTGAGCACATGGCACCTGGACTCATCACAGACCCCAGCAGTTTTTCATCTCTGTGAATTTAACCAGACTACCAAACTACCAGACTACCAAACTCTAGTAAGGATTTTTATGGTGGTATTGGGTGACTTCATTAAAGGCCATCACTGATTTACATTTCAGATTCTTTTTTTTTTTTTTTTTAAGATTTATTTATTTATTTGACAGACAGAGATCACAAGTAGGCAGAGAGGCAGACAGAGAGAGAGGAGGAAGCAGGCTCCCTGCTGAGCAGAGAGCCCGATGCGGGGCTCGATCCCAGGACCCTGGGATCATGACCTGAGCCGAAAGCAGAGGCTTTAACCCATTGAGCCACCCAGGCGCCCCTACATTTCAGATTCTGAATTGAAAAAAAAAATACCATATTGATCAAATCATGGGCTTTTACTTAACTTCAGGTCAATCCATGTTTTTCTAAATAAAAATAGGGCATTTGATTGGATGTGAAATATTAGAACATCCTTTGAATTCCAAGTTGCTTTTTTGTTAATAACTACATAATATATATTGAATATGACTGACGGGTTTTTCAACCCGCCCCATTGAAGAATTTTGTTCTGTTTTGTTAAGGGTGTCTCAGTTTCTTTTGTTCATTTGACAAGTGCTTTTTGAGCCTCTACTCTATCAGGCCTCATTTTAAGTCCCAGGAACATAGCAGTAAAAAGACAGACGAGATCCCTGCTTTCCTGGAGCTGATGTCGGAGAGGCAGACAGCAAACAAGTAAATAAATAAGGAAATACTGCACCATATGGATAACTAAAACTAGGTTATGCAGTGAGAGTGGGGCTCTTTTAGGTTGGGAGGCCCCTCTGGGAAAATGGCAGTTGGGCTGAGGCTGGATGACCAAGCAGAGTCTGCCAGGCACAGAGGTCAGCGATGCAAAAGCCCAAGACTGTCTGATTTGCTGGCCTGTGAATGCCCACCTTGGAACTGGACCCCGTAACTCAAGAAGTGAAGGGTGAGCGTGATCTCACTTTGGCGGTAAGAGACTGGCGCCATCCCTTCCGTGGCTGCCAAGGCTACACTGATGGATGGCGGGTCTTGATGTGTTCAGCCAGCACCCACTGGGGGGCGCTTTGGTTGCTGCCATGGTCAACATCCTTGCCCGGCCGTCTCTTAATAAGCCTGATTTTAATCCCAGTATCTTCTTGGGGCCATGGAAGAACTAAGCGTTGACTGTTTTATAAGTAAATAATAACTGACTATTTATGTTAACTGAACCTTAAAAAATAGTCATTATTGTCACTAATTTTGCATTGATTTTAAAAGTGGCTTTTTTTTTTTTTTTAGTTTAATAAGCATTTATTCCTTTAGGTAAACAGTCTATACACACAAAATATATATGGTTTAGGATCTCTTTCTGAGTGGAAAGGAATTTAGGTCTCAAGAAATTTTGAGCCTAAGTTTTCTGGAAACCATTTAACTGAGCTTAAGACCCCTGGAAAAAAATACAAAAACTGGTTCAAGGAAACCAGCAGTTAGATTTTGAAATCAAACTGCGGGTTGGGTCAGCAAACTTAGAATTGGGGCAGTTCCTCTTTTGTGTTTCCCACACTCAAATTCACCCTGGGAAACAGAAACCTGTCTACTGAAGATAAGATAGAAACACAGTGTGGTGCTATGCTTGACATCAAGATGGGTGCCGTTGACGGGCCAGCAAGTTTATGGTGGAATGGTAAGCAACAATGAGAAAAGTGACTGTAGACAACACCTAAGGTTAGATCTGAAACTATAAACTGGTATTGACACCAACTACATTATTTTTCTCAGTAGCCTGTAGGAATGGATAAGGTGAGTTCACCCAAGATGACTTAAGACTTGGAATGAGCAATGGTGTACTTTTAAGTAAAGCCAACCATATTTTTTCCCCAAGGTGGCTTGTGGGTTCATAATGATCACAGATACCACAGATAAAGCATTTAAAATTCTGATCAAAGCCAATTTTAATTTTTAATCTTCACACTTAAAAGGTTATCTGATAGCCATCAATTTCTCAATCGTAATATTGGTTGCTAGCTTATAAATCTCAAGGTAAATTCATCTGCTTTACCTCGTATTCAATTTCCATCAGTTTTAATATACACCAGTATAAATATCATTACTGACTATTTTGTATGAAATTCAGTGTTCTACAGATCCCATGGAGTTGTGGGATAGAACAGGAACCTTTGCCTTTTATGTGAACTTCAGTGGTACTGTGGAGATCAAAGCAATTTTGTTTACCTTTATTTTCATTTGTAAGAGAACCCTCTTGCAACAGGTTTATTCAATTTAAAAAAGTGGTATTTTAATTGCATCTTTAAATTTCTTTTTTTCCTGAAGTGGATTATGCTTTTAAGGCTCTAGATTTGTGAGTTCTGGAAAGTTCCACAGCTGCAGAGCCCTATTCTAGTGAAAAACAGTGGACCCCATTATCAGCTCTTCCCAAATGGCCACTCCAAAGAAGCCACACTGTTGAATTAGCATAAATAAACTACTGATTTCATTCATTATTGACATTTTACTTGGAGCTGGGTGAGGATGACTTTGAAAGTTTGTGCATCTATAGTCCCCACTCCAAGGATTTGAGATGGTTTCTGGGGGGAAGAAAGACCATACATCTCTGTTCTTTTTTGGAAAAGAGGTCAGATAACTAACCCGTTTGGGATGGCCCCCACCCTCAGTGGCTTGTTATGAAGTTGGCCCTTCTGATCATTGATCAGTAGTTAGGGAAAAGCACACCTCCCCTGTTGGGGGATTGTATGTGTGTGTGTGTGTGTGTGTGTGTAGTAGTAGTAGTAGTAGTAATAGTAATAGTAGTGGTAGTAGTAGTATCACCCCCTCTGATAAAGTATATCTCTATAGCATCTTGGGCTTGGTCAGCCCAAGAACTAGTACCTGGGCATTCAGCAGACACAGTGGCTTTCTTACCACCCCCTCATGTGCGGAACCTGAGTGGCCTCCCTAACCTAGCAGACAGGGCTGGGGGACCTAACAGTTTGCTTCCCTCAACAACTCTGTATTAGAATTGCCTGCTGCTCACTAAGCAGAAACCCGATGCTGTGGCTCTGCCACAAGCCTTTTGGAGGACTACAGCAGCTGTTTCATCTTTGCTGAAACTCAGTTTCCCTTGGTGAGGACTGAAGGTAACTAAGCTAACTAAGTGGAAGGGTAGCATAATCTATCCAGTGAGGAATCCAGAGAGCTCTGGACACAGAAAAGATGTGTAAGAGTCTGAAGGTCACTGTCATGGTTCTGGTCTTATTCCCTGTGTGCATGTCATTTTGAAGGCGGGTTACTTACTTCAAGTGAGCACTACAGGCCAAGGTTACAGGGTTTCTCCATTTCCCCAAGGGAAATGGTGTGCATTTCCTTAAGTTGAGGGACCAGAGTCAGGTCACTCCTTAGGCAAATTGCCCAGCCTTCCTGTGCCTGGTTTCCTTGTCTCTGAAATGCAGCCAGATCTCACAGGGCAAGGGTCACGTGTGTTCACTCATCAGCATAGGCCTGTGCTCCTGACGGGCTGTCACAGAGTTGGCGTTCACATATGACATTATCCGTGTCATATTCTTGTGCCTCACATTCAATACTTGGGCTGAACAGGATTTTTATGTGTTTGGATCACAAAATGTCACTTAAACTAATCAGTGATCCTTAAAAATCATAATACCTTGAGTTGTTCATTTCCTCACTCTTCTCCATACAGTGTTCACAGCTAAGAAAACCAGCTGGGTTACTGCTGCTCAGAGGTGCTCTCTGGGATTCCATGGTCACGGCCGCTCGTTTTGGAGCAGGCTTGTTCGGGACAAGGTACCCACTCCCCCGCTTTGCTGCTCTCCCTCTCCGCAGGTACAATTTCACAATGCTGGCCCTCTCGTCTTCATTCCTGGGGTTATCCTACCTCCTGACCCGATGGTGCGGCAGCGTGGGCTTCATCTTGGCCAACTGCTTTAACATGGGCGTTCGCATCACACAGAGCCTTTGGTTCATCCACCGCTACTATGGAAGGAGCCCCCATAGGCCTCTAGCGGGCCTGTACCTGTCACCCGCCCTCCTCGGGGCATTCGCCCTCAGCGGTGGGATTACCAGTGTTTCTGAGGTGAGAGCCCCTGCAGGCCCCCCCATACTTTTGCAGTTTGCCCATTGTTCCCTGGCTCTGCTCTTCCTGGACCAGCTGGGCAAGTAGCTGCCTCCTCTTCCCCCTTCCCCAAGCCTCAAAGACAGCATGTCTTGATAGATGTGGCCAAACTGAGTCACCGGTGGGAACAGAGTTAGCCCCTCGGTATGCAGCCGTCACACCTTTTATCTGACTCCAGCCTGGAGCGGCTGGGCCTCTGCTCCCCCGGCTTGCCCCCGATGGCCAGGTGGAGGGGCCCGAGTGGTGACGGTGGTATCTCTCCGCAGGTGTTCCTCTGCTGTGAGCAGGGCTGGCCAGCCAGGCTGGCACACATTGCTGTGGGGGCCTTCTGTCTGGGAGTGACGCTTGGGACGGCATTCCTCACAGAGACCAAGCTGATAAACTTCTTGAGGACTCAGTTCGGTGGGTCCAGACTGGCCGACAAAACCTCGTGACCTCAGAGGCATGGACACCTGTGGCACCTGGACCAGCTGTGGGGCGGTTTTGTGGGCAGAACGCATTAGTCGTGCAGGAGAGCCCTGCTGAGGGGTCTGCAGAGGGGGAGGACTGACCAAAGTGGGGGAGGACCGACCCCGGTGGGCGAGACGTCGGAGAGAAGCGCCAGCTTGAATGCCATCCGTTTGAAGCCTCAAGCAGGAAGGAGGAGTTCCAGTTCTAAGAAGTTCTAAGGAGTTCCAGTTCTGGTCTAAGAAGACCAGAGACTCTTTAAAAATAGATACATTATTTTTGTCACCATTTTGTTCTCATCAACATTTTTCTTTTTGGTTAATGTATTCCTTTTGGGCGTAATTGACCTAAGGAGCTCCGTAAGGCAACAAACTGTATCTTGGATATGATAGTTAACAATAATCTGGGCCAGAAAGAGAGAGGTAGCCATTTTACATGTCACAGGAACATGCCACTGTAAAAGCAGGAAGGAGACCTGATGTTGTGCACCGAATGAGACCAGAGGTGGCCCAGGAGTTGTGGCTTCCCCCATGCAAACCCTGTGGTCTGGCTTTTTAGAGAGGGAATGACATTTCTCAATGAGAAATCCAGGAAATGAACACAAAGTTTTTCAGGTTGCTTTTTCCAGAGTTAGCTAGGGAGAGTCTCTCACCTCATTGTCATTGCACGTGCCCTTGACCGCGTGCCTTCCCAGAGCCGGTGCAGGTTGGCGCCAGACCCCCGGCCTGCCACCTGACAGAGAAGGCTCTGAAGGAAGCAGAGATGTGGTGTGAGCTACCTCGGCCCCTGAAGGAAACACTGCTCATGTGGGGATTGCACGGATGGCAGCCAACGGTGAAGTGGTGTATGATTTCCCCTCAAACAAATTGGGGTAAGTGCTATATGGCAAGCCCTTCCCACTGACCCATTGCTTCCTGCACTGGTCAGTAGACCTGAATGCCAGCTTCAGGACCAGTGTGGCAAGCCTGGGGGCCTGGTGCTCCAGCCAGCAGTGTGAGCCCAGGCTGAGGCCCACCTCCCTGCATCCCGCATCGTGCACCTAGCAGGCAACGTTGTTGGGCAATGTTCTGAGGTGACAAGGCATCTTTCTTCTTTCGATAATGTATTCCTTTTGGGTGTGATTCACCTTTGCAGCTACATGCACAGACAGTGGGATGATAACAGTAGTCATCTGGGCTTGATGTCCCAAACTTGCTGTTTACACCCAGAGAGCAGGGCACCTTGCATCAGAGGGAGGTTTGGCTAGAATGCACATATTTAAATCCACTGGCCAGGAGCCAGAGCCGAAGGGCCAAGGATCAAGACCCATCAGCACACTGAGACTAGCACCCAGGCACTTGGGCATTTTATATATTCAAAGGGAGAATGCTTCCCGCTAGTTGGAAAAATAGCTACACGTAAGGTATCCTGACCAGTTAAGAGACCCTCCAGAAGCATGGCCGTGGTTATGGTCTTATGAGGCTCGGTCAGGCTGCCTCAGAAGAACCGATTGTCCCATGGTGGGGAGCCCTAGGGTGGGTGGGGGCGGCACACACTAAGGCAGACCTCCTCCCTCTCATGTAGTTTTGTCTCTTGATGCACGGAAGTGAACCTTAGCCCTCACAAGTTCCTTCCCTGCCACCCTGGAGACCCACTCCCTCCCCCAGAACCCTGTTACCCACCCCATGCCCACTCCACCCCAGACCCCAAGCGAGGCCCTGCAACTGCCTGCCTCAGAAGTGCTGGTGGTGAGTCAGAAATGTAGGTTCCCAGGACCCATTCCAGACCTTCGCAACCATTGTCTCTGGGGGCAGGGCTCTGGGATCAGCTTTGTTAGCGAACCAAGGTTGGCACAACCCATCGCCCTCACCTGCATCAGGGCCTGAGACCTGTTGTCCACAATGTCCGTCCTCTGCTCCAGGAAGAGTCGCTGTTGCCTGGACACTGCCAGCCCCCCAGCTCGGGAGCAGGCCCACTCAGTTTTCTGCTCTGCTCTGCTCTCCGGCGTGGAGAGAGGCTGTGCCTGACAGTGCCTTGCCTTGCCTCGTCCAAAGCTGTCCCACCGGCGCTTCTGTTCACACGGGGCCGCTGTAGGCAGGAGCAGCTCCTCTTGAAAGATGGCCAGCCGGGCCGGCAGACTGGGCCTCCTTCCCACATCCTACTTCCCTGTTTATAGGAAAAGCCCCATGGGAAGCGGGTGTTTACTTACCACTAGCACCTGCCCCCTGGGCTGTCTGCCCGGAGGTAGCCGGCCCTCTGCACTTCACCGACCTCTGCCGCCACCCCCTGGCCACCTCCAGGAAGTGCAGTTGGGCCTGAGCTCTGCCTCTGGAGCTTTCCCTTGCTGACTTTCCTGAAGCCACATGGGTCCCCAGGGAGCTTGCACACACGTGTGCTGAGCTGCCTTGCTTTCCCCAAAGGGCTTCTGGGGGGATTCACACGTTTGGCTTTAAGTACCACTTAAGATATCATGAGGCTCCTTCTCCATGGAAACAAGTTTGTAAAGCACATCCTTTTATGAAACGAAGAAGCTTTGATGGTGGAAATAGCGGCATTCCTTCTGTGCTGCTCTGGCTGTGCCTTCGAACTGGTAACTTCAGATTGGGCCTCTTGGGTCGCTCTGTAAGGGGCTGCTGCTGCCTTGCCAGTTCCTGCTCACTCCTGGCTCGGAGATGCTGTGTGCTCTGTCCCACTCCCGGCCACCCGCCAGCCTGATGCCAGCAGGGCACGCCCTCCTGCCTGCCTCCTTTCATCATGAGTTTCTGTTGCCAGTTTCATGTCAGTCTCCTGATTTTCAAACAAATCAATTATTTTTTTTTTTAAAGATTTTATTTATTTATTTGACAGACAGAGATCATGAGTAGGCAGAGAGGCAGGCAGAGAGAGAGGAGGAAGCAGGCTCCCCGCTGAGCAGAGAGCCCGATGCGGGACTCGATCCCAGGACCCTGAGATCATGACCTGAGCCGAAGGCAGCGGCTTAAACCACTGAGCCACCCAGGCGCCCCAAATCAATTATTTTTGCATCTCTTCCTTTCAAAGAAGAAAAAAAATTCCAAAAGGAAGGTAGGCCAATGGCTTGAGTACGTGAACCGTCTTTATTCCTTATGGTAACTTTTCTCCGCACACGGATGCTGTGCCTGGGCTGTGGGTCCTGACTCACAGGGGGATCGTTGCCTGGCCTCTGTGAGGGAGCCTTCTGTGTCCGGGGTAGAAAGACCTGGCAGCGTGCCCCTGCTCTTCCCTTCCCGCCCTGAGCTCTGTTTCTCTTTGCTTAACTGTGCACTCCTCTCTCCTGTATTCTCTGTCTGGCCTGGACCTCATCTTGGTCTTTTTTTTTTTTTTTTTTTTAAATTAAGCAGCCATTCCTTGACATGTGAGTTCGTATATCGGGTCAGTAGGGCAAGTGTGTTATTTTAGTGTGATTTGAGGGGAGCCCACAGTACCTTTATCAGGTGCTGGACCGTGTATTTACTTCAGACATTGGACTTGTGAGCTGATCAGATGCTATTGTTTTCTTCTGCCCTGCTTGCTGTGCCTGGGTGAGGGAGCTTTTAATGTCAGTATTTCATTTGCTAATTAACTTTCAAAGGTAGGGGGGAAAGATGCTTTTTTGGAAGAGTTTGAGGGGAAGGAAGGACTTCTGTTGATTTGCACCATCTCTTTGCGCCGTTACCATTGCATTATCAGTCTTGTTATTTATTTTTTAATTTTATTTATTTATTTGACAGACAGAGATCACAGGCAGGCAGAGAGAGAGGAAGGGAAGCAGGCTCCCTGCTGAGCAGAGAGCCCGACACGGGGCTCAATCCCAGGACCCTGGGATCATGACCTGAGCCAAAGGCAGAGGCTTTAACCCACTGAGCCACCCAGACGCCCCTCAGTCTTGCTATTTAATGTCAATTCCTTTTTAACCAGAATCATCTGGGTCCATCGCAGTAACGTTGGAAAACTGGGCTCCTAGTATCGTTCGGCCTCCTTTAGGGGCCTAATGAATAAGACTTATAAATACTTTTTTTTTTTTAAGATTTTATTTATTTGTTTGGCAGAGAGAGATCACAAGTAGGCAGAGAGGCAGGCAGAGAGAGAGAGAGAGAGAGGAGGAACAGGCTCCCTGCTGAGCAGAGAGCCGGATGCGGGGCTCCATCCCAGAACCCTGAGATCATGACATGAGCCCAAGGCAGAGGCTTAACCCACTGAGCCACCCAGGCGCCCCAATAAATACTTCTTAATGAACAGAAATTGCTGCGTGCTCCTGTCCCAAAGGGCAGTTGGTTTTTTGCTCAGCAACTTCTCCATCATCCCTTGGCAGTGCGGCTTAGGTGGAAGGGGCTGGAGGTGAGGTGTAGGGAGTTCGGTCTTTGCCTCGTGACTAGATCCTCCCCAGAGTCAGTGCACCCACACCTCCGCGCCAGCCCCTGCGGGCTCCAGCGCCCTCATGGAGACCCTGCTCCCAGCTTGTCGGAGCTAGTGCTGTACACTGTGCCCCCGCCATCGAACACAGCGAGTGTACATGTGCACAAAGTTGTGGTTGGTGAATTGGCACACTGTGTTGTTGCTGGGGCAGGTTCCTCAGGAATTGAGGGCCCCTGGATGCTGTACCCGAGAGGCCCAATGAACACGGGGCCCTGGTAGCCAGGGAAGGAGGGAGCGGTGCCCGCGAAGCCACCTGGCTGGGAGGCTGGAGGCCTGGCGCGGGTACCAGGGCAGCTCCCGGGCCTCTCTGCTCTTCCCGGCCTCATGCTGGGGTGATTCTCGCCTCTCCTGGGGCCCAGACAGCGGGGTGGAGGGGTGCTTAGGCTGGTGGGTGGTGCAAGGAGTCATCCTCAGAACCGGGTGCTGCCTCAGGGCAGGGGCCTGGGCTTTGCCACTGATGAGACCTTCTCTTTCACCTTTTCTTTTGTCTCCAGCCCCCAGTCCTCTCAGCTTTAACTCCTGTTCCCTGTGCAAAAACGCCTGCAGGACAAAGAGAGCTGGAGCACATTATCCCTATAGGGCTGAGTCCGTGGGTCAAGGTCATAAGTGAGCCAGTGGCTGAGCCACCCATGGGGCAGCTGAGCCCGGTTCAGTCCGCTCTCACCCCACCGCTCTGGGTGGGGGCCAGGCAGGGTGGTTCATACCATCCAGGGTTGCCCCTCAGCCTCAGGAGCTGTGTAAGGGCCCACGGTAGAACAGCTGACTTGCGAAGGAACCTTCTAAAGCCCCATTGGTTTGCCTCATTTCCTCCCTCCCTCCGGTGGCTGTGTCCCTCAGTTATGACCCTGTTGACCCCGCTGTGTCAGTGTTGCCCTGGCTGACAAATGCATTTGGCCGAGGCCACCTGGTTCACAGCGCTTGGTGGGAAAGGAGCCGAGAAAACCGGGGGGTGGGGGTGGGGGTCTCAGTCCTCGCATCTCATCCCTACCACCCTGTCACAAACTGGGGCCTTGAGGCAGGGCTCTGAGGCCGTCAGAGCAGGCAGCGAGCAGGGACAGATTAAGACATGACTGCATTAGTCACACTGGACGTGACAGCTGAGCAGCGTGTCTCTGGTTCGTGTCTGAGAGACCCTGACACCCTTTCCAGTGATGCGGAAGTAACAGCGTGTGGCTTCCACGAGCCTGTGTGGCAGGGAGAAGCTGTCCGGAGTGAAAGCATGACTCACTGGGGGCAGCACGGGTTTTGTTCCAGGCTCATCTACTCCTCGCTCACTTCTTTGCACCTGCTTTTGGAAAAATCACAAAAAGTGACACAAGAGGATGACTTATGGGAGACCAAAGGGCCTCTCCCAGATGGCCTTTTCACTTCCACCCCATGCCCAGGCAAACTGTGGGACACCTCAGGTGACCCAGGCGCCTCCCTCCTTCCCATAGGTGTGCAGAACCCCCCCCCCCCAGCTGGTTAAATCTCCCCAGTCTCGGACCACACTCCACGCTCTTATCCAGGCCTCCTCAGGGCCTAGCATGGCTGTTCGGGGGCGGGGGGCAGGCGGGGACGGAGGATGAAAACACAGGAAAAGCAAACCTCTGTAGCCATGACAAAAATGGGAATGTTTTCCTCCGCACTAATCTCAACCAAACTAGGGAATGTTGCGAAAATAGCTTTCTGTTTCCCCTAGGGCATTCACAGTTTTATGAACAAACCAGATGAGCAGAGTGCATTTTTATGTTCCTGAACTAGAGCCCAAGATTCCTTCTTCCCCATGTAGGGCATGTGATCCCCGAGTGGTATCTCCCCAGCGACAAGAGGATGTCTTGCAGGCGTGCAGATGTCAGGCCATGGGGGGGCAACAGAAGGGACAGAGCCCCTTGCCATTTTTTCTTTTGTATCCTTGAGTGAAATCCGGCGGCTCCCCGGCGGGGTGATGGCATGACGCCCAGGCACTCTGGCGACTTGGCCTTGCCTCCCCTCAGCTCTCCTGCAGCAAACCTGCAAACACAGGGCTGAGAGCCAGGCTCTGGGAGCAGGACCCCAGAGGTGTCCTGCCTGCGCCATTTCTTCCATCTGCACGGTCACTGAGGGAACCCACTGGCGGTTTCGGAAGCACTCGAGCAGGGTTTGGTTTTCTAAAGGGCATGTGGCAACACACACATGCTGTCGGTTATACTGCAGCCTAGGTGCCCTTGCCTAACTCACTGGGTGACCTTGAACACGCCCCTCTTGCTCTGCCAGTTAGGGAACTCTGACCACGTGCCGGGTACTGGGCGACCACACACCTGATGAGTGTCAGTGGTTAGATCTTCACAGCAGCGCTGTCTGTTGTCTGCGTGATGCAGGTGACGAAGCTGAGGCACAGGGAAATCGCTTGATTTCCCTGGGCCACCTGCTAGGAAGAAGATGGCGGAACTGGGGGTCTGCCCGATTCCTGAGCCCTGCCCGCGGATCCCATCCTTCCTGATGCTAAGGCCCAGTGCCATCTGTGGTGGGAACGCCTGAGTGTGAGTGGGGAGTGGTGGCAGGCACTGTCCTGCTCTGCTCCCTGCCCCCCCCCCCCCCCCCCGCTCCAGATAGAGCAGTGCTGTCTTTTATTCATTTTGAAATTTGGCCATTAGTTTAAGAATTTGCTTGAAAGAAGAGTTCTTTTTGTTAAAAGAACAAAATCTACAGGACTTGATGTTTTGAAGCACTTTCCTGACCTTCTCAGGCTCATTTCCCCCTACAACACCTGCCTCAGCCCCTCAGTCTTCCTCCCATCTTAAAGAATCTGAGGTTGTCGCTTTGCACAGGCATTAGCATTAGCTCGAATAAGAAATATTCGAGAGAAATCAATCTTAACCAAAAAATGATGTTGCGTTACAAAGAAAAAGCTCCCCCCGCCCAGTGTCTGTGGGTGTCCTTCTCCCCAGGAGATGCCACCGAGGAGTGGGAAGGCGGCTGACTTTGGGAGTCCCAGGCCACTTCCTAACTTTGCAGGAGAGCTTGCCCGCTGTGCTCAGCTTTCTCATCTGTCACTAGCCACCCTGCATGGCCCAGGGAAGGTGACAGAACAGAGGCAGGCCAGCAGAGGCAGCCCTAAGAGCCGTGGGAAACAGGCCTCTGCAAGGTTTCCTACACACCCCATGGGCTCACCTCTCTGCCTGCTTTCCCTTGTGCTCCCCATCCCTTCGTCAGGTTTACCCCCCCCAACACTCTTTTTACCCCCCTCCATGCCCACGCTGGCCCCACTCTTCCACCCTGTGGACCCAACTCAGACGCCTATTTCAGGCTGAGCTCGCAGAGGAGAGAGAAGCAAAGGCATTACACACTCGGGAGCTCACTGCTTTTCCTCGGCTCTGTCACCCACAAAAAGCATTCATCCGGGGCGTGTGGCATGGGAAACCCAGCTCCCTGTCCCTTTCCTCGGTTCCTACGGGGGCTGACTCTAAGGGTGCCCTGGGGAGCCTGGATGCTGTCCATCCCTGCTGTCCCACCTCCATCCCTCACACCTTCCTCACCTCCCCAGCTGCTCGGCCCTTGCTCCCCGTCAGGCCCAGTTGCCCGTGCATTTGACCTTCCAGGCCGCTCTGTCCCCATCCCACTCCTTTCCCTTTCTTCCAACAACCCTGTGCTCTTTCTCCCTTGAGAATTAGGAAGGCAGGTTGTGGTGGGGGCTCCTGCAGAGAGGGGCCTGGAGGCAGATCCAGCCCCACTTCAGACTGTGTAACCTTGAGCAAGGCACTTTCCCTCTGAGCCTCAGTCGATTCATCTGAAAATGGGCGCAAGAGCACGTGCCTCCTGGGGTGTGGCCAGAAATGAAGGGAGGCTGTAGGGCCCTGAGCAGGGGTGCCTAGCACCAGCCTCGTGTCTGCCCTGTGAGTGAAATGGTAAGTCTGCCCCACAGCGTTCATGAGGAACTGTGGCTCTGGGGACATCGAGTTCACCCCTGCCTGCTTCCCCCTCCCCATTCCCAGTCCACAGAAGTTACATGCATGTGGTTGAGAGTCTTTTCTTCCTCAAGCAGGAACATTTCTTCCCCCTTTCCTTGAAGGTGAAGCTACACTTGAAGAGGAAATGAAAGCTCCTCTTCAGCCCAGCTTGCCCAGAGGAGCTAGTGAGGGTGAGAACATGGGTTGGGACTGTGCAGAGCCGGGCCTTACGCCTCCTGAATCTTGGCAGACGCTGGTGGCCAGGCCTGGGGAGGCAAAGCCACGGCTTCCGGAGGGGGCCTCCAGCGGCCAGCAAATGCCTCTCCCCGGCTCAGCCTGAGCGGCTTCCCAGAACAAGAGGGGATGCTTCGGAAGCTGGTTAAGTGATTTTCAGCAATTTCAGAAATAGTCTCCGCTGGTTTAGACTTCCCCACAGCCTTAGATTAAACCAGAAAGAAAAAGGGCCCCTGGTGATTAGAAGAAAGCGTGGCTTTGTCCTGGCGGACCAGCCGCTGTCCGCTGCTTCTGAAGGAGAGGGAGAGGCCCGAGTCGGTCCTGCCATGTGGGCGGGCAGCCTGCCACAGGCCCTGGCTCCCCCTGGCCTCAGCTTTAGGCCCGGGGCCCTGGCACCCCTACACGGCATCACTCACCAGTTTGCCACGTCCTCAGCTCGAACCCGCTTATCACAGCTGATGCAACACTTAGGGAGTTCTTCCTCCTCGCCCTAAACAAAAACCAAGCATTGTCTCTGCAGTCAGTGTATCAGACTTAACCTCTGAACTCTCTGTTTGCTTCTGTTTTTCCTTCGCTGGATGGGGATGAGGGTGCCAGGTTCAGATCAACTAGCCTTCTCTTTCCAGAAGCAGCTGGGAGGAAGAAAAAGGCCAGTTCTTGGGGTACCCAGTAGGTGCCGTCTTGAGTGCTACTGTTAAGGTGGGGTTTCCTAAAAACGGTCATGTGTCCACAGCTAGAACCCATAGATAGCTTGCAGACAGCAGGCATATCTGGGCCTGGTGCTGATCTTTGGGGAAGGAGAAAGGCTACTGACATTGAGTGTCTGGGGCATATCTCAGTGGTGGGGGTCTGTCAGGCCTTCTTCGTCCTCCTCTTCCTCCTCCTCAAAGAGCTGTGACATGGACATGCCTGGTTCTGACCCACAGAGCCCATTGCTCCGGGTTCCCCCATTCCCATTTGCCTCCACAGGCCACTCCTCCAGCCTCTGCCAGGGCTCCAGTCACCTTTGCAGCCTGGGAGATGAGGTTTTGGCCCTGGAACCCGCTGTTGTTCCGGATAACCAACGGAGCCAGAGAGCCTGAGAATCACATTCTAACTCCAGCCCTGCTTTTGTCTCTACGTAAGACCCTAGGGGTTAACTTGACCTCTTTTCCATCTCCAGAAGATTCTCATCTCTGCTCCCTATTGCTCCGGCACCATCATGGGAGCCAAGAAAAAGTCACTGTACAGCAGTTCTTGGGGCTGCAGTGGGGAGCTGGAGAGCAGGTGTGCCTGTGCGCTCCGAGGCTGGAGCCCAGGCCATGTTCAGACGGGGGAGGTGGACCAGAGTCACACGTCTGCATGCACTGTCTTGCCTGATAACAAATGGTTTTATCTCCTGATACTATGTATCAGGAGTATGTATTTTATGTATGTATCAGTAAGTATTTTATATATTTCTTAATATTAAATTGTAAATCATAAATTATCCTGTGTGCCTGTGTAGCTCAGTCGGTTAAGCGTTCGACTCTTGGTTTTGGCTCAGGCTCTGATCTCGGGGTCATGGGATCGAGCCCCATGTCAGGCTCTGAGCTGAGCAGGAAGTCTGCTTGTCCTTCTCCCTCTGCCCCTTCCCACCTTCTCTGAAATAAATAAATAAACAAATAAGTGAAATCTTAAAAAAAAAAAAAACTGCCCCAGGCAGCCAGTGCCCTGCAGATGGTGTAAAAGGCCACATCCTGTCGCTGCCTCTTTCACCTTACATGTGGCGCGCACACCCCGCGCTGCTCCTCCTGACCTCTGCGATGCCCAGCCTTTTACCATGTGTCCGCACCTGAAGGTGGTCTCCGGCTTTTTGCTCTGTTGTAAACTGCACGGGAGTCGGGATCCTAACATGGAGACCTCTCCGTACCGGACCCGCGTCTGCATTTCACCTGCGCACGAACCTGGGCAGCACACTTGCCGTATCAGAGCAGGTCACCGCCTCCCAGCAACAATCAGGGCCTTATGGGAGCCCGAGGAAGTCCGGGATGGAGGGAAGGCGGCCCAGCTCATGCTGAGCTCATGACTGACCGGCCAGCCTGGAGGCCTGGACTCAGGACCTGCTGGCCAGTGGGCCAAGCCCCTCCTTTCACAGGCCCCATGTCTGGAAAGGGCTTCACGTGATACCAGGCGCACCGTAATGGTCAGCATTAACCAGGGGCTCACAGCGGCCTGTCATTTGAGTCACTCGACCAACAGTCTTACTGCTGATGCCAGGAACAGCGGAGCTCGGTATCCCTGGTGACCCCAAGCCAGCAATGAGGACATGAAGCTCCAGGCTCCGCTGCCTCCTTGGCCACAGCTGAAAGGCGAGTGTGCGTCTGTTGCAAAGAATGGCTTCCCGGAAAGTGTCAGAAAAGTCACTGATGCCCCAGGTCTCCTCTGATTAATCTGAATAATCAGCCTGATGGCATGGGGAACTTGGGGACAAAAGACACCAGTAAGGAGAAAGGAAGGGAACATCCC
This sequence comes from Mustela nivalis, assembly GCF_964662115.1. Lineage (NCBI taxonomy): Eukaryota > Metazoa > Chordata > Mammalia > Carnivora > Mustelidae > Mustela > Mustela nivalis. The sequence goes on from NC_139020.1 coordinate 194,344,101, forward strand.
AGGTAAGCGTCTCTGCCTGCTACTCCCCCTCCACCCTGGGGAAGACGTGCTCTCACTTAACCGACTGAGCTACTCCAGAGGCATGGAGTGCATCCCATTACGCTCCAAGCCCATTTTTGCAGCCTTTGTGGGTACTTAGAGAGCTGCCCAGTCCATAGGTTGAGTCTCTGGTCTTGACAAAGTCACCCCAAGCTCTCATGCTTTCGGCCACAGACCTGAGCGCAGATCCCCGCTACGCTGTCTCCTGATTTCATGATTTACTGGGTGATTTACTCCCTCTTGAGCCTCAGACTGAACTCTATCTAAAGGCTACCTATTTTTTATTTTCAATTTTTCTTTTGATCAGAATAATCCGTGTCCAAAGTTTAAAAGTGGAGCAATATTACAACAAGGCTGATAACCCAAAAGGGACAGGTTCCCCCTCCTCCAACTCTGAGCTTCCCTCTCCCTGGCCCCTCCTTTTGGTCCTTCTGGCCGGTTCTTCTGTTTCCCTTCTCATTTCTAAATAATTTGCTTAGATTGCTATTTCTTGATTTTTTCCCCGGTTAGAACATAGACCTCATAGTATGGAGAAATGAGCAAACTTTATATACATCCCTCCCATCCTTCCAAAGGCACAGTCTGGGGCAAATGGACAGTCAGTGTTTATATGTTTTGAAACTATGTAAATATTGTTCTCTGCTAAACCAAATAGTATACTATTTCCTTTCTGCTAGAATCCATTGTTTTCCCTCAAGCTACTAATTATTATCTCTTTTCTTTCCATTGGCGACTGCCGCGTCTCCTCCCCCTCCTCCTCCTCCTTCACGCTCTACCCTACAAAGTCAGAAAACTCGGTGCCAACACCATAAAGACCTAAAGCAGGAGAGAGCCCCCAGCCTGAGGCTGCTGCAGCCCAGAGAGGTGACGCCATGTGAGCAGGACCACACGGAAGGTTTAATAGGACTGCACGTGAGGGCAGAGGGCAGAGGCAGTTCCTCCTGCTGGTCCTGAATGTTCCTTCCCCCGTGCTCTTTCCATCCCTACTGTCATTTGGTTGGGCCACAGGCTGGGCCACATTTTTCTCTGACCACCCTCCGGCTACCTGCCCTTAACCGTACTCAACCAGGCCGAAACTGTGAAGAGTCATGGCTCCAGATCCAGTACTGAGTGTTTAGCACAAACGAAGTGACCTGCCTGGGAACAGCTGGCATCCAGGGTAGGAGGTGACCAATGACAGCCCAAGCCCCGGAGAAGGACTCAGTGCCCATGAGGCCCCTGCCCAAGTTCCCTGCAGGCCTCCAGGGGCACCAGCACCACCACCCCCCATCCCGGACAGGGCCATTCTTCCCCACTCCCAAGTCTCCTTCCTCGGGGTGCTGAGCTCTGACCCCACTCCCAGTGAGCTCCGATCTTTGTTGCTCAGAGTTGGCTAAGGTCAGCTCTGGGGAAAGTGTGGAGGGCCCAGCCATCCAGTTGTTTCCACAAAGGCAACCCTCAGCCACGGTTGCCTGAGTCCCTAGAAGCACCGCACACCCTTGAAGGGGACAGAGAGAGCCTCCTAAGTCCAGAGCTCTTGCCAGAAACCCCTGTGCCTCACACCAAAGAGGCCTGTGCATTGTCCGGGGCCACTGACGGCCACTGTCCCGCTTACCTCGGAGGAGACACACCAGAGTGGCGTCCATGTGGTTGTGCCAGTGCGAAGCCACATCTCAAGGGGTCTGCCCCTGGGCCGGGACCACCCCTGGGAGAAGCACCCCAGGAACAACGCTGGGACCAGGGAACCTCCTCGGCCTCAGCCATCAGGAAACAAGGAGTGAGCATCAGAGGCACTTGGGAAATTGAAGACACAGACATCCCTCCAAGCAGCTGCACACTTTCTAAACAGACAACTCACCAGGATCTAATCTGCAACTCAGATTCAATTGGCTAAGTAGGGAAGAAGAAAGTGTGTGGTTGTCATGGCAACACCAAATTGCCCAGGACTGGTTGATCTCTAAGGTGGAGAAGGGAGGGGAACTGAGCCAAGCTTCTGTTTCACTGGCAGGGATGTTCTGGGGAACGGGGGCCAGGCTGGACCCACCGGCATTCTTCCTGTCCCCCCAGCTCGGGACTGCGGGCCTGAGCTGCGTGGTGTGGGGCCGAGGGGGGCTGGCTGGTTTAGGGTCCGCACTTGGGGGCTGGGCTCAGGTGGCTTGGCGTCTGTGCATAGCAGCTTGGACTTGGAGCCCCCTGCTCTGCCTGACCCCAGTCCTGGGCCTTCCTGCCCATGCTTGTGCCCTTGGGCCTGCTCACAGAGGGCACAGCCCCCGAGTCCAGTCTGGATGATCGAGGAAACAACAGCTTCATCAGAGAGCGCAAACCACAGCCTCACGGCGGAGGATATGGGGCCGATCCTTCCACTCCGCAGCACGCCAAGCTGCCAGTCTGGCCCTTCCTCCTCACCAAAAATGAAATGGAGCCAGCTCAATGGGTTGCCAGTGTGGACCATGCCAACCTGGTCCCAGGCCTGAGACCCACTTCATTGCTGCTCAACCTCTGACCATCCAGGGCCCCTAGGAGGAGGTCCTGGCCCTCAGCAGGCCTCCAAGGCCCCGCTATGGCTGTGTATCATCTTTGGGGTTGCAGGGCCCGGCCATAGGAGGGGCTCCGTGGACACTCCGTGCAGGGATGAACGAGTGAATGCACGAGCGGACGGCTGGATGGGTGAGGACCGGGAGCAGAAGAGACGGGAGTCCAGGTTGGGGTGACTAGCTGGCATGAAAGCCTCAAGCTAGGCTGAGAGGGGGCTGTATGTCAGGCTCCCCGTCCCCAAGTTCTGCCCTAGTCCTGGAGAAGCTCCCATCTTCCAGAGGGACCACTGGGGTCCCTGGCAGATGTGGCCTTGTCACTTGATCCCCCCTCAGAGAGACCGAGACCCCCAGGGCCCATCCCCCAAAGCCTGGCTCACCTGGGCCCTGGTGGAGCCTCCCTGGGACCCTGCAGACATGACTGCTTTGCTACATGGCCTGTGGGTTCTCCCTCTTGTCCAATTAGTGCTAATTGGGAGCAGGAAGTTGAGGGGGGTGCTGGAGCTCTGATGTCCTGGGCAGAACCTTGAAGCTTCCTGCAACAGGCCCTTCCCCAGAGCTGCAGGGTCTCTTGTACGACCCAGGCAGGAAGGCTCTCAGCCGCTGCAGCTTGGGCTATCCTGGCCACTGCCTAGCCGGGGTGCCAGCTGCCCCCAGGGATGGGCAGACCCACCTGGTCCACACTGCATCTTGTGTCTGGCAGGAGTCATGACTCTTCATAGTTTCAGATGATGGAAATGAAGGGCAGGAGGTCTCAGGGCCTGGTGCGGAGGGACTGGCGGGGGTGGGGAGGGTCTCCTGAGGTTGAGGTCTCAGTCTCCACCCACAGCTCAGTAAAGGCAAGGAAAGACTTGCTTGTCTGCTCAGGCACACACTCTTGCCTCCCTGGAGAGGTGGGATTTCCCCTTATGTTCTCCTCCTCCCCCATGTCCCTTGCCCCCTTTCTCCTGGGGTTTGGGGCAGAGATGGGGGTGTCCAGAGGCAAAGAACCTTTTGGTTCAGGGCCCTAGGCCAAGTTCTCAACTCCAGTGGTACCTCCCCACTGATGGGCACTGGCCACAGCCTGATGTCAGAGGCTGCAGTCAGGGAAGGCCCCACTCCAGCTGGGCAGGGACACTCCCCAATCCAGAGCTAAGGCTCTCCTAAACCCTGGAGCACGTGCACTGACCGTCATCTGTGAGTGCTTTCATGCTGGGCACAGGCAGGCCTCCCTCGTGACAGACTCAGACCCCGTCGCCCTAGGACCACCCAGAGCCTCAGGCTGGGGGGCTCACATCTGGAAGCAGGGATCTCAGAGCTCCACGGTGCTCAGAGATTAAGAGTCCTGGGTGCTGGCTCCACGGACCAGCCTCAGTTTCAACCCCTGTGCAATGGGCCTGTTCCTGTGCAGCAAGCAGGCACTTCAAGAAGGCAGAGAGGGGGAAGTGGGCTCCTCTGAGGCTCCGGAGCTGGGGAGAGGCCCAGCCACCAGTGACCACTAGAGGGCAGAACTCTCCCATGTGTTTCCTCCAGAAGGCTAGTGAGCAGAGCAGGGCTGGAAGGAAACAATGCCCTAGTGGACCCCGGGATGTGGACATCCTCTGCCGCAGGACGGCTGTTAGGTTCCAGCGGACACTGGGACACTGGCCAGGAGTCCACCTGTGCCCCAGACCCCACAAGACCTCCCTGCGCCTTCAGGCTTTCACGTCCGGCCGGCCCAGTCCTGAGCCTGCCCCGTCCTTCTTAGAACATCAGCAGGAGAGGCCCTCCAGCCTCCTCTGGGCACGTTAAGGAAACTGAGGCAGGGAAGGACGTACCTGACTGCATCCTGTCAGTTGGGTTTGGGGTAGATATTTCCTGAGAGGTGACCATGAGCCAGGCACGCACCATAACTCCTTGGGGCTGTTGTTATTGGAATCACCCCGCTTTTGCAGATGAGGAAACTGAGGCTCAGGCAGGTCCCATTGCAAGGGTGGGAGCCGGATTCCAGTCCAAACAGGGCTGAAATGGATGTGGAGCAGAGACATCCTCCTGTAACCCTCCCGACGAGAACATGGGCATGCACGCAAGGCCTGGTGGCTGTGGCTGGAACAGGGTGCCAGGCTCCTGCCATCTGCCCTTGTCCAGACCTGACCGACAGCGAGGCCAAGGACTGCTGTCTCTGGGGCCCGTGCTCTCCACGAGGATGCCCACCTTCTCCACCAGGCAGGAGGAGCCGTGAAGAAGCTGCTTTATGCCTGAGCAGCGCCTCTCAGGTAGGGCCACTCGGTGCTCTCAGGAAGTGGGTGCCCTTTAAGGGCACTGAGGGCAGGTTGCTGACCTCGTGAGGCCCTGCCTGCAGCCATGGAGGTCAAAGACCTGCTTCTGGGCCGTTTGCTTGGCCTGGCTCTCCCAGCCAAGCTTGGAGCTCTCTGACCAGGGCAGGGGAGGGGTTAATTCCTGCCTCAGACAACCCCACTTCTGCCCTGTGACAGAACGAGAAGGCCTCGAGCCCTAGAGCTTCTGCTGGGCGTCATATCCCCGGTGAGAGCCCGAGCAGTTGGAGGCTGAGGCCGGCTCTCCCACTATTGCCAGGGAGCACGAGAAATCGAGGGTGTTTTGGGGGCCTGTTTGTGGAACTGGTGCTGGGCTGAGGCCTGTAAGGCTCATGAACGTGGCTGATGTGAACAGACCCAGCTCAGCAGCTGGGTTGGAGTGCAGGGTCCGGGGTTCGATGGGAGAGGTAGCTCTGGAACCAGATCTTTCTCTGTAGCCCAGATGGGGGCCCCCGGTGTGTTGAGACCATCAACATCAGGCAGGCCTCTCAGGGAGAGTAGCTGCACAGGCAGGTACAAATGAGGGACTTTGGGGAACCCTGCCCTCCAGCCAAGTATCTGGGGAATAAAACCCCTCAGACTGCAGAGCACACCCCCATTAGTGCAAAGGTCCCCTCAGCAGCTCCAGGGTCCAATGGAATCACTGTACCCATTTTACAGAAGAGGACACCCAGCCTCAGGCCTCATCACCCTTTTGCTAACAGCTTCTTCACCAATCTCCTTGGCAAAAAAAAAAAAAAAAAAAGAAAAAGTTTTCTCTTTTTCTTCTTTATTTTCAGCTTTCAAAAAAAAAGTTTAAATTCTAAAAAGTAATTATTTAGTTTTTATTATATAAAAATACATGAACATACCTTCGTTTTTAAAATACCAAAGAATTAGGGGCACCTGGGTGGCTCAGTCACTTAAGCATCCAGTTCCTGGTTTCACTCAGGTCATCTCAGGATCCTGGGATCAATCCCTGCATCAGGCTCTGCACTCAGCATAGAGTCTGCTTGAGATTCTCTCTGTCTTCTCCCCCTCTGCCTCCCTGTTCACACACGCCTGCACCCACATGCATGCACTCTCCTCGTTCTCTCTCTCTCTAAAATAAACAAATCTTTAAAAAAGAAACAAAAGAATTTTTAAATAATAAAACACAATGTAATACAAAAAGATTAAATCAGAAGAGTCCCATGGCCTGTTCCCCACAAGTTCATGGTTTGCTAGAGTTAGTAGTTTAGTATTTCTCTGTAAAATGAGAATAATACTACTTGTGCTACCCAGCCAATAGGTTTATTACATAAAAACAGGTAGTGCTCGTTAGTATGTGAGTTTCACATACATAGCTGATTTTTCCAATGTCCTATGAAGGTGCAATGATTGCAGGTCCGCTGGTGCTGGGCCTGGGTGGTGCCGAGTGCCCTTGTCCTATAGGTAGCCCATCAGTAAGGGAGTCAGGCCCCGACTCCCTCGCTCCGTCCCCTCGTGTTGGCTTCAAGACTCAATCCTTCTTCAAAAGTTCACATCTCGAACTATTTTTAGGGCTTATTTTCTCCTTTCTCCCCACCCCTCCACAATTAGATTTGTGTTGGGATGGAAGCAAATAGGGAGGTGGGAGAAGCCTGTGCCCCCACCCTGGACAAGGAGACTTATTGCACTAACACTAGGCCAAAACATTTCATTTCAATGTGAATTTTCATCAGTACTCATGAATTTGCTCATCTTATTGTTTATTTGTATGTATGTGTGTAAGTTGGTGATTTAATATGCAATGTATTGTGATAATCAAGATCAACATATCCATGAGTTCACATAGTTACCTGTTTTGTGTGTGTGTGATGAGAACTTAGGAGCCCCTTTCTCAGCAAAGTTCAAGTACACGATACAGTGTGATTACCCACAGTTACCATATTGCAGATCAGCTTTCCAGAATTCCTCCATCTCGCATCGCTGAAACTATGTATATCTTCATCAGTGTCTCCCACTCTATCCCTCCCCCCACCCAGACCCTGGTAACCATTCTACTCTTTGTTTCTGTGCGTTTGGCTATCTTAGATTTCACGTGTAAGTGAGATCATACAGTTTTTGTTTTTCTGCATCTGGTTTAATTCACTTGGCATAATGCCCTCCAGGTCCACCCACTTTGCCAATGGTGGGGTTTCCTCCTTTTTTATAGCTGAATAATAGTCCTCCATGTGTGAGTGTGCATGTGCACCTGTGCACGTACCACAATTTCTTTAACCGCTTATCCACTGGTGTACACTTAGACTGCTTCCATGTCTTGGCCATTGTGAGTAATGCTGCAATAAACCTGGGAGTACAGATGTCTCTTTGAGATCTGGAATTCAGTCTCTCTGGGTAGACGCTGAGAAGTAGCCTTGCGGGGTCATGTGGTAGTTCTGTTTGTGTTCCCACCAACAGAGTGCTGGGGTTCTCTTGCCAATTCTTGTTTCCTTCCTTCCCCTCTTCCTTTCTTTTTTCTCTTTCTTTCTTCCTTCCCTCTCTCTTTCTTTCTTTCTTCTAATAGCCATCCTAATAGGTGTGTGGTGATATCTCATTGTGGTTTTGTGGTGATGGTGAGCATTTAAAATATATATTTATTTATTTATTTATTTGACAGAGATCACAAGTAGGCAGAGAGGCAGACAGAGACAGAGAGAGAGGAAGGGAAGCAGGCTCCCTGCTGAGCAGAGAGCCCGATGCGGGGCTCCATCCCAGGACCCAGGATCATGACCTGAGCTGAAGGCAGAGGCTTTAACCCACTGAGCCACCCAGGTGCCCCGATGGTGAGCATTTTTGCATATGCCTGTTGGCCATTTGTCCTCTGTAGGTCTTCTCTGGAAAAATGTCTATTCAGTTCCTTTGCCCATTTCTTAATCAGGTTATTTTGTTGTTGTTGTTGCTTTTGTTTTTGCTGTAACATTGTTCGAGTTCGTTGTCCGATGCAAGGTTTGCAAATATTTCCTCCCATTCCGCAGGTTCCCTTCTCGTTTTGCTAACTCATCTTTTCTTATTTAGCAACCATTTTTTTCTTTTTAAGATTTTGTTTATTTGAGAAAGAGAGCGAGCGAGCAAGCGCATGCCAAAGAGCTCAAGCAGGGGGAGGGGCAGAGGGAGAGGAGAAGCAGACTCCCGTTGAGCGGGGAGCCCAGAGCCCAAGGGCAGATGCTCAACCAACTGAGCCACTCAGTTGCCCCTTTAGCGACCACTTGTATTTCCTCTTCTGTGAAGTCTGTTTATATTGTTGGTCCAACCCCATTACGCTTTTATCTGTTTCTTACTGACGCTGCATTAGGGATTTTATTTCTTTGTTACATGTGTGCAAGTATTTTCTCTAGTCTCTCACTTGCGTTTTAACGTCGTTTATGGTGTCATTTGTCACACACACGTATACTCTTTCTAAAATGTGGGCCTGACCTTGTCTCTGCCTTGCGCAAACTCCTGGCTGTCTCCCCAGAGGGCAGTGCATGCCTGCTGCCCGTCAGGGGAGCACAGGCACTGAGAGCCTCCTCCTGGGGCTAATGACAGTCCCTACTTCTTGAGGCTGCCGTGGGAAGGTCACAGTCCCAGTGAGCCCTGGGTACCATCATTGTCAGTATCATTACCATTCCCCGCATCCGGGCCCTTTGTGATCAACCCCCCAAACCCCTCCCAGTCCTATCTCCTGCACCGCGGCCAGGGGAACTCCTCACTGTTCCCTGCACTTGCCCACGTCCCCCATCCAGACCTTGTCTTCGCCTGTCTCATTCTTCTTCTCTGTCTCTCCCTGCTCCAGGCCTCTCATAATTTCTTAGTCTACCCTCCCTAAATTTCCATCTCCTCCACTGGATGAGACCTGGCCCCTTCACCCCACCCCACCCCAGAACCCTTCCCATTTCTCTCCCTTTCCAGTGGCCCACCCCATACCCTTGGTCCGCAGCTACTGTGATCTGGGGCCCAGCGGGTCTTCCCATTGATGGCGCTCTTCTCAGGGACAGAAGCTAGGTGCCTCTCACCCCTGTTAGCCTCCCCTGCTCCCTGGCCCACAGAGGATCTCACCGCGGCCTGCAGCCTATCCTGCTCTCCTATCTCCCCCAGAGCCAAGGAGATACCTCTCACACTCAGCTCACGTGGAAAGGCAGGGGCAGAGCTGGGAAGATCACCCGAGGGCCTGACCTCTGCCCAAACGCAGGGCACGTGCCCAGATTACAGAGTGGGAGACACCTGGCCCCACCCCCAAGGTCTTTGTGTCTACTGAGGCAGGAGCTGCCTGGTGAGCCCTGTCCTGAAGCACAGCCTGCAGACTCCTGAACTTGGCTCCTTCCCTGAGTCCGGGAGACCCTGGAGATTGGGGTCAACTGTTTGACGGGCCCTCTCCTCTGGGCTGGATCTGGACAACACCCCAGCTCCAAGTTCTCCCTGACACTGACAGCTGGGCTGGCTGAAGATGTGGCTGGCCTGGTCCTTGCTTGAGCCTAAAGTGACCCACTTGGGAAAGGTCAAGCTTTCCTGGACCTCTGTCTCTGGAAGAGCGATCTCATTCTCTCGGCTTTACTTCCTGCCTCCAGAATATGGGGTGAAGGGGGACTGGGGCAGGAGGTAGAGGGGTGATGGGCAGGTGGGTGCTTTGGGCAGCTGAAAGGTGGGGCCCAGGTCCTGGGAGCTCTGTGTGGATTTTACTGTCCCCCACGCTAGGTGCTGAGGGAGGCTGAAGTATCCTGGACCTGTCTCAGGTGTTTCTGCAGACCCTCCCCGAGCGCTTTGCCCTTCTTCTATGCCCTCCAGCAAAGAGCACTGTCGCTTTCTGGCCAGCCACCAGCCACCAGGGGCTCCAGGGCAAGAGAGGGCAAACCAAGAAAAGCCCATTCTTAGGAGGCCCTGGGCTCACTTTCCTTTGCCCAAAGAAGTCTCTGAGTGGAAGAGGGTGTGTAGAGACGGGGAACAGCGTGGCGGGGTGGGGGGAAGGCCGCCGGCCTGACTGAGGCACTTTGGGGGTTATGTTAGAGCATGTCTGGGCAGGTGATTTTTCTCAGCACTTCTGCTTCACAATCTGTAAAGGGGGCAGCATGCTGCCTTAAGTCCCAGGGCTGTGGTGAGAACCGAATGAGCCAGCGCGCTAACAGACCACCCACACGTATTGGGGGCGGAGCACAAGCCCTCACTCTCCAAAATGGCCCAAGGTTTAGGTTTAGTAGATAGATGCCCAGTAATGGTGACTGGAATCCCAGGGTCAACTGTCCGTGGGCCCATGCCTACAGGCACCCGTGCACACCTGTAAGTCCATGCCTTAGCTGGGGGGGTTCTCCTGGGGTGTGGGTGTGTGTGCGTGTGTGCGTGTGTGTGTGTGGTCTGTTCCAACGAGCAGAAACTACGTCTTGGCACAGGTGTGGGGGTACGTCCCTGGGAATCATTTCTTCCACAGAATCGGTGCTCAGAAGGCAATAGGTAGGGGGGCAATCTGGGAAGTCTGGTGCTTGGGTGGAGGAAAGAGAGGACAGGCCGAGCTTGATGAAAAACAGGGCAGGAAAAAACACAGACAGGTGACCCCAGAGTGGGTGCAGTGGCTGAGATCTGTTGGGGTCCAACCTTGTGGCCTCCTGCCCCAGAGTGGGCCCACAGGAGTGGGTTGTGCTGAGCACCCCACCCCAGCAAGGTTGGCCACAGCAGGCCTTCATGCCCTACCCCAGCCGGGCAGTCTGAGGGCCTCACGAGAGCCCTAGGGCCCAGCCCTGAAAGGTGGCCCAGCTCACTAGAGGGCAGGATGTGGCCCACGGGCTGTGACTGGCCGGTGTGGCCATGGGAAAAGCTTCGCAAGCCTCCATGCTGTCCACTCTACTTACCCGTTAATGAGCTCAGTCGCCAGCCGGTGAGCTAGGCATTTGTTTGTGACTGATACCCGAACGAGGAGAATGAATCCCCAGCCAGGGTCCTGCAGGACGTGTTGGACGCAGGGAGTCCTAGCGTGCAGGTGGAGGCCCAGCCCACTTCTCCCCGCAGCTGCCCTGTACCCAGGGCACACACTAGACATTTTTTTCTCCTACTGAGGAATAACCTACACCTACATGCAGTAAAGAACAGTAATCATGACTGTATGACCTGATGAACAGACACCTGTCGTAACCGTGACCCTGAGCAAGGGTCACTGTTCTAGAAAAGTCCCTTGTGTCCCTTGCCAGTCAAAACAACCTACCCCAGAATTAACCACTATTCTGACCTCTATCATGAGAGGCTGGTTTTGCCTTTGTAGACTATCAGGTAAATGTAGTTATACAGTATGTTCTTTTTTTGGTCTGTCTTCTTCTGGTTAACATAATGTTATTTAGATTCATCCTTGTTCTTGTCCGTGACATTTGTTCACTCCTTTTTACCACTGGGTAGTGTTGCATCGTACGGGCGTACCACCGTTTGTTTATGTATGCTTCTGCTGGCGGGCGTTTGGGTGGTTTCCAGTTTTCGGCTATCGTGGATAAGAGCTCTGTGAATACTCTTGTGCAAGTCTGTGTGTGAGGACACGTTTTTACGTCTGTGTTTTTATTTCTCCACCAATGAGTGGAGAAACTGGATCACAGGGTAAATGTGTGTTGGACTTTATAAGAAACCGCCAATAACAATGTATGCAAATTTCAGTTGTTTCTCGTCCTTGGACGTTCTTCTGCTCCAGACCCTCAGGAGCCTCAAAGACCCCACCTCCTTGCCCTATCTGGAGATGAGCCTGCCTGTTAGGAGTGGCAGTCATCCTCCAGGGACCCAGAATCCTACTGGCTGATGTGGGCAGGTGCAGGCTGCACCCTCTGGGAGGGAGAAAGGAAACTCACATTTGGTGATCACCAACCACAAATCAAGCACCCCATGAAGGCCATTAGGTACATGCTTTTATCAAATCCTCTGGTTGCTGGGGTCCTGTTAGGAAGTGCACACAAGATATTTGCTGTTTGAAGACAGCCCGTCTTCAAGGCTCCCTGTCCCTAGCAGCCCTTCCCCTGCCACCATGTTGGATCTAGTCCATGACCCAGCACAAAGGCGCTGAGAAGGTCTGTAGACCCTCTCTCCAACCTGTTCACCCCACCCCCTTGCACAGACGAAGAGCAAGGCCCTTAGAGAGAAGAGATTGTGCCCCCTACACTTATAAGCAGAGCTGGGCTACGACTCAGGTTTCCTGCTTCCTTCTCAGGAGAGGAAATCAGGCTTCCTCCCTTGGAGAGAAGCTCTGTCTATACCCCCTGTCATGGAACCAACCCTAGGGAGAGCATCCCCCAGCTGAGGGCCCCTCTGGGGGTAGGGCATGTGAGGACTCAATCCAGCCTGCTCAGGCACACAGCAGGTGTCAAGGAGAGGAAGGATGGATGAGTGATTCAGTCTGGCTCTGCTGCTTGGAAACATGCTAGAAAACCCCTTCTCTGAAATAGTCACGAGTGTGTTCACAGCTCAGTCCTGGATCTTGGAGCTGAAAGAACCCCAGACATCTTTGAGCGCCGTGTTCTGCTTTCAACAGCCTGGGTGCTTCCAGCCGAATTTTAAGGATAAAGGAATTGATACCAAGTTGTTAAGTGACTGCCTCAGGTTTTGTACTCCAGACCTGACTGGATGAGGACGGTGGAGAGTGGAAATTGGAGGCCTTAGGAGCCAGACCTGGCAGGAATAAAGAACACACATCTCAGGAATTACAAAGTAAGTAATGAGAAAATTAGGATTCAATTGACCATACTTCATTTTGTACAAAGCCACTGGGTAAAGCAAGGTCCATTGACATTTTTCCTGATTTTGTCTGTATTATGCAGAAATCTATTTCCTTCTAAATCCCTGATAAGCAGGGACTAAATTGGGGGCCTAGAGGTGGCATCATGTTTTTGGCTGGTAAGCCCCGCTGGGTAACTGTGAGGCTTTTTTCATCAGGGAGATTAAGCTGCCCTGTTGCTATAAGGGGCATCAAACAAACATATTAAATGTTCTTGTTAACATTTTATGGATTCACACTGAAATGCTAACAATCATTATATATAGGCTAACCTTAATAAAAAAGGAAAAATGGCAGCATGGGAAGGGGTGGGGAGTGGGACACAAGGTCGATGACAGGTGGGGACCATGGTCTCCAGTTACAGCAAGCAGGCAGAGTATGGAGAGAGGACCCTGAACATCAGGGGGATTCAGGCTAAGTTTGCTCAAGCCCCACAGGTGGCTCTGAGGAGAGACTGGAGGGTCCAGGGTCATATCTCCCCTACCTTTTCTGAATGTGCTACCTTTTGCCTTTTCCTCTCCTGGTGGGCTTGAGCTGCCAACTCCTTTCCAAGGGTCCAAGAGTGAGCTCTCTTCACGAATCTCTCAACTTTGACCCTCCAGGAGGGCCATGACAGGCCTGGAGAATGCTTTATGGCTGAGCTGGTTCTGCTCCCAATTCCCTCCTGGCTCTTGGGCTTTAAGCAGCCAGAGATAGGAGTCCTTGGCCAGCACGGGGAGACTTGGTGTCCTGGTTTCAAATGCCAGCCCCTCAGTCCCAACCTGACCCCCAGGTCTTAGAACTTGCTTTTCTGGGGTGAAGCCTGGGTGACTACCTTTTTTTTTTTTTTTTTTAATTTCTTTTCAGTGTAACAGTATTTGTTGTTTTTGCACCATACCCAGTGCTCCGTGCAATCCGTGCCCTCTCCAATACCCACCACCTGGTTCCCCCAACCTCCCACCCTCCGTACCTTCAAAGACCTCAGATTGTTTTTCAGAGTCCATAGTCTCTCATGGTTCACCTCCCCTTCCAATTTCCCTCAACTCCCTTCTCGTCTCCATCTCCCCATCTCCTCCATGATATTTGTTATGCTCCGCAAATAAGTGAAACCATATGATAATTGACTCTCTCTGCTTGACTTATTTCACTCAGCATAATCTCTTCCAGTCCCATCCATGTTGCTACAAAAGTTGGGTATTCATCCTTTCTGATGAAGGCATAATACTCCATAGTGTATATGGACCACATCTTCCTTATCCATTCGTTCGTTGAAGGGCATCTTGGTTCTTTCCACAGTTTGGCAACCGTGGCCATTGCTGCTATAAACATTGGGGTACAGATGGCCCTTCTTTTCACGACATCTGTATCTTTGGGGTAAATACCCAGTAGTGCAATTGCAGGGTCATAGGGAAGCTCTATTTTTAATTTCTTGAGGAATCTCCACACTGTTCTCCAAAGTGGCTGCACCAACTTGCATTCCCACCAACAGTGTAAGAGGGTTCCCCTTTCTCCACATCCCCTCCAACATATGTTGTTTCCTGTCTTGCTAATTTTGGCCATTCTAACTGGTGTAAGGTGGTATCTCAATGTGGTTTTAATTTGAATCTCCCTAACGGCTAGTAATGATGAACATTTTTTCATGTGGGTGACTACCTTTTCTGAATGTGCTACCCAGAGCAAATATGGGTAGAGGACTGCAAGGAATGGGGACTAAATGCCCCATTAAAGACATACATGTTAAATATAACTGCGTGTGTATGTTTATGTATTTAAATATATAAGTATGTGTGCATGTATATATACATATATTTTTGATATGTTTGACTGTTAACAAGGTATTTATTATATATTGAACATATTGAACACATGCTATATATTATTATATAATCTAATCACATTATATTTTTATTTACACATTACATAGCTCACGTTACATATACATATTCTTTTAAAATTTCACATTAAATTTTATTATACATTATATTTTTCTAAAAATGTTATCTTATTTGTTATTAATTACTCATTATTTGTTCATAGTAGCCCTACACTGGAAAGGACCCAAATGCCTATCAAAAAGGGAATGGATAAGCAAATTGTGGTATATCCATACAAGGAATACTACTTGGCAAGAAAAAGGAACCAGCTACTATCACATGCAATAGCATGAAAACATTTCAAAATGATGCTATATAATAGAAGACAGGCGAAAGAGAGTACCTACTATATCATTCCATTTATATAAGATTCTAGAACATGCAAACTAATATGTAGTTTAAAAAAGTAAACCAGGGGCACCTGGGTGGCTCAGTGGGTTAAAGCCTCTGCCTTCAGCTCAGGTCATGATCCCAGGGTCGTGGGATCGAGCCCCGCATCAGGCTCTCTGCTCGGCAGGGAGCCTGCTTCCTCCTCTCCTGCCTGCCTCTCTGCCTACTTGTGATCTCCCTATCTCTGTCAAATAAATAAATATAAAATCTTTAAAGAAAATAAATGTGATTTCCAATCACATTTATTATGTATTGGGATATATATATATATATATATATAACATATATATGTTTTATAATGTCTGTGATATTTTGCTTAAATAGTATATATGTATAAAATAATAAAATGGAAGTAAACATACTGAAGGGTATGTACTCAAAAGGTCACCAGTGTGAATACAATATTTTGAAGACTGGTAATATAAGGAGATGCTGGGGTGCCTGGGTGGCTCAGAGGGTTAAGCCTCTGCCTTAGGCTCAGGTCATGATCCCAGGGTCCTGGGATCGAGCCCTGTGTCGGGCTCTCTGCTCACCCGGGAGCCTGCTTCCCCCCTCTCTCTGCCTCCTCTCTGCTACTTGTGATCTCTCTCTCTGTCAAATAAGTAAATAAAATATATATATATATATGTATATATGTATATATGTATATATACATATATATATATATGGCGGCTGAACTTCTATTCCTTGGGAATTCTGTATGATTGAAATAATATTATTTAACCTGAAATAGATAGAGGGGTGGTTGATCAGTAGAGGGGGAAAAAAAAAAAAAAGGAATCACCTGGGCACCTGGCTGGTTCAGTAGAACATGTGACTCTTGATCTCAGGGTCACAAGTTCAAGCTCCATGTTGGGCATGGACCCTACTTTAAAAACTAAATAAAATAAAAAGAAATCATCTTCGGACACACTGAACAACATGGGTGAATCTCAAAAACAGACACAAAAAATTCATTCCATGATGAACTTTTAATTTTTATCTATCTACAGAGAGAGAAATCAGATCATTAGTTGCCTATGATCGGCGCAGTCCGTGGAAGGGGATGAGAGGAACTTTCTGGGGTGATGGTACGTTCTGCGTCTTGATCGTGCTGGTGGTTACCTCTGTCAGTGTTCAGAGAACTGTACACCTGTAAAATGGGTGCATTTTACTGTATGCAAATTACACCTAAACAAACAAACAAACAAAAAGGAGTATTGTGAGCAGCCTCACTATGGTGCCCATGCAATGCACCACATAGGTCATATCCAACCCAAGGGTGACCAGTTTCTGTCCTCTGTGACAGTCACTATAGACTTTTCTCACAAATTTTTATTTTATTTATTTGAGAGAGAGAATGAGCTGGACGAGGCAGAGGGAGTGGGAGAAGCAGACTTCCCGCTGAACAGGGAGCCTGATGCAAGAGTTGTCCCAGGACCCTGAGGTCATGCCCTGAGCTGAAGGCAGATGCTTGACTGAGTCACAAGGGCACCCCTACATTTTGTTTGAAGTAAGCTTTATGGGGCGCCTGGGTGGCTCAGTGGGTTAAAGCCTCTGCCTTCGGCTCAGGTCATGATCCCAGGGTCCCAGGATCGAGCCCCACGTCGGGCTCTCTGCTCAAAGGGGAGCCTGCTTTCTCCTCTCTCTCTGCCTGCTTCTCTGCCTACTTGTGATCTGTCTGTCAAATAAATAAATAAAATCTTAAAAAAAAAAATAAAGTAAGCTTTATGTTCAGTGTGGGGCTTGAACTCATGACCCAGAGATCAAGAGTCACATGTTCTCTCTAAGCCAGCGAAGTGCTCTTCTCATACGATTTTTTAATTGAGGTCTTAGTCACATACCATAAATTGCACCCTTTTACAATGTTCAATTTTGTGTTTTTTAGTTTATCATAAAGTTGTGCACCATCACCATGTCTGATTTCAGAACACATTCCTGCCCGAAAGAGAAACTCCAGCCCTGTTGCCCTTGCACTGCTGAGTGTCCTTGTCACCTGTTCAGGACCTGTGAGCTCTTATTAACAGATAAGAAGTTGAAGGTGCAGGGACGCCTGGGTGGCTCAGTTGGTTGAGCAGCTGCCTTCGGCTCAGGTCATGATCCCAGCGTCCTGGGATCGAGTCCCACATCGGCCTCCTTGCTCAGCGGGGAGCCTGCTTCTCCCTCGGCCTCTGCCTGCCACTCTGTCTGCCTGTGCTCGCTCTCTCCCCCTCTCTCCAGGCCTCTGCCTGCCACTCTGTCTGCCTGTGCTCGCTCTCTCCCCCTCTCTCTCTCTGATAAATAAATAAAAAAAAAATCTTTAAATAAATTAAAAAACATCTTTAAGTTAAAAAAAAAAAAAAAAAGAAGTTGAAGGTGCAAAAATACATGGCCCGGTAATATAAAATTGAGAACATTGTGTCCGTTCATTTATTTTTCCTTCATCAATTGAGAAAAGAGGGGTGTCATGGCAGAGAGGGACCCTGAGAATGAATGGGGCATGGCTCTGGGCTTGTAGTACTCAAGGTTGGAAAATGGGGTCTGGGCCTGTGCCTTTCTCGAGACAGGCAACTGGGGGAAAACAAGCTAAGTGGCTTAGGTAGACATAGAAAGGAATGGAGAGATCGTGACAGGTCTCCTGGAGGAGGGGCTTTGGGACCGGGCCAATTATTTCTCGTATCTCTGTTGTTCACAGTTTGCAAAGAATATTTACAAACATTATGTCCTTGGATTCTCGGGCCCCAGGGAGACAGGTGGCTTCATGCCCATTTTACGGAGATGAGGGAACTGAGGCCCAGAGAGGTGAAGACTCCCATAAAGAAGGTTCTATAAAGAAGTGATGATTAAATCTGGACTTGACGGAAGCCTTTTCCATTCCAAAACAGGATAGGAGTGAGGGATGCCTGGTGGGGGGCATTTGCAGGAGATGAGACTGTGGAGGTGGAGCAGGGCAGGTGCTGGGGGGGTGCACATGTCAGTGGCCTGTGCCCCCCAAGCAGCAGGACCAGCAAGTGGACCAGGCTTCTGTGATGTGAGCAGTGACTTGATGGTGGTAATCACTTGATCACTTGGGTAATTAGCCACGGGGAGTCATTATGGGACTTGTCTCCCTTAGGCTGGGTAAAGGGAGCTGCCTGCCCAGTGGCGGTGGAGGACTGCTGATGGCTGACAGCAGGGCCTGGCATTCTTTGGAATTATGTTTTTCTGGAGTTGAAAACAGCCCCTAGCCCTGGCTGAGGGCTCTACTGGTGTCCAGGGTCCAGGCCTGGCTTTCACATTCTCATCCAGAACAAGGTCCTGGGTGGAGACAGCATGGCAGAGAACAGGCCTGCCGGGGAGTAGCAGGCAAGGGTTCGAGGGATAGGGCATTCATATGGGGTGGTTGAACACTCACCCCGTGGTCACTGAGGACGGGGGGGGGGGGTAAAACCTCTACCCAACAGAGCCAGTAGGAAATAGAGACAGTGTTGAGAATGGCCCAGGTGTCTCATGGTGTGCCAACCTCTGGTCTTAGATGCCGCCAGCTGACCAGTGGACACCTTCTCATCCACCCACTGCCTGCAGGGAAAGGGCTAGCTAACTTCCTCTCTGCCCTCAGGGGAACTGATATCTTTCTGTGGGATTAGATGAGGTGATAGAACTCAAACAAATGACAAATACAGATTAAATTATAAAAAGTAATTGTGAAGGGGCCCCTGGGGGGCTCCGGTTGGTTAAGCCTCTGCCTTCGGCTCAGGTCATGATCTCAGGGTCCTG
The DNA here is from genome assembly GCF_964662115.1 of Mustela nivalis. NCBI lineage: Eukaryota > Metazoa > Chordata > Mammalia > Carnivora > Mustelidae > Mustela > Mustela nivalis. Next base: position 194,362,594 of record NC_139020.1, read on the forward strand.
GGATCGAGCCCTGCATCGGGCTCTCTGCTCAGCGGGGAGCCTGCTTCCCCCCCACCCCCTGCCTACTTGTGATCTCTTGCTTTGTCAAATAAATAAATAAATATCTTAAAAAAAAAAAAAAAGGAACTGTGAAGAAACAATTAGGAAGGAGGAAGGGAGGGAAGAAGGTTGAGAGAAAGAGAGAACCTGTTTATGTGGGATAAGTAGGGATGTCTTCTCTGAGGAGACCACCTTACCTTGCTAAACAGATACCAGAACAATGTGAAGGTACCAGCTGTGTGAATGTGGGTGGGGGAGGCGAGAGGAAGAGTGTTCCAGGCATTGGGAACAATGTGTGCAAGGGCCCTGTGATGGAAAGGACTTGGACATACTTATGGGGTGGAAAGGAGACAGACATAGCTGAACTTTGGCAAGCAAGGCAGATGAGCGGTTACTGGTAAGCGAGGAGGGTGGGCAGGGCCTGTCTCATAGGCCAAAGTAGGTGTTTTGGACATAGCAGTGGCAAAGCCCTGGGAGGCTTTGGGGCAGGGGGGTGCCATGACCAGAAGTCCGTTTTCTTCGTGCTCTTCTGTGCAGGACTCCCACCTGCATTTCCAAGCAGCAGGAACCGGCATACCTGGTTTGTGGCCTAGCTCTGCCTTTCACTAAGTGATCTGGAAGTTTCCAGTTTGCTCTTTGTCTACAGGGAACAGCACGATCTATCCTGAGGGATGGTGCAAGGGTGAAAGATTTCATGCGTGTGCGCCCACACCCACACCTACACCCGCCAGGCACAAGGCTGACTCTCAAATGGTAAGTTTTAAATCTTCCTCCACTGTAAAGATTTCTTCAGATCTTCCTCTTCCTCAGGTGTCATGAAGTAGAGGGAGGCTGGAATCAACAAGGAACCTGATTTCTGAGTTTTAAAATATTCAAATAAATTGAAAGATAGTACATGTCCCAGTTGGGAACATGACATATTATGGGATATTCTATTTAAATTAATTCATAGGTTTAATGCAACTTCATGCAAAAACCTCAGTTTTGCTTTAGAACTAAAAATATCAGTAACAACAACTGACATTTCCTGAGCATTTACTATGTGTCTAACATTGAGCTTGTCAGGCAGGTGTTACTTTTATCCTCGTTTTATATATCCACTAGACCTCGATGGGATAAGTAACTTGCCAAGGTCATGGGGCTGGATGGTTCTATCTTCTAGGAATTCTTAATTCTTCTAGGTTAACTAGGATGTGTATGGACACAGAAGCCGGTGTGTTTACCAAGTGATATCTTGAATAACAGAAAACTCTGTGAATGGCAAGATAGCCCTGTTAGATGTTAGAACCTATGCTAAAGAACCAATATTTAGATCCATATAGTATCTGCTCAAAGTCAGGTCTGTGAAAAGAAATGAAGAAACAGATTGACCTGAATCAAAAGCCTACTGTAAAAATAGATTTTACTAAACAAAGGGTAGGGAAAATTTATTTAATAAATGATGATGCACAAGCAATAAAAACTGATTGGTGCTGGTGGTGAGTTAAGCCCATATTTTATTCCACACAGGAAAATAAACGTGGGATGGTTAATCATTAAAGAATTAAATATAAAATGAAATTTTAGAAAATTAGCGGAAAACAGACCATCAGATGGGTGGAAGAAAGCTTATTTTGTCAACATTCAAGCAATAAAATCACAAAGGACTAGAATGACAGATTGAACATTAAATAAAACAACAACAACAAAAAAGAAAAACAGACTGGGAAATATTTACCTCATCGATGACACAGGAATAATATTGATAATCTAAAAAATGCTTATTTGACGTTGGAGGAACTTTTAAGTCCCCAGCAGATGAAGGGATATGAACAGCCAGACAATAAATGATGAAAAAACATTCATTTTTAAAGTCATCTAAGGAAGACTAAAGTAACCTTGAACTACTGACATACTAGTAAAGTAGGAGGAGACAAAAGAGATGGTGCCCACTGCTTAGTGATGTCTATTATGCTCCTTACACTCATCGGTGGGAGGCAGCAGAGTGAGCCGGGTGGTGCTCTGGGAAGATCCTGTGGCACTGTGAAGCAAGACTTCTCTGCCTTCCACCTGGCAACTGCCAGGAATTTGTCCCGAGTGCAGAATTAAAGGACATATTAGCAAACAGTGGTAAAGAACCCAAATATACCACATTGGGAGACTTGAGTAAATGTAGGAGGATCCCCGCACACCTTCAGAATGAATCATGTGAACAGATGAAAATGTGAAGTGATAGTAGCAAACACAAGAGAAAAATGCATGGCTGGTTGCAACTTTGTAAAGACATGTATATAGGTGGAGGGTTTTATGGGTTCCCTAGTATTATGGATACTTTGTACATTTTTCTTGCTCTAGTTGTCATGTTGTCTTTTAAGTGATGGTTTAAAAAAAATTCAAATTCAGCCAGCAGCGTGACTTTGGGCAAGTTTGTCCGTTTGGCACCTCTCTTTCTTGCGGTGGGGCCTCTCCTTCCTTAAAGGAAAGAGTCGTCAGCGCCCAGTCGGAGACCTCCTCCCCGGGGTCGGGGAGTCGGGGCACTCCTGGGTCTCGGCTGCAGGAGGACTCCCTTCCGGAGGCAACTTCCCATAGCAAGAGGGGAGGAGGAGGGTGTCCCACCGGCATCTGCACTCGCAAGGGAAGGGGCGAGCTGGGAGAACCTAATCGCTGGTGGGCACCTTGGGTTGCGAGGAATCCTTGCAGCCACCTTTGAACCTCCGTTCCGGCTCCGGGCCCCCGATTCTCCTGCCCGAATTCGGCAGCCGTCTTACGCCCCCTCGCTAAGGCCCCGAGCCGCAGGAAAACTCGGATTTACAGGGCGCCTCCTGCCGTGGCCTGAAGACACCCAGTGCGCCTGGGGGCCCGAGGCTGACTTCGCAGACACCGGACACTTGGGTGACCTTCCAGGTCTCGAAGGACGCATCAGATCCCCGACGTGGGCCAGGCGCAGGGACGCAGCCCTCTCTGGCTGCAACACGCGCCCATCTGGGCTCAGCAGCCGCTCGGTCCGTTCCTCCGCTCATGCCATCTTGCCCGAGGCGGTCACGTGCGGACGACAGCGGCGCGCTTCGCCCGGGCCCCGTCGCCGGGACCGACCTGTGGACGCCAGTGGGTTCTGTGCGGCTCTGTGCACACCCCGAGGTGAGGCGCGAGAGCCCTTCACTCGTGGGTCGGGTAAGGGACAGGGCGGGCGTTGGGTCCCCGGAGCGCGTTTCCCTCTCGGGACCCGCCCGCACCGGCCGCCTTGCCGTCGGGGGCCGGAGACGCCGCCGCTTGCCCTGCGCCGCGGCCTCGGGGATGTCCGCGGCAAGTTGTGGCTCGGGGCACGAGGGGCGGGGGTAGCTGGCGGCGCCGAGCACCCCCTCCCCGACCCCTCACTGCCCGAACACCTCGCCTTCCGCGCGGCCCCAGCCGGTCTGGAAGACTTGCGGGCCCGCTCGGGGAGGCCCGGCCCGGGGGCTCCCGGCCCGGGGGCGCCACGCGCGCGGCGCGAGGGGCGCGGGCTGCCGGGAGGAGCGCGGATGGGGGGGGGGCGCGGGCGCATGCGCCCTGCACCCGTGCCATATTGGAATGAGTCGGAGCGCGGAGCGCCGCCGCCGCCGCCGCCTCCGCCGGAGCGCGGGTGGAGGGGGGCGGGGAGAGCTGCCGGCCGCCCCGCTCCGCCGAGCCCAGCAGGAAGGAGGGCGCGAGCGGGCGAGCGCGGGTGGCGCGAGCGGAAAAAGCGCCCGCGCGGGGAAGCGAAAAGAAGGAAAGAAAGAAAGAAAACGAGCGCGAGAAGGGGAAAAGCCAGCGATCGAGCGAGGGCGCGCGCGAAAACTCCCGGCAGGTAAAAAAGCGGGGCCGCCAGCTGGGCCTTCCCGCGCGGCGGCCTGAAGGGGCGGCGGCGGCGCTGGGGCGGGGGACCGCGCGGCGCCCCCCTCGAGGGGGCCGCGCAACTTTGCCAACGAAAAACCGCCGGGAGCCGGCGGGCGGCGGGCGCGCGGGCTGAGGCGCCAACGGGCGGCGGCGGCACGTTGGGGGCGGGGGCGGGGCGGGGGGGTGCAGCGCGGCGCCCGCGCGCGGCCTCGCGCGCCCCCGCGGCCCCGCGCGCCGGCCGGGCGGGCTGCAGGAGCGCGCCTGGGCGCCTCGCCGCGGCGGCAAGCGGCGGCTGCGGCGGCCCGCGGCCCCGGGCGGGCGGCGCAGTGCGCGGCCGCCCCCGGGGCGTGAAAGGAAAGTGGCCGGGCGGCGGTACCGGCGGGCGCCCAAGTTCCCCGGCGCGCTGGGCCCGCCGCGCGCCCCTCCCGGCGCGTCCCGCGCTCCCGCCCGCCGAGCCCCCGCGGACCCGCCCCCCGGGCTCGCTCCGGGGCCGGGGCGCGAACCCGCAGCGGGGGTCGGGGGGCGCGCTGCCTGCGGGGCGGTCGGAACTTCGGAGGGCCGAGGTGGTCGCTGCGCTGTTGGAGAGCGTCTAGCGGCCGCCGCAACCGGTTGCTTCGGGCCAGCGTGGTGGAGTGCGCCGGGCCTCCCCGGAGCCGCGCGCGAGCGGGTAGTGGGCTCGCCCGGCACCCGCCGGCCGACCCCGGCCGGACCCGCTCGCTCGGGGCCCCGACTTGCGCTCGGGAGGGCCGCGACCGTTTCGATTTCTGTTCAAGTCTCGTTTTAAACCGTGAAGACGAGACGGTGGAGAGGCGAGCAGAGAGCCCTGTGAAGCAAGGCCTGCTCTGGTAGGGAGCAGAAACGCCTTGTGAGAACAGAAATAAATTCCCGCGGAAAGGATGTATGTTAAGTTTTAAGCGAGATGTCAGCTGTTCACTGGGATCGGAAACTGAGCCGCAAGGCACAGGTCACCTGCAAGTCTTGTTCTTTGCGGAGAGTTGGGTGGGACACCCCGGGCGGAGGCAAAATTTCTATTTAGTGGGGGTGATTCCCCGCGGGTCGGTCACCCAAAGCCTTGCTGGTGAATGGCCCCTAGCGATGTTTTCCCGAGTCCTACTTAGTGACATAGTTTTGAGAACCAAGTAACCACCAAAGAGATTTGAAAGGAAATAAGATGGATTTTGCCAATCCCTGCATATACCTTTTCCTCCTGAACCACATTATAAAGATGTCACACTTGATTGCATCGCAGGAAAAATACGTGCCTGAAAATGTAATTGATCATTTGCCAACTGTCTAGAAAGGGGGAAGATGAGTGTGTCTTTGTGAGTGCACTTTGGGGCCTGTTGGCCTGGTATTTTGAGGAGCGTGTTGAATCCTCCTCTGCCACGGGTAGATACAGAGTTCATATTTGTTTATAAGGTCACAAAAGTAACGGCCCGGTGGAAACGGGAGTGGCTCAAGCTTAGGACAGTGCTGTTCTACTGTTGTCATTGACTGGCTGCCTTATCTCCGTATGGTTCTTACCCTGAAGATTTAGTTTTCCTTATTTGCAAAATCAGAGAATGAATAGCTCATCTTTCTGCATGCTTTCAGATGTCAATTTGGCAACTTTTTAAAATGAGAGATTAAAAAAATCACAGTCTGTATTTTGACAGGTTCTACATAAAAGTGCTCACAATACATATACATCTTAATTAAAATACATTTGGAAAAAAAATCTTAGTTGCTACATCTAGTGTTATTTTGTGTCTCTTGTTTGAACAAAGACATTTACAAATGTATTTCAATGTGTTTTAAAAATTATGTATGTATTTTTAATTGAGGTCTAATTTACAGTAAGAACTTACATGACCTGTATGTCCTAATAACCACACTCAGATCAAGATGCACGGCACTTTCAGCCTCCCAAAGGGCTTCCTTTACATTGCTCTCATTCAGCAGGCACCTCTTCCCTCCCCAAGGTGACCACTTCTGGCACCACTGGTGAATTTTTTTTTTACATGACAGGGCCCTTTTAAGGGTGAGGGGCAATATTAAGCTGAAGGACAACAGGTGTGTAAACCTGGAGTTAGGGTCATTTTTGCCATGACTCTAAATGCTTTTTACACTTTTAACTACTGGAATTGTGAACTTCTTAGCCAGAAGGCTACTTGTCAGCTGAGGCAAGGCTTTGCAGATTTGGATCCATGGTTGTTGGGCATCCTTGTGGTCACAGGCCCAGTACCGATGTGTTACTTCCCTTTTTTGGAATACTGGTGTATTTCCAGACAGCAGGTTTGGAGGATGGATCATGAACTTTCCCAACAAGTCAGTGTTTAAGGTGTTAGTAGATGAATCAGTTTCTTAAAGCCTAGAATTTGCTGAGAAAATTGAATGAAAATTGATTTTTTAAAGTTCAGTGAATTAAAGAATGTGGGCATAAAGCTTTAACAACCTTTTAAGTGACAGCAATTAACTTGATTTATATATGCAGAATATTTTCCTGGTTTATCAAGTCGTTAAAACTCTAGTGGTAAAAGCAAAAACAAAAAGTAGCTAAAAATTTTGCCAGGTGTGGTTAGTTTTTTTTTTTTTTTTTTTAAATTTCAACATGGTTAGGATACCTTTTTATATTGGCCCTCTAGGAAGTTGGGTTTTTTATATTCTCCACTGAAGCAAGTACTTCCAACAATTTGCTTATTCTTCCCAAATACCTTTTAATGTAGTCCTATACGTTTTCTTGTTTCTGCTCCTGAAGGGGAGGAGTTAGAAGTTGTCATTGAATTCTTGGTAATTCTTCGCAATGGCCTGTGTTTTTTACTGCAAGGACACCTATGTGATGCAGAGTTGGGAACAGTGTTAAGGCCTGTGGTAGGGATTTATGGGGGCATAGTCCGCAAAGTTCAAAGATTTTCTTTTGTGAAATGGTTTCTGCTGAATAATTCTGTTTTCTTTGATTAAGCCGGTCAGTTGATTAGCCAACAGCTAAGCTGGATTTGGTTATTCTACTCCCAAGATTCACAGCACCATTAGCTAAGATAGTAATCCATCAGTTAGTTAAAATTGATGCACTGGTTTTGTGTATGTGTGTGCACGTGTGCACATCTTTTTAGATTTCTTAACTTTTGCATTGTCAGATATTTCACTTAAAATTTATTAAATTTTGAGAGATGCAACTAAAGATGCAACATGAGAAACAAAATGCATATAAAAGGGCATTATCTCTTTTGATATTTGTTTCTTTGAAAATTTTGATTTTTCTCTTTAAAATTGCTTTTCCTGTCTATAACCTTGCTGGTTCTATAGGGTATTTTTGCTTTCACGATGGTAACTAGACTGGGCTTAGCTACAGAGTGAGGGTGTGGATGTAGACATCATTTGACTCTGAAGTCTATACTGTCTAAACTTCATTGACCTTTCCATTAAAACTTCATGTTATGTTCATATTAAATAAATGAATACAATCCAGAAAGCAGACCATTGTGTAGGCAGGTTCTTTTGAATGTCAAAAAAAAAATTTTTTTTTAAGATTTTATTTTATTTGACAGAGAGAGATCACAAGTAGGCAGAGAGGCAGGCAGAGAGAGAGAGAGGAGGAAGCAGGCTCCCTGCTGAGCAGAGAGCCCGATGCGGGACTCTCGATCCCAGGACCCTGAGATCATGACCTGAGCCGAAGGCAGCAGCTTAACCCACTGAGCCACCCAGGTGCCCCATTGAATGTCAAAATTTTTATATTAAAGATTTTCTATCTTATGATTTCCTATAACTTTGTAATTGCAGGGTAGTTTTCTTTTAGTAGATAGTATTTATTATCTAACTGGGATGTTTTGTAATTGAAAAAATATTTCTCGTTATGCATAGTTGTTAAATTGGATAAAAGTCTCTAGGGATTTTGGTTACTGGGGGAGATTTTGAACCATTAGGCTTTAGGGAGTAGGATTTTGATATGACAGTTTCTTCAAGTGGTACTAGCCCCACTGGAAAATGATTTAAAATAAAAAGGATAGGACAGGTTCTTGCAAGTTCATATTTAAATTTTACAAAAGTGGGAGAGAGGATTAGAACAAAGACAAGTTAGTAGTAGAAAAACTATTATTTCACTGCAGAAGTTTTAACAAGTTTGAATGTAAACCTTTGCCTTTAACTCAGAGGCACCTGAAGATTTGTATCTGATTAATTTCTAGTCTCTTATCCAAGAGGATGTTTTTAACTTTATTCAGCTCTCTTAATCTTTAGGTGACCACTCAAGGACATAATTAAAAAACAAAAGATGTAGCCTGTATGTTTTGCTACAAGATAATATGTTTCAAACTTTGTGGTTTCATAGTTGGTAACTTCAGAGTCAAGCATTTGGGTGTGCAGGGAGAGGCTACAAGGCGGCATTTCTCATGGTGTCCAGTGCTGCCTGCAGGTTCTGTTTTGACATTTCTCCTTAATTTAGAGATGGGTTACTTGCTACACTGATTGATTTGGGGTGGATAAGGCAGTTGAGATTACGTGTTTGGTCTGGGAGGACATTTGGAGAATGTCTTCGATGAGTGAGGGAAGGGAGTTTGTTGCAGTAGCAAGTGCAGGACAGTCACTTATTTGGAATGACAACAAGAGATGGGTGGAGAAATTGAGCTGTTATTAAAATACCTCGAGTTTTTCCTGCTGACATTCAATTTAATGTTAACCAACAAGTATTTTGATTGAATTCCAAATTATTAATTATTTTACCCTGAATAGTTAAAAAAAAAAAAGTTTGAGGGGGCTGCTGTGTAATATCTGCTTGGTGGTAAGACTTCCTGTGAGTTGCTGGTAGTTTTTCATTCTTTTCACGTTAATTTGCTCCCCAGATTAAGAGTGCTTTCTGGTCTCAGAGTTTTTGTTAGTGTTCTTTCTTATGGGTCATTTTTTTGTAAAACATACTTTCTCCATGTTGAAAATAATACATAGTAATTTGGGATCATAATTTTAAGATACCATTTTAGCTCATTTTTACTTGTGTCAAAATAAATAACATTCTTGGAATGAGATGGTGACAACACAGAATCACTTAGCATGTCACCTGTCTAGAACATAGTTAACAGTGAGGAATTATACGTAACATAAAATTTCACATTTTATTTTATTTATTTAAAAAAAATTTATTTGAGAGAGAAAGAGAGATAGTTAGAGGTAGATTATAAGCAGGGGAGAGGGGGAGAAGCAGGCTCCCCACTGAGCAGGGAGCCCAGTGATGCAGGGCTCCATCTTAGGAGCCCGGGATCATGACCTGAGCTGAAGGCAGATGCTTAACCGACTGAGCCACCCAGGCATCCCAAAATTTCCCATTTTAAAAATGTACAACTCAGCAGCATTAACTACATTCACAGTGTTGTTCAGTGGCCACTGCTTTCCATTTCTAGAGCGTTTTCATCTTCCCAAACTGAAATTCCAAGGCCATGGACAGTAACCCCCCCCCCCCCCTTTCCTTCTCCCTGCCAGCCCCTGGCAGACAGCATTGTACTTCCTGTGTTACGACTGACAACTCTGGCTGCCTCAGGATCGTGGAGTCCTGTGTATCTGGGTTCTGGTGAGTGGCTGTTTCACCATAATGTCCTCAGGGCTTATCTGTACCGTAGCATGTGCATCAGAATTGCCTTGTGAGGAAATACGTTTTTAAAAAGATTTTTGGCAGCAGGTGAAATAGAGGTCACAGCACCCTGTGCAGGAGGGCTCTTTTCTCTCCATTGGAAGAGTCTGGAGGCAGCCCGCAGAGCTGTGAGAACCAGGTGCCTCTTCCTTAGATGCAGTCTTGGCACGCTTGGCTGTGGGGACGTCAGAGAGATGGAAGCTGAGTGGGCCAGCAGGCTGGGGGACGGGAGCAGGAGAGCAGGGTCGCTGCAGTCTGGAGTCTCACCTGGGTGGGGACAGAGAGACTTGTGTGTCCTGGGACTACATCTTCCCGGGTAATCACAGGTATTCATCGTGTTGGTCCGGGTCGGAGCCTCTCCCCAGAACAGTGAGCCCAGAAAGTTTGTGCTCAGATTGTCAACAAGCCTTCCGCTCTGAGCGGCGTGAGTCGGCGGTGACTCATTCGCCAGCTGTCCCGGTGAGTTGAGGTTTTGCCATATTGAACATCTCACTTCTAGTTTCGTGGAAAACTAGTGAGGGTTTAAAGAGGCTCAATAACATACGTAATAATGATTTTACATAATTAATGCTTCAGATTTTAAGTTTATTGCGTTGCTTTCACTGTGCATTTGTGTCATTCAGATAGCCAGTCTCAAGACCGGGAAGGCAGGTCTGACAGAGCTGAGGATTATGAGTGGAGCAGTCAGTAGTCCCAGAATGGCCAAAGATGTGGACGTTTTTTCTTTCACTATTTTTCTTTTCACTATTCTTATTTTGTAGTACCTGGCCTGTGTTCATGGAGTACGCATGGGGTGACTCTCCCGAATGCTGTCCGTTACCAGGGGAGGGCGGGTCCTTTGGGGGTACTTCTGGATCCCCACCCCGTCACTATCTTCTTGACGAGGCTGCTTTTGACTATTTTTCTTGAAACCCTTGAAAAATTGATAATGTTGTGAAGCCTGGGTTTTGTTTTTGTTTTTGTTTTTATTTTTTGGTGCCTTAACTTCTCAATTCTTAAGGAAATCAGAGTGGTTAGTTGCTGCTTAGAATTAGTAAGGTTTTTCTGAATGTGTCCATTTCTTTGGTGATTGATACTCTCCCTAGCACACTAATGAGCACCTTTTACTCCATTCTCTCCCTAGAGTGTGTCATGCTCCTGAATTGTCAGTTAAATATTGTGAAGAGACCAGTTTATATATGAGTCAGTTTGTTAATTTTTAAAATAAGCATTGGGGTTTGTAAGTAAACTGTTAGATGAGACATAATTTGTAAGTAAGCTCCCTGCCCAGTGTGGGGTTTGAACTCACAGCTCTGAGATCAGGCGACACAAGCTCTTCCAACTGACCCAGCAGCCACCTCCATTTTGTTTCCTTTTTAAAGCTAATTTCCCAGCTCTCAAGCGCGAGTTATATTTGCATTTAAAATATGCATAGTTATTATTATTTTTAATACAAGTAACATTTTACACAAGTTGGAAAACAAACTTAGATCTCCTAGATGTTATCGGGGCCCTGTTTTCCTTATGCGGAGATAGAGGCTCCTGGGTGAACTGAGAGCCGCTTTCAGTGACTTTTGCCAGACCCTGTTGCCTGTGTAGGCATGACAAGGGGCTGGGTAGGCCTAGCTCTGGCCTTCCCTGCTGGGGTGGGTGTCCCTTCTCTGCAGTGAGTGCTGGAGGGGAGGATTGCGTGACTCCTGCTGCCTCCTTAAGGCATTATAGGGTTCTGAAGACATTGTCCCAACCCTTTACTTTGATTTTTGGCTTCCTGTTAACTTGTCTGAAAGGAGCTTTTTCCAGAACACCTCTACTAGCGAAATCTTAAGTTTTGGTGTGCTGTTCTTCTGTAGCTTCCTCGAGGGGCTTCTGTATTCCCCTGTCTCATCTTGGACCTCATTGTGATTTCCTTTTTCTCTCAGAGTTCCAGCCCCTTCAGACCTGGACCCATTGTCCAGTCTTTCACTCGCTTCCTAGCCAGTACCCTTAACCTTGCCCTGTTGTCCTTCTGCAACCTCTGCTTTGTAGACTACCACCCCCAAGCTGTCTAGCCTGTGCGCTCTCTCTTCTTGGACACAGGCTATCTCGCATTTAGGGTCCCCTCTTGAAGTGGCCCTATGCGTGCGTGGCCCCTGGGGTCCTGTCTTGAGGAAGAGCCTTTTCTTTTTGCCTTCTGTGACTTTTTCAGACCTTCCCTTGTTTTTCTGTTTACATCTGTCTTGTGGATTCATCCGTGTTCACCTTCCCCTAGCCCTTGTGCCTTCCTAACTCTTTCTGCTAAGCTTTACATACACATGTCTGTTGCTGTCAGGATCTCCAGTTTGGTTGCCTCACTGGGCCCTCAAAAGACACAGGTCCCTGACAACCCACAGCCCCTCGTTCTACTCTGAAGCTGCTGCTCCTTCAGCAGGCCTGTCTGCCAAGTCTCTTTCTTGATGTTCCTCTTCAGTGATGGTGTTTGTTTAGTGTCCCCCCCCCCCCCCCCCCCGGGGCAGCTCTCTTATGGAATGCAGAGTCTTCTTGAATTACCAGCCTCCGACTTAGGAATATTCATGCAAATCTGACTCCTTTGCTTTGAGACATTTTTAAAGCTAAGGAACATTTTGTTCAAATGAATCTTTCTAGGAAGCGCAGTGTGTAACATAAACACAAGTAGAGGTGTCCGGGAGAGGAAGGGAGTGAAGGGCCAGTGTCCGGTCCTGCCCTTAGCCAGCCTCCCAGTGCTGCCTCCACCTCCTCCTCCTCGAGGCAGGTTTGGCATCTGGCCCCTGGACTCTGCGTGGAGCTCCTGCAGTTACTGCCAGTACTGTCCCGAGGGCACTCTGTGTATTTGAAAATCACTTTATCTGTTTTGCACCCCACCTCTTTCCCATTGGTTTTCCTTTGGAAAGTTTTAATTGTGACTGATAAATACAAAATTAGTGCCAGTGATGAATCTTGACAAGGAAAAGGAAAGCCACTTTGGAAAGTGAAACTGGGTATTAAAAAGAGCCAGCTCCATTAAATGCTGAAAACTTCACAAGTGCCCAAGGGCTCCTTTCAAAATTGAGTCTCTCCTGACTGTACCTTTCTGTCTTTAAAGCTGCATTTCAGTAACATGAACATTCAAGATAAGCTTAGTTTAATTTTATGTTTTTGTTTTGTCCCTTTACCAGTATAGCAGGTTTATTTAACCCATAATGTAACTAAAATATTTGCAGTGAAAAGTATACACCTTGTTCTCTTGACTCCAAATGTCCCCCCCCCCCCCCCCCCGCCACAATCTTCCCTGCTCTCCAGTCCATCTGACAGACTGTGGCCAGAAGAACTTTGTCAACAAACGTGATTGTATAATGTAAAACTTCCACTGCCAGTAGGGTGAAGTCCAGACTCCTCAGGAAAGCAAGCAGAGCCCTCAAAGAGCTTCCCTTCAGTGACCGTCCCGCTCACCTCCCTCTCTCTCGCTGACACCCTGCTCTCCATGCATCCTTTTCCCGGGAGGTCCCTTTTAGAGTGTCCTTCCAGTAACACAGCACTTCCAAAATGTCAGTCTTGCATGGACCACTTTCACACTTTTTTGCCATGTTTGATTACTATAATCATTCTTGTAATATTTAACAAATTGACTTTTAAAAATTGATCTTTAAAAAAAAAAAGATTTTATTTATTTGTTTGAGAGAAAGTGCACACGGGATGGAGGGGCAAAGGGAGGGGGAGAAGCAGAGTCCTTGCTGAGCAGGGAGCTAGACCACAACCATGCGGGCTCCAACCCCGGACTCCCGAGATCATGACCTGAGCTGAAGACAGACGCTTAAGCAACTGAGCCACGCAGGCGCCCCTAAAAATTAGACTTTTAACTTAAAAGTATTATTACATTTAGAAATGAAAAATAGTGGGGTACCTGGGTGGCTCTGTGGTTAAAGCTTCTGCCTTCGGCTCAGGTCATGATCCCGGGGTCCTGGGATCTGAGCTTTGGCTGTCTGCTCAGCGGGGAGCCTGCTTCCTCCTCTCTTTCTTTGCCTGCCTCTATGCCTACTTGTGCTCTCTGCCTGTCAAATAAATAAATTTAAAAAAAGCTTAAAAAAAAAGAAATGAAAAATAGTGAAATATAAATAATAGTAAATCTAATCAGTTTATAAAAATACAGTTCTTCAGTAAGTTTCTCAATAAAACCCTTTCCTTGTATTTAAAAACTTTTGAAACTATGAACCTGATGATGGATGATATTAAAGAGTTGTTGATATTTTTTCTTTTTTCTCTTTTTTTTAGGTGTACTAATGGTGTTGTGATTATATAGGAGAATGCCCTTTCTACTGGGGGACAGCAGCTGAAGAGTTTAGAGGTGAGATGTCATGTCTCCAACACTTCCAGGTAGCTCTGGAAGTACATGTATATGCCCGTGTGCAGACACAGAGAAAGCTTTCAGTAGATTGTTAATCATTTTTTTAATCCAAGTAGAGAGTATTTGGAATTTTTTCTACATCTTTGAAAACTTTGATGAAAGCCTCTATTGGTTGGGGAGCATAAAAATGACTGCAAGAAAGTTGGTATTCAAAAAAGTCTTTAACCCCAGCTCACGATGGGTAACAAAGACACACACACACACACACACACACACACACACACACACACACAGATAAAGTTCTTTTTAAAAGATTATTAATTTTAAAGTTGGGCTACAGTTGACATTCAACATTGTATTGGTTTCAGGTGTACAGCATAATGGTTCAGTATTTGTATATATATTGGGGGACGGCCTCCGCAGTAAGTCTGGTTGACATCCGTTACCATACACAGTTAACAAAAGCCTTTTTTCTCTTGTGATAAGAACTCTTTTATTCTCTTAGCAAATACATGGTACAGTGTTACTACCTATAGTTGCCGTGCTGTATGTTAATCTCTAGGACTTAATTTTAAAACTAGAAGTTTGTGCTTTTGAAATTCTTAATAAAATTGTATTTAACCAATACCTGTGAAGTTGCGGTTGCAAGTTTTATGTGTTAACTTTTTTCCTCCATTCCACCATAAAAATCCTACGTAATATACTTTAAAAGAAGGAGTCTTTGTAGCGCCTACATTTTCTTGTATCCCACCAGTGGCTTGGGTGTTGCCCAGAGGGGAGTGCACTGAGGAAATCCCTGCTTGCCCTCTATAGGACTCTGATTCCGGTCTTGGTGAGGTCTTCCTTCCTGGACTCCTCCAGGCCCGATTACCCTTTGCCCTGGGTGCTCGCTGGCATTGTACGTGCTCCACTCTTATAAATATCACAGCTATAATCATTTGTCCCGTGTTTCTCATCTCCACCAGGCTGTGAGCTCAAGGTCAGAGACCCTGTGTATAGTACCTTGCACACAACCTAGCGGAGAGTAGAGAGCGGAGCAGCTCTGGCTGATGAGGGCACAGAAGCAATATTGCCACACGGCGGTTTGTAATGTTCTTTCTCCTTGAAGATGGATTGTGTTCTAAACAAGAAGCTATTATGTTTAATCAGATTCCCTCTTGTCACTCCCAGGCTTCGAGGCTGCCAGTGACTTTCCACAGTCATTAGAATAAAATCCAAACTCCTTTTGTGGCCTATAATGCCCTTTGTGGTTTGTCCCCGTCCTCTCTGCCACTTTCCCACCACTTTCCCACAGCACAGCTTCGTGGGTTCCCTGTCCCTCCAAGCACACCACACTTGTTAGCGTTTGTTCCTTTTCACCAGAAGGGGTTCGGCTCAGGGATAAAACCTTCCTTCAACATCCTTACCTCCACTCCAGGAGCTACATTCTCGTTAGTGTTTGGTTTTCTTTGTGGCACTTATCGCTATATGAAATTACCTTATTTCAGCTCATTTTAAAATTTAAATTAAAAAGTTTCAATTTATTATATATGCTTTGAAGCCATACTCTAGAGAATATGAAATCTACTCTGAGGATGTTTTTCCTTATTGTTCCTTGTGACAGAACTGGACAATGCCCTGATGCCTTGTTCTTGTGTTTACTCTTATAAACTTCATGAAGACAGGAACTGGGTCTTTTTTTTTTAATTAAAGTTTTAATCTTAATTCCAGTGTAGTTAACAGTGTTGTATTAGTTTCAGGTGTACAATAGAATGATTCAGCACGTCCATACAACACCTGGTGCTCATCACGCATGTCCTCCTTGATGCCCATCACCTGTTTGTTTGAACCATTTCGCCCCGCCTCCCACCTCCCCTCTGGTTACCATCAGTTTGTTCTCTTGAGTTAAGAGTCTGTTTCATGGTTTACCTCTCTTTTTCCCTTTGCTTGTTTGTTTCTTAAATTCCTCATTTGAGTGAAATCATACGGTATTTGTCTTTTTATGTCATAAAAATGACATGAAAATTGTCATTTTTATGCTCCCCAACCAATACAGGCTTTCATCAAAGTTTTCAGAGATGTAGAAAAAATTCCAAATACTCTCTACTTGGATTAAAAGAAATTTGTCAATTTCTCTGATTGACTTATTTAACTTAGGGTAATATTCTCTAGCTCTATCCATGTTGCAAGTGGCAAGATTTCCTTCTTTTTGCAGCTGAATAATATTGCACTGTGTATATACACTACATCTTCTTTCTCCATTCATCTGTCGATGGACACTTGAGCTGGATTCCATAATTTAGCTCTTGTAAATAATGCTGCAGTAACATAGGGGTGCATATATCTGTTTCTTTTCTTTCTTTCTTATTATTTTTTTTAAAGATCATATTTGTTTATTTGACAGAGAGAAAAAGAGCAGGCACAAGCAGGGAGAGTGGGAGAGGGAGGAGCAGACTCCCTGGTGAGCAGGGAGCCCGATGTGGGGCTCCATCCCAGGACTCCGGGATCATGACCTGAGCCCAAGGCAGACGTTTAACCAATGAGCCACCCAGGCGCCCTGTGTGTTTCTGTTTCAATTAACGTTTTTGTATTTTTTGGGGTAAATACCCACTAGGGCAATTGCTGGATTGGAGGGTAGTTTTATTTTTAACATTTTGGGGAACTTCCATGCTGTCTTCCCACAGTGGCTGCACAAGTTAGCATTCCCACCAACGGTATGAGGAGGGACTGGGTCTGTCTTAGTCAGCATGGTACGCCTGGTACTGAGAACGGAGCATGGCAAATACATCTATGTTACATGGGGGTGTGAATAAACAACCAACTTGTAAATGATCTAAGGAGTAATTTTTTTTTAAGCCTGGACATTTTTGTACAGTATTACAGTTCAGTTCTGGATGTTCAGAAATTTTTTTATGAGGAGTCAATATTTTGTCATATTTTGCTGCTTGGTGTCTGTTTTAGTTAATCTTTTAGGTTAGCAACATTTCTTTCATTTTCATTAGCATATTAACTTATGTCATTATTTTTGCCAAGGCACCTGCACATTTATACATCCTTAAGAAACACATTTCTGCTAGTAAAAATCCAGGTGAAGGGCATTAGCTCGAGGCATTTGCTTCACTTCTTATGGTAGTGGGTGCAGAGACGGTTTGCCCGGTATGACTGGTACATGAGCCGCAGGCGGGGCTTCTGGATCAGACCCAGTGGATCCACTGTCCTCCCGCTGTTCATCGAGTCAGTGTTCTGGGGGTCCTGAGACCGGGGAAGGCATCCACAGAGGTGGAAGAAGGTTGGACATGCTTACTTGGGCTTTGCCTGCAACCTCCCTCCCCAGTCCTGTTTGGAAATGGGGAAGTTTTGGAAATTTTGAAGCTATGGGGGGAACCCTCTAGTTTATGACTGAGTTAACTTTTGGCTGGGGTGAGTTTAGGAAATTCGGACTCTTCAGTAATACTAAAGTTCTTTGTTGGTTTAGCGATAAGACAATCTTAGATGAAACTGTTTCTCATAAAATGTGATTGGAACATAATAATAACATGAAATATAACTGAACTTCAGTTATGGATTTATTAATATATTTGAATCATTTAAACTTTGGTTACAACAAAGGGAAACATTTAAGAGATTTATGCATCTTGGTTGGGGAAGCAAGAGCAATTTTTTTTTAGCATTATGTCTAGAAATTGAACATTTGTGGTTTTGAAGGAGGAGGGTAGAGTGGACCTCTCTATATCTACCTTTGTTTAAATAAATTCAAATATTTGCCACAAAGAATTTAGAGATAGGTAAGAAATGTAAAATTGCTGTTAAGAGGCAACACTTTTCCTTCCACTGCTTTGATTTTGTCATAATCCTAGATTTAAATACTTACTGATTTTTTTTAAATAGGGAGATGTGTACATAGTAAAATGTTTTTGAATTGTGCAAAAGAGTGTATTCCTTAACTGAGACCCCCAGACCCTCAGTCCCTTCTGTAGGCCACTCTTATTGTTAATTTCTTTTTTTCCCCAGAAAAATTCTATTTGTATAAAAACATATAGTTCCCCACTGACTTAAAAAAAAACAATTGGTGGTACTCTTCATTTAAATACTTTAGATAGGGCGTCTGGGTGGCTCAGTGGGTTAAGCCTCTGCCTTTGGCTCAGGTCATGGTCTTGGGATCCTGGGATCGAGCTCTCTGCTCAGCAGGGAGCCTGCTTCCTGCCCCCCCACCTCTGCCTGCCTCTTTACCTGCTTGTGATCTCTCTGTCAAATAAATAAATAATTCTAAAGAAAAAATTAATAGAACCTTAGCTATATCCAAGTACACAAAGCTTGGCCTCATTCTTTTAATGATTACCTAGGAGTCTATTGTATGGATGTACCTTTTTTTCTTTTCTTTTCTTTCTTTCTTTCTTTCCTTTTTTTTTTTTTTTTTTTTTTTTTTTGTAGGCTGGGGCTTGAACTCACAACCCGGAGATCAAGGGCCACATGTTCTACCTTAGTAGGTATGTGCCAGGTGCCCCCAGGATGCACCTTAATTTATTCAGTCGGTTTCCTGTTTGTATACATTTTGGGTTATTTCCAGTCTTTTAATGCTACAACAGTATTGTGGAAATTATCCCAAATAACAGCTGAATGTGCTTGGATTAAGATGAGCTGTCTAATACTTAAAGTTTTTTTCTGAGTTAGTGTATTTGTAGAGACCATTCTCCAACCACTTCCTGTCCCCCAAATGCAGAGAAGAAGCAAGTGGATGCAGTAGAGTCAGAGGACTTGGAGATAGAGTCGCACAGAGGCCTTCTGCTTGCCGGCCACTCTCTGCCTTCCCCTGCAGGCAGCGTCCGCAGATGCCCCTGCACCAGTGAGGCGTGGACCAGCCTCGAAGCCCCAGCCCTGACTGCAGCCTGCCCGTTACAAATGTAGATAATTTGTTTTGTATTTTGCTTTTGAGAAAATTGCCACACCATAGATTGACTAACAAGTTATATCACTTTCTGGATTTTTTTTTTTTTTTTTGCGTTCTTTTGCTTGTTTGGCAGATATATAGCTAAATTAAAAAAAAAAAAATACCAGTTGATTTTTTTTTTTTTAAGATTTTATTTATTTATTTGACAGAGGGAGCACAAGTAGGCAGAGAGAGAGAGGCAGGCGTGCGCGAGTATCTGTGAGCACCAGTGTTCTTTCCTGCAGGGTCCCTGAGCCACTGAGGGTGCTGCTGGCTGTGCCTGAGCCAAGTGTGTGTGCTCTGCTGGGCCCTTCTCTCTGCTGCTTATTTTGTGTTCTAGGGAGTAATTTTGACCAGTGGAGTCAGGCAAAAGGATGTGACTTGTAGTCTTGGGCTTGTGGCAAAGAAGGTGTCATACAGTATCAGTCACTATGTCAGAAAGCAAGTTTTAAGGTTTGAGAAGGTGCTTTCAAGAAGGGGTATAAGAGGAAGTATAGAAATCAGCTGATAGGGTTAGTCAGATAAGACCACAGGACAGCCTGGCATGTTGGACCATCCAGTGTTGAAAGAGCGGGCAGAAGAAGCAGTGGCTTGAAGGCATGTTTTCACTTGAAGAATTTGGAGTGTAACGGATTGCCTGTGGGTAGTGCCTGGTACATTTATACAGGGACTCCGCTTTAATGACCTTTCAGATTCTTCCACTCCTTGTTGAGAAAGGTGCTCCTGATTGGCTGGTTTGCACACTAGGACGAGTCAGAGGGACTGACTTGAGACAGATGGTAGGCATTGAATTTCTTTCTCTTGTGGAAGCGGCAGTACCCTTCCCTGGGGGCAGCAGTGTTATTGCTGCATTAGAAAGTTGTATTTTTTTTCTCAGTAATGAATTGGAGATATCATGATCTGATACCACAGAAATTCATTTAGCAAACGCCAGATAGCCATGAAGTGAAGCCCTGGTGCCAGGAGTTTGAGGAATGCAGAGTAGAGTGAGGTCTCTGCCCTGGAGAAGCTTCTAGTGCTGTGGTAAGACATGCCACAGAATACTCCCGTGTAAGTGCTGTCAGAAAGGTACAGAATGCCTACTGTGGAAGATATTTCTACAAGGGTGTGGGAAGGGTTATCTTGTAGGGTATTGTTTTAGGAAAGAATTTTTGTTGGACGTCAGGCAGTGAGTGATCGGTGAATACTTGTGTTGTTAGTGTAAGACTTTCTAATAAGCTAAATTATTACTGATTTTTTTTTTTTTTTTTTTTTTTTTAGTGGAGAAAAGGTCTATTGTAAAATAAGAAAATACCCTGAACTTCTCCTTTGCACATCCCCTTCCAGTCCTTTACCTTTAGTGCTCCTTCCTTCTAAAGCTGTTTAAAGCTGGTGGGGTTCCTACTAGCTCTTTCTCTCTCAGAGCAGTAGAGGAAACAAGAGCTAGCTCTCATGATCCCTGGGCTGTTAACATCTGCAGCTTAGGCCCGTGGAGATCCACCTGGAGCTGCAGTGTGTAGTAGTCAGGACACGGGGATGGAAGGAAAGTTCTCGATCTCTGGCCATGAGCATGCAGCTTGGCAAGAATTAGAGTATATCCTAAGAGAGCCCCAAACTGTTCACGTTATCTGTTGAGCTCCCATATTTGCTGTTTAATTGCTGAGGGGGCTTGTTATGTTGAATGCTTACATGCAAGTCATTTGCAGTGTTGATTTATGGTTCTCTGTTTCTGTGAATCTTTAGTTTCCAATACAGATTAACCTTAAACTTTTTTTTTTTTTTTAGATTTTATTTATTTATTTATTTCACAGACCGAGATTACAAGGAGGTAGAGAGGCAGGCAGAGAGAGGAGGAAGCAGGCTCCCTGCTGAGCAGACAGCCTGATGCAGGGCTTGATCCCAGGATCCGGGATCAGGACCAGAGCCGAAGGCAGAGACTTTAACCCACTGAGCCACCCAGGCGCTCCAACCTTAAACTTTTTTTATTGTTAATTTTTAAAATAGGCTAGTTTTGGTAGAATGGTAGTAAAGGGACCATTATTATGTTATTATTATGACATTATTATGTCAGCCTACTAGAGAAATTTGGTGGGGTAGGTTGTAGAAGAAATGAAGTCCCCTTTTTTTAAAGCTCACTACTCTCCTATTCATACTTCTAAGCTGTTGTTTGAGAAGTAAATACTACCTTGGCAGTTTTTTTTTTTAAAGTAGGCTCCATGCCCAATGTGGAGCCTAGCATGGGGCTTGAACTCTTGACTGATCAAGACCTGAGCTGAGATCAAGAGTAGGATGCTTAACTGACTTAGCCACCCAGGTGCCTTGGCAATTTGCTATTTTATGTGGTGATATTTATAATGTTAATGGTCAGAAAGTTAATTTCTCATTAAGTAATTTTAATCTTCATGCTTTCTTAGAAGTGGTGAATTGCATTTGGGGGGCAGAACTTTTTTCTGAAGGATTGCAAATATATCATCTCTCCAGACATCCTTTTTGGAGGTAGTCTTTCCCCCCAACAACACAGCCCAACAACAGAACAGCCAAGTCCATTTCTAAGTGCTAGCAGTAATTGCTATAGAGCTCATGTACCAAAGCTGATCGTATTTCTTTTTCGGTTTTAACTAGTCTCACTTTTGTTTGTGGATGGTTCCTAACTCTTTCCCGGTCTTGTGTAGAATAGACCCCATTAGCTGGGAGGCAGATGAGTGGAGATTGTCAGGGCTGCACACTGGTGGCAGCTGTCAGCAAAGCCCAGCATTTCTTTGGGGCTGGACATCCAACATAAGGTTCTTTTGACTTACCAAAGTTATCAGAATTATCAAGAAAAACTTAAAAGTTTGTTCAGGACGCACAGTCTTATGGAGATAAGGAAGTAAAAATATATTTCAGAAGTATTTCCATCTACCATTAAAATGTGTTCTGGTACTTGAAGAAGGACCAAGCCTCATTTATATCTGGGCTTTATTACCTTCATCCCAAAACGACGAGAAGGGGACTATCAGATTTCTTCTAGGTTTAAAATTCCTCATGGCTCTCTAGAAAATTTACATATGATAATTTTCCTCTTAGAGATATAGTTAATAGGAGCGCCTGGGTGGCTCAGTTGGTTAAGCGACTGCTTTTGGCTCAGGTCATGATCCCTGAGTCCTGGGATCAAGTCCCACATCGGGCTCCCAGCTCCCCAGGGAGTCTGCTTCTCCCTTGACCTTACCCCTCTCATGCTCGCTCTCTCTCTCTCAAGTAAATAAATAAATAAAACCTTAAAAAGAAAGAAATATAGTTAATAAAGTAATACTTTTTCTCTAATCGGATCAGCTAAATAGAAACCAAATTTATAGGTAATGTAAGTTCTATACTTCTATATTGCTTCTTTAATATTTCTATGAAAATATTAATATTTTTATAGCCCTGATATATGTTGCACATTAGTTTTTCCCTATATTGATTATTACAGAATGTTAATTTGCAATTATTTAGTTTTCTTTGGATAAAGCCATTATATTCTCATTGGGTAGGAGTCTTATGAAAATTTCTATTGATATGAATTCCAGCAAGATTCAGGGACTGGCCCGACTCTAAGGCCATGTAGGAGTTCAGGGTCTCTTGAGGATTTGCTCAGCATCCTCATTGTCACCACGTGGTGCTTGCTAACATCTAGTTTCGTTTGGACTTCACTAGCCTCCTCACAGCTCCCCTTCCTTCCGCCCTTGCCCCCTCCAGTCTGCCCTTGACACGTGGAATCCTGTTTACAGGTAAGTCATAGGATTCCGTCCTTTGCTCAGAATCTACAGCTGAACTACCATCTTTCTTGTCTCCCACAAGGCTTGCATGGCCTGGCCACCCCACCTCTCAGACTTCGGCCCCTTTCTTTAGCATGTAAGGGGTCTCCTTCCATGTTGTCCCCTCTGCCTGGAATGCCCTTCCTGCAGATATCTGACAACTGGCTCCCTCCATTTCTTCGACTTTTTCCAAAAATCACCTCAGTGATTGGCCTGCGTATCTAAATTTTTTTTTTTTTAAGATTTATTTATTTATTTATTTGACAGATGGATAGAGAGAAAGCACAGGTAGGCAGAGTGGCAGGCAGAGGGAGATGCAGGCTCCCCACCAAGCAGGGAGCCCATGTGGGGCTCGAGCCCGGGCCCCCAGGATCATGACCCGAGCTGAAGGTAGCAGCTCAACTGCTTCCAACATTTCACATCCCTGCCCCCTGTTTAGCTTTTTTTTTTTTTTTTTTCCCTCCTTAGCATTATCTAACACTTGTATTTGTTTATCTTTTTGTGTATTATTGCTCTCCTCCACTGGAATGTTAGTTCTCTGAAGAGAGGGATTTTTGTCTCTGCTGTTTATTGCTCTATCTCTAGCACTTAGAGCAGGGTCTGGCTGATGGAAGGTGCACAGTAAAAATTTGTTGAATGAGTGAATGAATGAATATTTCACAGCACAGAAGTAGCATAGATTCACCCTGGTCTGTGAGTTTTATAAATTCTGAATTTGGTAGACTGTCAGTGTTTAGTCGGGAAACCCCTCCAGGTGCTTCAGTCAAGAAGGGGTACAATTCAGGGCACCTGAGTGGTTCGAACGTTAAGCATCCCAACTCTTTTTTTTTTTTTTTCTAAGTTTTTAAAAAAAGATTTTATTTATTTGACAGACTGAGATCACAAGTAGGCAGAGAGAGAGGGGGAAGCAGGTTCCCTGCTGAGCAGAGAGCCCGATGTGGGGCTCGATCCCAGGACCCTGGGATCATGACCTGTGCCAAAGGCAGAGGCTTTAACCCACTGAGCCACCCAGGCACCCCAGCATCCCAACTCTTGATCTTAGCTTGGGTCTTGATCTCAGGGTAAAAAAAAAAGAGGGGGGTATGATTCTAGGAATTAGATAGAAAAAGAAGGGCTGGAGGAGCAAATGGGGAATGTGATATTCCTCAGAGCCCATACTCCCCCATTTTGCCCCAATGTTACTGGAGTTCCCTCCTGCCAGGGCTGCTGCTAGAGCCTTATGGGAGCCCAGCTGCCTGGGGCTTGGGAACGTAGATTTCAAGCCAGATGATTCAAGGATGGTCTAGAAGGGAAGGTATAGGGCTAAGTAGCGACATAAACTGTCCAGCACAGGGGATATTTATTTACTTCATTTGGGGAGATAAGCTTAGATATAGGACAAACTAAATTGAGTCATTTGTGCTGTGTTCCCAAATTAATAGCGCAGGGTGAGATCTGAGATTATGAGTGCAACATTAGCAAGCTAAGAATTAAATCCCAGCTTAGCCTAGTCACATCCATGTGTTGAACCACAAACTGAACTCAGCCTCTAGAAATGGAGCACGACAGGAAACATATCTTCACTGTGGCCATGATCTCTTAGCGTGATTAAGTGCTCATTTCCGTGAGTTCAGTAAATCTGTTTTTAGGCCCAGTTGTGTCCCAGATTAGATCTCTGTCACCTAAAGGATCATACTGGCTTCTCCTAATCTGATTACAGAGTCGTTACTCAGAGTCCTGGTGTCATTTACAGGCCTAGGATGTGACAAGCTTGTATTTATGGTACCTCTGACCCAAGTGCTCCTTTCTCTGCTGCTGAGATCATCCCTGGCTCCCCCTCCCCCAGGATGAATTGCCAGTATCTTGTCACTCCTCTTCTCCCTTCCTTTCTCTTCTGACTTTATGAACAAGGGTAGCAGGGTCTAAATATACTTGATTGCTAACCATATTCATGTTCAGTACTCATCAATATTTATGACATCGATCTATCAGTAATAAGCTTATTTTTATTAGGAATGACAGCTTTTTTAATCTCTCATGACGCAGAGGGAGAAAATCGTGGAAATGGTTGGAACTGGTAGGATCCCTATTCCCTTTGCCCTTTTCCTCGCTTTCCTAGGCCCCAGTTAAGACTGGCCCAGGGATCTGGGTTGAGGGTATGTTTCTTGGATTCGAAGTGTGTCATTGATAGACAAAGAAACTACCTCCTCCATACTCCATCACCCCGCAAAATGAAATCCTATGCCATGATTATATTTCTAGATTTAGAATTCTGCTGTGATTTTTTTTTTAAAGATCATTTATTTCACACACACACACACAGAGCATGAGTGAACACAAGCAGGGGAAGGGGCGGAGGGAGAGACAGAAGTAGACATCCGCCTGAGCTGGGAGCCCACCATAGGTCTTGATCCCAGGATCCTGGGATCATGACCTGAGCTGAAGGCAGATGTTTAGCCAGCTGAGCCACCAGGTGCCCCTACGACTTATTTTTTATGCAATTCACATCCTTTTTTCCTTAAAAACTGAAATTCCAAGGGCTATTAATATTAATAAGTCTTTTCAGAGAGTATTTTACCATGTTTTTGATGAATTAAATAATTTATGTTCAAGTACCAGCTTATTTCATTCATCAGGTTATTTTGGATTTCTGGATGCTATTTTTATTTAAGGATGATCCTATGCTACTTGTAAACATAAATTAATGGATCTTTCATCCATCTCATTAGGTTTGTGGATTTCCTTGTAAGGATGTAATCGATCCCTTAAAATCGTACCTAGGTGCAGTCCCTTCGTTCTCTAGGAGGATTTAAAAATTATTTTCTTCATCTAAACAAACTGAAAATAAACTTCTATTACTTTTTATTTTCCCATATGGCTGAGTAATTTCTACAGCAAAAAAATTAACTGCCAGAGCAGCTTAGATTCTTCTGTTCTTTGTGCCCTGAATAAACGCTTATTATTTGCGTTTTTACTACTGACAGCCATAACATTTTATTTAATGCTATAAAGAAGGAATCCTTGAGAGGAGGAGCTGTACTGGGGAAGGAAGGGGGATGGCCCCTGGTGCATTTGCCTTTTTAGTCTTCCAAAAGTCCCTTTCTGAATTTGAAACACTGTGTTAGTGAGAAATACTACCTCATCAAAATTCTATGAGAAAAATATTGTTTGAATTTAAGCAAAAACCATTTATTTTTCTCTTCAGCATGCTTCCACTGCCTCTCTCTTTTAAATGATTTTATTTGTACCCTGAAGTTGCTCTGTTTTTGAGCCGTGGTTGTTGGAGGCTTTCCTAGGAAGGTGCTGGGCTGACGGGGCCTCAGCTGGGAGGCTGCGACCGGAGCAGGTGGGTGGGCGGTCCTGTTCTCCTGTGCCCTCAGATGCTCCCAAGAAGCTGATGTCTTAGGAAGACACCTTTAGAAACTGTTACACACTCATTTAAATTAACTCTCCAAATGGGGTGCAGTAGAGCCAGGAATATGTCTATGACTCAAAGATCTTACTCTTAACTTCTTGTAGGTATTTGCTTTTATTTGTTAACTTCTTATTTTGGGACATTTCTAACATACACCAATGAAGAGATAATAATGCAGTATACCTACATATACAGATCACGTCACATTAACGTTCTGTTATTTTAAAGGTATTTTCTAATGAATTTAGGCATGAAAAGCTTGGATTTTATATATATATATATATATATATATATATTTTTTTTTTTTTTTTCTTGGCATTGTGTTTTAGGCATGTTTTTCTCAGTTTACATTACAAGTTTAGTTGTGCCCGAGTAACTCTCAAGACTAGTTGTAATGCACTGAGTATGAGGTAGCCAGATTGCTGCTAGACTGGTGCTTGACAAAGAGAAGTCGTATGCAGACTATTTCCAGTATTACTTGTAGGCTCAGCTTCGCCAGTGAGGCACTTCTTTTTCACTTACAGGGAACACAAATCTAAGTTATAAAACTGGTGGAGGCTAGATATAGTTTGGAAATGTTTTCTTCCCTTTTCTTTCTTTCCTCTTCTCTTCTCTTCCTACTCTGTCCTTCCTCCACCCTCGATCTGTCTCTCCTTTCTGCCGTCTGTCCTACAGGTGTTCGTCTGCTCTGTGTGCACAACGCTACAAGGTGGGAGCCTGCGCTGTGGGAGGGTTGGGGGTTGGCAGACCCACCCGGACATAAATAGGATCTAGCATTGGCGACAAGGACTTGGCAGGTAGACTGAGCGATGTGGCCGAGAGTAATATGGGGACGTGCTCAGTAAGGGAATGAGAAAAAAACTGCTGGTGATTTCAGACGTGCAGGTGAGAAACAGCTGTGAAGAGAGCACTTTGGGCAAGGGAGCAGGACTTGCAGAGGCCCTGAGGTAGAGAAGAGTCTGCAGGGAAGTAGGAACCCAGCAAGGGAGCATGTGTGGAGGGAGCCACAGTGGTCTAAGCAGGCAGTAGATCTTGCAGGTCTTGTAGATCTTGGGTAAGGGGTTTGGAGTTTATTATTTAGTAAGCTACTGAAAGGCTTTCAGGAGGATTGTGACAGTATCTGCTTTGCCTTTTAAAAGATATCTGTCTGCTATTAGAATTTTGAAAATTCTTAAAAAAAAAAAAAGCTATCTGTCCACTCTGTGGAGAATGGATTTCTGGGAGTGAGAGGAAAGGCAGTTTGAAGACTCCCGCAGAAGTCTAGGCGGTTCAAATTAGAATGATGGCAGCGGGAATGGAGAGAAGTGGTTGATTTCAAACTACGTTGGGACAGTAGACTCAGTAGGATTTGTGGATGGCTGGGCTGATGGTTGGCATCTGGGATTGGTTGGTTGTGTAGTACAGAAGTGGGGAAGCCAGGGAGCGTTGAGTTGGGGAGCAAATTGGAGATCAGCTTTGGTTGTCTGTGGAACGTTGATGTGGAGATTCCGAGTGAGTACTTGGACATACCTGTCTGCAGCTCAGGGAGTAAGTCCTCATTAATATTGGTAGTACTCATCGTCACGGATTGGCATGACATCACCTAGGAAGAGAATGTCGGATGCGTGTGGGGAGCAAAGAGAACTCAGCATTCGCTCCAGGGAAATCCCAGGTTTAGTTGATGTGGTTCTGGAGGAGTCAGCAGACAGAAGGACTGGGTGGAGGGAGAACAGGAGAGCGTGTCACAGTTGCGGAGAGAAGAAAACACTTTGAGGATGAGGGACAGTTTTCTGAGTGGATGGGGGCCGTAGACTGGCTTAGGCGTTCAGAAGGTCACAGTGGCCTAGCCAGCAGCCACTTTAGTGTGTTAAGATAGACGCTAGCCAGATTGGGGACGAAGTGAGCAGTAGGGTGGACCTGCCTCCAAGATGAGATGTCCTACTGTGAAAGGGGTGGAGAAGGGCTAGAGCGTGTTTGTGTGCTGCCCAGAGGGGATGGAGCACTGAAGGAAGCTCCTGGCACCCTCACATGGGTCTGTGTAGGTATCTTTATTCTCTCCTGGCTCTTGGATTCTTCAGTTCTCTGAATGTGAGTAGACATCCGATTTGTATTAAAGAAACAAGGAAGCAGGAGTTTATTGCTACTTGTCGTCTGTCCGTGGAGATGCATCTTTTTTAAGGAAAGGAGTGGAGAGGGTTTAGAAATAGCACAAGATGTACACAGATGCTTACAAGAAGTCACACTCATTTCGTCAAGGGTATTACTTTCGAAGTATTGTTGATATTTTTTGAAAAGTGGAGGTCTAAGCTGTAAGAGAAGGAAAGAGGCATGGGGATGCTTATTTCATGAGGTCCTCTAGGTGTGAATGCTGGAACTTTCCCCAAGTTGCTGTTTAAGTTCAGCCTTAAACTTGACAATTTAACATGTTGGCGTCCTTTCCCTCTGCCTTTGAGGGGGTTTTGTTTATTAAGTGTGAATGGCTGAGGCTTGTGGGAGGGGCATGGGAGCTTGCTGTAAGTAGGTTAGACTGTGATCTCCTAAGACCACAGGGACTTTGTTTTGTTCACCACTTGGTAAGTGTGAATGAGTGAATGAATAAGTCAGCATCACTGGGCCCCTCAGCGGCTCAGTCAGTTAAGCAGCTGCCTTTGGCTCAGGTCATGATCCCAGCATCCTGGGATCCAGCCCCTCATGGGGCTCCTTGCTCAGCAGGGAGTTTCCCTGTCCCTCTGTTCCTCTCTCTCTTTCTTGCTCTTTCTCGCGCTTGTTCTCTCTCAAGTAAATAAATAAAATTAAAAAAAAAAAAAAGCATCACTATATTAGTAGTCATGGACAGTAAAATGACTCCCACATTTTCAGAATTTTCAAAAACGTCCTTTTTTGACCAAATTCTTATATAAAACATGCAAATTAGAACACAGTAAAATACCTTGATATACTCACGAGATTTGCAGAAATGTTTAAATCACACAGTAGGAAATAGGTAATGGTGCATGGAACTTTCCTCACTGGTGCTGGGTGTGAGACGGTACAACCACTCTGTGAAATTCAGTCTGCTTTACAAGGTGTATGTGCTTGTCCCGACCTCCACTGGACTGTGGCAGGGAGGCCAGCTCTACTACCTTCCAGCCTGTGGCCGTAAGGGTCCTGGAGTCCAGAGAGGCCATGGAGTCTGATGAACAGTGAGGAGTGTAAACTGCGAATTCTAGTACTTTTTCTCCCTTTGTCCTTTAATTTGTTAATGACTCTGTTCTGGATCTTAGAATGCTCTGTATTTTCTCTTCTTTTGCTGCTAAAGGTATGGCTCCAAAAAAGACAGCAGTCTAACTAAAGACGGAAACAGTTACATTGTCTTTGATGAAATGAGTCTTCCCCCACTGCATACCTGGTCATCTGAGGCAGAAAATTAACAGGCAAAAGATTGTAGATTTTATTTTCTCCCTTATTTTTATTTTATTTGTTATTATTTTTAGAGAGAGTGGGGAGGTGGGTAGAGGGAGAGGGAGAGAGAATCTTTTTTTTTTTTTTTTAAGATTTTATTTATTTATTTGACAAAGAGATCACAAGGAGGCAGAGAGGCAGGCAGAGAGTGGGGAGAAGCAGGCTCCTTGCTGAGCAGAGAGCCCGATGTGGGCCTGGATCCCAGGTCCCTAAGACCATGACCTGAGCTGAAGGCAGAGGCTTAACCCACTGAGCCACCCCGGTGCCTGGGAGAGAGAATCTTAAGCAGGCTTTATGCTCAGTGCAGGGCCTGATGGGGGCTCGATCTCATGACCCTGAGATGATGACCTGAGCTGAAATCAAGGGTCAGCTACACAGGCACCCCTCTGTGTTTAACTTTTTGAGAAATTGCCAAACTGTTTTTCCAAAGTGGTTTTGTCATTTGACATCCTCACTGGCAGTGGGTGAGAGTGTTAGTTTCTCCACGTCTTTGTTGATACTTGTGAATATCTGTTTCTCTTTTTTGTTTGTAGCCGTGCTTGTGGCTTTATCTGAGGAAATAGACATTAAAACACAGTGAAATGAAAAGGCAAAAAAAAAAAAAAAGAAGACTGCACACAAAGAAAAACACAGATGCTGTTACACAGTCATCAGTTATGCCAATATTTAACAGCTGAGTGTAGAAAATGAGTACATGCAGGTCGATTAGTTTTTATGACTCAAATGATTTTGGCTTTTTAAATGATTTTTATTGAGGTGAGGTTGCCTTAGTTAAAAACAAACTCTGTTTTTAAGTAAATCCTACTTCCAGTGTGGGGCTCGAACTCCCCACCCCAAGATTAAGAGTCACATATTCTACCAAGTGAGCCAGCCAGGTGCCCCAGCTGTGTTTGCTATAGGTTTTCATTTTGGGGTCCTCCACCTCCATAATTTCTCTCTACTCTATTGAAGTTCATGCCAGCTGTGTCTGTATTCATTCACTCACTCCATCAACACTCTTTGAAGGCCTGTCTGCTCAAGAGTCCAGTCCCAAGAGAGCCTAGGATGCCCCTGTCAGGTACTAGAACATCAGATTTTGTGATATGGGAACAAAAAATGTAAAATGGCTGTACAGTTAAAAGGTAGACTAGATGCGCTGTCGTTCTGGAGAGCTTTTTACCAAGGAACACCTGTTAACACCTGTGACAGCTCTCACCTGGGTTTCTTGTTACTGTTAAGTGATTCATTGGCTGGTGGTTTTAAAAACTTTCTGCAAAGGGTCTGATGTCTTCTCTGAATTGAGGCTTTAGAATGTGCAGTGAAGTGTCTAAGAGGAAATGGTAGCAGACGAGGAAATCCATTTTGGAAAAAGTTTGTGTGTAGAGATTGTGATTTTTGAATTGCAGCTTGGTATGTGGAGAAAGAGGTCAGGCTTTGGCTTTGGCTATCATTTAATGGTTCTGTAATCCTGGGC
The DNA here is from genome assembly GCF_964662115.1 of Mustela nivalis. Taxonomy (NCBI): domain Eukaryota; kingdom Metazoa; phylum Chordata; class Mammalia; order Carnivora; family Mustelidae; genus Mustela; species Mustela nivalis. The sequence goes on from NC_139020.1 coordinate 194,393,285, forward strand.
AAGTTAAAAACTTCTTGAAGCCTCATTTCCTTACCTGTGAAGTGGGAGTATTTCAGAGGGCAGGAAGGGATGAGTAGTCACCTAGCGTAGCCTTGAGGGTTCAGGTGTCAGCTCTCTTGCTCCTTCACCTCAAGACAGAGTTTATAGAAAATAAGCTATGTTCCTTCCTGAAATAAAGATACAAATTAACTGATTATTATCTAATAGAAACAAAATTAGAACGTTAGGGCAAAAGAAAAAAAAACCAAAAAAAACATAATAATATACCTAGTTATAAGCATTTCCTAGAATATGACAAAAATGGTGTGATTTTATATCTCTAAATTCTTACGAGTCACACTGTTTTTTTTTTTTCTGTCAATTCTAGGTTCTTCTTTTTAAAGAAGATTGATTGATTGATTTATGAGAGAGAAACAGACACTGAGAGAGCACAAGCAGGGGGTGGGGAGAGGGAGAAGCAGGTTCCCTGTTGAGCAGGAAGCCTGATGTGGGGCTCTATCCCAGGACCCTGGCTGGGATCATGACCCAAGCCAAAGGCAGACACTTAACCAACTGAGCCACCGGGTGCTCCAGTTCTAGATTTTTCTATTTCAAGGTATAAGTCATTAAAAATTCTTCCAGAAGGGGTGCCTGGATGGCTCAGTCAGTTGGGCATCCAAGTCTGGGTTTCATTTAGGGTTGTGGGATCAAGCTCTGCGTTGGGTTCTGTGCTTAGAGAAGAGTCTGCTTCTCTCTCATACTCTCCCTCGCTGCCCCCCCCCACCCTTTGCCCTGCCACCATGCACCCTTTCTCTCTAAAATAAAGTCTTTTTTTTTTTTTTTTGAGATTTTATTTATTTGAGAGAGAGAGAGACAGAGATAGAGCACAAGCAGAGAAGAGAGGAAGAAGCAGGCCCCCCACTAACCAGGGAGCCAGGACCCCAGGATCATGACCCAAGCTGAAGGCAGATGCTTAACTGACCTAGCCACTCAGGTGCCCCAAAGAAAGTCTTTTAAAAAAATTCTTTGCAGAAGATTTTTAGAAGTCAACGATTATATTCTAAACTAAAATGTGTTTTTTTGCAACAAATCTGAGAAAATGTTTCTGGTAAAAGGCAGAGGGAAATTATTATAAGTTCATTTATTCCCCCTTTCTTTTGTTGAAAATCATTACTATGTCCTAGTTGAGAAAACATCTCTCTCTCTCTCTCTTTTTTTAAATGTAAGATGAGATGGATCAGGTCATGTTTTGTAACAAGTGAGGTTTGCATCCTGAGTTAATGACTCATTAAGGTTCCTGAATATCTGTTACAGTTTGAATGAATTGAAGAATCTGTGAGGGCTCTGTTGTCTGGATTCTTTTATCTGGAATAAAGTTTTTGCAAAGTGTTCAGTATATTGACATTTTGAAACAGTGGAGGATGGAAAGATGAATTTAGCAGAATGCTTGCCTGGGATCAACTTCAAACAACTCAGTCATGTATGCCACTAAGAGTTGTACCCATGAGGCAATATTCTTCCCATTCTAGGTTGATTTATTACTCATGCCCCCTCTGTTAAAAGAGTTTATTTTTAGGTAAAGGATTGAAGAATGAATACTTTTATTATTTTGAGTACAAACTAACCTATCAGTTGTAACTAGGCATGTTTTATGAATGGGTCAGACTGTCTCCATTTCAGGCTCCGCACTGAGAGCAGTTGGAAGAATGTTTTCCACTGAACCAGTGAGTATTTTTGCCAGCATTATAATCAAATCCTATAGCAAGCTTCTAGATGATTTTTTAAGATTTTACTTTTAAGTCATCTCTACACCCAGCAGTGGGTTCAAACTTACAACCTCCAGATCAAAAGTCTCTCAGTCCCCCAACTGAGCCAGTCAGGCTCCCAGCAAGTTTCTAGATGATTTTGATTAGTCTTTTGGATGTTTTATTTATAAAAACATGATTTAGGATTTCGGGAGGATAATATAAAATATTTAATTTCTTAATAGTATAACAATATGTTTTTGTTATTCGTTTCTTTAGCACTCAGTTTTGAAAGGTGTTAGCTTTTCAACTGTAAAGCAGGCAGAATACACTCTCATCAGTATATTTTGATTTATTATATTGATAGCTGAATTGAAATTGAGCTTGCAAAAACAAAAGAGTGCCTGTCACTTTCTTCAGTTCCAGCACCTTGAATAATATGGAGGATGGGCCCTAATTCTTGACCTTTGGGTTTATTGGTCAGTGTTTTCCTAGTTGCTAAGATGAACGAAGGATTCTGAGAACTGCGCAGTGTTGCTGTCCTTTTGAGTGCTGTTAAATCTTGGGCACTTGCTGCCCAGGTATCCAAATGCACACTCACTTCCATTCATCACATTCACTTTGAATTTAGCCGTTCTCTTCTCGGCCACCCACACCACAGCCCTTGCGCCTGGTGCCCAGCGGAGCTTCCCAGTGGCTGCCGGTGGTCTTCGCGCTGGCCACACGGGCGCCCTTTCATTTCTGAGTCTTCCCTCTCCCTGGAACGTCCTTTTCTACTTGGCGTTGTTGGCGGCTCCCTCTTTGGGAGACGAAGCCTTCGTGCTCTCACCTCCGGGCTTCTTTTCTGCATAGGGTGCACAGAGCGCGTGGTCCCGTGGCTGACAGAAGGCGTCCCCCCTTCCTGCCGTACGGCTCCCTCCGCCCGAGCTTCCGAGGCGCAGCTCCTCGTGCGGGGCGCACGGGCTCCTCACCTGCCGCGCGGCCACGTGCGCATGCTCCGTGGGCAGGGTCTTCCGCCCGCGGGTGGCGCCCCCAACCCGCGGGGACGCGCCCTGCGCGCACAGCTCCGCTCTTCTTCGCTGTCTGGTCGTTGACCTGACAACCTGTGGAGTCACCTATGATTTTTGTCTTCCTTCTTTGAAACGTCTCTCAGGCTTAGTCTGTCCCTGCCGCTCTGACGGCTGCTTGCCTGCGCCTAGAGCTTATCCCCGGGCTGGTCCGCACCTTCCTGCCGGTCGGCCTCTAGTCCTCGCTGGCCCACGCTTGCGCGTACGGCTGGTGACAGATACGCTGTGAAACGTAGTACCGCTCAGGCCTCTCCTGCCCGGTGCTTCTTGTGGCCTATGTAACGTTTGCACACTATTTCCGCTCTCCCGTGCAGCCTTATTCTGTACTGCGAGGGATTGAGCTCTCCCGCCACCTCCCATGCAAGCGTCGCGCGGCTGATGCCAGCCCCACGCCGGCCTTGCTGGCCTCTGCACGCTGCTCGCACTGGTGGGAGTGCCTTCCACTCTCCCCTGGCTCTCCAAAGTTCTTTCCATCCTTCAGGATGAAGTTCCTGCTTCCATTTTGATGAAGCTGTTTGCAGCTACCTTGAGTCATAGTTCACGCTCCTTTCTCTGTGCAGCCAGTTTTCTAATGCCTTGCCTTTCAAAAATTCCACACACACCCCTCCCGCCCCTCCCCCCTGTCCCCAATTGTAAAATCCTTTAGGTCAGGGCAGGACTGAGCTTTGTAGCACACTTGGCCATCCCTGGGGTAGTGCCAGGAACACAAAGTTCAAGAGTGATGGAGGTAGGTTGTGAGAATCGTCAAGCAAGCATCGTCCACATGCTGGCTTCTAATTGTGTTGGTAGATACTGGGAAGTAATTCTAAAGATAAAGATACGGAATAGATGTTAGAAGGTTCCTGGTCCTTGCCTAAGATGGTTTTAGCTCTTACCTGGTGTCCTTTTGTTGGTAGGGTGTTGCAGATATTATGGGATTAAAATTCAGTGGTTTCAGTGGGGGAAGCTTTGTACAAATTACCGTATTTAAACATCTTGTTTTATGAGTTAGGTTCTACTTACACAGAGAAAGGCCCATTTGCCTCTTCCAGACTCCGCTACTGTAAAGCAAATACTGTGCCATAAATAAAATGTCATTAGATGGACATCCTGTATTTTGGTTGTACAAATTAAGTGAATGGCATCCTACTTTGAAACATAGCTCCACTTATCAACCCTAGTGTATTTTTCCTATTTACTTCGTATAAAAAATTTTAAGCAAATTTCTTATATAATTTCCTTTCCCAAAAGTATTTCAGAAATAGAAAGGGCCTACCAGCTCCACAGAGGGTTGAATCAGGACCCACAAGCCATTCTCCCTTGGGTGGACGGCAGTGTGCAGTCACCTCCCAGCTGCCCCCTTTGATACCTGTCTCCCTCTGCCTTCCCCCGCCTGTGCTCCAGGCTGTAGGAGTGACTGAGAGCTAGAATAATTTTCTGCTGCTTCTCCCCTTCCTGATGTGCCTTGTTGGTTTGTTTGGTAAGAATTAGAGAATCTATTGTTAGCGTTCAAAGGTTTCTATTGTCCTGCCTGTTTAGGATTTATATTACTCTACCTTGTTACTAGCTTTTGTCTTCTTTTCCACTAGTTTGAGGCAAAGGGATGTTTTATCTTTATAGCTGCTACACAGTGGAGCCATAGTCTAGGAACCACAAAATATTTGTTGAATGAAACACTCATGTGTTTAAAAGGCAAATTTATTCACAGAGTAAAAAAGCTTATATTATCCAGCATCAGGCCCCCCCCCTCTCAAATTCTCTGCAGATTAACAACCTTATTGTTAAAAAAACTGGGGGTTCTTAAGCCTTTTGGTATTCCTTTTCCCCTTTTGGTAAACTAGTGAATCCTGTAGATCTGTTCTGAGATTAATGGTTTTAAGTGAATGCAATCCATAGGATTACAGAGGAAATTAGTTGTATGTATCTGTAACATCTGTAATGTAATATAAGAGTGTCTCTTCTTTCTGTGGTGACACAGTTACAGTTACTGGTAATGTTGCTGTGATTGCTTGCCTACATTCATGTTTCAAGGTAGTCTTAAATTTCAGTTTGAGGTTAATGGAAACAGGAAATAACTTCCTTTCACCCAAATTCATGGACTGCTGTGTTCTCTTGATGGACCATAGGACTCCAGGTTAAGAACCTTGCTCCAAACAGGGAACAGGGGTGCCTGGCTGGCTCAATCAGAAAAGCATGCGACTCTTGATTCCTGGGTTGTGAGTTCGAGCCCCATATTGAGTTGTAGAGATTACTTAAAAATAAATAAATAGGGGCGCCTGGGTGGCTCAGTGGGTTAAGCCGCTGTCTTCGGCTCAGGTCATGATCTCAGGGTCCTGGGATCGAGTCCCGCATCGGGCTCTCTGCTCAGCAGGGAGCCTGCTTCCTCCTCTCTCTCTCTCTGCCTGCCTCTCTGCCTACTTGTGATCTCTCTCTGTCAAATAAATAAATAAAATCTTAAGAAAATAAATAAATAAATAAATAAACTGTTAAAATAAATAAACTGTTAAATAAATAAACTGGGAATAAAAGAAACTAGGGAGGAAGGTGGGAGGACGTTTTAAGAAATTTACCTTATTTCGCAGTGTGGCTGATTCTCCTATCTTAAACAAGTCTGGGATAGGGGAGTGATTAGGATTATTATACATTGCTGAGAATGTTGATGGACAGAGACTTAGGGCTTAAATAGTTTCTGTTTTAAATTTTGGGCACTGTGGGAGTAAGGGACATGTCATAGCTTAAGTGTGTAGGATACAGAAAATCTTTTAAACATATGCATGTGGCATCTTTCTTAATCATGTTTGGAAATAACAAAGATGGCATTTAGTGAAAAATCTCATGAATTTTGGAGTCTGAAAGAATTCTGAATAAGTTTGTTAATCTTGCTTGAGGCTTGGTTTCTTCACCTGTTCAGTTAAGATACTGTTTGCGTCAGAGTCCATGAAGATGAGTGAGCGCGTGTGCCAGTGCTCGGAGCTGCAGATCAGCGCCGGCCTCTCCAGGGTGCGAAGCAGCTCACCTCTGCTGACCCGGAAAGCAAGGGTATTGGTATAAAGGGATCTTTCATATCCCTTTAGCTGGAAAAGCTCTTTGGTATTAGTAAGCCTACTTCTCAGGCTTACTGAAGTGCAGAACTTCCCAACTAGACACAATTTGAGAGTAGATTGCTTGGAGCAGCAGAGTGTTTTGAGAGCTTATAACCTGGAAGGCATTCTCAAACACGCCATCTCATTTCATCCTCAGAGCTACTCTGCATAAAAAGGCGGCATTTCCACTTTATAGATTGGGCTATTAAGACCTAGAAGGGTAAAACATCTTCTAGGGGCGTGAATTTGTATGCAATGAACTGGAGTTTGAAGTTGGGGTTCCTGTGCGTAAACCCTGTTTCTGCTTCCGTGTTTTGTTACGCAGTGTTTTTTCACAGTACTTCCCTAGTACTCTGGTGCGAGATGCCTTTCGTACTCTTCCTACAAGGAGAACACTGTTGGAAAGAATATGTATGTATGTATGAAATGTTCACTTTGGAGAGACTATTTTTAAAACGTTTAAAAGATACTGAAGCTGTGGAAAACAGACCGAAGTTGTAAGAATAAGAGAGAACCATCCTGTCCCTCCGGCTTTTGGCAGTAGGTTGTCCCTCTGATGTGCATCTCTCCAGGATACCCAGGTGCGGGTGTCCTACAATACGGACATCCCCCTGCACAGTGAGGACGGCATAGCCACAAGTACTCCTCAGACCACAGTCAGCTTTGACCAGTTGCTGAGGGGCAGCTCCCCTCTCCAGCCCGCACCGCCCTCCTGCGTCTGGTGGGAGCAGAAGGAACCAGTTAGGGATCATGCTTTGCATTGAATTGGCGAGTTTTCCTCAGCCTTTCTTTTGAATTTCATGGTCTTGGTGATCTTGATGTGTTTCAAAATTAGGCTTGTTTGTTTGTTTGTTTGTTTGGAAATATAGGCCTGTTATTTTATAGAATATCCCTCAGTTTGGGTTTGTTTGATGTTTTCTCAAGAATAAACTCAAGTTGGGGCGCCTGGGTGGCTCAGTGGGTTAAGCCTCTGCCTTAGGCTCAGGTCATGATCTCAGGGTCCTGGGATCGAGCCCCGCGTCGGGCTTTCTGCTCAGCAGGGAGCCTGCTTCCTCCTCTCTCTCTGCCTGCCTCTCTGCCTACTTGTGATCTCTGTCAAATAAATAAATAAATAAAATCTTTAAAAAAAAAAAAAAGAATAAACTCAGGTTATGAATCTTTGGCAGGAATATCACAGAAATGGTGCTATGTCTCATTAGATCTTATTTGTAATTAATGAGTATTTTGTAATTAGTATTTGTGGGTAGGTACTTCAAACCTATCCTATTCCTCATCAAGCTTTCAGTTTATTTATTATAAATTTATGTCTGTGTGGACTCATTTTTTCTGTTTTATTCAATGTGCTATAATTTTGTTATTCTCATTACTTTATATTGATGTGTAAATTTCCCCAAATTTGGCCAGTAGGAGCCCTGTCACGCTCACTTCTTTGTTCTTTTGATGTGTTTCTGTTATTCTCTGGAACATTTTCTTGCTTTTTGGCACAAGCGTCCTAGGCCAGAGTTTCTTACCTCAGCACTGTCTGTGTTCATGCACGTGGTTGTTTATTTAGTGTCCAGTTATTTTGAAAAAATAACTACCAAATGTTACCCTTTTTTGTAGCCTTAGTAATATATCGCTTGGAATGCATTTCTTTCTTTCTTTCTTTCTTTCTTTCTTTTTTTTTTTTTTTTAAAGATTTTGTTTATTTATTTGACAGACAGAGATCACAAGTAGGCACAGAGGCAAGCAGAGAGATAAGGAAGCAGGATCCCTGCTGAGCAGAGAGCCTGATGTGGGGCTCCATCCCAGGAGCCTAAGATCATGACCTGAGCCGAAGGCAGAGGCTCAACCCACTGAGCCACCCAGGTGCCCTGGAATGAATTTCTGACACTAATGGGAAGGTGGCAGAGAACCTGCCATTCCCTTTTGTGCATTTCTTCTTTTTTCTACCTGAGAGAAAAAGAAATCTTTTTGTCTCAGTGCCAAAAAAGAAGTATTGTAATTGTGGAGGCCATTTCATTGTCAGAATAATCACTTAAAACAAACCACAACAAATAAAAAACATTTTTGGTTGAAACAAGAGTGGAAGAAGTGTGCTCTTCATTTGCTGGCTTGGCCACCACATATGTAGTGAGTATTTCCTGGAGTCAGGCCCCAAGCAGGGCTCTTCGCAAAGCAGCAGGGTTACTGGGCAGACAAAACCCAGCATAGTCCCTGCAGAGCCCTCAGAGAGCTTACAGTGTGTGGTTAGACTAGGTCACAGAAACCCAGAGGGACAGTCATGAAATGTCCTAAGCTGCATTTCTTACATGTGAAATGACCCGTTCCGCTTTACAAATTGTTCTGACGGTAAAACGAGATCATTTAAGCAAAAGTCCTTTGTGAATTATAGATGTGTTCTATAAATGAAGTATTTCTTTCCCGTCACTTCCTCATGTATTTGTAGTTTTTTTAGAATTACTAAGGGGGGAAAAAAAAAGAATTACTAAGGAAGCATCGCCTGAATTAGCTTCCTGGCTCTTCTCCTCCACCCTGAGCGTCACTGTCCATCTCTCTGTATGTGCACTCCACCTACTTTCCCATCACTGAACCCTGCTCACAGACCTTGAGTGTGCCCATATTTCCTTCAGGTTGAAGTCCAGACTCGTGATAAGTAATACCTCTAGGCTCGCCCCAACCTAACGTCCCAGTCTTGTCTTGTTACTTGTCCTGAAGCCCTTAAACCAAACCAGACTGGCCTGTCACTGCATGTGACACACACACTGCACTCTCCCATTCCCGTGCCTTCACTCTTATCCTTCGCCTGGAACTTCATATTCCCCATTTTGCAAAATTTTGTGATATCATTTCTGTGATATTCCTGCCAAAGATTCATAACCTGAGTTTATTCTTTTTTTTTTTTTTAAAGATTTTATTTATTTATTTGACAGAGATCACAAGTAGGCAGAGAGGCAGGCAGAGAGAGAGGGGAGGAAGCAGGCTCCCTGCTGAGCAGAAAGCCTGACGCAGGGCTCGATCCCAGGACCCTGAGATCATGACCTGAGCCTAAGGCAGAGGCTTAACCCACTGAGCCCCCAGGCGCCCCAACTTGAGTTTATTCTTGAGAAAACATCAAACAAACCTAAACTGAGGGATATTCTATAAAATAACAGGCCTATATTTCCAAACAAACAAACAAACAAACAAGCCTAATTTTGAAACACATCAAGATCACCAAGACCAAAATTTTGCAAAAATTCATTTTCATTCTGGACCTGGCTTTTAGCTGAGGCCTCCCTGTGCTTTACTCCCATCATGGGTACAGTCTCTCTGGAGTATTTAGTAGTCATCATCTGTCCTCTTATGTCATTGTGAGGTTTTCTCAACTGGCATTCTGGCCCTCAAAGTACGGGACCATGTGCAGTATGTTTTTTTTCTGATTGATAGGCAAAGTGACCCGACTGCATTCATCTCTACTCCCAAGAATTTAGAAACAAAAAAAAACTCTGACTTTTCAGAAACACAAAAAAATCTGAATTTGCATTGAAAGAAAAAAAAATCATTACTCTGTACCAGTATTGCATTTTAGTAAGTCACAACACATTTGACTTAACTGTCCCTTGCCTCAGCAAAAGATGAACACCTTAGTGCTTTTGAGCACCTTGTTGTCTGGGAGACTTCAAGCTGAGATGGTTGCAGCCTCTTTTATCCCTCCCTTTGACCCATTTTGGTACCAGGGATGGATTGCTTCAGCTTAGCAGATGCCTTTAGTGACTCGGTCACGTCGGGTGTCCCAGGTGGCCCGAGTGAGGGAGCATGCTACTGAAAGCTGGAGGGACTCAAGATCCAGCATTTTTTTTTTGTATGTGAGTGATAAAGAAGTTTGTCTCAAAATCTCAGGAATCAGCCACTTGATTATCTTCCATAATTAAGAAAGAAAATCAAGATAAAACTACCTAAGTCATTAAAAGCAATTCACTAAAAAAGGAAGAAAGAAATGCCCTTGAGTGCTATGAAGGAAAAATGTCTTATGCTATGAGAGCTTAAAACAGGAGGAACCATGAATTTCTATTTTATTACCCAAGTGTGACCTAGCAGTTGGTGATAGTGCTTCCTTTCAGTTAAAAATCCCCTATTATGACTTCAAAAGATGGATTTCCAATGATAGACCAGGTTTTTTCTCTTACTGTTCTGTTCAACATTCATTGTTTAAAGAATAGGTGTTTCAATAAAAGAATTGTCAGAAAAAAAAGAATTGTCAGAAATTGGAAATATCCAGGTAACAGTGCTGACCTTTTAGTCAGTACATACTTGTTAATATCATTGATTTTTCCAGAAAGGTATCTCAAATACAGACTGTGTTTTGGATATAGTATAGTGTAGTTCTGGCTATTCGTTGTGAGAATCAGCTTTCGTGGCGCAGAATGCAGCCCGTTCCTGTCAAGTAGTCGCACCATGAGTGTCATGGCGGTATCGTGATGTCACTTAGCATGCACTCTGTTTATTTCTGTGTTTAAGGCAGTTAACGGGGATACTGCTGCTGCTTTGTTGTAACCCCTAAGAAGGTTGATTTATCACTGTAGTTTTATTTCACGGTTTACTTTTTATTATGGCAGTGTTTAAACATGTACAGAAACAGAAAATCCCTTTACTTGGTTTCCACAGTTATCACCACATGGCTGGCTTATTTTGTATACACTTTCCTTTCTGATGGATAGACACAATTTTGTTTCCCTTACTACATCATTTTATAGCAAATGTTGAGTATTATATCACTCTGTAAATAATTCAGTATTTATCTCTAAAATTATGATTTTTTTAACCACAATACCCTTTTATTGCATGTAAAAATCAGTTAATTTAAAAAATATTATTAAATATCCTGCTGGCATTATCACTATTTTAAGTTCTTCTCTGTTATAGTTTGATTTGTGGTATTGGCTGTTATGCAGAACTTATGGAGTTTTTTTCATTTTAACTATGATATAAAAAGAATAGCTCTGTTTCTGGAATGAAAATGTAATATCATATTTTTATAAAATATTTTGGGCTAAGACCCCCCCAAAAATGAACACACATATACAAACAACCAAGCACTGGAAATCTATCTATAAATAACAATCCTGATTAAATTATACTTGAATGACGATTTTTCTGTTGTTTGTGTACTTAATAATATATATCTTGGGGAAGAGAGGAAACTCTTGAAAATTCCTGTTTTAGGTTTAGCAAGCTGATGCTGACTAGGTGAGGAGTTTTTGTGGGCTCTTGAGCCCAGTGGCTATTGGGTTCTTGGTAGCTCAGTGGTCTTGAACTGTGGGGCTTAGAGCCCTTAGGACCTGCATCCAGGTTTTGCCCCAGTTATTGGGTACAGGCCATTTCAGCAGGTGCTTAAATGAGCACTTACTATATGCAAATTAAACTGGGGAACATACCTTACAACTACTGAATGTGGAGTTAATTTGAAACAGTAATTCCCTTTTGTTATAATTCAGAAATAGCATAATACATAGTGCAAGTAATATTTGAACCTTTCAAAGAATAAACTGGGCAATGACATGTAAAACTGGTAGTTTTAAACAGTTTAAAACAGGTAATGATCTTTTGTTCTATACCCATTTCCTTCCTTTGCTGGTGCAGTAGTGCGGTTCCCATATTAAAAGTGAGGAGCTGCTCACTGAGGGGCACAGAGTATGTGCTGCCACCCACTTTCTGTTGGATTCAGGATGTGTGAATGTGAGAGATTTTTCTACTCAGGATGACCTGAGGATTTAATAAAAACTGAAATTTCTGGAACCTTGATATTTATATGCACCCATTTAGGTGGTATAGAACCCCTCTCCCCATGTTGATACTATTGAGTTTTAGTAAGTTGATACAAACATCTGTCACCAGAAATTAATTTTAGAACACTTCCATTCCCCTCCGCTCCTGCCCCATGACCTTGTGACTAGTTACCAATAACCCCTGTCTCTACCCTAGTGTCAGGCAACCACTGATGGCTTTTTTTTTTTTAAGATTTTATTATTATTATTATTATTATTTTAAATGAGAGGGTTTTTTTTTTTAAGATTTTATTTATTTATTTGACAGAGATCACAAGTAGGCAGAGAGGCAGGCAAAGAGAGAGGAAGGGAAGCAGGCTCCCTGCTGGGCAGAGAGCCCGATACAGGGCTCGATCCCAGGACCCTGGAATCATGACCTGAGCCACCCAGGTGCCCCTAAGATTTTATTTTTTTAAGTAATCTCTCCACCCAACTTGGGGCTCGAATTCACAACCTGAGATGAAGAATTGCATGCTCTGCTGACTGAGCCAGCCAGGTGCCCCTATAAGCTTTTTTCTCTACAGTTTTGCCTTTTCTACAAATATATTGTAAATAGAATCATCACAGTATGTAGCCTTATCTGTCTGGCATATTTCATTTCATATGATGTTTTTGAAATTTGTCCTTGTTATTGCATGTATCAGTAGTTCACTCATTTTTGTTGCTGAGAATTATCCTGTTGTTAGATACACCATATTTTGTTTATCCATTCACTAATTGATGGACATTTGGGTTGTTTCCTGCTCATAGCAGTGAACACTTGTGTAAACGTCTTTGTATGGTTATGTTTTCATCCCTCTTTGGTAGATACCCAAGAGTGGAGTTACTGGGTTGTACGGTAACTATCTTTAAACATACAGCTTCGAAGAAGATCTTAAGGAACTGCTGAACTGTTTTCAAAGTGGCCGTACCATTTTCCATTTGCACCAACACTGTGTGAGAGCTGCAGTCTCTTGTGAACCCTAGCTATTGCTAGTCTTTGACTTTACCCATTTTTGTTGGTATGTAATGATATTTCCTTGACATTTTAATTTGCTTTTCTTAATGACTAATGAAGTATCTTTTCATGTGCTTATTTGCCATTCATACGTCCTCTTTTTTAAAGTGTCTATTCATATCTTTTGCCTATTTAAAAAAATTAGATTGTTTAATGAGTTGTAAGAGTTTGGTGGGTTTTTTTTTCTTTCTTAAAAAAGATTTATTTATTTAGAGTGAGAGAGAGAGAAAGAAAAAACAAGAGTAGGGGAGGGGCAGAGGAAAGAGAGGGTGGTGGGGAGCCAACGCCCTGCTGAGCAGGGAGCCAGGACACAATGCGACCCCAAGATCCTGACCTGAACCAAAACCAAGAGTTGGTGGCTTAACCGACTGAGCCACCCTGGCACCCCTGTAAGTTTTTGTATATAAATCCTTTATGAGATAAATTTTTGCAGATTTTTCCCTCCAGTTTATGACTTGTTTTTTGCTTAATAGAATCTTTGAAAAGCAAAAAGGCTTAAACTTTGATACAGTTTATTGAATTTTTATTTATTGTTTGTGCCTTTTGGGGGGGTCATATCTAAAAAAAAATCTTTGCCAATCCTAGGGTGAAAATATTTTCTTCTATTTTTTTCCTAGATGTTTTATAATTCTAGCTTTTTTTTTTGTACTGTTAGCTCTTACATTTAGGTTTATGATTCATTTTGAGTTTTTATGTATGGCGTGAAGTAGAAGTTGAGATCACCAGGGTGACACTTATCCTGTTCTTCTGACTTCTCTATTGGATCTAGAAGTTCCATCCAATTCTGGTTTGATTTTTTTCCCCCAGGACTTTTTCATAGTTAGTGTTGTATTCGTCCATGGGGGGACACATAATGTTGTCTTATTTTATTTATTTATATTTTTAGATTTCATTTATTTGAGAGAGAGCTTGAGGAGGGGGGGCGACAGAGGAAGAGGGAGAGCTGACCACAGAGCCAGAAGCAGGGCTCAATCCCAGGACCCCAGGACTCTCAGAGCATGACTTGTGCTGAAGTCAGACACTTAACCGACTGAGCCATCCATGTGCCCCTCAGGTTGTCTTTTGTTTTGCGATTGATGTAAGCTGCTATTGATGGTCAACACTTAGATCCATTAATTGATTTTATTAGAGAGTCTGTCATTCCCTCCTTTATTAGCTGGATTACTTTTGTTAAAAGAAATATCTTTTTCCTCTATTTTGTTATCCAGTGGTACAGTTGTGTTTGTTCTCTTTAGTTACAAATGCAGTGACTCTATTAGCAAGTTGTTTGTGGTAGGTATTTTTTCTAATGCACCATTTCCCAGTTGAATTGGCAGACAGTTTTAACTAATTAGCAAATTGAGGTTTTTTTCCCTCTCTCTGCATTAATGTCTTCTGAACAAACCCTTCTGTTGGAAACTCTGCTTAAGAGTGTTCTTCTTGGCTTCTTCGTTTGTAGGCAAAGACTGTATGTATAGTCAATGATTGCTTTATAAGAGCAAATTACAATCTCGACTGTATTTTTTTCCAGTATAGTATTTTGTAATGAGCATAGAGTAATTGCTTTTTTCTTTTTTTTCAGCTTTGATTTATGATGCTGCTGTCTCTTACGCTGCTTTATTGCAATGAAATGGTTTTCTGTTCTTTCCTTGATTTTAACTATAAATAAGAAAAGTTACAAAGTTGATGTAAATTCGATTATGCTTTTACTATTCATACTTTTCACTTTTTGTGTCTTAGTCATTCACACCATTTTCACAATTCTTCCCAAATGGGATGATTTTTTTTTTCTTTCTTTGGTTGTCATTGTATCTGTTTTAAACACTAATCTAATGTCACAATAACTTTGTAGCATGTTGTAAGTAGATGTACCTCGAATAAAAGGACCTGTTTGGAGCAGATGCTCAGAATGGTCAGAGCTAAGTAGATGGAGTGGACGAGGGTGGAGAAGGTTTGTGTACTAACTGATCAACCTAGAATTAGTCCTCGGAGCTGTAGACATTTAGTGCCAGCACGTAGAGATCACGTGTTTTGTAGGTAACTGCTGTGAATGTAGCAGGCATTTCAATAGTGCAGCAGAACAGCCAGTGTATGTCATGTATTTACTAAGTCCACTTTAAAGTAATTTATTTTAAAATGGACTTTTATGTGTTACATAGTGCATCAGATGTAATGGCTATGTCCCAAATAAAAAGTACTGCCTAAGTGGGACGCCTGGCCTGCTCAGTCAGCAGAGCACGCAACTCTTGATCTGTGAAGTCAGGTTGGGTGTAGAGATTACTTAAAGAAAAACTTGGGGCGCCTGGGTGGCTCAGTGGTTGGGCCTCTGCCTTCATTCAGCTCAGGTCATGGTCTCAGGGTCCTGGGATCGAGCCCCGACCCCATGTCAGGCTCTCTGCTTTGTGGGGAACCTGCTTCCCCCTCTCTCTCCTGCTGCTCTGCCTACTAGTGATCTCTTTCTTTGTCAAATAAATAAATAAAATCTTTAAAAACAAAACAAACAAAAAAACTTAAAAAAATACTGCCAAAGATACCTATAATTAACTGTGTCTATTTAGCATATGGATTGAAGTGCAAAAACTGCAGGTTCTTTGGGTTTTTAGTTGGAGTTTATAAATGTTAAGGCTTTTGCTTAGAAAAGAGTTTTTTGGTCTCTTTTCTTTATTTATGTGATATTTTATACATTGTTTATTTTTTTAAACTGGTAAGACATGGCACATTTTCAGAGTTGAGATGCTTTTCAATAATTATTTTAGTTTCTTGGCACTCCTTTAAATTAAAGGATGATTGGGCACCTGGGTGGCTCAGTTGGTTGGGCAACTGCCTTCAGCTCGGATCACGATCCCAAGTCCTGGGATCGGGTCCCACATCAGGCTCCCAGCTCCACGGGGAGTCTGCTTCCTCCTCTGACCTTCTTGCCTCTCATGCTCGCTCTCACTGTCTCTCTCTCAAATAAATAAATAAAATCTTCAAAAAAAAATTAAAGGATGATTATGAGAAGTATTCAGAGTTGAGACTCAAATTCTGTTGGAATGACAGAACCATCCCCATTTATTTTATTCTGCAGACCATAAACTGTGCTCACTGCAGCCAGGCAGGGGGCCCAGTCCTAGAGACTGAGGAAGGGCCTGCCCTGAGATGCAGGTGGGCTGGAGGGCTCCTCCTCTGGAAGGTCTGCAAGGTGCTTTGGTCATTTCTGAGGAAGAGAATTGCATTCTGTGTGGGAATGTGTATTTAGTTACTTTGCCCTGTATGTTGTAGGGATGTGGATCTATCTATGATTTTTCTTAGTTTCTCCTGAAAGGTACTTTGCTTTTGCAAAATGATTGGTAATTTTTTTTTTTTTTTTTTTTTTTCCCTGTAAAGGCAGTGCTTAGGCTTGGGAATCTGAAATTTTAAAAATCACAAACCAAGCTGCAGCCAACTTAGATCACCTGAGAATTGGCTCCTTTTCCTTCTGTGGCTTTCATTTCCATCCAGCTCTCCATTTTGACAGTTATAACCTCATATGCTTACTGAGGTCTGGCCAAGATAGCCAGCTTCTTCCCAGACTCTGGGACTGATCTTCACCCCAAAGGAGATGCAGACATGAATTACTTAAGTATGGCAATAACTTGCTAGTGCAGTTTCCGGGTCAGTCTTACTGTTGAGTCTTTTTGACCTTGGTAATACAGTTTCTAATAACTGGACCTTTACTGTTTCCCCCAGTTATATAATGATTAAGTCAGTGCCTTGAATTCCTCAGTACCAGTGAGTAGATTTCGTCCTTGAAACTTAATTTCCCCAATATTTATTCTGAGTTTCTACATAGGCCACCAGCCTATTTGTTTATAATTGTTAATTACTCTGCACTCTGCATTATCTTGACCTGCACAGATTTTCCTTTCTCATCCAAACAAATCTCTCAGCTTTAGAGTTAAGTTCTCATTCCTTTTTCTCTTCCTTCTAGACATTTATTATCTATTTGGAACTGGGACTAGAGAGAGAAAATAACCAAGACCCTGACTTAAAGAGTAGCTGTGGGTATCAGCATCAAAATTCCTTCCCCCCTAGTTTTATTGAGATACAGTTGGCATATAACATTGTATTAGTCCCAGGTGTACAACATGGTGATTTGATATATGTTTATATTGCAAAATGATGACCACAGTAAGTTTAATTAATGTTTGTCACCCCACATATTTACTTGGTAATACAGTTTCTGTAAATACAGTAAAACATTTTTGTTTCTTACGATGATAGCTTTTAAGATCTACTCTCCTAGCAGTTTTCAAATATACAATACAGTGTTGTTAATCTGGTTACTTGCTGTACATTACATCCCCAGGACTTCCTTATCTGTAACTTCCTTAACTTGTAACTTTGACCACCTTTACCCATTTGTCCACCACACCCCCTCCCCCACCTTGCCTACCCATCTCTGGCAGCCACGAATCTGTCTGAATCTGAATCTATGGGTTTGATTTTTTTAGATTCCCCATATAAGTGAGATCGTATAGCATTTGTCTTTCACTTACATCCTTTAGCACACTGCTCTTACAGTCCATCCATGTTGCAAATGGCAGGATTTCCTTCCTTTTTATGGCTGGAGAATATTCTGTTGTAGATGTGTAACCACATTTTCTTTATCCATTGATCCATTGATGGATACATCGGTTGCTTCCATATCTCGGCTGTTGTGACTCATGTTGCAGTGGACTGTACCGTGCAGAGATCTTTCGTGGTAGTGATTTTGTTTCAGATACTTAGAAGTGGAGTTGCTGGATTGTATGGTAGTTTTATTTTTCATTTTTTGAGGAACCTCCATACTTTTCAAAATGGCAGCTCCAGTTCATGTTCCCACCAACAGTACACAAAGGTTCCCTTTGCTGCACATGCTCACCAACACTTTTTCTTTCTTGTCTTCTTGGTACTAGCCATTCTAGCACATGTGAGGTGATATTTCCTTGTGGTTTTGATTTTCATTTCCCTAAAGATTCGTGATGTTGAGCCACCTGTTCATGTACCCATTGGCTATTATATGTCCTTTTGGGGAAGGCATCTCTGTAGTTCTGTGATTGGTTGACTTCAAAGGAACACTGTGAGAAAGGAAGAGTTCTTTGTTCCATCAAGCCTGATTACCACGATCTCAGGCTCAAAGTCTAATTAACTGAGCAAACTTAGCTTTGAAATATTTTGCCTAGCCATGTGTAAGTAGCAAGCTATTTAAAGTGAAATCAAAATCATTTTAAGGCTTTAACTAAATCTTTTTGTGTTCTGTTGGAATACAGATAAACTGAACTGTGTTTCACAGGAAGACCAGGATGGTGAGGGAACTTCGAACCCGTCTTAGGAAGGACTGTTAGCTCTTTCTGCTGTGTGAAGGGCTCTTGTGTGAACGGGGGTGCAGACACGTTGTGCATGGGAAACACCTCTGGGTAGAAGCCTTTGGAACTTGGGGCAATTGAAGGATACACTTTATGGTGAAGCGGCTCAGAAGTGGAACAGATTATCCCAGAAGGTGTTCCTGGGAGCTCTCTGTCACTGTGTCACTGATGTTGTTTGACAGGGAATGGACAACTTCCTCTTCAAGGATGTGTGGAGAAGAATGTGCTAGAGAAGCACGCTGGGTTAATGGAGAGGTGTTCCTTGTGGAAGTGTTGGGGCATGAGAATAGTGGGTAGATAACCACAAAAATATGAGGACCGCTGGACGAGGTACCACCTGTTGAAGTGTCTCCCAACTTTTAGATCCACCAATCTCCGTTACTTAATGAAACAAAAAAAGATATCTTTTTTCTTTTTTAAATCATCCAGGCAGTTGAGTTCATATATGTGAAAGTGCAGCACAGGGTGTAGTTCCTGATGGCACTAAGCAAATGTTTGAGAATGGGAGTGATAGGAGCATTAAAGCATTTATTTGAGGGGGAAGTGAGCAAAAGGAAAAATGTTAGTGTGTTAAAGTTCATCACTCATCATTGGAGTAAAGTAGAAAAGTTATTTTCTCCTTGTACTTCACCCCAGTCCATCAACATCCCTCTGAAACTGCAGGGTTGGCTGGGCAGCCCCATGGCACTGAGGTCTGTTTTGTAGGGTTATTCGTTTGCTTCACAGATGTCTCCATTTCCAAAATGGTCCAGATTCCATGATATTTAGTTCCCACCACGGTATCTGTTAAAGTCAGGGAAACTTTCTTGACCAGATTGTTCATTAAGGTGGCTCTTTGAAGTCAAACTAACTGGCAGTCTGAATTTGACATTTCTTTAAAGCTTCGGGTAAGAGTATCACTCTGCTGCTTGAATGGTTTATTGATTTTTTTCCCCTTAAAACATTGTTTTGAGAGGAATTTGAAGTAAGTTCATGACTTTTGGTAGTTACATTTGACATTAGGCCTCTGCAAGCACCGGCTTTCCTGGTCAGTGAGGACCGAGGGTCATGTCTCGTAGTCTGGCTGAGGCCACGAAGGTTCAAACCCGATGCAGCTGAGCTCGTGCTTATCTGCACATGACCATTGTGGAGGGATTTAATGTGAGCTTAGACAACTGAATTGACTTCCTTTTTTCCTTTATGCTCTAGTAGAGAATAGTATTGCATTTATAATCTCACCACTTACAAGAAAATAGTGAAGAGAAACACATAAATGGTGTACGGTGTGTGCTTTGAGTTATCTTTTTTTTTTTTTTAAAGATTTTATTTATTTATTTGACAGAGAGAAATCACAAGTAGATAGAGAGGCAGGCAGAGAGAGAGAGAGAGGGAAGCAGGCTCCCTGCTGAGCAGAGTGCCCGATGCGGGCCTCGATCCCAGGACCCTGAGATCATGACCTGAGCCGAAGGCAGCGGCTTAACCCACTGAGCCACCCAGGCGCCCTGCTTTGAGTTATCTTGATGATGTTTTTCCTGAATGTGTGTTTTCACCAGCTAGCTCATTTATTTTCTCAACAGTTTAAACAGAACAATTGAAATTAACAACCTCCTTCTGCCCTTGCCCCCATCGCACACTTTGGAATATAAATCAGAAAGGTTTTCATACACAGTGCTAGAGATTTTGCCCCTCTGAAAGAGACATCAGTAACTGTTCACTTGCGTTGAGCCTACCTTGTGTTAATTTGCAAATAAAGTTTTGAATTCTTGTCACCTAGCTTTGATGACTTCAGGCATCTGTCTCTGTTTCAGTTATAGTTTTAGCCAAGAAGGAAAAGTCGTTTTATATTTTGTGAAAACTATTTTTTCTTCTATAATATGAAAATTAGTTTAGCATAGTCAGTAATATTAAGAATTGAAAATTATGTAGCTATTTTTGTACTACACACTAGAAAGTAGAATTGATAAGTGCTAATCTTGGAAAACTAGCAATCTCTATAGTACTGTATTTAGGTTTACTTAAATAATAATTTAATGGTAGGAAAAAACATAGTTTTTAGACAGAGAGTAGGAAAGTGGAGTCGGAGGCATTGTTTTGTTGTTGTTTAAAAGGAGTAGTTTTAACCAGAAGTCTGTGTATTTAACATAAGCACTTCTAGTTTTCAGAGGAAGTTCGCTGTGGATTAATTGTGTGGGTATTGCAGTCTGCAGAAACAAACAACGAGCTGGGCTGAGTTCTGTACTGAACAGACAACAGGCTGCCAGGCAACCCGCTGAGCTCCAGAAGAGCAGGTAAGGAGACTGTTGGTCTGCCAGTTGGGGTTTTAAGGTTTTACACCTTAAATGTGAGTTTAATTAGTTTCCTAATTAGCGTAAGTTAGGCTCTTTTTTTTTTTCCCCCTTATGCCTATTTAACTTTTTGCTCTGAATTATTTTACAGATGTAACATGTGTCCCAGCCTTTTTCTAGTAGTAATCAGAGGTTTACTCCTTTCCGGGAAGCATTTATTTTATAAGTTACCGAAGAGTAGTTTTGTTTTCTAAGTAATTTGTTCTTTTTGTAAATAAGCTTTCCCTTGTTCCTTGTATCACCGTTATTAAATGTTCAGCATGCTTCTTTACGTTTGTGGACCATGACAGGCTGACCCGGGGGTTTTGCGCAGACTCAGGGTTTCCCAGGGATACCCCAGGGGGCAACATCATTGCCCAGGAGTTAGGAGGCGTTCCTGAGGGACTGGTTTTTTACCTGAACATGCTGTTTATGTGCTTATAGTGATTTTGAGGGGTAGAGCCTATCCAAAGGTCTTTTACATTTACAACTGATAGTCTGCTTCTTTTAGGGCCTTAAGTCTTAAAATATCCTAATGAATTAATTGTGCAGCACATGCGATTATAGTCTAGGAGTCTTTAAAGTCCAACATAAAGCTTTATAAAAATACCTGTGTGCTTAATACAGCAAAATAAAGTGGAAAAACCCCTAAAGTATCCTGCCTTAAGATGACACCTTGGGCTGAAGGCTTTGAGGATACTGAGTAGAGTTTAAAGTTTGGTGACTAATGTGCAAAAGGCAGCCTCCCAGGGGTCTGGAGACAGTAGTCACTCCAGCTTGCCTGCCACTCTTCTCCAAACCTCTGGGGGAAAGGAAGAAGCCTCTTCACCCGCCTGGGGACAAAGGCTTTGTTTATGTGCTTTCCTGCTGATTCTAAGGTTTTTGATGGTGGCTGCTTATCACACTGATTCTTTTTTAGCCCTTTGGCCCCTCTCTAAACTCAATGTCCTCCCACTGCATCAAATAATTATTAAAGAAGTGTACTTTAATTAAAGAAAAGTTACTGTATAACTTTGCTAGGAGGTGTTAGAAGGGTACTGGGTAAGAAAAATGAGGGTGTTTCAAGGACTGGGGCTGGGAATCATGGTTCTACTGAGAGGTTTGTTAAAGCAGTAAGAGCCACTATGCTTTGAGGCCTGCTGTGCTATAAACTTCTGTATGCATTAATTGATTGAATAAGCTAAAAGTAGCTTTATGCGAGAGGTACAGTTGTTAACACCTCCATTTTATAGATGATGACGCTGAGGCATAAACTGGTTATATAACTTGCCCGAGCAAGCCATGTACACCACCAGTCTGGCTGCTGAGGCCACATGCTTCCTTATCAGGACTGTCTAGTTATTTTTGATACAGTGTGGATCATTCATACACCTTGATTTTCTCCCCTTTAGAAAGCTATGTTAACCCCTAAAAATTTTTATTTTGTGTGGTGCCATATTTTATGTAAATTATTTCACCTTCACAACAACCCCTCAATCTGTGTATATTCCCTATTTAACAGATAAGGAAGCTGAGCTAGCAAGCGTGGGCCTGGGGAATTTTAGCCAGGTCTTCTTCTGGTTCATCTGGTCCACTCTCAGTTTCCCATTCCCCAGCTGTGAGTCGTCTTGTTTGCTCTTCAGAGAAGCATGTGCTCAACCAGTGAAGACAAAGGCACAAAGTCAAAGAGACCTGAATTCCCTTCTGAGCACCTCTGCTGGTTTTGCTGAGTGATCTTTTTTGAGACATTTAGGGTGCTGAACTTTGTGTAGAGCAATTTTAGTTCTACTCATTATTTAGCTTCTGCTGTTTTTCATTTTCTTCAAGAGAATAGTCTGCTTTTAGCAAAATATAATTGGCTTTTATATTACTTCCAACAGTTCATGTACCAGAGAATTTGCAAATGTAATATCACATCTAAGGCCACTAGGAATTTATAGGGAGAGAAAAGCGTGGAGTGTCAGATGAAGGTTTGTTTTTGTTTTGTTTTTGTTTTTGTTTTCCTGTCATGTTTGTGTATACTTGGTATCTCTTCTAATTGACCTGCCTCTCTGATTTCTAATGTTAGTTATCAGGGAGTTTTCAGACCTTCCCTCTTCCCTTCCCATTGGGCTTCCTTTTTGAGGGGGTGCCTGCAATGAAATGAGCACATTGGCAACCATTTGGGAGGTAAAGGCAGTTAAGTAGCTTTCTAGGTTTGATTTGAACTTCTAGGACTTTAAAAAACATGTGGAGGTCTTTATTTTTGGGTTTCTGTTTATTCTGTCTACAGCTGAACTCTAATAGGGTTAAACTATATTAGTATCTCTGGTCTCTTGAAGATCTCTTTTAAGTATTAATCTATCCCACCACCAGACTTGCTTGTAGGGTAATGTAAATTTGATCAAGTGTTTGGTGGGAGTTTTGGACCACTCTTACCAGATGTCCACATTACTGTCATGTGACTTGTTCTTCTTGGTCATGGTAATTGGAGGGAGAATAGGGGAACAAGGATATCAGAATTCATGAATGATTACAAGTATTCCATTATCTTGGTCCCAGCTCCGACTAACCCCTTTTCACCTTTTGCAGTAGTTTTTTTTGGTGGCGGCGGGGTGGGGGGGCGGTTGCAGAAAACAGATTTTGAATTTTGATTTAAATTTTCATTGACTACTTCTCTGTATTTAGTGTATTCTTTAAACATATTTCTTAACAAAATTAATGCCAAAGGGGCACTTTCCATTTCAGTTAGCATATATATATTTTTTTTGGTGAAACATTGGAAATTCTCCAGTTTGCTTATAATAAATATGATTGCCTGCCAGTACTTTTCACATTAAATATTCTCTGGTATCCAAAAAAGAAGTATGTGTGTGTGTTTGGACATATAGCAAAAGCTGCTTGGTCTAGACGTACAATATATATATTGTATATATATATATATACAATATAGATGAAACAATATATTAGTTTCAGTTAAACTTACAAGTTTTATAATTTAAAAATAGTTTGTTCTACCAGAGTTTGGTTCAATAATCATTTGAATTTGTAGTTCACTAATTGAGCAGGAATTCATAAATACCTGCTATGTTTTAGGAGCAGGGACATTCATCTGATTTATTACTCTACCCTCCTCCCCAGCCCAGAGCCTAGCATGGAATAGGCATTCAATAATATTGGTTGAATGAAATGGTCTGCATGGAATTTACATGCCAGTGTTATACCCACATCTGGCACTGGAAGTTTTTCAGGCCCCAAGAGAAGTAGAATATGTGGTCTGTATACATTTTAATGCAGTGTATTTGCTGACCTGAGTTGTAGGATGTATTATTGCAAAGTGAACATTGGGTTGGTATTAACAAGACTCAGGATATTTTGAAACTATCTTGCCTCTCTTACTGGGAATCGGGGTATATTTCCCAGAAGCTCCCAGCAGACTTTCTCTTCTCTTGTAGCCAGGACCGGGTCACACAGCCACACAGAAGGCCCAGAATAGTTACCTGACAGCAAGGATTCTGGTTGACTGGTTGAGTGGGTCCATTATGTGGAACAGGGTTTTGCTGTGCTGAGCACATCTGGGACTCAGGACAAGGGGAAGAGAGGAAAGGACTGACCGGGCTACTAGGAGTGACCGTACCGAATTGGAGAGTTGAATGTGGACTGGGCTTAATTTCGTGCAGTGATATGAAGAAAGTGGTTTCTAGGTGTGTACAACGGTTGAAACAGTAAAGTGTCATAAATTAAAGTTCTTTTTAAGATTTCACTTATTTATTGAGAGAGAGAGAGAGAGAGCACAAATGAGTGGGATGGGGGAGGGTAGAGGAAAAGGGGAATTATACTTACCACTGAGCAGGGAGCCCAACACAGGGCTTGATTGCAGGACCCCAAGATCATGACCTGAGCCAAAGGCAGATACTTAACTGAGCCACCCAGGTGCCCCTGAACTGTTATAAATTAAATAAATTCTTTTAAATCCTTTTCTTTAGAAACACTTAGAAATTAGTTTGATTATCATTTCATTTAAAGAATAAAGACCTTTAGGACATCTGGGTGGCTTTTCATTTAAAGAATAAAGACCTTTAGGACATCTGGGTGGCTCAGTCAGTTAACCATCTGCCTTTGGCTTAGGTCATGATCTTAGGGTTCTAGGATCAAGTCCCGCATTGGGCTCCTTGCTCATTGGAGAGCCTGCTTCTCCCTCTCCCACTCCCCCTGCTTGTACTCTCTCTGTCAAATAAATAAATCTTTTAAAAAATGATAAGGACATTCTATTTCTTTTTACAAGTATTCAGTAACTCAGGGATACTTTTTAAAGATTTGAGAGAGAGAGCAAGTGGGGAGGGACAGGGGGATTGAGGAAGAGAGAATCTCAAGTTGACTCCCCGCTGAGCAGGGAGACCAAGATGGTGTTCGATCCCAGGACCCTGGGATCATGTCCTGAGCCAAAGGCAGCTGCTTAACCAACTGAGCCACCCAAGCGCCCCCATTTTAATTAGGCTTTTATCCTTCCATATGAACTAATCTAGTGTAAGGCCCTACTAAAATAGCATTGTGGAAGAAGCTCACAGATGGTAACACTTAGGTGCCATCTAGACTCCTGGTTACTCACCATTTTACTAGAACAATATAGAACCTTGAAGTTGAATAAATAATAAAGAGCCAGAATATAAAGATCAAATATAAAATATAAGTTAACTAGAATAATAAAGAACTAGAGTATAAATCATCTGGAGCCATCACTTTGTGGTATAAGCATACCTCACAGTTGTCCTTACCACCTGAGCTCTGAGAAAAACCTGGAAGTCTAGGGGAGTTCAGGGTCTGGAATCAGACTGGGGTTCAAATGCTGCCCTTGTTTGCTTACTAAATGAACTGACTGGGGGTGCCTGGGTGGCTCACTGGTTTAAGCCTCTGCCTTCCACTCAGGTCATGATCTCAGGGTCCTGGGATCGAGCCCCACATCAGGCTCTCTGCTCAGCATGGAGCCTGCTTCCCCCTCTCTCTCTGCCTGCCTCTCTGCCTACTTATGATCTCTGTCAAATAAATAAATAAATAAAATCTTTTTTTTTTTTAAGATTTTATTTATTTATTTGACAGAGAGAGATCACAAGTAGGCATAGAGGCAGGCAGAGAGAGAGAGGAGGAAGCAGGCTCCCCGCTGAGCAGAGAGCCCGATGCGAGGCTCGATCCCAGGACCCTGAGATCATGACCTGAGCCGAAGGCAGCGGCTTAACCCACTGAGCCACCCAGGCGCCCCGTTAAATAAAATCTTTAAAAAAAAAAAAATAAGTGGACTGGTTATTTAGCTTCTCTGAACCTCAGTTTTCTCATATGCAGAATGGGG